>NC_134096.1:51969540-53459636 GCF_000715075.1 Nicotiana tabacum
TTATGAAATACTTCTTTCCACCGCGAGATGGTATTGACTTCATGTCACAAATATCTGTGTGAATTAAGTCTAAAGGATTTGACAAAAGATGTTTTCCTAACGATTTTTCTGTATGAGAAACTTCCTCTCAGAGCCCAATCGATTGACCAAAGTGCCAAAACTGTTTATTTCAAAAAATACTTTTCAAAAAAGTTTACGAAGAATAATAATTTGTGTTTGGCCAATTCATTTTACAATTACTATTTGTAATATTTGATAAGTAAATTGTGCTTGTTCAATCTTTCTTTAAAATACTTTTGAGTATCAAATTACGAAAAAGACAGTAAATATCTAATTTAAAATTAATATTATTTGTAAATGAGATTTAAATTTATAATAATATATTAAATTTTTTAATCAATATAAAATATTATTATTCAAAGTAATAATATTGCGTATAGCGTTATTTATTTTTTACATGATGATTCAAACATATCAATATACGTTGTTTTGTATAGGCTATTAGACTTATTTCATTTTTCAACCCAGTGAAAAGTGAAAACTGTTATTCCCCGTCAATATTGCTGTATTTGTAAATAATAATTCTAATTCTGCAAAATATAAATTAACGTAATTAAACAGTTATAAATTCGAGCCCACTGAATTCACAGTGTTTCCTTAAGGAATTTAATCCCCTCCTAGTACCCAAGGTAATGGATTATTTCCTCCCAGGATAGAACGAATAACACACTGGTGTAGCGGTACTTCAAACCCCAGTGTTTCAGCGAACACAAAGTTCGGTAGCAAATCACACTTACAGTTGCTTTGTTTGAAGTTAAAAACAATGCAGAACGAAGGAGTATATACTCAGAAAAACGTATGGAAGTTCTGAGAGGAAGGAGTGCAAAGTATAGCCAATTTGTTGAGCGAATTGTATGTTGAGTTTTTGGTCAATTTCTTCAACACTTGCTGCTCATATTTATAGCAGCCAAGAGGGAGTGCAAGACCAAAACGTCCACCCTTCATGGTGGAGCAAGCATTACATATTTGTGGAGCAAGCACTTCATGGTGGAGCAAGCACTTCATGGTGGGAAGACCATTATCCGGCTGCCAAATGATCAAATACACGGATTGGAAAATATCCGTTACAAATACGGATAATCTTACGTTAATATTTACTATTAACAAATAAATTTGGTCCAAAAAATTAATCAATCAATCGATCATTTGACCAAATCCAAATCCAAATCCAAATCCAAATCCGAAGCCGAAGCCGAAGCCGAAGCCGTAGCCGTAGCCGTAGCCGTAGCCGAAGCCGAGCGAGCGACGACGACGACGACGCGAGGCTTGCTTTCTTCTTAACTCTTTAAGAGCTACAAGAAGAGCAATTATATATATACCCACCAAAAATGTCTTCCACTTCCAATATGGGACAATGTCTCATTGTTAAGAGGGGAAACTTAAAATTTTACTCAAAATTTCATTTTCCCTCCATTTCCCATTCACCCTCATTTTAAGAATATTACATCTTAAAAAATTAAAACCTCAACAATCCCCCACATGAATGGGGAATGGCTATATCACGGAAGTATGCATGGAAAAACTGTGTGATTTACAAGCAAGGATTAATCGCATCTGGATAAGTAGGTTTCCCTTTGAACTTTCCGTAGTAAACTTATGTCGGATATACTCGGTCAATCGGTAGATTTGATATCTTTGAACCGTCGATCTTTGGTGTATACCTAGACAACCATAAGTCACACAATAAACCCTTAACCGTCTTTGGTTCTCATTGTTGTGTTCGTTTCAGCCATGAACACCGCCTGGTTTCATAAGTGCGTAGAGAACTGGCCTTACAAAGTTCTCCTTGAAGCGGCTAACACTTCACACTTACATAGGTGATTCCTAAACGTGTCATCCTGTAGATACACTATTTGATATACCCCGTATCAAATTTAGAAATCATTAAAAAGCCTTAATGCTTTATCCTTGATACTGAACATTGTCTCATCACGAGAATAGACTAAAATTTTATTTGACAATGTTGAACCGTCATTAATGACTTTGTTTGATCTCCTTGAACCTAGATCTTGGGATCTCCAGTCTTCTAGGTAGAGTTACCGCCACAATGACTTGTTCTCGGCCATAGCCCCATTCCCCTTGATGATTTCTCAACTACCTCTCTAGTTAGGCCTTTTATAAGTGGATCCGACACATTATCACTTGACTTTACATAGTCAATCGTGATAATTCCTCTAGAGAGTAATTGCCTAACGGTTTTATGTCTTCGTCGTATATGACGAGATTTACCGTTATACATAACGCTCCCAGCCCTTCCAATTGCCGCTTGACTATCACAATGTATGCATATTGGTGCCAACGGTTTGGGCCAAAATGGAATGTCTTCCAAGAAATTCCGGAGCCATTCAACTTCTTCACCGGCTTTATCTAAGGCTATGAATTCAGCCTCCATTGTAGAGCGGGCAATACATGTTTGTTTGGACGACTTCCAAGATACCGCTCCTCCACCAATAGTGAGTACATATCCACTTGTGGACTTAGAATCAGTTGAACCGGTGATCCAATTTGCATCACAGTATCCCTCAATCACCGCAGGGAAATTACTGTAGTGCAATTCAAAGTTCTGGGTATGTTCTAAATATCCCAAAACTCGTTTCATTGCCATCCAATGAGATTGGCCTGGATTGCTCGTATATCGACTCAATTTACTTATAGCACAAGCTATATCTGGTCGTGTACAATTCATGATATACATTAAGCATCCCAATACACGAGCATAATCCAATTGTGATATGCTTTGGCCTTTGTTCTTTGCTAATGCAAGATTCACGTCAATTGGAGTCTTTGCAACTTTAAAGCCCAAGTGCTTGAATTTTTCAAGTACTGTCTTAATATAATGAGATTGTGACAATGCCAGACCTTGAGGAGTTTTATTGATCTTAATTCCCAGAATTAAATCAGCAACTCCCAAGTCTTTCATATCAAACTTGCTATTGAGCATACGCTTAGTAGCATTTATGTTGGCAATGTCATTACTCATTATCAACATATCATCCACATATAAGCAAACAATGACTATGTGATTTGGAACATTTTTAATGTACACGCATTTATCACATTCATTTATCTTAAAACCATTTGACAACATTGTTTGGTCAAATTTCGCATGCCATTGTTTGGGTGCTTGTTTTAGTCCGTAAAGAGACTTAACAAGTCTACATACCTTCTTTTCTTTACCTGGAACCACAAACCCTTCAGGTTGTTCCATGTAAATTTCTTCCTCCAACTCTCCATTTAAGAAGGCCGTCTTAACATCCATTTGATGAATTTCAAGACCATACACTGCAGCTAATGCTATTAACATCCGTATGGACGTAATTCTTGTAACTGGAGAGTACGTATCAAAGTAGTCTAGACCTTCTCGTTGTCTATACCCTTTGACTACGAGCCTTGCCTTGAATTTATCAATAGTGCCATCATCTTTGATTTTTCTCTTAAAAATCCATTTAGAACCCAAAGGTTTATTTCCAGGAGGAAGATCAACCAATTCCCATGTATGGTTATTCAATATGGATTCTATTTCACTATTGACTGCCTCTTTCCAAAACAATGATTCCGAAGAAGTCATAGCTTCTTTAAATGTTTGAGGCTCATTCTCCAATAAGAAAGTCACAAAATCTGGTCCAAATAAAGTAGACGTCCTTTGACGTTTACTGCGTCTTGGATCCTCCTGATTATATGTACTTTCTTTTGTTTCTTCCCGAGATCGTTTAGATCCTTCACCAAACGACTCACATTCCTTTTTATACGGATATATTTTTTCAAAGAACTCAGCATTATCTGATTCTATAACCGTATTATTATGAATGTCGGGATTTTCTGATTTATGAACCAAAAATCGATATGCTTTACTATTTGTCGCATATCCTATGAAAACACAATCAACGGTTTTCGGTCCTATCTTTACCCTTTTGGGTTTAGGAACTTGCACTTTTGCCAAACACCCCCACACTTTAAAATAATTCAAGTTGGGCTTCCTTCCTTTCCATTGTTCATATGGAATGGATTGTGTTTTGCTATGGGGCACTCGATTTAATATTCGATTAGCCGTAAGAATGGTTTCCCCCCACAAGTTCTGTGGCAAACCAGAACTTATCAACAACGCATTCATCATCTCCTTTAATGTGAGATTCTTTCTTTCCGCAATCCCATTAGATTGGGGCGTGTAAGGGGCTGTTGTTTGATGAATAATTCCATATTCTAAACATATTTCTTCAAAAGGAGATTCATATTCACCACCCCTATCACTTCTTATCATTTTTACTTTCTTGTTAAGTTGCGTTTCAACTTCATTTTTGTATTGCCTGAATGCGTCTATTGCTTCATCTTTACTATTCAGTAAGTAAACATAGCAATATCGAGTATCATCGTCAATAAAAGTTATGAAATACTTCTTTCCACCGCGAGATGGTATTGACTTCATGTCACAAATATCTGTGTGAATTAAGTCTAAAGGATTTGACAAAAGATGTTTTCCTAACGATTTTTCTGTATGAGAAACTTCCTCTCAGAGCCCAATCGATTGACCAAAGTGCCAAAACTGTTTATTTCAAAAAATACTTTTCAAAAAAGTTTACGAAGAATAATAATTTGTGTTTGGCCAATTCATTTTACAATTACTATTTGTAATATTTGATAAGTAAATTGTGCTTGTTCAATCTTTCTTTAAAATACTTTTGAGTATCAAATTACGAAAAAGACAGTAAATATCTAATTTAAAATTAATATTATTTGTAAATGAGATTTAAATTTATAATAATATATTAAATTTTTTAATCAATATAAAATATTATTATTCAAAGTAATAATATTGCGTATAGCGTTATTTATTTTTTACATGATGATTCAAACATATCAATATACGTTGTTTTGTATAGGCTATTAGACTTATTTCATTTTTCAACCCAGTGAAAAGTGAAAACTGTTATTCCCCGTCAATATTGCTGTATTTGTAAATAATAATTCTAATTCTGCAAAATATAAATTAACGTAATTAAACAGTTATAAATTCGAGCCCACTGAATTCACAGTGTTTCCTTAAGGAATTTAATCCCCTCCTAGTACCCAAGGTAATGGATTATTTCCTCCCAGGATAGAACGAATAACACACTGGTGTAGCGGTACTTCAAACCCCAGTGTTTCAGCGAACACAAAGTTCGGTAGCAAATCACACTTACAGTTGCTTTGTTTGAAGTTAAAAACAATGCAGAACGAAGGAGTATATACTCAGAAAAACGTATGGAAGTTCTGAGAGGAAGGAGTGCAAAGTATAGCCAATTTGTTGAGCGAATTGTATGTTGAGTTTTTGGTCAATTTCTTCAACACTTGCTGCTCATATTTATAGCAGCCAAGAGGGAGTGCAAGACCAAAACGTCCACCCTTCATGGTGGAGCAAGCATTACATATTTGTGGAGCAAGCACTTCATGGTGGAGCAAGCACTTCATGGTGGGAAGACCATTATCCGGCTGCCAAATGATCAAATACACGGATTGGAAAATATCCGTTACAAATACGATTAACAAATAAATTTGGTCCAAAAAATTAATCAATCAATCATTTGACCAAATCCAAATCCAAATCCTAATCCGAAGCCGAAGCTTCGGCCGAAGCCGAAGCCGAAGCCGTAGCCGAAGCCGAGCCGAGCGACGACGACGACGACGACGACGCGAGGCTTGCTTTCTTCTTAACTCTTTAAGAGCTACAAGAAGAGCAATTATATATATACCCACCAAAAATGTCTTCCACTTCCAATATGGGACAATGTCTCATTGTTAAGAGGGAAACTTAAAATTTTACTCAAAATTTCATTTTCCCTCCATTTCTCATTCACCCTCATTTTAAGAATATTACATCTTAAAAAATTAAAACCTCAACAAAAACTTCCTTCCAAACCTATCAGAAAAATTGTCATCTCTCTACTCTTTCTGTTTCTTTATTCGTTTATTTGTGTATTAATGAATTTGTTCCAACTCCAGCTTAGTAATTACATTCAAGGAAACATTGAAATTCTCTTTTTTGCCAGAGGAGGATGCTTTATCTTACACTTGGGATAACTTTTTACGAACTACCGTTAACTTCATATACTCGTCTTCTTTTGTTAAAAATCTTATGGTATAGCGCTAGTGGTACGTTTTATTTTTGTAAGGTATTTTCAATAGAAATTATTTTTCCGCTACAGTCGCTTGTCACTATCTTCGTCCGTAATCACATACAAAAAAAAAAATTTGGTAAGACATAACATTTTATGTTAAAACTCCTGTCAAGCAATTTGAACTCGAGATTTTTACACAAATAGCCATATAGATTCACCGTTTACTTTTAGATTATGTACTGATTAATATGGCCGGCTATTTGTATAAAAATTCCTATTATATATCCGCTGACTATTTTTTAATTAAGGGATTGCTAATCTAGTTAATTTTTCTTAATTATTCAACGGAAAACGGGTCAAATATGCCCTTATACTATTGAAAAAAGTCTAATATTACCATTCGTTATACTATCAGTTCAAATATACCCCTAACATTATACTATCGGTCAAAATATATCCTTTAACATTGTAAAAGTGGTACAAACCTACCGTTCCTCCGTTAACTGCCTCCCTATGAACACATTTTATTGCTACCTCACAATTTCACTCTGTTTGCAGTTACCAAGTTCAACGACTTTGAAGTTCTATCATTATTTTGAAGACTTCACTGTCTCAACTTCCTCTTGCTTTTCGAAATACCTATAGCTTCTCAGGCCGACCCTGAAATTATACGTACCTTTCACTTGACCTTACAATTTTGTATTTTATTTTGCATTTCGTTGTGTTGCCGCTAAATTTGTAAGACCTATTTAGGAAAAATTTAGTAACATTTTTATATTAACGTAAAACGTAAAGAGAGAAAAAATGGCATCCTTCCAGAAATGTGATTGAAGAGAAAGAAACAAAAAAAAAAGGTTACTTTTCTTTCTCACCATGGTCAATTTTGAAACCTTAAACTAGTTTGCATGTATCTTTGCTTAGTTTTTTATATAAAACAAAATGTATTTTCGTTCGTATAAACATGAATTGTGAATAGGAAAGGGAAAGAAAAGTTGTGGGAAACGGATGAAAATGGGAGTGGAATGGTGAGATGGCAATGAAATATGGTCACAGACTTATAGGGAGGCAGTTAAGGGAGGAAGGGTATGTTTGTACCATTACAATGAGGTAAGGATATATTTGGACTGTTAGGGATATATCCTTTTTATTTGGCCCTTTTCCCATTATTCAATGTTTGCTACTGTTGGGCTCTAACTCCACAAAGCGCTTGTTGAGCGTCCGTTCAATTCGAAATGTTATGCTTTTTCAAAGCCCACCAATTGAAGAGGACGTAGACTCTACTAGTTGCCTGCATGAACTGTTCAAATGGTGGAGCTCAGCTGGGTGCTGGACCACTCCATGTGGTGGCCCGCGAATTACAAAATCGTTCCCCTCCCTCATGATCTCATGATCGATTCGCCCTCAAATTTCTCTGAAATTTAAAACAGAAATGTTAAGCATTCAACTACACTACACGAATAATCAAAGGAAAATAGAGAGAAACACAGTGGAAATGAAGGATGACGATGCGTTGCCGGTATCTACGCCGACGGCACATTCATCGGTGATCCCAACATCCACACTTCCGAGAAAGGAAAGTTCTAATTCCCTATTCGGAAGAGGTCGCTACAAGTTTTGGGCCTTGGCAGCTATCCTATTACTCGCCTTCTGGTCAATGCTTACCGGTACAGTTACTCTCCGGTGGTCTGCCGGCAATCTCAATGGCCTCTCCGACGATTTCGATACTCATCTCCCTGAGGATCTCGATGTTCTCGTACGTAATTCATAAATCATTTAACTTGTACTTAATTTTACATGTTAAGTATTAATTGTATTTATTGTTTGAGAAAATTACGAAATTAATGTATTTGGCAGGAATTGGAGGAGAGGGAGAAATTGGTGAAGCGACTGTGGGATGTATATACAAATACTCATCGGATAGGATTGACTAAGTTTTGGCAGGAGGCCTTCGAGGCTGCCTATGAGGAGTTATCGAGTGATGTTCCTGAAGTTCTAGAGGCTGCTATCTCTGAGATTGCTAAAATGTCAGTTCGTTCCATTGATATCGAGTCACCATCTCTCCAATCATCGGTTAGCTCTCTTCTGAGTAATGGTTTTATTCCGTGTAATCAATGTGAATCTGTGCCTGTCGGATGCTTGACTTAACTTTGATATGTGTGCTGTTTAGTTATCTTCATGGAGATGTTGAAAATCTCATTTCAGGATTCAGCTTGGTGAATTAATCCTGTATGTTATGACTTCACAGCATTCTAGTCTGTAACTTTCGTGGATATTATTAAATTCAAATGAGAATCAGGGTGTGCAAGAGTTTGTTGACGAGTATACACCACATACAAACAGCTTCCCGACATCATTAAGTGGCATATTGCGGCTGGTACGATTTTGAGTGTGAGGCTGATGGTGTGTTTAGGTATAACGGCAAGTTTCCAGTCTAAGATAGCATTAACTTTGCTACAACAACGTATAGGCACGTTGTTGCACTGTTGTGCTTTCTCTTGAAACAAGGCCATTCTTTGTGGAACTTGATCATTTGTATCAATACCACTGCACCTCAAGAAAATTGTTAATATAATGTTAAATTTGTTCACAAAGTTAGCTTTGTCTGGCTTGAATGCATGCTTGCTATGTTACTTGTCAACCATGTACTTTGGGAGCTTTTCGGATAGAATATGACTTATGATATGGAAGGTACTCCTATCACCTAAATTGTATGACCTAGTGGATCTTTTTCTGTAGAGTAAGAGAAGAAAATTATTTGAGTTATTACACTTGAATTGGCTGGAGATATGTTAAAATAAGCGATGGAAGATATGAAATGGTATAACAGTGTCGCATTAAATTAAAAGTAGCAGCACTATCATCAGATATTAGACTATTATGGAAGTAGAGGCGTTTCAATTTAAGGAAACATGTTGAGTCTCTTGGGACCGGCAAACATTAAAATTAGGTCAAACACAGTATGATAGTGGTAATAAAATCTTTCATCAACTAGCAATTCAAATTCAGGTGAGGTGATCGGGAGAAGATCTCACTTTTTTCCTTAGGGTCATTTTATTTGAAAGAAAAGTGTTCTGAAATACCGGTGGATAGCACACTATCACACACAAAACAAATAAATGAGATGATATAACACAAGGATTTAACAAGGTTCTGTCAAGCTTAGGTCCTCGAGGCAGAAACAGAGAAAGTTTTACACTATGAAAGAGAAGAAACGATACAGTACATCATAATTACCTTTTAATACCCGTAGTGTTTTCCAAACCTACAGGGTTAATGGGCCTTAGAAATAAACAAAAACATAACAGGGTCTGGATTGAGTTGTGTGGTCGCTCTCCAAACGGGCTAGGATCGCGCGCCTCTCTAAAATCTAAACATTTGCCGCGGTCACGCTTTGATAGGGCTAATATTGCTCAACTCTCTGAAGTTGCTCTGCAGTCAGCCGTCGCGTAGTGCCAATAAAATCAATCCTGAGCCTTTTTATTCAGGCTTTGGTTTCAGGATTATCAGCCCTCAACCTCCACTACCAACAAGATTCCCATTCTTTTCCAATTTTGGGTTACACCACGAGCTTTTCGAGGTTGGGTCGCAATTTCGATCCACCAGAACTCAAGACACAGTCAACAAAAGAAAAAGAATAAATAAGAAAAATAGCGCATTTTAAAGTCAAAATGTACTATCTTATTGTTCCCTTTCCTTCCATTTCCATTCTATCCTAAAAGTTTTATCTCTTGGTTACTCAATGAGCTCCAATGTACCTACTAGGTTGCAGAATGCAAGCAATGAAACATTTCCTTGCAAAATGTGTCCTATCAATCTTATAGGTGCATTGCTGAAACTTTATCCTGATGCAATAGTTTTACATAAGGAAAAGAGTCTATGCTCCTTTTCCGTTGTAATAGCAAGTTTGGCTGAACGGATGTTGGTGGTCTAATCTCCAGCCCATTCCCAAATTGAAAGCAATGTTGTTAGGAACATAACCATGAATATCTGACCCCAAATTGAGGAAAAGGCATTACCAAGTCTCCTTCTCTCATACACATTGCACCAGCAGTTTGATGATTGCATTAAAGTAACTAAGAGAGTTCTCCTGCATCTATTATCAAAAAAAGAGTTCTCCTGCATCCTCACTCCTTGTCTTCATTCACCTCAAAATAAGCAATAGCAACAATTATAATACCTTGATGGCTGCTATTACACCCCATGTTTTTGTACGTGAAAGTACGTCGTAAGTCAATTGATGTAAGCTTGAAAATGAGATCCTCTTTGAAAGTATATAAAGTGATTTAATGATGTTACGTCCCATTTTCGCAAGCCTTTAAGAGTTATCATTAGGGGACAAATGTTTCGAAGGGGACATGTTGTTACACCCCATACTTCAGACGTCACTGTCATTATAGGATTATCTAATGTAAGCTCAAAAAGGACAAAATCCTTCTACAGGGATAAGAAAGGTTTACCGAAGTCTAAGTAAGTTAAGATAAATATGAGATTTGTTAATCATGATTTAAATGAGTTTAAAGTCATGATATGACTATATATGATGTTTGGATATGAAATATAAAGTTTGGGAAAAATCATATTTAAGTTGCGGAAAAATAAACCGACTAAGGATTTGCCTTGTAATGAAGCTTTTTGAGCAATACATTTCGTAAGCTTTATGATATTTTTTTGGGACATTATATACCAAATTGAAGGTCTTTGAGTCTAGTTTCTAACGCATTTAACCGTTCGTCGATATGATGTCGGAGTAGAGAGATATTCGCGTTTTCGCGATACTGTACAAGCAGCACCCATGGGACCCACAAAGTCGGGAAAAAATTCCAGCTTGTATTAAAGTCAATTCTCCGTCGTTTTAACTCATTTTCTAGTCCAAAACAGTTCCTAAATCCTCCTAAATGCTCTCCAATAGTTCCTCCATGATTCTAGGGTGAGAACCTAGGATGAAAACATGAATCCAACGCTAGAAATCCCGTGGTGCTTGCTAGATCGTAGTTCTTCGTCTTGTGGCTTTTTAGAGGGTTCTTCAAAGGTAAGTAACCTCAGATTTCGTGTTGTTCTTGTTGATTAAGGTAATAATCAGTCCCTCCTTCATGTATATTAGATTTTCAAGGCGAACTACAAGTGTTTACACACCAACTTGAACACCAAAAGTTGATTCAAGAAGAGAATACAACACCTATAGTGTTGTGGTGTTATTGGGGATAGTTGTGGGCTGTGCTTGACTGAAATTTCGTACTGTTTCTACTGTTTAAGATGAGTATAAAATCCTACTACATGTACTTGAAGTTGTTTGTGTGTTGGTTGCATTATTTGAGCAAAATACTACAAGAGGAGACTTGAAATAGTTTGAGATGTTATAGGTTTTAATGGACTGTTTTGGAAAGGTTGTTTCCATGAACTATAAATGGCTGAAAAATGGGAAAAATAACTTGATTATGATATGGTTTCTGTTGTTATGCATGTCTATATGTTTATCAAGTGAATTGGTGAAAGAAGCATACGAAATTTGAGATTGGAAGTAAAGATTAGTTTAAGTCACTTCTATGGTGTTGTATTGCCATTGAGGGCTATTGTGAGCTAAGTTGGGATAGGGTTTCGAGTTGTAGCTACTGTCCAAGGTATGTATAACATCTTCTTGATTGTGCCTTAGGTTAATTTTATGTTGGTTGTGTTGTTTGAGTGAAAAACCATAAGATAACACTTGAAAGAACATGGGATATGGTTGTCTATTTGGTTAGACTGTTTTGTGGCTAAATATATAGTTTGTGGTGGCTGGAAATTGTAAGAAATAATTTGATAATGCTGCGGCTGCTGTTGTTAAGCTTTTCTAGGTGTTAATTAAGTTGATTGAAGAAGAAAAGATAAAAAACAAGTGATTGACGATAAAAATTAAGGTGCTAGACGTATGAGGCTGTTTTGGAAGGCATTTTGTGGATGTTTTGAACTAGAAATAATATAGTACATATAAGTATGATATTCTGAAAGTTGTAAACTAATTTATGGAATAAGAGTTGGATTCAATTTATAACTTGTTATGAGTAAAAACGAGCTTGCCGCTCAATATTGTTAAGATAATCGGAGAAACTCATATTGGATTATATTGTTGTTGTTGCTATTGTTGGTTATAGTTGTTGTTGTTGGGCTGTTGATGACCCTTAGTGGTCTTTGGGATGTATTAAAAATAGGGGAGTTGTTGCCCGATTTTCCTTAAGCCATACGACTAGCCAAATACGATGGTACGACATTATATGTTAACGGAAATATCATTTCACTTGTTGTAGATGCAAGAGGTTGTGTTGAGCTTGGTTGAGTAATAAGGAAGAGATCATACAGGTTGAGCCGGGCTCGAACCATCCAACTGGCGATTGGCACCGTCTCCCGTATAATGCCTCATAGGGAGCCATTTGAATGCTCGACTAGTAGTTGTTGTTGTAGGCAAACTCCGCAAGTGGCAAGAACTGATCCCAAGAACCCCCGAAATCTATAACACAAGTGCGAAGCATATCCTCCAATATCTGAATAGTGCGTTCGGACTGTCCGTCCGTCTGAGGATGAAATGCTGTGCTCAACTCAACCTGTGTGCCTAGCTCACGCTGTATTGCCCTCCAGAAGTGCGAGGTGAACTGCGTACCTCGATCAGAAATGATAGACACGGGCACACCGTGAAGACGGACGATCTTGCGGATGTAGATCTCAGCCAACCGCTCTGAAGAATAGGTAATTGCCATAAGAATGAAATGCGCTGATTTGGTCAGCCTGTCCACAATAACCCATACCGCATCGAACTTCCTCTGAGTCCATGGGAGTCCTACAACAAAATCCATAGTGATATGCTCCCACTTCCACTGAAGAATCTCTAACTTCTGAAGCAAACCACCAGGTCTCTGATGCTCGTACTTTAAATCACTTTATATACTTTCAAAGAGGATCTCATTTTCAAGCTTACATCAATTGACGTACGTCGTACTTTCACGTACAAAAACATGGGGTGTAACATCGTGTTGGTGCATTTCACTTGCTCTGGAGTTGCCTATCTGATCGGTATGATTTGGACATTTATTGATTGGTATGGCGGGGCCATATCTCGAACTTTATGACATTTATGTACTCGTAGAGGCTTGTAGACAGATGTCATATATATGGATACTTGTATGACCTTGTCGGCCTATGTTTTGAGTATACAAATGATCATGTCGGCCTTATAGGCCCGTATGTCGCATGCATAAGCTTCTATATCATGTTGGGTCATTCCATGTCGAGTATTCTCTTATGTTTAATTCTAGTTATCTCATGACGGCCTTTCCGGTTCATTTACCCGTGATAGTATAATAAGAAGGATACGTTACGTTGGTACTCGGTTGAGTTAGGCACCGGGTGCCCGTCGCGGCCCTACGGTTTGGGTCGTGACAGCTGCTTCCATCACAATCATCAGAATCAGCATGACCAAATTCAATGACTTCAGCAATTAACTCCCATCCACCAACTATCTAAATATTGTCAAAACTTTAGAGGCATCAACTAAATCAACTGCTTCCGAGCCTCTTATTGCAGCTGTACTTGAGAACTCAGCTCTTTTTTTCTACGTTTCCCCTCTTCTGAACTTCCAACCTCGAAGCCACAGTGATTCTCTCTTCCAACCTCCAGGTGTTGCATCACTGTGCATAACTTGAATCTGAATACATATATCTTTGCCTAGTTTTTGCACATTTCATATCCTCTTCCGTAAGAAGAGGCTACTCATTTTGCTGTTGTACTCCCTCATCACATTTTAGAGTACTGAGTTTGACTAGATTGAGAGATTTAACTTGTTTATGACACTTGTGGAAACATTAAACTAGTAGTTGAAAACTTAACGTAATAGATAAAAATAAATAGTTAAGACGAAATAGAGTTTTTGAAATTTTTGAATATTGTATAAGATAATATTATTAGTAGAAGTATGTCCAACATTTTGCAATTTGTTAAAATCATAAACTAGGGCATATGCCCTTGAATATAAGAAATGTGAAAAATAAGGTAGAAAGAAATCCAAAAATTTGAAATTATATGCGAGAGAGCCGTGTCTCGAAACTCTTGTACATTTATAAGATTTAATGTTGTTCATCTGCAAGAATTCTTAATGCAGATGTTTATTAAATAACACTTGTAAGTAGCTGCACAATTTATGTTTTATCAATTAAGTAGTGGCCTAATAATAATTGACTTACTACCTAATAAATCTAGGCAATTTTAGCTGTAGTGTTCAAGTTGGAGCATATAGATCATATGTTCTAAGTTTGTCACATATATACTTCCTCCTTGTTTTCAATTACACTAAGTTTTGGTTTAAATTTGACAAAACGGATGGACGAAACGTAATTAGAACGTCGAAATATCCCAGACTACTCTTGATGCGAATTGCTGGTTGGATAGGTTCATTGATGTGGATTGCTAGCTGGATAGGTTCATTGATGTGGATTGCTTGCTGGATAGGTTTATGGATTTCTGACGCGCGAACTAAACGAACGGAAGAAGTTGCCCTGAATAGTACCTGATGTGGGGGACAGGATGACAGGTGCACCTCGGAGTTGAGATTTTTTTCTGCATGTGTAGACGCACTCAAAATATTGCCGTGTTCATCTTGATGAGACAAAACTGTTGGTCTATGACTCTATACAACTGATGCATTAACATCTAGGCAATCAGCATGTGACAATTTGGACCACATTGAAGAGAAATTCAGCTGAGATTGAAAGCTTAGAAAGTTGAAGAAGTATATCGGAATGAGAGAATACCAAGACCAAAAATAGAAGATTGATAAGCTTCAAACTTAATCAGCAGGAGCAAAACAGCAAAGAGTTTGGAGATAGCCAGAAACAATTAAACGAATAATAATAGATTCAGAATTGGGTGGCGCGGGCAAGACTGAAGACTCTATCAGGTCAGAATAAGTAAGAGAAAATAGAAAGTTCAAGAATATGTGGCATCAAAGTCTCCATTCTTAGTGTATTTGTAGATATACTGCTGCCTATTTATATGGTTCTTAATGACACTGATTTTGTAATAAAAGTTGCCTTATTTATCTTTATACAAATTAAGTAGTTCTCTAATCTAATTAATCAGTTACTTTAATTACCTTGCTCTGATAAAGTCGCATCATTATGGAACAAGGAAATTTCTTCAGGACTCATTTATGAAGGGCCTGGGAATATGTATAGGAAATTTCACTCTCTCAAGATTGACGTTATGTGACCCATATGTTGGTATTCGTGAGGTTCTCAATGGGCAAAGTTTGTGTGCTCCAAATTATTCACTTGCCTTGGCAATTTTATTTAAGGTTTGGTAACATGAAAATCTTTGATAGTGGAGGGAGAGAGAAGAAAAATATTGGTTGAGGTAGACGTGTCCTAAAGAAGCTTGAGCCCTGTAATGGTGTCATTGTTACTGCTGCCTACCAATGTGCGGAAAGCTGGTGTCAGCATGGAGATTTTTATTAAGAGTTGGTGTTGTGGAGCAGATGAACTATAGATGAGTGGAAACTTTCCTTTAAATTCGGTTTCCAACATTCTTATTTATCTATTCTTAATAAAAGTGCAGTTTTGTGTTACTTCTTTCCTTTTCTCCAATATAACATGTTCGATTTCCTTTAGTCTGTCAAAGTCCTTTCCTTTTCCTCGTTGTGTCCATGGGATGTGCTATATTTCTGGCTTAAGTTGGCAGTACTTTGGGCATGGTGCTTGTTTTCAAGAACTTAATGGTCAATTTCATAAGAAGTGTTGGAAAGAAAAATCTTTTTGGTGTGAAGTATAGCAGCCAAAATGTAACACATCCAAATATGGGCAGTGCGTTACGCTAGCATAATGCTTTCTGTTTACTGTGTGGTAGACTATAGAGTTCCTTCTGCTTGCTGTCTGTTTCTTATTAATATTGACATGAGAACAGCATCCTTAATTTCTGTAAAATTATAGCTCTCTCTCTGACGAACACTTGCACACACACAGACAGCTCTCTAGCATCGAGCTGTTGGAAAAAATCAACCTTTTGCAGTTTCAGGGTTGGAAAATGTGTGATGCAACAACATTTTTCCCCTTCAATTACAAGTTCATGATGAAAGTTTTGGGGCTTGCAGTTAGCTCCCTCTTGTAAGCTGAAAGTGGATTGGCAAATTACTGACTGAATACTGCTTGTTTGCTACTTTGCTTTTTTATTTTATTTTATTTTTTCTTTTAAGTTTTCGTTTAGATTTAGAAAGTATAAGGTGACCCTTTTTTCATCTTTCTTTCTCTCCCCAATCCCATCCACCTGCCTTTCCAAGACCAATTGCTTCTTGATATCTTCATCGACTGGAAGTGACTCTGTTTGATCTACTTCATGTTTTATTTCAGGCAACACGAGAATTAAATCTGAGGCAATCAGATGACAAACAAATGACCACAACAGGAAGTAAATTATGACTTGAAGAACATCCAGAAACCAAATTTGCTTAGTGCCACTTTTCACAGGCTGAATGATAACATATGTCCGCTTGCAGTCTTGTATAGACTAAGAGAGCATTTGGGAAAAGATTACACTCAGGTTCCATACATTTTTGCAACTCGGATAAAACAGGGCGTTTATTTATTTTTTGATTCTTGCACCCTCCCCACCCCTCCATTTAATCAGCCCAGGGATACAGAAATAGCATAAGTAGCTGTTTGCAAAAGAAAATTTCATAAAGATTGTTGCAGGGTTTCGACATTGAATCTCCTCCTAAACTTTTACTGAGTGATTGTATTTATGGTAATACGAACTTGCAAGGAAATAGAAAGTCCATACTGCTTATTTTTTACTAGCCTCTGTAGTGTTTTTGTGTTGGACGCCAATAGAACAAACTTGCAGCTGTAATGGTACCCATTGACTGCCATTATACGTAGATGTATATTTGCGGATGGCAATGCAGAAGCTTTTCCTATCTTCTTTTCTTTTAATTTTACCTAAAATATAGTTCAAACTTCTTCCCTTAGTGCTTGGTTTTGAATATCCTTGATCACATGTTGGGTTTAAATTTGTCTAGCATTAACAACTCGTGGGATCCTGAGCAAGGCCAGGCATAGTTAATGCGAAGTGAAACTTACCTGGACCGGTATTTATATTAAATCATACTAATTTATCATGATTAAGTCATAAATTAAGGTTAGAATGTACTAATTAACTATGATTTAGTGATTGGGTTATATGTAGTCATATGTCATGTAATCATTGGGTTGGTGCAAACATCCTATCTTCCCAAATATGATACTTCATCCGTTCCCATTTACCTTGGAGACCTGAATCACCTTGGAGATAGTCTACTATCAATAAGTAGTAGGTTAACAGTGGCGGAGCCATCTCCGCGAAGGGGTTCAAGAAAAAAAAAATCATAACTAGTGGGAATTGAACTTATGATCTTTAAAAGACTTTGAACCCTCTTAACCACTAAGCTACACTTTTGGACTATGTCAAGAGTGTTCAAAACTTAATATATAGAGATAAAAACCAAATTTTGCCATATATATATAGTGTAATTTTTCGGCGAAGGGGGTTCGGGTGAACCCCTAAATCCGCCCGTTAAGGTTAATATCTCCACGACTCTAATAACAATATATGGATGAATCAGGTAACACTAACATTTGTCTGTTGTCGCAGCTTCATGCATTTTGCCCTCTACCCTTTTTTCTCCATTTCCGATTTCATCACTAAAAATAGAAAATTTAAAAGTCCCACCACCTGCACGCACTATTGATACTATTTGGAATATACCTTGCCACGAACTGATGCCATTCCATATATAATATCAAATCCATCTTCCTTCATGAGTGTTGGCGATTTTGTTTGGTTTTAAAATAGCATTTCAAAGAGTTCTTTCTTTTAAAAAAATATTCAGTTACTTGAATGGTTTTAGGAAGAAAAAAAAAGCAAAAACAACTTGTGCTTCTTCTGTCCTTATTTTTTGAATTAATTCACTCTAAAGTTATCAGAAAAAGCAATTAATCCACACACATGTTTCTAGAAATTCTTTATCAGAACTCCCTTTTTTTCAATACATCGTTAAATTTAAATTGATACTGAAGTTCTGATTATTCGTCCAAAATTTTAGAAACATGTCCTAGAATATTTGAAATACTTGGTTTATATTTGAATTTAAATTATTTTTAGAAGTGAAGGTTGTTGAGAAAATTATGTCAATCTTTACACAAATAGTCAGATGGATTCATTATTTGCTTTGTTTTAGCCGATATACATAAATTATACATTAGTTATACATTGATTATACATATTTATACATAAATTATACATATATTATACATATGCTGGCTATATTTAGTTTAAACAGTTGGGTAAACAATTATTTAGATTAATTCTTTAATTGTTTAAGACAAACTAAAAAGATAATGTAGATATTCAGCCGAAAGTATAGCATATGAAAGGTAGGATACAAATACAATCTACTTGTAAAAGAAGAACAAAGATAGAGAGAAATAGGAAGTCACCAAGAATTTAAGTGAGAGCACTAAGGAGGAAAAGTTTGGCTTACTCGGTTTATCTATCTATATTTATATTATTATAAAAGTATGAATATAATCTTTGTTTATAAAAATAACCTTATAATATTAAGCATAATAACTCATAATAAAAGGACATAACCGGAATTCTAGATATTAGCCGTATAATCATATTAGTTTTAGGACATAATATTATAGGAATCCTATTAGTATAATTACTTTCCGGCCGTCTAATTCATATAAAATTGAACAACTAAATATCTTTAATCATGTAATCCTACTGCTTTTAGGATATACTTCTTAAAAATTCATATTAATAACTTAATTTGAAAACGTATTATAATGTCCTATTACTAATTTAATTTGATAATGCATTATATTGTCCAAATTCATTTAGAAAAAGGAGAGCCTATATTATTATACATGCATAAATACAATATTAATATACCAAAATAACCCTAAAATATTAAAGGGAAGAATTTATTGGAAAAATACATAATTGCAATAACTTATTTTTTGGACTACAATACCTTCTATGCTAATTTTTAATATTTTATATTTTAAAATTAATAAAATTTTGTCTATTAAATTCTTATTAAAAATATGTATGAAGATTTAATAAAATTAATTTAATAAAAATCCCCCATATTGGCAATACATTGTCACTCCATAATGTCCAATACCAAGAAAAAATAAAAGTAATATTGAATGGACCGCATAAAGAGTTGAAATTGAGAGAAAAAAAAAACCCAACAAGAATATATTTTTATATTATATTTGAACTATTTTCCTACTCAAATAATATTTTTAATCATTTTTTGTGTAATATTAAAAAATATACAATATTAACAACAACTAAGAAAATATTTAAGAATATAAATATGTGAGAAAGAGAAAAAGAATGGTTATCAAGAGTCAATACCACTAATGATTGTACAAGCATAAAATTTTAAAAGTGAAATGTCATATCAAGCTTTTACACTTTAAAAATAAAATTTATGGTGGATAAAGTTATAGTTAAGATTAAATATTCAAAACAAGATATGAACTAATATTAAGATTTGAATCAGCATAGAATAAAATTATTTTTTATGTTAAAATCAAATAATTAAATATTTTAATTAATTATTTAGCGAGAGAATCCAATTCAATTATTTTTTAAATTCATCATATGAGTAAAATTCTTATTCAAGTTTAAAAACAAAATTTAGGGTGCACCAATTTATTCCATAAAAAGAGCGTTAGAACACAAAGTAAAAATGTTAGTATATTATTAAGAATCAAAATCCTATACAAGTGTCTCTGTAAGCACAATCAAAGCTAAATCCTAAACAAGAACAATCTTTCAAGACTATATTATAAAGAGCCGACTCTGCGTAAACGTGATTATTCTTTGTAAATGCCTCCGGTGAAATCGAAATAATATTTTTATGTCATGCCATTACTTGCAAATATCATATCAAGAGGCATGACACTGTTAGAAATAATAGCAAGTGGTGTACCAACAATGATTTTATTGTGAGGCCACCCACTTCAGATTTGATATACCTTTTCAAATAACTTAAATAACCATCACAAATATATCAAAGCAGAGCAATGGTGCTAAATTTATAAGGAAAACAAAAAATTGATAATATTGGAATAATCGAAATAATTTTTCAGAGTTCTAGACATATATTGGATATTAATGAACTGTTTGGTGGAAAATTAATGGCTTGGGAGGTAATTTATGTCAAGTTCCAAAATCGACAAAAGCAGAGACTGTAAAAGCTAGCTTGCCAAAGTTATACTTCTGGCCTCAAATGAAAAAGATTCAACTAACAAGAAATATAAAGTAAGAACAAATCCAGTATTCAGTGTCTTCTTACTTCATGATGGAAATGAAGAAGATCATCTAATAAAAGATGATTTGGTTCTTCCTGAACACTTGGTTATCAATCTCAATGGTAATAGTCGTGCATTTAATAAGAGAAATATTTCTATCATTGGATTAAAACGCAATTTGTGCAATTTGCATGATACAATTAAAAAGATATCTTAGCTAGCAGAAATGAATATGTTGATCAATTAAATAAAAGGTTGATTGCAAATTTTTATAATAAAAATAAAATGTTTTTCTGTTTTTGACTCAGTAGAAAATGATACCAATAATTACTACTAAGAAAATTACTTAAATACTTTAATACCAAATGGCTTTTTACCACACATGTTTGTTGTCAAGTTTATTATTTCTTACATATGTTTGTGTCACCGCATATATAATAGACTAAGTTAAAATTGATCTTCCATTGTATATATGTTGATTTTGAAGAAAAATATGTCTGTCATGCTACTGAAAGACTTATATACGCCGAATAGCTTATGTAATAGCACACAAATGGTAAATAGAAGTTTTGACAATAACGCCATACATGCAAAAATTATGATACTGGTCAATGTGTTTCTAAGTCTATTCTTAGAAACTAAAGAATATCCTTTTAAATTTGTGTAAAAATAATTTTTAATATGCTTATATTTTGCAAATATAATAAATAAAGCACAAGGACCCTAAATATTGGACTATATTTACCGCAATATATTTTCTTGCACGAACAACTGTATGTTGCACTTTCAAGAGGGATATCAAGATCGACAACAAGAGTTCTGGTTAAGGCAGAGTAACCAAAGCATTAGGAGAAAACATACACAAAAAAATATTATCCAAAAATAAGTATTCGTTAAGATACCATCACATTAAATACTTTTAAACTATAATACATCATTATTTAAGTAACATGTCAAAATTGATCATTTCTGTAAGTTTTGATGATGTCTTTTTATTTTAAATTCATGTATTATGCTAATGTAATAATATTTTTTGGCATTTAGATGATTGTTGTATTATTATACATAAAATTTCTCTCATTAATTAAATTTTATTGTTCTTTCATATAAATAAATATTTAAATCATCACGCGTTATTATTAACGTGCAACGCACGTTCATAGATACTAGTATATATAAAAGCATGAATACAATGTCGGTTTACAAAAATAACCTTATAATTTTAAGCATAATAACTCATAATAAAAGGACATAATCGAAATTCTAGATATTAGCCTTATAATCCTATTAGTTTTAGGACATAATACTACACGTTAGGAGTCCTACATGATTACCTTTAGGAATCTGATTAGTATAACTACTTTCGGACTGTCTAATTCATATAAAATTGAACAAGTAAATATCTTTAGTCATGCAATCCTACTACTTTTAGGATATACTTCTTAAAAATTTCTATTACGAATTTAATTTGAAAATGTATTATAATATCCTATTACTAATTTAATTTGAGAATGTATTATATTGTCCAAATCCATTTAGAAAAATGAGAGCCTATATTATTATTAAAGCATAAATATAATATTAATATATCAAAACAACTCTAAAATATTAAACGGGAGAACTCATAGGGAAAAGATATAATTGCAATAACCTATTTTTGGACTACAATACCTTCTATGCTAATTTTTAATATTTAAAATTTTAAAATTAATAAAATCTTGTCTATTAAATTCTTATTAAAAATATGTAGGAAGGTTTAATAAAATCAATTTCATAAGAATCCTCCATATTGGCAATACATTACCACTACATAATGTCCAGTACGAAAAAAATTAAAAGTAATATTGAATGGAATGCATAATGAGTTGAAATTGAGAAAAAAAAAATACCCCCGCGATAATATATTTTTATATTATATTTAAATTATTTTTCTACTCAAATAACATTTTTTTAATCAAGTTTTCATGTAATACTGAAAAATACCTAATTATTAAACAACAACTAAGAAAATATTTAAGAATATAAATGTGTGAGAAAGAGAAAAAAATGATTGATAAGAGTCAATACCACTAATGATTCTACAAACATAAAGATCTAAAAGTGAAATATCATATCAATCTTTTACTCTTTGAAAATAAAATTTATGGTGGATAAAATTATAATTAAGATTAAATATTCAAAACAAGAGATGAACTAATATTAAGATCAATCTCTCAATTAACCCAATTCTTTGTTAGCTAAGTTATCCTGGACTAGGTCCCTCTTTCTCAAGTAGAGACTAAGTCAAATATGCATGAATCAATGTTTGCAACCATTAGTTTTAAAATTGAAGCATGAACTAAGCTAAATAATCAACACACAATCATAAATAAGCATAAAATTAATCACCCATAAAGTTTACACACTAGGGTTGAGTCACAACCCTAGTAAAAATCTAGCTAATCATAATGGGATTTGAAGAAAATAAAGATAAAAAGCTAATTAAACTCATAATGGAAGATTAAAATGATGAAATCTAATGTTAAAAATACTCAAATAAGCTAAAAATTCCTAAAATAGCAAAGAGAAACCACTACAACAACTTTATATATTCAAACTTGTCCTAATTTTGTGAAACTCGTCTATTTATACAGGGCCAAAAATCGCAGATAAAAATACCCCTCGAGAGGTTCTGCATCTGCGTAATTCCATGTGCGGTCTACAGATTTCTTCAGTTGGCAGGAAGGTGAGTTCTGCGACCGCACATTTCTGGACTGCGGTCGAGAGGAAATCTTCTACGGACGCACAATTCTTATGCGGTCCGCACTTCACAAAGGCTCCTAGACTTAGTATTTTTGCATACTCTCTGATCTTTGACTCTTAAGCCAGTTCTGCGGCCGCACAATTCATGTTAAATTACGGTCCGCACATTGCTGGAAGTTCTGTTAAATTTTTCTTCTTGGTTTACGACCATAGATGGAATTCTGCGGTCCGTAATTTCTTTTGCGGCCGCAGAATTCCTTCTGCGGACCACACATGCTTGCTTATGCGCCCTTTATTGCCTTGCTTTGAAACACTCCTTTTTGAGTTGGATTTCATCTCGGTAGACTATACTTTTATCATTCATGCAATTTGCATTATATCATTAGTTTCGGGAACACAATTCAATACTTTTGGACTAAAACAAAAGCTAAAAGGTGCTAATAAGCAGTCAAAATCCCCACTTATCAGCAGATATAAAGGGTATCAACCCAATATTTTGTATGCATAATATTCTATTGGAAGATGTGCACAAACCTTCCAGAGAACATCAAAGAAGGCTGAACCCCAACATGAATAAAGAAGTGATCAAGTGATTACGAGAATCATTTTTCTCATCTCTGACTGTAACTGGGTCAGCCCAGTTCAATGTGTGCCAAAGAATGGTGGAATGACTATAGTGCAAAACAAGAACAATGAGTTGATCTCAATAAGAACACACGGGATGTCGAATTTGTATGGACTACAAAATATTGAATAAGGCCATCCAAAATGACCACTTTCCCCTGTCGTTCATAGATCAGATGTTAGATAGATTGGCAGAGAGGTCCCACTTTTACTTCTTGGATGGATACTCGGGGTATAACCAGATCTCCATTTCCCCGGAGGATAGAGAGAAAACGTCGTTCACCTGTCCATATTGCATCTATGCTTTCTAGAGAATGCCGTTTGGCCTATGCAATGCACCCACCACATTCCAAAGGTGCATGATAGCCATCTTCACTGATATGGTAGAGGACATAATGGAGGTTTTCATGGATGATTTCTTAGTGGTGGGGAACTCATTCGATGAATGCCTTATGAATCTAAGAAGAGTACTAAAGAGGTGTATGGAGACTAATTTGGTGCTGAACTGGGAAAATGTCATTTCCTGGTACATGAAGGTATAGTCTTGGGACACCTTGTGTCAAGTAAGTTCATTGAGGTAGACCGTGCTAAAGTTGATATAATAGAAAAGTTTCCACTCCCCACTTCCGTCAAGGCAATAAGAAGTTTCCTTGGTTATGCTGACTTCTACAAGCGGTTTTCACAATATTTTTCTAAAATTGATAATCCTTTATGTAAATTGCTTGGAAAAAATCAGCCCTTTGTATTTTTTGATGACTGCCTGGTAGCTTTTGAGGAGTTTAAAAAGAGGATGGTGTATGCACCTATCATAGTTGCACCTGACTGGGAGCAACCGTTTGAGATGATATGCGATGCAAGTGACTATGCGGTGGAAGCAGTGCTTGGGTAGTGAAAAGAGAAGGTCATGCACCCAATATACTATGCAAGCAGAACCTTGAGTGGTGCCCAACTAAACTACACTGTGACTAAGAAGGAGATGCTAACAATGGCATTCGCATTTGACAAATTTAGGTCATACCTGATAGGATCAAAGGTAATTATTTATACTTACCATGCTGCTCTCAGGTACCTAATTGAGAAGAAGGAGTAAAAGACGTGTCTGATCCGATGGGTTCTATTACTGCAAGAATTTGACTTGGAAATCTGTGATCGCAAGAGAACGAAGCTAAGTGGCTAATCGCTTGTCCAGGCTTGAAGGAGCTGAAAAGAAGGTTGAGGTGGAAGATATCTTGGAGACTTTGCCAGATGAACAACTGTTAGCCACTAGCTTTTAGGTAGCGCCATGGTATGCAAATATTGCAAACTACCTGGCGAGCGACATTGTTCCTTATGACTTGTCCCCAGTGCAGAAGAAAAAGTTCTTTCATGATTATCGTATGTATTTCTGGGATAAGCCATATTTTATTAGGATTTGTATTGATATCATGATTCGACGATGTATCACCGAGATAGACCAAACTTTTGTTTTGCAAGCATGTCATGCTTCACCTTATGGAGGCCATTTTGGAGGAGTAAGGACAGTTACTAAAGTGTTGGAGTCGGGATTTTATTAGCTGCCGTTGTTTAAAGATGCACGCTTTTGGGTGAAGGCCTGTGATGAGTGCCAACGGACGGGGAATATCTCCCATCGACATGAGATGCCCATGAACCCAATTCAGGAGGTAAAAGTGTTTGATGTATGGGGAATCAATTTCATGAGGCCTTTTGTTAGATCATATGGCAATAAGTACATACTCGTAGCTATGTATTATGTTTCACAATGGGTGGAAGTTGTGATACTCCTTACAAATGATGCAAAGGTGGTCATTGTTTTTTTGAGAAAAAATATCTTCACCCGATTTGGCACTCTAAGGGCAATCATAGTGATGGAGGCACCCACTTCTGCAATCGAGCCTTTGCAAAGTTGCTAGAGAAATATGGAGTTCACCATAAGGTTTCCACTCTATATCACCCGCAAACAAGTGGGCAAGTGGAGGTGTCAAACAGAGAAATCAAGAGTGTGCTGACTAAGACGGTAAGTGTTACTCAGACTGATTGGGCGAGAAAATTGGATGATGCACTATGGGCCTACAACACTGCATTCAAAGCTTTGATTGGTATGTCACAGTACAAATTGGTGTTTGGAAAGGAATTTCACCTACCGATGGAGTTAGAGCATAAGGTTTTGTGGGCGTTAAGGCAATTAAATCTTGACATGGAGGCCGCTGGCTCGAGTAGAGTCACAGAGCTGCATGAACTTAATGAGTTCTGTTATCATGCTTTTGAGAGCATCAAGCTGTACAAAGAAAGGATGAAGAAGATGATGCATGATAAGCATATTCTAGAGAGAAATTTCAAACCCGGAGATGTCGTGTTGTTGTATAACTCAAGATTGAAATTATTTTCGGGTAAGCTGAAATCTAGATGGTCGGGACTATTTAGAGTTGTTCAAATATTCCCAAGTGGAGCTGTAGAAATTGAGTCTGAGGATGGACTTAACAGGTATAGAATCAATGGGCAAAGGTTGAAGCACCACTTTTCCATAAAAATGAGGAAAATGTTATGTCAGTGATTTATTTGGAAAAACCCAAGCGTTGAGTGAATCTTGATCATAGTTGACTGTATCGTACCGCGACATTAAATCAGGCGCTTGTCGGGAGGCAACCTATGGCCGTGTTGTATTCGTCATGCCATGACATTAACTAAGGCACTTATTGGGAGGCAACCCAATTCGTAGCTTAGATTTAGCTTAGTTTTTGTTTTTTTCTATGGAGGCAGACTAACAAGTTATCTTTGTGTGAATTTCATTTATTTTGCTAGGTATTGGAGCTATTTGGAAGAGAGATGTGCTCGGGGGTCCTAAACAAACTAAACGATTACAAAACAAACAAGAAAAAACCGAGCCATTACGGGGCGAAGTCGCATACACAATCTTAGCATTCATCGAGTTACTTAGCACTAAGATATAATGCCTCACACCCCGCCCCATGCAAACATTTCAGCGCGCCTCACATAGTCTAGCGGTGTCTAGCGCATCCATGTTAGTGCGCCTGATGGCGCCTTGCATTGATCATGCGTCGCCCCTCACACAGCGTGGCTGTGTTCAGCGCCTTAAGGCCACCGCGCTTTCCAGCGCCTCACGGAGCTTAGTTGCTGCCTTTCACATGGCCTTGCACCGTCTGCCGCGCCAAGGCAAAGGTAAGTTTTTAATTTATTTTTTTATCAACCTTCCCTCCCCCAACCCAAATTAAAAAAAACCCTTCCCGATAACCCCAACACTAGAACTAAAATCCTTCGCCCAACTTCATAACATAATCCTCTAATTCCCAACCCCACTACCCCGTCACAAACCACATGCACCAACACCACAACCCTAATTCGCCCCTCCCAACTACACTGCCTCGTTCTTCTTTCATCAACAAGTATGATTTTTATCTCTCTCCTTTGTTTTCTAATTGTTTGTGAGTGTATATTTTGAAAGGTGCAACAATGTTGTAGTTACGATGAATTTTCTCCCAACCCCTCATACCCCATAGGATATCTTGTGATTATTGTAATGAGTGTTTCACACTCGATTCCCAAGCCGATTTGGAAGGGTGGAGCAATCCTTCACCACAAAGAAACTCACACATAAATAATGCATACAAGTTGTTCGATAAATTGCCTCATTGGCGATTTTAGTCCCAATTGGAGTCCACGTGTCACGACCCAAAATCTTGCCTTATGAATCATGATGGCACCTAGTCTCTAAGACTAGGTAAGCATAGCACATAAAGAGATCTAACAAAGATAACCAACTTACTATATAAAACTTAAACTGATAAATAAAATAACATAACTAAAACTAAACAAATGTTATAAAATCTCCAGAACCCGGTAGTACAGAGTCATAAGCTCTACTGACATACACTAGAACTTCTATATACAATACTATTTTTAAATGAAGATAATCAATAGTAAAGATAATATCTGAAGGTGACTCTAAGGCCTGCGAATGTCAAGCAAGTATACCTTGAAGTCTCCAACCGCAAACACAACTCTCAAAACCAACACGATCAGAATTTCCTGGAACTGCACAAAAATGTGCAGAAGCGTAGCATGAGTACACCACAATGATACCCAGTAAGAATAATGACTAACCTCGGTGGAGTAGTGACGAGGTAAGTCAGGACACTCACTAGACATAAAACCTGTACAAGATATTAACATAAAACTAGCAATAGAAATAATATCAATGTAAGGTTAACAACGTAAAGATTGTTAATATAAAACCAACAAGGGATTAATAGAAACACAATTGGCAGCAAGAAGTAAACGGGTAAATAGCAGCAAAGTAACCAGAATACAGTGAAAATGTGGATGAGATCAATTTGGGGAAACAACTGCTCCTTTCAAGTAATCAAGTCCTTACAACACATGATGCACAACAAGAATTACCCCGAGGCACCACATCTCTTAACCACAAATTATAAGCCACAATTCCGAATCTTACACGCATGGCACCTCGTGCTCACATTACCAAATTACTTTTGCATGGCAAAGTACACGTTCTATCATGTACATTGTATCCTTATCAAATGCTAATTAAAGTGTTCGAAATATGTATTAAAATACAATAAGGTATAATAACAATCTTGAATAAAGTAAGGCGTCAAATGAGAAAACGAGATTATTTTAGAAACCAAATAAAGTGAAATAAAGTGCAATTTATTCAAAATAGGGTATCAAATGAGTTTAGTTTAAAAATCAATAGGGTAAAGAAAATAATATTTTTAAATAAAATAAAGCATTGTATAAGTTAACGAATTAAATTTAGAATTAGTTAAAGTATAGTGTGATAACAATTTTTAAGTAAGGTAAAACATCATGTAAGATAAGGAGTTTAATTTGAGAAATCGATTAACGTAAATATGATAAACATTAAGAATAGTAAAGTATCGAGTGAAATGACGAACTTTAACTTAAGAGTCACATATAGTAAGAATGTTAATGATTTTTTTATTTAAAATCGTTATATTACCAATAACTCAATAGAGTATGAGATAATGCCTCCAAACAAGTAAATTCATCTTGAAAATCAACTCACCAAGTAATACGGAGGCACAAGTTGGCACCTTAAAGCAATACAACAAATCACGTAGAATGCATGACTCACATAAAAAGTCTCAATCGTTCCAACACAAGAATAACAACAAATAACCAAATACGACCAAAATACAAGTGAAATAATTTAAGGAAAAAACAATAACCGCTCAACCAACAAGTCGTTCCAACATAGAATGTACAATGAGAATCACAACCGATGATAACTATGCAGTCACAAATAATTACAATATATCAAACCCATCGCGGCGCGCAACCCGATCCCACTGTATCATCATATTCCGTCCTTATTTCTTTATATAAATGTCTCTTTCATATCAATACCGTTGCAGCATTCAACCCGATCCCCAAACAATATGAATCAAACGAACAAGCTACAACCAACTACGACGTATCACAAAATTAAACGCAATAAAGAAACTAAACATAGAAAGTTACAAAGCGGATAAAATATTTATATGATAGCTCACTAAATAAAATAGCAAGTGATGACAGTTCATAATTAGAGACACAGTTGTAAAGAATCAATTAATAATTAAGGCATATAATGGCTAAGGGCATGAATTCAACAAGTAATTGCAATTAACAATTAAAGCATATAAGAGTACACATGACAATAAAAGATAGAACATGTACTAGCAACTTCAAATAAAATATGTAAGAGCAAACTTAATAATAGAGAATATAACATAAAATGACAACTTCAATTAAATGCATGAAAGGAGTCTAAGAGTCTAAACCGGTCAAATACCATATATAAACCCGTGTAAACACTCGTCACCTCGTGCACACGTCTTCCACATAATTCAAATAGTTCAATCAACCCAAATCCTAAGGGGTAGGTTTCCCTATCACGACCTAAAACTCACTATGGGTCGTGATGGTGCGCAATGCCGTCGTTAAGCAAGCCAACAATGAACTACCAACTTAATTATTCATTTTATAAATTTTTAAATCGTGAATCTTATTATATAAATAAATTAATGCATTAAAAATCGTAGATATATATAATTTAAATAAAATATAAAGTAAAAGTGTGTCAATGTTAAGCAAAACCATAAACAAATTCTAGAATATCCCCAAAACTTGGCGTCACAAGTGCATGGGCATCTGCTAAAGAGTGCAATAATAATACAACATATGTCTGGAATATAAAATAGTCAGGATCGAGTAAATAAATAAGATAGAGACTATGAGGGCTGCAGTGCGTGGCATAGTAAGCAGCTCACCATAATGTCCCCTCAGCAGTTGCTCCTACGCGCTAGGATGACCACCAAATGAACCTCTCAGATCTTGCACGTTCAGTGCAGAAGTGTAGCATGAATATGTAATTCAATGCATACCCAGTAAGTATCTAGCCTAATCTTAGAGGAGTAGTGACGAGGGGTCGACATCGACATTCACTAGTGATCCAATAAATAAAATGCAGAAATCATAAGCAGGAATGAAATTCAACAGGATCAATAGAATAAGGAACAGTAGATAATGAAATCCGTTAACAAAATATCATCAGTTTAAAAATTTCCAAGGGCCACACGCTATCTCGACAAATAAGAACTATCAATTAAATATCCGATCTCAGGTCATCAAGCGAATATGTAATTTCCAAGTTCAATTAAGAGGGTAATCTCGTGGGTATTCAGACTCATAACAATTTTACGCACGAATTATGCGAAGGTCGTTCGGCCCAATCCATATAGTCGTGTACATACACTGTTGAGGTCGTACGGCCTAATTCATATAGTCGTGTACATACACTGTCGAGCTCGTATAGACCGATCCATGGATGCATCTCATATATACATATATTGTGAAGGCCTTCGACCCGATCCCCAGGAAGAGAAGAAACATATTGACTTATGAATCGCGTATTTACTATATAGTGTCAGAGACGTAATGTAAACATAATATTTACCATCAATCGATTATCCTGCTAAATATCTCACAGAATTGAGATTCGATCTAACATGATCTTTATCAGCTTTTACTTATAGTCTTCAAATAATTAGGCTAACAATTAAATTCAAGTAATACAATTTATTGCATGGTAAAGTCCTAGGTCTAGCCGTACATAAACATGAATCTAGCTACGTACGGACTCTCGTCACCTCATGCGTACGTAGCCCCCACAAAAAGTAGCACATATCAAATACATCACCTAGGGGGTAGTTTCTCCCTCACAAGGTTAGACATGAGACTTACCTCGCTATGAAGTTCCATAACCGGCTCCAATGCCTCTCTAACACTTCAAACCGATGCCCATCAATCCGAAACAAGTCAAACAATGTGCAAATCAATCAAAATACACTCCCATTCTTATAATTTAACAATTTATAACAATCCTCAACTCCGCTCGAAAAGTCAACCCTCAGGCCCACACGCCCGAATTCTAAATTCTTTTGAAGATAAACATTACCCATAACACCACGAACTCAAATATATAATTTATTCACAATTTCATGTCCAATTGTATGGTCAAAATTCAAAAATATCAAATTCTATGTTTTCTTCCAAAATCCCACAATTTCTATAACTTTTCATGTTTAAATCCTTATATAACTCATGTATTTAACTAACAACAAGTGTGCATCACTTACCTTGTGTTGCTTGATGAAAATCTCCTCAAAATATCTCCCAAAATTCGACCACCCAAGTGAAAATGAGAGAAAAGTGAGCCAACTCCTGAATTAAAACAACACTACCCAAGCCCGACTTTCTTCGCGAACGCGGGAAGTCACTCGCGTTCGCGAGGCACTACCAGCTTCTGCTCCCCAATTTCTCTACGCAAACGCGAGATAGAGATCACGAACGTGAAGCTTTAGTAGCCTGCCCATCGCAAATGCGGTTCCACATTCGCGAATGCGAAGACCAAATCCCTAGGCCAGCTTCTTCATCGCGAACGCGATCGTGGAAACGCGAAGCCTTACCGTCCAGACCTTCGCGAACGTGAAGTACAAATTTCCATCAGCCCAAATCCTTCTTCGCAAACGCATGAGACCCTTCACATTTGCGAAGAACAAGACCAGACACTAGCACCAGCAAAACATGAGAAAATGACCCGAAAGTCACCCGAGGCCCCCGGGGTCCCGTCCAATCACACCAACAAGTCCCAATACCTTATCTGAACTTATCCAAAGGCTCGTAATGCCACGAGTAACCTCAAAATCATGAATTAACAATAAAAATCCTTCTTTCAACTTTCAAACTTCGTCGAACGCGTTCGAATCATATCTAAAAATTCTGGAATGACGCCAAACATTACGCACAAGTCATGAATCACGATTCAAGCTTATTCCAAGGCTAGAAATTCCAAATGGAGATCGATAACGCCAAAGTCCACTTCATATCAAACTTAGGATTTTCTAAAAGGCATAATACATCGACATGTCATTAAATTTGTCCACATTGTTTACTTAGACACTTAATCTTAAGTGTGTTCCACTTAAACACTTCAACCAGACCTTTATTGTGTCATTTAGACACAATATGCTGACATGGCAAGGTAAGTATTTCTCACATTTTTCAAGCGCGTGAAATCATCCAAAAAACCAATCTCTATATACTTCTTGTCGAAAAATGTATAGCTTATGCCGAAACATTTTTCGGTCATCTTCTTAACCCAAATTGTTTTTAGAATTTTTCATACCATTGCTACTGTATCCTACTTTAGATCTGCGCACACCCCCACTACCACCTTTAAATCTGGCCACCATCATAAACTTTTCATTTTTAAGATCTGATTGACGCTGCAATTCTGGCCTAAAACGTAGCAGCGCCACTAGCTGCCTACCTCATCTTTTCTATTTATCTTCCACCATGTGAGCAACCATAGGATGGTACGAACGAGAAGAGTGGAAAGAGACCTCTAATTTCCACTTGTCCGGCGAAACTTTATTTTTCTCGACGAAGTTTCGCTTTTTGCTCAACAATTAAGTTTGGTGATTTGAATCTTAATCTTAACCAGATGCAGCTAGATTCGAGCAGATCTGACTGAAAATAACAAGTTCTGGCGACCTTTATGCGTCGGTGTCGTCTTCTCCTCGTTTTCTTCTTTTCATTTTTGTCTACAGATTATAGATCTAAAACCATATGGTGAAACTCCACCATTATTTAATAGTAGCAATTTTGTTTTCCGACGACTTTGTATTTTAGTCAAATTTTGGTGTTTCCGGCAACCTTCATGGTTTTGTTCATTTGTTGTTATGATTAAGCCCCATTTTTTGTTCATTTACGTTGAATCTAATTTCTCCATTCTCAACTATTGTTATTCTGTTATGTTTTGTTCCCTTCGTTTGATACTCTTGTTTGTTTGCTAATGATTTTATTGGTAATGTATTCCTTCTGCTCTGTTCATTTGCTATTGCGTTTTGGAAAAGAAATGGCTGAAAATTAATTTTTCCGGTGAGGGGTCTTTGGGAAGATGACGATGAGTGGGGTTAAGTTAAATCCACATGTCCTCATCATATTCGTCACTTTGGTGTGTGAATTACACATACCTTTTGTGTTTGAGTATCTCTAGATTCCAAATGACACATTTAAGCTATAATTGGAGTGTTCAAATGGAACGGATTTAAGATGGAGTGTCTAACTAAAAAGTGAAGATAACTTTAAAGGGATGTCAATGCATTCTGCCTTTCTAAAACCTTTAAAATGCCCACTTTCCACAAGAAGCGCCAAAATTCTCCCGGACCACCCGATACTCAACCCGAACATACGCCCAAGTCTAAAATCATCATACGAACCTATTGGAGCCTTCAAATCGTGATTCTGAGGTCGTTTATTCAAGAGTCAAACCTTGGTAAACTCTTCCAAATTAAAACTTCCAAATTGAGAATTTTCCTTCTGAATCAACTCTGAACTTCCCAAAACTCAATTACGACCACACGTACATGATAACTATTATCTCAAACAAGCTAAATCAATATATTAATAAGCCCTTCTCGCGCAAATCCACTTCCATATGGCTTGAATCTAGTCAAAATAACTATTATATCATAAATAAAAGCCATAGGAAACAATTCCAAATAATAAAGATTCGATCTTTAACTAAAATAAAAAAGTCAACCCAAAAAGTCAACACCGAGTTTGCACCTCGGAATCCGATAAAACTCACAAATTTCGAACACCCATTTCGATACGAGTCCAACTATACCAAAATCATTCATTTTTGACCTCAAATCGGCCTTCAAACCATCAATTTATGTTTTAGAAAGTTTTTATTAAAATCCTCAATTTCTCCAATTCAAATCATTAATCAAACATTAAAATCAATGTTTGGACTCATGAAATAATTACAAATCCGAGTTAAAAATACTTACCCCAATCCAAGTAGTGAAAATTCCCTCCAAAATCGCCCAAAACTGAGCTCCAAAACCTTGTGAAAAAAGTAACTAAATTCCAAAACAAGTAAAAAATGCAATAGTTGTTCCAACCCGAATCAGGTCCTAGATGATCCCGAAACTCAGTTTGATTAGCCCAACATGATCCTTTAGAGATTACACCCAAGATACCATCTTGAATCACCCAATTTGGCCTTAAAATAAAAGAGATATGTTATTTTGAAATTTTAAAAGAAATCTGAAAATTTTAGGGACATAAATGGCATTCGTAATAATTTACACAAAAAAATCAGCAATGAGAATTGTTTTGTTTTAACACCCAAAACTCATTCGGAATCTCCCGAACACAAACTATATATGCATTTCAATCGTAAAATATGCTATGAACCTGCTCGCACATTCAAAACACCGAAAAGAGATCATATTGACCCGATATTGACCATGGTCAAACTTCAAATCCTTAATTTAACTAGTTTCTCGACCTATGATCCAAAACACATCCGAGCCCCTCAAGACCCCATACAATCATACCAACAAGTACAAATACATTATCAAATCCAAAGCCTGAAAACATCCACGGGAACATGACAACAAAGAATCGCGACTCAAACCGAATATAATTTCTATTAAGTTGTTAAATCTTCATTCTTTCAAAAAAGTGTCTGAATCATACTTAAACACTTTGGATTACTTCCAAACTTTTCAAACAAGTTCAATTCAACTATATAGACTTATTCAAAGTCTCAGAACACCAACTGGAGTACAACAATATCAAAGTCAACTCTTGGTCAAACTTATTAACTCTTAAGTTCTTCAAATTGCCAACTTTCGACAAATAGTGTCAAATTCTTTTAGGAACCTCTGAAACCAAATTCAAACATACATACAAGTCCAAAATAATCATACGAACCTAGCGAAATAATCAATACCCGATTCCAAGTCCGTTTAACCAAAATTCAAACCTTGGTCCACTCTTCCAATTTAAAGCTTCTAAAATGGGAATCGTTCTTCCAAATCAATCCCAAACCGCTCGAAAACTGAAACTAACCATACACACAAGTCATAATACATAATATAAAAATACTCAAAGTCTCAAGCCATCGCTAAAGCACAGAACGACTAGTCGTTCATTACATCGAGTCTCCAGGATTGATTGACTTGTGTTAGGTAAGCATGATTGATATGGAAAAATAAGTGTCGGGTGACTCTACAGAGTCGAGGTGGATTGATAAAGTGTGCTTGCAATGGCCTACATGCTATGTTCAGTGACAGAATTTAGATGCTAATGCACTTACTTGATGAAGGCGAAGTCTGAGTAGCATGTGATTTAATTAATTAGCATATCTTAGAGCTATAAGTGTGGGATCACTCCGACCTTATTTTTGTGATATGTCTTGGTTCCGTGAATTGAAAATTGGTATGGTTGACAGGTACGTGCAATATGGTTTGTCCAACGCCTAATACTAAGGCACCGACTAAGGCCAAAGCACCACCAAAGGCAAAGGTTACCCTGCATGTCATGACCCAATTTTACCTATATGCCGTGATGACGCCCAACCCTACAACTAGGCAAGACAACTAGTAATTTAAACAAGTATTCAATCCTTTTAAAATTAACCGAATAATTAAACTCTTCTTACTTGCAATAATCAAGCCAATGTGTGTAAATGAAAAATGAAGAATACAATTTACACAATTTACAACTAGTAATTTCCATCTTTTACTATCTTTCCCTAACAATTCACAATGTATTACAAATAATTTAATTAAATGAAGAATACAATTTACACACGTAAGTCATGATTTTTGAGTCCTAAACTACCAGGAATTTAGCATAAATAGTAGCTACGTACGGACTCTCGTCACCTCGTACGTATGTAGCCCACACATTTAGCAACAATTATTAATTTAAATCACATATGGGGTAAATTCCCCCTCACAAGATTAGACAAGAGACTTTCCTCGCTCCGAAGCTCCATAGCCGGCTCCAACACCACTCTAATACCTCAAACCGATGCTTGTCGATCCAAACCTATGCAAACAATGTGCAAATTAATCAAAATGTGTTATAATACCCATCGTTAATAAATTTCAACAAATTTTCAATTTCGCTCGAAAAGTTGGCAGTGGGACCCACACCTCGGAACCCGACGAAACTCACAAAATCCAACAACCCAACCACTTACGAGTTCAACCATGCTAATATCACTCAAACCCGACTCCGAATCGGCATTCAAAACTCGAGAATTCATTTTTATAAATTTATAGAAATTTCCTTCGATTTTCCCTTGAAGATTCGATAATCATATACAAAAAATGAAGATTAATTCAAGAAATATAATTACAAGGGAGTCAAGAACACTTACCCCAAGTTGCATGAAAAACTTCCTTTCCAAAATCGCCCAAACCGAGCTCCAAAATTCGAAAATGACTAAAAATAGCGAAACCCCAAATTTATGCTTCTGCCCAGTGACTTCCGCATCTATAGACAAGAGGTCGCATCTCTGCCTCTCGCTTATGCGACATTCTTCCGCACCTGCGGCTCTTGTCGCTTCTACGGTTATTGACCTGGCACCTGCACCATCGCAGGTGCGCAACCCCTTGCGCTCATGCGGTTCTCAGCAGCCTTGGCCCATTCTGCTTCTGCTAGCCATTCTCCGCACCTGCGGTGCTCGCACCTGGGGCCCTCTTCATGCAGGTGCGGTTACACCAGATGCCCAGCTGCTTCTGCTCTTCCTCAAATTCCAAATTCGATCCTTTAATCGCCCGGAATCCACCCGAGGTCCCCGTGACCCCAACGAAACATACCAATATGTCCTAAAATACATTACGAACTTAGTCGAGACTTTAAATCACATCAAATAATACGAAAAACACGCATCAACATTCAATTCAAACTTAATGAATTTTAAAACTTCAACTTCTACAATCGATGCCGAAACCTATCAAATCACGTCAGATTGATATCAAATTTTGCACCCAAGTCACATTTGACATTACTGACCTACTCCAACTTCCTGAATTGAAATTCGACCCTGATATCAAAAAGTTCACTCCCAGTCAAACTTCTCAAAAACCTTCAAATTCCCACTTTCACCAAATGACCTCAAAATGACCTACGGACCTCCAAATTAACCTCCAGACGCGCTCCCAATACCAAAATCACCATACGGATCTATTCCCAGACTCGGAATACCAAACGGATATCGATAACATTGAAATTCACTTCAACCCAAATATTATGAAATTCTTCCATAATAGGTGCCGAAATGCTCTCGGGTCATGCAAAACCCGCTCTGGGCATACGCCCACGTCCAAAATCATTATATGAACCTGGTGGAATCTTCAAATCCCGATTCCGAGGTCATTTACTAAAAATATTGACCGACATCAAACTCGCCCTTTTAAAAGCCAACTAAGGAACCAAGTGATCCGATTTCAACCCGAACACTTCCAAATCCCGAACAACCCATCCCCGCAAGTCATAAATTAGTAAAATCACATACGAGGAGTCTTATTTAGTGGAACAGGGTTATAACAGTCAAAACAACCTGTTGTGTCGTTACATTCTCTCCCACTTAAATATATGTTCGTCCTCGAACGTACCAAGAACTGCTCTAGTGTTTGCTGAAATTATTGTTTAACACCTTGAGCACCTATCTGTGCTACCACAACTCAGCTGAGCACATTAGCCCAAGCATATCTGAAGATCCTCCCCTTTATTTAGGCGAATAAGCCTTAGAGCCAAATTCCAACATCCGAAATTTTCTATTAGGCATGCTTCCAACATACGAACACCGTTTCAATCACCACACGATGTACCAATACATGGTTGTATACTCTCACTAAATTCACACCATGCACCGCATTATTCACATGACCATAATAACATCCTCTGACAATGATAGACAAAATTCCACGAATCCGATGCCCACAACACACTTCATGACACATATAAGTCCTGTTCTAACTCTTGCAATACTGCCACGACGGAAAAGATGTGTAGAAATTCATATCCAACTGTATAGTCAACAAATCATTTAGTCCCTCCTCATGACAGGAGACATTACCTCATTATGAACCAAATAACGATATTTTCTCTTTAATATGGCTCGTATAAATCTGATCGGACCGATCCCAGGTCCAAAAATCTCGTCTCACCCAGTACAAGTCGTTACGGTAATAAGCCACCACAATCACTACCAAAACTCTCATATGATGCCACCATGTGCCAAATAGCCACAAAATCAAATGTGATACATAAGGAATAATGAACTCTTGAAAGAACTACTCAACCCACGTAGCAATTTAAACAACCGAAAAGGGGTTATGAACATTCCTTAGAACATGAGAAATAAGACACGCAAGAATAGATATGGGGAAATATACTCAGCATCATACTGTTGCGACATGCAACCCAATTCATCACGACACTGTTGCGGTGTGCAACCCGATCCAAACATTATATACACGTGGCAATGTTCCACCAGATCCTCACATAACAATCAAGAAGAAAACACATATCAAGTCGCAATGTTTACACTTATGAAATACATGAATATCGATTACAAGCACGCCAATGCATAATACAAATCCTAAGAAGGAGAATAGCGTCACGCGCTACGAAACTCAAGCACAACGAAGGTGAAACAAATGATCTGTATCTTGAGAGATATCCTGCTCATATAACACCGCAAGCTACACGGGCCTCAACACACATGCAAATAATCAAGCCATCTCTCAACCCACGTGGCATCATATAGGCTACATGGAATAACTGACAGCAGAAATAATATCCAATGCTCGACAACGCTTTAGTAAGGAATGTTATGATGAATGGATATATCCGACCTTACACAGAGAACACATTCTCATTGGTCCCACCAACGGATGTCAAACCGATTCTGATAATACCATACTAGGCTAATAACCTTTCAAAGATCCACAGTAACCCTTTTCCCATGACACAGAAGAACAACCGTCAAATCTGAAACAAACTTCCACAATCCACAACCAAATGAACCGAGCGCCCTTCAGGCATAAATTTTCACACTAGCGCTAGTACCAAAATTTCCATGCTTGGTTTTACATCTTTAATCAATCAAGTGTCTACATGTTACACTTATACAACCTTCCCGTGGGATACACTCCCACAACCTTCCGCACCAGGTAACAAGCTTGTACGTCCATACCACCGGCCACACTAATGCTAATAAGCAAATTAGTAATTCGCAATCAGTACGTAAAGCCTCTTACACATAACACCGATCTCAGATGACGCTAAAGACAATACCAACTTGCTATAACCATGTGAATCGTTTCCTGCTCATCCGATCTCCCGACACTCTTGTCTACACTGAACCGCAACCTTGATCCTCAACTTCCAATTCCCATGCCGTTCACTGCACCTAACATACCAATACGTGAGAGTACAAGAATTCCATCCTAAATCCTGATCCACTAATACACTAAACACTCCATCGCATAGCAAATAATATTTTTTTTACTTAACTCACTTCAGGAGAACCATTGCAAGACGCGACTGAATTCCCATAACCGCAGAAAATAAAATCCTCAAGTAGTGTTCTAAACCACTATAAGTCTTCCAGGATCCATCTACACATAACAGGCTATAATACTCGAACGCCTCCAAATAAAATCAGTTATGGCGGTCGTCAAGCCTCGCACGTACCTCCAAAAATCACATGTATAACTTAACACGCTGAAGGAACTGATCATTGCCACCATCAAACCAATTCAACCATTGCTAACCGATCCAACTGCTTCAAATTTTACCCTAGATTTTCCTTAGAAATAACAATAGATCCATTCAAATCATCATGAACTTAAATCCGCACTCATCCTGAGTGACCTTATTTCACGAGACCACGTTATCTCCAAACCCTCCTTGTGCGCATTTTCGCATTTTCAACTGGTACACCCATTGTGATAATTCCTCTATGAGTACGAAGTCATTTTCTTCCATTTCTCTGATGCTACACCACAACCAGAAGATAATGTAGAACACTCCAAGCCCATTTCATAATCTGTTGCAAACAACTCGATATTTACCCATACTACGGATTCGAGATCCTTAGGCACCACACTTAACTTTTTGAATCCACTTAGACCGTTGTTGAGAGTCACTCACCCTGTCTTGGTCTCTACTATAATAAAATCCAAGGCCCTGCTAGCACATGAACACCCTCTCAAAGAAGCACCCGACTAGATCACTTTCCTTGTACATCACCTCCACATGAAGCATAAACCATGAGTCTTCTCAAAACTGAACATGAACCGATAAAGCCCAAGTATAGCACACATTCCTCCAATCCTTCGCTCGAACTACCACTGACGTTTTATTTCCTTAGTCATAATAACTCACCAATATGCAGATAATCAGAAACCTCACGAGTCGATAACCATGCAATCCAATCGTAGACGGTGAGGCTCTCCCACTTAGCTTGAAGTTACCGTTGCATAACCCTGGAACCTACCAAGATTCCTTCTTCCTTACTGACATGACCTCGTGCAATCGACCCACCCAATTCCTCGAAATATTCATGTTAACCATTTCATGAGCACTCCTAATTACCAACCACATTCATAGGTTTGACCTTTTACCGGATAGCCAGTCGAATTCTTTGTGGAAACTTTGTCAACACTACGCAACCATTAACCTGCTCACAGGAGATAACTCACATGTGGAAATTTCCATGCTGACACCTTCCAACGGCGCTGCGCTAAGTACAATTACCACGAAACCAATAAACCATTCCGAGCCTGTGCTCGTTCACCAACTGTACAAGTTCGTTCACTTATCATGGACATCAACTAAAGGTGCGACAATACATTCCAATTCAAAGTCATGTTGTATTCTTCTTCATATCAAGCAACTCCTTTCGGTCGCATCCAATCTTCTGCGGTATAATAGCCAATATCCCAAATTAAGTCCATAGACGCAGTCACTGTCCACCATAAATCCCAAATCACTCTAAACTTTCCTCAAGGCGTATAGTAATTCTACTACAAAACCCATATGCTACTCTGCCTCTTTCCCACTTTGGTCAAACTCACTCCTTTAAGCAACTACTCGACTCATGTTTCTCACCCTTGGCCTTCTAGAAGTTTAACCAACGCGAGACACCTCCCACATATTCTTCTGCATCCTTCGCTGCCCAGTTGTTGCCTTAAATTACCATCTAACTTTGTAGCACCTGAACCAGTAGATCGCTACCAACTTTAAACCTCTCCGAAGATTATCCTTCTTGAGCCATCAATACTAGGAACACCGCTTTGATCTCGAACCACTGCACACCGCGATCTCTAACAGCCATTTTCCCAGCATATTTTCACTATACCTTGCCCCAAAGGCGAATTGAATAAGACCATAAAACCGACTAACTTAACACATTCATCAAGGACGACGTCACCACATCACAGATGAAAATTCCACCGCGCTCGAAAATACCAAGTCTCGTTACCCCATAGACCCAAATCTGAGCTTTCGTAGTCCGATTGCCTTTTCTCCACCGGAAATAATATACTGAATCTTTGAATCATGCATTGAGTAAAACCTCCTTTCAAGTCATTCACTGCCTCGACGCATAGTCAAGCATCCTACCATTACACAAACACTGTGCGTTAGTAACGCACGAATCGTTATAACAATCAACGCCAAATCTCAAAACTTTAGGTAGTACTGATATTGAGCTGAAACAACAGAACAACCTTTCACATGGTGACGACAATAGCCCAATCAACTACGCAGGGAGAAACATCCTACACCACATCTATATTATAATTACAATTCCTCAATTCCCGATTTATAACAAGCGCTTCACGTCTCGTAAGATCGAGTAGTAAAGAAACAAAGGCATAAGCCTCAAAGGAATCGAATCGCACGATGAGGAATCAAGAAGGGAAGTGTTCCTAACAGCCCTGTAGCCTCTCGAAGATAAGCGCAGACGTCTCTGTACCGATCCACAAGACTCTACTAGACTTGCTCATGACTCGTGAGACCTAAGTGAACCTAGTGCTTTGATTCCATGTTGTCACTACCCAATTTCACCTATAGGCCGTGATGACGCCCAACACTACAGCTAGGCAAGCCAACTAGTAATTTAAACACGTATTCTATCCTTTTAAAAATTAACCGAATAATTAAACTCTTCTTACTTGCAATAATCAAGACAATGTGAAAAGATTTGGTAAATTTAAAATAACCAAGAAAGTAATTAAATTCAAAAATTCTACTAGTCTGTGTGCCAAGACCTAGTGTCACAAGTGTATGAGCATCTAGTAGATTATACAAAAATTCAAATACTATCTGAAATAAAATAGACAGAATAAAATTCAGGAAGAGGCACTGATTGCTGCAGAATGGCTCAGAAGGGCAGCTCACCACTAAGCCTCTAGATATCGTGGGCGTGCGCCGATAGCTCCAACTATAGCACCTGTCACAGGTCCTGCACAAAAAGTGCAGCATGAGTACGTAAACAACGTGTACCCAGTAAATATTAAGCCTAGTCTTGAAGAGGTAGAGACGAGATGGTCGTCTTAGACACTCACTAAGGGCCAATAATAATAAAATAAAATAAAAATAAAAATATTTAAATCAACATGATTCACAGAGTTAACCATAATACTATTTAACCAACAAAAATAATTAAATTCCTTCAAATGCAACAATTCCCAATCTATTAATTAAATTCACAAGCTGCAATTAAAATTCCAAGGTATCGTATAATTATTATTATTAGACACGATTTCTGGCGAGGCCATACGACCCGATCCAGAGTGTCGTGTACACTGCCGAGGAACGTACGGTGCGATCCATAGATGCATCTATATTGCCGAGGCGTTCGGACCGCTCCATAAGAAAGGAGAATATTTTATTATTCCTCCGGAATGAGAGTGTATTTATTATAAGATTAATTCGAGATGATGAACATTTTTTTAAAAAATTAATTAAAATAGAAAATTAAGTGTATGAGGTTTCTATATTTTACTATCTTTCCCTAATAATTCACAATGTATTACAAATAATTTAATTAAATGAAGAATACAATTTACACACGTAATTCATGATGTTTGAGTCCTAAACTACCAGGTCTTTAGCATAAATAATAGCTACGTACGGACTCTCGTCACCTCGTGCGTACGTAACCTCCACATTTAGCAACAATTATTAATTTAAATCACCTATGGGGTAAATTTCCCCTCACAAGATTAGACAAGAGACTTACCTCGTTCCTAAACTCTATAGCCGGATCCAACACCACTCTAATACCTCAAACTGATGCTTGTCGATCAAAACCTATGCAAACAATGTGCAAATTATTCAAAATGTGTTATAATACCCATCGTTAATAAATTTCAACAAATTTCCAATTCCGCTTGAAAAGTTGGTAGTGGGGCCCACATATCGGAACCCGACAAAACTCATAAAATCCGACAACCCAACCACTTACGAGTTCAACCATACTAATTTCACTCAAAACCGACTTCGAATCAGCATTCAAAACTCGAGAATTCATTTTTATGAATTTATAGAAATTTCCTTCGATTTTCCCTTGAAGATTCGATAATCATACACAAAACATGAAGGTTAATTCAAGAAATATAATTACAAGGGAGTCAAGAACACTTACGCCAAGTTGTGTGGAAAACTTCCTCTCCAAAATCGCCCAAACCGAGCTCCAAAATCCGAAAATGACTAAAAATAGCGAAACCCCGAATTTATGCTTCTGCCTAGCGACTTCCGCATCTACGGACAAGAGGTCGCATCTGCGTCTCTCGCTTCTGCGAAATTCTTCCACACCTGCGGCTCTTTCCGCTTCTGCGGTTATTGACCTCGCACCTGCACCATTGCAGGAGCGCAACTCCTTTCCGCTTCTGCGGTTCTCAGGAATCTTGGCCCATTCCGCTTATGAGATCCATTCTCCGCACATGCGGTGCTCGCACCTGCGGCCCTCTTTACGCAGGTGCGGTTATACCAGATTCCTAGCTGCTTCAGCTCTTCCTCAAATTCTAAATTCGATCCGTTAATCTCCCAAAATCCACCCGAGGCCCCCGGGAGATCAACCAAACATACCAACATGTCCTAAAACACATTACGAACTTAGTCGAGCCTTTAAATCACATCAAACAACGCTAAAAACATGAATCAAACTTCAATTCAAACTTAATGAACTTTAAAACTTCAACTTCTACAATCGATGCCGAAACCTATCAAATCACGTCCGATTGATATCAAATTTTGCACACAAGTCACATTTGACATTACAGACCTACTCTAACTTCTGAAATCAGAATCCGGCCCTGATATCAAAAAGTCCACTCCCGGTCAAACTTCTCAAAAATCTACAAATTCCCACTTTCACCAAATAACCTCAAAATGACCTACAGACCTCCAAATCCACTTCCGGACGCTCCCAATACCAACTATTCCAGACTCAAAATCCCAAACGGATATCGATAACATTAAAATTCATTTTAACCTAAATTTTAGGAAATTCTTGCAAAATGCCAACTTCCATAATAGGCGCTGAAATGCTCCCAAGTCATCCAAAATCCGCTCCGGGCATACCCCCAAGTCCAAAATCATCATATGAACCTGTTGAAACCTTCAAATCCCGATTCCAAGGTCGTTTACTAAAAATGTTGACCGAAGTCAAACTCGCCCTTTTTAAAGCTAACTAAGGAACCAAGTGCTCTGATTTCGATCCGAACACTTTCAAATCCCGAACCAACTATCTCCGCAAGTCATAAATTAGTAAAATCATATACATGGAGTTTTATTTAGGGGAAGGAGGTTCTAACAGTCAAAACAACTGGTTGGGTCATTACACCACCATGCCCACTGTCAAAGAAAAGGAACATAGTTGAGGCTACGTCTGGTAGTCACAATGATAAAGGAAAGCAAGTGGATTCTGCTTCTACCAAGGAGAAACCTCAAGAGAAGGTGACTCGAGAGTATGGAATCAAGAGTGTGCCCCCATCTTGAAGGTCATAGTATAGGAACTGTTGTCCAAACTCATATCTCCCCGATTTTGCAGTTGATGAGCACCGGTGAAGTCCTGTTACGCTCATATTCGGGAAAGAATACATGGACTAGGATTGTGTTTTGTATTTAAAAATCTGGGAGAGGCAAACTTTAGCTTAGTGTGCAAGTTTTATGCCAGGTGGAACCTTGAGGCGGAGGAGCAATTTGTGCCTATTCGTGGGAGGCTTGTTGATATTTCAGCTGGCGCATTATGTAGATTTTTGGATGCCCCTAATATTCCATCGGGGTCATTGTGTGACTTTGTTGCTCGACTTAATTATGCAGATATTAGGCACATGTTGTGTGGTGTTAATTCGAATGCGGTATGGACGAGGGACAAGAGATACACCACACACACCTCTTTGTCTAAAGTGAAGTTTACAAAAATTGCTAAAGTGTGGTTGCGCTTGGTGAACACAAGTCTACTTCAGTGCGATCATGATTCTAATGTTATCCGAGATAGAGTATGTCTAGTGTATTTATTGATTAAAATATGGCCAATAAATGTGGGACAGTTGATACGCAGTCAGATGGCACAATCTAGAAGAGGCACACTTACTAGGATATTCTCTATGATTCTTCTTACGCAATAGTTGCGTCGAGAGCAAGTGGATGAGGAGCCCAAGTTTGACATGTTGATTCCAGCCACACCTCTAGCGATTGACATTGTTGTTATCCGTGGTCCCGATGAGGAAGATGGTAGGACATTGACTACAGTCGAGCGTCAGGATCGCGAGCATCATGGCTCATTTTTATGGGATGATGGACTGGTAATTGCGGATTAGGAGTAGGCCTGCTACTTCATAGGAGAGGACTTAGTTGACTGAGCGGTTCCCGCTCACCCTACATGCATAGCGATTGGTTGGTTTAGCTGAGGGCCAGGGGTGACACCGGATGAAAATGTCAAAACTCCAGAGCATTTGGTACAAGGTGATGAGGCGCATGTAGCTCCTGAGGTTGATGCCACTGGTGAGGATCTGGGTGATAATTCTGATGATTGTGATGAGGCTGAAACAGCCTTCTCCGATAAGGAACATCTGTAATGACCCGACCAGTCGTTTTGAGTGTATTAGCCCTGATCCCCTATTTATTGTTTTCCCCGTATCTGTTTTTGCTTAAGTGACTTATCGGGAGGTCTTGTTTTTGGTTTCAGAATATTACGGGACACTTAGTCCCTAAAACGGAAGCCTAAGTCTCAAGATTATGACCGCAGTCAGAAGTGTGTGAAGAAGACTATGGAATGGAGTTCCGTCGGTTCTGTTATCCCCGTTGGGTGATTTTGGACTTAGTAGCGTGCCCGGATTGTGAATTTGAGGCATGTACCTAATTTAGGCTTGAAATGGCGAAAGTCGAATTTTGGGAAGTTTGACCGGGGGTTAACTTTTTGATATCGGGGTCGGATTCCGATTCTGGAAGTTGGAATACGTCTGTAATGTTGAATATGACTTGTGTGCAAATTTTAAGGTCAATCAGGCGTGGTTTGGTAGGTTTCAGCGTCGTTTTTGGAATTTGAAAGTTTAAAAGTTCTTTAGGCTTGAATCCGGGTGTAATTGGTGTTTTGATTCTATTTTGAGTGATTCAAAGGTTCGACTAAGTTCGTATGGTGTTTTAGGATTGGTTGGTGTGTTTAGTTGAGTTCGCGGGGACCTCAGGTGAGTTTCAGATGCTTAACGGATCACTTTTGGACTTTAGAAGATAAAATATTTTCTGGTGATTTGTTGCAGACATTTTCTTCATCGCGTTCGCGAGGGAGTTCTCGCATTCGCATAAGGCATGTGGGTAGGCCAGCTGAGTTACTCTTCGCGTTCGCGATGTGGTTCCCACGTTCGCGATGATGTGGTACCCCGAGGCTATGCGTTCGCGACATGGTCCTCGCGTTTGCGGAGAGGAACGGGCAGATGGATCTTCAGGCATTTAAGCCTACGCGTTCGCGAAAAGTGTCCCGCGTTTGCGTAGGGTCCGCCAGTGAAAGGTACGTGTTCGCGAGAGGTTACTTGCATTCGCGAAAGAGGAATTCTGGTCAACATTTTTTTTATTCAACGCGAACGCGAGGCTTTGAGCGTGTTCATGAAGAAGGAATTAACTGGGAAGATATAAAGATTCAAAAACGAGGGTTTGGCCATTTTTATCAAAACTTGAGTTTGGGAGCTCGTACTTGGACGAGATTTCGAGGTATTGTTAGTGACATCGATTGGGTAATGATTCTACACTTGATTTTGGTTATATCCCACTAATCTATCATTAATTTCATCATTAAATTTCGGATTTGAGTTAAAAATTGGGGGAAAATGGAAAGAAGTTCATCAACTAAGATTTTGGGTTTTGATTGGGATTCTGACATCGAATTTGGATAAATTTGGTATGGTTGGAATCGTGAGTGGAGGGGATTTCGGCTTTTATGAATTTTGTTGGATTTCGAAACGTGGGCTCGGGGCCGACTTTTGACCAATTTTGGATTTTGGCTTGTAATTTCGTATTTTTCTTGTGGAATTGATTTCTTTAGACTATATTAATTATATCATACTGGTCTTGGCTAGATTTGGGGGCGTTTGGAGATTGATTCGAGGGGCAAAGGCATTGAGGAGTAGGAGGTTTGCGCGGTTATAACAATTTTAAATCTGGTCCTGAGGGTATGAAACCCAGATCATTGGATTATGTGAGTATTTTGGAGGTGACGCTCATGCTAGGTGACGGGCGTGTGGGCGTGCACCATAGGAATTTGGACTTAGTCCATTCCGTGAGACTGTAAAGTTGAATAACTTGTTGCTAGCTATATGTTCTCCCTGTGTTATAGAAATTTGGCTGCAAATCATGTTAGAAATCATGCTTAGGCTATGTGATGGTACTGTTGGGACCCACATAGGTCGCATACTTGTTGAATTACTTGCCAATTGTTGTCTTGTACTCAGTTATGGTTTTACTTGCGTATCATAACTCAACCTCTTCTTGATTTTTGTTGATACACTATGCTATCTTTGTTTGGGCCGATCTTTGTGATTTCCGAGAGTCCAAGAGACTAGAGAGGTTGATGACTAAGTGAGGCCGAGGGCCTATCTGTGAAGTATTGATTCTATGACACGTGAGTTGTCCGTGTAGCACGTGAGTTGTCCGTGCGGTTCCACATATTGATACTATAGCATGTGAGTTGTTCGTGCAGGACGTGAGTTATCCGTATAGATTTAGCGTTTTGGCTGAAAGGTGTCCCTCCAGAGTCTGCACACCCTCAGTGAGCGCAGGTACCTAATGAGTGTGAGTACTAAGGGCTGAGAGCTAAGTGATTGAGCTGTTGTGACGAGTTGAGTGTCTGTTGCCCTGGGAGGCTGTACTTGTTTTCCATTTGTTGATGCACTTAGTTGCTATATGTCATTGTTGTGAAATTTCTGAAAGATTATATATCTGGATTACCTGCACTGTAACTGTATAAACTAATTTGACTTGAACTTCCAGATTTGAAAGCATGTTTATTCTTTGCTGGAATTATTAAAAATGAACTGTATTTGTATAATTCGTCACTACCTTCTCAGTTCTTTATTTATTTCTATTACTTACTCAGTTGGTTGCATTCATGCTACACCCTGCACTTCATGTGCAGATCCAGGTGTGTTTGATCATGGAGGTCATTGAGTTCGTGCGCGATCAAGTATCAGAGACTACGAGGTAGCTGCCGGCGTCCGCATACCTTGTCTCTCCTTCTATGTTTTCTCTCTTTTGTGTATTGATATTTAGATACTGTTTGTATTAGACTGGATATCTAGATGCTCATGACTCAGTGACACCCCGATGTCGGGCTATTTTTCAGCACTTATGTTTTGGGTTTTACCCCGTTTTTATGAAAAACACTGGGTATTTTAAATGTCTTAATTTATTTTTGTTAAATGTTAAAAGTATTTTGGAAATATCGGCTTTCCTAGTATCACGATAGGCACCATCACGACGGGTTAGGTTTTGGGTCATGATAACATCATCTCGAGGATAGATTAGAGAGTTTACTTATTCACCCTTACTACTTTAATTATGTATACACTACATATTTTAAGTGTGGGGTGTGTAACTCTCTTTGTGCATAGTAGTATTAGATTAGTAACCATATTAGCTTCTTATATATTTTTAAATTTCTAGCTTCATATTTCTTTATTGTTAGCTTCTTGTTTTATTATTTTAGGATGCTTATATAGAGTAGTATAACATTTAGAATAGTAGTAGTAGTGTAGTATTTTTAGTATACAAAAAAATAAAAACAAGATAAAGAAACAAAAAATGGACTTTACCCGACGATGGATCTTCTAGACAGTTTTCTTGAGGGATTTAAGTCTAAATAAAAAATATAAAAACAATTAGAAAATAAAAAATTACAAAAACATGTCTTTTTTATTTTCCTTAGGTTGTAATAATCCTTCGTAGTTTTTCTTCGTGCCTCGATTCCTTTCCACAAGATTTAACTTGAACTGGGTAGTAGTTTTTATTTTTATTTTTATTTTTAGTGTAGTATGTAGGAAATAAAGGAGAAGAAATGATGTGATTCACACATTTTGACTTGTTTGATGGTTGCATACTTAGGTTCTGGCATGTGTTTCACCTTCCCTTAGCTTTAAATATATGATGATGCCTTGATAAAAATGAATAGCATGTGGTATGACTCCTATGTCTTGGTTTCTTGACTTGTGTTCACTTTGTACTTTATGCTTAATATACCTCTTGACTTTGTGAATACTTGTCTGATTGAGAGTCTGAATGGATCATCCTTAGTGAGTCATATGCCATGTATGAAGTGAGTTATTTGTATAGTCCATGTTATTGCATTTGAATTTAGAACTTGCCCGAAATGTGAATAGAAGCGAAATCCTAGGTGTTGCTCGGTTAGAAAAATAATGTAGGCATTCTTTGATCTTTTTGAGTTTTGTTGCTTATCACAAATAAAATCATCCCTAGTTTTCCCTTTTGAGCCTATAAGCCTTCTTTTGGCACCCGTATTATAAGTCTATCCCTTTTTATTCTTAATTGAATCATTTTGATCCTTATATCTCTTAAAGCACTTGAATTGTATAGAGGGCGCTAGAAAGAAATAATAAGGAAACTTGGGGTAGATTTGAGTGGAACCAATCGAAGAAATAAATGTGCAATTGTATTTTAAATAAAACTCCACTAGCGTCAAAGAAAAAAAAGAGAATAAAATAAAATAATATAAATAAATAAATAAAGGTTTCTTATTTTTACTAGTGGATGTGATCTGAAGTAGTGTGTAAAAAAGAAGGAAAAAATATTACGGGGTGAGCTATCTTGTGATGATTGAAAGAATTTTGCGCTTAAAGTTTAATACGTGATGTGTTAATGTGCTTAGGAGGGTTAGCCACTATATCCTAAACATATCCTACCCGTCTCTTAGCCCATATTACAACCATACTAAAAGTCCTAGTTGATTTTGGACCTAGAGGGCCTATAATAGTAAAGGTTTACATAAAGGGAAAGCCTATGGTACCTTTTGCGTGCATGTGATTTATTTGAGAGAGTGAGTGATTTTTCTTCATATGTGAGTCCTTAAAATATATTCGATCATGTGATTTGGATGTGTGAACTGCTTACTCTTTTATTTTTATTATGAGGGCACATGGTTTCACAAAGGATAGGTAACACTATTAGACTTCTCTGTTAGATTAAGTATTCAAGCCTCGGGTGCATTGTGATAGTGAGTTAGTTTTCGAGGATATGATTATTATAATCATGTTGTTCATGTATCGGATATTGTGACATTGGCCATAAGTATGGGAAGTGTGTTTTGACCGCATATGCCAGAGCTTAATTGTTGCTAGCAACTATGGTCATAAATGTAGTGTTTTTTGAGTGTATGGCTTGGTGCGTACTTGAAGAAGAAGTGTTTAGTTGGTTGACTCGAGGGAGAGCAACATTTAAGTGTGGGGTGTTGATGTTGTGCTATAATTCTATATATTTTGACGTTATTCACCTTACTTGTTTGTTGTTTGGATGTTAATATGTGCGATAATTGAGCTTAATTGAATTTATTTTATGTGTAGGAACACTTGGATATGAAGTGGAGAAAAGTTACACAGAATGGTACCTCGAATCTACAAAATAGAGTAATAAAAAAAGACATTGTGAGGCCATGAAAATTCATGGCCTTAGACGTTGCAAGGCTATGAAAAGTCACAGCCTTAGATAGTTCAAGGCTTTGTCCAGGGCATCAAAATTGGGGCCTCTGATGGTGCCTTGAAGGGTAATGTTGGAGCCTTTGATGGCGTCTTGCAATGTAGTTTGGCGCCTCTGACGATGCCCTGCGCCGACGATGCTTATCCAAGATACTTTTATTTTTTCATTAAGTTTGGACGTGTAGAATTTAGCCCCACCATATAAATACCTCTTAAAGTTAGTTTTTAGAGGGTTAGATATTATTGGAGAGGAAAAAGGCTACGAAACACTCTGTAGCATGAATCACAAGAGTTTTTCTCTCTGTTCTCCTTTAATTTATAGTTTAATACTTTTAAATATTACTATGATTGTTTACACAATTATGAGTAGCTAAATTCTCTCATCTAGGATATGATAGAACCTATTGAAGGATGATTTTCCACTACGTTTTATATAAATTTACCGTTGATCTTTCTCTACTTGTTTAACTATGTTTTCGTTGTTGTTGATTGAAGAGCTCTCAATTTACTGTGCTTGTTTACTGTGAATCGCTTGAAAGAGTGTACACATTTAGGTAGTCGTTGAACAACATTACTCCTAACGTATTTGAGAGATCAATACTGAGGGTTTATAGGAGAGATTAGAAATAACAAAACCTTGGTGCGATCTTAGTGAGCAGTGAATTAGTGCCAGCTAGTGTAGTTCAAGAGAATATGTTTAGTAAATTGTGGTAGTTGCTCGAGAGATAACTATGACACCAAATGTACTTACGATCGATAAAGAATACTTAGGCGAATTTGTAGAAAATGTAGCGGGGGATATTTCAACAATTGGGAAAATCAAAACCTTAAACTTTTCCAATCTTGTCTACAATATTTGCTCTGTTAGTTATAAATTACTGCATTTTAATTACTTTGCTCTTAGTTAGTAAACACTCAAATCATTATTTAATATTTCTGAAGGTTGATTACTTGAATTCTTACTAAAATAGTAATTGTGATTAGCAGGTTAATTCCATGTGAGATTCGAATTCGGACTTCTAAACCAGATTATATTTGCAATGACTGCTAGACCTCTTAGGATGCATAATTGGGCGTGATCAATGAGATTTTTTCATAGTCAAATTCAACCTAGAGGAAACTATGAGTAAAATCCTACATGAATGGCCATGGTTTGTAGACGATCATTTCCTATCTATTAGACGTTGGGAACTAAATTTCGTCCCCATTGAATAGAAGGTATCAATCACAACGGTTTGGATCAGACTAACCCAATTGTCAAAAGAGTTCTATGATAAAGCAATCCTGGAACAAGTGAGAGGCGAGATGGGACAATTACTAAAAATAGATATATGTACTTCATCTACATTACGGTTCATATATTCCAGAATCTGTGTTCAAGTACCAGTAGAAATACCGGTGAGCACATCTATCATTATTGGTACACACACCCAATCTATTGTCTACAAAGGGGAAGGAATCCTGTAAGGGATGTCAGAGAATGGGCCCTACCATGAGGAACTGTGAATACATAGTCAAACTCAACCCCCTATAGGAACAAGCCCAACCCAATAGCAGCTCAACTAGAACATATGCCGATTTCAAATGGCGCGCAATTTCATTCCCAAAAAGAAAGTGAAATCAACACAGAGGAGGCCACAATCAGGGAAATTCTTTGACAATAACAGTAGACGAAATCACTATACAGGTAAAAATATACAATGCCTTCACAGCTAAGCTTCTAGATTCAAAAAATATTAATTACATGGGAAATTTTCATAATGTCCAAAACAAATAGGACCCAGGAAGCCAATTGGGCTCTCACAAAGAGCCAGTGGAAAATGAAATACAGTGTACCTCAAGTTGGGCCAATAATCTGTAGGCCCAACTACCAATTTAGACACCTGCCAGACATACATCTCACCATACGCCCTAACTTCAAGAGCCAAAAAAATCTTCAATAAATTTTCCAAACAAAAGATACCAAGTTTTCAAATCTCAAAGAAAGATTCCAAGTACAACATGGAAAGGGGAAAATATCATTCAACTAAAAATTATTCTTCCCCCCCTTCCCCTCTCCCCCAAATCTAGTGTCCGTCCACAAAATAAAAGTATTATAATTTTGGAGAAAGTGTCCCTGACAACCCATGTCCAATCTCAGGTAGGCCCTCTCTTTCCTAAGGTGCATCAATATAACTACGCACCACTAATAAAGTCAACTCCCTATGGTTACTTCTACGGATACGACACCCATAGTAGAGGTAATGAAGTATCTGTGCCAAATCCTTTCCCCTCACAAAGCAGTAAAGTGACACTGCTTGTCAATATTTCAAGATCGAGTACCAAAATCAAATCCAAAATCACATAACCCAATAGGGAAGATATGGATTATATCTATATTTCAGAAGGGTCTTCGCCTAAATATATGTCAAATGTAGATGAAAACCCAAAGACTCACCGAATGACAGATCAACACACTAACCCCTAATATCCCGAAACAATGCCGCTTTTGATAATCTCAATGACGCTGCCAGAAGAACATACTCCGGCTTCGTGGCTGGAAATAGCATTACAGGGTCACTCCCAATCCCTTATATTGATAATAGGGACAGTCTTAGTCTCTATCCAAGTCCATAATCTATGATACTTGGCTCAACTAGCAAACCACCTATTGAATTAGGGACTGGCCAACTTCGACCACCAGCTACGAGTTTTAACGTTGCTATAAGCAGTATTCGGGCACACAACAACCCTATTCAACAGAGGAAACCAACAAAATCATAGGCCAGTTGTGTCAGGCCATGTCGTTCTTCCTAATAATAAATCTGGACACACCCATTCCATTCTCATCCTTCACTCTATGGCCTCCAGTGGACCTATTGACGCCACGAACACCAAATTTGATGTCTCTACTAGAAAATATGAATAGAGGGACCAAAAAGATATTGGATTACCTCAGATAATCAAACTTAGATATAGAAAATATTCTAGCAAAACTATGGTCCCAAAGACAAGGGTAATACTCAGGCAAAAGTATCAGGAGATCGAGTTTAAAGAGTAGTTCGGAGAAATGCTTATTGCTCTCTACCCCAGAAAACTTTTAAGTTGCAAACTCGATCACCGAGTGCCCTCATATCCAAGCTTAGGGAACTTAACAGCGGTTCTAGACCCAATGGTGGGTCTGGTGAATCCAACCTCTGTGGGAAAGGGGAAGGTAATCAAGAGAAAGGCCACATCAAAAATACACTCCTGATAAATTTTATAAAATGGAATGCGAGGAGATCCAACAATGTTGAGTTTTGCAGGCACTATGCCTTTATTGTCAAACTCCACAACAATTCTATGCTTATATTTCTAGAAACAAATATTGTTGACCATAAGTACCTCACTGTCAAGTTCCAATTTTCTACTCAATTCCAATCCTCAGCCATATGACAGTCTGGTGGCATAGTGATTATGTGAAAGGATAATCTGGTCAAGCTGTAGAAGGGTTCAACTACACCCCGGGGTGCATGTCATGGTCAAGGTAACCCCTTCCACTTCCAAATGATATTTTTCTACTATTTATGTTAGTAATAACTATAATGATAGGAGTAGATTGTGGGATTACCTAGTTGATATAGCTTCTATTTTCAAGAGTAGTTGGCTGATAGGTGGTGATTTCAATGAGGTTCTAAAAGCTAGAGATAATTCGGGGGTGACAGAATTAATTGTAATAGGAGTAACAATTTTTGGAATTGCCTTAATCATTATAAGCTTGTAGAGTTAGGATTCAAAGGCTCCAAATATACTTGGACCAATAAGACGTACTCTAGAAGGCAAGATTTGATTCTAGAAAGGCTAGACAGATGTTTTGCTACTGATAATTGGAGTGAGTTGTTTTCTGAGTCAGATGTTACTCATCCCCCTCACACACACTCTGATCATTGTCCCCTACTTGTCAGCATAAAGATGAAACAACCTAATAGACTTAATAAACCCTTCAGGTTTGAATTAATATGGTGCAATCATCTTGAATTTCTCACCATAGTTCAGGATTGTTTCTCCCTCTCTGATGATCTTATGAGATCCACTAGTGTTTTTAAGGACAAAGTTACTGAATGGAATAAAAATGTTTTTGGAAATTTTTTTCACATAAAGAAGCACATTCTTGCTAGACTAACATGTATCCAGACGTCCCCAACTACCCCTTCAGTAAATTCCTCCAATAACTAAAAGCTACTCTTCAGTAAGATTTCTCTTCAAACCTAAAAAATGAGAGGATTTCTGGAAACTAAAATCTAGGATCAATTGCTTGTGTGAGGGTGATGCTAATACCAAGTTTTTCCACACTACGAACTTAAATAGAAGGAGGAGGAATATGATCCTTTGCTTAAAATATGATGTGGGCAACTTAATCCAAGGACCCCAACAAATCAAGGACGCCATCCATAATTACTTCAGCAACATCTTTACTATTATTCATTTGTCGTCCCCACTCCATATCTGTCATCCTGATAATAGAGTTCAGATCCTATCTCACATGGATCAAAACACCATGGAATCCCTACTGAGGTCTACTGAAATGCTTTATGCCCTCAAGTCTTTCAAACCTCTAAAAGCTCCTGGGCTCGATTGGGCTTCACCCTTTCTTCTACCAAAACTACTGGCATATGTTGTTTGATCATGTAAATAGTTTCTATCATAGTGTCTTCTCCACAAGGAGAATGCCCCCTGAAATGAACTACACATATATGTTCCTGATCCCTAAATGTCCGAATTATACTATGCTAAAAAACTACACACCCATTGGTCTGTGCAACACCATGTATAAACTTATTACAAAGATCATTCAGCATTAAACTTTTCCTCAATAGCATTATTGGTCCTACTCGAGCTAGTTTTCTATCCAATAGAAGAGCTACTGATAATGTTATAGTGGTCTAGGAATACATCTCTCAATTCTAGAAAATGAAAGGAAAGAATGTCAATATGATCCTTAAAGTAGACCCTGAGAAAGCCTTTAACAGAATAGAATGTAGTTCATTAGAGACCTTTTTTTTTTAATTTCCCCACTAAGATGATTGACCTTATACTTTCTTGCATATCTTCTAGCTTAATATCTATCATGGTCAATGGGATCCAGACTAATGCTTTCAAACCATGTAGAGGCATTAGATAGGGAGACCCTTTGTCCCCCTATTTATTCATTATTTGTATGGAAAGACTCTCTAGGCACATTGATAATGCGGTCCAAACTAAGGAGTGGTTCCTCATTAGCATAAGCAGGAAAGTGCCAAGGATTTCACACTCATTCTTTGCGGATGATTTTACTCTGTTTTTAGAGCTAATAAGAATAATTGTGCTACCATTTTAAACCCGTAAATGCCTTTAATACAATATTTGGTCAAAAAGTCAATTTTCTAAAATCAAAAGTAATCTTCTCAACTAATGGAAATACTAACTGGGCCAACTCATGCAGTTCATTCCTAGGTATCAAATCTAGTAAATAGTTTGGAAAATACTTAGGATTTCCTATTTTTCACAAAAGGACAACTAGCAGTGATTTCCTATTCATCATTGACAACTTGAATAACAAACTTGCAGGCTGAACAACAAAATTCTTGAACATGGCTGGTCGTACAACCCTGGCAAAGTAGCCGCCTATGTAGTAAGAAAAACTCTGAATTTGACGTTGAGTAGCCATAGTGATTTCATCACCAGTGGCATAAGCAGAGGAGGTAGTTAAGCCTGGGCAGTATCCCCAACCATGTAATACCATATATAAAGTTGCTAACCCACACAACCAATCAAATTGACAGAATTCAATTAAACTCTGTATGGGGCACTATTGCAAAGAAAAGAAAAATGCACCTCCTCGAGTGTGACACAGTGACTAATCCAAACGTTGGGGGGGGGGGGTAGGATTACATGAAGTTGAAATGAAGAACAAGGCCAGCCACACCAGCTTGGCTTGGAGACTGTTTCATAGGACTAACTCAATTTGGGCGAGAGTTATGATAGGAAAACACTGTAATAGGGCATTATGCCAGGACCAAACCTGTCACGACTCAAAATTTTCACCTTCAGGATCGTGATGGCGCCTAACATTTCACTTGCTAGGCAAGCCAACGTTAAAATAATCTTAACTATTTTAAAGAAAATTTAATTAAATAGAAGTCAATTACTGAAATAAAGTGCGAAAGACCATGAATACCGAATTATCAAAATACATCCCCATATCTGGTGTCACAAGTGCACGAGCTATTAGAATAATACAAATAAAGGTCTGAATAAAATTCAAGTTGTTTGAAAGATAATACACTACTGAGATAAGATAGAAGGGGACTTCAAAACTGCGAACATTGTCCAGTTATACCTCAAGTATCCTCTGAGTAACTGAATCCGAGTATGTCTATGGTACGCTACTGGGACCAACTCCAAAATCTGCACAAGAAGTGCAGAGTGTAGTATGAGTACAACCAACCCCATGTACTCCGTAAGTATCGAGCCTAACCTCGATGAAATAGTGACGAGGCTATAACAAGATACGTACGTAAACAACCTGTACAAGTATATATAAATACGAAGAAACAATAAAACAATAAATAACATTTTATAAATTTGGGAGGGAGCATGCGAAGGGGATTAATATAGTAATTTCATCATGAGAATTATCACTTAGTAGCCAAATAATTTCTCAACAATAAAATGAGCAACTGATGATATGAAAATGGCATGGCACCACTCTTCATGATTTTACTCTCATTCCTCCCATAAACTGATAAATAAATAATAATAATTGGCATGATATCACCCTTCGTGCGTTAAATCTCTTTTGGCACGGCATCACCCTTCGTGCTTTTACACTATCTGAAAATGACACGGCATCACCTTCCGTACTTTTACACTCACAAATGGCATGGCAACACCCTTCGTGCTCTTACACTCTTCCATACCATGACAATGATATTATAAATAATAAAAATGGTACGACATCACCCTTCGTGCTTTTACACTCTTCTTTACCATGAAAATAATAATATAAATTTGGAAAAGTATTTAAATACGGGAATATACACTTATCAATCAATTCAATACTAGAATACCGACTTCACCTTACAAAATACTCAACAATAATTAAATGAAATATAATCTCACAAATAATGATCAAATAATCAATAATAAACTTAAGCAGGAATATCTTAATTAAATTGGCAATTATTCACAATAAGAAAATTCCACCCGCATGATTTGACTCAACCACAACGCATAAGTACTCATCACCTCACATATACGTTGTACCCGTACATTAAATCACGTAGAAAATAGACAAATAAGTCCTACTCCCTCAAGTCAAGGTTAACCACGACACTTACCTCACTTTGCAACCAAATTCAAGAATCCAATAAACCTTTGCCTCATGAATTCGTGCCCGAAATCCTCAAATCTAGTCATAAAAAAGTCAATATACTCAATACAAATCATAGGAATTAATATCATATGAATTTATTAATTTTCCAGATTAAAATCCGAAATTCATCTAAATATTCGATAGTGGGGCCCACATCTCGAATCTCGGAAAAACTTACGAAATCCAAACACCCGTTCCGAGATTAGTCCAACCATACAAAAATTATCAATTTCCGATGTCAAATGGACATTCAAATCTTAATTTTTTATTTTTGGAAAGTTTTACAAAAATTCCAATTTCTTCCATCTAAATCCGAAATAAATGATTAATATAGACATGGATTTATGAAATGTAATCACTTTATGATAAAGAACACTTACCCAGTTCAAAATTGCGAAAAACTCTTTTGAAATCTCCCCTAAACCGAGTTCTAATTGAAAGTTTGTGAAACAAATGGGAAAAATCCCGTCTAAGTCATATTTTGTTTAGCTGCAGATGTCGCATTTGCGACCTGGGCTTCGCAAATGCGATAAACATCACACCTTTGCATTCTTCGCAAATTCGAAGAATAGTTCGCAAATGCAAACTCAAGCTTGAGCGCAAATGCGACCCAGTGATCGCAAATGCGAAGAATGGCTATGTCTGCTGCCTTCGCAAATGCGAACCGGTGTTCGCAAATGCAAACCGGTGTTCGCAAATGCGGACTGCTAGGATCGCAAATGCGATAAAAACTTTGCAAATGCGAAGGTCTTCCCCCAGCCCACTACTCGCAAATGCGATGGTCTCTTCGCAAAAGCGAGGCTCAAATTTGCGAGCTAGACCTCGCAAATGCGAAGTCTGCAGATCAGTTGCAGCAGCTGCTATGTTTTCTAAGTTCAAAACACTTGGTAACCTATCCAAAACTAACCCGAGCCCTCGGGGCTCCAAACCATACATGCACACAAGACCTAAAACATCATACAAACTTGCTCGCACGATCCAATCGCCAAAATAACACCTAAAACTACGAATTGAACACCAAATCAAAGGAAATTTTCAAGAAAACTTTAAAACTTCTATTTTCACAACCGGACGTCTGAAACACGTATAATCAACTCTGTTTCTCACAAAATTCCACAGACACGTCATAAATATTATAGTGGACCTGTACCGGGCTCCGAAACTAAAATACGAACATCAATAAATCCTAACATCAGTCGATTCTTAAATATCATAAATCTTTCAAACTTTAAATTTTCAACAAAAGTCAATAACTCGGGTTAGGGACTTCCGAATTCGATTTCGGGCATTTTCCTAGGTCCCAAATTACGATAGAGACCCAGCGGGACCATCAAAATATGGATCCGGATCCGTTTACTCAAAACGTTGACCGGAGTCAACTTAAATGAATTTCTAAGGCAAAAATTCTTATTTTGTTTTTCTAGTTTATAACATAAAAGCTTTTTGGCAAGATGCTCGGACTGTGCACGTAAATTGAGGAAGGCTAAAACATGATTTTTAAGGCTTTGGATCACAAAATTAGGTTTTAAAATATAAGATGACATGCCGGGTCATCACATTCTCCACCTCTAAAACAACCGTTCGTCCTCGACTGGACATAGAAAAGTACTTGGGCTGGTGAAAAGGTGGGGATATCTACTCCGAATGTCCGACTTAGACTCTCAGGTAGATGCTTCTACCGGCTGGCCTCTCAATTGCACTCAAACTGATGGATAACTCTTAGACCTCAACTGTCGGACTTGCCGGGTTAGAATAGCTACTGAATCCTCTTCATAAGTCAAATCTTTGTCCAATTGGACTGAGGTGAAATCTAATACATGGGACGGATAACCATGATATTTCTGGAGCATAGAAACATGGTACATCAGATGAACTGCTGATAAACTAGGTGGTCGTGCAAGCTTGTAGGCTACTTCACCCATCTTTTCAAGAATTTCGAAGGGTCCTATATACCTAGGGCTAAACTTACCCTTCTTTCCAAACCTTATTACACCTTTCATAGGTGAAACCCGGAGCAATACTCTTTCTCCAGCCATGAATGCAATATCACGAACCTTACGGTAGGCATAACTATTTTGTCTAGACTGAGTTGTGCGAAGTCGATCCTGAATAATTTTGACCTTATCCAAGGCATCCTGAACCAAATCTGTACCCAACAACCGAGCCTTTCTCGGTTCAATCCAACCAACTGGCGAACGACATCGTCTCCCGTACAATGCTTCATACGGAGCCATCTGAATGCTCGACTGGTAGCTATTATTATAGTCAAACTCCGCAAGTGGCAAGAATTGATCCTAAGAACATCCAAAGTTTATAACACAAGCGTGAAACATATCTTCCAATAACTGAATTGTGCGTTCTAACTGTCCTTCTATCTGTGGATGGAATGTTGTACTCAACTCAACCCGCGTGCCTAACTCACACTGTACAGCCCTCCAGAAGTGCGAAGTGAACTACGTACCTCGATCAGAAATGATAGACACGGGCACATCATGAAGGTGGACAATCTTACGAATGTAAATTTCCGCTAACCACTCTGAAGAATAGGTGACTGCCAGTGGAATGAAATGTGCTGTCTCGGTCAACCTGTCCACAATGACCCAAACTGCATCGAGTTTTCTCTGAGTCAGTGGAAGCCCTACAACAAAATACATAGTGATACACTCCCACTTCCGCTCAGGAATTTCTAACTTCTGAAACAAACCACCAGGTCTCTGATGCTCATACTTAACTTGCTAACAATTCAGACACTGAGATACATATGCAACTATATCCTTCTTCATTCTCCTCCACCATTAATGTTGCCGTAAATCTTGATACATTTTGGTTGCACTTGGATGAATAGAATACCTGGAACTGTGGGCTTCTTCTAGAATTAATTCACGAAGCCCATCCATATTAGGCACACAAATACGACCCTGCATTCGCAAAGCTCTATCTTCCCCCACAACAATTTGTTTGGCATCACCATGCCGTACCGTGTCCTTAAGGACAAGTAAATAAGGATCATCATACTGTCACTCTCTAATGCGCTAATATAAAGAAGAACGAGCGACTATGCAAGCTAGAATCCGACTAGGTTCTGAAACATCTAACCTCACGAACTGATTAACCAAAGTCTGGACATCTGCATCTAACAGTCTCTCACCAACCAGAATATAAGCAAGGCTGCCCATACTCACAACCTTTCTACTCAAAGCATCGACCACCACATTAGCCTTTCCGGGGTGATACAAAATGGGGATATCATAGTCTTTCAAAAACTCCTACCATCTTCTCTGCCTCAAATTAAGATCTTTTTGTTATACTAAAGGCTACAGTGATCAGTAAATACCTCACACGAGACACCGTAGAGGTAATGCCTCCAAATCTTCAGCGCATGAACAATGGCTACCAATTCTAAGTCATGAACATGATAATTCTTCTCGTGAAGTTTCAACTCCCGTGACGCATATGCAATCACCCTGCCATCTTGCATCAGTATTGCACCAAGCCCAACTCGAGATGCATCATAATACACCGTATAAGATCCTGAACCTGTAGGTAATACCAACACTTGCACCGTAGTCAAAACAGTCTTGACCTTCTGAAAGCTCAACTCACACTCGTCTAACAATCCAAATGGAACACCTTTCTAGGTCAGTCTAGTCAATGGGCTTGCTATAGATGAAAACCCTTCCACGAACCGGTGATAATAACCTGCCAAACCCCAGAAAACTCCGTATATTTATAACTGAAGTAGGTCTAGGCCAATTTTGAACAACCTCAATCTTCTTAGGATCCACATTTATACCTTCTGCCGATACAACATGCCCTAAAAAGGCAACTGAGTCTAACCAAAATTCACATTTTGAAAATTTAGCGTATAACTGATTATTTTTCAACGTCTAAAGCACACTCCGAAGATGCTGCTCATGCTCCTCTCGACTACTGGAGTAAATCAAGATATCATCAATGAACACAACCACAAAGGAATACAAATAAGGCTTGAACACCTGATTCATCAAATCCATAAATGATGCTGGGGCATTTGTTAGCCCAAATGACATCACTAGGAATTCGTAATGCCCATACCGAGTCCGAAAAGCTGTCTTAGGGACATCAAATGCCCTAATCTTCAACTGATGGTAACCAGACCTCAAATCGATCTTTGAAAACACCTTGGCACCATGAAGCTGATCGAATAAGTCATCAATTCTTGGTAGTGGATACTTGTTCTTGATGGTAGCCTTGTTCAACTGCCTATAGTCTATACATATTCGCATTGAACCATCTTTCTTCTTTACAAATAACACTGGTGCACCCAGGGCGAAACACTAGGTCTAATAAATCCCTGGTCAAGCAAGTCTTGTAACTATTCCTTCAGTTCTTTCAGTTACGGCGGGGCCATACGGTATGGTACAATATAAATGGGCTGAGTGCCCGGATCCAAATCAATACATAAGTCTATATATCTGCCGGAGTGGACACGAATAGTAACCACACACGAATGATAGACATGATCTACCATGATAGAATCTCCCACCGGAGTGGACACACACATGAGCACTTAGAGAATCAAGAGGCATCATCAGAGATGAAGCAAAATAAAAGGACACATAGGAATAAGTAGATCCTAGATCAAATAGAACTGAACCATCTCTATGGAAAACTGGAACAATACCTGTAATCACGACATCAGATGACTCGACCTCAGGTCTTGCTAGAAAAGCATAAATTCTTCGCAAATGCGAACTCAGGCTTGATCGCCAATGCGACCCAGTGATCGCAAATGCGAAGAATGGCTATGTCTGCTGCCTTCGCAAATGCGAACCAGTGTTCGCAAATGCGGACTTCCAGGATCACAAATGCGATCAAAACTTCGCAAATGCGAAGGTATTCCCCCAACCCACTACTCGCAAATGTGATGGTCTGTTCGCAAATGCGAGGCTCGCATTTGCGAGCCAGACCTCACAAATGCGAAGTCTACGGTTCAGTTGCAGCAGTTGCTATGTTTTCTAAGTTCAAAATACTCTGTAGCCTATCCGAACCTAACCCAAGCCTTCGGGGTTCCAAACCAAACATGCACACATGTCCTAAAACATCATACGAACTTGCTCGCGCGATCCAATCGCCAAAATAACACCAAGAACTACAAATTAACACCAAATCAAAGGAAATTATTATAGTTTCTCTGTAACTAACCCGAGCCCTCGGGGCTCCAAATCAAACATGCACACAAGTCCAACAAATTCGAATCACATCAAATCAACTTTGTTTCTCACCAAATTCGACAAACACATCATAAATATTATAGCGGACCTGTACTGGGCTCTGAAACCAAAATATGGACCCGGTATCAATAAATCCTAACATCAGTCGATTCTTAAATATCATAAATGTCGCGACCCAAATTATCCCTCCATAAGGGGGCGTGATGGCACCTAGTCTTTACGACTAGGTAAGCCTAATATTTCAAAAAATATTAAAAAAACACAACATTTAAAAGATAAACAACATATTATAAATAGCTAAGAGTAGCACGACTCGGCATATACAAAACAATTTCCCAAGACCCGGAATATCACTAAGTCACAAGCTGCTATAATATATGTAGCTCTATACAAAAGTCTGAAGATAATAAGGAAAGTCTCTAGACGAGGGAGTAGAAGGGGACTCCAAAGATTTGCGGATGCAAGCAGAAGTACCTTGAAGTCTCCTACAATCAGCAGCACGCACTAACCCCAAGGATGATAGCTCGTACCTGGATATGCACACAAAAACATGTGCAGGAAAAGGCATGAGTACACCACAATGGTACCCAGTAAGTGCCAAGTCTAACTTCGGTCGAGTAGTGACGAGGTCAGGTCAAGGCCCTACCAGAGTAATATAATAAATTAAACAGTAAAAGATATAAGTAGAATTTGCGGTAACACAGTTAAAGAAATTCTCGAAAATTTAACAGTTAAGGGAGCCCTCAGCTCAAAATAAGGTAAACACAGTGGGAAATCTCTCGGGATACCGTCCCGTAGTTTCAAATGAATATGCAGTACAAGGGGATCTCCCGGAATACGTCCATAGTCCCAAAGTAAATATGCAGTGCTGGGGGATCTCCTGAAATACGTCAGTAGTCCCAAAGTAAATATGCAGTGCTGTGGGATCTCCCGGAATACGTCCATAGTCCCAAAGTAAATATGCAACGCAAGATGAAATGATAGGTATGACATCGAGTTATACAAGCAAATAAGGACTTAGCTAAACATGACGCACTGAATGTCAACTAGGCAGTTAAAATACGTAAGCATGCTTTTCTAGTCTAAACTACACAATTAAACATATTAGTACAACTTAATAAGAGAAGCAATTTATGATTTAAAAAGGTTAAACATGATTTTTGAAATAATAGCCCGTGTACGTACTCATCACCTCATGTACACGGCGCCCACACACCAAATAATATCAAGATATCCTAAGGGGAAAGTCCCCAACACAAGGTTAGGCAAGCCACTTACCTCGAACCGCTCAAATCAACTCAATATCACGTTCTTGCCATGAGTATCCGACTCCAAATGGCCCGAATCTATTCAAAACAGTACAATACCATCAATACGCGCTAATGGAATGAATCCCACAACAAAATCTACAAAATTACGCCAAAACCCGATATTGGCTGAAACCCGGCCCCACGTCTAGAAACCCGACAAAGTTCAAGAAACTAGAAATATCATTCACTCACGAGTATAACCATTTCAAATTTACTAAAATCCGACACCAAATGGTCCTCCAATCCACAATTCAAACTTCTAAATCCATACCTTCCAACTTCCATTTTTCACCTTAAAAACACATTAACTAGATGGGAAAACACATGGCAAGGCAAGATTATTGACCAAAACTAAGCACAAGGAGCTTACCTCAAGAAATGCCTCGAAAATGCTCTCAAAAATCGCCCTAACCTGAGTTTGCAAAGCCAAAAATGATAAAAATCGCGAAGCTCTTCAATTTTAATCGCTGCCTAGGTATTTCCGCACCTGCGGAACCTGGGCTCGCACCTGCGGGTGCGCTTGTGCAGAAAACGTGCGCAACTCACTTGCCCCCTCTGTCTTCGCACCTGCGATGAAAGGGCCGCACCTGCGCACTCGTGCTTGCTTACGTCCCTTCCACTTCTGCGCATCTTGCGCATTTACGAACAACCTTGCACATTTGCGGGCATCGCAGACGCGGAACTTCCTCGCACCTGTGACCCTAGGCCAACTCTCGACTTCTCACATCTGCGCTTCCAGTTTCGCATGTGCGGCTCGCGCACCTGCGGTCAATTTTTTGCAGGTGTGAAACACCAGAACCAACAAAGGCACCAGATTTTCCTAAGTCCAAATTTCGTCCCGTTAAGCATCTGAACCACACCCGAAGCCCCCAAGACCTCAACCAAACATGCCAACCAATACTAAAACACCATACGAACTTAGTCGAGCCTTCAAACCACATCGTACAACACCAAAATCATGAATTAAGCACGGATTCAAGCCTAAGAATTTAAACTTTTCCAAATTCTACAAACGACGCCGAACCACATCGATTTTAGTCCGAATGACCTCAAATTTTACACACATGTCAAAAATGACACTACGAACCTACAACCACTTTAGGAATTCCATTTCGAACTCGATATCAAAATTTCCATTATCGGTCGAAATCGCCGAAAAACTAACTTTTGCCAATTCAAGCCTAAATCTACTACAGACTTCCAAAATACATTCCGGACGCGCTTCTAAACCCAAAATCACTCAATGGAGCTAACAGAGTCGACATAATTCCATTTCAGATCCGTCTTCATACAGTTACGACTATCGTCCAAACTCTAAGGCTTAAACTCACAACTAGGGACTAAGTGTCCCAAAACTCCCCGAATTCCATAACCAAACACTTTGGCAAATCCTAAAAGCAGAAACAAATATGGGGAAAGCAGATATTAGGGGATCGGGGATCAAATTCTTAAAACGATCGGCCCGGTCGTTACAATAAATCTTTCAAACTTTAAATTTTCAACAAAAAATAATAACTCAGGTTAGAGACATCCGAATTCGATTCCGGGCATACGCCCAGATCCCAAATTACGATACGGACCTACCAGGATTGTCAAAATACGGATACGGGTCCGTTACTCAAAATGTTGATCGAAGTCAATTTAAATGAATTTCTAAGGTAAATATTCTTATGTTTTCTTAGTTTTTAACATAAAAGCTTTCCGGGAAGACGCCCGAACTGTGCACGTAAATCGAGGAAGGCTAAAACATGATTTTTAAGACTTAGGATCACAAAATTAGGTTTTAAAACATAAGATGACCTGTTGGGTTATCACAAAACCAAAAACTAGGACATGACAGTGCATCCTTGATGGTTGAAAAGTTTGCACCAAAATATCTAGGTAGGTAGATCAAAAGGGTGACAGGGTTAACTTCCTAACTGATACATGGATCCCTAACAAGTAATCTCTCAACTCCATTCTCTAATGGCCCTGGCAAGAGACTGAGGAGTCCATGAAAATCAACAATATGTACAATAATGGCGAATGGAACTTCATTAGCATACATTATCACATCCTTGAAACCATAGCAGGAATCATCCAAAATACCTCCATCCCTTTTTGTAATTCTAATGAAGACAAACTAATTTGGAACCTCACCAATAATGATCTCTTCACTACAAAATCAGCCTACTCTTTCATAGACTCCAATTGGAAGTCAACTCTAGAACAAGAAGACCATTTTGGTTGGATTCGGAAGCTAAGAGTCCCCAGCAAAATTAAATTCTTCACTTGGATCCTCCATCACAACATGCTTTCCATAGGGCAGTACCTTCATCACATTGGCTTGAACATTAATCCCAACTACTCCTTCTGTGAGAATGTAGTAAAGGATATAAATCACATATTTTTTGAATGCATTAATGCCAAACGTTTATGGCAGGACATGTCATATGCCTGCACCAATCAGGCATGATTCTTATTTCAATCCTTTACCCAATCCGCCTGGGCCTTCACCTAAAATAAGCTAAAGAACATGACCTTTAATAACATAATCTCTTGGAAGTCTCTTCTTCCATTTTGCTTGTGGAACATCTGGTTAACCAGAAATAATAACTTGTTTGAAAAGAAGAAGAATCATGTTCTTGTTAACCAAATCATTATAAGGCAGTAGAATACTACCATATGGCAGGGCATCATGGGGTAAATGCTGACACCATCAATATCCATTTAAAGTGTGAGCCCCCACGAACAGGGTCCTTTAAACTTAATATATATGGGGCTTCAACAACTTAACCAATTCAGGAATAGGAGGTATAGGTGGAGTCTTCAAAAATAGTAGTGGGGATTGTATAGTGGGATACATGATAGGCTTACCGCATACTACCAGTACAATGACAGAACTTCTTGCACTAATGCATGGCCTAAAGATTGGACTGCAACACAGAATACTCTCCCTAGAAATTACTATTGATTATGTGGAAGTAATAAAAATGTTCAAAGAAGGACACCTTCCTTACAATTCTATTATTTATGAATGCAGGTTATTGATGGAGCATCTGGGAACCCAGCAATAAGGCATAACTTAAGGGAGCAGAACCAGATAGCGGACCTCCTCGCCAATAAGGAGCTAGAAGAAAACTTTTTGATAGGCTTGAAGTTTTGGCAATTCCTTTTAATGTTTACAAACGAGGCAGTATAGGCAGACATCCTAGAAACTGTATTTACTAGGAAAATCAATGCTTATAGTACTAACGGTCTTTTGAACAATGGCAATATGTTTATAGAGAGCACAAGCTCTCTATAAACAAACGAGGCAGTATATGCAGACATCCTAGAAACTGTATTTACTAGGAAAATCAATGCTTATAGTACTAACGGTCTTTTGAACAATGGCAATATGTTTATAGAGAGCACAAGCTCTCATGGTACGATATAATTATTTAAAAGTTGCCTATATATAAAACTATCAAGTTGACAAAAAAGAATGTCTTGTTGCGCGGTTGAACTGATGTTGGGTTAATTTGAATTTTTTTACTATTCACTCCATCTCAATGTGAACATATTTCTTTTTAGTCTAGTGCCAAAAAGAATGACCTCTTTCCTTATTTGGCAATAATTTACCTTTACGCAATGGTTTATAGCCACACAAAATATATGTGCCTCATTTTACACCACAAGTTCAAAAGTCTTCTCTTTTTCTTTAAACTCCGTGCCCAGTCAAATGGGTTCACATAAATTGAAACGGAGGGAGTATAGGTCAGACAAAAGTTAAAACACAATTCTTAGAAGGAATTGCTAAGACTGGGAGTTAAAGTCTTTTACAACTGATGACAGATGAAAAGTGAACTAAAACATTCTATTTGATAAGGAGAGAAGTATTGATTTTCAAACCATATACAGAGAAAAGAAAACTCTTCTTATGTTTCTCTTGGACACAATGTTTTACTTTTTTTTAACTTTTATAATGGTAATGAGCAGGTTATTTTGTGCGCACTTTTAGAATTCTATTATTTTATCGGGTACTTGTTATTTCTCACTAATGCATGTAAAGTAACTCTGTCCAACCAATATTTAGACAGATGAAAAGAAATTACTTTAACATTCAGGGTGTTAAACACATTATTCTACTTATTCCGATGGATTTCATAGAAACTAAATGTAACTTTTGCATTAGCAGGGGCGGATCTATCTTACCACAAGCGGTGTCTCGTGACACTGTTTCATCCAATTATTTTACTACTTATGTATATATGATTAAAATGCAGAAACACCCCCGGTTAAATAATAAAAGTGACCACTCACCATTCGTCTATGTAGCTCATGCGGTCATAGACTCAAGTAATCTGTGCGAGGTCGCATGTTGGAACCGTGTAGCTTCAGTTTTTGTTTTAAACTTTTGTGCTCATCCACAAAATATATGTGCCTGAAGGGGTTTGAATAGCTGACCTCTTCCGCATTATGAAAACACTAAACACTATAGATACTAGCGACAGTAAATTCTTTTAAATTGGAAAGAAGCTGCTGCTTCCTTTTTGTTTTTTGTTTTTTGGCTGTTTTTTTATATGTTACAAATTTACAGTAATTAGTTTATTTTTCCACCTTTTAAATAGTGATACCGCTAACGAAAAATTCTGCGTAGCATTGGTATACTCACCTACTAAAATGTTTGCCAACGATGGATATTTCAACGCACACCATGACCGCCAAAAGAGAATGAAAAAGTTACAAGAGACGACCATGAACGTAAGTCTGGTTTATATTCGCATAAATCCAGCAATGAAGTACATTAAGAGGGTGTTTTGGTTAGGTTAGAGGTTGGTCAAAATAATTCTTGAGCACCTTTGGTTTATTTTAATATTCAGTAAACACCAAAAGTTTTTGAAGCCAAAACAAATCAAATATCATATGTAGGACACCCCAAGTTTCTTAACAAGTTTCTTTTATAGTGAAAGAGAAGTTTATTTCCATAATCTGGACATATATAGGTGTACAATCGGAAAATTCTTCCCTTGGAAATTGTTATACTAACAAAAGAAAAAAACATAACTACTTTTACTCTAGAGGTTAACCTAATGCAACCCTCCTCCTTTATCTTAGCGTGTACGTGGCTATGCTTTGCGCATAGGTGGAGTTGCACTAATAACTATACACAAATTTAAAGCATAATTCAAGCCACCATTTCAATGTTTTGCAATCTCCACCTCTCTGTTAACATTCTCAGAACGTCTGCCTCTAGTAAAAACAGCTTCCATTTCTTCCAAAGACTTTCCTTTAGTCTCAGGCAAGAAAAAGTAAAAGAAAATCAAAGCCACCACAGATATCCCAGCAAACAAGAAGAAAGCACCTCCTGTAGTAATAGCTGCAGAAATGGACAGAAAACTCATTGAAACAGTAGCATTCATCAACCTATTAACAGCAACACCAATACCAGCTCCCAATGCCCTGTACTTAAGTGGAAATATCTCAGCACTATATACCCAAGTAACAGGCCCAAGCCCAATATTGAAAAACATCACAACTGCATAAGTTGTAATTATGCTAAGGACCAAAGCCCAAAGAAGTTTCCCACCAGAGTTTTCTGCCAAAGTCAAGAAAATCCCAAGTGCAGTTAATGTCACTACCATGCCACTTAAACTTGTTAACAATAGTTTTCTTCTCCCAACTTTGTCAATCAAGAAAGTGGAGAGAACTATAAATATGAACTTAGTAAAACCAACCCCAACTGTGGCAAGAATTTGGTGACTATGGTCATGAATTCCTGCTTTGTCAAAGATTTTATGACTGTACAATATCACAGCTTCAATCCCAGTTGCATGTTCAAAGAAATGAATTCCCACACCAGCAATTAAAATCCATCTAAGTGATGGTGTTGGTCTTAGCAGCAATTCTTTCCAAACACCTTCACCTTGTGACTTTATTGAATCCGGAATCTTGACAATGTCATCGTTACAATTTTCGTCGATCCCTACAGCTTGTTTAATTTCCCTCAATCGAACTTCAGCTTCTTGAGGATCATTAGAAACTTTGTACAATATTTTCTTGGCGTCTCCTAAACGGCCTTTCATAATTAGCCATCTAGGGGACTCTGGCATTTTGAGAATGCCAATTGCCAAGAAAAGTGAAGGAATTGCAGCAATTCCTAACATCATTCTCCAACCAAGTTTAAGTGACAATCTAGAAAAGATATAGTTGGACAAATAACCTAGTAAAATACCAATGCTAATTCCAACTTCTGGAAGAGAAGTTAGGAATCCACGCGACGATGGAGATGAAACTTCTGCAGAATAAACAGGTGCAATCATGAGTGCAAAGCCAACACCAAGTCCAGCAACACATCTTCCTACCAACAAAATCGCGTAACTTGGACCGTATCCCATTATAACGGATCCACACAAGAAAATTAAGGAAGCTATAACAATGGTGTAACGTCGGCCAATATAATCAGAGGTTCTTCCAGCACAAAGTGAGCCAACTAAAGCACATAAATTTAGGATCCCTGCTAGTACTTCTGTTTTTGCATCATTGATTTTAAACTCTTCTTTGACAAAGATCATTGCTCCACTCATCACACCAGTATCTGAAATTAAACATAAAATCTTGTTATGTCAATTAATAGTACTAATTTTTTGTGTAATTAAGTAGGCAGATTATAGCTATGGCATAAATACAAGCATATTATAGATAAAGGAACTCAATGATTATATGCATGGAAAATCTTGTAACAAATCAAATTATGTTGTGGTTGGAAATCAACCATCATCTTAAAGATTTAGAAATTGACATTCTTTCCTTCTCAATCAAAAGTCTCTAGTTCAACCCTATGAAAAGAGAAATTTTGGTAGGGGGTAATGCTTAACCTTAGTAGACTTATCTGATACAAATCTGAATTAGTCGAACCAATAAGCGTTTCTAATAAAACATGACTAAATAAGAAAAAGAATCATGGAATAAGGAAAAATGGAAAATATAGGAAGAAGAAAAGAACTAACCATAGCCAAAGATGATGGATATCATGGAGGCAACAATGGCACAAGCACAGGCATATTGGTTAATCCTTGTGGGATTTTCTCCACCAGCCTTCTCCATCATTTTTCAATGAAAGATCCTAATTTTATGTTCTCAATTCGTTAAATAATCTTATTCTGCACGAATTTGAATTAATCGAATCTGAAATCTTTGTTGCTATAATCACCCAATGCTTGATATCTATGAAACAATATATATAGAAGTCACAAACAAGTAGCAGTAGTAAAATCCTAAGACTTACATGCACTTGTGGAACCCACTGAAAATTAGTGATAACTTTTATCTAGTGCATGCATGACAGCTACTGAATTAAGACAATTGGAAAACAGAAGATCAATGATAAAAGAAACCAGATCTCTGCCGTTTCTTCTTTTCTAGTTTCGGATCTATATATAGAAAACATATTAAATTCTAATTCTACTTCATCTTTATATGGGTTTTCTAAAAATATAACGTAATATGATTGAATTTATGAGAATTAGTGGATAAGAATTACAAGTCTCACGAGTCCTGATAGGACTGACCCGTGACGCCCCGTATCCGACGCCGGTTTGAGTTGGAGCATTGACTTTAGTTTAGATTTTTTTTGGGGGTCAAATTTGACTTTAGATCATTTAGGCGGAGTTTTTTTTTACTCGTGTTACCACAAATTCAAGAAATATATGACGTGTAAATTTTTATCACTTGATTAAGATTAAGTCATGTATTTTCAATTTTATTTATAATTTTTGGATTTAAATTGCTCGATTTGGTGTAAGTACCGGGGGTGACTAGGTATTTTCTTTTGGGATGATCCTGAAAAGATATTTCAGCTAATGCCGACCTCACTATTTGGGGACATGCAGCGTTACGCAATTCGCATTTGAAGCCTTAATTAATCCTTTAAGGCGTTGAATTTTGGTTTAATTTATGTTTGCCAAAAGATATCTGGAGAATCACCATCCATCTTTATATAATAAGCAACCTACCTCTTTTTTGTCATATAATTATTTAAAAACCAATATTACCCATCTCAACTTTTTAAGGCTGAGATGTTGAGATCTCAACTTTGAATAGGTCTTAAATACAGCAGATTCTGTTTGATATAGCGTTTGGTTTGATTGCATTTAGTCAATTTGTCTCTATATTTGTGTATTTTTTTAACAAGAAAAATATAGTATATAATTTGCAACCAACTTAACAGTATTCGCCAATTAAAAATAAAAAATAAAAACTCAATGTCCTAATTTTTCTCAAGTGTTGGACTGTAGTAGTATAATAGTATAACCCTTGACGTATGGTTATGACATAGAAATTTAGAATACGTTTAGGGCATCCTTTTCAGCATTAAGGAGGCTAATGACCTACTGTTAAAATAATACAGGCTAAGTCAACTAAGACTACTAAATAGCTGAGGGTGATGGGAAGTACTTATTGTCATGCCATTAATTCATAATTGAGGGATAATTTGCGTGTACCTCGATTATTTCATCAAATTAAACATCGGTAATTACCTTCAACGAGCAAATGAATTTGGTAACTTTGCCACCAAAACATAGACAGATAAAATATAACTACTGCTGATTAATATTTTATTTTTGTTGAAATTTAAACTCTAATCTCCGATAATTATCACTCACTGAAGTTAAGCCACGGTACTCTTAAATACAAGGAATCATCGTCATGCTTTTGCTCTCGATGGTCAAAATATATAGGCTGAGCATGATATAGATTTCTTTAATTTAGGTTGAAAGCTCAGAAATTATACTGGTAGGGTTTTTATTTGCCACATTTTGTTGCTATACAAATTAAATGGTAGGCCATGCATATTTTATTATATAGAAAGCATATTGGCCAAGTTGCATAGATATTTCGACCTTTGACCAACCAAACAGTCGGGCTTTATGATGGGTAGGTACAAAAGGCGATAAGAATGGAGATAATATGTAGCTTATGAAGATTACTGTTTTCGTGTGAAGTCAAAGCCATGAAAGATAAATACTATAATATTATCTTCTCTCATTAATTAATTCCTTGTGTTATGTGTATACGTCCACAAGCCAAGCCAAGCCAAGCCAAAAAAGTTGACATGCGCACAAAATAAGCAAACAATTTTTTTTTGGTTTCTCACTGCTAGAGGCTGACTTACCCTTCGCGCCCGGAAATAAGCGCTGCTTATTAAATGCCATTCTATTTTTAGAATCGGATCGAAAATTTATAAGTTATAACTAAAGATGGAGTAGTACTTACTAACATATCATAGTAGCCGGTGATTATATAACAAATCAATTATTTGACGTTTGTTGGTACTTATTCATTTTTATATTCCATGTATATATAAATTCTCATGTGTTGCACGTAAAAAAATTTGAAAAACAATAAATTTTAACAAGTAGAATAAGAAACTTTCAAATTCACGGCAATGTTTCATAATTTAAAGGAAAAAATAAACCTAACACACCTCAAACTAACTAAATTAGGTGCATATTGCCAGCTATATATGGAGATAAGTATATTGCAGCAAAGCCTCGCCACCCTTTTTTCCATATTTTCTGCGTACTTGTATAAACTATTGTACATTATATTTCTCATTGTGATAGAGTAGAGATGAAGATTGAACCATGTTCTACTAGCTAGGGACAGATACTGCCTCTTAATTTGACCATATGATATTTTAGGAAATGTATCTATTCTTTAATGATGGAGTAGGAATGATATACATGTTATATATAACTGACCCGACTAGATTGGATTAAAGCCTAATAGTCGCAGTTGTTGTGGTAAAGTGAGTTGAAAGCATAGTCTTAAGAAGAAAACTACACTCCACGCTCTCCCACTAATTAAATATCCCAAGTTGGGTAGCAGCAAATCCTCGAGGAAACTTCATTAATCCACGCGTCCCTCCATTTAGGGAAAAGCCGGACATGAAAAGGTATACTTCATTTCTTCATATTCTTGTTGATTATATATATTAATGTTTTTGTGCATAACTTTAATTGTGTAATTAAGGGGTAATATCAAGAAGTACTATATAATATGAGGGGGCACTAACTAACTACTTTTAGTAGTTTAAGAGAGACAAGTGAAGATTTTAATTTCCTACTTGTAAGTAAAGGTAGTATTCAATATTCATTAGTCTCATTAATTAATTTATTACCCATTTGTTCGCAACTATCTTTTGTAATCCATAGAATAGGGTCTTTTGTCTCCTTTAGGAAAGTCGTGAAACTGACCAAAAATGTCGTCCAAATTTGTCAAGTGGACATAATGGGCATAAACTGTCGTGAGGTTATTATCCTTCAAATTTTGTAATGGGCACAAAGTGTCGTCCAAATTTCTACTTTCCTTTATTTTGGGTCACTCATGGTCAATTGATGGGCAATTTTATATCCTTGTAAATGTAAACTGGTTGACCTGAAAATTACTTATTATTTTCTCTATCAGAAAAAGAATGATAGTATCCGGAGTATTATAACAAAAAGAATCTTTTTTTTAATTTGATGTCACACGTCGATTCTTTAATTTACCTTGAGTCTCAATCTTTTAAAATAAATAATATCTAACTGGGAAAAATCGTAACCAACTAAATATTCTAACTGTTTGGATTACCAAAGCTTCATATAAAATGGAATAGAGGAGTAGTCATTGTGAAACCATGTCTACACTAATGATCTCAACAACTTCAAAAGATACTCAGGTAAACCAACAATGTTAGAAATGCGAGGAAATATTTTGATGGTTATTAGATGTTAAACACATATCACAATCACCCAAAAGAACCATGATTAAATTATTTGACACTGCTCTTCTTATTCAATCACTACACTGTTGCAGAAATCTTAAACCAACAAATATTGCTCAGCGGTTTAGCCATGAATTAATAGGTATATGCAGGTCCATTGTAAATACAATCACTTTATATTGATTATGCATTAGGAAAAAAAAATGTAGCTAGACTTATATCTATTTAATGGTCAGGCTAGTTCGGCAGCTAAAACATTTATAGCTTTTCGAGTTCTAAATCTCTACTCTTCATAAATTAAAAGACTTTGGATAATTTCCCCTAGGAATATTGCTTTGCTCCAATTTTGAGTGAGATGGACATTTTTGAATTGTTGGCTGTTCTACACAACCGGTGAGTTTGCGTGGAAATTGTGATGTCAACCTTCATTTCAATGGCGTAGCTAGGAATCTCGCCAAGGGTATTGAAACTTTAAACAAGTTAATAAATTTGTTTTTGATGAATAGGTGCACCAAAATTTTTAAATCAAACTGCACTACATTTAGCTAAACAATAAAAATACTTGTAATAGAACTATAATCTTATAAATCAAAACTAATATAAAAAAGATAATAGCAGAAGTTTTACTGCTAAAAGTAAGGATAAATCCAAAGGAAAGAGAGAGACTAAAGGGTTTATAATATGTAAAGAGCTTTTGTTGAAGAATGTTTTTGTAGAGCTTCACTTTTAAATTATAAAATTTATTTAATAAACAACTTTAAATTTAAAAACTACTTTTAAGATTAGTTGTTTGTTTTTACATATACGGTGGTATTCGTTTAGTTTTGACAAACAAAATAGGCAAATATTTAGACATGGATTTGAACCCGTGAACAACACCTCACTTTGAACACTCTGGATCATTGGACTGTCTCACTCAATTATATTAAGGGTATTCCAAATGTAATATATAACCATATAAAGTAATATTGATCTATATACACAGTATAATATTTTAGCAAAGGATATTCGCTTGACCACCCTTGGCATAGGGTGGCTACGCCACTGCTTCATTTGCATTGGTACATCCGTAACAATAGGGTATTACAGGAGGATAAGTACCTATCCAAGTTCATTTAGCATAAGGAGAAAGTAGAGAAATTTTTAGAAACCACTATTGTTTAGTGGCTATTAACTTCTTATAGCTACTATATACATAATTACTTCCTGTAGCTACCTTTCAGTTGTTACGGTAATGTATTCGATGTATTCGTGCTACTATATTCATGAATACAGTAGCAAAAATCATCTAAAAAAAGGGCAGTCCAACTGTCAGTCGTTGTATTCACATGTATTCGTGCCATGTATTCCTAAATACAGTAACGACAATCAACGTAATAATAGGTCTCTCCGGTTGTTTAATAACGGAAAGCTGCTAATTTAACGTGATACACTCCTAATATAAATCAATTATAACATGCAACATTATTAATCCAATTAATGAGAATATTTATCACACGCTAAACACCAAAAAATAAAGCATTTTTCAGAGTTCCAGTCCCTCTTTTTTTCTGATACAGTTCAAGGTTTTTTTTCCTGATATTGTTTGAGGTTCTCCTCGGAATTGATACAAGTATCTACATAAATATTTTGTAATTCGATTTTCTAGATGGAAAGTTTAGCAGTGCTAATTCGTCATTCTGGCAAGTGGAACATAGAAAATTATTATGTCGATTATTCGATTGATGTGATATTGATAAAGGAGTATGGGTCGTCCAATGATTTGGTTGCTTCAATTTGAAAGCAACTTGGCATAGATTTGAGATCCAAGTCAATTAAAATTGAATATAAAGTGGAAGAAAATTGTACGGCTATAGAAATACACAACGACATGGGTTACATGGTGTATGTAGAGTTGAAAAAGGAGAACAGAGAATTCGGGATGTATCCATTGTGTATAACTACATTGGATAAAGAAATTGTAGATGGAGGAGGTTTATTTCAAAGATACCTAATGCAACTTGACGCAACCGATGGGGTGAATAAATTTGATACAGTCGATACACTTACACTTGTGTCTTTAAACTCAGGTGAACCAATTGAGATTTTCGAACCGGAAAGGGATTTGATTATTTCAAATACTAATCAAAAAGAGGTGATGGCTGGACAAGTATTTAAGGATAAGGCCACATTAAAGGCGGTGATGGAGCAATATGCAATTGCTGAAAGGTTTCAATTACGTGTTGATAGGTCAAATGCTATCAGGTTTGAGTGTTATTACTTACAACCTCTTCACCAATATGTTGTATTTAACTGTATGTATTTGTCACGACCCAATTTCATAATAGGTCGTGATGACGCCTAATGTCGCCGCTAGGCAAGCCAACTGTGAACTAGTCACGTGATTTCCTCTTTTAACAAATTATTTTCCAAGTAATTGAACTTTTGTTAATTTAAAAAGAATTTGAGAAATAACAGATCTAAAATAAATAACATGAGAGCAACTGTGTGCAACCATAGTCATAGAATAAAACCAAAACCGCAAGTCTACTAGTGTATGCCAAGACCTGGTGTCACAAGTATATGAGCATCTAGTAGAATATACAAAAGAATACTAGTCTATTGTCCGAAGTGAAATAGATAGAAAATTACAATTAAAAAAAAGAGACTCTGGCTGCTGCAGAACGGTCTCAGAAGGCAGCTCACCGTGAAGCCTCGAAGTGGTAATCAAGTGCGCGCGCCGGACTGATATCCAGATGCACCTGCCTCAGACCCTGCACATTTAAGTACAGAAGTGTAGCATGAGTACATAAACAACATGTACCCAGTAAGTATCCAGTCTAACGTCGAAGAAGTAGTGACGAGGGATCGACTTTGACACTTACTATGGGCTAACAATAATATGCCAAAATTTACAAATAAGCATGGATTTCGTGAATAATACTGAAAACTCAATAACAGGAAATAATGAATAATTCTTTCACAAGTACTAAGTCCTGAATTTATTTTCATCATTTAACAATTTATCTCTCAAGCCAATGAAGCAATATCAATTATAAATGATTCCAAAGATGTATCATGCGAAAATTATGTTGAGGTCGTACGGTTCGATCCAAGATAGATATTAAAACTGTGCACTGCCGAGGGTCAAACGACATGAACCATAGATGCATATATCTGCTACCGAGGTGTTCGGCCCACTCCACAAAGAAAAATACTTTAAAGAAAGAAAACTTCTCAATAACAGTCAAGGGTTCCATTCATAACTTAAATAAGTAAAATTTAACCTTTTAAAAATTCCTTTATAAGTTTCCAATCTAACTTAAGCAATTAAATTAACATTTAAGGGTGCAAACATCTCAAGTATAGCGTGATATGGGTCTTAGACTACCCGTACAATAGCATTATTAGCAGCTACGTATGAACTCTCGTTACCTCGTGCATACGTAGCCCCCCACAAATAGAAACACATGTTAATCAATTCACCTATGGGGATAATTCCCTCTTGAAAGGTTAGAAAAGAGACTTACCTCGTCTCAAAGCCTACTTTCCGGTCCAAGATTGTGCTTAAACCCTCAATTTGGTTCCGAACGACTCGAACCTAGTCAAATATTATATAAAATGATCAATACATGTTCAAAAGTTAATATCTTAACTATCAAAGTGATTTCCCAAGCCTATTTGAAAAATCCCTAATATTCACCCCCTTGCGCACGTGCCCAAATTTTGGAAATATTCGGAGAAAGTTGTTACCCATGACATTATGAACTCAAATATATGATTTTCATTAGGTTCCTTAACAAATTTCGTGGTTAAATCTCCTCTTTATCAAAATTTAGGTTTTCACCTAAACCCCAAGATTTTTCACTAATTTACATGTTATTGTAACGACCCGACCGGTCATTTTGAGCTTTAACACGTCGTTCAGCAGTTGGAGGCCTTGATTAGTTTCACTTTAGGTATTATGACTTGCGCGCGTGGTCGGAATTCAATTTCGGGAAGTTCGGAGTTGATTTGGAAAGAAAACTCTCATTTCAGAAGCTTTAAGTTGGAAGAATTGACTAAGGGTTGATTTTGAGTAAAAATCCTCAGAATGGGAATTTGAAGGTTCCAATAGGTTCGTATGATGATTTTGGACTTGGGCGTATATCTGTATCGGGTTTTGGATGACCCGGGAGCGTTTCGGCACCTATTGTGAAAAGTTGGTATTTTGGAAGGATTTCATAAATTTGGGTTAAAGTGTATTTTAATGTCATCGATGTCTGTTTGGGATTTCAAGTTTGGGAATAGCTCCGTATGGTGATTCTGGTATTGGGAGCGCGTCCGGATGTGGATTTGGAGGTCCGTAGGTCATTTCGGGGTCATTTGGCGAAAGTTAGAAATTAGAAGGTTTTTGAGAAGTTTAATCGGGAGTGGACTTTTTGATATCGGGGTCAGATTCTGATTCTGGAAGTTGGAGTAGGTCCGTAATGTCAAATTTGACTTGTGTGCAAAATTCGAGGTCAATCAGACGTGATTTGATAGGTTTCGGCAGCGATTGTAGAAGTTTGAAGCTTCAAAGTTCATTAGGTTTGAATTGGAGGGTGATTCGTAGTTTTGATGTTGTTTGACATGAATTGGAGGGTAATGTGCTTTGGGACATGTTGGTATATTTGGTTGAGGTCCCGAGGGCCTTGAGTGAATTCCGTATGGTTAACGGATCGAGTTTGGACTTGGAAGAAGTGTTGAGGCAACTGATATCTGGTGCAATCGCACCTGCGTGAAAAGGGCCGCAGGTGCGGCGATGTGGTCGTAGAAGCGACATTTGGACGGAGCTGGGATGGCTGCAGATGCGAGGATGTTTCCGCATCTGCGAGCCTGCAGATGCGAGGAAAGCTCCGCAGAAGCAGAATGCGAGCTGGCAGTTGGAGTCGCAGAAGCGGAATGTGAGCTGGCACCTGGAGTCGCAGAAGCGGAAGGTCTCCCCATGTCCGAGACCGTAGGCGCGCGTTTGGCATCGCAGGTGCGGAGCTGTGCTGGGAAGAGGGTATGCGCAGGTGCGAGGTTTTGGCCGCACCTGCGAGACCGCAGATGCAATGAAGCGGCCGCAGGTGCGATAGTCGAAGGAGGGTGATTTCTTCACATTGTGAGTTAAATACATGATTTTTATATGGATTCAAGCATGAAAATTTGTAGAAATTTGGGACTTTGAAGAAAAACCTAGAAATTGGTATTTTTGGATTTTGATCACGAAATTGGACATGGAATTTGGAATGAATTATATATTTGAGTTCGTGGGGTTATGGGTAATGTTTATCTTCGACAATTTTCGAAATCCGGGCATGTGGGCCCGAGGGTGATTTTTATCAACTTGTCGAGCGGAGTTGGAAATTGTTGTAAATTGAATTATAATGAGTATTAGAGTATATATTTATGGATTTGAACCTTTATTTACTAGTTTTGGAGCAATGGGCATTGATTTGAGTAGTTGGAAAGGCTTTGGAGCCGATTATGGAATTTCGGAGCGAGGTAAGTCTCCTTTCTAACCTTGTAAGAGGGAATTAACCCCATAGGTGAATCAAATTATTATGTGCTTCTATTTGTGAGGGCTACGAACGCACGAGGTGATGAGAGTTTGTGCGTAGCTACTATTATGCTTATGTCCGGGTAGTCTAGGACCCATATCATGTTGTACTTGCGATGTTTGTGCCCTACTTGTTAATTTAATTATCTAAAATATTTAAAAACTCGATAAAAGAATTGTAAAAAGGTTAAACTTCATTTACTTGACCGTTAAATGAGAATTTATAATTCTTGGAATATTTGCCCCTTAATAAATCTTGAATTGGTTGTTTAATGTGTTTTCTCTATTGTAAAGCGGGTCGAACGCCTCGGTAGCAGATAGAGGCGTCTATGGTTCGTGTCGTTCTACCCTCGGCAGTGCACGATTTAAATATTATGTTGGATCGGACCGTACGACCTCAGCATAATTTGCGCATGATAAATTTTTGGAACCAATTATAATTGATATTGCTTATTTGGCTTGAGATATAAATTGTTAAATGACGAGAATAAGTTTGGAAATATTTCCTATTAATAAAAGAATTGTCCACTCACTTCTTGTTATTGAGTTTACAGTTATTTCATACAATCCATGCTTAAGCATAATATCAGTATTTATTGTTAGCCCATAGTAAGTGTCGGAGTCGACCCCTCGCCACTACTTCTTCGAGGTTAGACGGGATACTTATTGGGTACGCGTTGATTTACGTACTCATACTACACTTGCTGCACATTTTTGTGTAGGTACATATATGTCTAGTGGCCTTGTGGGCGCAGAGGCATGGTTATTGCGGGGACTTGGGTGAGCTGCATTCTATACCCCGATCCGCAGCCAACAGAGTCTCCTTTAGAGTATTTATATATTTTTTTCCTCTCCAAATTTTTATTTCATACAGATGCCGTATTTTATTTTACTTCCTAGTTGATGCTCATGCACTTGTGACACCGGGTTTTGGGGTGATTATGGGTTGTTTGGTATTGAAATTGTGAAAATATTTTTATTTACTCTGTAAAGTCCATCTTTTATTATTAAATTGAAGGAAATCGTGATTTCAAATACTAAAATGAGTAACTAAGTTAATTAATTATTGTTGGCTTGCCGACAGTATTGTTAGGCGCCATCACGATCTATATAGGAATTTGGATCGTGACAGTTATAATCTACCCATAAACTATGTATTTAACTCACATTTGATAGGAATTACTTTCCTCAATTAGTTGATGAAAATCCCCTCTCTAACCAACTCCAAAATCGCCCCCAAAACGTGTAAGAAGTGGGCAAAATGCCTAAGTCCCGTATTTAAAACAACCTCACTGCCCAGCGAATCTCGCACTTGCGAGGCCACTGCAGTACCGCTTCTGCGAAGGAAATCTCGTAGGTGCGTTCCTCCCCCAGCTGGCCAGCGTTCGCATCTGCGGAGCTAGAGGCGCTCTTGTGACCTTCGACACGCGCCTGCGGACATAGCCACTTCTACGGTTTCCCCAATCGCACATGTGCGTTCGTAGGTGCGCAAACTTGCACGCATCTGCGGTCTATGGCCAAATGCTCCCAGTCGCTTCTGCGGCACGAACCACGCATTTGCGGTCTCGCAGGTGCGGTTACACCAAAACTGGTGCAACTAGTAGCCCTTTTTAGTTTCAAAATCAATACGTGCATCGTCCGAACTGCATCCGGGGCCCCGTCCAAATATACCAACAAGTTTGGAATCATAGAATGGACTCTCTCAAACTCTCGGAATATACAAAACAACATCAAAACTAAGAATCACACCCCAAACCAATTGAATCAAAATGTGAACTTCAAGTTCTTTAATTTACTCCCCAACGCGCCGAAACGTACTTAAACTATCCAGAATGACACCAAATTTTGCGTGCAAGTCTTAAATAATGTTATGGAACTATTCCCGATCTCAGAATTCCATTTGGACCTCGATAACACTAAAATCTACTTCAAACCAAATTTAAAGAACTTCAAAACCCTTCAAAGAACCAACTTTCACTATTAGGCGCCGAAATACTCCTAAGTCATCCAAAACTCGATCCGAACTATTGGAACCGTCAAATCCCGATTCCGAGGTCGTTTACTCAAAACGTTAACCGAAGTCAAACTTAGCCTTTTTAGCCAACCTTAAGGAACCAATTGTTATAGCCTTTTTAGCTCGAGCTAGTTTCGAGAGTTATAGCCCCGATCCCCTATTAACTGCTTCTCCCATATCTATTTCTACTATTGTGACTTGCCGTGAGGTTTCATTTTAGTTTTTGGAGTGTTTTGGGACACTTAGTCCCTAAACAAAAGCTTAAGCCATAAGATTTGGACCGTAGTCGGAACTGTGTGAAGACGACACCGGAATGGAGTTTCGTCGGTTTCGTTAGCTCCGTTAGGTGATTTTGAACTTAGGGGCGTGTCCGGATTGTATTTTGGAGGTTTGTAGATCATTTAGGCTTGAAATGGCGAAAGTCAAAGTTTTGGAGATTTTGACCGGTAGTGGACTTTTTGATATTGGGGTCGGATTCCGATTTCGGAAGTTGGGGTAGGTCCATAAGGTTGATTATGACTTGTGTGCAAAATTTGGGGTCAATCGGACGTGGTTTGATAGGTTTCGGCATCGGTTGTCGAATTTGGAAGTTTCAAGTTCTTTAAGTTTGAATCGGTGGACGATTCGTTATTTTAGCATTGTTTGATGTGGTATGAGGGCTAAACTAAGTTCGTATGGTATTTTAGGACTTGTTGGTATGTTTGGTTGAGGTACCGGGGACCTCGGGTTAATTTCGGATGGTTAACGGACCTTTTGAACTTAAGAGAAGATAGCAGATTTCTGGTGTTTTTGTTGCAGACATTTCTTCATCGCGTTTGCGAGAGAGGTCTCGCGATCGTGTAAGGCATCGGAGAGGCTAGATGAAGTTGTTCTTCGCGTTTGCGAATATTTAGACGTAATCGCGTAGGTTGGTCAGGTTGTGCATTGCGAACGCGTGGGCTAGGTCGCATTCGCGAAGAGGAAGTAAAGCAGTAGTGGAATTCAAGTGTTGTTTTTCGCAAACGCGTAGGGTTGTTTGCGATCGCGTAAGTATGAAACCCAGTGAATCGCGTTCGCGTTGTGTTTTCCGCGTTCGCGTAGGGTTAAATTCTGGGGCGACGAAGTTATGCTTCGCGATCGCGAGGCTATTTCCGCGATTGCGATTAAGGAATCACTGGGCAGTATTAAACATTTAAAAACGAGGGTTTGGCCATTTTTATCAAAACATGAGTTTGGGAGCTCGGATTAGGATGAGATTTTGGGGGATTTTCAGAGACATCGATTGGGTAATGATTCTACACACTATTTTGGTTATATCCCACTAATGTATCATTAATTTCATCTTTAATTTCGGTTTTTGGGGTTGAAATTTTGGAAAAATTGGGAGAAGTTCTTCAACTAAGATTTCGAGTTTTGAAAAAGGATTCGTGGTCGGATTTGAGTAATTGTTATATGGTTGGACTCGTGAGTGAATGGGTGTTCATATTTTATGACTTTTACCCGATTCCGAGATGTGGGCCCGGGGAGGCTTTTTGGGGTGATTTCCTAATTTCTTGCTTTAGCTTAGATTTCATTAACTAGATTAGTTTCTTATAGCTATATTTATGATATGTAATTGATTTTGGCTAGATTTGGGCCATTCGGAGCCGGATATGCGTGGTAAGAGCATTGCTACCGACTGATTTAGCTTGGTTAGAGGTAAGTGGCTTGTCTAACCTTGTATGGGGGGAATTTCCTTAGGATTTGGTATTGATTTTACTATGTGAGCGCCGTGTACGCGAGGTGACGAGTGCGTACACGGGCTATTTGTTGAAAAACCTGATTTTTACTGAGAAATTCCCAGTTTACACCTTTAATTGAATATACTAGCATGCGTAGTTACCCTGTTAGCTTAGAATAACATGTCTACGTGCCTTATTTGCTTAATTGAACTCTTTGCAGCATGCCTATTGAATTCCTGCTTCTTTCCCAACTTGTACTTAGTCTAGACTGTAGATTCTCTTGTTGTACTTGTCATTTGCAATTGATTGTGCTGTGTATTTACTTTGGGACTATGGGACGGTATCCAGGGAGATCCCCCTGCATATATACTTTTGGGACTACGGGACGGCATCTCAGGAGATCCCCATGTCGATTAATTCCGTGCACTGTTATGTTATTTCACTGTGCTTTCCTCTGTTGAACTTTAGTCTCTTATTATACTGCTTATTCTACTGAATTTATTATTATACACCAATGGGCCTGACCTGACCTCGTCACTACTCGAACGAGGTTAGGCTCGACACTTACTGGGTACCGATTGTGGTGTACTCATACTACTCTTCTGCACATATTTTGTGTGCAGATTCAATTGCTCATTATCAGTCGTAGTATCCGTGAGTTCGAGGCAGCTGTTGGAGACTTCAAGGTATATCTGCCGCGTCCGCAGACCTCGGAGTCCCCTTTTATTCTTCCCCGTGTCAAACACTTCTTCTGTATTTTTTTTTGCTAGACTTCGGTGTATAGAGATGGTATTTATTTTATATCTTGTGACTCATGACATTTCGGGTTTTGGGAAGGATGTGCAAATAGAGTTTGGTTATTGTACATGTCAAGCAGCATCGTTCTTTTGATTTATTCAGTATTTATTGCAGTTAGAAGTTAAACTTGTTTTCTTTCGATATTGGTATTTTCTGTGAATTGTTAGGCTTACCTAGTCGTAGAGACTAGGTGGCGTCATGATGTGGTTTGGAGGGATGTTTGGGTCATGACAAGTTGGTATCAGAGCTCTAGGTTCATAGGATTCGTGAGTCACAAGTCAATTTATTAGAGTCTCACGGATCTGTACGGAGACGTTCGTACTCATCTTCGAGAGACGATGGAACTGTTAGAAACAATCATACCTCTTTTGATTCCTTATCGTGCGAGTTATTGGCATCAAATTCTAAACTTCTCTATTCTATTCTTTCTCACAGATGGTGAGGACCCGTATTGGGAGATCTGACGACCAGGCACTCGCGCCCCCTGATAGAGCCGCCAGAGGCCGGGGCCGGGGCCGGGGTAGAGGACAACCTTGCGGTGGAGCCAGAGCACCTGCACGAGCTGCGATAGAGGAGCCCCCAGCAGCCCAGCTGGAGGGAAGGCACCGGAGGTTCCTATTGCTGCACCAACCCTCCAGGAGACTCTAGCCCAGTTCATGAGCATGTTCAACATCTTAGCTCAGGCTGGATTGATTCCACTAGCTCCCGCCACATCTCAGGCTGGGGCAAGGGCACAGACTCCCACAGCCCACACTCCTGAGAAGAGGGTCCAGGTTGATCAGGCCCCAGAGTTCATTCCTATGCCGTCGGTAGCCCCGGTTCAGCATGAGACTAGGACAACCAGCTTCTGAGGCGGAGCAGCTCAGACTTGAGAGGTACAAGAAGTACCACCCACCTACCTTCAGCGGATTGGCTATAGATGATGCTCAGGGTTTTCTGGAGGAATGTCATCGTATTCTCCGTACTATGGGCGTAGCAGAGACGAGCGGGGTTTCTTTTACTACATTCCAGCTTAGAGGAGCAGCCTAACAGTGGTGGCGTGCTTATGAGTTGAGTAGTCTGGCTGAGGTAGCTTCATTTACATGCACTCAGTTCTCGGACATGTTTTTGAGAGAGTATGTCCCTCAGAGCCTTAGGGACTTATGGCGCGCAGAGTTTGAGCAGCTGCGCCAGAATGCTACGATTGTGTCAGAGTATGCACACTGCTTCAGTGATTTGGCCCGACATGCACCGGCCTTGGTTGCCACAGTTCGAGAGAGGGTTCGACGGTTTATTGGGGGACTCCACCCCAGTATCCGGATTAGTATGGCCAGGGAGTTGGAGGTGGATATCCCTTATCAGCAGGTTGTGAGTATTGCCAGGAGATTGGAGGGCATGCTTGCCCAGGATCGAGATGAAATAGAGGCCAATAGGTCTCGAGAGACTGGTTCTTATTCTGGATCTCGTTCCCCAGCAGCTCACCATGGTAGGGGTCATGTAAGTCACCTCATTCATTCAGCTCTTCCAGTAGCCATGAACCTTATTACGCACCGCCAGTATCTAGTGTACCTCCTACTCGGGGTGCTTTTAGAGCCAATCTAGCAGACCTAGCCTGAGTTAGTCGCAGCAGTAACACTCTTCGAGGGGTTTCTTTGAGTGTGGCGACACCCGCCATATGGTGAGGGATTGCCCCAGACTTAGGAGGGTTGCACCTCCACAGACTTCTCAGCCACCACGTGCTCCACTAGGTCCTCAGGCCATGATTCTAGCAGCAGCTACCGCCCCACCTGCTCAGTCAGCTTGAGGTGGAGGTTGGGGAGGTCGAGGTTGCCCTAGAAGGGGAGGCCAGGCCAGGTATTATGCTCTGACGGATCGTACAGAGGCAGTTTATTCTGACTCTGTCATTACCGATATTGTTCCAGTCTGTCATAGAGATGCGTCAGTATTATTTGACCCAGGCTCTACGTATTCATATGTGTCCTTTTATTTTGCACTACATTTGGGCGTATCTCAGGATTCTTTGAGTTCCCCTGTTTATGTGTACACTCCTGTGGGAGATTCTCTTATTGTGGACTGCGCGTATTAGTCGTGTTTGGTTGCTCTTAGTGGTTTTGAGACCAGAGCCGATTTATTATTGCTCAATATGGTAGACTTTGATGTTATTTTGGGCATGGACTGGTTGTCACCCCATTATGCTATTCTTGATTATCACGCTAAGACTGTGACGCTGGCTATGTCTGGTTTACCGTGATTAGAGTGGAGAGGTACCATAGAGTATACTCCCAGCAGAGTTATTTCATTTCTTAAAGCTCAACGAATGGTTGAGAAGGGGTGTGGCGTGTATCTAGCTTATGTGAAAGATGTCAGTATTGATACCCCTACAATTGAGTCAGTTCCAGTAGTGAGGGACTTTCTAGATGTGTTCCCAGCTGATCTTCCGGGCATGCCACCCGACAGAGATATTGATTTTGGCATTGATTTGTTGTCGGGCACTCAGCCCATCTCTATTCCTCCATATCGTATGGCTCCTCCTGAGTTGAAGGAGTTGAATGAGCAGTTGCAGGAGTTGCTTGATAAGGGTTTCATCATGCCCAGTGTATCACCTTGGATGCTCCGATCTTGTTTGTAAAGAAGAAGGATGGTTCTATGCGTATGTGTATTGATTATCGCCAGCTGAACAAAGTTACAGTGAAGAACAGGTATCCATTGCCTCGTATTGATGACTTATTTAATCAGTTACAGGGTGCCAGAATGTTCTCCAAGATTGACTTACGTTCAGGCTATCATCAGTTAAAGGTTCGGAAGCCAAATATCTCGAAGACTGCTTTCAGGACCCGATATGGTCACTATGAGTTTCTTGTTATGTCTTTTGGGTTGACCAACTCCCCAGCAACCTTTATGCATTTGATGCACAATGTATTCCAGCCTTATCTTAACTCCTTCATCATTATGTTTATTGACGACACTCTGGTTTACTCCCGGACTGGGGAGGATCATGAGCAGCACCTGAGGACTGTGCTTCAGACTTTGAGAGAAAAGAGGTTGTATGCAAAATTTTCTAAGTGTGAGTTTTGGCTAGACTCAGTGGAATTTTTGGGCCATGTAGAATCGAGTGATGGGATCAAGGTGGATCTGAAGAAAGTGGAAGCGGTGCAGAGCTGGCCTAGACCGTCATCAGCTACATAGATCAGCAGTTTTCTTAGGTTGGCGGGGTATTACCGTTATTTTATTGAGGGATTCTCATCTATTGCAGCACCTATGACTAGGCTGACCCAGAAGGGTGCTCCGTCCAGGTGGACAGAGGAGTGTGAGGAGAGCTTTCAGAAGCTCAAGACAGCTTTGACTACAGCCCTAGTTTTGGTATTGCCTATAGGTTCGGGGTCCTACACAGTATATTGTGACATGTCGCGGATTGGACTTGACGCGGTATTAATGCAGGACGGTAGGGTGATTGCCTATGCGTCCAGACAGCTGAAGGTGCATAAGAAAAACTATCATGTCCACGACCTTGAGTTAGAAGCTATTGTTCATGCCCTGAAGATTTGGCGTCACTATTTGTACGGTGTTCCTTGTGAGATTTACACTGATCATCGGAGTTTGCAACATCTGTTCAAGTAAAAGGATCTTAATTTGCGCCAGCGGAGGTGGTTGGAGCTACTTAAGGATTATGATATCACCATTTTGTACCACCCGGGGAAGGCCAATGTGGTGGCCGATGCTTTGAGTCACCGGGTAGAGAGTTTGGGGAGTTTAGCAAATCTTCTAGCAGTAGAGAGACCCTTAGCATTGGATGTTCAGGCCTTATCCAGCCAGTTTGTGAGATTGGATATTTCTGAGCCGAGTCGAGTATTGGCTTGTGTGGTCTCTCGGTCTTCTCTTTATGATCGTATCATGGAGCGTCAATATGATGACCCCCTCCTGCTTGTCCTTAAGGACACAGTTCAGGACGGTGATGCTAAGGAGGTCACTATTGGGGATAATGGCGTATTGAGGATGCAGGGTAGGCTATGTGTGCCTAATGTAGATGGTTTGCGTGAACTGATTCTTCAGGAGGCTCAAAGCTCGCGGTACTCCATTCATCTGGGTGCCGCGAAGATGTATAAGGACTTGAGGCAGCATTAATGGTGGAGGAGAATGAAGAAGGACATAGTGGAGTATGTGGCTCGGTGGGTTGCTTCAAAAGTTAGAGATCCGGAGTGGAAATGGGAGCGGATCACTATGGATTTCATTGTTGGACTCCCACGGACTCAGCGGAGGTTTGATGCAATTTGGGTGATTGTGGATAGGCTGACCAAGTCAGATCATTTCATTCATATGATGACTACTTATTCTTCCGAGCAGCTGGCTCGAATTTACATCCGCGAGATCGTTCGGCTTCATGGCATACTGGTATCTATCATCCCTGATCGGGTTACGCAGTTTACATCACAGTTCTGGAAGGCTGTACAGCAGGAGTTGGGTACTCGGGTTGAGTTGAGCATAACATTTCACCCTCAGATGGACGGACAGTCTGAGTGCAATATTCAGATACTGGAGGATATGCTCCACGCTTGTGTGATAGATTTTGGGGGTGCTTGGGACCAGTTCTTGCCACTTGCGAAATTTGCCTACAACAACAGTTATCAGTCGAGCATTCATATGGCACCGTATGAGGCTCTGTATGGTAGGCGGTGTCGGCCTCTAGTAGGCTGGTTCGAGCCAGACGATGCCAGATTATTGGGTACAGACTTTGTCCAGGATGCCTTGGATAAGGTGAAGGTGATTCAGGATCGAATTCGCACAGCCCAGTCCAGACAGAAGAGTTATGCGGATCGGAGGGTTCGCGATGTAGCATTCATGGTTTGAGAGCTGGTCTTGCTCTGGGTTTCACCTATGAAGGGCGTTATGAGGTTCGGGAAGAAGGGCAAGCTGAGCCCACAGTTTATCGGCCCATTTCAGGTGTTGAGACGTGTTGGGGAGGTTTCTTATGAGCTTGCCTTGCCTCCCAGTCTTGCAGGGATCCACCCAGTATTTCATGTTTCTATGCTTCGGAAGTATCACGGTGATCCAGCTCATGTGTTGGATTTCAGCTCAGTCCAGTTGGACAAGGATCTATCTTATGTCGAGGAGCTAGTGGCTATTTTCGACAAGTAGGTTCAAAAGCTGAGTTCAAAGAACATTGTTTCTGTGAAGATTCATTAGAGGGGTCAGCCGGTCGAGGAGGCGATTTGGGAGACCGATCATGTTATGTGCAGCCGTTATCCTTATCTTTTCACCACTTCAAGTATATCTTTATGTTCGTTTGAGGACGAATGATTGTTTTAAGAGGGGAAGGATGTAACAACCCGGCCGGTCATTTCAAGAGTTATAGCCCCGATCCCCTATTAACTGCTTCTCCCATATCTATCTCTGCTGTTATGACTTGCCGAGAGGTTTTGTTTTGGTTTTTGGAGTGTTTTAGGACACTTAGTCCCCAAACGGAAGCTTAAGCCTTAGGATTTGGACCGTAGTCGGAACTGTGTGAAGATGACTCCGGAATGGAGTTATGTTGGTTTCGTTAGTTCCGTTAGGTATTTTAGACTTAGGGGCGTGTACGGATTGTGTTTTGGAGGTCTGTAGCTCATTTAAGCTTGAAATGGCGAAAGTCAAAGTTTTGGAGATTTTGACCGGTAGTGGACTTTTTGATATCGAGGTCGGATTTCGATTACAGAAGTTGGAGTAGGTTCGTAAGGTTGATTATGATTTGTGTGCAAAATTTGGGGTCAATCGGACGTGGTGTGATAGGTTTCGGCATCGGTTGTTGAATTTGGAAGTTTTAAGTTCTTTAAGTTTGAATCGGTGGATGATTCGTTATTTTAGCATTGTTTGATATGGTTTGAGGGCTAAACTAAGTTTGTATGGTATTTTAGGACTTGTTGGTATGTTTGGTTGAGGTCATGGGGGCCTCGGGTTGATTTCGGATGGTTAACAGACCTTTTGAACTTAAGAGAAGATAGCAGATTTCTAGTGTTTTTGTTGCAGATATTTCTTCATCGCGTTCGCGAGAGAGGTCTCGCGATCGCGTAAGGCATCGGAGAGGCCAGCTGAAGTTGTTCTTCATGTTCGCGAATCTGTGGATGCGATCGCGTAGGTTGGTCAGGATGTGCATCGCGAAAGCGTGGGCTAGGCCGCGTTCGCAAAGCGGACGTAAAGCAGTAGTGGAATTCAAGTGTTGTTCTTCGCGAACACGTGGGGTTGTTCGCGATCACGTAAGTATGAGAGCCAGTGAATCGCGTTCGCATAGGGTTAAATTCTGGGACAACGAAGTTGTGCTTCGCGATCGCGAAGCTATTTCCGCGATTGCTATTAAGGAATCACTAGGCAGTATTAAACATTTCAAAAATGAGGGTTTGGCCATTTTTATCAAAACATGAGTTTGGGAGCTCAGATTTGGACGAGATTTTGGGGGATTTTCAGAGACATCGATTGGGTAATGATTCTACATTCTATTTTGGTTATATCCCACTAATGTATCATTAAGTTCATCTTTAATTTCGGATTTTGGGGTTGAATTTTGGGGGAAATGGGAAGAAGTTCTTCAACTAAGATTTCGAGTTTTGAAAAGGGATTCGTGGTCGGATTTGAGTAATTGTTATATGGTTGGATTCGTGAGTGAATGGGTGTTCATATTTTGTGACTTTTACCCGATTCTGAGATGTGGGCCCGGGGAGGCTTTTTGGGGCGATTTCCTAATTTCTTGCTTTATCTTAGATTTCATTGACTAGATTAGTTTTTTATAGCTATATTTATGGTATGTAATTGATTTTGGCTAGATTTGGGCCATTCGGAGCCGGATATGCGTGGGAAGAGCATTGCTACCGACTGATTTAGCTTGGTTCGAGGTAAGTGGCTTGTCTAACCTTGTGTGGGGGAAATCTCCTTAGGATTTAGTATTGATTTTACAATGTGAGCGCCGTGTACGCGAGGTGACGAGTGCGTACACGGGCTATTTGTTGAAAAACCTGATTTTTACTAAGAAATTCCCTGTTTACACCTTTAATTGAATATACGAGCATGCGTAGTTACCCTGTTAGCCTAGAATAACATGTCTACGTGCCTTATTTGCTTAATTGAACTCTTTGCAGCATGTCTATTGAATTCTTGCTTCTTTCCCAACTTGTACTTAGTCTAGACTGTAGATTCTCTTGTTGTACTTGTCGTTTGTAATTGATTGCGCTGTGTATTTACTTTGGGACTACGGGACGGTATCCAGGGAGATCCCCCTGCATATGTACTTTTGGGACTACGGTACGGCATCCCAGGAGATCCCCATGTCGCTTAATTCCATGCACTGTTATGTTAATTCAATGTGCTTTCCTTTGTTAAACTTTAGTCTCTTATTATACTACTTATTCTCCTGATTATTTATTATATACCAGTGGGCTTGACCTGACCTCGTCACTACTCGACCGAGGTTAGGCTCGGCACTTATTGGGTACCAATTGTGGTGTACTCATGCTACTCTTATGCACATGTTTTGTGTGCAGATTCAGATGCTCATTATCAGCCGCAGTATCCGTGAGTTCGATGCAACTGTTGGAGACTTCAAAGTATATTTGCCGCGTCCGCAGACTCGGAGTCCCCTTCTATTCTTCCTCGTGTCAAACACTTCTTCTATATTTGCTTTTTTGCTAGTCTTCGGTGTATAGAGTTGGTATTTACTTTTATATCTTGTGACTCATGATATTCCGGGTTTTGGAAAGGCTGTGCAAGTATAGTTTGGTTATTGTATATGCCGAGCGGCATCGTTCTTTTGATTTATTCAGTATCTATTGCAGTTAGAAGTCAAACTTGGTTTCTTTCGATATTGGTAGTTTCTGTGAATTGTTAGGCTTACCTAGTCGTAGATACTAGGTGCCGTCACGACGTAGTTCGGAGGGATGTTTGGGTCGTGACAATATTATTATACAGCATATATTATGTTGTATTCATAATACATGCTTTCTTTCATGATATGTTTCTGTATCAGTATTTTTAATTGAATGTGCTGAAACAGTTATACGTTCGTGAACTATTTATATTAATGTGTTCATAATACATTGTTGTATACAAATGTATTCAACATTTTTTTTATGGTGTATTCATGTAACATACTTTGTATTTCATTGTATGTTTCTTTCAAAACTTTGTTGAAAAATTAAATTGTTGTGTGTCTATGGTTTGAAGACACTTAGCCGAATCAACTGTAGGAGTACATCATTTCCTGTTTCTAAAATATTCATAATCTCACATTTATATAACAATATTTAACATTAACCTGCTGTGATCTGTATATATTTTATCCATACATAACCAATTGTATTTATAGCACAAATGTATTTGCAGCTATACCTTATTATGTATTTCGTAGGATTGTGAATGGAAATTTAAGGCTTTTAGTATTAACAAATCACAAATGTTTAAAGTAAGGGAGTTTAATGATAAGCATACATGTCCGTTGAAGGATAATGTGTATGAGCAATGTCAAGCAACCAGTAGGTTGATTGGGGGAATGATTAGGTCCTAGTTTACTAATCATAAGAGAAAATACATGCCAAAGGATATAATTGATGATGTAAAATCGGACTTAAGTGTAGATGTTAGTTACATGTTGGCGTGGCGCGCTAGAGAAAAGGCAGTGAATTTTCTGAGGGGTGAACCGGATGATTCATACAATAAATTACCAGGGTACTTATATACACTGGATATGACTTATCCTGGTTCACATATTAAAATGGAAAAATCTCCTAAAAATGAGTTCATGTATTTGTATATATCGTTGTATGCTTTTATAAAGAGGTTTGATCATTGTAGACTCACCATCGTTGTGGATGGCAGCCACCTAAAGTCAGCATACACAGGGACATTCGTCTCGGCTAGCACGTTGGATGGTGCAGGTTAGTCAGCTAAAAATAATACATACAAGTTAGATTAACATAAAAATGCTATTTTGATTTTTTAATACAGTTGTAATGATATTTTTTATCTTTATGATATTGTTTATACATGACATATATTGCCACTAGCATATGGTGTAGTTGATTCAGAGAATGATGTTGCTTGGTTGTGGTTCTTTGAGCAATTTAAGGTAGCTTATGGTGAGCGGGAAAACATGTACATTGTTTCAGATAGGAATGAGAGCATCATCAAATCTTTATCCAGAGTGTATCCTAACGTACCCAATTTTGCTTGTATATGGCATCTATGGAACACCGTATATAAAAATTCAAAAATAGTCATGAGAAGTTGAGCGAGGTATACTTTTCAATGGAAAAAGTATACACCAAGGATGAATTTGATAGTCTAATAGAAAAGATGCAGAAGATAGATATTCGGGTGAAAGATTACTTGGAATTAGCTGGATACAAAAAGTGGGCTAATTCTTATGCACCTGTTAACCAGGGATGGACTATGACGTCAAATATTGCTGAGTCAATCAATTCGGCACTTGTATCACCAAGAGAATTGCCAATATATGACTTCCTAGAAGAAGTTAGGAAGATGTTTGGACGTTGGAATTGCAGCAATCGAAAAGAAGCTTCACACACCTATACAACGATTGGCAAAATATATCAGGAGATTCTTACATTGCATGAGGCATTGTCTACACATATGTCTGTAAGTTTTGTTTGCTATAATTACTTGCATTGATAAAATTAAGATATATGAATACATCATGTATTTATGCCGGATACAACCTGTAATAGTAACCTACTGCCTGCATATTTTATAATAAACTTTGTGCTTGTATTCTGTTGTATCTAACAGTTGTATTCAATGTATTCAAGTTTATTTTGTATTCACAGTATTTCATTTATTCTTAATACATGGTATTACTGCTGTATTGAATTTCATTGGTTTTATTTAGGGGTGTATAAAGAAAACCGATAAACCGTACCAAACCGATAATCCGAGTCAAACCGAAAAAAAATTCGATGTGGTTTGGTTTGATTTGGTTTAGTAATAAAAAATAAAACCCGACTATAATTGGTTTGGTTTGGTTTTAACTAAAAAAAGGTCAAACCAAAATCAAACCAACCCGATAGTACATTTACATAATTTTTAAAAATATTTTATACATATAAATATTTCTTGTAATGTAATTTATAAATATTTCTTAAATTTTTTTACAGTTTTATCTTTTAATTATTTCAAGTTTAGACTTAATATTCTTGAATGGTAAATAAATTTTATAGCCCATAAATGTCGTAACTCAAACAAATTTCAAATCAATACTAATGCTAACAAAACAAATTCAATTCAATACTAGGAATGGCGATGGTGTTGGATAATTATTTTAGTTTTACATTGGTTTATAATGAAAATGCATAACTTAATTTATCTTTTTCTTTATTGCTTAGTTATGTAATTAATATTAGTATTTATTAGCTATACTTATTTTAGCATGACCTATATAGTATTTTTAGATTATGTTAATTTTTATTATGGCTTATTAATTAGCAATATTTATTTTATGTAATTTTATTATTTATCTTTGTTATTGAATATTTTAGTGTAATGCTATGACTTATCTTATATTATTGTGTTAGTTTCTTGGAAAACACATTATATAGTTGTATTTACTAGGACTTAAGAAATATTTGGGGCACAAGTTACATATTTTATGCTATGAAGACTTTACTGGAAAAAACCCGAAAATCTGAAAAAACCCGAGAAAAATCGAGATTGAAAAACCCGACTTTGTTGGTTTGGTTTGGTTTATAAATTGAAAAAACCAGACACCATTGGTTTGGTTTGATAATTGAAAATTCCGAACCAATCTGTTCTATATACACCCCTAGTTGTATTCATTGATTTTATATTTGTATTGAGAGTATTTTACTGTATTTCACAAATAATGTTATTCACTTTTTATATTATGTTTAACAAATACATGTTTGAATTCAATGTATTTCAAGTATTTCTTTCTTGTATTCATGTATACTATATGTAATCCATGTATTCATTGACAGATACATGTTTTGTACAAATGTCCAAAACTAATATTTCTCTGTTTAATGTAGTTTGCACCATCGACTAAATACTTGCACATGGTGAATGATGAAGGAAGGCATTACACTGTTTGCCTCCTAAATGAAAAATTACAGTTGTGGCAGGTTCCAAGTTGACGAGTTACCATGCCCACATGCTTGGGCTGTCTTGAAAAGCAAGTTTCTAATGCCGGAAGATTCTTTCTCGGACTATTACTGTAATGACCCGACCGGTCGTTTTGAGCTTTAGCGCATCATTCAGCTGTTTGAGACCCTAAGCATCTTCACTGCATGTATTATGACTTGTACGTATGTTCGGAATTTAATTTTAAGAACTTCGGAGTTAGTTTGGGAAGAAAATTCTAAATTCAGAAGCTTTAAGTTGGAAGAATTGACTAAAGTGTGATTTTGAGTAAACGACCTCGGTATCGAGATTTGAAGGTTCCAACAGATTCGTATGATGATTTTGGACTTGGGCGTATGTCCGGATCGGATTTTGGATGGCCCGGGAGTGTTTTGGCGCCTATTGTGGAAGGTTGGCATTTTGAAAGAATTTCATAAATTTAGGTTGAAGTGTATTTCAATGTTATCGATGTCCGTTTGGGATTCCAAGTCTGGGAATAGCTCTGTATGGTGATTCTGGTATTGGGAGCGCGTCCGGAAGTGGATTCGGAGGTCCGTAGGTCATTTTGGGGTCATTTGGCGGAAGTTAGGAATTCGAAGGTTTTTGAGAAGTTTGAGCGGGAGTGGACTTTTTGATATCAGGGTCGGATTCCGATTCCGGAAGTTGGAATAGGTTCATAATGTCGAATGTGACTTGTGTGTAAAATTTGAGATTAATCAGACGTGATTTGATAGGTTGCGGCATCGAATGTAGAAGTTTGAAGTTCTAAAGTTCGTTTAGCTTGAATTGGGGTGAGATTCATGATTTCGATATTGTTTGATATGATTTGAGGCCTCGAGCAGGTCCGTGTAATGTTATGGAACTGGTTTGTGTGACTGGACGGGGTCCCGGGGGCCTCGGGTGTGTTTCAGGATGGTTTCGGACCAAATTGGAGTTGTTTTGGATTGCTGTTGTTGGTGTCTGGTTTCCTTCTTCGCGAACGCGAAGGAAGTCCCGCATTCGCGAAGATGAATTTATGGGGCTGCTAGGTGTGGCCTTCGTGAACGCAAGCCAGTGGACGCGAACGCGAGGCAAGAGCTGGACAAGTCTTCGCGAACACGGCCTAGGTGACGCGAACGCGAAGAGGAAAGGAGGGAGCTGGGCCTAAGGCCATTTGGCCTACGCGAACGTGTAGAGGGGTACGCGAACGCGAAAGGGCGGGTCAGCTGGCCTTCGCAAACGTGATTAAAGGGTCGCAAACGCGAAGAGAGATTTCTGGGCAGTGAGTTGTTTTAAAATGGGATTTTGTCCATTTTCACTTCATTTCCTCCATGGGAGCCGGTCTTGGAGCGATTTTGGAGCTCTATCTTTATCATCTATATCAAGGTAAGTGATTCTCATTATTACAAGTTAAATACTTGGATTATATATGGATTTAGACTTGAAAATTTGGGATTTTGAAGAAAAACTTAGAAATTGGTATTTTGGATTTTGACCACAAAATTGGACATGGCATTTGGAACAAATTATATATTTGATTTAGTGAGGTTATGGGTAAAGTTTATCTTCGAAAATTTTCGGAATCCGGGCATGTGGTCCCGAGGGTAATTTTTATCAACTTTTCGAGAGGAGTTGGGAATTTGTTTAAATTGAATTATAATGAGTATTATAGTATATATTTATGGGATTGCTAATTTATTGACTAGTTTTGGAGCGTTGGGAATCGGTTTGAGTTATTGGAAGTGCTTGGGAGCCGGTGATGGAACTTCGGAGCGAGGTAAGTCTCCTTTCTAACTTTGTAAGAGGAAATTAACCCCAAAGGTGAAATAATTCAATATGTGCTTCTATTTGTGGGGGCTACGTACGCACGAGGTGACGAGTGGCCGTGCGTAGCTACTAATATGTTTATGTCCGGGTAGTCTAGGACCCAAATTATGTTATAATTGCGAAGCTTGCATCCTACTTGTTAATTTAAATTGCTTAAATCATATCAAACTTGGTAAAGTAACTTTAAAAAGGTTAAAGTTCATTTACTTGGCCGTTAATTGAGAATTTGAAATTTTGGAATAATTGCCCTTAATAAATCTTGAATTTGGTTGTTTAATGTGTATTTTCTCTTTTGTGGAGCGGGTCGAACGCCTCGGCAGATTAACTAGATGCATCTATGGTTCGCGTCGTTCGACCCTCGGCAGTGCATAATTTAAATATATATGTTGGAGAGGGGCGTACGATCTTGGCATGATTTGCGCATGATTGAACTTGATTGCTTTGGAATTTACAATAAATAATTTTGCACCCTCGGCCTGCGATAGATTGTTAAATAATGGAAAATAAATTTGGAAATTTCTTATGAACAAAAGAATTGTTTAATTATTTCATGACATTGAGCTTACAGTCGTTCTACGTAATCCATTCCTAATTATATCATTGATATCCTATTTATAGCCCATAGTAAGTGTCAAAGTCGACCCTTCATCACTACTTCTTCGGGGTTAGGCGGGATACTTACTGGGCACGCGTTGATTTATGTACTCATTCTACACTTGCTGCACATGTTTGTACATGTACATATATGTTTAATGTCCTTGTGGGTGCAGAGGCGCGGTTATGGTGGGGACTTAGGTAAGCTGCATTCTATACTACGATCCACAGCCGGCAGAGTCTCCTTCAGAGTACTTACATTTTTCCTGTCCAATTTGTATTACGGACAACTGTTGTATTTTATTTTATATTCCTAGTTAATGCTCATGTACTTGTGACACCGGGTTTTGGGATGATTATGGGTTGTTCTGTATTGAATTTGTTAAAAATATTATTATTTATTCTGTAAATTCCACCTTTTGCTATTTAATTGAAGGAAAATATGATTTCAAAAATATTAAAATGAGAACCCAATTAAGTATTTATTTTTGGCTTGGGTGACAGTAGTGTCCGACGCTATCATGACCCTTTATGAATTATGGGTCGTGACAACATGGTATCAGAGAACTAGGTTCCCTTAAGTCTCACGAGTCATGAGCGAGTCTAGTAGAGTCTTGCGGATCGGTACGGAGACGTCTGTACTTATCTTCGAGAAGCTACAGGGCTGTTAGGAGCACTTCCCTTCTTGATTCCTCATCGTGCGGTTCGATTCCTTTGAGAGTTATGCCTTTATTACCTTCCTATTAAGTCTTATGTGACATGAAGTGCTTGTTATAAATTGGGGATCGAGGAATTTTAATGGTACTACGGATGTAGTGCAGGCTGTTTCTCCCTGCGTATTTGATTGGGCTATTGTCGTCGCCTCGCGGAAAGTCGTTCTGCCGTTGCAGCTCAGTGTTAGCATTACCTAAGGTTTCGAGATTTGGCATTGATTGTTATGATGATTTGTGCATATCTATCGCACCGTGTTGGTGTAATGGAAGAATGCTTGTCTATGCGTCGAAGCAGTGAATGACTTGGAAGGAGGTTTACTCAGTGCATGATTCAGAGATCCAGTATTTTTATTTTCGGCGAATGAAAGGCAATCGGACTATGAATGTTTAGGTTTGGGTTGACGGAGTAACGAGACTTGGTATTTCGAGCATGGTGGGATTTTCATCTATGATATGGTGTCGTCGCCCTAGATTGAATATGTTAAGTTCTTCGATGTTATGGTCTTCATCAATTTGCCTTCGGGGCAGGGTAGTGTGAAATAGTATCGGGGAAGCGACTGTCATAGATCGTGGTGTGCAGTGATTTAGGATCGAATCGGTAGTTCTAGTATTGATGGCTCAAGGAAGATGATCTTCGGAAAGGTTTAAAGTTGGTAGCGATCGACCGGTTCGAGTGATACAGAGATAGATTTTGATTTAAGGCAACAATTGGGCAGCGAAGGATGAGGAAAGACATGTGGGGGGGTGTCTTTTCATGGTTAAGTTTCTTGAAGGCTAAGTGTGAGAAGCAAAAGTCCAGTAGTTTCTTAAGGGAGAGGGTTTGACCAAAGTGGGAGAGTGGCAGAGTAGCATATGGGTTCTGTGGTAGGATGACTATATGCCTTGGGAAAAGTTTAGAGTGATTTGGAACTCATGGTGGATAGTGACTAGGTCTACGGGCTTAATTTGGAATATTGGTTGCTACATTGAGGAAGATTGGGTGTGATAGGAGGGAGCTGCTTAATATGAAGAAGGATACAACATGACTTTAGATTGGAATGTATTGTCGCACCTTTAGTTGATGTCCATAAGGAGTGAACGGACTTGTACAGCTGGTGAATGAGCATAGGATCAGGATGGTTTATTGGTTTCGTGGTAATTATACTCGGTGCAGCATTGTTAGAAGGTGTCGGCACGGAATTTCCATAGGTGGGTTATCTCTGGTGAGCAGGTTAACGGTTGTGTGGTGTTGATGAAGCTTCTATGAAGAATTTCACTGGCTACCCGGTGAGAGGTCGAACATGTGAATGTGGCTAGTGATTCAGAATGTTCATGAAATGGTTAACAAGAAGAATTCGAGGAATATGGCAGGTCGATTGCGCGAGATCATGTCAATAGGAGATAAGGAATCTTGGTAGGTTCCAAGGTTATGTAATAGTAGCCTCAAGCTAAGTAGGAGAGCCCCACCACCTATGATTGGATTGCATGGTTGTCTACTTGAGAGGCTTCTAGTTATCGGTATGTTGGTGGGATATTACGGCTATGGAAAGAGAACGTCAGTGGTGAATTGAGCATAGGATTTGAGGAATGTGTGCTATAATTGGCCTTATCGATTCATATTCAAGTTTTGGGAAGACCCAGAGTTTATGCTTCGTGTGGATGCGATGTATAAGGAGAGGAATTTAGCCGGTTGCTTCTTTGAGAGGGTGTTCATGTTCTAGCAGAGCCTTGGAGTTTGATTATATTTGGGAACAAGTCAGAGTGGGTGAGTCTCAACAATGGTTCTAGTGGGTTAAAAAAATCAATTAAATTAAAGTGCGGTGCCTAAGAATTTCGAGCCAGTAGTATGGTTAAGTATTTGAGCTTCTGCAGTGGATTATGAAAGGTGGCTTGGAGTGTTCTACATTATCGTCGGTCTGCGGTGTGGCATTTGAGGAATGGGAGAAAATAACTTCGGATTCATAGAGGGGTTTTTAGAATGGGTGTACCAGTTAAAGATGCGAATATGCGCATAAGGAGAGTATGAGATGGTTCGTGGGTTTTGGAGACAACGTGGTCTCGTGAAATAAGGTCACTCAGGATGAGTACGGATTTTGGTTCATGATGTTTCGAATGGGGATATTATTATTCCTAAGGCAAGCCTATAGTAAATTAGGAGAAGTCGGATTCGGTTAGCTATGGTTGAATTGGCATGATAGTGACAATGATCGGTTCCTTCAGCGTGTTAAGTTATACATGTGATTTTTGGCGGTACGTGCGAGGTTTAACATTTGTCGTAATTGATTTTATTTGGAGGCATTCGAGTATTATGGCATGTTATGTGCATATGGATCCCGGAAGAATTAAGGTGGTATAGACTACCACTCAAGGTTTGTATTTTTTTCTGCGGTTATGGGAATTCAGTCACGTATGGCAATGGTTATCCTGAAATGAGTTAAGTGAAAAGTTTCTACATGATGAAGTGTGTACTCTATTAGTGGTTCGGGAGTTATGATGAAATTATTGTACTCTTGCGTATTGGTATGTTAGGTGCAGTGAGCGGCATGGGAATTTGAAGTTGAGGATCAAGGTTGCAGTTGATGTCGATAAAAATATCACGAACTCGGATAAGCATCGAAGAATTCAGATATTTAGAGTAAGCTGGTATTGTCCTTAGCGTCACCTGAGATCGGCGTCCTGTGTAAGAGACTTTGTGTACTGATTTGCAGCTTCTTGATTTGCTTTACAACATTAGTGTGTCTGGTGGTATGGATGTGCAAACTTGTTACCTGGTGCGGAAGGTCGTGGGAGCGTATTGTATAAGTGTGACATATAGTCACTTGATTGATTAAAGATTTGAAACCAAGTACGGAGATTTGGTACTATCGCTAATGTGAGAGTTTAGGCCTGAAAGGCACTCTATTCAGTTGGTTGTGAATTGTGAAAGTTTGTTCCGGATTTGACGACTATTCTTATGTGTCATGGGAAAAGAGGCCATTGTGGATCGTTGAAAGGTTATTAGCCAGTGTGGTACGATCAGGATTGACTTGAGGTCTATGGATGGATCTAAATGTGAATGTGGGCTCTATATCAGGCCGGATGTCTTCATTTCAGCATAGCACTATTTTCGGAAGGGCCTTCAGACCTTGGATGCTATTTCTGTTGTCGGCCCTCCCGTGTAGTCTTTATTGTGCCATATGGGTTATGACGCGGTTTGATTATTTGCACTTGTATTGAGATCCCGTATAGTTTGTGGTGTTATATGAGAAGGATGACTCTCGAGATGCAGGTCATTTATTACACCTTAGTTGTGCTTGTGTTTTATAGCGTATGACGCTAACCGTCTTCCCGGAATTTGTATTATGCACTTGGTGTGCTTATGGTTGATATTCAGGCGATTTCGTGAGTATGAGCGTTACGGCTCGATGTGTGTCTTCCATAGATTATTATGTGCGGATCGGGTGGCACGCCGCCATGGGTATATGGTTGAATCGGGTGGCACGCCACCATGGATATGTTGATTAGGCCGGGTGGCATGCCGCCACGGGTATCATGTGTGGATCGGGTTGCACGCCGCACCAGTTTGTTATTGGGTACAATTTCCCATATCTATTATTGCGTGTTTTGCTTCTCATTTCCTGAGGAAGGGTTCATAACATCCTTTCGGTTGTTTAATTAGCTACGTGGGTTGAGTAACTCTTTCCAGAGTTCGTTTTTCCTTATGTACCACATTCGAGTTGTGGATTGTTGGCACATTGTGGCGTCTTATGAGACTTTTGGCAGTGTCTGAGGTGGCTTGTTGCCTGAGCAGCGTGTACTGGGTAAGACGAGATTATTGGACCTAGTATTAGAACGATCGGATTTATATGAAGCATATTAAAGAGTAAATATTGTTATTCAATCCAGAATGAGGTGGTAGTTCTTGTCAGGAGGAGAGGCTCCGTAAATTGTGATTCAGCCGGTGGTTATGAGTTCTACACATCATCTCTGTCGTGGCAATATTACAAGAGTTGGAACAGGATTTATATGAGTCATGGGATGTGTTGTGAGCATCAGATTTGTGGGTTTTCGGTTGTTGTTATCAGGGGATGTTATTATGGTCATGTAAATTATGCGGTGTATGGTAAGAATTCAGTAAGGGTATACAATTATGTGTTGGCACATCATGTAGTGATGGATACGGTGTTTGTATGTTGGAACAGACCTGGTAGAGAATTTCAGATGTTGGAATTTGGCTCTAAGGCTTATTTGACTAGCAAAAAGGGAGGATTTTCAGGTTGCTCGAGCAAATGTACTCAATTGAGTGGTGGTAGCACGGTTAGGTGCACGAGGTTTTAAACAGTGATTTCAGACAATTCTAGAGCAGTTCTTAGTACGTTCGCGGACGAACGTATGTTTAAGTAGGAGAGAATGTAACGACCCGACCGGTCGATTTGAGCTCTATTTCATCATTCATCGATTTGAGACCCTGAGCAACTTCACTACAGGTATTATAACTTATACGTATGGTCAGAATTTAATTTCAGAAAGTTCGGAGTTAGTTTGGGAAGAAAGTTCTGAATTCAGAAGCTTTAAGTTAGAAGAAATGACTAAAGTGTGATTTTGAGTAAACCACCACGGTATCAGGATTTGAAGGTTCTAACAGGTTCGTATGATGATTTTGGACTTGAGCGTATATCCGGATTGGATTTTGGTTGGCCCGGGAGCGTTTCGGCGCCTATTGCGGAAGGTTGGCATTTTGAAAGAATTTCATAAATTTGGGTTGACGTGTATTTCAATGTTATAGATGTCTGTTTGGGATTCCGAGTCTGAAAATAGCTCTGTATGGTGATTCTGGTATTGGGAGCGCATCCGGAAGTGAATTCGGAGGTCCGTAGGTCATTTTAGGGTCATTTGGCGGAAGTTAGGAATTTGAAGGTTTTTAAAAAGTTTGACTGGGAGTGGACTTTTTGATATCGGGGTCGGATTCCGATTCCGGAAGTTGAAATAGGTCTGTAATGTCGAATTTGACTTGTGTGCAAAATTTGAGGTCAATCGAACGTGATTTGATAGGTTTCAGCAACGAATGTAGAAGTTTGAAGTTCTAAAGATTATTAAGCTTGAATTGGGGTGTGATTCATGATTTCAATGTTGTTTGATGTGATTTGAGGCCTCGAGCAAGTCTGTGTTATGTTATGGGACTGGTTTGTGTGACTGGACGGGATCCCGGGAGCCTCGGTTGTGTTTCGAGATGGTTTCGGACCAAATTGGAGCTGTTTTGGACTACTGTTGTTGGTGTCTGGTTTCCTTCTTCGCGAACGCGAAGGAAGTCCCGCGTTCGCGAAGAGGAATTTATGGGGCTGCTGGGTGTGGCCTTCGCGAACGTGAGTCAGTGGACGCGAACGCGAGGCAAGAGCTGGACAAGTCTTCGCGAACGCGGCCAAGGCGCCGCGAACGCGAAGAGGAAAGGAGGGATCTGGGCCTAACGCCATTTGGCCTACGTGAACGCGTAGAGGGGTACGCGAGCGCGAAAGGGCGGGCCAGCGGGCCTTCGCGAACGCGATTAAAGGGTCGCGAACGCGAAGATAGATTTCTGGGCAGTGAGTTGTTTTAAAACGGGATTTTGCCCATTTTCACTTCATTTCCTCCATGGGAGACGGTCTTAGAGCGATTTTGGAGCTCCATCTTCATAATATATGTCAAGGTAAGGGATTCCCACTTATTGCAAGTTAAATACTCGGATTATATATGGATTTAGACTTGAAAATTTATGAAAATTTGGGATTTTGAAGAAAACCCTAGAAATTGGTATTTTGGATTTTGACCACGAAATTGGACATGGCATTTGGAATAAATTATATATTTGAGTTCGTGAGGTTATGGGTAAAGTTTATCTTCAAAAATTTTTGAAATCCGGGTACGTGGGCCCGAGGGTGATTTTTATCAACTTTTCGAGCGGAGTTGGAAATTTGTTTAAATTGAATTATAATAAGTATTAGAGTATATATTTATGGGATTGCTCATTTATTGACTAGTTTTTGGAGCGTTGGGTATAGGTTTGAGTTATTGGAAGGGCTTGGGAGCCGGTGATGGAATTTCGGAGCGAGGTAAGTCTCCTTTCTAACCTTGTAAGAGGGAATTAACCCCATATGTGAAATAATTCATTATGTTCTTCTATTTGTGGAGGCTACGTACGCACGAGGTGACGAGTGTCCATGCGTAGCTACTAATATGTTTATGTCCGGGTAGTCTAGGACCCAGATTATGTTATAATTGTGATGCTTGCATCCTTCTTGTTAATTTAAATTGCTTAAATCATATCGAACTTGGTAAAGGAACTTTAAAAAGGTTAAACTTCATTTACTTGACCGTTAAATGAGAATTTGTAATTTTGGAATAATTGCCCTTAATAAATCTTGAATTTGGTTGTTTCAGTTTGTATGTGTTTATTTTTGGAGCGGGCCGAATGCCTCGGCAGATTAAATAGATGCATCTATGGTTCGCGTCGTTCGACCCTCGACAGTGCACAGTTTAAATATTTATGTTGGAGCGGGTCGTACGACCTCGGCATGATTTGCGCATGATTGAACTTAATTGCTTTGGAATTTACAATAAATGATTTTGCACCCTCGGCCTGAGATAAATTGTTAAATAATAGGAAATAAATTTGGAAATTTCTTATGAACAAAAGAATTTTTTACTTATTTCATGACATTGAGCTGACGACCGTTCTACGTAATCCATGCCTAATTATATCATTGATATCCTTTTTATAGCCCATAGTAAGTGCCGAAGTCGACCCCTCGTCACTACTTCTTCGAGGTTAGGCAGGATACTTACTGGGTACGCGTTGATTTACGTACTCATACTATACTTGCTGCACATATTTGTGCAGGTACATATATGTTTAATGGCCTTGTGGGCGCAGAGGCGCTGTTTATGGCGGAGACTTAGGTAAGCTGCATTCTATACTACGATCCGCGACAGGCAGAGTCTCCTTCAGAGTACTTACATTTTTCCTGTCCAATTTTTATTTCGGACAGCTGTTGTATTTTATTTTATATTCCTAGTTAATGCTCATGCACTTGTGACATCGGGTTCTGGGATGATTATGGGTTATTCTGTATTGAATTTGTTAAAAATATTATTATTTATTTTGTAAATTCCACCTTTTGCTATTTAATTGAAGGAAAATATGATTTCAAAAATATTAAAATGAGAACCCAATTAAGTATTTATTGTTGGCTTGCATGACAGTAGTGTCCGACACCATCACGACCCTTTATAGATTTTGGGTCGTGATAATTACAAACCAAAGTCTGTTGTAATGACATACGAGGTTCATGTGTATCCTCTACCCGACCAAAGTGAATGGAATATACCAGCACATATATTAGAGAAAGTTGTCTTACCACCCAAATGGAAAAGACCTCCTGGAAGGCCAAAGAAGAAGCACGATAAGTCGTTAAGTGAATTGCTTCAAGAGAAAAATCAGCATTCGTGTAGTATATGTGGGCACGGTGGACATTATAGGTGTACTTGTAGAAATACTCCACGTAGGAATTAGTTGGTGTTCTGATTTTAATTCGTGCAATCACTGTTTTTTTATTTGCTTGTGTTATACATTCAATATTGATTTCTTGGTATATTGGATTGTTACTGGATGAATTTTTTAAGTTTAGATTACTAAATTGAATGATGTTATGGTTAGTGGTATCTTAAATAAATGATGTATATATATATATATATATATGTGTGTGTGTGTGTGTGTGTGTGTGAGAGAGAGAGAGAGAGAGAGAGAGAGTGGGTGTGTGTATGTATGTGTTATAATTCGATTCAAAATGAGGTATAGCTAGACATGTATACATATAATACATAAGTGTATAAAAAAATTTGAATACATATGATTCAATTCAAATTACTTATGAATACATAATACAACTATGTACATGATTATACTAATACATAAATACAGCAAAATACAAACATAGAAAATAAAATAGAATATAATATAATAATTGAATCTAATTAAGTTTGAAATATAGTAAAATACGGTGAATACAATCAGAAAAATAGTGAAAGCAACCACTGAGTTATGCTGAATATAGCAGTAATATGTATTAGCAGCAAAATACATAATACAACTATGCACATGATCATACTAATATATAAATACAGTAGAATACATGTATTAACAGCATAACTTAAATACTATTAATATAACGATATTTTATTACATTATTGGCAGAACTTTTGAAAAAACATTAAACTTAAAAATGAGTACTAAATCATGAGAATTTAAATATATAGGCATATAAAAAATAAATTGAATGTATTCCGAGTGACAGATGCATTAAGACTAGAAGACATTCATGTATACAAAACCAAAAAGGTTGCGTAAAACCATGATCAATTCAGTAATAAGCTGAAAATACAATCCGTATAACAGAAAACTATTCTAAAACTATCTTCATAGAAGTATCTGATTTTATGATTTGCCTGACAATCTTTGTGGGTGCTTCATTGTTGCTTATCGCATCGGCGTCTAACTTCCGCATAGCATAGTCTCAAAGGAGGGCACAATATCTTTGACAGAGTAAATTAGCATCAAAGGTCATTTGTGGAACCAATCCATAAATGCTCAAATACTCTGCATATGTTGCGACATACAAACCACAATCCCTGAAAAAGTAGATTAACAGCAGTTAAATACAATGCATATATATAAGATTATAAATGATACAAGAATCAGAAAAAGGATTGAATGCATACATGCTCCCAGATCTTTGTTGAGGCACATTTGAAACAAACACAACATCAAAAGCGTCAGTTTGTGCCTTGTCATTGTATGCTGGTTCACGACACCAATCTATGTCTTGCTTGTCTATGTAAAAAACATTGATCGACAGGTACAGAGGTATAAGCTTAGTAAGCTTATCTATCTCAGAACTAACAAAAGCATCATGACCTGTTGATCGGTAGAAGTCATAGACATTGATACATCTCTCTTTAAATGATACAACTACCAATATCCAATGAAGTTTGTCTTTCAAGTTGACTGGTATCAAGACATTGTCGACTGTATGCCATGGTACATTAGCTAGCAATCTGTAGACCTTTATGTATTCACATACAACATCTTCTTCCTTAGCTACACTTGCATCATTATTTGTATCATTATACTTGTCGAAGATTTCAGCAATCCTTGTCTTGAATATACAATCAACAATGGTGTATTTGAATATGTTACTTTGGTTATACTTGCCCTTCTTTCTCAAGTAATAAACTATGACAACAATATGCTGTAAACAAATTGAATACATAGCGTCAATAAATTGAATACAAAAAAATAAAAATCATCTTCTTAATAGTGAATACAATTATTATAAAATATTAAAATATATTGGATACAACAATATGAAATAAAACAGATTATAATTACTGAATATAGTTAAGATTGAAATATAGTGAATACAGTAAAATACGATGAATACAACCAGAAAAACAGTGAAAACAATCACTGAATTATGCTGAATATAGCAGTAGTATGTATTATGAATACATGTATAAGGAATATAGTTAATAAACATACATTTGAATACACTGAAATCAACATAGTGAATACAGTGAATACAAACTTCGAATACACTGAATGAAATAGTGAAACACAAATATTGACACATCATAACACAACACGTAAAAGACATTGAATACAGTGATTATAAACCTTTGAAATATATTGAATACAAACATAGCAAATAAAACATAATATAATCACTGAATATAGTTAATTTTGAGATAAAGTGAATACAGTGAAATACAATGAATACAACTAAATAAATATTGAAAACACCCACTGAAATATGCTGAATATAGCAGTAATATGTTTTAGGAATAACTTAATACTGTTAATAAAAATACATTTGAATACACTGAGAGCAACATAGTGAATATAGTGAATACATATTTCAATACATTGAATCCAAACAATGAAAAAATTGAATATAACTAAATTGAATGTATAAGGGATATAACTTGCATCGTCATTCCATAGTTGCCCATCAAATGATAGAAGGTAAAACCATTTTTTTCTAGTGACTTCATGAACTCCGAAATCCAACGGTATAGGCAATGTTGACTTATGTTTCTTGTAATGGTCTTCCTTATCCTTTCTACAATGATTTAAAAATAACATTAGTCTTCACATTATAAAGGGTAAAACCATATATTATACATCGAACAAAACTTACTTTTGATCATGTTTAGTAAGCAGACCATCGCGAACCCATTTCTCCAATTCTTGAATGACTAAAGTATGATGTGGCCCCGAGATTAAATCGTCTTCAAAGGGATGTTTTTTGTCAAATATGGGAGTCAACTTCACTGAAGTACCTGTAGTGTATCAGAGTCATTAATAGCGACATCTAATTATAGTTAACATAGGGATATAAAATATAGCTTGATAGAAGTTAATATGATATTAATAAGACAATCAGAATGTATATTTATATATAGATTTACTGACCGGACGAGTCTAAGTTTGTCTCGTAAGGCGAAAAACACCATCACTTGGATCTCGAGTCATATGCGAAGGTAAAGGCGTTGAATTAACAATTTTAGTTTCTGTATATATCACAATTCTTGTTTCAGGAATCTGACCTGGAAGGTCCTCGTCGGCCAACTCAAATTGTGACACGTGTATTTCTCCAGACATTTGACCAGCATGAGGTAGAACATCATACTGTATTCTATTTGGGTCACCGGATAAATCCACGTCAGTTTTGGGTGGTATGACACTCGGCACCTCTGATTAAGTAGGCTCTTCATCTCTTAATTCACAACAGACAGGAATCTGCTCTGTAAATGCATCTAATGTGTCTCTACTTAAAATAGCATGTGGAAGTCCATCGGCATGAATGTCGGTATTCAGCTTCCTTTCCATAGCTTTAACATACACCTAATGGAATACATTAATATATTATTTATTTGAAAGAAATATATTTAGCATATTAGAATAAAATAAAGTACCAAATTCGGAGTAAGTGTATATAATTGTGTATATCTGTATTGTGGCAGACCTGTATATACTTAAGGTTATCACTATATTGAAATGTATCTTACTGTATTCACCTGTATTTTGTAAATGTATTCACAAATATAATGGTGTCTTCTCATGTATATAAGTGTATTTTGAATTATGTATTGTTGTATACATGATTAAACTTAAGCATAGTAAAAGTTGATTAAAATATGTTTTCAGAAAATCATGAATACATTAATACAGAACTTAAAATACTGAATACATGTAAATAAACTGATTAAACATGTATCATTATACTACATATATACTAAACAAGTTAAAAAAATTTAACCTCTAAATTTTACCCAATAGTTGTATCATGTTGTATTTGACTTCCGGGATTATCACACAAGCTGGCCTCGGTTGACCTTTGAATACTACCATCATGTATCCCAGTATATTTCTTTCTTTGATATACCCTTTCTGTATTTTGATTGCTTTAACATGTTCAGAAAGCTTTTTGAAATTTTCATTGATCAATGTTCGTACAGAAGTGAACTCGCCCATCACCTAATATTTATACAAACAATTAGAGAGGGGTTAGAACAGATAGGAAAGTTAATACATAAACTATAAATATGAATATGCATTAACAATAATTACATAATCTTTGAATAAATATAGATCCTGCCTCAAGACAGACAAATTATCTGATTTAGAATCAGCTGGCTTCTTAACACTCAATACATTTTTCTTGATTTCAATCTTAGCAGTAGGAGGATTCTTGGCATGAGGTTTTGCGGACACATGTGGTATTGGAATCTTTGCAGTTGAGGGATCAATTAACTGCTATTTCTGCTTTTTGTGAGGTGGTGATGAAGATGGACCAACGCTTACATCATATTTCTTCTTCGGCTGAAGAGGCGGTGTAGGACTAAAGTCATCAGAATCCTCTTCATTGTGGTCTGTATGAAGTGGACTATTGTCTACATCACCGCCACTCGGAGGCACCTGAATAACTACAAGCTCACTAGTGGTTTGTTGAATGTTGTTGTATTTCATCTGAAAATAGAAATGCACTCAAGGTAAATCACATTTGTTGTATGATTACTAATGTACTCTTCTTTATGTATATGGACAATTATGTATATACATGTATTCACTTGTATTGTATAAAATATTTATAACATTGAATTAAATGGGTAGCTGCAAGACTATATTATGTATTCCTGTTATTTGTGAAAACATGGACATAGATGTATGATGTATTCAACTGTATTTAGTGCAACAACCCGACCGATCATTTTAAGCTCTAGCGCGCCGTTTGGCAGTTTGACGTCTTGAGTAGCTTCACTTAAGGTATTATGACTTGTACGTGTGATCGGAATGGAACTTCGGGAAGTTCGAAGTTGATTTGGAAGGAAAATTCTAATTTCGGAAGCCTTAAGTTAGAAGAATTGACTAAGGTCTGACTTTTGAGTAAACGACCTAAGAATCGGAATTCAAAGGTTCCAACAGGTTTGTATGATGATTATGGTCTTAGGAGCGTGTCTGGATGTCGATTTAGAGGTCTAGGGGTCATTTCGACGTCATTTGGCGAAAGTTGGATATTTGGATAATTTTGGGAAGTATGACCGGGAGTGGACTTTTTGATATCGGAGTTGGATTCCGATTCCGGAAATAAGAGTAGGTCTGTAATGTCAATTGTGACTTGTGTGCAAAATTTGAGGTCAATCGATCTTGATTTGATATGATTCGGATGCGTTCGTTGAAGTTTGGAAGTTTGAAAGTCAAAGAGCGATTTAGATCGTCAATTCGTAGTTTTGATGTTGTTTGGCATGATTTGAGGCCTCAACTAAGTTCGTAACATATTTTGGAACGCGTTGGTATAATTGGTTAAGGTCCCGAGGACATCGGGTGGATTCCGGAGGGATTAACGGATCGAGTTTGGGCTTGAGGGAAATCTGAGGCAGCTGGTGTCTGTTGTAATCGCACCTGCGAGAAAAGGGCCGCAGGTGCGAAACCGCAGCAACAGCCCAGGGGTCGCAGATGCAAAATGGAGTGAGGGTGGATGGATTCGCAGGTGCAAGGAATTTTCCGCACCTGCGGGCTCGCAGATGCAGGCCGAGGAGCGCAGAAGCGGGAACTGGGCTGATGGGGAAGGCCGCGGAAGCGGCAGTTTATGCGCAGAAGCGCATTTTGGCACAATTAAGCGGAGATGGCCCAGGTGAGGGACGTTCGCAGGAGCGAGGTGTTACTCACAAAAGCGAGGCTGCAGATGCGGCAATTCTATCCGCAGAAGCGAAAACTGGACAGAACATAAGGGATTGAACTTGGTCATTTCATCATTTTCGTTTGGGATTTTTGGAGCTCGGTTCTTGGGCGTTTTAGAGGAGTTTCTTCATGTAACACAAGGTAAGTAATTTTTCACTTGTTGTGAGCTAAATGTAAGGTTTATATATGGATATAAGGTAGAAAATTTAGGGAATATTTGGGGTTTTGTTAGAAAAATCTTGAAATTGGATATGGAATTAGATATAAATTATATATTTGAGTCTGTGGTGTTATGGGTAAAGTTTATCTTCGAACATGTTTGGAATCCGGGCATGTGCGCTCGAGGGTTGATTTTATCGACTTTTCGAACGGAGTTTGAAATTATTTAAAGTGATTAATTATGGGTATTTGAATATATTTTGGATCGACGGGCATCGATTTGAGGTGTTAGAGAGGCTTTGGAGCCGGTTATGGAACTTCAGAGCGAGGTAAGTCTCATGTCTAACTCTTTGAGGGGGAAACTACCCCTAGGTAATGTATTTGTTATGTGTTACTTATTGCAGGGGATACATACGTACAAGGTGATGAGAGTCCGTGCGTAGCTAGATTCATGTTATGTCCGGGTAGACTTAGGCTCACACCATGCTATAGCTGTACTACTCGAGTTGTTTCCTGTCTATTAGATTCCTTTATTTTTACGATGCGACTTGATACTAGACTTGTGTATAGTAATTGACTTGCCATCGTAAAGATTCGAAGGGCTTCATGATTAGCCGTTATATAATTGTACTCTCCTTACGAAATTCTCCAGTGTTATGCGTTCTCATCAAAAAGTTCCCTTAAAAATCTATAACTCACATGACTGTTTGTGAGTGGGGTCGAGTACCCGACAAAGTTTCTTATTCTAATGGGATTAGGTCGTTCGCCTCGGCAGGATAGATAAATCTATGGTTCGTGTCGGTCGACCATCGGTAGTGCGCACACTAATGGGATCGGTTCGTACGCCACGACAGGATTTATGTACCACACTCTCATGGGAGCGGGCCATTCGCCTCGGCAATAAAATAGATTTATCTGTGGTTTGGTAATGTTATGCCTGATCGGGCCGTATGCCTCGGCATTTCTGTGAAATACTATCATGAAATCATGCGTAATAATGGGAAAGAAGCCAACATATTTGTGAGCTTCCCCTGATTGTGCTATGATGACCTATCTGGTAAGGTCCACATTATATATACTCCGATTGAGGAGGTAACTACTAGCTGAGAGCTTGAGATATCTTTGAGAAGAGAGTTGTACCACGTATTTACACCTGTTATTTTCCTTTACTTACTCCGATTCATATATGTTTACTCCTATTGTGTCTGTCTTATTTGACCTCTAGTAAGTGTTGATGTCGACTCCTCGTCACTACTTCTCTAGGGTTAGGATAGATACTTACTGGGTACGCGTTGATTTACGTACTCATGCTACATTTGCTGCACTTTTTGTGCAGGTACTTGTATGTCTGATGGTCTTTTGGGCGCAACGACGTGGCTATTGCGAGGACTTACCGTGAGTTGCTTTTCATGTTATACTTTGCAGCCTACAGAGTCTCCATCAGAGTAATTTATATTTTTCTTGTCTAATGTTTTATTCTAGACAGATATTGTATTTTATTTTATTTTATTTTATCTCCATCAGAGGTTCCTACTGTTGTTAGTCGTTGCAGATCACGTAGTTATTAACATTTTTTCCCTGTATATTTTATTTTATACTATTTAAGTAATGGAAATTACCATTTCAAAATATTAAAATAAGTAATTAAATCAATCAATCACTGTTGGCTTGCTTGACGGCGATGTTAGGCGCCATCATGACCTATAGTTGATTTTGGGTCGTGACAGCTTGGTATAAGAGCGTTAGGTTCACTTAGGTCTCATGAGTCATGAGAAAGTCTAGTAGAGTCTTGCGGGTCAGTACGGAGACGTCTGTACTCATCTTTGAGAGGCTATAGGGATGTTAGGAGCACTTCCCTTCTTGATTTCCCCATCGTACGGCTTGATTTCATTAAGTTTTATGCCTTTATTTTCCTTCCTACTCACTCTTATGCGGCGCGAAGCGCTTGTTATCAATTGGGCGTCGAGTAGTTGTAGTGGTACTACAAACGTGGTGCAGGATGATTTCCCTGCGTGTTCGGGCATGCTATTATCGCCACCTTACGGAAGGATGTTCTTTTGTTCTAGCTCAGTATCTGTATTTTCTATGGTTTGGAGACTGTGCACGGATTTCTACAATGTCGATGTGTTATTGTCACACAATGTTGGTGTAATGGTAAGGTGCTTGCTTATGTGTTGAGGCAGTGAATGGCTTGAAAGGAGGATTTTCCGGTGCATGATTTAGGGGTTTAGCATTTAATTTCAACAAAGGAAGGGCAATCGGACTATGGATGTTCAGGTTTTGGTTGATGGAGTAACGAGACTTGATATTTTCGAGCGTGGTAGAATTTTTATTATGATGCGGTGCCGTCATCCTTGTTGAACGCTTTAAGGTTCACCGGTGGTATAGTCTTCTTGATTTTGCCTTCGGGCAGGGTGTTGTGAAATGATGCCTAAGGGGAGATTGTCAGAGATAGCGGTGTGCAACATTTTAGAATCGAATTGGTATTTCTAATGTGATGGCTCGAGGAAGATGATCTTCCAGGAGGCTTAGAGTCAGTAGCAATTTATTAGCTCAGGTGCTATAAAGATGGATTTTGATTTGATGCAACATTTGGGTAACGAAAAATGAGGAAGGACATGTGGGAGGTGCCTTACAGTGGTTGAATTACTCGCAGGTCAAATATGAGAAGCGGAAGTTGAGAAGTTGCTTAAAGGGGATGGTTTGACCGAAGTGGGAGAGGCAGAGTAGCCTATGGATTTTGTGGTAGGATAGCCACATACCTTGAGAAAGTATAGAACGGTTTGGGAATCGTGATGGAAGTTGATTTGGTCTACGTATTTTATTTGGAATGATGGTTACTGTACGGAGAAAGATTGAATATGGCAAAAAGGGAGTTTGCTTGAAATGAAAAGGGGTGTGAAGATTTGATTTTCGTTTCAGATGCAATATGACTTGAGTTTGGATGATATTGTTGAACTCTCAGTTGATGTCAATGGGGAATGAACAGACTTGTACAGCTGGTGGACGAGCATGGGCTCAGTACGGTTACTAAATGCGTGGTAGTTGCACCTAGTGCAGTGTCGTTGGAAGATATCGGCATGGAATACCACAGGTGGACTGTCCCCTGTGGGCAGGTCAGTGGTTGTATGATTTGATGAAGTTTCTCCGAAGAGTTCTACGTACTACGAAGAGGAAGGTCGAGTATGCGATTATGGTTGATAATTCGGGAAGTTCATGAAAAGTTTAATAAGAAACTACAAGGAATTTGGTGGGTTAACGGTGCGAGATCGCGGTAATTGAGAAGGGGGAATCATTCTGGTCCCTACATTATGTGATGGTAGCTTAAAGCTAAGTAGGGGAGCCCCGCCATCTACGATTGGATCGTGTGGTTGTCTGCTTGTGCGGTTTCTGGCTATCGGTGCATTGGCAAATTACTATGACTAAGAAAAGAAAACATCAGGAGTAATTCCAGCAAGAAACTTAATGAATGTGTGTTGAACTTTGTCTTATCGATTCAGGTGCAGGTTTTGGGAAGACTCGGAGTTTATGCTTCTTGTGGATGTAAAATGCAAGGAAAAATATCCAATTAGTTGCTTTTTTGAGAGGGTATTCATGTACTAGCATAGCGTTGAAGTGTGGTAATATTCGGGACCATGCCAGAATGGGTGACTCTTAACAACGGTTCTAGCGAGTTCAAGGATTTAAGTGAAGTGCCTAAAGATTCCGGGTCCGTTGTGTGATTAAGGATCGAGTTTTCACAAAGGATTGCGGACAAGACTTGGAAATTTCTATATTATCATCGGGTATACGGTGCAAGATCTGAGTAAAGGAAGAAATAGCTTCGGATGCATGGAAGGTCTTGCAAAATGGGTGTACCAATTGGAGATGCTATTGTGCGCTTGAAGGGGTATGAGATGATTCACGGGTATTGGGATGATGTGGTCTCGCGATTCGGGTCACTCGGGATGAGTGTGAATTGAGTTTGTTATGTTGTGAATTGAGCTATTATTATTTCTAATATATGTCAAGAGTAAATTGGAAGACGTTGGGTCGGTTAGTAATGGCTGAATCAACATGATTGTGGCAAGGATCAGTTCCTTCGTTGTGTGAAGTTATACATATGGTTTGTAGTTGTACGTGCGGGCTTGACAGCCACCATGACCTGATTGATTTGGGAGGTATTTGATCAAATGATTTTGTTGTGTAAATGGATTCCGGAAGAGTTATGACGGTTTAGATCATGACTTGAGATTGTATTTTCTGTGGTTTGGGAATTCAGTTGCATATTGTATGGGCTCTTCGTAAATGAGCTAAGTAAAAGGTTTCTAGCCAATGAAGCATCATTCTACGGGTAGTTCAGGGGTTATGATGAATTCGAGTATTCTCTCATAGCGGCATGATAGGTGCAGTGAGCGGCATGGGAAATTAAAAGTTAAGGATCAAGGTTGTGGTTCGGTAATTGATAAGAATGTCACGAGCTCGGATGAGCAGGGAGGTATTCAGATGTTTAGAGTGAGCTGGCGTTATCTTAGTGTCGCCTAAGAATGGTGTTCTGTGGAAGAGGCATTGTGTATTGAATTACGGATTGTGATTTGCTTTACAGAATTAGTACAATTGGTGGTATAGATGTGCGGGTTTGTCTACCTAGGCAGAAGGTTCTGGGAGCGTACCCCACGGGGAAATTATATGAGTGTGACACGCTAGTCACTTGATTATTAAAGATCGGAACCAAGTATGGAGACTTTTGGTACTATCGTTAATGTGAATGTTTATACCTGGAAGGCGCCCTAGTCCTTCGGTTGTGAACTATGGGAGATTGCCCCGGATTGAGACGGCTTGATTATTCGCACATATGTTGTGGTTCCGTTTAGCTTGTGGTATTAGATAAGCAGGATGGCTCTCGAGACGCAGGTTATTTATTGCACCTTAGTTATGCTTGGGTTTTGTAGCGTATGGCACTATCTGTCTCCCCAGAGTTGTATTTTTTCACTTGACGTGCTTATGGCCGATATTCGGTATTCCGAGGGTAGAAGCATTATGTATTGATGAGTATGTCCTTATTTATTGTTATGAGTGGATCGGGTGGCACGCCGCCACGGGTATCATATTTTGATCGGGTTACACGCCGCAATGGTATCATGTTTGGATCGGGTTGCACATCATAACAGTGTTATGTGGAGTACGGTTTCCTATATATATTCCTGTATATTTTGTTTCTCATCCTCTAAGGAGGGTCTATAACATTTGTTCAACCATTTTATTCGTTACGTGGGATGGGTAATTCTTTTCCAGAGTTCGTTCCTCCTTATGTGTCATATTCGAGTTGTAGCTTGTCGGTGCATTGATGGTGTCATATGAGATCTGAGTCAGTGTTTGAGGTGGCTTATTGCCTGAGCATCTTGTACTGGGTGAGATGAGATTATTGTACCTAAAATTTGTGCAGCCAGATTTATATAAGGTACATTAACGGGAAAATATCGTTATTCAGTTCAGAATGAGGTAATTGCTCTTGTCAGAAGGGAAGACTCCATGAATTATTGATTCGGCAGGTGGTTGTGAGTTTCTACATGTCTTTTTTGTCGTGACAGTATTGCAAGATTTGGAACAGGACTTATATGTGTCATGAGATGTATTGCGGGCATCGAATTCGTGAAATTTCAGCTATTATGGTCGGAGGATGTTATTAGGGGCAACCAACTTATGTGGTGCATGGTGTGATTTCAGTATAGATGCATGATCATGTTTTGGTATAGTGTGTGGTGATTGGTACGGTGTCTGTATGTTAGAATTAGGTCTTGTAGATAAATTCGGAGGTTGGAAATGGTTCTAAGGCTTATTGACTAAATAAAAGGGAGGACCTTCAGTCCGGCTCGAGCTAATGTGCCCAACTGGGTTGTGGTGGCACGAGTGATTTTGGATAACTCTGAGCAGTTCTTAGCACGTTCGAGTATGAACGTATATTTAAGTAGGGGAGAATGTAACGGCCCGACCGGTCGTTTTGAGTTGTAGCGCGTCGTTCGGCGGTTTGAGGCCTTGAGTAGCTTCACTTCAGGTATTATGACTTGTACGTGTGGTCGGAATGGAACTTCGGGAAGTTCAGAGTTGATTTGGAAGGGAAATTCTAATTTCGGAAGCCTTAAGTTGGAAGAATTGACTAAGGTCTGACTTTAAGTAAACGACATCGGAATCGGAATTCAAAGGTTCCAACAGGTTTGTATGATGATTATGGTCTTAGGAGCGTGTCCGAATGTCGATTTGGAGGTCCGTGAGCCATTTCGACGTCATTTGGCAAAGTTGGAGATTTGATGATTATGGAAAGTTTGACCGGGAGTGAACTTTTTGATATCAGGGTCGGATTCTAATTCCGGAAATGAGAGTAGGTTTGTGATGTCAATTGTGACTTGTGTGCAAAATTTGAGATCAATCAGACTTGATTTGATATGATTCGGACGCGTTCGTCGAAATTTAGAAGTTTTAAAGTCAAAGAAGGATTTCGATCGTCGATTCGTAGTTTTGATGTTGTTTGGCATGATTTGAGGCCTCGACTAAGTTCGTAACGTATTTTGGAACGCGTTGGTATAATTGGTTAAGGTCCTAAGGGCCTCAGGTGGATTCCAAAGGGATTAACGGATCGAGTTTGGGTTTGGGGGGAAGCTGAGGTAGCTGGTGTTTGTTGCAATCGCACCTGCGAGAAAAGTGCCGCAGGTGCGAGACCGCAGAAGCGGTACAGGGGTCACAGATGCGGAATGGAGTGAGGGTGGATGGATTCGTAGGTACGAGGAAGTTGCCGCACCTGCGGGCTCGCAGATGCGGGCGGAGGAGCACAAAAGCGGGAACTGGACTGAGGGGGAAGGCCGCTGAAGTGGCAGTTTGTGGCTTTGTGCGCAGAAGCAGAGATAGCCCAGGTGAGGGACGTTCGCAGATGTGAGTTTTTACTCACAAAAATGAGGCCACAGATGCGGCAATTCTGTCCGCAGAAGCGAAAACTGGGCAGAACATAAGGGATCAAACTTGGTCATTTCATCATTTTCGTTTGGGATTTTTGGAGCTCGGTTCTTGGGAGATTTTGAGGAGTTTCTTCATGTAACACAAGGTAAGTAATTTCCCAGTTGTTTTTAGCTAAATGTAAGGTTTATATGTGGATTTAAGGAGAAAAGGTCGGGGAAAATTTGAGATTTTGGTAGAAAAATCTAGAAATTGGTATTTTTGGATTTTGACCACGAAATTGGACATAGAATTAGGTATAAATTATATATTTGAGTTCGTGGTATTATGGGTAAAGTTTATCTTTAAAAAGTTTTGGAATCCGGGCATGCGGGCTCTAGGGTTGATTTTATCGACTTTTTGAACGGAGTGGAGAATTATTTAAACTGATTAATTATGGGTATTTGAATATATTTTGATTGGTTTGCACATTCGTTTGAATAGTTTTGGATCAACTGGCATCGGTTTGAGGTGTTAGAGAGACTTTGGAGTCAGTTATGGAATTTCGGAGCAAGGTAAGTCTCCTGTCTAACTCTGTGAGTGGGAAACTACCCCTAGGTAATGTATTTGTTATGTGTTACTTATTGTAGGGGCTACGTACGCACAAGGTGACGAGAGTCCATGCGTAGCTAGATTCATGTTATGTATGGGTATACTTAGGCTCACACCATGCTATAGTTGTACTACTTGAGTTGTTTCCTGTCTATTAAATTTCTTTATTTTTACGATGCGACTTGAGACTAGACTTGTGTAGAGTAATGGACTTGTCATCGTAAAGATTTGACGGGCTTCATGATTATCCGTTATATATTTGTACTCTCCTTATTAAATTCTCCCGTGTTATGCATGCTCATCGAAAAGTTCCCTTAAAATCTATAACTCACATGACTGTTTGTGAGTGGGGTCGAGTACCCGTCAAAGTTTCTTATTCTAATGGGATTAGGTCGTTTGCCTCGGCAGGATAGATACATATATGGTTCGTGTCGTTCGACCCTCGACAGTGCGCACACTAATAGGATCGGGTCGTACGCCACGATAGGATTTATGTACCACACTCTCATGGGAGCGGGTCGTTTGCCTCGACAATAAAATAGATGTATTTGTGGTTTGGTAATGTTATGATGGATCGGGCCGTACGCCTCGGCATTTCTGTGAAATACTATGACGACCTATCTAGTAAGGTCCACATTATATATATTCCGATTGATGAGGTAACTAGTAGCTGAGATCTTGAGATATCTTTGAGAAGAGAGTTGTACCGTGTATTTACACCTGTTATTTTCATTTACTTACTCTGATTCACATATGTTTACTCCTATTGTATCTGTCTTATTGGACCTCTAGTAAGTGTTGATGTCGACCCCTCGTCACTACTTCTCTGGGATTAGGCTAAATACTTACTGGGTACGCGTTGATTTACGTACTCATGCTACACTTGCTGCACTTTTTGTGCAGGTACTTATGTCTGATGGTCTTTTGGGCGCAACGGCGCGGCTATTGCGGGAACTTATCGTGAGCTACTTTCCATGTTACGCTCTGCAGCCTACAGAGTCTCCATCAGAATTATTTATATTTTTCTTGTCTAATTTTTTATTCTAGACAGATGTTGTATTTTATTTTATCTCCTAGTTGATGCTCATGCACTTGTGACACCGGGTTTTGGAGGTTCCTATTGTTGTTAGTCGTTGCAGATCACGTAGTTGTTAACATTTTTCCCTTGTATATTCCATTTTATACTATTTAAGTAATGAAAATTACGATTTCAAAATAATAAAATGAGTAATTAAATCAATCAATCATTGTTGGCTTGCCTGACGGCGATGTTAGGTGTCATCACGACCTATAGTATATTTTGGGTTGTGACATTTTGCATTGAATTTTAACATTATTTTTAATAACAGAAATATACATTGAATAAAATACCGATCAATTAAATAATAATACATTGCCATGTTTCACTAGTCGTTGAACATGTCATTCATCAAGTAAGCATAAGTTGGCTGGTTGCCAGTGGTTTTCCAATTGATTATTCTGGGAATCCGGTTATCAACTCGGTGTGCAATATTGGGGTCAATCTTTGAACAACACTCGCACAACCATACTTGCATAGCAAGAGGCATCCCAGCTATCTTGTACTACTTATTCTGGGAATCCATCTTCTTGCTAATATATTTGAGAAGGACATTGAATGCCTCCTTACCCCATGGGTAATCACAATATATCCCGCTCTCGACCAAATCAAAATGTAGTCTTGGGATGGTTGTGCAGTTTTTCTCAGTGGATAATATGAATGTATGTATGAAATACAACACATTTATTTTAATGGCATCTCCATCATTGTCAAAACCTCAATTCTTGTCATCAAAGCAATTCAACAAAGCTTTCTTCTTGACATTCTTTGCACCGCCAAAGTATGTATCCACAATCATGTTAGGCATCTTTGTGTTAAACTCAAAATCGTCAGCGTCACTAACACAATTGAGACCAGTAACTACCGCAAACTCCCTGATTGAAAAGCGTAATGTTGTACCATTCACATGTATTAAAAATGAAACAATATGACTTTCTTCCAGCTGCAGAACCATGAAACACCTGAACAACTGATGTTGAACCTTACAGTGCTTCATATCGAGGAATCCTCCAAAACAAGTAGTACTAAATAATTTGTACTGATGTGGAGTAAGCTTTTCTTTGAGGTCAGAGATTATGTCGGTGTTAGTATAGGAACTGATATGCTGCGATAAAATAGACGTGTGTTTAACAAAAAAAATTATTTCCTGCATACAAAAAACAAACTAAAAAGATAAAAATATATAGTTGAAAATACAGATGAATGCAGTTAGGTTGAATACATAACTCATTCATGAATACAACATAGTACATTGATAATTACAACAAAAACTATGAGTTATGGCAATAACTGTTATTTTAAATACAGATGGATACAATTAGGTTAAAAATACAGATGAATATAGTTAGATTGAATGCATAACTAATTGATGAATAACATCAAAATGGTAGAACTAACAATGTATTTAAAAATGTTGTTGTATGAACTCAAATACATCTAAATACAACAGTCAAAAATCACTGTACAAAATAAAAATCAGTGTATGCCTTATCGAATACATATAAATACATCTAAATACAAGAAGAGAACCATTGTACAAACTAAAAATCAATATAAGCGGACTCGAATACATATAAATACGTCTACAATTACCTTGTCGTTCTGTGTTTCTGAGCTACTTCCTTTAGCGACCTCTTTTCCTTTGCTCCCAGAAGCATCATCCATAAGTTTTCTTCTCTTTTCCATATCAGGAAGTGTTGATTTTTTTGAAGATTTCTGATCTTGACCTTGTTTCATAGGGTCATTGCGTACTTAAGTTCTCCTCTCAGCTTCAATGGTTGCTGATGAACCTGCAAATACAGGTTCCTCTTGAGTGATTTGCAAATCGAAAGATGGCCCTTCGAAATTAAGTGCTTTAGTGGGTATACCTCGGATAACCTTCTTCGGAGTTGTTGAATCAGCCATTGAAGAGGAAATTTCAAGTATTCTGCAGAAAACCTAACAATGGTGAATATTTTAAATAAAAGAAAAATATTCAAGAGAAAAAAAAAAAGATTTAACCGACCAAAACCCAAAAACTTTAACACTTACCACAACTTTTTGGAGAAAAAAAAGGTTGAAAATTGAGAAAGACAGTGGCGATGTGAGAGAACTATAAAGCTTGGGGAAGACAATGGGGAGAATCGTGGTTCAACAATAGGGAAGACAAACTTGCTGTGAGAGAGATCGTGGAGAGAAATTAGATATATCGTGCGGTGATTTTGGAAGAGAATAACGGAAAGAATGAGAGAGAGAAATATTAGACACCGTATTTAATGCGTTAACGGTAGTGTATACCATAAATACATATTTTGCTATAAAAATAAAAAATAGCTATAGAAAATAATATTTTAAAAGGATTTTTATTTATAATAAATAAGGTGTAAACATTTGCTACGGGAGTTAAAATTTCCGAGAAAGTATTGGTCTTTGCTAGGCTCAAATGGCCAAGCCCATTTTTTTAAAAATATGCTCTTGTCCAATCAAATACCATGTCTAACCCAATCTATTAGATAGGCAAAGGCCGAAAATACAAATCACCAAGCCCATCAGAATGCCCAAAAAGAAGACTTGGCAGATGCATGTCTGACACACTAACATCTCCTTCTCACTAATTATTTGCCCACCATGATCACCAAAAATGTCTGTATCAAGTTCCAAGAGTGCCAATACTATTTTTCTCTTTTCCTCTTTGCCAATACCAAGTCAAACTATCTGAGTAAGATTTCTAAAGAACATATGCAAACCGAGGGGATTATGAGAAAGAGGAAAGAGTTAAAGCCATAGAGATTTTCTTTTGAAGTACACCAAGTATAATGTCCTAAAAGTATCACTACGGATCAATAATCACGTTTGGTCTATGCAATTTTATGAGCTACAATGGGCACCATACATATGCTTCACAAGGGTCGAATCCCACCCTCTATGTACATATAGCCCTCTGCAATGTCACTGCATTATACCTCCAGAGGCATAATATATGCATGTAAAAGTATATATATCTGGTTCATGGTTATGTTAAGGCAGGGCAGCCCGCTGCACTAAGCTTCCGCTATGTGCAGCGTTCGGGGAAGGGCCGGACCACAAGTGTCTATTGTGTGCAGCCATACCCTATATATATCCGGTTCATGGTTATGTTAATTCCTATATATGTTTTTTTGGAAATACAAAGTTCCATATCCCATGCCATGTTAGAATGCGACAGTTGCACCTGTAACCCATGCCCAATGGGCCTCCGAAAACCATCCAACCCACTCTCTCCCCCAAAATAAAACCCAAATATCATTTATGTTATAAAATAAAGACTGTAAATTAAAGACAAGTATAGAGAGAAACTGATATATTATTCAAACTTCAAACTTGTGTACATAATGAACTGAAAACTTCTCTATTTATAGAAGAAAGGAAGCAGATGTGTAAGCTGCTTGTAAGTTGCTACTGTACCAGATATAGATAATCTTCTACCGGGGTAATGTTTATCTATAATGGGGTACCAAAATGATAAGCTTCTTCAAGAGGCTTATTTCCAATAGAGTATTAAATAGATAAACATATTTACGGCAGAGTTTTATATGGATAAGCTTCTTCAAGAAGCTTATTTACAACGGAGTACTAAATGAACATCCATAATATAATATATTTATAACACTCCTCCTTAGATGTTCATTAAAAGATAATGTGCCTCATTAAAACCTTACTAGACAAAAAACCCTTCTTTATGAAAATACATGGACAAATAACATCATTTATGTAACCCTCTTTCAGCAAATATTCACTGAGTCGATTATACCACATGCGCCCAAATTTCTTTAAACCGTACAAAGATCTTTGTAATCTGATTGAGTACATTTCACGAGATTTTGAATATGCTTCACGCATTTTAAATCCTTCAGGGATTTTCATGTAAATTTCATTATCAAGTGACCCGTACAGATAAACTGTAACCACATCCATTAGATGTATTTCAAGCCCTTCACATAAGGCTAAACTGATGAGATATCGAAATGGTATGGCATCCATAACGGGTGAATATGTTTCTTCATAATAGACTCCAGGTCGTTGTGAGAATCCTTGTGCGACAAGGCAAGCCTTGTATCTTTCAACTTTATTTTTATCATTCCTTTTACGCACAAAAATTTATTTATGACCAACTGGCTTTATACTAGCAGATGTTTGGACTACTGATCCAAAGACCTCTCTTTTAGCAAGTGACTTCAATTCCGATTGAATTGACTCTTGCCATTTTGACCAATCAGATCTTTGTCGCCATTCTTCGACAGATCGGGGTTCAAGATTCTCACTATCTTGCATAATGCTAAGTGTAACATTATATGTAAAAATATTGTCCACCACTATTTTAGATCGATTTAAATTAATCCCATCACCAGTAGAACTTATTAAAAGTTCCTCACTCACTTAAGTCTCGGGTTCATTGATTTCTTTCGGAATCTCAGAACTAATCAGATCTTTGGTCTCTTTAGAAGATCCCTTCATAATATCATTTTGATCATTTGTCGATTTTCTTTTTCTAGGATTTCGATCCTTAGAACCCAAAGGCCTACCACGCTTCAGGCGTTCTTTAGGTTTACTAGCTCGCATGCTAGTAGATGGTCCTGCTGGGACATCAATTCGGATAGGCACATTCTCTGCAGGGATATGTGACTTAGTTATCCTTTTCAAATCAGTAAATGCGTCTGGTATTTGATTTGTTATATTCTGTAAATGGATGATCTTCTGGACCTCCTGATTACATATAGGGGTACGTGGATCAAAGTGAGATAATGATAAAACTTTTCACACAATCTCTTTTGATTTCCTTTTTCTATCCCCCTAACTGTGGGGAATTTGTTTCATCAAATCGACAATCTGCAAATCGAGCAGTAAATAAATCTCCCATCATTGGTTCAAGATAGCGAATAATAGAGGGTGATTCAAACTCAATATGTATTCCTAACCTTCTTTGGGGCCCATCTTACTGCGTTGTGGTGGTACTACCGGCACTTATACAGCATGTCCAAAAATTCGTAGATGGAGAATATTTGGTTCATGACCAAAAACTAATTGTGTCGGAGAATATTTATTATAATGTGACGGTCTGAGACGAATAAGTGATGTTGCATGCAAGATAGCATGTCCCCAAACAGTAGTGGGTAATTTTGTTTTCATAAGTAGTGGTCTTGCTATCAATTGCAGGCGTTTAATAAATGACTCTACAAGGCCATTTTGAGTATGAACATAAGCTACAAGATGTTCAACTTTTATCCCAACTGATAGACAGTAATCATCAAAAGCTTGAGATGAGAATTTTCCAGCATTATCAAGGCGAATAGCCTTTATAAAGATAATTTGGGAATTGCGTCCTTAATCAAATTATTTGGGCTAATAGCTTTGCAAACGCCAGGTTGCGAGATGATAGTAGGCACACATGAGACCATCTTGAAGATGCATCTATTAGGACCATAAAATATCTAAAAATCCCACTTGGTGGTTGAATAAGTCCACACATATCCCCATGTATACGCTCTAAAAAGGCAGGGAATTCAATGCCAACCTTCATTGGTGATGGTCTAGTGATCAATTTGCCTTGATAACAAGCATCACAAGAAAATTCATTATTTGTAAGAATCTTTAGGTTCTTTAATGGATGCTCACTCGAATTGTCAGTAATTCGTCTCATCATTATTGATCCAGGATGGCCCAAACGGCCATACCAAAGCACAAAAATATTTAAATCAGTAAACTTCTGGTTTACGATAGAGTGTGCTTCAACTGTACTAATCTTTGAATAGTATAAGCCAGAAGATAGAGATGGCAACTTTTCTACAATGCACTTCTGGCAAGAAATATTCTTTGTAATACAAAGATATTCCATATTCATTTCATCTATCGTCTCAACATGATACCCATTTCGGCGGATATCTATAAAACTTAACAAGATTTTCGGGACTTGAAGGAGAATAATGCATTGTCTATTATAAGTTTTGTTCCCTTAGGCATAAATATAATAGCTCTTCCGGAGCCTTCAATCAAACTTATATTACCAAAAATTGTTGAAACATTTACTTTTTCCTTATGCAAATAAGAAAAGTATTTTTGATCTTTGGATATGGCATGAGTTTTTCCACTATCAATTACACAAATATCTTCATGATTAGTCTTTGATCCAAACATAATTTGAGAATTATCCATATTCTTCAAAATGACATAAACAAAATAAATATGATAGTAAATATCATTATCAAAGCATAACTTTTATTTATGTACAACAATTACATAACCATACTATCTATTACAAACAACAAAAATTAAAATATTTACATTTCTACAGATTCATCACCGATCACATGACTTGTTTCTCTTTCCGGGAGTGCAAAGTAATCAGCTACATCCAAATGCATGAAGTCTAAATTATCTTCAGAAATAAAATTTGCTTCATCATTTTTCTCTGTCTTCTTCAGGGAGGCTTGATACAACTCAATCAGCTACATCCAAACGAATTTTCTGCCTTTGCCACTTGCACCGCTTCATGCTTTTGTTCCTTCCTTTTCCTCTGCTGGTGGTGAGGAGAGTTCATTGATCCATTATTATTACCATGATTAGAGTTTCTTCCCCCGAACACGACTGGGGCCACATTCTCTTCCACGCTTAGCTTGGTGGAAGTTCGTCTCATTCACTTCAGGAAATGGACAAGAACCAACAGGTCGGCTTTCATGGTTTTTCATTAATAGCTCATTATGTTGCTCGGCTACAAAAAAATGTGAGATAAGTTAAAAATACTTTTTGAATCCCATATCTCGATATTGCTGCTGTTGGAGCATATTCGAGGCATGAAAAATGGTAAAAGTTTTCTCCAACATATCATGATCAATAATATTATCACCACATAATTTCTATTGGGAAATAATTCTGAACATAGCAGAATTATACTCACTAATAGATTTAAAATCTTGTAGCCTTAGATGAGTCCAATCATAACGTACATGTGGAAGAACGACCATCTTCAAGTGGTTATATCTAAGGCTTCCACAGGCATAGGAATATCATTGCTTGGGCACGGTCTAAGGCTTACACAGGCTTAATAGTGAGATATTCCATTTTCAAGCCTTAATCAAGGTAATGGCGTAGGAATATCATTGCTTTGGTACGGTCTTGGTTTGATGCTCGATTTTTGTCCATGATGGTGTCTGCCAGACCCATCGCATCAAGATGAATTTCAACATCAAGCACCCAAGACATGTAACTTTTGCCTGATATATCCAGGGCTACAAACTCAAGTTTAGAAAGATTTGACATTATTTAGAAAAAGAAAGTTTGTACCTCTGATACTTTCAAAGTATTTGCTCGAGATGGCAGAGTCTCGTGCTGATAACGTGTTATAAAATAATGACTGTAAAGTAAAGACGAGTATAGAGAGAAACTGATATATTATTCAAACTTCAAACTTGTGTACATAATGAACTGAAAACTTCTCTATTTATAGAAGAAAGGAAATTGTGTAAACTGCTACTGCAAGCTGCTGTGTAAGCTGTATGTAAGCTGCTACTGCAAGTTGCTGTGTAAGCTGCTTGTAAGTTGCTACTGCAAGTTGTTATGTAAGCTGCTTGTAAGTTGCTACTGTACCAGATATAGATAATCTTCTATCGGGGGTAATGTTTATCCATAATAGAGTACTAAAATGATAAGCTTTTTCAGGAGGCTTATTTTCAATAGAGTACTAAATAGATAAACACATTTACGGCGGAATCTCATATGGATAAGCTTCTTCAGGAACCTTATTTACAACGGAATACTAAATGAACATCCATAATATAATATATTTATAACAATTTCTAACTTAAAAATAATGTACTTTAACACTTATTTGGATAATCAATTGCATAAGCCATCTAAAGTTCGAGTGAATCAAGCATAAACTGTCTTTTGAAAATTGGTAATAAAAATAATTAATATAATAGGACAAAGAAAGCCAACAACATAGATAATTCTTAAATACTCCACTTCTAGGTAATAAACTTTACATCATGCAAGTAGCTCATTGTATGAATGTTTAATCCAAAGTCGTCTTGATTTACTAGCAATTCGATGGGCTTTAAAAAGCACATCGAAATGATAACCTAATTCAAAAAAGAAAAAAAGTTACAAGATAGCACGGTCTGCCAGCTAAAGTAGCTAAATCCTTACATCTGAATTTTATTGTGATTATTTAAATAAGTTAAGGTTGGCATTTGGGGGGGGGGGGGGGGAAGTTACCACTTTAAAGGAAGGCTTTGCTGCATCAGATGCCTCAAAGCACCACTGTTATCCAGAAAAAGAAACTAAATCAAATTCAAATAAAACAAAAGGCTCACAAACATAGCACAATCTCCAAACCAGAAAAAGCCAATCCATACATCTGAAACTTTAAGTTGGAATGTTGTGTCTCTCAATAAGATACTTAAAGAGGGGAGGAAGTTACCCCATTAAAGGATGGCTTTGTTGCATGCCTCAAAGACATCATAGCTGATGAAACCAAAACCAGAGGGGTTTCGTGTTTCAAAATTCAGGATCTCTTGTTATCTGGAAGCAATTAGAATACGTCAGAATAACCACAAAATGACCACCTCTTAAACTACACTGGAAAGTAATGTTATGGTCCAAATACAATGTTGCAGGCAAACTAAGAGTGCTACACTTCCGAAGGCTTGGCAAATTTATCATGTCACCACGGGGGGAGGGGAATCCAATAAATTGAAAACTGCTAAATGTTTTTCTTGCTCTTGAAGATGCAAGAATATCTAAAACCATGTGAAGGCATAAGATAAATGAGTCGGTGACTTTTGGAGCTGTAACAACTTCAAAGTACTAAATGTTCATACAGAAGCTTCACATATAGATCGTGTACTTCAGTGGCATACACAATTCTGCAGTTGCATATATCAAAATGCACTTTATATATGCAAATTAAGAATAGGGCCTTGAATTGTATCTACCATAGGAAATAACAAACTGAAGCTAACTCCTCCAACAATCACGAAACCTGTAGAATCTTGTTTCCAACAACAATTGTATTTACCAGATTCACTTTTTCTCCTAAAGCTAGCTAAGTATACATTGTCCCTAAAGTATACTGTTAATGAGTTAAGAAGAATGTTCCCGACACCCTTTAACTCGTTAAACAAGCATGTATTATATAAAAAACTTTAACAATAAACCATCAAATCAAGTTAAAAATTAGATTCTCAGCAATATGGCAACATTATATTGATTATTCAAATCCATGGATAGAAGAACAGAAAAAAGCAACGAAGCAACAGAACTTTTAAGCCCATAGAATTGGCCATTTGCGAATCTTCAAACTCATGTAAGTTCTATATTAGCTTTCAAAAATAAAGGGCATAGAAAATGTTAGCGCCAAGTGCTAACTCACATCTTTATAACAGATAAACAAATTCAATCATGTAAAGTCCTTCGACAACTATAAAGTTGCTATAATGCTTCCAGCTACCACAAACAAGAATCATAACTAAGCAACATTAGTCTCATTAGACTTGATACCACTGTCTTCAGCTTTAGCTAAACCGAGCTCGTGCTCTAACTTGATCCAGACTTTCACCACATTAGGAGGGAACTTCTTTTTCATTGTCCTAATCATCTCTTTTGCATCTTTCGCCTTTGAACTCTTCACCAAACCATGCACCAAATACTTGAGTGTATTGACATCCGGAATCTTGTTTGCTGTCACACTCTCCCTGAACACTCTATACCCTGCCTCAAACCGCTCACTCCTACACAAATAGAATATCAAAGTCCTAAAGGTCGAAGCATTTGGATTGCACCCATTTGTCTCCAAATCCTCATAAACCTTCTCAGCCTCATCCATCATCCCATTCCTACAGTAACAAGACATCAAGTAATTGTAACTAATTGTATCGGGTTTTAAACCCGCATTGCTCATTTCCTCAATTAATCCTTTCACTCCCTCAGGATCACCACCCTGAATGTTCATAATCTTAACATTATAAGCACCAACATCCGGTCCACAACCTCTCTTCGCCATCTCATTCCAAATCCTCTCAGCCTCATCGCTCCTCCCGCCCTTATACAACGAGTGCAGTATCGTCGTGTAAATAACCACCGTAACCTCCACGCCTTTCTTTTCCATCTCCTTGAGTCTCTCCATTGCCAACTCAGCTTTCCCCATTTCACAAAACGACCTAATCAATACACCATATGAAACTTGGTCGGGTAAAAATCCGTGCTTCTTTGGCATTTCATCGAACAGCTGGGGGACACGATCATATAGTTTCGAGTTAACACAAGCTGAAAGAAGCACGTTAAGCGAAACAACTGATCTGGGGGTGCCTAAATCGTCCATTTGATGATAAGTTTTAAGCGCGTGATCAAACATTCCGGCAATTCCATATGAACGGATGATCGAGGAAAGGAAGGGCTCTTCGGTGATTTTCTTGTCATTTTTGTGAGACTCGAGGAATACTTCTATGTCCGAGAAACGGTGGGATTTGGCGAGGCGTTTGACTGTGTATTCCTGAGCATAACGAGAGGATAAAGGGGAAGTGTAATGGTCAGAAACGGAAGAGTATATTTTTAGGGCTTTGTCCGGATCATGCTCGGATTTCAGCTTTGATTTTGCTTTGGAGATAGAGATGGATGCGCCGGAGGTTGACGAAGCAGCGGCGGCTGAGGTTGACAAGTGGCGCGCAAGGCGCAGGGAAATGGAAGAAGACATTCGTTAGGGTTTTTGCCGGATCAGTGGTGTTTGGCCGTTTGGGTGTACAGTGACTAGTGAGTGGAGTAGGGTTTTAGGAGGCGCTGTGAAAGTTGCTGATGTGGGGTTTGGAATGAAATGAGAATCCCGTTAGTTCAACTAAACGGGCGTTTAGACATAAGAATTGTAAAAATTCCGGAAACAAATAAAAACAAAATTCAAATAAAAATGGTATCTGAAAATTAAATTAGCGATTGGATATAAATATAATTTAGGTTGTTTTTAAATTTTTGTGAGTAATTTAAAGTGAAATTTATTTTTAAAACAGTATTTTGAAATAATTTCGAAATTCATATTCAAGTGAAATTTAAAAAATTTATGGTCAAACACTAATTTCGAAAAAAGTAAAAAAAAAATTGAAAAAAGCGAAAAAAAATTGTATGGCCAAATGGACCCTAAGGAAGATAATCATTTAGCCCCTTCTAATGTGAGATTTTCTTTTGTAGTTATCCGTTTTACAAATATGGAAAAAAGGTTAAAAAATGCCCTGTCATATTATTTATATTTAGGTAAAATGGTCTTCCATGTCATCTAAATTTGCACCTAGAACTTGAAATTTTCTCATTTAAGTACTCCTACTTGACAAAATGAACATTAATAAATATCTCTGATCCATAATCATGCTTATATAGCGGTAGCTCAGTTGATGTGGCAAAAGTGCATTTTAATCACGCGAATATTGCATGTGCATACGATAATTTTAATTTTAATTTCGGAAAAAGGTCAATTTTAGCCTTCAACTATCTGAGATAGGCCACTTATACCCTTTATTAAAATTTGATAGCAATTATACCCTTACCGTCTAATGTTTGGACCACATCTACCCTTACTACTAACGGCCCTTCACATTCTCATCAATTTAAATATAATATAATTGATGACATAGCAGTCCAACATTAAAAAAAAAAAACCTCCCTATGAAACATTAGATTACGTGGATGTCCATAACTCCAAAATTGAACTCTTCTTCGTTATCTTAGTAATTTTCACTACCCCAAAACTTATGGTTGTAATTCTGGTAACTCCATAACCTCTCACATGATCTTCTTCTATGATCTCAAATGTTTAATATCATATTTATGACATTTATTTGTATTGACTCTATATTAATTTGAGAAAAGAAGTAATATAGTACATACTTGAACATTTGATTAAATAAGAAAGTTATATTTTGCTCTCTACTTCTCTTGTTTATTTTTTTGTTTTATATTATTACTTTGAACTTATTTTTTTACCACGAAGTGATATTGTATACACTTGAAAACACTTGAACACTTGAGTGAAATATGAAATCTCTATTCCTCCCTACTTCTCTTATCTTTGCTACTATTTTCATATTAATTTCTTAACACGTTATCAATACGAATTAATCACAAAATATGAAATTGAAGTAGATGAGCCTCTCTTTGTTTTTGTTCCGCCGTCGCTGGATTCCCGCTCAAGGCCATCCAATTTCATTCCCAAAAATATATATACGAAGTTAACACACCATATGATGAGTTATGGTAATGAGTGGTACCAACAGTTAGAAATAAGCTATGAAGATTCAACAAGTTGTAAAGCTATGAAATGGTTGAGCCATTAGCTAAGGTTTGTTTCTCCAACACATGGGCTTCTTTTGCTATTGACATTGTTTTGTTGATGCCATTGTCATGGACTACTATAGATTCTTTTCTTCAAATTTATATCTTTGTGGACTTTCACTTCCAATGGGTCAAGTAGATAATCGAATAGTAACTTTTAATAGATTATATTATTTTAAATTACTAGCTATGTAGTATGTCAAATCACAGAGCTAAATTGTTACTGGAATTGCAATATTATTGCTAGATGTATTTAGTGCATTTTAAGTTATGCTTGACCTGTGATAACTTTATATCATATTTGTGCACCACTTAGTTCGCTTTGTTCGTATTAACAGATATTACATTTGTATTGGATTACAGAGATATCGATGTTCACTTTTTGACCAACACTACAATTATTATTTATGTAAGGTAGAATAATAGTTTTATACTATTAGTTCATATAAACCGGCAAATATGACACAATTAGAGTACTGATCGGTTTTATTCCTATAACCACTATAAGCGAAAAATATTTTTAAAGGCTCGAAGGAAAGATATTGAATTCAAGTCTAAATTCAAGGCTTTGTGCATATGATGATATAAGATGTTGGGTTTGAGTCCCAATATATTATGGTCTAACATGTGATATGTATGAGTAAGGCATTGGGTTCATATGTTAATGCACCATATTGATGATATAATAATAATTCATGTAAAGTAATGTGTTTTTTATGAAAAAGCATGAAGTCCGTCCCACTTGATATGCTTCATTCCATAAAGTGAATATGGTAGTAGTATATGATAAGTCTGAAACGGGACTAAATAATTATCATGGCCATATGAATATACTTGGTAGGAAATGGACGAAATAATAATCGTCATCACTGTGGTAATTACAAAAGGAGAACAATAAGGATTTTCAAAATAATCTTTTAAACGGTGAAGGCAATATTTATCATTAATGTGGTATGTAGAAAATATTTAAGGCACGCCCATATGATTACTATTTCATTCTTAAAGGAGAATGTGACTTGTGATAAATATTGAGAATACATACCCATTTTTGGATGTGAATGTGGTAATATGTGATAAAAGTTATGAATAAGGACTTACTCATACACAGTTGAAAAAATACCACAACTCACTTCTAAGGGAGGTTTGAGCAAAATAAAAAGAATAAATATTATTGTGTGGCTGCATGAATATATCATCGGTCGCGTACTTAGAGTGCAACAGAAAGGCCTTATCAAATATCATTAAAGGCAAAAGTAAAGCAAGAAATGAATCTTGCCTTTAATGATTTTAACTGTGACAATAATAATATAATTTTCTCTTTGGAGAAGATATTCACCACTTGGATGGTGTAATAAACGATTTTGTAATACAAAATTAATCGAGAGAGGAGAGAATTTGTTACTGCCCGAATAAATAAAATTATTCATGGCATTTGAATAGTAGTAAATCTAAAAAAAAACTTTTTGAGTTTTAAATATATTAGCTAAAGTGGTTGGCATATTGATATTATAAATGAAAGGAAGATTGAATATCTTCATATACTATAATCATACCGGGTAAATATGAAAGGTTACCCGAACTTTTTTCTGTTTATACGACACAAGTATAAACATGATGATGGAATCACATACCCTAATAAAATACAGGTTTACTGAAACAAATATCATTTGAGATGACCGGTTGGCCATCTCGGTTCAAATAAGATGTGCAAAACAATTGAGAATTCACATTGGCATATATTAAAAAAAAATAGAAGACTCTTCAAGAATTCTCTTGTGATGCTTGTTCTCATGATAAATTGACTATGCGTTCCTGTCGCGCCCTGTTTTCTCGCGAAAGCGGGTTTCGATGTCGTGACAACTCTTTTTTAGAGTGGGAGATAGAGTGCTAAAATAAGAGCCGCCACCTAACGATTTTTAAGGTGCCTTAGGGCACCTATTATGCAGATAACTCTGTTTGACTAGTCAATGCCACCAAAGATCGGGTAAGGGCTCAAATTACCTCAAAGAGAAGGTGTTAGGCACTATTCGAGGTCCACTCCCGGCCGAACTTAAAATTATGTGGATTAGGCTAAGTGATCAAATAAGCAAAGAGAATATAAAGGTCAAAAAAATTTATTACAAAAATCTTATTACGAATATAGAGATACAACTATTCCAATTATAAGAGCAAACATAGAAAAGAAAGGGGAGGGGGTCCTAAGTTTTTTAGCCTAAAGGATCACCCCGTGCAACATAAATAATATTTAGCAACTCCCTTGGAGTAGGGAGTTACTCATATTATTCAGCGGGCACAGACTATCATCTCCTGCTACCCGATTACTATGTTAGAGTTGTTTACGTAAAAGAGCTCTAATTTAATTCTAAGTCGTGCCCTATGAGTGCATTACTTGTCCTATACCTATGGTCCAGGAGGTTTTGGACCTCTATTTAGGTAGTTCTAGACTTTACCTAGGTTGCTCAAAATGTTTAAAAGCTAGGCGACATAAAAAAACGCGTAGGACTTCATTTAAGGGCAGTTAAGGGTTCAAATTAGCCTCCACATTTAGGCAGCAAATGCACGCAAAATAATTTCTTATATCAGGCGTTTAGACAGTCTCAGGACTGAGACAGAATTAGAGATTATTAAGCCTTACAAACATGATTTCTAGATGACCATGGATTCAAACAGGCGGGTAGTTTAAGGCGCCGCTTATAGATATGATTTTTAAATAATTATGGTTATCGCATGCTGATTATTAAAGAAATAAATTATTAAACTTATTGACATGATTTCTAAATGATTTTCGCAATAGAGGACAATGAATAGATTGGAAAGTACTTAGAATTGCTCGTGCTATCTAATAGTAACATGGTGAAACGATAAACAGCGTTTGAAGTGTTTAGCATTAAAATGAGTGGTGATATCCTATAGGTAGGATTTCTAAAGATTGGCGATTGGAACTTATTTACTATATTTAGTCCCTATAGATACGTTTTCTAGGTGAGCATCATAATAGCAATGGCAATTAACTAATTAAAATCCTACATGCATGATTTCTAACGTATTTGAAGCAGTAATGCAAATTGAAGGAGTGTTTACTTCCTATAGGCATGATGTCTAAAACAATGTAGCAGTAGACATAGAAATAGATGAAGCATTTGAACTCATGTTTAATGGTAGACGAGTAGTGTGTGTGTGTGTGTGTGTGTGTGTGCGCGAGTGATTATCCTAGTGACATGATTTATAACAGTGCACCCAAAATTGAAAGGCAAATATAGCAGGTTGGATAAATAAATCATATGAATCCTATAAGCATGTTGGCTACCTTTCCATGCAAACATTAAACATACATGTTTTCCCATTTTACTACTACCCTCAATTGTTTATTACAAAGTTATTACAGGCCCAATAATGTAATTACAAGGAATTGTACAAAAAATAATAGTGGATCTATAACATACCCAAAAGAAATACCCAGCATTGCCTGGGCCTCCAACAAAACTCCTTCACCAAATTAGCACACCCCGATTAACAAGGACTACATCCATCAACAAACCAGAAATCAAAAGGGAAAATTCCAAACCAAAATAAGACCGCCATAGATTGACTACATGACCAAACATCGAGTTACCCAGAAATCATTTTAAACATCTTATATGCTCAACAGATAGAATGAGGAAAGAATTGGGTGTCTGAGATAACTCAGGTATCAGAAGGGCCCTAGTGTGTCAGAGTTCACAAGGGCCTCAAATGGACCCCGAGCAGTGCTCACACTAGGGAGGATAATGGTGAGAGTCTTGGTGGCCTTGGCTTTTAATCGGACAAGAATGACAGACTCAGAATGATACAGATAGCAAACGAGATTGAGAGAACATGAATTAGTGACAGATTTTAAAGAGATACACTTGCATTTCAAAAGCAGACATAGCAGAGTTGCTTAAAAACACAGAACATGCCAATCAAGAGGTTCAACAAAACATAGAGGGCGAGTCGATATTATACGTCCAATACTTAGCAAGGGATAACATATTGGCAGCAAACATATTGAACGTTAATGGAATCTGATATTTTTTAAGATTAAAGGTGCATAATGCCAAGACGAGGTCAAAGTAAAGCACCAACTCAAAGGGTTAAAACCTAAGGGTCCAAATTATTCAAGTTAAGTATCACAATACTAGAAAACCATGAAACATACCAATGTCAAAACTTTATAGTGAATAATGCCAGTTAGGAAAGCTATTCTAAAAGTGTCAAATAATCACTTGAGGGTACAGGATTTAGCAGACCAAAATATAATGAAGTGATAAAACTAACATGGAGCGGATCATAGCTAACATGAATGCCTTAAGTACATTACAAGCATGAGCTAGTCATTCCAATGATTCAGGACAAAGCAGGGAAACTGACTCGTGTTAGGCAGTAAAGATAAACATTCATATACTAATCTACTAGTCTAAGCAAGTTTAAAGGAGTCCAAATTATTCAGGTTAAGCATGTATAGATGCATACTTCAGGATTGGGAATGTGTTAGATGAAATCAATGCTAAAAGAGTTCAGATCATGAAACAAGTTCAATGCCACAAAGTTACACTCAGAGATGGTCTAGGAAACATTTAGGTCACAAAATTTCAGAGATATGAATATGCGAATCATGAACGCAGAAAAACGAAATCGCAAAAGCTAAGAAACATACCAGTTATCAGTTGACAAATAGATAAACAAGGAAGAACAAATTCCACAGTATTCTGAATTCCAACAAAGAGTAATAGAACCCAAGATCTTTGTGCGTCAGAGTTCCCAAGGGCTTCAAACGAATCCCGGGCAGTGCTCGCACCAAGAAAAGTTGAAAAAATTATATTCCGGTGGCCCTGGCTTTCAGCCGGCCAAGGGCCAAAGTAGAGAATGAGAGAATAATAGAGTAATAGCTTTGAGTTTTAGTAAAATTAGTGGTAAAAAAGTTTCTCCCTTAAAGGGGAATGGGGAGGGTTTATATAGCAGTAGAAATCAAGCAAACGAATCAAGAAAATACTGTAAAATCAACCCAAATAAGGAAATAGTAACATGCAGAATCAATAAAAATCGGATTAGGGAAAAATTAGGTAAACCCTAATTGATAGAAATCGAAAATTGGCCGGAGATTTTAACTAATCGGACCCATATAGCCTGGCCATGATACACATGGATGAGATATCATCCAGATTCAAGTGATTAAAGTTGAACGACCAGATTCTGAGAGATAGTACTTGCCATGTTTAGGCAAGTACTAAGTGATACCATGGTCTTGCAGGGAATACTGAAATAATACATAAAAGGCAAGAAAATCATGGAAGGAATCCATGATTTAGAGGGATTGAACGAGAGGGGCGGGTAGGGTTTTTCTAGGGGAGGGAGGAGTATTTGAGGGTGGTTGCTGAAGAGAGAATGGGGATTAGGGTTTGGGTGAGGGGATATAAGGAAAGTGGGGGGAAATGTTGTCAGCCGTTGATCAATTTTGATCAACGACTGGGATTAAAACAAGCTGGGGTTGGTTTTTGGACTAGGTTGGGGAATTTGGTCGTTTAGGCTGATGATGTTGTTGGGCCAAGGGTTTATTTGGACCTTAATGGTCCGAAATTATTCCTAATTTGGGGCCACATTTAAAATAGGGAATTAAGGGGAAATAATTTAATAAAAAATAGTTAAATAAAAACATAAAAATGCCATTTATGCAAATTAATATTTTAAAACAATAGTAGAATATTATAAAAATGTAATATACTACTTCGACCTTGAATAAAATGACGAATGCAATAAAATTATAAAATATAGGCTATTATTGCAAAATTGTGCAAATAGCTTAAAAATACTAATGTAATTATATAAACCGAAGTAAAACAAATATTTGAAACATTTATTATGGGTGCAAATAATAATTTTAGGTAATTAAGTCATCACAAAATAATTTGAAGGAGTAATTAATAGATATTCAAGTATTTTAAATTTAAGAAAAATCAATTTTGAACCTCTAAAATTATGGAAAATTATTTAAAAAAATGCTTGTAAACTAAATAATGATACAAAAATGATATTTTGAAAGTATATATACTATTTGAAAAAATATGAGGGCAAAATTGGGTATCAACAATTGCCCCTCTTCACCCGGGAATGATGAAAGAGTTGTCGGGTAAAGAAATTATGACCAATTTTGGCCGAATTGAGTGACAAATGATGTGATTTGAGAAAATGGAGGTCGAACCCTGGTTCGTGAGTTGCCTACATATCACTGGTGTTACAGGTATCAGGCCGTGTGTAGTTCTGAATCCAACGGTGAACGAGGCCGATGGAGTTGCTATAGGAATGCTTGCATGTTTCGGAGAGGGTTCTTTTGGGTGGGATAGTATCGGATGAATTTATATGAAGTCGTGAATGTGAATTTGAAACGTTATGGATGTATCACAGAGAAAAGAATATCTGAATGGTCATAGAGTAAAAGACGGGTAATTGATGGTGGTCGTTATGTTTGAAACAATTGCAGGATGTAAACATTATGAATGGAATCCGGAGCGAAGATTGCTCCCATTTGAAGAACGGTTACTTCCTGAATTACCTGCAAAACTCAAAACACGATGCACGCAAGTATATATGGATTATTGCGAGAATTTAAACATGATGCAAAATCCTTCTGGACCATGAAAGTTATCTTTGGACGGTGAGGATGATGTCCTTAGACTATGACGTCCTGGGCCATGAATCGTGTAATGCGGGATTCGCAGGCCATGAAATGATATCCTCGTCCATGAGGATGGTGCCTCTGGACTATGACGCCTTTGAATGATGATGTGCACTTTGAGATCCTCAGGCCATGGAATGATGTCTTCCGGCTTTGAGGATGATGCCTTCGGACTATAACGCCTTTGGACAAAATGGAGATGTTTCATCCCATGAAATGCAAAGATATGATGCTTGTTCATATGTGAAATGAAACAAGACAAGGCTTTGTCTTGTTTAAGATGAGGACAGCGCTTAGCCCAGGTGAATAGAGGATAGTGCCAAGTCTTAGATAGCGTAATGGAGATAGTATTTAATCTTGAGAAAAAGGCAGTGCTTAGCCTTATGCAAGAAGGGAGGTAGTGCTTAGCCTCATGCAAAGAAAGAGACAATTCTTAGTCTCATGCGGGAAAGGCATTGCTTAGTCTTATGAAATTAGGGAGGCAATGCTTAGCCTCATGCAAAGAGGGAGACAATGCTTAGTCTCATGCAAGGAAAGACAGTGCTTATCCTTATGCAAGAAGGGAGGCAGTCCTTAGCCTCATGCAAAGAGGGAGACAATGCTTAGTCTCATGCAGGGAAAGGCAGTGCTTATCCTTATGAAAGAAGGGAGGCAGTGCTTAGTCTCATGCAAAGAAAGAGACAATGCTTAATCTCATGCGGGAAAGGCAGTGATTAGCCTTATGCAAGAAGGGAGGCAGTGCTTAGCCTTATGAAAAACGGAGACAATGCTTAGTCTCATGTAGGGAAAGGCAGTGCTTAGCCTTATGAAAAAAGGAGACAATGCTTAGTCTCATGCAGGGAAAGGAAATGCTTAGCCTTATGCAAGAAGGGAGGCAGTGCTTAGCCTCATGCAAAGAAAGAGACAATGCTTAGTCTCATGCAGGGAAGGGAAGTGCTTAGCCTTATGCAAGAAAGGAGGAAATGCTTAGCCTCATGCAGAGGAAGAGACAATTCTTAGTCTCATGCAGGGAAATACAATTCTTAGCCTTATGCAAGAAGGGAGGCAGTGCTTAGCCTCATGCAAGAAAATGATGAGTGATAGTGAGGAAGTAAAGTATTTCTTAGCTGGAGATGCTTGCGCTAGATAATTTGTTGTCTTGAAGGAAGTGACTTGATGTGTTTGCGGATATCGTTGTCTTATTGTGCCTGCATCCAAAGAAAAATCGTGAATTCTGTGGGGGAAGGTTGGTTCGCATTTTTGTTTTCTTGTTCTATCTTTGCTCCTGCCATTCTGCGTCATTGAGCTCAGCTTCTTATATAATTCTTAAAGATGGAATTTCCACTTCAGCGGGAATAACAGCTTCAGTACCATAGACCAGCTGGTAAGGAGTTGCCTATGTCGATGTGTGAACCGTGGTACGATATCCAAGTAAAGAAAATGGTAGCCTCTCGTGCCATTGTTTGTAATTATCTACCATTTCCCTCAATATCTTCTTGATGTTCTTGTTGGTGGCTTCTACAGCTCCATTCATTTGCAGCATGTATGCTATGGAATTCTTATGCTTGATCTTGAAGGCTTAAGTCTAATTTGGACGAGACTGAGACAGTTGACTTAGGAGATTCCGAAACAGTCAAGGAAACACGTGCAAGAATTCATCTATCATCGTCAGAGAAGGTAGAATACATCTGGTTCCTGAAAGAGTATGGAGATATTTTTGCATGGTTCTACGATGATATGACTGGTTTGAGCACATCCGTAGTGGCTCACAAGCTATCTACCTATCCCATGTGTCCACCTGTAAATAGAAACTCAAAAAATTCAAGCCAGATATAAGTTTGAAAATAAAAGAGGAAGTCACTAAGCAAATCAAAGCCAAGGTTCTCAGGGTAGTTGAGTATCCGACTTGGCTGGCCAACATCGTGCCAGTCCCAAAGAAAGACGGGAAAGTCAGAGTGTGTGTCAACTATCGGGATTTAAACAGAACAAGTCCCAAAGATGATTTCTCATTGCCCAATATACACATACTGATCGACAACTGTGCCAAGCATGAACTCCAGTCTTTTGTGGATTGCTTTGCGGGGTATCATCAGATCTAGATGGATGAAGAGGATGCCGAAAAGACAGCCTTTATCACACCATGAGGAGTGTATTGCTATAAAATGATAATGTTTGGCCTGAAGAATGCTGGAGCCACTTACATGAGAGTTATGACAACTATTTTCCACGACATGATACACAAGGAAATAGAGGTGTACGTGGATGACGTCATCATCAAATCCAGAAAAAGCACAGATCATATAACAGACTTAAAGAAATTCTTTGATCGACTTTGAAGATACAATCTAAAATTGAATTCCCCAAAGTGTGCCTTCGGAGTCCCCGCCGGGAAATTGCTAGGATTCATCGTCAGCCGCCGAGGGATTGAATTAGACCCGTCAAAGGTCAAAGCTATCCAGGACTTGCCACCTCTGAAGAACAAGAAAGATGTGATGAGTTTCTTAGGGCATCTAAACTACATCAGCCATTTAATAGCACAATAAATTGTGATCTGTGAACCGATTTTCAAAATGTTGAAGAAAGATGCTGCAACAAGTTGGACTGAAGAATGTTAGAAAGCCTTCGACAAAATCAAGGAATATTTATCTAAACCACTTGTTCCGGTCCCATTGGAACCAGGGAGACCTTTGCTTCTTTATTTATCCCTACTAGATGGGGCTTTTGGTTGTGTTCTGGGACAACACGATGAGACGGGAAGAAAGGAGCATGCCATTTATTATATGAGTAAAAAATTCGCGCCCTATGAAGCACGGTACTCTTTGCTGGAGCACACCTGCTGCGCTTTGACATGGATAGCTCAAAAGTTGAGGCACTACTTCTGTGCCTACACCACATATCTCATATCAAGGATGGATCTGCTAAAATACATCTTCCAGAAACCTATGCCTACGGTAAAGTTAGCAAAATGGCAGATATTGCTGAGTGAGTTCGACATCATCTATGTAACTCAGAAGGCAGTTAAAGGACAAGAGTTGGCAGATCATTTGGCAGAAAATCCTGTAGACGGAGAATACTAACCGTTGAAAACGTATTTTCCTGACGAGGAAGTATCATTCGTAGGAGAAGATATCACTGAAGCATATGCGGGTTGGAGAATGTTCTTCGATGGAGCTGTAAACTTCAAAGGAGTGGGTATCAGAGCTGTCTTAGTTTTAGAAACAAGCCAATACTATCCGGTATCCGCAAAACTTAGGTTTCCATGTACCAACAATATGGAAGAATATGAGGCCTGCATCTTAGGACTCAGGTTAGCCATTGACATGAATGTTCAGGAATTACCGATGATGGGAGATTCCGACCTTTTGGTACATCAAGTTTAGGAGAAAGGGCTACAAAGAATACCAAAATATTGCCATATTTGTATTGTGTTACAAGAGCTGATCAAGAGGTTCACAAAGATAGAATTCAATCATGTTCTGAGGGTCCAAAATGACTTCGTAGATGCATTGGCGACTTTATTTTCCATGATACAACACCTAGACAAGAATTTCACCGATCATATCCCAATAGAAATTCCTCCTCCTCCTCCTTAACTATCGCACTGCAATCCATGTCTTCATCATCCATAAACAGTTTCCTCATGCCGGCTAAGACTTCATCTTCCTCAGACCCCCACATCACATCAGCTTGATGAAATGTCTGGTGCAAATGCGATACTGGTTGTTCCAGCTGATAATAAGGACCACACCATGGCGGCGACCAATCCGGGTACTCTTGCCAAGTGTATTCATACCCAATCCCAAAAGTTATACCATGATGCATTAGTTGTACCGGTTTGGTGATCCCTTGGAGATTCTTGTCTAGACTCTTGCCAGGCTCACACCCTATCCATAGAAATATGCTTTCTATCTTGTTGCTCCACCATTTGTCTTTTTCAATTGCGTTGACGCGCTTTATGCGATGGTATGTTTCTCCACCCAGCTTCCTTCTGTTCTTGATGACTGGAACAACTTATTTTGCCTGTATGACCTTGGTGTCGATCAATGTCTGAATCTTGTCCTTAAGAGTGCGACACCCATCAATGGTATGGCCTTTCATGCCTAAGTGATATGCACATGTCTTGTTTGGGTTAATCTACTGAGAAGCGTTTTCCATATAAACGGCGGGAATGGGAGTGACATAATCAGCAACCTGCATTCTCTCATACAATTGGTTTATGGGTTCAGCGATTGGAGTGTATTGTCTGGGTAGTCTGCGGTCGAAGTTTGGTCTTGGTTTTTGGTAATTTTGACGGGCGGGTGGTGGTGAGTGATATTATGCGGGTTGGGTATTATAGGCATGGTAGGTAGTGGCAAGTTGTTGGTATCTGGGGGGTGAGGGCTGGTATGTGGGTGGAGGTGTTTGGTATGTGAGAGGAGACTTAGGACTCTGGGCCACCATTAGTACACCCACATCTTTCATCTTAGAGATACCTCCTGACTGCAAAGCTTTATTTGTGGCCTGTAGTGCTTCGAAATTTGTCACCATTCCACTCTTAATTCCTTCTTCTATTCTTTCTCCCAGCTTGATGATATCAGAGAATTTATGATTTTCAATAACCATCAGCCTTTCATAGTACTGCGAGTGTTGAGCTCTGACGAAGAACTTATTCATTTGTTCTTCTTCAAGAGCTGGCCTTACCTTTGCAGCTTCAGATCTCCACCGAGTAGCATACTCGCGGAATGCTTCTGTTGGTTTCTTCTTGAGATTTTGAATGTAGAAAACATCAGGTGCATTTTCTGTGTTGAACATGAATCTATCCATGAAGTTTGATGCCATGCTAACCCAATTAACCCATTTTCGGGTTTTGACTGATGTACCAAGACAAAGCATCTCCCATAAGGCTTCTCATGAACAACTTCATGCAGATTCGTTCATCTTTGCCTACTCCTAAAAATTTATCACAATATGTCCTTATATGTACCTTCGGATCACCAGTTCCATCAAACATTTCAAACTTGGGAGGTTTGTAACCCTCCGGCAGTTCCACATCTGGTTGAATACACAAGTCCTCATAATTCAAACCTTCAATGCCCTTACCACCTTTGACGCTTTGCACTCTGCTAGTGAGAGTTCTTCCACCATGTTCTTGATGAGCAGGTCCTTCTCGGTTGATTCCGGTATATATAGGGTTTGTTGTGGGGTGTAGGGTAAAGTTTCCACATATATAGGATTGCTTTGGTGAACTCCGTGAATCTGAGCATAAGGATGATCATTGGTAGATTTTTGGGGATCAAGAGTAGATTGTGGCGCGTTCTGGGAAGCGTGATAAGTGGTGGTTTGCGGGTATTGAGTCGGATGATGGTGTTGTTGTTGAGGAGTAGGTACTAGTGGAGGGTTGTGGTTCTGAGGAGTTGTGGTGTATTGATGTGGTGCGGGAGGATGCAGCGACGGATTTTGATTTTGCGTGTTTTGGGGTGGTGCCGGGTTTTGGGCATTTGGATTCTGTTGGTTGATATCAGGGACGTTTAGGTTGAGGGAAAGATTTGCCAAGTTTCGGACTTGCTCAAGTTCTCCTTGTATCTCCAGGATTTTCTGTTCCAGGTGTAAGACCAATTCGTTCTGTGCCGGAATACTTCGGCCATCTGAAGTTTCAACGTTTTCTGCTATAGTAGCATTGTCTTTTCTGATACCGCTCAGATCATCCATTTTTCCTTTCCCTTTGCTTTTGCCTTTAAGATCACTTGGTGGAGAACCTCTAGATCTGGTGTGATATGCAGATGATGCAGTATGCATGAACCAACCTTGGGAAATGGGAATAATCAAAAAATAAAAACAAACAAAGGTAACCAAGTCAGTACTTTTTTGCTCAATATTTTTCTTTATTATACTTATCCAATATTTAGTATTTTTACATTGGTAATAGAAATTTTTAATAGCATATTACTTTGTTGAATATCTTTTTCTACTACTTTCTTTTTGTAATATAATAGAAGAACTATATTTTATTACTCTTGAAATATTTTTTGATTTTAAGTTTTATCCGACAAATTACATGTCAACAATGAAATGCCATTTGTGTCATAGCGATGGAAAAACATAGCGTAGAGTTTATTAATGCTTGTTTAATCAAGTAAGAGTGCTTAATATGAGAAAGTTCTAAGTTAGTGCTTAAATGAGAAAGTTCTAAGTTCATTCACTGGGTTGAAAAACGAATGCAAATTTAGATGGCTCGGAGATATTCTGCCTTTTATTTATCTTATGCGTACTTTTAGTGAACTTATGGCTCATAGAAATCTCAAACGCTACTACATGACTTAATAGTCTATTTGGTAAAGCTTTTGGAAAGCCAAATATATTTATTTTTCGAAAAAGTGCTTGTTAAGGTGTTTGGCAAAGCTTTTAGAAACAAATGTATTGATTTTGGATAGTAGTAGAAGATGGTTTTGAGAAGTTGAAAAAATAGTTTCTCCTTAAAAGCAATTTTTGAAAACTTTCCCAACTCCAAATTCGTGCCTGGTATTGACAAAAGCATTTTTCATTGGTTAGTTAAACAAAAATTGCTATTTTTCAAAAGTATTTTTTGAAAAATACTTTTTTCACGACCCAAAATCCCACCACAGGCGTCGTGATGGCACTTAGTCTCTAAGACTAGGTAAGCCGATTTTAATAATGATTCAAGCCATTTTTTTAAAACATATAATTTAATACATGTGTGGAATCTAATAGCGGAAATATTCAACAACAACCTCCAAAGCCTGGTAATACTGAGTCACAGACTCTAACTAAATACTCAACACTGTTTGATTAATAATTAACAGTACAATAAAATAAAAAGACTCCAAGGGACTGGGACGACCAAGCAGCTCTACCTTGAATACTTGTGATCACACTTTAACTCTGTCCGAGTCTGATATCTCCAATACCTGGCTCTTCACAAAAAATGTGCAGAAGTGTAGTATGAGTACACCACAGTCGGTACCCAGTAAGTATCAAGACTAACCTCAGTGGAGTAGTGACGAGGTACATCCAAGACACCCACTAGTCTAATAACTTGTGCAATATAGTATGGAAAAATAATAGGAAACAAATAACAATGATGACAACACTAATCAACCAGTGATATACACAGCAGGGCAACAAGAACACCATTAATATTGTTAAACAATTAATGAATACAAGTACAACCAATTAATCAAGTCCTTCAAATATAAATCTTTCGCCCATATGCTTTTCAAACAATAATATTCAGGATATAATACTTTCCAATAAATATATTTCGAATATACTGTCTTCAAATAAATATCTTCCAAATATAATTCTTTCAAATAAATCTCTTTCAATTATAATTCCTTCAAATAAATATCTTCAAATATAATTCTTTCAAATAAATTTCTTCAAATATTATTCCTTCAAATAAATACCTTTCAAATAAATCTCTTTCAAATATAATTCTTTCAAAGTAAATACCTTTCGAATATAATTCTTTCAAGTAAAAGTCACCATGTGACACCTCATTTAACTTTTCTGGTGTGAGAAATATATTCAATATATCACATCAAATGGCACGGCAATACCTTCGTGCACTTGTCTCATTCTTACCCAATATATATATGTAGATCAAATCAATTGGCACGGCAACAGCCTTCGTGCATTTATATCTTTCTCACCATGCATATATATAACAATACCAACTAGGTGGAAGAAATGCCAATAACAATAAAAGAAGTAAAGTGGGAGGCACACAGTCAACGACCATGACTACAAGTCACACAGAAAATATAAGTGTACAATAATAGCTCAAGATAAAGGCATGAATGTGTACACAACAAAACGATATCACAATATAATGCATATCTCTCGTCCTCGCCTGCACGGAAACACCCTTCGTGCCATGAACATATGATAATATAAAATAATGACACGGCATCACCCTTTGTGCTTTTACTCTCGTACTCACCTGATAATATAAATGAAATGGCACGACATCACCATTCGTGCTTAACACTCTCAATGGCACGGCATCACCCTTCGTGCTTTACACTCTCAAATGGCACGGCATCACCCTTCGTGCTTTACACTCTCCCTCACATGATAATATAATTCAGATGGCACGGCATCACCCGTCATGCTTTACACTTACAAATGGCACGGCATCACCTTTTGTGTTTTACACTCTCCCTCACATGTTAATATAATTCAAATGGCACGGTATCACCCTTCGTGCTTTACACTCTTCCTTACCAAGCACATGTATATCATTAACAAGAAAGGTAGGAAGCATAAATAACATCAAGGAGAGTATTTAAACCACAACACAATACAATAATTCATATCACAATTTTTCACTGACCACTACCAAATTTCAAATATGTAGTAGAATCAATAAATTTCTCAACAAATAGCTCAAGGCTCCACATAACGTATATAAAACCTCAAAACAATCAACAAAGGTAAAAAATACTCAGTATAGAGGAACGCCTTCATAAATCCAAATGCTTGATAATTATATTAACTCCTCAATTTAAACTTATTTAATAAATATTTGCATATAAGAATTCCATCATGAATTTAGTTCCAAGAAAAATATCAAATCAACAAACACGAAGAATTCACCTAAAACTCCAAGTGACAATAACACCAAATTATCATAGAAAATACAAACTCGACAAATAAGGAATGAAGCGCGACAATGCAAGTATTTACTAAATGGCAACAATTATCCAATTTAATACATAAAAATACCTAAAACTTTAAACTAATAAAATTTACACATATAAGCCCGAGTACGTACTCGTTACCTCGCGTACACGGATTTCAATCACACAATTTTCACATAAGACTCAATGCCTAAGGGGTAATTCTCTCACTCAAGGTTAGACAAGATACTTACCTTTTTGAAGTTATGCCGATATTCTAAAATTGCCTTATTGCTTGAATTGACCTCCGGACAGCTCAATTCTATCCAAATTAATTGTATAACTTCATTAAAACTCATCGTAAACAATTTCAGATAACAAAATATCGACTTAAAATTTTATTCTAAAAAGTCAACCAAAGTCAACACGGGGACCGTCCTCTCGGAACCCCGATAGAATTTTTACGGAATCCGAACACCCATTCAAATACAAGTTCAACCATACCAATTTTATTGAATTCCAATAGCAAATCGTCCTCCAAATCTTGAATTTTCATTTTTGAAAAGTGTTACAAAAAGTCCTAATTTTCTCCATTAAAACTCGAATTAAACGATGAATATAACCATAGATTCATAAAATATAATCACTTTAGGATATAGAACACTTATCCCAGTCGAAGTCGTGAAGAAATCCTCAAAATTGCCTAAAATCGAGCTGCAAAAATTCCAATCTAAAATGAAGAAATGACAGATTTTCAATCCTTAAATTTTTGCCCAGGTTCGTATTTGCGGACAAAAACTTCGCATTTGCGAATGAACAGTAACTTCCCATGAATAGTGTTCACAATTGCGATAATTTGTTCGCAATTGCGAACTACACTAAAATCCAAAATCATCGCAATTGCCAATGAACAGTACCTCACCAGAAACCAGCAAACTCAAACTTCTCCGAAATGATCTGAAACCATCCCGAAACTCATCCGGAACCTCTCGGACACAAACCATATATGAATTTCAATCATAAAACACGCTACGAACCTGCTCGCGCACTCAAAATACTGAAAAGAGGTCGTCTTGACCCGATATTGATCATGGTCAAACTCTCAAATCTCTTAACTTTATAGTCTCTCAACCAATAATTCAAAAATACACCCAAGCCCCTCGGGACCCCGTCAAATCATACCAAAAAGTCCCAAAATATGATACGTACTTAGTCGAGGCCTCAAATCACATCAAACAATGCCAAAACTATGAATCGCGGCTCGAATTGAATTATGAGTTATGAAATTTCCAAATTCTATAATTTGTGCCGAAACGTATTAAATCAATCCGGAATGACTTCAAATTTTGTACGCGAGTCATAAATGACGTAATGGAGCTATTATATTTTCCGGAATCAAATTCCGACCTTGTTATCAAAAATTCAACTTTCGATCAAACTTTCCAAAAAATTTTATTTTCCAACTTTCGCCAAAATGCGTCGAATTGTCCTACGGACTTCCAAATCCAAATTTGAACATACGTCTAAGTCCGAAATCATCATACGAAGCTATTGACGCCATCAAAATTCCATTACTGGGTTATTTGCTCAAAAGTCAACTCTCCGATCAACTCTTTCCATGTAAGCTTCAAAATGAGAATTGTTCTTTACATTTAATTCTAAATCTTCCGAAAACTAAACTCGACCACACACGCGGGTCATAATACATATTACAAAGTTACTCGAGACCTTAAGTCATTGAACGGGGTGTGAATTCTTAAAATGACAAGTTGGATCGTTACAACTTTTTACAAAAAATACTTCTTAAAATGAACAGATTATGAAAGCTTAGCCAAACAAATCAAATTTACTCATAAGTCATACCTCTAATGGACTGATATATATATAGCTTGTTGTGACTTACTTTAAATCTTTCTTGGCAGGCCACTATGCTTTTATGTGTAATCCATGTAAGATTTTCCTACGTATATGGGTGACCCAATAGGTTTAAGGCCCATAATTAATATTTAATTACTGAGCAAATCTCATCCTTCCGATCAATTACTTGATGGACGTACCAGATTAAGTCAATTACTCTATAAATTGGTTATCTCTTCACTCATTAGGGTTACCGCCTTTTTTTCTATTCTTTCTATAACGATTATATATAAGATTATTATGTTCAAGAATCCTGATATAAATTAAAGTTTATGCTTACATGTGGTATTATGAGCCTGGAATTTGATCTGATAATCTTCGTGTATGAAAGCCTAGATGACTTAAACTTCGACGTGATAACATCTATATTTGAACTTGATTACAATAGTAATCTTAATCTAATGTTACGTTTTGGAGGCTTAGATTTGTCTCGTAAATGCCGTTTAGGATTCTGCCAAAGTAGGAGACGATATTATGTTATTGTGTTTAGAGCATCTACATTAAAATAGTTTTATAATGGAATCATGTGCAATTGAAACAAAGCAACGTTTAGGAATTAAGGGATTTTGGTGATAAAGCCATGGAGATGGTATTCGTAGAAAGGTAATGTCGACGGCCTCCACGGTCTAATATTTTTGGCTATATATCTGTTTGATGCTCTCTTAGGGTTACTAATTTCATGGTTTAATTTTTAAAATAAATAAATAACTATATTATCTACTTGAGCCAGAACATGCTAAATATGAAGATTAGGCTAATTACTTTTGTATGTGAGCCGACCAAGGTCTTTGGGACTCAAGAAGATGATGCATTCTAATTCCTAAATATGTAGGAGCGCTAATTTACAAATTTTGCATATGTTGCAGTAATAACATGTAAACCCCACGTATTGATTGTGATTTGGTTCTTATACTGTGAAACAATTAATGTATATGTTTAGATTTATAGAGTTTGCTAGTCACCAAAGTGATCAAACTAGAATGTCTAAAATATTTATATGCGTACATTTTTTTATGTTTATTTTATGCGTGCATTTATGTTTATATAGTTTGTTAGTCATCAAAGTGGCCAAAGTAGTTTATTTATGAAATTACGCATACATAAAGTTGTAGTTTATCCATGAAATTAATGAAATGCCTATAATTGGAAAATAAATGGATAAATTAATTTTTACTATTGCTAGAACTTAAGGATTTACCCAAAGGTGGATCAATTATTCTATGAATAGTGAATATGATAAAGTAAATTAAATATTCTTTAGTCAAATATATATTGTTTGTCCAAAGATGTCATATATGTTTGGTTAAAAATATTTAATTACCTATTAAAGACTAAATGGCATTTAAATTATGATAGTGTATCGTAGTATTTACCCAAAGGAGAATTCAAATATGCTTTAATTGTTTTACTGAATCCATATTGATTTGTGAGCATGTATTATCTATTTTGGAGCTATTTCTCTTTATGTGCATGCTTCGTCTGTTACTGTGTTCAATGGATTGAACTTCTTTGAATGTCATGAACAAGTCGAGTTCCACTTAGGTTTGATGGATCTTGACTTGGCTCTACTGAATGATAAGCATGTTGCCATTACTGATATGAGCAGTGCGGATGAGAATCCTTTTCATAAAGTATGGGAATGCTCTAACAGGATGAGCCTTATGTTTATGCGAATGAATATTGCCAACTACATTAAGAGTACTATTCCACAAACAGAAAGTGTCAGGGGATACCTGAAGTTTGTGGAGAAACGTTTTCGTTCTGCAGATAAGTCTCTCACCGGTACATTAATGGCTGAACTCACGACCATGAAATTTGATAGGTCACGTAGTATGCAAAATCATATCATCGAGATGACTAACATTGCAGCAAGACTTAAGACCTTGGGGATGAAAGTGGACTCCTTCTTGGTTCAGTTTATTCTGAACTCGTTGCCTTCTGAGTATGGGCCTTTTCAAATTAACTATAACACTATTAAGGATAAGTGGAATGTTAGTGAATTGTCCAGCATGCTTCCTCAGGATGAGTCAAGACTTAAGATACAAGGGAGTCATTCAATTAACCTCATGGGTCAAGGAGATGGTAAATGACTTAAAGTGAAGGCCAACAAGTTCAAGAAGAAGAAAGCACCTGCTAAAGCTTCACATGATTCTAAGAAGGAACATAAGGTAGATACGTGTCGTTTCTGTAACAAGGAAGGACACTATCAGAAAGATTTCCTGAAACGTAAAGCTTGGTTTGAAAAGAAAGGGATTCCTTACGATCCAAACTACAAATCCAAATAAGGATTTCTTGTTCATGGTAAATCATATGAAGGCTCCAATTGAAGGCATAGGGACTTATTATTTGATCATGGAGACTGGACGTCACCTTGATCTATTACACACTCTTTATGTACCTTCAGTTTCTAGGAATTTGATTTTTCTTTCAAGACTTGATATTTTTAGATTTGATTTAAAGTTTGGAAATAGATGTTTTAATTTATATAAGAATGATGCTTTTAATGGTTCTGGTATTCTTAGTGATGGTTTATATAAATTGAAACTCTATATTGATTTTTCTGAATCCCTTCTTACTGTTCAACGTAATGTTGGAATTAAATGTAGTTCACTAGATGAAAGTTTTGCTTACTTGTAGCATAGACGTTTGGGGTCATATATCCACAGAAAGGTTAGAAAGATTAGTAAAGAATGAGATTCTTCTTGTAATGACTCAACTTATCGTTTTAAGAATTAACGCCCCATTCAGCGACTTAAGGTCCCGAGAAACTTCGCAATATATATCATGACTTGCGTGTGCCGTCGAGTTTGGTTTTCGAAAGATTCGGAATTAAATTGAAAGAACAATTTCTATTTTAGAAACTAAAATAATAAGAGTTGACCGGAGAGTTGACTTTTGAGCAAACTACTCCAGAATAGAATTTTGATGATTCTAATAGTAAAGTATGGTGATTTCGAACTTGGGCGTATGCTCAGATTTGGATTTGGAAGTCCGTAGGACAATTTGACGTATTTTGGCGAAAGTTGGAAAATAGAAGATTTTTAGAAAGTTTGACCGGGTGTTGACTTTATTGATATCGGAGTTGAAATTCAATTCTAGAAATTGTAACAACTCCATTATGTCATTTAAGACTCGCATGCAGAATTTGAAGTCATTCCGGATTGATTTGATACGTTTCGGCGCAAATTATAGAATTTGGAAAATTCACAAACTCATAATTCGATTCGAGGTGCGATTCGTTGTTTTGATATTGTTTGACATGATTTGAGGCCTCGATCAAGTCCGTGTTATGTTACGGTACTAATTGGTATATTTGAAAAAGGTCCCGAGTGGCTCGGATAAGTTTCGGATGGGGTTCGGATCGTTTGGCGCCTTGTTGAAGCTGCTGGAATTTCTGTTGGCAGAAGCTGTTTTTGGCAGCAACTAGTGCAATTGTGTTGGGATTTTGGAAGCTTATATATCGCAATCTATAAGGAATATGGAAACTTTCAAAGCATGAAAGTTGTAGTCCTTTGATTCTAGTTTCCAGAAAGATAAACTATTAATTATTTGGACATTTGTATAGAAAGTTATGAACAATTAACTTAAGGCTGGTACTACAGATTTTGGCTACAGCAGTGTGCATCGCCAAATTTCTGATGCGCAGAGCTGACTTTGGAAGGTTATATCTCAAAATCTATAAGGAATCTGGAAATTATCAAAGCATGAAAGTTGTCACCCTTGGTGTCTAGTTTCCATAAAGTTAAACGATTCATCATTTGGATATTTGTACATAAAGTTATTATCGATTTACCAAAGGCTAGTAATACTGTTTGTTTTGGGACTGAGGCAAAAATCGCATGTGTCAAATGCGATTTATAAGTCTCAAATGACAAATGCAACTTGCCTGGACACATTCTAAAACCGGGGGTTTCGGCCATTTTAACATATTTGGAGCTATGGAGCTCGGATTGAAGCGATATTTGAGGCAATTTTTCACCATATGGATTCGGGTAAGTGTTCTATATCTGAAAATGATTATACTTCATGATTCTATGGTTATATTCATCATTTATTTCGGATTTAAATGGAAGAAATCAAGATTTTTACAAAACTTTTCAAGAACAAAAATTTAAGATTTGGAGGTCGAGTTGTTATCGGAATTTGGTAAAAGTGGTATGGTTGAACTCGTGTCGGAGTGGATATTCGGATTTCGTGAAAATTTTGTCGGGGGTCCCGTGTTGAAATTGGTATGTTTTGGAAAGGATTATATTCTAGAGATTTCTATTGAAAAACTTATAGATGAAAGATGTATATTTTGAAGGACGTGATTATTGGTTGTACTTGTGTTTATTATATGTTTGAGCAATATTTATGGAGTTCTTGTTGCCTTGTTGTTTACATCACTAGTTGATTATTGTTGCTATCACTGCTATTTGTTTTCTATTATTTTTGTATACTATATTGCACAGGTTATTAGATTGTATCTCGTCACTACTCCACCGAGGTTAGTCTTGATACTTACTAGGTACCGACTGTTGTGTACTCATACTACACTTCTGTACATTTCTGTGCAAAGCCAGGTATTGGAGATATCAAACTCGGACAAACTTAGAGTGTGATCGCAAGGACTTAAGGTAGAGTTGTTTGGTCGTCGCAGTCCCTTGGAGTCTTTTCATTTTATTGTACTGTTAATTTCTCATTCGAACAGTATTGTATATTCGGTCCTCGATATTATTCCATGTATTCAATTAGAGTTCGTGACTCAGTATTACCAATCTTGGGAGGTTGTTATATTTGTTTCCATTTTTGGTTTTGACACTTGTGTTAAGTTCTATAAAACAAATGGCTTGAAATGAATTTGTAATCGGCTTACCTAGTTTTAGAGACTAAGTGCCATCACGACGCCTGAATTGTGATTTTGGGTCGTGACAAGTTGGTATCAGAGCTCTAGGTTCATAGGTTCTACGAGTCACGAATGAGTTTAGTAGAGTCTTGTTGATCGGTACGGAGACGTCTATACTTATCTTCGAGAGGCTACAGACCTAGTAGAAAAATTTCCACTTCTTTCATTCCTTATCGTGCGACATTTATTAAGCTCGAAGCATATATCTTATGTTCTTTTGCATCCACTCGTATATGTAACTACGCACTCGGTATTAACTATGCGCCAACGGTTTGTGATACTACAAAGGGATTATAAAAGAGCCGGAGTTGCTCAACCATTGTTACCAGATCGAGGATGCGGAAGTATTGAGAGATCATTCAGTTGTGCACATGGGGTACAATATGTTCTAAGATCTGGTTGATAAGTATAATCTTAAGAATGTTTAATTAGTTGACTAATCATCATAATTATGGTAGGGTCACAGGTGGATGTAGATCTGAATATAGTAGGTGGTATTAAAGACTATGTGGTTCGTATGTGACTTCTATTTAGCGGAGGGTACATACTAGCAGCCAAGACACTAGAGGAAGCGAGTTTAACTGTCACGAGGATGACATGCGCCAAATAAATGGCTTGAGGTGTCTTATGACCGGTGTCGTACGAACGATGAAGGTTAGTACGGAATGTGTCCTATGGCTTCGCACCAAGTGAGGGGAGTCCACTATCAACGATCAGATTGCGGGGTCATGTGTTATATATCAGTTTTGGCCTAAGATGTATTTATGTGGTATTGAAAGGTTCTTCGAAATTTGTATATGATTAAGAGCTGAGATTTATATGAGATGATACTGGGACTTGCGGTATTCCTGCGTCCTTAATAATTCTACATTTCAGTATCAGCGGTGTCATGGAAACAATTTTAAAATATTCGGAGTGCTCTAGTAAGTTCATTTAATGCACCACCGACGTAGGGTTCCTATAATGGTTATTCCAGTTATCTGGCATAGACCCAGTATGAGCAGCCGCACCTGCAGAGGGGTTGTTATCAATGTGGTGATACTAGGCACATCATGAGAGATTGTTCCAGACTTGGGAGAGGCGGATTTCATCAGAATACTCATGCTACAAGCTCTATTCCAGTTACTAAACCACATGCACAATCAGTGTCACGACCCAAAATCTTACCTGTCGTGATGGTTCCTATCTCACTACTAGGCAAGCCGACAATCTCAATAAACCACCATATCTATTAGGTTTGAAAATATTTAGACTTAACGGAAGAATTCTCACAATACAGAAAAAAAAATCACTCCCCAAAACCCTGTGTCAGTGAGTACATGAGCATCTAATATGAATACAGAGTCTGACTTATAAAATCACTGTCTAAAAATATATAACAGTACAATAATTAAATAGGAAGGGAATCAAGTCTACGGACGTCAAGCAGCTACCTTGATAGTCCCCAACAAAATTAACTTCGAAATCTAGCAGTCGTCGTATCCGAGAGCACCTGGATCTGCACACGAGGTGCAGAGTGTAGTATGAGTACAACTAACTCAATAAGTAACAAGACTAACCTCTAGGATGAAAGTAGTGACGAGCTCCGCATGTACAGTCTAATATAAATAATGAAACAAAAATGTAGGCATGATTTCAAGTTCAACAGTTAATCTCAATACAAGTGAAATAGTTCAATACTGTATGATATGAGGAATATGGCATCTCAATCGAAAGACCTCATGTAAATACTGGTCAAAAATTATTCGGTCACTCGGTACTGTTTATGGCCAATCCAGCCCAGGGGTGTTCCAACCCGTATATATATATACACATCGACTAACAGTCAGTCACTCAATGTTGTATAAGTCCAATCAAGTCCTGGGGTAATTTTATCCCCAAATGTAAATGAAACAGACAAGATCCATGTTTAGGTAAATTCATTACAATATAAATAAGTAAGGCAAGTCCATGCCCTGGGAAATCCATCCTGAATATATATAATCATCTACGCTCAATAGGGGTGTGTACATACTCTGGAGGGGCTCCTTTAGTCCAAGCGTGACATAAAGCTTATATGGCCTACTGCAAGTGGGTAGTCCCGATCCGTATAATAACAAAGCCTATAAGGCATGCTGCAGGCGGGCAGTCCCAATCCATAAAATAGTAAAACCTATAAGGCCTACTGCAAGCGGGCAGCCCCGATCCATATAATAATAATAATGTATAAAGCCATTTTGGCCTGCTGCAGGCGGGCAATCCCGATCCATTTAATGATAACATATATAAATCCAATATAGCCTGCTGCGGCGAGCAGCTCGATCCCATATATATCCTCACAATGGACGAATATGACTCAGTGTTAAATGCATATTTTTGAAACAATTAATGCAACAGCAACACGACCCTATGGGTCCTAAAATATCGGCACATAGCCTAAACATGAGCTTTATTACGAGCCTCAGCTCAATTCCTCTAACACGTGCCACATGTTCAAATAATAACATGATTCTTTAATTTTTCAACTCCACAAAATTTATTCAAGTCACAATTTTAATGGTGCACATCCACACGCTCGTCAACTATCGTGTGCGTCACTTCCAAACAATTTATATAACACCAATTCAGGGATTCATACTCTCAGAACCAAGCTTAGAAGTGTTACATACCTCAAACCGTGTAATTATTTACTCCGCTATACCTTTGCCTCATGAATTGGCCTCCAAACGCCTCGAATCTAGCCACAATTAATTCGATTCAATCAATAAAATTTATTGGAATTAATTCCATAAGAAAATACTAATTTTTCAACAAAATCCGAAATTTAGCTCAAAGATCGCCTGTGGGACCCACATCTCGAATCCCAATAAAAGTTACAAAATATAAATGCTCGTCCAACAACGAGTCCAACCATATAAATTTTATCAAATTCTGACATCAACTCGACCTCCAAATCCTCAGTTAAAGTCTATGAAAATTTCTATCATTTTCAACCCAATTCACTCATTTAGGGATAAAACAGCAATGGATTCCGGTAATTTAACCAAAATTGAGTTAAGAACACTTACCCCGTTGTTTTCCTTGAAAATCTCCCAAATATCGCCTATTTCCGAGCTCCAATTCGTCAAAAATGAAAAATCGGACAAAGTCCCATTTTCAGATCTTAAACATTCTGTCCAGGTTCGCATTTGCGGATAAAAATTTTGCATTTGCGAATGAACAGTACCTCCCATGAACAGTGTTCGTAATTGCGACAAATTGTTCGCAATTGCGAGTGAACAGTGTTTTCGCAATTGCGAATGAATAGTACCTCACCAGAAACCAGCAAACTCAAACTTCTCCGAAATGATCTGAAACCACCCTGAAACTCATCCGGAACCTCCCGGACACAAACCATATATGAATTTCAATCATAAAACATGCTACGGACTTGCTCGCGCACTCAAACACTGAAAAGAGGTCGTCTTGACCCAATTTTGACCATGTTCAAACTCTCAAATTTCTTAACTTTACTAGTCTCTCAACCAATAATCCAAAAATACACCATAGCCCCTCGGGACCCGTCAAATCATACCAACAAGTCCTAAAACAGCATATGAACTTAGTTGAAACTTCAAATTATATCAAACAATGCTCGAACCACGAATCATACCCCAATTCAAGCTTAATAAAACTAAGAAATTCCAACTTTTACATTAAATTCTGGAACCTATCAAATCACTGGATTCCGAACTAGATATCAAAAAAGTCAACTCCCCGGTCAAACTTCTCAAATATTCAATTTTTGTCATTTCAAGCCAAATTCCACTACGGACTTCCAAATAATTTTTCGAATACGCTCTTAAGTCCAAAATTACCATACGGATCTATTGGAATCATCAAAACTCCATTCCGGGGTTGTTTACACATAAGTCGACATCCGGTCACTATTTTAACTTAAGCTTTAAACCTTGGAACTAAGTATTCCAATTAATTCCAAAACCTCACCGGACCTGAACCAATCACCCCGGCAAGTCAAATATCAATTGTAAGGCATAAATTGAGCAGTAAATAGCGGAACGGGGCTGTAATACTCAAAACGACCAATCGGGTCGTTACAATCAGTTAGGGGTGGAAGACATGCGGGTAAAGGGGAGCCCTAAAGGGGGAGGCCCGACCCGTTGATATAATTGATATGGTATGGCTAAGGCCGCTACAGCAAATGGTGTCATTACATGTATGATTTAATTCATAATACATGAGCATTGTTCTTAGTTCGATTCAATTCCTATTATTGAAGTGAGACCTCCTATCATGCTCCATGTATGGTTAGTTAGTGATTTTGTACACCACTCACGTGTTTATCCATGTTGGGAGATTTGATGGTGTTAGCCCGTGTCTAGCATTTTGTTTTGTACACTATTGAGGGCTAAGAGTCCAAAAGTGACTTTCTGTTACTCACTACCGTGGGTTTTGATATAAATTCAGGATAGTTTGATTAAAATTTATGAATTATATACCCTACCGGTATGAGGGTTCATTTTGTGTTGTGAAATTATTTCACAGGATTTTTTATTTTTAAAAAATAAAAAGGGAATGGAAAATTTCAATTAGCACAATGTGTAAAATACTTGTGATGCAGAGTTGAGGACGAGATCCTCACAATTTTTATATGACGTGAAATATTTAAACCGGGCTATAAGCCGCAGTGAAAGTTATATAAGGACGAGGTCCATGTGGTGAAAATTTTATGTTTTTAAATTCTCCCTTTGTGAAATTTAAATTTGTACTATAGTATTAATAGGGAGTCATGTCTGTTAGGCTTATTTGATAATTTTGTATGTATTTTCTGTGCATATTTAGCCATATTTGTGCTGTGAATATTGAGTTTTAGCCTACGAAGTGAGTGCCCAAGTGACGTTAAATATGACTTGTTAATTCGAGTAAATAATTATGAGGTCTTCATGCCTCGCGTGTTGCTGTCAGTGTTGCGAAAATTTAAAATGGGATATTTGGTTAATATGAGATTAATTAAGGATGTTGGAATTAAGTATAAATAGTTATTATGACCAAAGATGTGGTTATGGACATACATATGATGTGTGCTTAGGCATGAGTTGCTATAGCCAGTTGAAACTAATATCGTGCGTTGATGTGATAATAAGGTCCTTCGAAAATGTTTGGAGTGTAAGGAATTGGTTTTAAAGTGTATAAATGTGGATTAAAGAAATAATCTCAACTGAGATGGTGTTGTAGGACCATGTTAAAATTTCAGTGAAGTAGAATCACCGAGAGTATGTGTGTAAGAATACACTCAGTAATTTAATGTCCTCAGAAAATTCTTGGAACGTTCGAGGACGAACGTATGTTTTAAGAGAGGGAGAATGTAACGACTCGACTTGTCGTTTTAAGAATTAACACCCCTTTCAGCGACTTAAGGTACCGAGAAACTTCGTAATATGTATTATGACTTGAGTTTGCTGTCGAGTTTGGTTTTCGGAAGATTAAGAATTAAATTGAAAGAACAATTCTTATTTTAGAAGTTAAAATGAAATGAGTTGACCGGAGAGTTGACTTTTGAGAAAACGACTCCAGAATGGAATTTTGAAGATTCCAACAGCTTCGTATGGTGATTTCGGACTTGGGCGTATGCTCGGATTTGGATTTGGAAGTCCGTAGGACAATTCGACGCATTTTGGCGAAAGTTGGAAAATAGAAGACTTTTGGAAAGTTTGACCGAGAGTTGACTTTATTGATATCGGGGTCAAAATTCAATTCCAAAACTTGTAACAGCTCCATTATGTAATTTAAGACTCGCGTGCAAAATTTGAAATCATTCCGGATTGATTTGATACGTTTCGGCGCAAATTATAGAATTTGGAAAATTCATAAACTCATAATTCGATTCGATGTGCGATTAGTAGTTTTGATGTTGTTCGACATATTTTGAGGCCTCGAGCAGGTCCGTGTTATGTTATTACACTTATTGGTATATTTGTACAAGGTCCCGAGTGGCTCGGATGGGGTTCGGATCGTTTGGCGCCTTGTTGAAGCTGCTGGATTTTCTATTGGCACAAGCTGTTTTTGGCAGCAACTAGTGCATTGCGTTAGGATTTTGGAAGCTTATATCTCAAATTTTATAAGGAATCTGGAAATTTTTAAAACATGAAAGTTGTAGACCTTTGATTCAAGTTTCCAGAAATATAAACCATTCATCATTTGGACATTTGTATAGAAAGTTATAATCAATTGACTGAAGGCTAGTACTGTAGATTTTGGCTACAGCGGTGTGCATCGCCAGATTTCTGATGTGCACAACTGACTTTGGAAGCTTATATCTCGAAATATATAAGGAATCTGGAAATTATCAAAACATAAAAGTAGTAGCCCTTGGTGTCTAGTTTCCATAAAGTTAAAGGATTCATCATTTGGACATTTGTACAGAAAGTTATTATCGATTACCGAAGGCTGGTAATGCTATTTTTCTGGGACTAAGGCAAAAATCGCATGTGTCAAATGTGATTTATAAGTCTCAAATGACAAATGCAACATACCTTGAAAGATTCTAAAAATGGGGGTTTCGGCCATTTTAACATATTTCGAGCTATGGAGCTCGGATGGAAGCGATGTTTAGGCGATGTTTCACATATTTGCGTGGGCAGATTCTAAAAATGGGGGTTTTGGCCATTTTAACATATTTGGAGCTATGGAGCTCGGATCGAAGCGATATTATAGGCGATTTTCACCATATGGATTGGGGTAAGTGTTCTATATCCGAAAATAATTATACTTCATGATTCTATGGTTACATTCATCATTTATTTCGGATTTAAATGGAAGAAATCAAGATTTTTACAAAACTTTTCCAGAACAAAAATTTAAGGTTTGGAGGTCGAGTTGTTATCGGAATTTGGTAAAATTGGTTTGGCTGAACTTGTGTCAAAATGGGTGTTCGAATTTCGTGAATATTTTGTTGGGTTCCGAGAGGCGGATCCCGCATTGACGTTTTGGTTGACTTTTTAATGTAAAATTTTAAGTCATCGTTTTATTATCTGGAATTATTTTCGATGAATTTTAATGAAGTTATACAATTAATTTGGATTGATTTGAGATGTCCGAAGGTCAATTCAAGCAAGAAGGCTATTTTGGAATATCGGCCTAACTCTGTAAATGTAAGTATCTTGCCTAACCTTGTGTGTGGGAATTTTCCCTAGGCATTGAGTCTTATTTAGAAATTGTGTGATTGTAAAACCATGTACCCGAGGTGACGAGTACGTACTTGATTTATATATGCAAACTATATCGGTTTAAAATTCGTAGACACCCTTATGTATTAAATTGGAAAATTGTGAATCCTTAGTAAATCCTTGATTTGTCATGCCTCATTCTTTGTTTGCTGAGTTTGCATTTATATGATAATTTGGTGTGATTGTGACTTGGAATTTTATGTGAATTTCATGTGTTTGTTGATTTGATATTTCCTGAAAATAATTATATTATGGATTTTTCCATATGCAAATAATTAATTAAATAAGTTTAAATTGAGGTATTAATATATTTATCAAAAAAATTGGACTAAAGAAGGTGTCATCTTATGCCGAGTTAATTTTCCTTCCTTGTTGTTATTTTCGAGATTTTATATCCGTTGTGTGGTGCCTTAGACTATTTGCTGTGAAATTAATTAATTTTGTTGTATCTTTGAAATTGGTTATGGCCTATGGGCAATTTATAATATGAACTGTTGTTTTGTGTTGTCGTGGTAGTATCCGTATAAATTGTTGTGTGATTTTAGTTATTGTTATGCAGCGGGTAAGGGTGTCATTCCACTGTTGATATTATGTGGGTATAAAGGTGACATTTTACTGTGGTTATGTGTGTTGAGATATTTTCTGCGCGGAACGATAAGGGAGGCTATTATAGGAGTGATATGGGTGGTTATATGAGTGATAAGGGTGACTATTGATATTGTCAGGGCGGAAAGATAAGGGTGGATATTGTCATGGGTGATATGTGATGATGTGGGATTAATGTGTTGGTGATTTTTATGTTATGTTGTGATTTCCTTGTGATTTATTTTATATATTGTGCAATTTATTTTATAAATTCAGTAAATTTGATAATAGTCACATATATGTTGAAATTATGAGCCTGTGTATATTGCTGGGTGGATTATGAGATGGGCACAAGGTGCCGGGGAAATTTGATGTATTTATTATTAGCATGTGAATTGTCCGTGCAATAATGATATGAATTATGGGCACGAGGTGCCATGGTTATATAATGATAATGATAGTGGCACGTGAATTGTCCGTACAGTTGTGATATAAAATGTGCGCACAAGGTGCCGTGAGTAAATGATGATGATATTGGCACGTGAGTTGTCTGTGCGGTTGTGATAGAGAAATTGGCACGAGGTGCCGTGGAAATATGAAAGTGGGTTGTGACCCGTATGTTATGACTATGAAATGAGGTGTCAGGGTGATATTTATTTGAATGAGAATTATATTCGAAAGATAATTATTTGAAAGAATTATATTTGAAGAATAATTATTTGAAAGAAGTATATTCTAAATATATTTATTGGAAAGGATTATATTCTAGAGATTTCTATTGAAAAACTTATAGATTAAAGATGTATATTTTGAAGGACGTGATTATTGGTTGTACTTTTGTTTATTATCTGTTTGAGCAATATTTATCTAGAGTTCTTGCTGCTTTGCTGTTTACATCACTAGTTGATTATTGTTGCTATCACTGCTATTTGTTTTCTATTATTTTTGTATACTATATTGCACAGGTTATTAGATAAGTGAGTGTCTTGACTGTACCTCGTCACTGTCACACCTACTTTTTTCCGAGGGATAGGGAGTTTTTCCAATTAAAGTGACGTTGTTCGAAATGAGATTATTTAATTTAGTTCAGAGTCGCCACTTGGAATAACTGATAGTGTCCCAAGTCACCGATTTATTTCAAATCCTAAATCGAGGAAATTTGACTTTGTTTTAAGGTCCGTGAAAATCAGAATACCGGGTAAGGAATTCTAATTAACTCGGGAGAAGGTGTGAGGCACTCCCGGATTCCGTGGTTTTAGCACGGTCGCTCAACTATTAATAATTAGCCTAATTATTTGATTTATTATATGTTTTAGAACCCTTTATGTGTTAATGCTTCTATACCGCTTTTAATTATTTTTAAACAATTACGGAATTTATTTAAACAAGTCGTGATGTCGCACACTCGCTTGTTTTTGTACATATTGCGAATCAGTGTTACGTGTAACGCACCCGCGATCTACACCATGTTGATTTTTATTATTTGAAGTTGGGGTCAAGTTGCGTGAAACGCGCACTTGAATTTAGAGTTACGTATCGTGACTATGCCACGGGAACTGTACCTATAAACACGATAATTTATTAATCGCACCTGAAGCAAGCTACGAATGTTTATAAGATTGTTTACTCAAACTATTTTGAAATTATTGTAAGGTCATGAATTATGAAATTATTTGTGGAAGAATTGAATTTATTATTTATAGAAAAGTGTGCTAGCTTAGAGAAAGATGGGTCAGCTATGTTATTTATTACTTTTGGTCCAAATTATTTTCTTCTCCAACAACCCAAAAACCAATTTCCTTAGAAACAAATCGTGGCCCAAGCAAATTATCCAACTCAATATCCCTTATTCTGTACATTTTTTAAACAAAACTAATGACACCACAATCTCATGAACAAAATTAGTAAACAAGCCAAATTACGGTGATTCAATACACCATTTATCCGGTTAAATCAACTCAGAACAAAAACTTTGCAACTCTAAAATTAACATCATGGTCCAATAAACATATGAACAGGGAAACAATCAGATTCAAATGATCTAAATATCAATAGAGTGAACTACTACTTCATGCTACCCAATAATCACACCAACATACAAGAAGGTAAATGGACAAAATAATCAGTGAAGAAAGGGAAACAACAGACCTTTGATATACATTAACAGAGTTGAAATTACAAGAGTGCTAAACAATTCGACGAGTGTTGACTGAAGCTTTCACCGGCCACGGAACCTCGAACAAAAAATCGCGACTTGCAACCCCGATCGACTTTGAAAAACCGGTGATTTAGTGGCTTGTTTTAGCTTGGTTTAAAGATGTTTTGGGGTGGTGATTTTGCTGGATTTTTCGAAAGAAAGGCGAAGAAAGAATGGCACGAGTAGAAATTCTCTTATCCTAGAAGAAGAAAATAAATTTCTCTCAATTCCCCCTCCCTCTATTTTTCGCCTTCTCTCTCGTTTTTCCTCCTCACATTTCTCTTCTATTTATAGAAAAATATTAATTTGTTTATTTTATTTTATTATTTTTTAATTAAAAAGAATTCCCACTTTCTATTTTTTTCCTTTTTAAAAAAATAATTCCCCACTTTCCTTTACTTTTATTTTTTAATTTCTCACTTTTTTACTTCTATTATATTTAAATTTCCACTTTTTTTTTACTTTCCAGTTATTTTGCTTTTCTTTCTTTTTTAATTTCCACTCTCTTTTACTTTCTTTTTTTTAAAATTTTCAGCTACCTTTACTTTTATTTTTTAATTTCAACTTTCTTTTACTTTTCCTTTTTTTTTTATTCCCATCCAAAAATTGAAAAAACATATTTATTTTTTTTCAGTTTTAATTTATTTTATTTAAAATAAAAATAATATTAATAGTAATAATTGACCTTTTAAATTATTTTTAATTTTTACCCTATATATAAAAAAAATGTAACAAAGATAAAAATATGTATTAAATTTCTAAAAATATTTATACAATAGAAGGTGATAAAAATTAAAATATAGCCAAAAATTAGGTGCTCGCAGTTGCCCCTCTTTGTTTGGAAACATGAAGAGTTTTCAAGCAATGACTAGGCAAGCGATGTAACTAATATTTGACCAAACCGTTATAAAAAAAGGAAAAAAAATAAAAGATAGGGTGCAACCGAGTCCTGATTTTGGACATCCTACATATCCCGAGTTATAGGGGAATCAGGTCGCGTGTAGTTCAAGGAAGATGATAGAATGATGAGTTGAGGAGTCGAGTGAGGTTCCGTCGAGGCTCCGGTCCGCGGTCCTGCTATTATATCAAAAAAATAAAAATAAAAATAAAATACTAAAAAAGCCTATGAGTTATGAGTTACAAGATTCCTATCTATGAGTCTTCTGAAACTTGATCTTGAGTCTTGGCTGGTTCTTCATGCAAACTCTTATCTAAACCTTGATGCTCGCTAGTTGTAGGTTCTAATTCATTATTTTATAGCTTCTTCTAATCAAAACGGGACTCCAATACTCGTGGCTTCAGTCATGTCTTGAGATGCCATATCTTTTTAACTGCTTTTGCATTTTGGATTCACTTTTTCTTTTCTTTTCTTTTCTTTTCTTTTATTATGAATTGAGACTTCTTCTTTTGGTCATCTCGAACTCAATTCCTCGAGGTAAAACCTACTCAGACAACAAAACAAAACAAACAAACAAACGAAAATTTTCTGCCCTAGTTTACACTAGGAAAATTTCGTGAGTTATTGTAACAAAATTCTAAACTACTTCTTTATTGAAAGTAATAAAAGGTCGGGAGTGGTGTACCCCGAAAAGATCATGCTGATTTTTTTTTTTGGATGGTGTTCTTTTATTGTCAAAATGATGTCTCAGCTAACGATTGGTGTACATTATGTTGGGAAAATGTGGCAAGGGAATGGTATACCTTAAATTGGCAATGATATCAGGGAGTGGTATACCGTGCATTTAAGATCAAATCAACTAGGGAGTGGAGACCCTATGTCTAAAATAAAATCAACTAGGGTGTGGAGACCGTATGTTTGAAAAGAGACTAGGGAGTGGAGACCATATGTCTAAAATAAAATCAACTAGGGAGTGGAGACCCTATGTTGGAAAAGAGCCTAGGGAGTGGAGACCCTATGTCTAAAATAAAATCAACTAGGGAGTGGAGACCCTATGTTGGAAAGGACGAATAGGGAGTGGAGACCCTATATCTAAAATAAAATCAACTAGGGAGTGGAGACCCTATGTTCGAAAAGGCGACTAGGGAGTGGAGACCCTATGTCTAAAATAAAATCAACTAGGGAGTGGAGACCCTATGTTGGAAAAGCGACTAGGGAGTGGAGACCCTATGTCTAAAAAAATAAAAATCAACTAAGGAGTGAAGACCCTATGTTGGAAAACGCGACTAGGAAGTAGAGACCCTATGTCTAAAATAAAATCAACTAGGGAGTGGAGACCCTATATTAGAAAAGAGACTAGAGAGTGGAGACCATATGTCTAAAAATATCAACTAGGGAGTGAAGACCCTATGTTGGAAAATAGACTAGGGAGTGGAGACCCTATGTCTAAAAAACATCAACTAGGGAGTGGAGACCCTATGTTGGAAACATCAACTAGGGAGTGGAGACCCTATGTTGGGAAATAGACTAGGGAGTGGAAACCTTATGTCTGAAATAAAATCAACTAGGGAGTGGAGACCCTATGTCTAAAATAACCTCAACTAGGGAGTGGAGACCCTATGTTGGAAAAGAAACTAGGGAGTGGAGACCCTATGCCCAAAATAACTTCAACTAGAAAATGGAGACCCTATGTTGGAAAAGAAACTAGGAAGTGGAGACCCTATGTCTAAAATATCATCAACTAGGGAGTGAATACCCTATGTTGGAAAAGAGACTAGGGAGTGGAGACCCTATGTCTAAAATAAATTCAACTAGGGAGTGGAGACCCTATGTCTAAAATATCATCAACCAGGGAGTAGATACCCTATGTTGGAAAAGAGACTAGGGAGTGAAGACCTTATTCTAAAATAAAATCAACTAGGGAGTGGAGACCCTATGTTGGAAAACAGACTAGGGAGTGGAGATACTATGTCTAAAATAACATCAACTAGGGAGTGGAGACCCTATGTTGGAAAACGCAGCTATGGATTGGAGACCCTATACTATCACGATTTGGAACTTTCTTTCTTTTCTTTCTTTTTCATCATTTTAAAAAAAAAATCATTTCAATTTTTTTTTAAAATTATTTTTCAGAGAATGAGTAAATGCGGGAAAGAATTTGAAGAAGACTTCTCTTTTGGAGTTGTTGCTACAACAGAGCTATTTCTAGCTCCCGCGCGATTTCCTTTTTTTCTTCTTCTTTTTTGTAGTTCTTCTTTTGGAGTTCTTCACTTGCTTCTTGCAAGGTTGCTTTTGGATTGCACTTGTTTTCTATTTTTCAAACATAGAACAATTGTTAATTGGAAACGATGGTTGGTTTTGCGGCCTTGAATGTTTCAACCACTTGATCTTGGCCCATCTTCTTTTGATGATGATTTCAACCTGCCACTAGTTGTTTCCTGAATACCACTTGCATTCTTGGCCCCAGAGAGCCTTTGACTTTTCAAACTTTTACAGGATGGTTGGTCGCATAGGACTTAACCTTTTCAACTTAATCTTGCCCTTGTAGGCACTATCAATTTGATTTCCTCTTTCCAAGAGCTTTTGATTTCGAAGCATCAGCCGCCATGGCCAGTTGGGGTCGACTTGATGCCCCGGCTGAGGTTGGGTACCCTTTTTTACATATTAGCTTGCATCAAATGAGAGCCCTATAAATCAGTCTTGACATCCCATCTTTGCCTTAGTTTTGGAACAGAGTTAGACCGAAAAGTATTCAAAGAAAAACAAACAATGGAATGAAGAATGAGTTTGAAACAGAAGGTATCCCTTTCCGGGAAAGGAAAATAAGGAATTATCTGAAGTACATGCGAACTTCACTGAACATGACATGCCTTTTGAACTGGATACCTGACATGTGTAAACCGTCTGATTCTCAGATATTTACCACAACTTTTACCTCAAAATCGTGGAACCTTGCTCGGGGTCGTGTTGATGCCATTGGTTGTGAGGATCCTTTTTTCGATCAAGGCGCCCTTTTTGAGTTTTCACCAGTTGACCTCTCTCATTTCTCTTCTCACCATCGCCTTACAGTGCTATTTGCGAGCTTTCACCAACAAGACTCTTATTTTCAATTTCTCTGCTTGCCATCGCCTTACGGTGCCCGTGAGGGTTTTCACCAATAAGACTCTCTCATTTTATTTCTCTCATTTTGGTCGTCTTAGATCCAAGTAATTGTACCCTCCAATTTGAACATCTTTGTCGATTGGTCGGAAGAACTTGAAAAGGATTTGGGTAAAAGAAATTGGATTGAATTACAACTTCGAAAACTTTCAGGCGAAACCATCGCCGAACCATTATAACATCTGCCCCAGTTACTACTTTTGGGAAAATGTGGATTTTTGTTTTGGTGTAATGGAAACCCAGAGGGAGGTTGCCTACGTATCCTTTCGGAATCAAGTCGAACGTAGTTCAAGAAATTTGTTTCTTATTTTCTTTTGTTTTTCCTTTTTATTTTTTTATTTTATAACACTTTCAAATAAAGGGAACCGACTCAAAGGGTTTGCAAAGGATTGGTAGTGTTTGGATAGTGAGAAAGAAAGCCTTCATCATCCCAATCGGAGTATGTTAAAGCTGTGAAAGTAGTCAAACGTAATACCTTTTGACCGCATCTACATTTACAGCTGTCTCGGGATCATTTCCTTCGATGTCTCCCAAATACAACGCTCTCTTCGGAAATACACTTCTTATAATGTATGGACCTTTCCAATTAGGAGCAAAGTTTCCTTTGGCTTCTTTCATGATGCGGGAGAATACGTCTCAGAACGAGTTGCCCCACTTCAAATTTTCTAGGCTGCACTTTCTTATTGTAGGCACGGGCCATTCTTTGTTGGTACAACTGCCCATAGCAAACCGCAGCCATCCATTTTTCATCAATCATAGTTAACTATTCCAACCTAGTTTTGACCTATTCATCATCCTCGATCTTGGCTTCATTAATATCCGAAGAGAGGGAATCTCAATTTCTGTGGGTATTATGGCTTTAGTGCCATAAACCAATAAGTAGGGAGTGGCCCCAACTGATGTGTGCACGGTCATGCGGTATCCTAATAATGCAAATAGCAACGTTTCATGCCATTGTCTGGAACTATGAATCATTTTCCTGAGGATCTTCTTGATGTTCTTGTTTGCAGCTTCAACAACGTCATTAGCATTGGGCCGATAAGGGGAAGAATTACGATGCGCAATTTTAAACTGTTCGCATACCTCCTCATCAAGTGGCTATTCAGATTTGCAACATTGCCTGTAATGATAGTTTTAGGAATACCAAAACGACAAATAATGTTGGAATGCACAAAGTCCACCACTGCTTTCTTGGTGACGGCTTTGAAAGTGACTGCTTCAACCCACTTTGTGAAATAATCAATGGAAACCAGGATGAATCTGTTCCCATTTGAAGTTTATGGCTCGAACAGCCCAATGTCATCCATACCCCAAGCAACGAATGGCCAAGGCACTGACATATGATGTATATATGAAGGCGGTGCATGAATCAAGTCACCATGTATCTGGCACTAATGGCACTTCCAGACGAAACTGAAACAATCATTTTCCATGGTCATCCAGTAATAACCCGCCCGTAGGATTTTCTTTGCAAGGACATACATGTTCATGTGAGGCCCACATACCCCCGAATGCACTTCATTCATGGTCTGTTCAACTTCTTGGGAGTCTAAGCACCTCAAAAGATTTAGATCTGGAGTTCTTTTGTATAGGACGTCTCCACTCAAAAAGAAACTGCTTGCAAGCCTTCTGATGGTTCTTTTTTGATCTCCACTGGCTTGTTCGGGATATTCTTTTATTTTCAAAATCCTTTTGATATCATGATACCATGGTTGAATATCTAGATCCATTTCAATTGTGTTATAATAACCATGCCTTTCTCGAATTTGGATTTCTAGCGGGTCAATATGAACATTACTCGGGTACAGTAACATTGAGGCTAGAGTAGCTAGTACATCAGCAAGCTCATTGTGAAATCGAGGAATATACCTAAACTCAACGGACTTGAACTATTTTCTAAGATCTTCCACATGTTGCCTGTATGGGATGAGTTTGATGTCTCGAGTTTCCCATTCACCTTGGGCTTACCGAATGATCAAATCAAAATTCCACATGATCAATAATTCCTCTACATCCAGATCAGCTGCCATGTTCATGCCCATGATGTAAGCTTCATACTCGGTGGTGTTGTTTGTACAAAAATACCGAAGTCGGTCTATGGTCGGATAGTGTTGACCTGTGGACGAAATCAGAATTGCTCCAATCCTGACACCTTTTGCATTTACAGCTCCATCAAAGATCATTTTCCAAGCATTAGTTTCCTCTGGAATTACTTAAATTGACTTCACTTCCTCGTCTGGGAAATAAGTGCTTAGGGGTTGGTATTCATCATCGACCGGGTTCTCCGCTAAATGATCCGCCAAGGCTTGGGATTTCATCGTTGTGTGAGTGGCATAGACAATGTCGAACTCAGTGAGCAGGATTTGCCATTTTGCTAACCTTCCCTTGGGCATCGATTTTTGGAATATGTACTTCAGAGGATCCATTCTGGTTATGATATATGTTGTGTAGGCCAACATGTAATGTCTAGTTTCCGGGCAACCCAAGTTAGGGCGCAACAAGTTCTTTCCAACAATGTGTACTTGGCCTCATAATTGGTGAACTTCTTGCTCAGATAATATATGTCTTGCTCTTTCTTCCTGGTCACATCGTGTTGCCCTAGGACACATCCGAAAGAATTTTCCAAGACTGTCAGGTACAAGAACAAAGGTCTTCCGGGCTCAAGCGGAACTAACACTGACAGATTTGACATATATTCTTTGATTTTATCAAAAGTTTCTTGACACTCATCTGTCCATTTGATCGCGGCGTCTTTCTTCAGCAACTTAACTATGGGCTCACACGTGGTAATAAGCTGAGCAATGAATATACTGATGTAATTCAACCTCCCTAGCAGACTCATGACCTCTTTCTTGGTTTTCGGAGGTGGTAAATCCAGAATAGACTTTATCTTTGTTGGATCTAATTCAATACCCCTCCGACTGACTATAAACCCCCGAAGTTTCCCAAATGGAACTCTGAATGCACATTTAGCTGGGTTCAATTTCAAATCATACTGATGAGTGGTGATTTTACTACTTATTTTAGTCTCTTTTCTTTATATTTTGAGTCCTTTAATTATAATATGAGGTTGTTATGGTGTGTATTGCTAGATTTTCATGTAAATGATGCCATGAAGAGAGTTGAATTCAATTGAAGTGGAATTGACAAAAACAAATACAAAAGTGCAAAATCCGTCAGTGATTCTGCATCTGTGGAATATTGTTCGCATATGCGAGGTGAAAGGCCGCATATGCGGAATTAAACTTTCTTCCCTGGACCACATGTACGAAAGAAGAACCACTTCTGCTCATAAAATACACATCTGCGATTGTGCATCTGCGCATGCAAGTCTGCGTTTGCGGAGCCAGAGTTTCCCTTCAATGTTCGCATCTGCGATAGGCTATCTGCATCTACGGAGCCGCGTCTGCATGGATACTTCCACATGTGCGGTCAACGGGCTTCAGACCATGGAAGACTTGGAAATTCACATCTCCTCAATTCCAAACCCACAAATACACGACCTAGCAAATCTTTTGGACATCTTTGGCTTAGTTTTTGTTCCTAGACTATAGAAGACAAGTTTTGGAGCTAGGGTTCTTTCACGTACACTTGGGTCTTGAAGATTTGAATCTTTTGGTTGAGAATTTCTTACTCATTTATGCTCATTTCTTCATTTCCTTGCTTTGTATTGAATATTTTTAAGTGTGTAGTATTTTTTCCAACACTTGAATCTTGTTTATGGGAATCTTGAATCCGCGTCTGCTTAATCTCTTAATTGGTTTAGGGATAATTCAATTAGGAAGTCTTGTTGTCTTCGGAAGAAGCTAATATAGAATTATTACCCGAGGCAATTTAACATAAACTCGCTCATATTTGTAAAATCGTGAAATACATTGGATTGTTACTTGAGTGTAAATCCCGATGCATCCATGCTTATAGTCATTGATCATTTTACTTGCTTTTTAGGTTAGTTTACATTTTCGCATTTAGCTATAATATTTTCACAACTAAATTCAAAGTGTTTGGCATTGCATAACAAGTGATAATTCTCTTACATTCCTAATCGTCTACATATTGTTCTCTGTGGGATTCGACCCCGACTCATAGTTGGGTAAATTATATTGCATGCGACCTTGTCCATTTACTTTTTAGTAGTGGATTTGGACGTCATCAAAATTGGCGGCATTGTCGGGGAAACAATTTAGCGTATTTAGGTTGTTTGAGAAGTAAGCGTAAGTGATTTGGTCCAAACTTGTGAATATTTATGTAATTAGTTTCTTATCTTTGTTTATTTTTCTTGTTTATTTTCATAATTTTTGAAAATGGCATCACATATTGAAAATTGGTTGGAAGGTAGTTGTTCATACTTTGATGACCCTTGTCCTTATTGCGGAGGACCACACTCGTGGCAAAATTGTTTAAATTCTCCCGGGGGTGAATTGTACGCACAATCTTAAACCCATGAGTGGAGTACTTGTGATAAGTGTGGTCGTCAAAATGGTCATTGGGATAATTGTGCATATTTGTCCTTCCCTTCCCCAAGCCTCCGCTGTGATGATTTTACTTTTTGTGATGACAAGTATAGGGACATGGAAGTGGAATAAATTGAGCATGATCAAAATGGAGAGTTCAAGCTCATGTTAGAATGCCTACTTGAAGGAGGAAACAAAGAGCAAGGTTCCTTGGAGGAGCTTTTGGAAATAGTCTCCAAAATGACTTGGCGCTTGAAAGGATGCACTCACAAATGGGAGAAACACTTGAATCTTTAGAGGCCCAAAAAGCCTCGGAAGTGAATGAAAGCCAAGAACCCTCTTTAGATGTGGAAGCCGAAAATCCTTCCTTGTCACTTGATCAAAACCAAGAAGAACTCTCAAATGCTCAAAAATGAGAAAATGATGCTCATGATGGAGGCCATTCTTGAAAATGAGGAGAAGCACCACTTCGCACTCGAGGACTTGAAACAAGGCTTGACTCAAGATGATGATGATGATATCCGTACCTTGGAAAATCAAATGAAAATATTGGTTGAGGCTCACTATGCCCACCAACTTGAGAGCGTGGAAAGAGATCAAGAAGAGTCTGACAACGAGGAAGAAATTGAGCTTTATTTTTAGGAATCAAGAATTAAACATCCGCCAACCGACTCCATGCTTGTCAATGATGCCGAGAAAAATATGGAATTAGAGTCAACCGATGTAAGTGAAAATATGATTGAAGTTGACTCTAGTTCGGGGGAAAAAGTGGATGTCATAATGCGGGAAGATTTGCAATTTGAAGGCTTGAGGTTGCATTCCAAGCATTTTTCTACCTTGGAATTGCATGGGGATATGGGAATTGAGCCGTACGAATCCATATGGAAGTGAAAAGAAGAAAAGCAAGAGCCATACATTTTGCAATTTGCATATTCAAGAAGGCAAAATGACATTCCTCATAAGAAAGCTAAGAAATGCAAAATGAAGAAATTAATGCGTGGCTTGATCATCTACTTATCACCCCCTGTTGCACGTGGTCACAAGCTTGATTCCAAGTTAGGTGCCCAGTTCATATCGTCCAAGTGGAGAGAAAAGTGGTAAAGTTGATTAGTGTCGTGCCACGACGTTAAATGTGGTGCTTGGTGGGAGGAAACCCATTGTTTTCAAAATTTATAGTCGTTTTTGAAATTTTCTTTTTTAGAATAATTTATTATGTTATTTTTGACTAATCTGCAAAGTTTCAGATGTTTTCGAGTTGAATTAAGGGGTTTGAAGTGTTGGAACAAGCCAAAATAGTGGCTGCCCAGATATGCCCAGTTGAAGTCTGCTTCAACCGCATCTGCGGACAAGGCACGCAAGTGAGCTTCCACAGAAGCGAAGAAATCAGGCACAGATGCGCTTCTTTTCTTGCAAGTGCGTAAATAAGACAAATGAAAGATCCCAGCCCTCATTTCATCAAGTAACTCTAATTTATCCCCAAAATCAAAAACATACCTCTCATCTCTCATACAAAGCAATCACTGCATCAAACTGCTCACGCTCGAGTTCTCACACAAGACAACACAAGTATCTCTCATCTACTCATCTAATCTACTCCTCTCTTCTACTTCTCTTTCCTTCTTCTTCTTCCTTATTTCTGGGTTCCCATGGCCGTTTCCCATGATTCCCCATTTCCCTATGAGTAATATTGATATTAGGGTGAGGAAGTTGGTTGAGAGTAGGTTTGTGTGTGCTACTAAGGATGAAGAACAACATTTTGGGAAGTCTGAGTACCAAAGTAAATTGAAGAAGCATAGCATTATCTTTGTCCGTAATATGTTCGACAAATTGTCCGAAAGAAATTTTGTTGCTAAGTGCCTTGAAAATCATGTTAATCAAGTCGTAAAAACTTGTATTGCACTAATTTAAAAGTCTTGAGTATAAATTAGGTGCCAAAATCATGTTTAAGAAGTGAAAAAGTCAAATTTCAGGGTTTGTTTTTTGGAACCCCTAATGAATACCGTAGAAGCGGAAAAGTGCCGCAGATGCGACCTCGCACCTGGGATGCCTTCTTCACAGGTGCGACTTCTGGTAAACTGGGAAATTCTGCAGGTACGATCTGAGTCTCGCAAATGCGCAACCGCACCTGCGACAATACCTACGCAAATGCGAAAACTGGGTAGATTTTGCAATTCCAGTAGCTTTGCAACTGAAGCTTCCGGGTCCCATTCGACTTGATTCTTTGGCCTAACTGCATTGTTTTGAATTTCTTAACATGATTCTAATTCCCGGCTAACATGGTTTTGATTTGTTTTTTTTTAAGGTACTTTTAGCTTAAAATGGAGCCGAATATGAACGAAAATGCCTCGCTTGATCACGAAATTGAAGAAGTGGCTGAGGACTTGAAGTATGATGCTAACATATTCATGTCTTTCCATTGCCAAGCTCGATATTATGATGATCTCCTCACAAAGAAGCTCAAACTTGAGAAGTTAATTGACGATGACAAAGTGGCCGAGCTCCTTCCGTATTTCCATAGCCGGCTAGTTTCAAGCGGATGGACTTGCTTCATTTCCACTCCATGCAAAGACAATGAGGAATGGGTCAGGGAATTTAATGCCAATTTAAGTCGTACACATTTCCAAAACCATGAAATCACTATAAAAGGGGAAGACTGTGAGATTTGGAGTTGAAGAGATAAATAATGTCTTTGGGATCCCAAATCATCCGCTCGAGCCAGTGCAAGAAAGAGATGCATGCGGCAATGGTGATTGGCTAGTCACAAAGATATGTCCTCCAGGTCATAGAGTGACTTGGGCTACAAAGAAAAAGGCATCAAATATGGTGATTTCACAACCGAACCAAAAATGTGGTTGTATATCATTGCGAGTAGAGTGTCTCCTTGTGGGAATGTGTCTGATGTCCCATATACCAGGGCCTTGATAATTGCTTGCATCCTTGATGGCAATCTTGTGAATGTCGGTCACTACATTATTTAGGAGCTGAAGGAGTATGTGCTTCAAGGTGGCACGTCATTGATATTTCCATCATTGATTACAGAGTTGTGCCGGTGTGCACAAGTTGAGAAATGGGATGGAGATCATTTGATACTGACAGACAAGCCCCTTCACCCATTAAGAGTGACAGGAGAAGGCAGTATGCAAAAGAGCAAGAAGAGGAAATTGGAGATTACGGTAGGTGAGGGATCCTCATCACAAGCTACTCAGGCCGAGGGTCCATTTGGGATGCTAAATTCCCATCTTTCCTCCATTCGTGACCTAGTGTCACAACTTCCTAGTGGGCCTTCACACTCCCAACCTATGCCCGAATATTGTACCAGGGAAGAACTGAAGATCTACATGGAGGTCTAGAAAAAGTCTCACGAGAAGTTGGCATTTTCTGTTGGCAGGATTGAGGCAGCCTATGGCAACATGGCCAAGGCACATGTAAATCTGCAGGCGGACTTCAAAAAGGAGAAAGAGAGAAATAAGAAGAAAGGGAAGTTTATGATAAAGATGTGGAGATGCATCAAAGCCATCTTCAAATAGGGCCAGCCGAACAGGAAGATACTTGTTGCTGATGGTGAGGATAGCGAGGTGTACTCTTTCATGTCGAGTGTTGATGCTGATGATGATGATGATACTGATGATGTTGAGGCTGAGAGTTCTCAGCAGCAGTGATTAGCCCTCTCTCGCAGTCTGCTAGTCTGATGCAGCCCTCAGGGAGACCCTCAAACTACTCTTATTTTCTTTTGATATTGTGCAATGAGGACACTGCAATATTTTTAGTTGGGGTGGCTTTAGGGAGTATTCTTTATTTGTACATTGATTCTATATATGTGCCCTTGCCTGGTGTATGTTGTAGTATGAATATTGTGTGCCCTTGTTGGGCTTGTTTTAGTAGTGCTTATCATGTGCTCTTGCCGAGCGTAGTTGTGATTGGTTGTACATTTGCAAGATTAGTCACTTTTGTTATTCTATTTTATTTTTCTTTTTTTACTTATTTTCTTTAGTAGTTTTTAGTTTATGTTATTTTTGTTCATTTAGTATTAGTTTCTTTAAGTAGTTTTTGTTATTTTATTTTATTTCTTTAGTGTTTATTTTATCTTCTTTAATAGTTTTAGTTTATATTTTATTTCTTTAGTAGTATTTCCTTGGGTTTTCTTTATGCTATGGTTCTTTCCCGAGGAACATTTTTGTGATGAATCGGGTGACTTTTCCCTATGATGGATGGCGTGACGACTTTCTTAAGGGAATTAGTCTTGTTTTGTTATGTGGAGATGTTTGGATTATTTGGTACTAATAAAAATTAGTCTCTTGTATGTGAAGTGTGGATTAAGAATACCCATCCGAATTTTGGTTTTAAATTGAAAAAGTAAATTGCATGGGAAAGAATAATTTATGTGATAACGTTTTGGCTCTTTTGGTGACTCTTTGCCCACTAGTTGGCATGATATTGCTCTAGATGTTGTTATTAAGAAGTGAAATTGATCCGTCTTGATTAGTTCATGTGCCATGTGTGTTAGTTTTTGTTATAAATAATTCTTGTGTTTACTTCTATCATCTAGAACTTGCCTGGTTGGTCTTTCAATGCTAATATTAATTATGTTTGGTTGGAGAGATGACCTTAGGCATTCTTTGTGATCTTTGAAAAAGCCAATTTAGCCTTTCAAGCCTACCATTGTATAAATATTATCACTAGTTTACCCCATTTGAGCCTTTAACCTCTTTTTTGGCCACCTCATTACAAACCTTTACCCTTTTGTGAATTAATTTCCTCTTTTGAACCCGTCCCTCCTTGAATATTGAGAATGAGGCTAAAAGCCTAAGTTGGGGGTGTTGGTGGCAAGTTGAAAATTGGTAAGGTTGTACATTGAGGGTAGAAACATATACCTCAAAGTTGTTCATATGAAGTTACTCAAGCTCCAAAAGAAAATAGTAAAAATTATTTATTTATTTAAAAAGAGAAAAATATGTATATATATAAATATGGAGTCTTGAGAAAATTAGAGAGGTACTTTAAGGTAATTCTATGTTGGTAACTAGATGTCAATAAAGGCGATATGGTTTAAAAAGAAGCAAAGTGCAAAAAGAAAGACAAATATGAGTAGTGTTCAAGGAGGGTGTTGTCACTTGTATCCCAAATGCTTATCCGACCCTTACCTAAACCTACATTACAAGCTTAAAAAGTCTGTATGGGATCTCCAACCGAATGTTCTTGAATAGGTGGAGAATTAAAATAAGGGCAAGCTTATGGCATGATATTTTGTAACACTTGAAATTCTTTGTTGAGAGTGAGTGTCTTTGTGCATTTATCCCTTGTGTTGTATTTGTAAATATGGTGATTTTGGGACTTTCTTTCTTGTGACATTGATGACATTGATGTATCCCGAAATGAGTAAATTGAGCATATGTAGTAGACTAGTGCTTTTGAGTCAATTCTTGAGGCTTTTTGTTGTCACTTGATTATTTTGAAACTCCTTGCATTTCTTAAAGTTGTTTTAAATGAGGGAGTTATTTAGTTGAAATTCACATGCTTGAGCCTAATTATTAGTACCAACCAAATTCATAAGTATGGTGCTTAATTGGAGAATGTGATTCGTGTATGATAGCAATGCCACTTGTGCTTTAAATGGTAGAACCTCATTGAATTGTTGGTTTTGATTTGCTTGAGGACAAGCAAAAGCTTTAAGTTAGGAGTGTTGATGAGTGGTGATTTTACCACCTATTTTAGTCTATTTTCTTTATATTTTACGTCCTTTAATTATAATATGAGGTTGTTTATGGTGTGTATTGCTAGATTTTCAGGTAAATGATGCCATGAAGAGAGTTGAATTCAATTGAGCAAAAAAGAGAACGAAAGTGCAAAATCCCTCAGTAATTCCGCATATGCGGAACACTGTTCGCATATGCGAACTTGCATCTGTGAGGTGGAAGGCCGCATGTGCGGAATTAAGCTTCCTTCCCTGCCCCGCATCTGCGACCGAAGAATTGCTTCTGCGGTAGCGCATCTGCTCATGCAAGTCCGCTTCTGCGAAGCCAGAATTTTCCTTCAATGTTCGCATCTGCGATAGGCTATCCGCATCTGTGGAGCCGCATCTGCGTGGATACTTTTGCAGGTGCGGTCAACGGGCTTCAGACTTGGGTAGACTTGGAAATTCACATCTCCTCAATTCCAAACCCACAAATACACGACCTAGCAGGTCTTTTGGACATCATTGGCTTATTTTTCAGTTCCTAGACTAGAGAAGACAAGTTTTGGAGCTAGGGTTCTTTCACACACACTTGGGTCTTGAAGATTTGAAACTTTTGGTTGAGAATTTCGTACTCATTTATGCTCATTTATTTATTTCCTTGCTTTGTATTGAATATTTAAGTGTGTAGTATTTTTTCCAACACTTGAATCTTGTTTATGGGAATATTCATATTTAAAGTGTGGATTAAATATCTTGTTGTGCTTATGTATTGAACGATTTTTATTTATTATGAAGTGAGTTATTGTTTCTTTAATTATTCTTGTTTTTTAATGTTTCCAAAAGGATTAGATAACCTAGGACTCACACATTAACTTCGAATTAATTTTGGAAAAGATTATTTGGGGTTGGGAAAGATTAATTGACAGGAACTTGAGGATTTAACCCTCACTTTATAGATTCTACCTAGGAATAGGATTGAACTACTTGTAGTTGTATCAGGGTGTGCTTAATCTCTTAATTGTTTTAGGGATAATTCAATTAGCAAGTCTTGTTAGTCTTCGGAAGAAGCTAATATAGAAGTATTACTTGAGGCTAATTAACATAAACTCACTCATATTTGTAAAATCGTGAAATACATTGGATCGTTACTTGAGTGTAAATCCCGATGCATACATGCTTGTAGCCATTGATCATTTTACTTGCTTTCTAGGTTAGTTTACATTTTTGCATTTAGCTATAATATTTTCACAACCAAATTCTAAGTGTTTGGCATTGCATAACAAGTGATAATTCTCTTACATTCCTAATCGCCTACATACTGTTCTCTATGAAATTCGACCCCGACTCATAGTTGGGTAAATTATATTGCATGCGATCGTGTCCATTTATTTTTTAGTAGTGGATTTGGACGTCATCACATACTTGGACAGACGCTCAAAGAACTTCCTCAGATCTCGCACATGGTCTTCTTGTGTTCTGGATTTAATGATCACATCATCCACATACACCTCAATTTCCTAGTGCATCATGTCATGGAAGATGGCAGTCATAGCTCTCATGTAGGTTGCCCCGGCATTTTTCAGACCGAATGACATGACCCTGTAACAGTAAGTGCCCCAAGATGTGGTGAAAGTCGTCTTTTCTGCATCTTCTTCATCCATCATAGCATGGTGATACCCAGCATAACAATCCACGAAAGTCTTTATCTCATGTTTGGCACAGTTATCAACAAGAATGTGGATGTTTGGCAAAGGAAAGTTGTCCTCGAGGCTTGCTTTGTTCAGATATCGATAATCAACACACACTCGGGTTTTCCTATTAGTCAACCATGTGGTGTATTGGACCACTCAGATCACACCGGCTTTCAGTTGTTTAGTGACTTCTTCTTTTATCTTGTCACTAATGTATGTTTTCAACTTTCTCTATTTCTGTTGGACGGGTGGATAACCGGGATAAGTTGGCAACTTATGTGCCACCAAATCAACGCTCAGCCGTGGCATATCATCATAGGAACATGCAAACACATCTTTGAATTAAAAAGAAAGTTGGATCAATGCATCTATAGTTCTTTCATCAGCGTGAATGCTTATCATGGTTTCTCTGATCTCTTCTGAACTGCCCAGATTTACTAGCTCGGTTTCATTTAAGTTTAGCTTAGGCTTATTTTCAAATTGTTCCAATTCTCGATTTATTTACCTAAAAGCCTCATCTTCATCATATTCTAGTTCTTGATTCATTATTTCACAGTTAGACAACTTTTTAGGCTCTCGGCATGAAGTTTGCAAGCATGTCATGTTATTTAAGTCCGCATTATTAGAACTGAAAAGGAAAAGATAATAAAAATAGCAAAATTAGAATAAAATAAAAGAGACATCTATAGACGATGAAATATTGATTTCATTGAATTCAATTGAAGATATGAGGGTTTACATCAAAATCAAAAAACAATAAAGTAAAAACATTCGAGTTATACCCTGAAATAACTCGTAATATAGAAGAGATGGTAAGACTAGCCTATCGGGACTCTAGTCTAACAGGGAATGGGGTAGCTTTCCAATTCTGAAGCTTGGCATCTAGCCCCATATATTGCACCTCGGCAGTGCTCGTGCCTTCCCCTGGATGGACCATGTGAGACTCATATAATATTTGTTTCAGGGCTTCACAAATATAATATATTTCTTCGGCCGTGAATGCCTCTTCTTCTTCTTCCACATACTTGGGTTTGACAAATGATCGGGCAAGATGTGGAATGGTCTGGGGCAGGACTCACCCTTTTTCTTTGCGCTCATTCGCCCATTTTCTGTCAGCTTCTGTAGCTCAGAAATCTGCGCCGAAAAACTTCTCATTGGCGATCGAAGTAATAGGCTATGTGATTCCATGTAGAGACACCCCGAGTCCCTTTCAGGGATTGTACCCATGCCTAATCATTTCAGTGGCGACCATGACCGAGGCATTAGATAATCAAGGTTGAGGTAATGTGGGCCCTTCTTCACATTGGTCGGCCACCACAATCTCTAAGGCCTGGTATACAATATGCTCGTTGCCTTCCCAAGCTTCAAGGCATGGGACTAAATGGTCCCTGTAGATAGACTACTCGTTCTCTCCATGGACAATAATTTCTTGATTTTCAAATTCAAATTTGACCATTTGGTGGAGAGTGGAGGGAACATCTCCAGCAGTATGAATCCATGGTATTCCCAAGAGGAAATTGTATGAGGTGTCCATGTCCAGAACCTGGAAAGTCACTTAGAAATCTATAGGGCCAATGGTCAATATCAAATCCATTTCCCCTATTGTGTCTCTCTTGACACCATCAAAATCCCGTACATAGACGTTGTTATGTCGGATTCTTTCCGTTCCAATCTCCATTATCTGGAGTGTTGAAAGAGGGAAAATATCGACACTGGGACCACCATCTAGCATGACTCTCTTCACATAATATCCCTCACATTTGACAGTCAGGTGAAGGGCTTTGTTGTGGGCAGCTCCCTTAGGGGGCAAATCATCACGGCTGAAAGAAGTCCTAATGACCTCAAAGAATCGTTCAGCCATTCTCTCCAATTATTCAACAGAAGTTTCAACTGGGACATATGCCTCATCCAGGGTTTTAAGGAGCACTTTCTGGTGTTCGTTCGAGCTTAGCAACAGAGATAAGAGTGAAACCTGGGAAGGAGTCTTCCGGAGTTGGTCAACTATTGCATATTCTGAAGTTTTCATTTTTCTGAAGAAATCTTCTGCTTCTTTGCTTCTCACAGACTTCTTTAATGGCGACCGTTTATCCCTGTTCAGCTTGGATTTTTGTAACTCTTCTGGGTTGTGGTACTTCCCAGACTGGTTCATTTCATTCACTTTTCCCATGACCTCTTTCCCCTTGTAGGTAACTATTGTTCTGTTGTAATTCCAGGGAACTATAGTGGGGTCTCTCATAGGGATCTATGGTGCATAACTGATAACCACGGGCTCAGTCATCCTTGGTGGAAGTACCGTCCCCCACGCCACATAGGTCCCTTTCGGCACATACAATCTCGACACATTTAGCGTAGCCTTCCTTTGCTCAAATTTCTTGGGAGTGTTCAAAATGAGCTGTTCTTTTCTTGGGGATTTAGGAACATAGAGAATCGCATTCTTAGCAGGTGCTTCCCCAGTCTTTGTTTCTTCAACTTGAGGAACCAGAGTGATTTTATTCTCGATTTTGGCTTGTTTCATTGTCGCTTTGGGTCTTGCCTATGAATCAGCGATGGCAATGATGGCTTTCAATGCTGGATTAAATCCCTTGTATTCACAAATCATTCCAATGACCGGTCCATTGTTATGAGCCGGTAATGGATTGTTAGTCATATTAGGGACTTCCTCGTCCCTCAACACAACCCATTTTTGTTCTATCAAGTTTCCAACCGCCTTTTTGAGGGTCCAACAGTCCTCTGTGTCATGGCCCTCTACTCCCGACTGGTAAGCACACCTGGTACCATCCCGGTATGATAGGGATTCGGGGTTTTGCCGATTGGGGGGTACCAATTGCAACAGACCCAGTTGGATCAACTTCTGTAGCAGGCTAGAGTAACATTCACCAATAGGGGTGAAATTGTTTTTCCTAGGAGGCTCATGAGGGCATGGATTACGTTGATGTGTGTTTTGTATTGGACGTGGGTTATATGGAGCTTTGTAGGGATGGTTATTTTTGGGAGGTGGCGCTCGATCTTAGTTGTAGTGTTGTTGTGGCAGTGTGTAAGGTTGGGGATTCATCACCGTATAATGAGGTGGTGCCACGACATAGGTTGCATATTGGTGTGGATAGTAGTGTTGCAGGGTTCTTGGCGGCATGTAAGAGCGATCGAATAATTGGTGGGGCCCTCTTGATCCCGAAGCTATCATAGCTCCTTCCTCCCTCTTTTTACGATTGGCCAACCCCCCTGAGTCATTCTAGATGACTTGAGAGGTGGATTTCAAAGCAACTTGACTTAATATCCGGCCAGTTTTCAGGTTGTTCTTCATAATTTCTCCGATTTTGATTGCCTCTGCAAACGGTTTGCCCATAGAGGACATCATATTCTAAAAATAATCGGACTATTGGGCCTGCAAGAAAACTGTCACCATTTCGCTCTCATCCAAGGGCAACTTTACCCTGGCAGCCTGCTCGCGCCATTTGACAGTGTATTCTCGGAAGCTTTTTGTTGTTTTCTTTTTTAGATTGGACAATGAGTTTCTATCCGGAGCGATGTCCACATTATACTGGAATTGGAAGACAAAATCTCGGGTCAGATCGTCCCATACATGCCAATGGGTAATGTCTTGATCCATATACCATTCGGAAGCAATTTTGGGGAGGCTTTCCCCAAAATAGGCCATTAATAGCTCCTCTTTTGCACCAACACCCCTCAGCTGGGTGCAGTATCATTTTAAATGAGCGATCGGGTCTCTGTACCCGTTGTATTTTTCAAATTTTGGCATTTTGAAGCCAGGTGGCAAGTGAACATGGGAAAACATACACAGGTCGGAGTATGAGACATTTTCCTAGCCACTCAGTCCTTGCATGTTTTTTAGGCTTTGTTTCGGGCTTCTAATTTTTCGAGCCATTTCTTCTTGCTCAGGGTTCCTCGCTACTCTTTATCGTTTGATTTAGGACTCATATTGTGGTTGTTGAGCCTATGAATCCGGAGTAACATGAGTTATGTCCGGTTGAAACTGTGGGCCCTGGAAAGTGAATGTTGACAGCGCAAAACATGGCCTGGGCATGGTCGGTTGCGCCATGGTGAAGGCCAGCGGTGCAGTGAACAATGTCGAAGGTACTCCTGAAAATGGTGCCTGTTGGCGGACCTCATAAGGTATACCGGTAAAATCGACTGACATAGTAGGGTACCCAAACGGTACAAATGGGTTGGACATGGGGATGGGAATGTTGGTGGTTCCACCCGTCCTGGGAATCAGCTCGGGAAATTTAGGGATTGAACTTGGTGGTTCTCTACCATTGGACTAGGTATCCCATATCTCCAACATGCGGAGACGCAGCCTCCTGTTCTCTTCGGCAGTTGCCGATTCAGGTTGAGACATAACTGGTGTGGCATTATCCTCTGGATCGATGACACAGAGACTAATTTCTGAAGACATTGGGACACTTCCTTTTGATATTGTAAAGTAAGGGTGAGAAGCCAGGTTACCGTCAAAACCAACCACCTGAACAAAACCTATCTTATTTGCACGCACAACAACCTTATCAGTTTTGAAACATTTAACATATAAGGAATTGCATATTGGGGATGCAATGCACCTGAACAGTTAAAATATTTCTAAATGTTTTTTGCAATGGATGTGTGTTTCATTCCGGCTTTTGCTATCTCTTTTCTCATCTATAGCTCTTTTCTTCAATCAAATTTCAAATCTTGATTTCTTTTCCTTCTCTTTTTTGTTGATTTTCGCTCTTTGTTTTTCCCTTGTTATTTTGTCACTATTTCTTTCTTTCTTTTTATTTTATTTTTTATTTTTCACTCGGTTTAATTAATGGAAATGATCGAATCCGATGGAGATTGCCTACGTATCATGACGTCGCATGAATCAGACCATTACGTAGTTCAGGGGAATAAATGCAAAATGAAAGAAAAGAAAATTTTTGGGTTTTTCAATATTTCATTAATGAATAAAAAAATCTTTTTGGGTTTTTCTATTACAAAGACTCGGAAATACTAATGACTAAAAAGAAACATACATACTTAAAATAGAACAACAAAACAGACTCGGCATGGATGAAAAGACGAATAGACTCGATAAAAAGTAAAATACAGACTCAAAAGCCGAAAATTAAAGAATACATAAGAGCCTCCAATACAATTTCGGTGGCCAGCGGGACATCAGTCGCTCTCGGCGCGGGCCTACATGCAATCTCTTCCTGAAGGTTCTCTTGATCGGCCATCACCTAGCGAACAAATGTCATCACGGAAGCAAAAAATATGGATCTGGTCATATTCTCACATTCATGGCACTTCATTGCAACATAATCAATTTTTTTTTTATTCTCATTCTAATGACACCTTTTTCTTGAAGCAAGCATCCAATTTGTTGTGTACGGGCTTCCAACACCTGTATGGCTGTGTTGTTTACTTGTTTTGGTCTTGCAACTTCTGCACGCTCTCTTTTAATTGGTAAATCAAGGCATAACTATGTTCTCTTTATGTTTTGAAGTCCTTTGTTTGCTGAACCATTTCATTTTCGAGGGTAGTCAGCTATTTTCTTAAGATTCTGACTCCTATATCATACTTTTGCTTTAACTGGTGAACAAACCTTGTCCGTTCAGGTCGACCAGGTTCCAGATATTGTACCAATACAGCCGGTAGCTCCAGGTCAGTCCGAGGTTAGGGAAACAACTTCTGAGGTAGAGCAGCTCAGACTTGAGAGGTACAAGAAGTACCACCCACCTACATTTAACGGATTGGCTATAGATGATGCTTAGGGTTTTCTGGAAGAGTGTCATCATATTCTCCGTACTATGGGTATAGCGGAGACGAGTGGGGTTTCTTTTACTACATTCCATCTTAGAGAAGCAACCTATCAGTGGTGGAGTGCCTATGAGTTGAGTAGTCCGGCTGAGCCAGCTTCATTTACATGGACTCAGTTCTCGGACATGTTTTTGAGAGAGTATGTCCCTCAGAGCCTCAGGGACTCATGGCGTACGGAGTTTGAGCAGTTGCGCTAGGGTGCTATGACTATATCAGAGTATGCAGTTTGCTTCAGTGATTTGTCTTGACATGCACCGGTCTTGGTTGCCACAGTTCGAGAGAGGGTTCGACAGTTTATTGAGGGACTCCACCCCAGCATCCGGATTAGTATGGCTAGGGAGTTGGAGATGGATATTTCTTATCAGTAGGTTATGAGTATCGCTAGGAGATTGGAGGGCATACTTGCCTGGGATAGAGAGGAGAGGGAGGCCAATAGGTCTCGAAAGACATGGTTCTTATTATGGTGCTCGTGCCCTAGCAGCTCGCCATGGTAGGGGTTATGTAAGCCGCCCCGTTCATTCAGCTCTTCCAGTCGCCAATGGTGTTCCAGCCCCTTCTAGGCCCCATGAGCCTTATTATGCACCGTCAGTATCTATTGTGCCTCCTGCACGGGGTGTTCCTAGCGACCAATCCAGCAGACCTGGACCAAGCCAGTCACAGCAGCCACGCCCTCCTAGAGCTTGTTTTGAGTGTGGCGACACTCGCCATATGGTGAGGGATTGTCCCATATTTAGGAGGGGTGTACCTCCAACGACTTCTGAGCCACAACGTGCTCCACCGGGTCCTTAGGCTATGATTACATCACCATCTACCACCCCACCTACTCAGCCAGCTCGAGGTGGAGGTCGAGGAGGTAGAGGTCGCCCTAGAGGGGGAGGCCAGGACATATATTATGGCCTTCCTGCTCGTATAGAGGCAGTCGCTTTTGATTCTGTCATTACAGGTTGTCCTGGTCTGTCATAGAGATGCATTGGTATTATTTGACCCAGGCTCTACATATTCTTATGTGTCCTCTTATTTTTTTCCCGTATTTGGGTGTGTCCTGAGATTCTTTGAGTTCCCCTCTTTATGTGTATACTCATGTGGGAGATTCTCTTATTGTGGACCACGTGTATCGGTCGTGTTTGATTGCTCTTAGTGGTTTTGAGACCACGGCCAATTTATTATTGCTCAACATGATGAACTTAATATTATTTTGGGCATGGACTGATTGTCACCCCATTATGCTATTCTTGATTTTCACGCTAAGACTGTGACGCTGGCTATGCCAGGATTACCGCGATTAGAGTGTAGAGGTACCTTAGAGTATACTCCCAGCATAGTTATGTCATTTCTAAAGCTCAACGAATGGTTGAGAAGGGGTGTAACGCGTATCTAGCTTATGTGCGATATGTCAGTATTGATACCCCTATAGTTGAGTCAGTCTCAGTAGTGAGGGATTTTCCATATGTGTTTCCAGCTGATCTTCCGGGCATGCCGCCCGACAGAGATATTGATTTTGGCATTGATTTGTTGTCGGGCACTCAGACCATCTCTATTCCTCTATATAGTATGGCTCCTCCTGAGTTAAAGGAGTTGAAGGAGCAGTTACAGGAATTGCTTGATAAGGGGCTTCATTCGGCCTAGTGTGTCACCTTGGGGTGCTCCTGCCTTATTTGTGAATAATAAGGATGGTTCTATGCGGAGGTGTATTGATTACCGCTAGTTGAACAAAGTCACAATGAAGAACATGTATCCATTACCTCGTATTAATGACTTATTTGATCAGTTACATGGTTTCAGAGTGTTTTCCAAGATTGACTTAAGTTCAGGCTATCATCGGTTGAAGATTCGGGAGACAGATGTCCCGAAGACTGCTTTTATATGGTCCTTACGAGTTCCTTGTGATGTCTTTTGGGCTGACCAATGCCCGCAAAAACATTTATGCACTTGATGCACATTATGTTCTTGCCCTATCTTGACTCATTCGTCATTGTGTTTATTGACAATATTCTGGTGTACTCCCGGACTCGTGAGGATCATGAGCAGCACCTTAGGACTGCACTTCAGACCTTGAGAGAAAAGAAGTTATATGCAAAATTTTCAAAGAGTGAGTTTTGGCTAGACTTAGTGGCATTCTTGGGTCATATAGTATCGAGTGATGGGATCCAGGTGGATTTGAAGAAGATTAAAGTTGTGTATATTTGGCCCAGACCGTCCTCAGCTATAGATATCCAGAGTTTTCTTGGTTTGGCGGGGAATAACGTCGATTTGTAGAGGGTTTCTCATCTATTGCAGCACCTATGACCAGGCTGACCCAGAAGGGTGCCCCGTTTAGGTAGACAGAGTAATATGAGGAGAGCATTCAGAAGCTCGAGACACCTTTGAATACAGCCCCAGTATTGGTATTTTCTACAGGTTCGGGGTCTTATACTGTATATTGTGATGCATCGCGGATTGGTCTTGACGCGGTGTTGATGCAGGACGGTAGAGTGATTGCCTACGCGTCCAGACAGTTGAAGGTGCATGAAAAGAACTATACGGTCCATGATCTTGAGTTAGCAATTATTGTTCATGCCTTGAAGATTTGGCGGCATTATTTGTACGGTGTTCCTTGTGAGATTTACATTAACCATCGGAGTTTGCAGCATCTATTCAAGCAAAAAGATCTTAACTTGAGTCCGCGGAGGTGGTTGGAGCTACTTAAGGACTATGATATCACTATTTTGTACCATCCGGGGAAGGCCAATGTGGTGGCCGGTGCTTTGAGTCGGGGAAGGCCAATGTGGTGGTCGATGCTTTGAGTCATCGAGCATAGAGTTGGATGTTCAGGCCTAAGCCAACCAGTTTGTGAGATTGGATATTTCTAAGCCGAGTCGAGTATTGGCTTGTGTGGTCTCTTAGTCTTCTCTTTATGATCATATTAGGGAGCGTCAGTATGATGACCCCCATCTGCTTGTCCTTAAGGACACGGTCCATCACGGTGATGCTAAGGAGGTCACTATTGGGGATGATGGTGCATTGAGGATGCAAGGCAGGATATGTGTACCTAATGTGGTCGGTTTGTGTGAGTTGATTCTCCAAGAGGCTCACAGTTCGCGGTACTATATTCATCTAGGTGCCGCAAAGATGTATCAGGACTTGAGACAGCATTACTGGTGGAGGAGAATGAAGAAGGACATAGTAGAATATGTAGCTCGGTGTGTGAATTGCCAGCAGGTAAAGTATGAGCATCAACGACCAGGTGGATTGCTTCAGAAGTTAGAGATTCCAGAGTGGAAATGGGAGCGGATCACTATGGATTTTGTTGTTGGACTCCCACGGACTCAGCGAAAGTTTGTTGCAGTTTGGGTGATTGTGGATAGGCTGACCAAGTCAGCTCATTTCATTCCTGTGATGACTACTTATTCTTTTGAGCAGCTGGCTCGAATTTACATCCGCGAGATCGTTAGGCTTCCTGGCGTACTGGTATCTATCATATATGACCAAGGTACGCAGTTTATATCATGGTTCTCGAGGGCTGTACAACAGGAGTTGGGTACTCGGGTTGAGTTGAGCACATCATTCCACCCTCAGACGGAAGGATAGTCCGAACGCACTATTCATATATTGGAGGATATGCTCCGCGCTTGTGTGATAATTTTTGGGGGTGCTTGGGACCAGTTTTTGCCACTTGCGGAGTTTTCTTACAACAACAATTATCAGTCCAACATTCATATGGCACCGTATGAGGCTCTGTATGGTAGGCGGTGTCGGTCTTTAGTGGGTTGGTTCGAGCCGGGCGAGGCTAGATTATTGGGTACGGACTTAGTTCAGGATGCCTTGGAGAAGGTTAAGGTGATTCAGGATAGATTTCGCACAACCCAGTCCAGAAAGAAGAGTTACACGGACCAAAAGGTTCGCGATGTTGCATTCATGGTTGGAGAGCGGGTCATGCTCCGGGTTTCGCCTATGAATGGCGTTATGAGGTTCAGAAAGAAGGTCAAGTTGATCCCAAGGTTTATTGGTCCCTTTGAGGTGTTGCGGCGAGTTGGGGAGGTTGCTTATGAGCTTGCCTTACCTCCCAGCCTAGCAGGAGTTCATCCGGTATTTCATGTTTCGATGCTCCGAAAGTATCACGGAGATCCGTCTCATGTGTTGGATTTTAGCTCAGTCCAACTGGACAAGGATCTATCTTATATTGAGGAGCCAGTGGCTATTTTAGACTGGCAGGTCAGAAATCTAAGGTCAAAGAATATTGCTTCCATTAAGGTTCAGTGGAGGGGACAACCGGTCGAGGAGGCGACTTGGGAGACCGAGCAGGATATGCGCAGCCGTTATCCTCATCTTTTCACCACTTCAAGTATGTCTCTATACTTATTTGAAGACGAACGATTGTTTTAAGAGGGGGAGGAAGTAACGACCCGGCCGGTCATTTTGAGAGTAATAGCCTCGATCCCCTATTTAATATTTTTCCCGTATCTTTTTCTGCTTAAGTGACTTGCCGGGAGGTTTTATTTTGGTTTCGGAGTGTTTTGGGACACTTAGTACCTAAAACTGAATCTTAAGTCTTAGGATTTTGACTGTAGTCATAATTGTGTGAAAACAATTTCGGAATGGAGTTTTTTCGGTTCCGTTAGCTCTGTTGGGTGATTTTGGACTTAAAGCGTATCTGGATTTCATTTTGGAGGTCTGTAGCTCATTTAGGCTTGAAATGGTAAAAGTTATTTTTTTTGGAGATTTTGACTGGTAGTGAAATTTTTGATATCGGGGTCGGATTCCGATCCAGGAAGTTGGAGTAGGTTCGTAATGTTAAATATGACTTGTGTGCAAAATTTGGGGTCAATCAGACGTGGTTTGATAGGTTTCGACATCGGTTGTCGAATTTGGAAAATTCTAAGTTCTTTAAGTTTGAATCGGAGGATGATTTGTGATTTTAGCATTGTTTGGGGTCGTTTGAGGGCTCGATTAAGTTCGTATGGTGTTTTAGGATTGGTTGGTATGTTTGGTCGAGGTCCCGGGGGCCTCGGGTGAGTTTCAAGTGCTTAACGGATGGAAAATTTGACTTGTGAATATTCTGAAGTTGGTGGTTCTGGTGTTTTCGCACCTGCGGTGGGAAGTCCGCATGTGCGGTCCCACAGAAGTGAGAAAAAGGTCGCAGGTGCGACGAGTAAGTCGCAGAAGCAGAGCCATATCTGCGGAAGATAGATCGCAAATGCGAATATATGTGCGCAGGTGCGAAGCCGGTGAATTTAATGAAATTTCGCAGGTGCGGAGCTTTAGCCGCAGAAGCAGTACTACAGAAGTGGTTAATGGACTGCATGTGCGGTTTAACTGGCAGAAAATGAGCCAAAATCTAGGGTTTGATTCATTTCTTCATTTTTGGACTTGGGAGCTCGGGAATTGGCGATTTTTCGAGGGATTTTCAGAGAGAGATTTTGGGTAACGATTCCTAACTCGATTTTGGTTGTATTTCATTAATCTATAGTTGTTTCCTCCATTTAATTTCGGATTTGGATTGAAAAGTTGGGGAAATGGGGGAAGAGTTCCCTAACCAAATTTCTGAGTTTTGATTGGGATTTATTAAACGGATTTGGATAATTTTGGTACGAGTGAACTCGTTAGTGAATGGGTGTTCATATTTTGTGACTTTTACCTAATTATGAGACGTGGGCCCGGGTAGACATTTTATGGCGAGTTTTAGAAATTTTGTTAAAGTATTGATTTCATTAATTAGATGAGTCTATTATGGTTATATTTATGATATATAATTACTTTTGGCTAGATTTGGATCATTCAGAGCCGGATATTCGGGGGAAAGGCATTGTTATCGATTGATTGAGCTTGGTTCGAACTAAGTGGCTTGCCTAACCTTGTATGGGGGAAACCCCTTAGGATTTGGTACTGTTTTGATATGTGAGCGTCGTGTACGTGAGGTGGCGAGTATGTACACAGGCTAATTATTGTAAAAACTCGATTTTTGCTAAGTAATAACCTGTTTCCTTCTTATTTGAGTTACATTAGTATGTGTAGTATCATGTTAGCTTAGAATAGCATGTCTACTTGCCTTAATTGCTTATCTGAACTTTGTGCAACATGTTTAGTGAATTTCCTGTTTTTCCTTGACTTGTACTTTGTCTAAATTGTAGGATTTTGTGTTATAGCTGTTAATTCTATTGTTTGAGCTGCATATTTACTTTTGGGACTACGGAACGGTATTTCGGGAGATCCCTCTGTCTTGCATATTTACTTTGGTACTACGGAACGGTATTCCGGTAGATCCCTATGTACTGCATATTTACTTTGGGACTACGGAACGTTATTCCGGGAGATCCCCATGTACTACATATTTACTTTGGGAATACGGAACGGTATTTCAGGAGATTCCCCTGCACATTTACGTTTGGGACTACGAGACAGTATCTTGGGAGATCCCCTATTGTTATCTCTGTGTACTGAGCTGTTGTCTTCTATGATTTCATTCCTTTTAAATTTCAGTCTTTACTTTACTGCGGTATTTCATTCTACCTTGTTTTATTATATATATATACCAGTATGGCCCTGACCTGACCTCGTCACTACTCGACCGAGGTTAGGCTTGGTACTTACTGGGTACCGATTGTGGTGTACTCATGCTACTCTCCTGCACATGTTTTTTTCCATCATGTGCAGATCCAGGTGCTCCTTATCAGCCACACTATCAGTGAGCCATGACAACTTTGGAGACTTCAAGATATATCTGCCGCGTAAGCAGACCTCAGAGTCCCCTTTCTACTCTTCCCATGTCCATTATCTTCTGTATTTCTTTTTTGTTAGACTCTGATGTATAGAGATACTAGACTTCCTTCTGTAGTTTGTGATTCACGATGTTCCAGGTTTTGGGTATTTGCTGTGTATTTTTGAATAGTTGGTTATTTTACATGCCAAGCGGTATGGTACCCAGTTAGTTGTTAAATTTATGATTTCATTTCATTATTCCGCAAAATGTTAGGCTTACCTAGTCGTAGAGACTAGGTGCCGTCACAACGTTATACAGAGAGGAAATTGGGTCGTGACAGAACACCTCAACAAAATGGTATTGTAAAAAGGCGTAATCGAACACTTATGGATATGGTTAGGAGAATGATGAGTAATTCCATATTACCCAAATCATTGTGGATGTATGCTCTTAAAACCGTTGTATATTTATTAAATAGGGTTCCTAGTAAGGCAGTTTCAAAGACTCCTTTTGAACTATGGACAGGAAGGAAACCTCGTTTAAGGCACTTGCATGCTTGGGCTTGCCCAGCGAAGCTAGAGTTTATAATCCACAAGAAAATAAATTAGAGTCACGAACAGTAAGTGTTACTTTATTGGTTACCCAGAGAAATCTAAAGGGTATGTGTTTTACTGTCCAAACCATAGTTTGAGAATTGTTGAAACCGGTAATGCAAAATTCATTGAGAATGGTGAAGTTAGTTAGAGTGTTGAAAAATAAAGTGTGGAAATAAAACATGTGAGGGTCAATGTTCCATTACCCGCGAATGTGCCTACTTCCACACAAGTACCAAATATGAAGAATACTTTGACAACACCGAGCATCATTTGGATGAAACACTTCATGAAGAAACTAACTCACAAATATCTGACATAAATGAACCACAAGAAATGCCATTAAGAAAATCTCAAAGAGTAAGAAAATCAGTTATTTCAAATGATTACGTGGTTTATTTGCAAGAGTTAGATTTTGACATTGGCCTTAACAAAGATCCAATTTCATTTTCACAAGCCATAGAAAGTAATGAGTATGGCAAATGGATTGATACCATGAAGGAAGAGTTAAAATCCATGGAATACAATAAAGTTTGGGATCTTGTTGAATTGCCAAAAAGTTCTAAAAGAATCGGGTGTAAATGGGTCTTTAAGACCAAATACGATTCGAACGACAATATTGAAAGATATAAAGCTAGACTTATTGCCAAGAGTTATACTCAGAAAGGAGTCATTGATTATAAAGAGACCTTTTCACCGGTCTTAAAGAAAGACTCGTTAAGAATTATTATGGTTTTGATGGCTCATTATGATTTAGAGTTACACCAAATGGATGTGAAAACTGTCTTTCTTAATGGAGACCTCGAGGAGGAAGTTTATATGGACCAACCAGGGAGTTTTGAAACTAAAAAAAAGGTCAAATGGTGTGTAAACTGAAGAAGACAATATATGGACTTAAACAAGTCGCACTACTATGGTATATAAAGTTTAATGATACCATAACATCTTTTGGATTTGTGAAAATTATCGTTGATCGGTGTATATACCAAAAGATCAGTGGGGGCAAGTTTATATTTTTAGTCCAATATGTTGATGATATTCTACTTGCTGCTAATGATTTAGGCATATCACACGAGACTAAATATTTTCTCTCTAAGAATTTTGAAACAAAAGATATGGGTGAGACATCTTACATGATAGGAATAGAAATCTTCCGTGATAGATCTCAAAGATTATTGGGATTGTCTCAAAAATGCTACATCGAAAGAGTGCTAGAGAGGTTTAACATGAACAACTGTTCAACATGAATTGTTCCGATTAAAAAAGGGGACAAATTTAGTCTCATGCAATTCCCTAATAATGATGTAGAACGAAAAGAAATGAAATCAATTCCTTACTCTTCTATTGTTGGTAGTCTGATGTATGCTCAGACTTGCACAAGATCGGATATTAGTTTTGCGGTCGGAATGCTGGGAAGAAATCAGAGTAACCCATGAATTGATCACTGGAAAGTTACAAAGAAAGTTTTGAGGTACCTGAAAGGAACGAATGATTACATGCTCATGTATAGGAGATCCTGGAAGTTGTTGGATACTTGAATTCAAATTTTATTGAATGTATTGACACTAGAAAGTCCACGTTTGGTTACTTGTTCCAATTAGCTAAAAGAGCAATATCGTGGAAGAGTGCCAAACAGTCTGTCATTGCTACATCCACGATGGAAGCAGAATTTGTGGCATGTTTGAAGCCATAATTCATGCATTATGGATGCGAAACTTTATTTCAGGACTTGGGGGTGTCAATACCATTACCAAGTCGCTGAAAATTTATTGTGATAATCCTGTAACAATATTTTTCTCTAAGAACGATAAGTACTCCAAAGGTGCCAAACATATGGAATTAAAGTACTCTACTACCAATGAGGAGGTTCGGAAACAAAGAGTGTCACTTGAGCATATTAGAACTAATCTCATGATTACAGATCCATTAACGAAAGGTTTACAACTAAAGATATTTAAGGAACATGTATATAGAATGGGTCTTGGCTGTATTTATAATTGATGTATTTATGATGTTTTGACATTCTGAGCTCATTTATGTGTTTTTGATATACATTGATGATTTCCTGTTTCTCATAATGGTGTACATATTATTGTTTTGAGATATTATAGGATATGTCTCAATGAGACATTATTGTGGACCATAATATTTTATAGCTTGTGGACCCGGAACGATGAGTGGCTAACGTTGTAGTATATGGAAGAGAGTATGTAGACAAACTATATATAACCGCCATAACTCACATTTAATAGTTTATCGTATTATGGTATGTATGATGGACATTATAGAAGAGATTTGTTTATGCGCAACTAATGTTCTTATATTAAATATTAATATTATGTGATTATTGGGCCAAGTGAGAGAATGTAAGGTTTTTCTATGTACATGGGTGGTCCAATAGGTTTAAGGCCCGTAATTAATATTTAATTACTGAGCAAATTTCATCCGTCAGATCGGTTACTTGATGGACGTACCGAATTAGGTTAATTACTCTATAAATTGGTCCTCTCCCCACCTATTAGGGTTACCGTCTTTTTTTTTCTATTCTTTTTATTCCATCATTAAAGGCGACAGTAACGAAAGTTAGGACAATGAGCGAGAAAATAATTTCAATTAACGCTTCCGCTTCGTGATAATGACTTCTGCTTCAGGCATGTTTTCTATAACGATTATATATACAATTATCATGTTCAAGATCCTGATATGAATTAAAGTTTATGCTTATAATCCAAACTTTATAAATTACTTAACTCGCCCCAAGAATTCTATTTCTCATAATAGTAATAATAATAATGATAATAATAATAATAATTCATAAGTTGAAGCACAATGCACCTTATAATTTTAATGATTTCGTGATTTCGAAACGACCCTTAGAGCTCTGTATGATATTACCTATTCCATTCGATTAAAAAGAGTGATATTCTTTTCTTATTAGTTCACTTTAAAAAAAGGTATTTTTAAAAATTTAAAAATAATTTAATTTGAACTTATTGGGATATCATTAATTACAAGCTTGTATATAATCATACAAATATTATAGCACATTTAAAAACACAAGCTCCAAAGACCTAAAAATGCAAGGCCAATAGTTTATCGTTTAAATTTCGGTGGATTATGAGTTCGCCTCTTTATTTTTCTCCACTTAAGTATCAAGCTTTTATTTTTAAAAAGGTTCAAACATATGGCATGCATAATATGTCATATAATGTTATGACATTTATAATGACAATTTTAAAAAAAACTTTTTAAAATTCAGCGTCTAATCAAAGTACACAAATTGAAATGGAGTAACTATAGTAAACAAAAATTGAAGTAGAACACTTTGTTAAAAATATTATTCACATGGGGTACGGATAGGAGACTTAAAGCTTATTTGGATGATTGTTATCTATTGTATTGTATCGTATTGTTACTTTAAATAAAATATTTATTTTGATTGTTATTTAGATTTTATTGTATCGTATTGTTAAATCTATCGTTATGTAAAGACGAAAAATGTCACTTTATGAAACAACATATTTCGTGTGGTGGCATCAATAACTTACTTTTTTCTGTCATCTTGCTCTTCCTTATTATTAAATAATTATATTTTATCATTTATCTTTTTTTATATAATAATTTTACTCTGTATCCTATTTTTTTTAATAATATTATAAGTTTATTCTTTATTTTGTTAATGGGTAATATCACGAGACACAACAAACAATACATTCATCAAATAATATAACATAATATCAAACATTACGAAACTACCCTTAACAATCCAAACAAGCTATTAAAGGTATTGGGGAGTGAAGCGATAAGTTTACGGTTGTATCCTTTTTACCAAACGTCTCACTCACCCTCTCTGCACTCACTTAAAATTGAAAAGATCGGTGCAACCGTTTATGAGCCCTAATTTTCTGTTCCCTCACGAGTCAGGAGAACTGAACTCAGCTCCTTCTGAGGTAGAAGATCGGAAGGCGAAGAAGAGAAGCAAAAGTTCAATTGACTAGAAGAAGATTACACAAAGCTGGACTAAGAATTCCAGTCAAGAGATGCCGGACTATGAAGGCAATGGAGAAGACATAGACAATTACGCCGGCGGCTCTTCTCTGCCTCCCAAATCCAGAAGCAGCCATGGTCCTACCCCGGACGATTACAGCGACTCCAAGTCTCAGGTACTACTAACTTCTCTCTCTCTTTGATGATCCTCTTTTTCATATCATAAATTCATACCTAGCATGTGTGTTTTCGCTTTTTTTTCTTCTTCTTCTTCTTCTTCAATTCGAGCTATTTAAGAGATAAAGTAGTTGAGCACCCAAGGGTGTGGCTTATTGGTCAATAAAGTAGGGTAAGAACCATGAGGTCTCGTGTTCAAATCTGTGTAGACAAAAAATTTCTTCTCATGTGCATAAGACTTGGCAAGTTGCCCAGTACCTGCAGCTGGTGGGAGGTAGAAGGTACCCGGTGAAATAGTGGAGGTGCACGCATGCTAGCCCATACCACTCTCATCAAAAAGAGATGAAGTGGTTGAGGAAATAACCTTGAAACTGCCGGTTGCCTGGTATATTAGTCGAGGCAAGCTGGGCGAGGGCAAGTTTTCCTATACTTGTGCCTGTGGAAGATAGCAGGTTGATGGTAGATTAGTTGAGGCAAGCTGGTACCCCCCTCCAAAAAAAAAAAGAAGGAAAAAAAGAAGAGGCTGCATCTGAAAAGTCTGATTTTGCGGCTTTTATTGGCAGAGAAAGGTGTTACGTTAGAATGGTGCATTGATTTTGTTTATGTGTTTCATAATGATTTATCTTAGAGGTCATTTATGAGTATTGCTCCTTTTACTGTGTGGATTGTTCTAATAGTAAGGATTTAAGTATTCTAGGCTGGTATATTGAAGCTGCTATCTGCTTGATGGGATGTGATTCATGAATATTCTGGGTAAGCCCCTCTCTTACAAAAAAAGAAGGAGAGAGAGAGAGAGCGCAACAGCTGCATACTTGCACTTCCTCTCGACACCTGTCATAGTGATGAACAGCTCGTGTCACGGATCTCTTGAATTCTCAGAACAACTTGTCGCTCCATCCCTGCAGGGATGGAGTTCTCTGGGTGACCCCGAGTATGTTTCATGTATTAAGAAGAAATGATTTATGTGTAAAAACCATTATTGTACAAGCAGATTGGTGGACTCTATCTGCATATGCAGTTCCGATATGTGAAAACTAAAGCACCCAAAAGGAATGTCTTTGGGGTTTTGAACATTTTCCAATGAATTGACCGGGTCTTAATCAGGCTACTTTTCTTAGTATTAGTTTTGGGTTCTCTAGTCTTTTGCCTTCTTTCATATGTTTAGTTTCAATCTTAACTATTATGATTTGACCAACAATATAATTATCATGGTTCTTGGGAGTAAGCTTTGACCTAGAAAGCAACAGTGCAACAGAGCATTCTATGGCCGAGACTCTTCCCTCTCTTCTTCTTCCTAAGATTCCACCACACCCATCAAGAGCCAAGCTTCCCGAGTCCAAATCCCAGTAAAGTTCTCTGGTAACCGAGCCCTCACGCGCCGCTAACTCGCTTGTTTTTCCGGCGACATCTCAGCCACGCGCTGGCGCGTGTGGCTTTTTCCGGCGTCTTTTCAATTTTTTTTCTTCAGACAGCCTCTTCTCGAGGCTTTTCCGATCCTTCTCGTGTATTATGATTTGACCAACAATATAATTATCATGGTTCTTGGGAGTAAGCTTTGACCTAGAAAGCAATAGTGCAACAGAGCATTCTATGGCCGAGACTCTTCCCTCTCTTCTTCTTCCTAAGATTCCACCACACCCATCAAGAGCCAAGCTTCCCGCTTCCAAATCCCAGTAAAGTTCTCCGGTAACCGAGCCCTCACGCGCCGCCAACTCGCTTGTTTTTCCGGCGACATCTCAGCCACGCGCTGGCGCGTGTGGCTTTTTCCGGCGTCTTTTCAATTTTTTTTCTTCAGACAGCCTCTTCTCGAGGCTTTTCCGATCCTTCTCGTGTCAGTTTCACCAAATTCCGACGACTTTTTCTTTTTTCGGCCATTAAATCACAGATTCTAACGATTGTTTCCTTTGTTCAGTATGAGAAAACCTTCCTCCCTTTCTATATACTGTTTTCACCCACTGTGATTACTGTTATTCCAACTATTGAGGCTTTTTCCGGCCATCTTTTTTGGGACAACCGCATTTAGAATATGATGGATTGTACAGAGAGAAGCTCTTTCTTCTCTCTAGAATCTAGAAAACTGAAAAACATGTCTTTTATCAAAGCTGTTTCTTGGCCAGCTCTAGAACTTGGGGGAAGATGTCATCGAAAGCTCGATGTAGGGTAGGAGCCGCACTTCTCGCTGTCCGAGGAGCACACTCTCAGGCGCAAGGGTTTCTTGGAATCTAGTCTCATTGGGTCTTTCTCCAAATGGGTTGGTTCTCCGGAGACTTTTAGGAACTGGGCAGCAGAGGCATGGAACGTCAAGGACGGGCTGAAAATATCGCAACTGGGGGACACTCAATATCTCTTTCGTTTTGTTGACAAATCTCAAGCTTCAGAAATTCTTGTCAGAGGAAACAAGTGGTTCGATGGGAACTTCTTAAATCTGGACAGATGGGTGGAGCATGATGGGTGTCTTGACCCTCGCTTCACTGGCGAAACATTGGTGGTCAACATGGTGGGCCTCCCGGTGCATCTTTGGTGTCTTGACCTATTCAAGAAGATATGGGAAATCTGTGGGGTTTTTATTGATGTCACTTGCAGTTTACACGATCTCTCGCGAGTGAGGATTGTGGTGAGGAAAGGGGGTAGAATCCCTGTCTCTACTGTGGTGGACGATGGCTACTTGAGTTATAGGGTTTGGTTGAGCCCTGAATTTCGCCCTATCTTTATGCCTGTGATAGTGGCGGGGAAGAAAAGGGAAGGTCAAATAGAAAGGAGGGGAAGGGAAATCAGTCTCTGAGGGGAGGGCTCACCGGATCACTGGATTAAGCCGGAATCAGACATTAGATCGAGAAGAGACAGGAGGTTTGAAATTGGGGGAGGAAGACAAAATTTTAACAGGAGGAGAAGACGTGAATGGGTTAGTGATACGGGCTGGAAAGGTAGCATGGGCCGATCCTCTTCTACTTATCATAGGGCCGGGCAAGTTTTCAGCAAACATAGGCCTGGGCCTCCTCACATGGGCCCATCAACTTTCCCCAATTCCATTAGAATTGATCCTAAGGGGTCCAGATTATTTCAAGCTGCGCATGATAAGGCTCCTAAGCATATGGGAACAGTCGTTCCTCCTTCCTCTGGCCATGGTGCTCCACACAATGGCACTCCTTCACCGAGCTCTGGTGACTTGTGCCCCTCTACGATGGTCGTTGCTGCAGGGGCAGAACCGGCTAAGGATGGTGCTATTAATCCACGCCCCCCCGCCTCTGATGGACCCAGTTCCATCAACCCCTCACCTGCTCCTGGGCTTAGTTGTGCTAAGGTCACACTTGTAGTTTCTTCTTCTTCTGGGGAGATTGTTGAGCATGCCCCAATTGATGTTAGTGTCGGATCAATACTTTCAGTTAATATGCCGCCAAAGGTTCCATTCTCTCTTCCTCCATGCTATCCGACTGATGGTTCTGCTCCTTCTTCTTCTCAACAAAATTCTTTATTTCATCCCTCACCTCCGGTGGACATTTCGGACAACTTGTGACGTTTCTATCGCCACCAATAAGATGGAATTTAAAGCGATAAATTCCACCCGTTGTAATCTTGTTACAAAACTTGCATACAATATTTGTATTCTTCTCATTAACTCTATCGCCATATCGCCAAGCCGGGTCTTTATCTTTCGATCTTTGAGACATTTTGAAATCCCTATTAAGATATAAGAAAATACATAATCAAATAAACTGAAAATACATATAATATATATAATAATTAATTTTATAAACCGAAATACACATTAAAAAAATCAAATAAACTAAAATATAACATATATAATTTTCTAAAATGAAATACATATAAAATTAATCAAATAAACTGAAAACATAACATATATATAATAATTAATTTTATATACTGAAAAATACATTAAGAAAATCAAATAAACTGAAAAATATAACATATATAAATAATAATTAATTTTATATACTGAAATATACATTAAAAAAATCAAATAAACTAAAATATAACATATATATATATATATAATAATTAATTTTCTAAAGTGAAATACATATAAAATTAATCAAATAAACTGAAAAATATAACATATATAAATAATAATTAACTTTATATACTGAAATATACATTAAAAAATCAAATAAACTAAAATATAACATATATATATAATAATTAATTTTCTAAAATGAAATACATATAAAATTAATCAAATAAACTGAAAAATATAACATATATAAATAATAATTAATTTTATATGCTGAAATATACATTAAAAAATCAAATAAACTGAAAAATATAACATATATAAATAATAATTAATTTTATATGCTGAAGTATACATTAAAAAATCAAATAAACTGAAAAATATAACATATACTAAAATACATATTAAAAGTAATAAATAAGAAGAATAAAAGGGGGAAAAAAACAAAATAGGTTAGAGATAAAGGGAAGAAGAAGTCAGTGAAGTCTGAACAGTGCAAACTGGAGTACTGGACTGTCAGAGTCTCAGAGATAAACGAAGAAGAAGAAGGAAGAAAGAAGGAAAAAGAAAGAAAAAAAAACAGATTCTGACGGGACCAAGAAGAAGAAAGAAAGAAGAAAGAAAGAAGAAAGAAAAAAAAGAGAAGAAGAAAGGAGAAGAAGAAAATTACCTGGACTGGTCAGAAATGTTGATGAAGAACCCTAGGCTTTGGTCGACCTTGATCGTAGAAGAGAGAAGAAGAAATGACCAATTTTTGTCAATTTAGGGTCTGTTTTGTATAAAAAAAACAGACCCAAAGTTTTTTTCTTTTAAAAAAGGGCCCTCTTTTTAAAAAAGGGCCATCTTTTTAAAAAAACAGACTCAGTGTCGCTTTTTTAACAGAAGCGATCGCTTCGTCGCTTTGCTCGCTTCGTCGCTTCGTCGCTTCCTCCGTTGAAGCGTGCGCTTCCCTAGGTCGAGTCGCCTCAGGCAGCTAGAAGCGACACTGAGTCGCGTCGCGTCGCTTCGCGCTTAAAGCGACGAAGCGATCGCTTTTCTAAACACTGCTATGGTCATGTATTCCTCTGGTAGTAGCAAGGAAATGGTACATATAGAAGACGCCTGCCCAATTTCGTCACGGCTTGGAGGAGGGGATGTGTCTTTCTGGATGAACGATAAACTATTAAACTTTGGGAAGTTTTTAGGTGTTTCTGTTGAAGGGAAGGAAGATAGGGTGGTAGAACTGTTGAGGGAGATTGAGCAACAATCTCTTTACGATGGTGCAATGAGGGAGTTGGGTAAAGGTGTTAAGCAAAATAACTTGGGGGATGTAGTGGTGTATCAGAGAAGGGGGCGAGTGTGTGACAGAGAGAAAGGGACCTCGGCTAGGAGGGTGGGGAAATGAGGGCTATTGTCGCTTATGGAAGTTAAGATCCTTTCATGGAATGTGAGGGGGATGAATGACCCAAACAAAAGGGCCATCATCAAAGTGGGAGTTAAGGAGTGGGGTGCCAACCTAGTTTGTTTTCAAGAGACCAAAATGGAAGTTTAGTCGGATGCGATCGTGAGAAGTGCCTGGGGAGGTAGTTGGGTGAAATATGACTGGGTCCCAGCAGCGTGAAGTGCCGGGGGCATTCTACTTATGTGGAATGATAGAAACTTGGAGGTAAAGGAGATTAGGAAGGGAGTTTTTTCTTTGGCAGCTCTCGTCAAAGATATAGTGAGTAGGGTGAAGTGGGGATTTGGGGGAGTGTACGGGCCGGTAGGGGAAGGGTCCAAGGTGTCTTTCTGGGAGGAACTGGCCAATATTATGAGGGAATGGGACATTCCATGGGTTCTAGGGGGAGACTTTAACACTATTAGATTCCCGGAGGAGAGATTAGGGTGTAGTGTGATTTCGAGGGCCATGAAGGAATTTTCTGACTTCATCAATGATCACTTTCTCAAAGACCTTCCTCTGTCAGGGGAAAGGTTTACTTGGGCCAGGGCGGAGGATTCCAACTCAAGGTCTAGACTTGATAGATTCTTGACATCTCCCTCATGGGATGAGCTGGTGCCGAATGTGCTGCAGATTCCTTTACCTAGGTTGACTTCAGATCATTTGCCTATTTTGCTAGATGGATGCAGAGGGAGGGGGTGCGTACTCCCTTCCGATTCAAAACATGTGGTTGAAAGTGCCAGGATTCAGTGACAAGGTGAAAAAATGGTGGACAAGCTACGGGGTATCAGGGACATCTTCATTCCTTCTTTCGAAGAAACTCAAATTGCTCAAGGGAGATATTATTAGGTAGAATAAGGAGGTTTTTGGGAGGGTAAAAGTTAAAATGAGGGAGCTTATGCATGAATTGAGGGATTTAGAAAGAGGGGAATGGGCGGTGAAGTTAGATGAATATGAGAAAGCGAGATTGGGGGAGGTTAAGAGGGAAATAGTCGAGTTAGCAATAGCTCAGGAGACTAGTTGGCGGCAAAAATCGAGGGTGCTCTGGTTAAAGGAAGGGGATTCGAATACCAAGTTTTTTCATAGGGTGGCGGTCGCAAATCGAAGGAGAAACTTCATAGAATCCTTAGTTTTGGATGGGGTGAGGATTGAGGGAGATGAGGAGGTAAAAGGGGCGATATCAGGGTTTTATGAGAACTTATATAAAGAAGAAGTTAGTTGGAGGCCGACTTTGGGGGAATAAAGTTCAACCATATAGGGGAGGGAGACAATGAGTGGCTAGAAAAGATTTTCGAGGAGGAGGAGGTGCACGAGGCTGTGTCGAGTTGTGCTGGTGATAAGGCCTCCGGGCCTGATGGTTTTTTCTTGGCTTTCTTTCAGCTCTTTTGGGACACCATCAAGGGGGAGTTGATGGAAGCCATTGAATACTTCCATGTGAATGGTGTTTTCGAGAAAAGTATCAATGCTTCCTTTATTACTATTGTGCCTAAGAAAGAAGGTGCATCTTGTATCAGAGACTACATACCTATTAGTCTCGTGGGGAGCATTTACAAGATTATTTCTAAAGTGCTTTCCAACAGACTTAACAAGGTTCTTGATATGACTGTTTCGTCCTCCCAGAATGCGTTTGTGGAAGGTAGGTAGATCCTGGATGCTGCTTTGGTGGCAAATGAACTTGTAGACTCCAGAAGGAAAAATAGAGAACCCGGCTTACTATGCAAGTTGGACCTTGAGAAGGCTTTCGACCATGTCAATTGGGAGTTCCTGGATTTCATTATGATGCGGATGGAGTTTGGGGCAAGATGAAGGGGATGGATCAAGTTCTGCATTTCCTCAGTCAGATTCTTTGTCCTGGTTAATAGTAGCCCGTGTGGTTTCTTTGGCAGCTCCAGGGGTCTCAGGCAAGGTGACCCCCTATCCCCCATGTTATTCATTCTAGTGATGGATGCTCTGAGCAAAATGATGGATCGTGCGGCGGGCGGAGGCTTCTTGAGAGGATTCTCAGCTCCGATTGGGGTGCTCAGTGCCCGAAGAGTCTCACATTTGCTTTTTGCGGATGACACACTGGTTTTCTGTGATGCCGATATGGATCAGTTGACCTACCTGAAGCAGGTCCTGCAGTGGTTTCAGTTAGTATCAAGACTCAAAATAAACATCGGCAAGTGAGATTTTCCCGGTAAGTGAGGTTGCTAATATTGATGCCTTGTCTTATGTTCTCAGATGCAAGGTGGGCTCCCTTCCCACTACTTACCTGGGCCTCCCATTGGGCGCTTCATATAAGGATACTACGGTTTGGAATCCAGTGATCGAGCGAGTTGAAAAAAGATTAGCAGGTTGGCAGAAACGGTATTTGTCAAAAGGAGGTAAGGAGGTGCTTATCAAAAACACTTTATCGAATATGCCCACCTATTACTTATCCCTGTTGCAAGCACCGGTGAGCATCACAGAAAAACTGGAGCGACTTCAAAGTAACTTTCTTTGGGATGCGGCGGATGGAACTAGAAAGTTTCATCTAGTGAATTGGCAGACAATCACTTCCCCAAAGAAGTGGGGTGGACTTGGAGTGAAAGATCTTAGGGTATTTAACAGATCTTTAATGGGAAAGTGGTTGTGGAGATTCGGGGTAGAAGAGCATGCTCTATGGAGGGAGGTCATAGTAGAAAAGTACGATTCCACGGGATGGGGTTGGAGGACCAAGGCAATCACAACACCTTTCGGGTGTGGCATGTGGAGGAGCATCATGAAGAATTGGGAAACATTCAGTGGCAACATCACTTACAGGGTGGGAGATGGAAGGAGAATCAGCTTTTGGAATCATAGGTGGTGTGGAGAGGATACTCTGAAGGTCTCCTTCCCCACGTCTTCAGAGTTTCAAACCAGAAGGAACTGATGATCCAACAGATTCGTAAGGAGCATGAAGGGGGTGGTATGGGACCTCTCATTCAGAAGGAACATGCAAAATTGGGAGATTGCGGAGCTCCAAGATTTGTTGGCACTGCTATATGGGCAAGACAGGCCCCAACCATCCTTCGACTCTTGGAGATGGGGCTTGCGTGGCGATGGTTTGTTCACCGTAAAGTCCTTTTACCAGAGTATGTTGGTGAGAGAGGAGACCACATTTCCATACTCGATCTGGATTCCTAGGGCGCCCACGAAGGTGTGCTTTTTTGCATGGCTAGCGGCGAGGGGAGTGATCTTGACTGCTGAAAATCTCCGAAAGAGAGGAATTACACTTGTTAGTTGGTGCTACATGTGTAAAAGCTCAGGGGAAGAAGTTGATCACCTTTTATTGCATTGCCCTGTGTCCTCTGCTTTGTGAAAGGCAATCCTGAATCTTTTTGGTGTTCAATGGGTGATACCAAGCACTGTAAAGGAAATGTTATATAGCTGGGCCGGTTTCCATAGAAGAAGAAAGCAAAAGGCGTGTAAGTTCGCCCCGTTAGCTCTCATGTGGATAGTATGGGGGGAGAGTAATAGGAGAGCTTTTGAGAAGATTGAGTCTCCTTTTTCACATCTTAAGAATAGTCTTTTATCTTTTATCGCTTTTTGGTGCACTCATTTATCCCCTACTTGTATAGAAGATTGGGCGTCTTTTGTAGAGAATCATGTTCTGATGTAAATTCTCTACGTTTTTGGTATACTTTGTGTATACGGGAGTTCTCTCCCTTTTGATTAATACAATTTACCTTATAAAAAAAAACAATATAATTCCTTTGCCATCCTTAGTTTTGTATGTGTATGTCTAGTTTTCTAGGTCCCTTCACTTGCTTATTTTATTTATTTATTTATTTATTTGTGTGCCTCTTCCAGCATAGTTCTCGTGAGAATGAAAAAGATAGGGATTCATCAAGAAGCAGGGAAAAGGATAGGGTGAGAGGGCGTGATAAGGACCTGGACATGGATAGGGATAGAGGCAGAGACAGGGACAGGGGTAGGGACAGGGATAGAGAGAGGGAGAAGGACCGTGATCGTCATCACAGAGACCGCCATAGGGATCGGAGCGACAGAAGGGAGAAGGAGAGGACCAGAGATAGAGATGATGATGATCGTCACCGAACTCGAGATTATGACCAGTAAGAGCTATAGCACTTTCCAATGTTAAGTATTTATATTGTTTATGCGATTTTAATTTGGCTTTATGTTACTGTTATGAGTTAGATTTAGACTTGAGGATCATGTTTTATGATCTTTAAATTTTCAAATCGTTGTTGAGTGGTAGTGGAAACATGCTTCATTTTGAGTTTGTAATATATTCATATGACTGTGCTTAAAGGCAAAGAGAACATGACAAAGATAGAGAGAGTCGGCATAGACACAGGTCTCGCTCAAGGGGTAGATCTGTGCACAGATCAAGGTCTCGATCGCGTTCTCGATCCAAGAGGTTAGCTTGCTCATATGTCTTCTCACTGGAGCATTTCCATGTTATATTCTCTCTTTTTAAATCCTAATATTCATTTAAGACTGGTTTTTGCTATTTGATCTTCTGTTTATAGTTGGCTCTACCTTATATAAATACTAATTTACTGGAAATTTTGTCAAACTTATATTGGACTCTTTGATCTGTCAGGCTGGAACGAAATGACAATTATCCAATCTTTAAATAGAAGTGCACTAAAATGCCATAGGGGGATTTTGCTATTTTTTTGAGAAATGATAAGGTATTATAGATATAAAAAAACCAGCACTAAGAGAGTACCATGGTTACATCCCAGAAAATAACAAAAAAAGAAAAAGAAAACCATGTGTGTCAATACAAAAGGTCTACGAATTCTAGCAGGGTTTCACTACCATCTATCCAATCCTGTTTACACCAAAAAGATATCAACAAAAGGCAGTCTGATTTGATCTTCAAGAGTGAATTTTCCTGTCCTTCAAAGCATCTCCTATTCCTCTCTGTCAATGTGCACCACCATATAGCTGCTGGTATTGTATTTCAGTCCTTCTTCATTTGCTTTGACAGTCCCTTTCTACTCCAGCATGACAGTAACTCAGCAGTAGTACTTGGCATCACCCATTTAATTCCCCAAATGTTAAAAAATAATTGCCACAACTGTGTGGCAGCTCTGCAGTGTAAGAATAGATGATTGATAGTTTCTGCCTCTTCTTTACACATATAGCATCTGTTAACTATTTGGAATCCCCTTCTTTGTAAATTGTCCTGAGTTAAACAAGCCTTCTTAGCCAATTACCATTCAAAACAACTAACTTTCGTAGGAGCTTTTGATTTCCGGATTTGTTTCCAGGGACCAATAAGAAACTGATTTACTTCTTTCACGAATATGTTGTAACATCTCTTGACAGCATAAACCCCTTTGTTGTGGCCTCTCCATATCAAACAGTCTTCATTACTGATTAAGCTTACAGAAGTAGGTAGCATACTGAAGAATTTGGCAACCTCATTTAGTTCCCAATCGTTTATGTATCTTCTGAATTTTATATTCCAGCTATTGTCTTCCCAATATTGTGCTACTGTGAATTCTTTGTCAAGTATCAACCAGTATATTACTGGGAAAAGTTCTCTGAGAGGTAGATGCCCCAACCATTTTCTTGCCAAAAGGAAATCTTCCTTCCATTACCTATCTTGAAATCAATATGCTGTGAGAAAACAGGCCATAAGGACCCTATGTTCATCCAGATACTAATTCCTTGTGAAGAGAGACCTCTCTTGGTGCAACATACATTCAGAAAACCAAATTTCTCTGCTATTGCTCTCCTCCACAAGGTGTCGGCTTCTGCACTAAATCTCCAAAGCCACTTCATTAAAAGGCTTCTGTTTTGTATCCTTAAGTTCTTTATGCCCAAAACTCCTTGTTCCTTTGTTGCAGTGACAGTGCTCCATTTGACAAGATTAGTCCCTTTGTTTTCTTTATTGCCTTGCCATAAAGATTCCCTTCTTAGCTTGTCTATTTTCTTCTCCACTTTGGATGACATGAGAAATAAGGACAGAGTATATGCTGGAATTGAATCCAATATGCTGTTAATTAATATACCCCCAAAGAAAGGTATTGTCTCTTCAAGTTAGCCAATCTTTTTTCACATCTATCCGCGACTCCTTGCCAGATAAATTCAGATTTGATTTTGCTGGCAGAGGCAATCCCAGGTAACTTGTAGGAAGAAACTCTGTTCGGCACCCTAAAACTGCAACAACACTCTGCAAATCTTGAACTGTGTTCACTGGAATTATTCTGCTCTTGTTCCAGTTGACATGAAGTCCTGAAACCCCTTCAAACACACATAGAATCTCAAATATCCCAATTGATTCACCTCTGGCTCACAAAAAATAAGGGAATTATCAGCATAGAGAAGAAGTGAAATAGAGAGGCCCTGATCCTGTATGCATTTCATTGATCATATTACTAAGTCCTTCCATTACCAACAAGAATAAGAAAGGAGAAATTGGATCTCCTTATCTAAGGCCTCGTCGGGAAGCGAAGAAACCCTGGCGATCCATTTATAAGTACAGAGAACCTGACCGTGCTGATACAATGCCAAATCCAATTCAGCCACTCCCTGTCAAAACCTAAATCTTTAAGGACCTTCAGCAAGAATTCCCAGTTCACATGATCGTATGCTTTCTGAATATCAAGGTTGCACATTATACCTGGTATCTCTCTCTTAGCCTAGTATCTAGACAACATTAGCTATTAAAGCTGCATCCACGATTTGCTTCCCTCTCAAGAATATTTTTGTTTCTTGGAAGGTTGGATAGTAGTGTCATAAATCACACTGAGGATTTGTAATTCTTTGAAGGACTAGCATATTCATATTACAGTATTTCATGGTGATAGCATATATCAACCGGGCTTGTTCAACAGAGAAATCACCTGTTCGATAGCTTTGTAAAAAAGTTAGATTCTTACTCTCACAGCCTGCATCGATTGATCTCTTGACCTTTATTTTAGGTCAAATGACATACTTTCGATATATTGTACACAAAACTACCTTTAGAATGTATTTGGAACTGCTAAGTGTCTTGTAATACACACTGCTATTTCTGAAACTTTAATAGAACACAACTGGTCAAATTTATTGTATTAATCTGGGGTTGAAGGGTTATAACTTGAGATATTGGGATGATACTTGCGAAGTTGCAGTAGTTCTTTCTCCTTTCCGTGCTTGGAGCCAAGTACTCCCTCTTGTTCTTGCCCTGTCATGTCCACATTATAATGGTGGGATCTTGTGGTGTTTATCTACGGAAACACAAGAAAATCATAATCGTACTTTTTCCTTGTTCCTCTATTGACCCTGTTAATGAACTGGCAAGTTTTGCCTTGTGCTATACTGTTTTTTTTTTAAATTTATTTTTGTACATGTCCCCAGAGCTAATTGGGTGGCCAATGTTATGTGGATCATTAAATGTTTTGTTGGCAGTCAGGTTTTTGTCACTTCATTGCTATTATTAATGTTGTATTTTTTCAGCAAAAGGATCAGTGGTTTTGATATGGCACCTCCTACCTCTGCAATGTTACCTGGCATTACGGCTGCTGCAGGTACTTGTTTCATCATTAAGGTTACAGCTGATATTATGTTGATAACTGCCACATTTTTCTTTGACATAGTGTGGAAGTTCATATCAAAATACATGGTTACGTTTTGGTAAGCTTTTTGGTTCTTTAACTTCCACCTATATTGGTATTGAGTCATGGAGTAGATTGGCTGTTTTGTTTTTATTTATTGTTTACTTGGTATAGTAATTCCGAAACTGAGGGTTTTTGGTTTCTTGTTGTGTTTGGTGTTTGTTTGTTTGTTTTGTATGTCTTGTCTTATGTTCTAAGAAGGCAATGTTGGGCTACTTGCCCCATGTGCTGACAATGGGTGTGAGCCGACTTCTGTAGCTTTTATGTACAAGGAAGAACCGATACAGGTCTTGTTCATCTTCATCCAGGAATTGCCTGTTTGGTAGTTACAAATATTTTCTGAATACACTGTAAAATTTCTACTCCTTATATTGTTTTACTTAGATTTCTTAGTACAGAATTCATTTATTCTTTCAAAATCATTTTAAAAGGGAAATGTAAATACTCACTCTTGTATCGTTTAAAGTATATGTCATGATGTCATTTTCAACTGTAGCTTGGTTACCTCTGCAGGTCAAGTTCCTGGGACCAACCCACCAATTCCTGGAATGTTTCCTAACATGTTTCCTTTAGCATCGGGCCAGGTACTGTCAGCACTCCCTTTTCAGTTGTGTGGATTCAATGTTTTTATCAAGATTCTCATTTATTTGTTCCCTGTTGGTTGTGGTAGTTTGGAGCTCTTCCTGTTATGCCGATCCAGGCAATGACACAGCAGGTTCGTAATGTGTTAGTAATTTCCTTTTCAAGCTCACGGTGCTTATGAGTTCCTCTTTTTTAACCTAAAGTATTTCCTAATTGTTCTGTTATCAGGCTACCAGGCATGCTCGGCGAGTTTATGTTGGTGGACTTCCGGCTCATGCAAATGAACAGGTATTAAATCACCCTCACCAATCTCATGAAGTAGTTGGTCTTTTTGACATTTCCATGTAATGTTTATTTGTTGAAACATTACATGAGACTATTAAGCTATAGTTGGTCTCCAAATATAGCTCGTGTACGGGAGACTAGGTGGGTAGGAGATAAGGCGCAGGATGTAGACAGGTTCAAACTATGGTATTCTGGGAGGGGGGGGGGAGGGGGCAGGAACGGGGTAGGTATCTTGGTTGATAAGGACCTCCGTGAACTAGTGGTGGAGGTTAGGAGGGTGAATGACATGCTAATGACTATGAAGCTAGTTGTTGGAGGCTTTACTTTGAACATAATCAATTTGTACGCACCCCAAGCAGGCTTGGATGAGGAAGCCAAGAGGCGTTTCTGGGAGGATTTGGTTGAGATGGTGCGTGGTATCCTGCTTACCGAGAAGCTTTTCATAGGAGGAGATTTCAACGGCCACATTGGTGCATGGTGGCTTTGGTTTTGGAGATAGAAACAGAGGAGGAACGTCTCTGCTGGACTTTGCTAGAGCATTTGATTTGGTGATAGCAAACTTGAGTTTCCCGAAGAAAAGGGAGCACTTGGTCACTTTCCGGAGTTCGGTGGCCGAGACTCAGATTGATTATTTACTCTGTAGGAAGTCTGATAGAGGTCTTTGCACGGATTGCAAGGTCATCCCGAGTGAGAACGTCTCGACCCTTCATAGGCTCCTGGTAATGGATCTCGAGATCCCGAGGAAGAGGAGGAAGAGGGCGATGTATAACCAACATATGATCAAGTGGGGAGCCTTGACGGAAGATAAAGCGCAGGAGTTGGGGGTCAAGCTGTTGACTATGGAGGCTTGGAGTAGTAGTGGGGATGCAAGCGCTATGTGGACCACGACTGTGCAGTGCATTAGGGAAGCCGCGAGAGAGGTATTAGGGGTCTCAAAGGGTTTACTCTAGTGGTCACAAGGGAGACTGGTGGTGGAATGGAGAGGTGCAAGGAAAAGTGAACCAAGAAAGCAACGTATCTAAAGCTAGTAGAAAATGTAGACGAGGAGGAGAAGAGGGCGAATAGGGAGTATTATAAGTTGGCTAAGAAAGAGGCAAAGCTAGCAGTTACGACGGCCAAGACTGCAGCTTTTAGTCGTTTGTATGAGGAACTCGAGGGCCGAGGTGGGGATAAAAGGTTGTTCAGGTTAGCCAGGGCGCGAGAAAGGAAGGCGCGTGACTTGGACCAAGTGAAGTGCATCAAGGACGAAGAAGGTAGAGTTTTGTTGGATGAGGGGCTTATCCGTTGGAGATGGCAGACCTACTTACATAGTCTCTTGAACGAGGAGAGGGACAAGAGCATTGTACTGGGTGATTTGGAACTCTCCGGGAGTCGCTGTGACTTTGGGTATTGTAGGCGGATTAGAGTTGATGAAGTTGAGGAAGTTATGCGTAAGATGAGCAGGGGCAAAGCGACCGGGCCGGATGAAATCCCGGTGGAGTTTTGGAAGAGTGCGGGAAAGGCAGGCTTGGAGTGGCTCACTAGGTTATTTAATGTTATTTTTAGAACGAAGAAGATGCCCGAAGAGTTGAGGTGGAGCACGATGGTTCCTGTATACAAGAATAAGGGTGATATCCAAAGTTGCAATAACTATCGGGGTATCAAGCTGCTTAGCCATACTATGAAAGTCTAGGGGAGAGTGGTAGTGCTAAGGGTGAGGAGGAGTGTGTCTATTTCCGAGAACCAGTTCGGGTTTATGCCGGGCGTTCGACTACAGAAGCCATCCATTTTGTTAGGAGATTGATGGAGCAGTATATGGAGAGAAAGAATGACTTGCATATGGTGTTTATCGACTTAGAAAAGGCTTACGATAAAGTTTCGAGGGAGATTTTTTGGAGATGTTTGGAGGCTAGAGGTGTACCTGTTGCCTACGTTAGGTTGATTAAGGACATGTATGATGGAGCAAAGACCCAAGTGAGGACGGTGGGTGAGGACTTGGACCGTTTTTCGGTTATGACGGGGTTGCATCAGGGGTCGGCACTCAGCCCTTTTTGTTTGCTCTGGCGATGGACGTACTGACGCGCCACATCTAGGGGGAGGTGCCGTGGTGCATTGATTGACGAGACGCGAGATGGTGTGAATGCGCAATTAGAGGTGTGGAGGCAGACCGTGGAGTTTAAAGGTTTCAAGTTGAGCAGGACCAAGACAGAATACTTGGAGTGTAAGTTCAGTGGCGAGACTCAAGGAGGGAAAGGGGAGGTGAGGCTGGACTTGCAGGTCATCCCTAGGAGAGGAAGTTTTAAGTACCTTGGGTCTATTATTCAGGGGATGGGGAGATTGATGAAGATGTCACGCATCGTATTGGGGCGGGATGGATGAAATGAAGACTCGCTTTCGGTGTTTTGTGTGATAAGAAGGTGACACTAACACTTAAAGGTAAGTTTTACAGAGTGGTGGTCAGACCAACAATGTTGTATGGGGCTGAGTGTTGGTCAGTCAAGATCGCTCATGTCCAGAAGATGAAGGTAGCAGAGATGATGATGTTGAGATGGATGTACATACACACCAGATTAGATAGGATCAGAAATGAGGTTATTCGCGACAATGTGGGTGTGGCCCCTATTTAGGACAAGATGCGGGAAGCGCAGCTTAGGTGGTTTGGTCATGTGAGGAGGAGGAGCACAGATGCCCCGGTGAGGAAGTGTGAGAGGTTGACATTGGAGGGCCTACGGAGAGGTAGAGGTAGGCCAAAGAAGAGGTGATTAGGCAAGATATGGCGCAGATTCAGCCAGTGTTTTGGATAGCGTGCGGCGACAAATAGCGACGAGGACCCGCTTCACTGAGGCGAGAGGCGCGCAGCGAAGCGCTCGCCTTTTTGATGTGAAGCGACAATTTATACAAAATATAAACTAAAAACTCAATAGATACTAGATAGTCATAGTAGATTGTACTACATTTTTAAATCCACCTATCAAATGTTGTTTGTGACGAGTTATTCCACCATGATATATTTTTTCACAAAACACACATTTAATTGCGGATCTTGATAAGCCTTGTATAGTATAATTCCAAGCTATATCATTTCGTTTATTACTATCGGATGACGCCATTTCAACGTCGTTTTATAGAAAAAAAAATTATCAAGTTAATATGCAATTAATTCTACTTTTTTTTTATTTTGCACCGGGTGTCCGAGTCTCTTTGAGCCCTGACTAATCCCGGGGGTGCACAGGCCCTCGGCAAGGAGTTTCCCGCAAGTGCACCACGGTTAATTCAGGTTTTACCCAGTCCGATGGCCCTCAGAAATTGTTTGCACCCAGTGGGTTTCGAACTTGAGACCTTGAAAGGGAGCAAACCTCAAGGCTCAAGTCAATTGCCACCAGGCCAACCCCTGAAGGTTACAATTAATTCTACTTTATAAGACTATAAGTCAATAATTGAAAAAACAGGGCAAACAAAACAGAATGAGCTACTGCCTCTGCAGTCTGCTTTGCCTCTGCCTCTGTTATTTTTGCTCGAAACAGAGCCTATGTTATTTTGCCAAAACAGGGCCAAAAAAAAATTAAGAGAAGAAGAAAGAGGAAGGGAAGAGCCTCTGTATTTTGCTCGAAAAATAGAGCACAAAAACAGACCTCTGTTTCTGTTCTTCTCGACAAAAAACAGAGGAAAAAAATAGAAAGAAGAAGAGAAGAACAAGGAGAAAGAAGAAAGAAAGGAAACTCAGAGAAGCATACCTGGTCTTTCAATGGCAGAAACTTGTTGAAGAAGACGATGGCACTTGTCAGAAACCTCAAGCTTTCCGATGAAGAAGACGATGGCACAGTAATTGCGAGCCCTAATCGCGAGTTCGCGACCTTTTTTCAGATGAAGCTCTGTTGTTTTGTTCGAAGTTGAAGAAGCTCTGTTGTCAAGCCCTAATCGCGACCCTTTTGTTAAGTCTTTTCCCTTTTTCTTTTTCTTTTTTTAAAAAAGCGAGGCTACAGTCGCTTCTCGCGACACTGTCGCCTCTCGCTACACAGACAGAGGCGAGCGCTATTTTGAAACGCAACGCAACAGAGGGAAAGTAGCGACACTGCCTCGCCTTACGCTATTAGCGCTGAGGCAAGCACTATTTATAACACTGGATTCAGCTGACCGAGGACATGACCCTTGATAGGAAGGTTTGGAGGTCGAGGATTAAGGTAGTAGAGTAGGTAGTCTAGGGTGTTCATAATAGTAGTATTGGCACGCAGTCTCGCTTTTTGTTGGTAGAAGTAGGTTTTTATGACTAACCGTTGTTTTCTTTCATTGTTGATCACCTTACTATCTTGTTGTTTTTATTCTGCTTTTATATGGCTTTTTGGTACTGTCCCTTCTTGTCTATATTTTCATTAATGTGGTGCTTATGCTTTCCTGAGCCGAGGGTCTATTGGAAACAACCTCTCTATCCTCACAAGGTAGGGGTAAGGTCTGCGTACACACTACCCTCTCCCGACTCCACGGTGTGGGATAATACTGGGTATGTTGTTGTTTATTTGTTGAAACAAACTAGATGAACATTCTCTCCTGTATTTATTGCATAGTAGTTAACCTGTAAGCTCGAGCTGTGGAATCAACCATTAATGCTTGCATTAGGGTAGACTGCCTACATTACACCTCATTAGGGTGCGACCTTTCCCCGGACCCTGCATGAATACGAGATACTTTGTGCACCAGGCTGCTCTTTTAGTTTTAGTTGTGTCTGAGTTATTCACCTTTTTTCGCTTTCAAATATGAGAGATATTATGGGGTTGGAGTCACTTTGGTCCAAATTTGGAATTTCTTGTGACTTGACTTGGGCTGTTTAAAATTTGGCAACTCAAATTAGGGAAGTTACTCAGTTCCTTTTCATATTTTGATATCTTTCAGAATCACTTCAATATTTTTAATGTGGTTTAGTACTTCTTACATTTTGTGGAGGTAAAATTTGTTACGCCGTCTTTTCGATCAGTATAACTTAGTTTCATCTGAATTACTGTTGACATAGTATGACATCAGTAGTAGTACCTTTCTTACTGTCACTGCCGTGAAAATCTTTCTTGGTCATTTCACTTATTTTACTATTACTCTCTATGTAAATATGGTAGTGTTGATTTTCTGAATGGTGCTCAAAGTACTATTCAAGTCTATGTTTAAAGAATTAATAATTTGAAATAATTTATAGTAAAATCTCACAGAACCAGCCTCATTCCATGTGCTATTGTTATTATTTCTAATGTCAAATAGCTGATATTTTTTTTTGAAGATATCCCTTGAAGTCACCATCTGTTAAGAGAGAAAATCTGCATGTAGTTTTCCATTTTTTACTGCATGGTTAAAGCTGATTTTCTATGACCTTTCTCTGACATTGCTCCCATACATACCTCTTGTTTGTCTTGACACACTGATTCTCATACAGTCTGTTGCGACCTTCTTTAGTCATGTTATGTCTGCAATTGGAGGAAACACAGCTGGTCCAGGTTAGTTTAAAATTTGTTCTCCTTTGGTACAACTAAATTTACCTTTCAGATGCTCAGAGTATTGTTGAAAATTTTCAGGGGATGCTGTTGTCAATGTCTATATAAACTATGAAAAGAAGTTTGCTTTTGTTGAAATGAGATCAGTAGAGGAAGCTAGTAATGCCATGGCATTGGATGGCATTATATTTGAGGTACCTGAATGTGTAATAGCTGATCAACTAGTTATGATTTAAAGAAGATAGACCTTTGACCTCTTGTGTAGAAACTTATAGTTTTACGGATATGCAACTATTCTCTATCCCTTGAGTCTTGTTTAGTCCAAGAAAATTTTGGAAGCAACATCTTTCATCCCCTTCCCGTTATAAGAGCTGATATCCTCAAACCTGTTTCTTTCTCTTTTGTTTGTTTGTTAGTCATTTATTTATTGTTATTGGAGCTTATCAGATGTTACTGGATAATTCTTTATCCAACATCAAGTATATGTTGATACCTTCAACTGACTGCTCTGAGCTTCTCCGTGCACACATTTTTTGTCCAGGGCGCACCCTGTAAGGTCAGAAGACCGAGTGATTACAATCCTTCTCTGGCTGCTACTCTTGGTCCTAGCCAACCAAACCCAAACCTCAACCTGGCAGCTGTTGGATTGAGCCCAGGTTCTGCTGGAGGGCTGGAAGGCCCTGATCGTATTTTTGTTGGTGGTTTGCCCTACTATTTCACAGAAGCACAGATTAGAGAGCTGTTAGAGTCTTTTGGTCCACTTAGAGGATTTGATTTGGTCAAAGATAGAGAAACTGGGAACTCAAAAGGCTATGCCTTCTGTGTCTATCAGGATGTCTCTGTTACTGATATTGCTTGTGCAGCTCTTAATGGGATTAAGATGGGTGATAAAACCCTTACTGTTAGGCGTGCTAACCAGGGTACAACACAACCTAAACCCGAGCAAGAGAGTGTATTGTTGCATGCACAACAGCAGATAGCTTTGCAGGTGAGCCATTTCTGTGCTTTCTAGTTCAATTCTCCATCCCGTAGGATTTGATTTCTTACACAAGGACTTGGCTGCTCACCCCTTAATGTATGTTCTTTCGCAGAGACTCATGTTACAACCTGCTACATTAGCCACAAAGGTCCTGAGCTTAACAGAAGTCGTTAGTGCAGATGAGCTCAATGACGATGAGGACTATCAAGATATTTTGGAAGACATGAGAACTGAATGTGGGAAATTTGGTGGGTATTTAGATAAGATGATCTTTTCTCCTTGTTGTGCTAAAGCATATGGCTTAATGTTTGGCAGCAATACTTGTTAACAACTTCCACTTTGACTTATATTCTGCAGGATCTCTGGTGAATGTTGTTATTCCACGTCCAAGTCCTAATGGCGAGTCCACACCAGGGGTTGGAAAGGTAAAAATATACCTGCTGATTTCTTAGCCTGGATCATTTAAAGTTTATAAGTTGTTAGTAGTGATCCTGTATTTGTTACAAGAGAAGTGATACAACCTAGATCTAATTATCTTTGCATTGACCATCTAAAAATGGCTTGTAATTTCTGTCGTGGCTTTTCACTGTGGCTAGTTATTACTTCCTCATATGACGACTAATTTCAGCCAATTGAAAGAAGGGTCCAAGTGGATTGGTTCTTTGTCAATGGTAATGTTGTTTTTCACTTCTGAATGTGGAACTTCTAAATCGTTTATGTACCTTTTAGGTATTTTTGGAGTATGCGGATGTCGACAGTGCCAGCAAAGCTAGGCAAAGTTTGAATGGAAGAAAATTTGGTGGCAACCAAGTTGTTGCTGTCTTCTATCCAGAAAACAAGTTCTACGAGGGGGACTATGATGGTTAGTTGTACCCACCCACTATGATAAGTGCTCGTCGAGTCTTACCTATTGGAGGGGCTCTTGGATGGCTTGAAGGAATTAATCTCTTGGACTAGTGCTAGAAGTATAGCCCATTTCCGTTTTCTTTTTGATTTTTGGTTTCTTTTTGACGTTGTTCATTTAATTCTGAATTATATATCCATTTAGGTTGGACTTATGTGTTGCTGGTGGTAGATAATTTAAGTTCTATAGTTTTTAACGTGAGGACGTTTGTGCTTGTCCAAACAGTGTTAAAATTGATGCAAGTACAGTCTCAGGTCTTCATACTGTTTCATTTTTCTCCAGTGAAAAATCTGAATGCTCTTGCTTCACTTGTTTATTTTCCTTTTTTTAATTTTTTAAAATTCCGCTTCATGGAAATAGTAGTGTAATCTTCTAGTTTTTTATGCTTACAGCGGCTAGAATCAGTCTTGGAAAGAATGTTCCAATGGATTAGAAGGTGTTCCTATTACCCGCAGGTCGCCCAACTATTACAGTAGAGATTGGTTATGTAATAATTAAGGATCTTTCAATATTTGACTGATGTTTATCTATACATGATATTTACTGGGATTTCTTTGACAAACGAAAGTTGCAAGTCGATGCCGCTCGGCTGGATTCTGTCTCTGTTTTAGTTATAGATTTATAGAAGTTGACATAGTCAGGAAGAGAAGAACAAGAAGGTTTAAAACATGATATTCATATTCAAGTTCTAGTACATTCATGGATATAACGAACTTGATCAATTACTGTTTTGTAAACATACAAATATTCACATAGGGTATCTACTTTTGTTTCTTACAAAAGGAAAGGCTAATATCAACGCATTTTTAGCTCTTTTTCTTACAAAAAGACTATCATCAACGCTGTTTTATTCAATCTGTTTCTCTTTTCGCACTCGGGCATATTGTGTCGCATCTCACCCTAGATAATGGTTAAAAAGTCGATGAACAAGTCACATGTATTCGTTAGTGAATTCCTAAACTTAGCTGTGGACTTAAATGACCCTTAATTATTACCAAAAAACTAATTTCAAAAATTCTAGATCTTTACCTCCCGCTCCCTCTGTCAAAATACAAATTCAAGTACTTAAATGACATCCATTATTGCCAAGAAAAATAAATTTAAGTACTTAAATAAAATTTCGCTATTACCAAAGGAAATAGGTTTATAAACTAATCAAGCTTACCCGACACCCAAAAATGATAAAAATAAGAATGTATGCCATATACATGTAAAGATGTTTTTTATACTAAGTAAATTTAACATATGATAGTAGGTCGGTTATCATTTTTATCATGTTACCAACTAATATTACTTAGATGATTTTTGTGTAAATATCTGTTTTTACATCACCAGTAATAGGGGTATATTTTTGGCACCTCTAGACTATAGTAAATCGAGAAATGATAAAAATTATTCCTTCGTTTGGGGATGGGTTCAAAGTAGTTTCTTAAATATCTTCTAAGTTGTTTTGGTTCTTTAAGTTTTTCAAAAGTTAATATTTTTGGTCTCCTTCAGATATTAATAAATTTTGTCTATTAGAGTTAAAGAGAATTATGGATGGGAATTCAATTTGAAAGTGTAGACTTTGCCATTTCTGCTATTTTTGTTTTATTTATTTTTGGTATCTGGTGCAACTTTTTAAAGTGTAATTTCTACTTTTTTGCTTTATTTTCGGTGTTTGATGTAATATTTGGTGCTAAAATTTTAGTGATTTGACGAGACTTTCTTGATGTTTCCGATGAACTTTTATTTTTAAGCATTCCTGTTAAATTTAATAGATAGATTTTATTAAATATTTGACGGAGCAAACTTGAGGACCAAAACTGCTTAGAAGATATTTAAGGGCCTACTTTAAACCTATCACAAACCTAAGGGACCAGTTTTGTCATTTTATCTTAGTAAATCACAATGGTCCGTCATAAATAGAAGATTGAGAGGTCATATGTAATATTCTTTTCCCAACAGATCATATGTAATTTCATTTTTGCCGAAGTTGATATGCAAATTGATCACAAGAAAATGACAAAGAAAAGTTGACGAGGAGACTGCAGAAAGAGGAAAATTCTAATTCGGAGGCTAACCGTTGTTTAAAAGGCAGGACAATCAAGCAGAAATTCATCTTTACAATTATCACATTTCCACTTTCACTATTCAATTTTTCTGCTAAAGGATTGTAAGGGAGAAAATGAATTGGATTCAACGCAAAATCTATCTCTACAATGTCACTTTTGGTCTTTACATGCTCGACTGGTGGGAACGTTGCCTCTTCAGTATCCTTTATAATTTTTTTTTAGTTACTCGCTTAATAGATCTGATGCGACTTTAATCTTTATAAATTTCAATTTATTTTGCTGATCTGTAATCTACTAATTGTTAAATGATAGATATAAAGATCAGGTTTTGGGTAGATCTGGAGTTCTTAACGCCGTTAGATATTTTGGTGCTTGTGTTGTTGTGGTTTATGTGTTACAATGGGTTTTGTTATGCTTCCGAGCTTTTCAACAGGTATGTGTTTCATCCTATGTTACAATCTCAAAAAGAAGTACAGTTTTATCCTATGTTTCAATCTAAAAAAAAGTACAGTTTTATCCTAAATTTTTGCAGTTAATTTAGTTTTTCAGCTACTATAAGAAATGATTAAATATCAAAGGTCTCAAGAATGAAATCTAGGACCTAAATGTTTACTTTTTAGAACGACGTTGGTGTCCAGGTAGCTTGCACGCACCTCAGCTACATCGGGTACCTACTACCTCTCATGGTACCAGGTAACTCCACCCACCAATATTTAGGACCGTCGTGTTTTGATCCAAAAGTGTGTTGATGGAAAACGGATGTGGAAATGAGTGGCAATGGGATTGGTATGTAAATACACTAACATCATTAGAGCAAACTGACTCCCAGGGTTTGCAGTTAGCAAAACTAGATAATAATGAACTTGCGTAATGATATTCAGTTATGCCATAGTGCACTGAACTTGCATAGTGATATTTAGATGTGCCCTAGCATATTCGATGCAGTTGCATTTCAATGAATTTAGTGGAAGGATTTGGCTATAATTGTATGAATATGAGTTTCAACTATTAACAATACATGGTGGATTTTGATGGTGTCCTAGGATAAGAAGGGGTATTTGACAAATTTGTTTCACATCAAGATTAACTGGAGACCAGGACAAAGAAATCATGTCATCAGTCAATCTAACATGTAATATTTTCTTAATATGGTATACCTATCAAGTCATTGACTTGTTATTTGGTACCTTCGGAGAATTAGTTGTGATAAGAAATGGACCTTGGACATAGCTCAACCCTAAAAGCTGACTTGTGAGTAGTGGCAGAGCTAGAAATTTACTAAGGGGTGTCAAAATACAAAAAGGTAAATACACGAAGAAAATAAGGGGAGTCAACATATACTCCCTCCGTTTCAATTTATGTGAACCTATTTCTTTTATAGTCCGTGCCATAAAGAATGACCCCTTTCCCTATTTGGAAACAATTTACCTTTATGCAATGATTTATAGCCACACAAAATATATGTGCCTCATTTTACACCACAAGTTTAAAAGTTTTCTCTCTTTTCTTAAACTCTGTGCCCAGTCAAATGGGTTCACATAAATTGAAACAGAGGGAATAATATATATACATAAAAATAATTTTTTGAACTAGCTAAACAATGTAATTTTCCGGCGAAAGGATGTCAATTGACACCCCTTAACATAAGGTGGGTTGAGGATTGACCAAGACCATATAAGGAGACTAAGCATCCACACAAATTGACACCCCTTAACATAAGGTGGGTTGAGGATTGACCAAGACCATATAAGGAGACTAAGCATCCACACCAATGTGGGACTCTTAACATTAAATGTATTGTTCCTGTTTTGATCACCTAACTGTGAATCAAACGGCGTAACGCCAAGTTTTAGTGTAACAACTATTTTGGCATTGATCAGATGAATAATAGTTCGTTCTCACGAAAGTTCTGACTCCTGATAGCTTACCATCTCTGGTAGCAGAAAAGAGAAAGTGACAACCTTGAAAGGTTTAGGGGTGGGCATTCGGTATTTCGGTTCGATATTTAAGAATTTTGATTCGGTATTTCGGTATTCGGTTTATCAATTGTGTATACCAAATACCGTACCAAAGTATTTCGGTACGGTTCGGTATTTTTTATTTTGGTTCGGTACAGTTTCGGTTTAATACATATTCATGTGTCGTAGTGCCAAATGCTAAGAGCCTAAGCATTAAGCAAAATGCAGCAACACTAAATAATCAAATCCGCCATTCTGCCTAACAAAAGGGGTGTAAGTAAGGCAGCACCACAACACTAAATAATCTGCCAACTGCCATTCTGCCTAATAAAAGGCAGCAAGGCAGCAACACTAAATAATAAAATAAGCAAGCCAGAAACACTAAATAACAAAAGGCGTGTAAGAGCACATGATTATCACATTCACAACAAGTACACACCTGATTATCACATTCCTAACAAGTACTTGAAAGGGAAAAGAAGTAAATAAATATCACAGTAAGCTAAGATAGTAACAACTACTAACGAGTAGCAGGAACCAGCAGAATTAAACACAGTGCAACAAAAACATAAAGGGCATCCCTCTATTCAAGTTTACACTAATAGTCTCAAATCAACTTAGTCTTAATTCTTAAATACGGATTTCAGGAAGATGCTCAAGATAATGCCTAATATTTCCTTAAACAATATGTGCCATCCCTCTTTGGAAGAACATTAGGAGCACGGGTCATGATTGCACTTGAACCTAAAAAAAGATAAATCATAAGTTAGAATATTATTTTTTTGATGATAATAAAACAAAATTACAAAAGTATATCACTAAACAAATAGAGTATTAAACTTACCACTCAAGTTGCAAGTTGCAACTATACATCAAACAATGCTAGTAGTGCTTCCATCATTTTCCATATCTAAACATAATTCGACCAAATATGTCATACAAATAAACAAGTATGATATATTATTTTGAACTAAAATACACACAAAATATTAAAGCTTACCAAACTCGAGTTCCTCAAGATACTCCCATTCTTCTTCAACACTAATAGGATTCTTCTCTTCTCTAAGCCAATCTTGAACACAAACAAGAGCTTGCACACATTTAGGAGTCAATGAACTCCTAAATGAATCAAGAATACGGCCACCGGTGCTAAACGCGCATTCCGACGCCACACTAGAAATTGGAATGGCCAACACATCACGAGCCAACTCCGAAAGAATAGGAAATCTAGGAGCATGTGTTTTCCACCAACTTAAAATATCAAATTCTTCACTAAAAGGCTCTTGTTCTTCACTAATGTATTTATCCAACTCCGATTTAGCACCCCCACTTCCATTGTCTTCCTTTTGTTTCTTCAAGTGAAGTTTCGTCCTTATTAATGATGCAGTTAAAACACTCCCATTAGATGTATTAGATGTGTTATTAGATGAAGTAGAACTAGATGGAGATTGAGGACAAGATCCAGTTGAATACTTTTTTAGATACTCTTCAAACAAAGAATTCATATAAGCATACACCTCGGCATTTATTTTCTTCCCTTTTTTCCTCCCCAAAAAGTTCTTCAAGTGCAAGGCTAACATATTCAAATTTGTTACGTGGATCCAAGACGGAAGCAATAAAAATCATTTTATTCATCTTTTCAGGCTCACCCCAATACTTCTTGAACTTTTCTTGCATCCGCTCAGCCATTTTTCTCAAATGCTCATCCTCACTAATTAAACACATTTTCAAATGACAATAAAGTTCAGATACATCCTCAAAATGAGAATTACAAGTGACATAACGTGAACCTGAAACTTTTTTGGTAAGCTCGTGAAATCTTGCAAGAAACGCTATCACATTCCTCACATTCACCCAATCATCAGATTCAAGAAGACCTGCACTACTACCATCTTCACAAAGATGAGAACATAGATAAGCAGAAAATCCATCATAAAAAAGATGAAACTTGTCAAAGGCCTTTTCAAAGTTTTGTGCCATATCCAACATAAAATAGGTGGAATTCCACCTAGTAGGAATATCCAAACATAATGTTTTGGTACATTCTACCTTTATATGTGCACAACACTGTTTAAACTTTAAGGTCCTTGCAGGCGAAGATCTCACATACCTCACAATATTTCTAAGACGTGTGACAGAAGCATCAATTTCTTTCAAACCATCTTGCACAATTAGATTTAGTATATGAGCCATGCATCTCACATGAAGATGTTTACCACTCATCATATTAGTTTTCCACATATCTAATTTTTTAGACAATTCTTTGACTGTGACATCATTTGAAGAAGCATTGTCCACGGTAATAGTGAACACCTTGTCTAATTTCCATTCAAGCAAACAATTAGAAATAGCTTTAGCCATCTCTTTCCCTTATGACTAGTGATAGGGCAAAAATTTAGTATTCTTTTATGCAACTTCCAATCCCTATCAATGAAGTGGGCTGTCAAACACATATAATTTATTCTTTGCAATGAAGTCCATGTTTCTGTTGTGAGGCAAATTTTTGGTTGTGCTTCTCTAAAAGACCTTCTTAGATTTTGCTTCAATTCACCGTAAACTTCATAACAATCCCTTGTTATTGTTCTACGAGAAGGAAGACGAAATAATGGTTGAGTTATTCTTATAAATTTCATAAAGCCTTCCTTTTCTACAAAGTTAAATGGTAGTTCATCAATAACTATCATCTCAATTAAGGCCCTCCTAACCACTTCTTGATCAAATTTTCAAAGCGATCCTCCATCATTTGGCAAGATTGAAAATTTATCTTTGTTTGACTATTATCTTTATCAATGTTAGGTGGGTATTCTTTGCATCTAGCCAAATGATTTTTTAATCCTGTTGTTTCATTCCTAGACGTATTAGCAGCATAAGCTTGCTTACAATATCTACACCTTGCTTTACCGACCCCATTTACCTCAAATTTATCAAAATGTTGCCAAACTTCGAATCGAGGTTGCATGGCTTTTCTTTTCTTAGAATCTTGATTATCAATTGTGTTGGTGTTGCTATCTTCTGTAATAGGTAAACTTTCAGTTGAACCGGCATCACTTACTCTACTTTCATCTACCATTTTTACAAAATTAAAACAAATATAAAGACAAATTGAGACTAGAGTTGAGTTTAGATAATCAAAGTCTAAAATGGAGGTTGACAAGTATTTGACAAGGATGTCTACGAGTTTCTGGGCTACTGTTTCCCTAACATAATTTTGTAATCTAACTAGAGATATATTTATGTGATTATCTTTCACTAGAAATACTAGTAATTGAGAGCAAGAAAAAAGAATATTATGCAAAGAGTGGAATTTGGAAGTGAGTCTTCATGTCAAAGTTAGTAACCTTCTATAAGACAATTAATGTAGACGTTCAGTTTCCTTTTTTCTTTTACAAATATAGAATTTGTTTGCTGATTTCATTATTACATCAAATGAAGATAATCAAAATAAAGTACGCCACCTAACAAGAAAATGCCTCTTTGCACGCCATCTAGTGAAAGATAATCACATAAATTCTTTTTGCTTGCCCACCCCTAGTTACCACTCATTCAAATCTTGTAGTTTAATAACTCTACTAAAAAACTAATCCCACTATTTACATGTCACTGGGATCATTAGGTTCAAAGTGGAATTTTTCAGAACTTGTTTATGAAAAGATTAGCCATTAAAAAAAAACAAGTGGCAAAACAAAGAGTTTTCCTTATTCCAAGAACTACCAATTAATCTACCATAAATTATTATAAAAAACTGAAGATTGAAGAATGAAAAGTTATGAACCTTTTGAAGAGTTGAAGATTGAAGAATGAAGGTAAAAAATAAGGAAACTAGCAGTCACACTTGAGAGTCGTCGGCGCAGAGGTCGTGAAGTCGCCGTGATGTCGTCTGACTCGTCTCTATCGCGCCGAGGTGTTCTCACTTTTCTGAGTTCTCTTTCACAGTCACAGCTCTTTGGTTAGGTTTCTGTTTCTCCCTTTCTAATTTCCTGTAGTAAAGTGAAACTAGGGAAAGACAAGAGGGTAAGAGTTGGGCCTTATTGGGTTGGGCTGGGCACTAGGGCAGTGTAGAGAATTAGAGATACAACATATTGGGTTGGGCTGGGCAGTATAGGTCCAACATAAAATTCTTAAAAATTCAGTATTTCGGTATACCGAAATTTCAAGATCCTAATACCGAGGACCGAACCGTTATACCGAAATACTGAAAATGTAATACCGAATTATACTGAAAAAAACGAAACCGAAATACCGAAATAATTCGGTCCTGTTCGGAATTCGGTTTTTCGGATTTTATGCCCACCCCTAGAAAGGTTAATATAACTGGAATCTATATGAATTAGTCAAACTGGAAAAATGTTTAAGCCAGAGTAACAAAATCTGGACATCTAAATGCACCAGTTTCAGGCCAAGAACACTCCATTCTTGCAACCTGTTTCTTATTTTCTTCAAATTTATGCCATTTCTCAGTTTGCCACCGTTGTCCTGTATAAGCTACACCAAGTGCTGATATTTCTCTTTTCACTTGATTTAATTGTTAAGATTTAAGATATCACAAGTTATTCTGTAGTACCTTGCGTTAATAGATACGTGTTATTTTTTGTATAACCTGTCATAAGGGGCCTAACTTCCTTAAACATTTTTCCTGGGGATGAGGGTTGTTTTTGGAATTCCGGTGGCAAAGTAAATACCTTTTGATTGTTTGAACTAAGTCATTAAAGAAAGAAATGAAGGGGAAATTGGGGATTTAAAGCTAACAGGTGAGCCTGGAAACGGGGTTGAAGAAGAAAAATAACTGAAGCAGTTGCATCCTTGGCAGTCTAGTGAATGAAAAAAAGGGAAGCCCCTTTTTATTAGTACGGTATAGGTTGGTTGAGGGAAACTCCAAAACTAGGGTTCCAAAAAGCTTATATTATAGAAAAGTTTGAGAAAGGGGCACCCCTACTATACCCCGCGCAACGACTGAAAAGCCGTTGTTGCTTGCTTCTTGCAGGCTCGAAAATCTCTCTTTCGCCTCTCCTCCCTGTCTCAATTCTGATTGATTAGCTTCTTCCGTAGCTTGCAAAGTTACAGGCAGTGATAACTGGTTTGAAGAACAACGTAAGTTTTAGCTTTGTTCGGTCTGGGCTGCTGTAACCCCTGTCATTGAGCTGAATCTTAATTTGCTTTGAATTGTCAGTCCACAAAGAAGTATTTGAAAGTCATACTGATACCATTTTATATGATCTGGTTCTGATACTTCTCTATTTTATGTTGACCTGAATTAAAGTCACTTGTGTTCATTACTGTTAGTCTGTTGCAAGCTATTGCTTTTGCTGATAGCTCAAATGAGTTGATAAATATCTATATTTCACATTTTGATGCATCTCTTTCTTATGATCAACACTAAGATCCTCTTTTTCTTTTCCTGTCTATGATGTTTAATTCATTGGGAAAACTAATGTACAACTTTGTTGAAACTCCATATTTATGGTTTTGTGTACCATAATTAGTTCTGGAACAATATTTTTAATCTTTTTACAGTTATTGTCAGTGAGTTCCTACTCATCTGATTGGTAATTTCTTTGTCTCAGGCTAATGTGGTGAAAGGTCATCAGCTGGGATGAGCTTTGTTCTTGACCATAACTGAGAGAGATATGTATGTATGTATGTATGTATGTATGTATGTATGCATGTATGTATGTATGCCTCTTTTGGCATTTGTCTTGTAAGCTTGTTGAAATTGTTTGCTGTCCTATGGATATAGTTGGCTTGGTATGAATTCTTTTGCCAGAAAGATGTATTGATGTTATTTTCTTATTCTTTAACGATAGATGACATTTAATGTAATAGTTCGAATGATCAAGCAGTGATAGTTTAAGTTTGAAGTTTTCCCTGTTGTGAGGAATGCTTTCAAATTAGCTTATCAATAGATGAAGAAATCATGTTGCTTCATTTCTTTTAATCTTGAAGAGTAATATGAATTTGGGCAGATTCATACCCAGGCATATGTAACCTCAAGTTTAAACTCCTTTCTTCCTAGTAATTATTTTAAAATGAGATGTGCATTAAATTCAGTAGTTCTCTCTAATATGCCCTACGCTTGTTTTTGTTCCTCTTTTTTCACCATTTGCCCTATGCATTGTAGTTTTAGACGTTTACTTTGGAATTGGCAGATCTATTTGGGATTTGGGTGAGTGGCCTCCTTAATTCCAGAATGTAATAGATGAAAGAAAACATATTGATTCATTTTTTGACAATAAAGTAACGAATAGGCTCCATGTTTAAGTATATTTCATCATACGTGATTCTTCTTCTGTAAATTGATACCGTTAGTGCGGGAAAACGGTATTATAGGAAAAGCAAACTGAGTTCATCACGTCTGGCCAAAAGCCACCCAAAGTTAGTTTATGCAAAAACCTGAAAAATCACATTCTTGTTATAAGAAATATCAAATTATGGTGGATGTCTACTCTTCCTCCATGATCTTCATCTCAAATGCTTAATGACATATTCAATGACATTTTATATGTTTAATGACATATTCAATGACATATTTTCTTTATTTTTCATGCCTATATAAATGCCTTATAATAGATAGGAAAATACACACATTTGAAGAAGAAATAAGAATCTTTTCTATCTTTCTCCATATATCTCTTAGCTTGTTTTTTCTTGTTCCATATTGTTACTTTGAGTTATATTTTATAACACGTTGTCAGCACGATACTCTACCGTCTCAAGAAGCTCTTTGAGAAGACTAAGGTATAACTTTTCTCCTCTTTTAATTATGACTGATATTATGAAAAGAAAGTTTGTTGCCCTTGAAATTTCGGGCAAGAACTATATGACATGGGTGTTGGATGCTGAAATCCATTTAGATGCAATGGTCTTGGAAACGCCATTAAAGACAAAAATAAAGCATCTACCCAAGACTGTGCTAAGGCCTTGATTTTCTTGCGCCATCACCTTGATGAAGGGTTGAAGATAGAATATCTCACAGTCAAAGATCCACTTATCTTGTGCAATTGCTTAAAGGAAAGATATGACAACTTAAAGTTGGTCACTCTTCCACAAGCACTATATGATTGGGCTCATCTGAGACTCCAAGACTTTAAGTCTATTTATGAATATAATTCTGCGATGTTCAGAATTACTTCTAAATTGAAACTCTGTGGAGATACTATCACTGATTATGATATGCTTGAAAAAACGTTCACAACGTTTCATGCCTCCAATATGGTCTTGCAACAACAGTACCGAGAGAAAGGTTTCAAGAAGTATTCTGAGTTGATTTCTCTTCTCCTTGTGGCTGAACGAAACAATGACTTCCTCATGAGAAATCACGAAAATCGACCCATTGGGTCTACACCATTGCCTGAATTGAATGAGGTGTATTCCCATTATTCTAAGCGTGGAAAAAGTCGTGGCCCTGTTCGTGGTTGTGGTCGTGGCCAAGGAAGAAATTTTTCTGGTGTTAATCACCCCCCAAAGAAAAATAACCACCAAAAGTGGAAAGGTCCAAGGACAAATGGTTCAGAAACTGAATATTATTGTTGCGGTAGAAAAGGACATTGGGCAAATATTTGTCGCATACCAAAACATTAAGTTGAGCTTTATCAAGCATCTCTAAAGGATAAAGCTCCTGAAGCTAATTTTGTCTATGACAATGAATTTGACATCACCCACTTGGATGTGACAGATTTTTTTGAGCACCCTAATGGAAAAATAAACCACTCGATCGGTGATGGATCTATGGTTAAAGATGATTAAGCATTTTGATTTTTATGTTTTCCTATTCGTAGTATCTAATGAATAAACATCTTATAATTTTTATTGCACTTAATAATACTTCTTATGTAGTTTTTAAAAATATATGTATTTCCTAAATTTCATAAATTTCACAAACAAGGAGTAATATCTAAGTAATTAGTATCTTAGTCTCACTGATCTTTTAATTCCTTTTGATTTTTCTTTACATTACTTTAATTCTCTTTAAGAAGAGGTTTACAAGCACCCTGGAACAACTTTTGTTACTTCACCCTTAATTTTTTTTTCATGTACTTATAATTATATTATTTTTGCTGCGTAATTATTTGTATAATAATTAGAATTTGCTAGAAAATGCATTAAAATGTCACTATTGAATTATTGGTTTAACTTTATTTCTTTTCCTTTTTCTCTAAAAATACTAATATTTATTCATATATTTCTTTTGTATATCAAACCATGGGAAGCAAATATGGATATCTTTCAAAGCAAACTTGGATCAAAGTTCAATTGTAAAAATATTTGCTTAATTGATTCATGTACAACACATACAATATTCAAAGAGAAGAAATATTTCTCTCATTTAAGTATGTGTAAGGCAGATGTTACTACAATTTCTGGTAGTAGTAATCTAATTGAAGGCTCTGGAAGAGCTAATATAACTCTGCCTAAGGGAACAATACTTATCATAGAGAATGCAATGTTCTCCTCCAAGTCCAAGAGGAACTTGTTGAGTTTTAAAGATATCCGTCGAAATGGATTTCATATTGAGACAATAGATGGGAATAATATCGAATATCTCATCGTTACCAAGAATGTCTCTGGCCAGAAAAAGGGTTATTGAGAAGTTCCCATCTTTATCTTGTGGCATGTATTGGACAAGAATTAGTGCAATCGAGGCACATTCTATCGTAAACCAAAATGTTTCTAATTCCAATACTTTTGTACTTTAGCATGATCGATTGGGACATCCTGGATCAATTATGATGAGACGGATTATAGAGAACTCAAATGGGCATCCATTAAAGAGTTTAAAGATTCTTTTAAATAATGAGTTTTCTTGCACTTCTTGTTATCAAGGCAAGTTGATTATTAGACCATCACCAACAAAGGTTGGGATTGAGTCCTCTACGTTTTTGGAACATATACAAGGGGATATTTGTGGACCTATTCACCCACCTAGTAGACCGTTTAGATATTTTATGGTCTTAATAGTGCAACTTCTAGATGGTCTCATGTGTGCCTATTGTCATCTCGCAACCTGGCGTTTGCAAAATAATTGGCACAAATAATTCGATTACGGGCACAGTTTTCCGATAATCCAATTAAGTCTATTTGACTTGATAATGCTCCTGAGTTTTCATCCCAAGCATTTAATGATTATTGCTTATCAATTGGGATAAAAGTGGAACATCCTGTAGCTCATGTTCACACTCAAAATGGCCTTACAGAGTCTTTGATTAAACGTCTGCAATTGATAGCAAAACCGTTACTCATGAAAACAAAATTACTCACTTCTGTTTGGGGTCATGCCATTTTGTATGTGGCAATGCTAATTCGTCTCAGACCGACAAATTATCATAAATATGGGGTTGCAATTGGTTTTGGGTCATGAACCTAATATATCCCATCTAAGAATTTTTGGATGCGCTGTATATGTGCTTGTAGCACTGCCATATCGCACCAAGATGGCCCCCAAAGAAGGTTAGGAATATATGTTGGGTTTGAATCGCCCTCCATTATTCGCTACCTCGAAACATTAACGGGAAATTTGTTCACTGCTCGATTTACAGATTGTCGATTCGATGAGGCATTTTTTCCAAAATTAGGGGGAGAAATTGGTGAAATCAAATAGGAAATTTCGTGAAAAAATCCATCATTATCTCATCTTGATCCACGTGCCTCTATTTGTGAAAAAGAGGTGCAAAAGATTATCCATTTGCAGAAAATAGCAAATCAAATTCCAGATGTATTTACGGATCTGAAAAGGATAACGAAATCACATATCCCTGCAGAGAATGTTCCAATCCGTATTGATGTCCCTATTGGAAAATCTTCTAGTGTCATAGCTAATGAGTCAAAAGCACGCCTAAAGTGTGGCAGACCGTTGGGTTCTAAGGATCGAAATCTTAGAAAAAGAAAAATAAATGATCAAGATGACACTACGAATGAGTCTCATAAAGAAACCCATGATTTAACCAATCCTGAAATTCACGAGGAAATCAATGAGCCTGAGACTCAAGAAAATAAGGAACTATCAATAAACCCAATCGATATTGAGACAGATTTGAATCAATTGAATATAATTGTTGATTATGTATTTGCATATAATATTGCATCTAGCATTATGCAAGATAATGGGGATCTTGAACCTTAATCCGTTGGAGAATATCGACAAAGACGTGATTGGCCAAAATGGCAAGAAGCAATCCAATCTGAGTTGGATTCACTTGCGAAACGTGAAGTTTTTGGGTATGTAGTCCAAACACCTAATGGTGTTAAACCTGTTGGCTATAAATGAGTCTTTGTACGTAAAAGGAATGAGAAAAATGAGGTACAAAGAAATAAGGCACGCCTTGTTGCACAAGGATTTTCACAGAGGATGGTGTCTATTATGAAGAGACGTATTCTCCTATTATGGATGCTATAACGTTCTGTTATCTCATTAGTCTTGTTGTTCATGAAAAGCTTGACATGCATTTAATGGATGTGGTTACAACCTACCTTTACGACTCACTTGATAATGAGATATACATGAAAATTTCCGATGGATTTAAAATGCCTGATGCACATAATTCAAAGTCCAGGAAAATATTTTCAATCAAATTGCAAAGATCTTTGTATGGTTTAAAGCAATCAGGAAGAATGCGGTATAACCGCCTTAGTGAATATTTATTAAAGGAAGGTTATATAAATGATGTCATTTGTCCATGTGTTTTTATAAAGAAAACAACATCGGAGTTTGTTGTACTTGCCGTATATGTTGATGACATAAACCTTATTGGAACTCCTACAGAACTCCAAAAGGTAATTGATTATTTAAAGAAGGAATTCGAGATGAAGGATCTCGGAAAGACAAAATTATGTCTCAGTTTGCAAATTGAACATTTGGCAAACATAATTTTTGTTCATCTATCTGCCTACATAGAAAAGGTATTGAAACGGTTTTACATGGATGGAGCACATCCATTAAGTACTCCGATGGTTGTTCGATTACTTGATGTGAATAAGGACCCGTTCTGACCTCAAGAAAAGAATGAAGAGTTTCTTGGTCCTGAAGTACCATATCTTAGTTCAATTGGTGCACTAATGTATCTTGCTAACACTACAAGGCCTGGCATAACTTTTTCAGTTAATGTCTTAGCAAGATATAGCTTTGTTCCTACAATGAGACATTGGAATGGAATCAAACACATATTGCGGTATCTAAAAGGGACTACCGATATGGGCTTATTTTATGGCAATGATTGCAGTCCCGATCTTGTTGGTTATGCCGATGCTGGGTATTTATCTGACCCACATAAGGCTCGATCTCAAACAAGCTATGTGTTTACATGTGAAGGCACTGCAATATCTTGGCGATCGACTAAGCAATCAATCGTGGCTACTTCATCTAATCATGTTGAGATAATTGCTATTCATGAAGCAAGTCGAGAATGTGTATCGTTGAGGTCTGTAATACACCTAATTCGAGACAAATATGATTTGAAGTGTGACAAACTACCCACAATTTTGTATGAAGACAATGCAACATGCATAGCTCAATTGTTCATAAAAGAAACACATTTCACCAAAGTTATTTTTCACACACGATCTTCAAAAGAATGGTGATATCAGTGTGCAACAGATTCGTTCAAGTGATAATATGGCTGATTTGTTCACCAAATCTCTACCGACGTCAACCTTCAAGAAACTAGTGTACAAGATTGGGATGCGAAGGCTCAAGGATGTGAATTGATGCTCTCATCAGGGAGAGTTAATGCGGGGTGTACTCTTTTTCCCTTATAAGGTTTTGTCCCACTGGGTTTTCCTTGCAAGATTTTTAATGAGGCAACCAAAAAGCGTATTCCTAAACATGTGTACTCTTTTTCCTTCACTAGAATTATTTTTTTTAATAAGGTTTTAACGAGACACATTATCTATGGACATCCAAGGGGGACTGTTATAAGAAATATCAAATTATGGTGGATGTCTACTCTTCCTCCACGATCTTCATCTCAAATGCTTAATGACATATTCAATGACATATTTTTAATGTTTAATGACATATTCAATGACATATTTTCTTCACTTTTCATGTCTATATAAAGGCCTTGTAATAGATAGGAAAATACACACATTTGAAGAAGAAATAAGAATCTCTTCTATCTTTCTCCATATATCTCTTAGCTTGTTTTTTCTTGTTACATATTGTTACTTTGAGTTATATTTTATAACAATTCTCAAAATGTTATAATTTTAAATATACCCTTTCATGCTCCGACATATTAAAAAAAAGAAAGGATCTTACTACAGAAAAAAACTCATACCCAGTGTTTAAATTTTAAACAAAGTTATATTGATTTACAGGTAAAAATGTGTGTTAATCATGATTTAGTGGTTAAAGTGCGAGTAGAAAACACGTCCTAGCAGTAAACACAATGTGGATGTTTATAGATGGACCATACAACTTTCTAGCAGAAAAAAAGCATAATAAAGAACTCGAAACTACTTATAAAGTGGATGCAATGCAATTCCAATAATAGGCAGTTGAGAGAAATCATGCAATAGGCAGCCCGTTTGGATTGACTTAAAAATGTTATTTTTCAGTAGAAATAGTTTTTAAGCCAAAAAATATTTTGGGATTGCTCATCTTATTGATTTTGGCTTGTTTTAAGCAATTTTTAACTTATTTTAAGCACTTTTTTGACTTTGTCAAACACCGAAAAAAATTAAAAAGAACTCAAAAGCTAATTTAACCAGCTTAAAAGTCAATCCAAACACCCATACTTCTATTTTTACCTTGAGCAGCGAATCTTTTACATCCTATGTATCTGTTTTTTCAGGCTCCGTATTTGGAGGTTAATTTAACAGAACTGTCTTTTATTCTCTTCTTCGCAAAATCTAATTTTATTCCTTGTAGTATTGAGCTAAACATATTCTACTTTTAAATTTGTAAAGTTATACGTTTTTTAATCTCTCCACTAGTAAATTTTCGTAACGAATTTTCAATTGTTAATCCATTTGAATAATTGATTTAAAGAGAAAACTACTTTTGGTATTTTCATTACAATCCTTAGATTTGTGAAAATTTTGTTAAGGAGATACCAAAAACACACAAGTCTGTTAATCAAAAGTATAACGTATAATTTGAACTTTACAAGATTATTTAGAATTGGAGTAAAAGTAATTGAGAAACTAATATAGTAATTTTCCTTGTAGGAAAATGACTTGTGTTACCTATGGAAGCTACTAGTCTCATCTTGTGATAGAATTGATTGTTTTAGTCTTAAAATTATCTTCGGATCACCAATACCCTTGAACCTATTACTGGATACCCCAGTAATATAGGGGTGTTTAGCATAATTTAACCAAAAGTTTAATCACTTTTCCCTCCGGATTCTTTTCGTACTTTTGAGTACTTTATATTCATTTTCAGCTCGTTTTTTTCCTTCTCTGCGAAAAGTTTGTGTTCAGAACACTGTTGGAATGACTAGGCAATGCCATTTTAAAGAGAAGATTAAAGATGGTGGTAAGACCAAGTTGCATGCATCTCGGTTATTTCATTGGATATCTGCTATCTCGTATAAGCACAGGTAACTCTGTCCGCCAAGATTTATGCTGATATGAACTAGTATATCCTAATTGTAAGTGCAACAAAACTACCTCTGAACTTTCAGTCCGAGAATGTCATCCGCTGTAGCTGCAAGTAACCTGCAACTAATAATAGTCATTCCACGAGCATGGAAACTTGAAAACAACTGAGGACAGACAACAGGAAGATAAGATACAACAACTAACCAAGATGGAATAGACTAGGAGTACCTGAAAAATTATGTTTCGGTTATTCAGTTACTTCTACAATGTTGTCATATATTCAAATTCAACCCGGGTTACAAATTCATGAATTGATATTACAAATTATACTCAAAACAGTTTAAAGGGCATAAATTAGTAGAAAAACAGAAATTTCTCATTCTAATGTACATACAAGCTATAAATTTCTTGAGCGCCGTAAGAGATTTGTGAGCATTTTAACCAAAATCACCTACTCTGTCATGGCTTGTCCTTAACTGTTAGCTTCCTCAACATTGGACTGAAGATGCGTGGCATTGGCATTACTCTCTAGCTTGGACACCGCCTCTGGCCCACACAACCTCGTCAACTCTTCCTGTTTATAACATTGGATCCCAGTAAAAATAAGTATATTCATCTTTCTCGTATTGCTTAGTAGAATTAAAAGGACAACTAACAGCATTTCCCTGTAATAGCCCAGAATAAAAAAGAGAGTATGGATAGAGGGAGGGAGGACAGAATGAAGAGGATACTCGAGAATTTACTTAAAAGTGAGGGCAAATGACAGAAGCATACAAGAATACAGAGGGGTGAGGAAAAAGATATTGAAGTAGTGCTTACCTTTATCGAATTATTCTCCGAGGTAAGCTTCTCACATTCCTCAGAGAGCTTTCGCATCTCCTCTTTGAGTGCATGATTCTCATTGCTCAATGTCTCTACCCTCTGTTGTAGCTCTTCACACTCAGCCTGTGGAGGATGAGAGGCATAAGACAATGACTAATAAAACTTAACTTTACATTCTAGCTAGTCCCAGCGTTGGACCAATCAAATAGTCAAAGTGGTCATAGACACAGTTTAAGCTCAATGTCTGTATGCTCACCTAAGTTGCTCGGACTCGAGTGCAGGTGTCCGATACGGATGCTGATCTAGAGGTCGAATCCTTCATTATCTAAATTTTAAGATTCGGGGATATGGATCCTGATACGGATACGGGTATGGAGATTCGGCTAAAAATAATTAAAATATTTAAAAATAGTGTTATAAAAATATGTCTAACTTATTAGACATTATGTGAAAACCTTATAAGGTATTCCGAAAAGGAGAAAATATTGATCAAGAGGAGAATCCAAGAACGAGATAATAAAAGGAAATGTACTAACATAAAAAAATTCTATACACAAGGTATTCCATTTTCTTCAATTTCACCCTAACTTTTATTTTGATTTCATAAATCGTAGTATCTGTCCCGAATTTCTCCGTTGATTTTGGTTAAAGTGCCCAAAATCGGTTGACCAAATCCGGTACGGATCCCACACCCACGTCGTGTCGACAAGGGTACGGCATCGAAAGTGTAGAGTCTGAGCAACTTAGATGCTCACAGTAAGGTGAGTCTTTCCCCTGGGTCAGTTCCATGAATAACCTTGCTTCTGAGTTTATATCACAATCTGTTGGACAAAATACAGTCCACAAAGAAGAACAGCGATCAGCTGTTTTTTCCCCTAAATTTCCAATAAAACGAAAACAAGTCGTTACCTTGTTTTCTCAGTCATAATTTTAAGTATACTTTCCATCCTTACTATTGCACTTGGGAGAATTGATTGCAATAGGCGATAATATTAACTGCAAGAAGGATGGCTAGTTACTGCCAGTTACTCCATTTCAATCACATATACTATACAATTAAGCCCACCAATAAAACTAATGATTCTGGATGCTCTTGGTATTTGTCACAATATTTTTTTGGTTTGGAAGTTGGGTGTAGAGTATTTAGTTAGAGTGTGTGTGTGTGCGCGCGCGCGCATTTTTTGTGTACGATAAGTACAGATGGGAATTTTAATAATACTTTCTTAGTCCTAATTTGTTAAGTCATTAAAATTTGGGGATTCGAACAAATTTTCCTGTGATTAGGGCACTTTCAAACATTTAAATATTTTTAACTACCAGAATCATACTTTTTATACAGTTTTAAAATATGTAAGTTTAGTTTAAAAAGTAAAAAAACACTATTCGATTTCAGATCTATAATAAACGAGTTGAACAACCAACACCATTTGTTTATTGGAGAAGGGAGTACTAAAAGTAACAAAATAAAATCTCAAATTCAATAGAAAATTTTAGACCACCATCCAACCAACTTGGATAAGTGAAGAAAAAGCAGTTGCCTCATACTTTACATAAAGACATATATTGAGACTCTTATGTAATTTCAAATTAATTGAAAATAATCTTATATGTGTAATCTCGTTGGTGTTATTATTTTGGGCATCTGTCGGAAGTGGTACAGCTGCTCCTCCGGTGACCTCTAAGTCACAAGTTCAAAGGGGAATAAACACTTTGCAGAAAAGCAAAGGGAATGCTACAAATGGTATACACCAACTCTCCAGCTACATTGGCATTAGCTGGGGAGCACTTCATGCGCTAGGTTAAAGCAAGTCAAAAAATAAGAATGCTACAATTTTACAGATCCATCAATTTTGTTTAAGAATTGCCCTTTTGACTTGTGAAAACATTGGATATTGGGTGCCTCTACTTTGATTTGTTCTATTCAACAGAAAAAGATGGCATGCTTTTCTCTATTTGTTCCGTTCCAAGAATTCTAACACAGTTTAATATCCATCTAGGAAAAATGAGATTATTTTCAGAACTTCCATTGACGTTGGCTCAGGTTGCCACACAATCTAACGACAATGAAACTGTCTCCTCTCCTCACCTTGAGAATCCCGTTATAGTTCCGACTTTGGTAAGCTATTGTGCCTTACCAACTAGTTAATCAGACTGAGCCCCTCATCGGGCAGATTCTTCCTTTTGCTCCTCAGTATACGGGGTATTAGCAGCCGTTTCCAGCAGGGTTGTAGCTATGAGTGCTACAGAAGGACTAGCGAGAGGAGGAATGGAAATGATTGACGCAGGAGCTCCTATAAGTGTTCCGGTCAGTGGAGCGACTCTGCACGAATTTTTAACGTGCTCCGAAGACTTTTTATATTAGACTAGTACTAGTTAGTGAGTCCTTCCTTCCGTGATGAACGGTTGGCATCGTTCCTATATTACATCAATTTATTACCCAAAAAGAAGACCTAAAGCCCAGTGCTGGACCCAAAGAACCCAGAAGAGCATAATTATGGTTACTAATACACAAAGATCATCAATTCTGTCTGTTGAAGAGATGGACGAGAAACAATATCTGTAACAAATAACTCATACCTGTTTGCGTAATCTTGACCTCCTAGCTGATTCTCGATTAGATTGCTTTCTCTTTTGCCTTTTAAGTTCACGTTCATCCTATGAAGAAGTGTTATAAAGCACTTATCAACAAAAAGAAATACAGCAATGATAAACACAAGGGTACAATCCCATTATTGACAGCACACATATTGAGATACAAATAAAAATAACAACAAAAGCAACTATCACTTTTTGAAATGTGTAAACATGCCTTCAGATTCCCACAAAGTTACTGAGATACAGCAAACAGCTCTAAATTTCAATCTAGCAAGATAAAGACACAAAGATATAGAGCTGCCAAAATATGGAACCATAACAAAAAAAGTTATTGATAAGGAATTTGAAACCAAGTTCAGTTTCTTGCGATCAAATTTCAAACCTTACTCAGGTTTAAATTTTTAAAATTTAATTTAAGAGCAGATATTTGGGCAAATATGGTCCTACAAACAGGCAAGTTTATTACAAAAGAATGAACCGGTTGTTTCTTTAAAAGTTCTCCGGCAGAACACTAGTTTATGTTTCTAGATTATAATTGCTGAAAGAACTTCTGCACTTCTGGTCAGTAACTAGTCATCAGTTATTTTAGGATCAACCGAAACACCAGAAAACCTGTAAAAACCCATACTTAAGCTCGAACGCTCTCCAGATGACCAGATCGCTCTCGAGGTTTAGATCTCTCTATGCCCTTTCAATATCATTGTTTCCCGGAACCCTCGTTTTTGTTAGATAGTTACTTGACCTTATTAAATATATGGATATAAGTATTGTATGTAGTAGTGTCACTCATTGGTTAAATGTAAGATGCCTATAAATAGGTTTGCCTTGTATTACCTTTTTATCAACTCATCAACACAGCTCTCATTTCCTCACAATTCAATATTTTGTTGAGTAAACATGAATTCTGAATGTCAAGTTACACCAGAAACAATGAGTCTTATTGAACCCCATTTGTAAATACCACTAATGACCGTCTGCAACGAAGAAAAGGAATTACATTTTGTGCTTTTAATCACACAGGCGGCTAGAGGAATAGATTTGATGAGATATTGGCACTATGTAAAGAGCATAAAAAGCAACATGATCAACTGTGAAGGACATAAAACAAAATCTACCTGAATCCATTCACGTCCTATCCCAGGAGCTGGTGTGATACCAGATTGATTTGATCGCATTTTAATCATTCCAGGACCGGCAGACGATGCATTCCACAAATCCATCCCGATATTCAGATTAGTTGCAGGCATAGCAATCGGATTCCCTGTTGCAGGATTGTTCTGAGAACTGGCTCCTAATAATTGAAAATCACATAAACCTATTTAATAAAACGAATAAGGCATAATAAAGAAGCAGACAAGTCAGACAAGTTACCATTTGCAAGCATTAGATCAAAGTTTCTACTCTTGTTTGCAGAAAATTCCTGAGATAATAAAACAAGAAAAACAGTCTTAACTAGCAATTGATAGGGAACATACATGACACCGATATATTTTAAGTAAACTATGAAATTCTTAAGTAAATCGGAGAGCATACATGGTTATCATTTTCATCATTTGCATCTGATGAACCTTCACTTCCGCTTTCAGCACTATTCAAGAGAATATATTAAGTCAGATGTACAAGGACACATCCAAAAGAAGAACAATTTAAAGGGAAGTGAGATTAAAATGAGAGTCAATAGACAAAATTTAACACTAAATCCACATGAAAAGACCTCCTTGTGGCACCGTCATTTCCAGAACCTGAAGTCGCTTTTCCACTTTCTCCTGCCTTGCCACCTGTATATCCCTTTAATTTTTTGCTTGTACTCTGGTCCTTGGGATCAGTTGCCTTACTATCTGATTCTCGATTTGCCTGCAGTGGGTTTGGAGTCTACCAAAAGGACATGAACGATATTAATAAGATTATTCACAGAAAAGTTATACATGAGTGACTCTCTGTCATCAGCTTTCAAATTGATAGTAACCGAATAACAGAAGGACTGGTTACCATGGGAATATTAGGATGAGCATAAACTCCAGCAGGAGGATATAAAGCTGGATATGGGACTGGAGCACCATAAGGAGGCATAAGTGGATGCTGAAATATCATGCAATAAAGTGTAAGTACATTAAAAAAGTTCTGAGTTTTATACTTTATATAGTAAAAAAGTTACAACGTGCCGTAAAAAAAGAACTACTCCCTCCGTTTCAATTTATGTGAACCCATTTGACTGGGCACGGAGTTTAAGAAAAGAGAGAAGACTTTTGAACTAGTGGTGTAAAATGAGGCACATATATTTTGTGTGGCTATAAATCATTGCATAAAGGTAAATTGTTTTCAAATAGGGAAAGAGGTCATTCTTTTTGGCACGGACTAAAAAGGAAATAAGTTCACATAAATTGAAACGGAGGGAGTATATAAATTAGTGAATGAAAAGTCAATCACCTGGCCTCCCCACATGTATGGATGGGGAGTAGGACTAGCAACAGTTGGGGAAAAGAAGGGAGGTGCAGCTCCAGCACCATAATAAGCCTAAACCGGAAAAAATAGAGCTTAAGAATTAAAAATTCATCATCTTAATGTTGATGTGGTGCACTTGACAATGATTAATCACGAAAGAAATTCATTATCAACCTGCATAGAACTTGACCAATCAGGATATGAAGGTGTAGCTTGTGTCTCCTGAAAATCAAACAAATGGAAAACTTGTGAATAGCAAGCCACAAAACAGAGAGTTAAGGAGAATGACACTAAAATTTATATAAGCACGTATTGCGTGTAAATCTATGGAAAAAGAGAAAAGGAAAATGACCTGAGCTGAAGTAGCTTTTGAAGGCTTTGCAGGGGTGCTTTCTTCCCCAGCACCCATTAGGTGTCGATTCAATAGTCAATTACACGTTTATTTGATGATCCAGAAGATATGTACTCAATTAAAAGCTAGATGTACCTGAAAGTAGGAGAAAATAATGGGAAAATAAGTTCGGAATATCTTTCATTTTTATCTCTACATATTACTCCAGTCATTGTCATATGGAATAACTAGAAAGGTTTCAAGACCGAACAATCATCCTTATGGCATGAATGGAATTTTATGTTTCAAAAATTATATTTCAATATAAAAAGTTGTGGCGAGGTCATTTTCTTGCCACCTACAAAAGATGCTGTCAAGTTTTCATCTCTGTTGCTTATACCAAAGAAGATGAACTACAAAACTGTAAAATAGTATCATGAAGGAGACCGCAAAAGGACGAAACATGATGTATATGTATCGAGGAGACAATTGTAATCTTGCAACAATTATTTTGGCTTTGAAAGCAATCTATTATTTACATTGCAACCTATGAGGAATCTCACTGAGCATAGAACACATACCATATTCAGAAAAGTACCTAACATCAAGATTACTAAAGGAATACCTAACTGTCTTACAAGGTAGGATTCTCCCCACAAGAAAAAAATGTAAGATTGTCAAGCCAACAGAATTTGAAGATAAATTACACCAAGAGATTTGTTTAGATTATCAAGATCGAAAAGCTAAAGCATTTCCTGAACCAAGAGATCTTTCTTATGTATTTGGTGCTTTGGAAGGATTAGCGACTTATTATACTGACTCCTTTTGTTCCTTGCTGTTCCTTTGTCAAAGAATGCCTGCATGAATAACAAAAGCTGATCCTGCACATAACATCGACTGGAAAACACCTTTTCTATATTATTTCTTGATGTGAATACTTTCTTTTATCAATTGAAGGGTTTTTCTTAAATTTATATGCAGCATTTCCAAGTATCCTCTACATCAAGAAGCAAAAGCGGCAAGGACATTTGTGCAAGGCTGCAAGCATACAACTCCTCCAGTCAGAAACAAATCTCAGATTGGAATTTGAACTTTCTCCCATTTGGTTGTATAATAAAGAGCCAGTCTAACCATAGTATTTTATTTCTTACAAACCGAGTTTCATCAATGATTTTCTTGTTCTCAACTCTAAGAATTTTTTAAGATGCCCTTATTCTTGCAAGAAAAAATTGTGATATTTAAAGCAAAGCAATAGCAACACATTTTCTACTCAGGGATAATTTAAGATGACTTGTCCACCTTTCCTTTTAAAGCATTAGCAACACACCGTTGACTTAAAAAATAGAATACTTAACTTCTTCCTCAAAAAAAAAAGTATCAAGTTTTCCAAAAAAGCTACCCACTTTATGTCCCTTGTCAATAGAACATTATATATTCTAGTCTAATTTAAGAACGTTCATTACTGAACATACAACAACATAGCCATGGTGATCCCACAAGTGGGGTTTGGGAAGGGTACAGTGTCACAGACCTTACCCCTACCTTGTTGAGGTAGAGAGGTTGTTTCCGACAGACCCTCGGCTCAAGAAAAACATTTTCAAAACAGGTTTGAAAAATACAAGAGTAAAGAAGCAACGTTCATTACTGAACATGACAAAGTAAAATGGCAGGACAATATCAGTTTCCATACATGTGTTAACTATCATAAAGGAAAAATGAGAGAATTTTCTGCTAATATTACGTAATTCAAAGTTGAAATAAGTTTTCCAATAAGAATAATGATGATGTTGATAATAATATTAAATAGACAAAAGAAAAAAAGATAGATGGGTTGTGAATTGCCAGCCTAATGTATAGATTGTTAAATGCAGTAATAAAATCATAAAAGTAATTGCAGCTCCATGTATCACCAAAATTTTACAGTTTGGTACATTGAACTGATCCTAATGCCTGATAACAAAACTATGACTCACATTGCTGCTCAATGGGAAGCCCGAATCATGGAAAGGAAAATCATGGCTTGTACATGATCCATCATATGATGTGTTTAATGTCAAAAGATCCTTCTTAACTTGTCTTGCAAATGCCCCCAGGGCCTAGCTCAAGTGGCAAAGGGTGGTGGATTTGTGTCTTAGGTCACAGGTTCAAGCCCCCACACCATGCAAAGCAAAGCCTGGTATTTAAGTGGAGAAGGGTAGAAGGACGGGCCCATTATTCACTGAGTTTCGAAGGCTGCGGCTGGTCCAAAGGATCGGCCCCAAACGGATTTCTCGGTCATCAAAAAAAAAAAAAACTTGTCTTGCAAACTAAAGACAATTAATCTCCACCTATGAAACCAATCTAGTTTAGTCTTTTCTTGACTACTCCATAGACAAGATACGGAAAGAATTTTTTAGGGCAAAACAGTTTGAGATTCATAATTTCCCAATACTAAAGAGAGGGGTCTTAATCAATTGAGTTTCTGTTGCTATTCATATTTCATCTATCTAGCAGCAACAAATAGCTATCCTTGAAAAACCGAGAGCACAAACAAACGAGTTTAACTTCTATATAGTGCTACTGTAAAATAACTTTTATACTATTACGTCACCTAAAAGATAACAAGGGGTAACCTAAAACTAAGATAGGTTATGCTACAACATCTTAAAATACATTAATAATGTAAAAATTCTTTTAAACTGTTTGTGTACATAAGATAAATCCCACAGGTGACTATTTGTCCTTCCTTAAAAGCACTATAATGAATAAATGTTTACTTACTCTCTCTCGTGTGCAATAACTATATGGCTAATGAAGTCCCTGAATATAAAATTACCGTTAAGTTTTTAGGCGGCTTACATTAAAAGAACAAAGGAGAAAATCAGAAAAGTTCACGGAATAGTTCAATTACATATAATCTGAGTTTCAGGCAAAGAAAAGGTTTCAACCATATGCAGACTGCAGTAATTTTGTAGGAGAATTGGTTCTTTCTTTGTTAATTGAGTTACTAAATTTCCAACAATATCTGAAAAGAAACTTTTGGGCCCTGTAAAATTTATTTTACAATATACAAACAAACCAATCTTGAAATTCAAAGGAAACGGCTAAAATTAGGAAGACCCCAATTCTGAGAATTTTGGAAAACAACAACATAAACTACTAGTCATAAAATAACCAGAATAATTCAGTTGTTGTCTGTGTTTATATGTTGTTAGGAAAACTGAAATACAAAAAATACATAGAAATAAGAAGAGGGAAGAGGGAAGGACTGACCTGGGTGTCTGAAAGAGGGGGTGTGAGTGTGAGGTGGAACAAAGGAGAGTCCAACTCGGATAGACAGTCGGTGCTGTTTCTTTCTTTCTTTCGTTTCTTCTTCTTTCTTTGGTTGGTGTTAATTGTTAAATGTTAATGTGCAAGTACTAACTAAAGAGCGCTCTTCATCAGAAGATCTAACGGTTAGGAGACTTTGAGGTTTAACTTGTCCTAAATCCTAACACCAATTTAAAGTTTATTAACTTATCAGATTTTTTATCTCTTTTCATCAAAAGTATTGTTGCAGACGCTACTGATGAAATTATGAAAAAATTCAAAAAAAAATACTCGTAGATTATTTAAGCGGCTTCTTTTGCCATTTTTTTTTTCTTTTATTTTCTATTTCAATTTTATGGTTTAGTATCATGTAACACGAAAAAAAATAAGATCGCTCGCCAACTATACTATTAAGTGATGAATGATGAATATTCATTTATACTTTAAAAACATGTATAGTGGATTTGTTAAATAAATATAAATTATTATTAATTTATTTTTTAGCAGATCACTTCATTGGAAATAAAGGCGACAATATGTCACAAACTAGAAAAATCAAACTAAAGTACTTATGATAAATAGAGATGAGGAGATTGACCAAGAGGACGTATGTAGTGTATATCGACACTTGCATTCCCTTCACGTAACTATATATCCAAATTAAAGGAATATAGCTTTACCAAGTAGACGCTGATTCACAATGACAATATTAAAGAATATAATAATGATATCCTTATTTAGAAACTTAATTAATATCGTTGGAAAAGGAAAAGGGCCAGATGGGTGGGTCGGCCCGGCCCGTTTCAGGAATTGGGTTTTGGAAGTTGACACGTGAGGGATCCAGCTGGCAGAAAAGAAGTGGATAGGAATGACAAGGCATCAATTTAAACAACAAAGTAGATAACATAATTTAATTACCCCCACCCGCCGCCCAATTTTTTCCCCCAAAGAGAATCAACCTGCATTCAAGTCCCTCGGACTAATAGCTTGTTTGACCAAGCCTCATCAAAATCAAAAGTATTTTTTTTTTCTTTTAAAAAAACATATTTTTTCTCAATATAAAAGTGTTTGGCTAAGTTTTTAAAATGAAAAAAGTATTTTTGAGTAGAAGTATAAGCAATTTTGGAGAAGCAGATTTAAAAAAAATACTTTTGAAAAAGATACATATAGAAGTACTTTCTAAAAGTTTGGTCAAACAATAATTGCTGATTAGAAGTATTTTTTAAATTAATTAGTCAAACACAAACTGTTTCTTACTAAAAATACTTTTAAAAAATACGTTTAAGAAAAAGCAATTCTCAAAATAAACTGATTTTTGTAACTTGACCAAACATGCAATAAATTACTATCATGGTCTTCATTTTTTTGAGCTAGGTAAGATTTTGTCCTTTTAAAATTATTACATAGTCAAATTTTAATTTTCATATATAGTGCGTTTAACTTAATCATTGAGCCCTATTTCAAGCTTGGGGAATAAAATGGTATCATTTTGTTGAAAAAACAGGAATGAAAGTCCTACTTTCATTAAGGAAAAAGATTATCAAAGGTGAGAAAACAAGAGTTGGCATTGTTGGTAATAGGCGGTATTCTTAAAATAATAAAAAATAAAACAAAAGACTTTGAAATAAGAAGGGGAAGAATGGGAAGGCTTCCATAGTTTCTCGTAGAATGTGTGAGCCAAAGCTATGCTGAACTAGAAGAATGGGGGCTTACTATCAAGGCAAGTTATATATTTGACAGGTGACCAAATATAATTATATTCGTTAGCTAAATATACAAAAAATTATATATATAATATAGATTTTGTTAGCTATTATTTTTGGGAGCAATTATATTGTGTATTTTTTCTACTATTATCTGTTAATATTATCAATGGGCCAGATGGGCTGCCAACTTTTCCTTAACAGCTTATCTATGACCGGATCCACTGTCCAATAAAAATTCCATGATTTAAAAAATGGGCCTTATAGTAACAGCCTTTTGCACCTATAGCCTCATTTGTTAGTACACTTCTGTAATCAGGTCGCTTATATGACAATCACGTGAAACTTGTTTAAGTCACCACAAATTAGTTATTTAGAAATAGCTTAACTTATATACATTAATAATATAAAAGAAAGAACAGTTTGGCAAAGGGAAGAGTGGAAGTGCAACAGTATGCAGAATGACCCTAGCAGCCTCAATTTATCACATTTGGCAAGAAAGAAATAATGTGATATTCCAGAAGAAGAAAAGATCAACCAATGCTTTACTACGATTGATCATTCAGGAAATACATGTCAGGGCCACGAACTATGTCTAAACTAAACCTTTAGTTGCAAATTATAAGAATTGTAAATATCTATACTTGGTAAATAAAATACTTTTAATTACCAATTTTTTTTTTAAGTACTATCATATCATCTTAAAGTAACTACAAACAACTGGACATATGTTGATAGACATCGCTAGTGAGTTGGTTAGTAAAGAGAGCAATATATATGTTGCATGGAACTCTCTTTCTTGCCGAGAGCATGATCAATTCTAAAGTTAATTGAATTTGTATCATTATATGAATGTCATTGTCATCCACCAAAGGACTGTTCAAGCAATCAACTCGAATGGTAAGTTTTAATTTCCAGTTGCTGTTGAGGTTTTTATTTTAAGATTATATTCTTAAAATGAGGGTGAATGGGAAATGGAGGAAAAATGAAATTTTGAGTAAAATTTTAAGTTTTTTCCTCTTAACAATGAGACATTGTCCCATATTGGAAGAGGAAGACATTTTTGGTGGGTATATATATATAATTGCTCTTCTTGTAGCTCTTAAAGAGTTAAGAAGAAATCAAGTTTCGCGCCGTCGTCGTCGTCGCTCGCTCGGCTACGGCTTCAGCTTCGGCTTCGGAAATCAAATGATTGATTGATTAATTTTTTGGACCAAATTTATTTGTTAATAGTAAATATTAACGTAAGATTATCCGTATTTGTAAGGAAGACATTTTTGGTGGGTATATATATAATTGCTCTTCTTGTAACTCTTAAAGAGTTAAGAAGAAATCAAGCCTCGCGTCGTCGTCGTCGTCGTCGTCGCTCGCTCGGCTTCGGATTCGGATTCGGATTTGGTCAAATGATCGATTGATTGATTAATTTTTTGGACCAAATTTATTTGTTAATAGTAAATATTAACGTAAGATTATCCGTATTTGTAACGGATATTTTCCAATCCGTGTATTGATCATTTGGCAGCCGGATAATGGTCTTCCCACCATGAATGTGCTTGCTCCACAAACATGAAGTGCTTGCTCCACAAACATGTAATGCTTACTCCACCATGGAGGGTGGACGTTTGGTCTTATTCAACATTTTGCTGCTATATATATGTGCAGCAGATGTTGAAGAAAGACACAAAACACACAATACACAATTCGCTCAACAAATTGGATATACATTGCATTCCTTCCTCTGAGCATTTCCATACGATTTTCTGAGTTTATACTCCTTCGTTTTGCATTGTTTTTAACTTCAAACAAAGCAACTGTAAGTGTGATTTGCTACCGAACTTTGTGTTCGCTGAAACAATGGGGTTTGAAGTACCGCTACACCAGTGTGTTATTCGTTCTATCCTGGGAGAAAATAATCCATTACCTTGGGTACTAGGAGGGGATTAAATTCCTTAAGGAAACACTGTGAATTCAGTGGGCTCGAATTTATTATTGTTTCATAACGTTAACTTATATTTTGCAGAATTATTATTTACAAATACAGCAATATTGGCGGGAATAACAATCTTAAGGATTTTAATATTAATTTCTGTATTTATGTTATTCTTATTATTCTGCAAACTAAAACCTTTGTGGTTTTGTGTACTCCTGTTTTGGAGAGTTAAGCCTTCGTGGCGTTTTGTTGGATATTAAAATCTACGTGATTTTTACTCCAGTTTGAAAACGTGTACTAAACGTTTGTTTGTGTCATTCTTTTACAGAAAAATTGATGACTTAAAGCGAAAACCAAGCTGTGCCGATGGTAACTGCCAACGCATCGACAAGCCGAACACCGGCGTTGGCACCGGCAGAAAAACCCGGAAAATTTTCCGGGATTGATTTCAAGCGCTGGCAGCAGAAGATGTTCTTCTACTTAACTACGTTATGTCTACAGAAGTTCATCAAGGAAGATGTTCCTGATCTGCCAGATAAAACTCCAGAGAATGAACGCTTTTTCGTGATTGAAGCGTGGAAGCATTCTGATTTTTTATGCAAGAATTATATTCTTAGCGGGCTGGATGATAATTTGTATAATGTATACAGTAGCGTGGAGACCTCAAAAGAATTGTGGAATGCGCTTGGAAAGAAATATAAAACTGAAGATGCCGGAATGAAGAAATTCGTTGCCGCAAAATTCTTGGACTACAAAATGGTAGATAGCAAATCTGTTATTATCCAAGTCTAGGAATTGCAAGTGATTATTCATGATCTACTTGCTGAAGGTCTTGTCATCAACGAAGCATTCCAAGTAGAAGCAATGATTGAGAAGTTGCCTCCGTTGTGGAAGGACTTCAAAAATTATTTGAAACACAAACGAAAGGAAATGTCCATTGAAGATCTCATTGTTCGTTTGAGAATCGAAGAGGACAATAAAGCTGCTGAAAGGAGAGGCCGTGGAAATTCAACAATAATGGGAGAAAATATTGTTGAAGCTAACAAAAAGAGGAAGAAGGCTTCTGGTCCGAAATACAACCCAAGCAAGAAGCGGTTCAGTGGAAACTGCTACAACTGTGGGAAAACCGGACACAAATCTACGGAGTGTCGTGCTCCAAAGAAAGACAAGAAAAGGGGTCAAGCAAACATGGTAGTAAACCATGATGATGTTGATAACTTGTGTGCCATGCTCTCTGAATGTAACTTGGTGGGAAATCCTAAACTGTGGTGGTTTGATTCAGGAGCCACTCGCCATGTTTGTGCAGTTAGAGAGGCTTTTGCTACCTATGCTCTTGCTGAACCCGGAGAGACAGTTTATATGGGAAATGCTTCAACAGCAAAAGTTGAAGGATATGGGAAGATATTTCTGAAAATGACTTCTGGCAAGGTCATGACTTTGAACAATGTCCTCCATGTTCCCGAAATGAGAAAGAATTTAGTCTCTACTGGACTTCTTGTTAAGCACGGTTTTAAGTGCGTTTTTGTGTCCAACAAGGTTGTAATTAGTAAGAATGAAATATTTGTGGGAAAAAGGTTACCTCACCGAGGGCCTTTTCAACCTAAATGTAATGGTTGTTGAAAATAATAATAATATTTCATCTTCTTCTTACTTACTTGAGTCAAATGATTTATGGCATGTACGTTTGGGTCATGTCAATTATAAAACCTTGCGGAAAATGATTAACTTGGAAGTACTGCCCAAGTTTGAATGCGAAAAATCAAAATGTCAAACATGTGTGGAATCTAAGTATGTTAAACATCCTTATAAGTCAGTTGAAAGGAATTCAAATCCTTTAGACTTAATACCATCTCGCGGTGGAAAGAAGTATTTCATAACTTTTATTGACGATGGTACTCGATATTGCTATGTTTACTTACTGAATAGTAAGGATGAAGCAATAGACGCATTCATGCAATACAAAAATGAAGTTGAAACGCAACTTAACAAGAAAGTAAAAATGATAAGAAGTTATAGGGGTGGTGAATATGAATCTCCTTTTGAAGAAATATGTTTAGAATATGGAATTATTCATCAAACAACAGCCCCTTACACGCCCCAATCTAATGGGATTGCCGAAAGAAAGAATCGCACATTAAAGGAGATGATGAATGCGTTGTTGATAAGTTCTGGTTTGCCACAGAACTTGTGGGGGGAAGCCATTCTTACGGCTAATCGAATATTAAATCGAGTGCCCCATAGCAAAACACAATCCATTCCATATGAAAAATGGAAAGGAATGAAGCCCAACTTGAATTATTTTAAAGTGTGGGGGTGTTTGGCAAAAGTGCAAGTTCCTAAACCCCAAAGGGTAAAGATATGACCAAAAACCGTTGATTGTGTTTTCATAGGATATGCGACAAATAGTAAAGCATACCGATTTCTGGTTCATAAATCAGAAAATACCGACATTCATAATAATACGGTTATAGAATCAGATAATGCTGAGTTCTTTGAAAATATATATCCGTATAAAAAGGAATGTGAGTCGTTTGGTGAAGGATCTAAACGACCTCGGGAAGAAACAAAAGAAAGTACATGTAATCAGGAGAATCCAAGACGTAGTAAACGTCAAAGAACGTCTACTTCATTTGGACCAGATTTTGTGACTTTCTTATTGGAGAATGAGCCTCAAACATTTAAAGAAGCTATGACTTCTTTGGAATCATTGTTTTGGAAAGAGGCAGTCAATAGTGAAATAGAATCCATATTGAACAACCATACATGAGAATTGGTTGATCTTCCTCCTGAAAATAAATCTTTGGGTTCTAAATGGATTTTTAAGAGAAAAATCAAAGATGATGGCACTATTGATAAATTCAAGGCAAGGCTCGTAGTCAAAGGGTATAGACAACGAGAAGGTCTAGACTACTTTGATACATACTCTCCAGTTACAAGAATTACATCCATACGGATGTTAGTAACATTAGCTGCAGTGTATGGTCTTGAAATTCATCAAATGGATGTTAAGACGGCCTTCTTAAATGGAGAGTTGGAGGAAGAAATTTACATGGAACAACCTGAAGGGTTTGTGGTTCCAGGTAAAGAAAAGAAGGTATGTAGACTTGTTAAGTCTCTTTACGGACTAAAACAAGCACCAAAACAATGGCATGCGAAATTTGACCAAACAATGTTGTCAAATGGTTTTAAGATAAATGAATGTGATAAATGTGTGTACATTAAAAATGTTCCAAATCACATAGTCATTGTTTGCCTATATGTGGACGATATGCTGATAATGAGTAATGACATTGCCAACATAAATGCTACTAAGCGTATGCTCAATAGCAAATTTGATATGAAAGACTTGGGAGTTGCTGATTTAATTCTGGGAATTAAGATCCATAAGACTCCTCAAGGTCTGACATTGTCACAATCTCATTATATTAAGACAGTACTTGAAAAATTCAAGCACTTGGGCTTTAAAGTTGCAAAGACTCCAATTGACGTGAATCTTGCATTAGCAAAGAACAAAGGCCAAAGCATATCACAATTGGATTATGCTCGTGTGTTGGGATGCTTAATGTATATCATGAATTGTACACGACCAGATATAGCTTGTGCTATAAGTAAACTGAGTCGATATACGAGCAATCCAGGCTAATCTCATTGGATGGCAATGAAACGAGTTTTGGGATATTTAGAACATACCCACAACTTTAAATTGCACTACAGTAATTTCCCTACGGTGATTGAGGGATACTGTGATGCAAATTGGATCACCGGTTCAACTGATTCTAAGTCCACGAGTGGATATGTATTCACTATTGGTGGAGGAGCGGTATCTTGGAAGTTGTCTAAACAAACATGTATTGTCCGCTCTACAATGGAGGCTGAATTCATAGCCTTAGATAAAGCCGGTGAAGAAGCTGAATGGCTCCGGAATTTCTTGGAAGACATTCCATTTTGGCCCAAACCGTTGGCACCAATATGCATACATTGTGATAGTCAAGCGGTAATTGGAAGGGCTGGGAGCGTTATGTATAACGGTAAATCTCGTCATATACGACGAAGACATAAAACCGTTAGGCAATTACTCTCTAGAGGAATTATCACGATTGACTATGTAAAGTCAAGTGATAATGTGTCGGATCCACTTACAAAAGGCCTAACTAGAGAGGTAGTTGAGAAATCATCAAGGGGAATGGGGCTATGGCCGAAAACAAGTCATTGTGGCGGTAACTCTACCTAGAAGACTGGATATCCCAAGATCTAAGTTCAAGGAGATCAAACAAAGTCATTAATGACGGTTCAACATTGTCAAATAAAATTTTAGTCCGTTCTCGTGATGAAACAATGTTCAGTACCAAGGATAAAACATTAAGGCTTTTTAATGATTTCTAAATTTGATACGGGGTATATCAAATAGTGTATCTACAGGATGACACGTTTAGGAATCACCTATGTAAGTGTGAAATGTGAGCCGCTTCAAGGAGAACTTTGTAAGGCCAGTTCTCTACGCACTTATGAAACCAGGCGGTGTTCATGGCTGAAACGAACACAACAATGAGAACCAAAGACGGTTAAGGGTTGATTGTGTGACTTATGGTTGTCTAGGTATACACCAAAGATCGACGGTTCAAAGATATCAAATCTACCGATTGACCGAGTATATCTGACATAAGTTTACTACGGAAAGTTCAAAGGGAAACCTACTTATCCAGATGCGATTAATCCTTGCTTGTAAATCACACAGTTTTTCCATGCATACTTCCGTGATATAGCCATTCCCCATTCATGTGGGGGATTGTTGAGGTTTTTGTTTTTAAGATGAAATAGTCTTAAAATGAGGGTGAATGGAAAATGGAGGGAAAATGAAATTTTGAGTAAAATTTTAAGTTTCCCTCTCTTAACAATGAGACATTGTCCCATATTGGAAGAGGAAGACATTTTTGGTGGGTATATATATAATTGCTCTTCTTGTAACTCTTAAAGAGTTAAGAAGAAATCAAGCCTCGCGCCGTCGTCGTCGCTCGCTCGGCTCGGCTCGGCTTCGGCTACGGCTACGGCTTCGGCTTCGGCTTCGGCTTCGGCTTCGGCTTCGGATTCGGATTCGGATTCGGATTTGGATTTGGTCAAATGATTGATTGATTAATTTTTTGAACCAAATTTATTTGTTAATAGTAAATATTAACGTAAGATTATCCGTATTTGTAACGGATATTTTTCAATCCGTGTATTGATCATTTGGCAGCCGGATAATGGTCTTCCCACCATGAATGTGCTTGCTCCACAAACATGAAGTGCTTGCTCCACAAACATGTAATGCTTACTCCACCATGGAGGGTGGACGTTTGGTCTTATTCAACATTTTGCTGCTATATATATGTGCAGCAGATGTTGAAGAAAGACACAAAACACACAATACACAATTCGCTCAACAAATTGGATATACATTGCACTCCTTCCTCTCAGCATTTCCATACGATTTTCTGAGTTTATACTCCTTCGTTTTGCATTGTTTTTAACTTCAAACAAAGCAACTGTAAGTGTGATTTGCTACCGAACTTTGTGTTCGCTGAAACAATGGGGTTTGAAGTACTGCTACACCAGTGTGTTATTCGTTCTATCCTGGGAGGAAATAATCCATTACCTTGGGTGCTAGGAGGGGATTAAATTCCTTAAGGAAACACTGTGAATTCAGTGGGCTCGAATTTATTATTGTTTTATAACGTTAACTTATATTTTGCAGAATTATTATTTATAAATACAGCAATATTGGCGGGAATAACAGTTGCAAACTTTACCATTAATGGCAACCAAATTGTACTGTATAATTGGTGGGTTTGTTAGGCGTGTCTCAAATTAGCTATCAGTACCTTGAACCTTCATTAATATTCTCTACACAAGATTGAATATCCATTCACAGTATTAAACTCTTTTACGCATTCAGAATTTTTGACCCATTCAAACGTGTCAAATATCTTCTTTACCAAATTACCACTCTATGTAAAGTTTAGATATTTACAATATGGACTTAATTAGCCATTGAATGGTCTACCTGTGTAAATAGTTTTATGGGCTCTTTATACAAATAGATCATACAGAATAATATATATTATATATCCGTCAACATTTTTTTTTATTTAAGTAGTTATGTGAGAGCTGTTTAAGTTAATTCTTCTATTTTTTTGCACTTAAACTCGTATTAGATTATGTGGTTTTGAGACAAGTAGAGATCTTCTTCAGTAGACAGTACGGCCTAAAGTCGCAAAGGTCCATCCATCTACATCTTTAATTACCATTTACTTGTCGTTTATCGGATGAATTATGCATGTGCGCTTAATTATAAGAGATTTAACTAATTATATACACCGGCAGTGTAACATATACTATATTTTTTTGCTATCAATGTAATTTTATCTATCATAGCAGGCTTGCTCAAGTTTCATGTTATAAATTCAATTTATTATGGATAATTATTTGTTGGGATTTTTCATTCCTATACACTATATGAAACTTTATTATCAAAAATGTCCATGTTATTTAATTACCCGGTCTAAACACGTTTTGTCTACAAACTATATACATTTATTTAAACTAGAATCCTTTCTGCAGTAGCCTTCCTTTTTTAGACGTGGGATTTTGGGATCTCGTAGGATTCTTCCGAGAATTTTGCGACGCAATCATTGCAATTGAATTAAGCCTGCTATTACGCCGATTTTCTCCGTTTATCATCGTCGATCCTCTGGTTTTCTCTGTCTCCTCTGGTTTCACAACCATAAGCGAATGTTTTGAAAAAATAAATTGCAAACAATTATCTACAATTGTATTGAATTTCGCAACATAATGTCAGAAATAGCTATTATGCTTCAGTTAAATGGTAATTGGGATAGCTTTGGGAGATATAGAGTTTTTAATGTTGACGGAATTGAAGTCAGCGATGATTCAAATTATAGTCAATTGAATTCTGCAATCGCAGAGCATCTAATGATCGATATATCAGAATTTTTTTATCTAAATCAAATACATTGTCAACAAACATTGTCCTCCAATGAAAATTCGGAGCGATATGGGAGTTCGAGTATACATGGAGACGAAAAAGGAAAATAAAAGTTTAGGAATGTATCCGCTATGTATAACAGTGCGTGATTTCAATTTGGAATGCAGTATCTCTAAAATTCGAACACAATTGCATGTTTGCTCTGTTACTTCAGTGGTGATTTTTTTTATATTTCATGTGTTCTACAACTTTTTTACAATATAGCTACAAAAATACTACATAACAAGTGTAGTTCAACTGTTATGAATATTGAATTTCACGTGTTCTACAATTTTACTACAAACTATCTACAATGTATGTCTGAACTGTAGTTAGTTTTAATTGAGTGCAGGTTCATCCGGAACACTAAATTTGATTGATATGCCAACATCTCCGGCGATAATAGAATATGAAAGTATCATCATAACAGAACATATGCCAAATGTTATTAAAGTAGGCCAAGTCTACAAAGATAAGCAAACAATTGCAGTGCAATGAAGTAATATTCTGTCATGAACAAGTTCCAATTTAGGGTGAAAAGGTCTAGCACAAGAAGGTAGGAACAATTCAATTGTCAACATCATATTTTTGTTTAATTTGTAGTTTCTTTGTATTTTTTTTATAGTTTGTAATATCATTGTATACAAATTGTATATAATTTGTAGTTGTTTTGTATATAAATTGTTAAATATAATATTTTTATGCTTAAACAACCTATTATTTTGTAGCTACATTTTTCATAACATTCTTTAAATTATTTTTATTTTGTAGCTACTGCCTGGTATGTGTTAGGGATAATTGTACATGGCACTTCAAGTCCACCAGCATAAATGATTCAGCATTGTTCAAGGTTCGAAAATTTAACAGCTTGCGCACATGCTCTTTGATGGACAATACATACATACAATGCAAACCTACTGCCACGGTAGTTGGTAGCATGGTTATACCAAAATATGCGGATCCTAAGATAATTTACACACCAAAAGATATACAAACTGATATGTTGTCGGAACAAGGTGTGAACTTAACATGCATGCAAGCTTGGAGAGCAAAGGAAAAGGATTTGGAATTTTTGAGAGGTCATCCTGCTGATTCCTACAGTTGCTTGCCAAGTTATTTGTATATTCTGGAGAAAACTTATCCGTGGTCGGTAGTTAAATTGCAGAAGACTGACAATGCTTGTTTCTTGTACGCATTTATTGCGCTTAGTACGTCCATCAAGGGTTGGGAGTATTGTTGGCCAGTTGTAGTAGTTGATGGGACTTTCTTGAAGTCGACATATAGGGGAATAACGTTAACAGCTAGCACAATGGATGCAACATGTATTGTAGATTAATTATAGAAATATTGTTGTAAATTTGTTTGTTAGTATGTATTTTTTTTCATCTCCAGTTTTATTATGGAAATTGAATTTCTTTTTGCCATATGTGATAGGTAGCATATTACCACTGACATACGTTGTTGTTGATTCAGAAAATGACGCATCATGGAAGTAGCTTTTTGAGCAATTCAAACACGCGTATGGTGAAAAACCAAATATGTGTGTTGTTTCAGATCAGAATAAGAGTATCTTGAAGGCAACATCTATTTTTTATATCGGCATGCCACATTATGCTTGCATGTGAAATATTTGGACAAATATAAGGTCAAAGTTCAAGAATGGTCATCTAAAGTTAAGCGAATTGTACTTTACCACGACACGATCATACACGCTTGATGAATTTAATGAAAGAATATTAAAGATTGAAGAGATCGACATGCGTGTTAAAGAATACCTATACGATATTGGCTATCACAGATGGTCTCGGGTACATGCTATGGTGAACAGAACGTGGACGATGACATCAAATATTGCAGTGTCATTGAATGCGGTAACAAAATATACAAGAGACCTGCCCATAGTAGAACTATTAAAGTACATGAGGACTCTTCTTGAACGTTGGACTAATGAAAAGTTATTGAAAGAAAATACAACAAAGAGTTGAAGCACAACAGGAAATTATAGCAGAAGATGAGAGTAAGCTATATCCAGTAACATCGGATCAATGATTCCATCAAACTAAATATATATTGTTAATTGTAGATAAAATGTTGTATAATTGTAGTTATTTTGTATATGTTTCTGACAACTTGTTGTGTGTTTGTAATGAAATTGTAGGTGAGGGCTTCAACAGATCACATCCATACAATGATAGATGGTGTGAAGCGCTTTATTGTTTGTCTTCAAAACAAGAGATGTAGTTGTGCACAATTCCAGCTTGATAAACTTTCTTGTGAACATGCTTTGGCGGATTTGAGGCACAAGAATAAGTCTTATGAAAATTATTGTTCTCCTTATTACACGAGGGAGAGCCTTTTGCATACTTATGAAATACCAGTAGACCCGCTGCCTGACGAAAGCAAATGGAATGTGCCACAACATATAGCTGAATAAGTTATAATGCCACATACTGGGAAAAGACAGGCATGAGGACCTCAAAAACAAAGATACAAACCATATGATGAAATAAATGCAAAGAAGTACAAGGTTTCATGTGGCAACTGCGGACTAGAAGGACATAACAAAAGATCTTGTAAGAATACTCCCAAGAGAAAATACAATTTGATAAAGTGACAAGATTTTTTGATAAATTGTGTTGAGGTATTCTGGAGAATTATAGTTGAGGTGTAATTGTGTTGATAAATTGAATAAAGACTGTCTCCTATAATGAATGTTTTTCAACTTTTAATGCAATTGGTTTATATTTGTTTTGTTTAATTACTGAGTGTATTCATTTCAGCCTTTCATAACTTGATTGGATTATGTATTTTTTGTATGTATAATACATAATTGTAGTTAAGTTGTAAAGAAATTATATGCTAATAATAACTATATCAAGTACTAACAACTTTCAACAAAAAAAAAATAACAGATGTTTCCTATTCTAAGTAGTAGTAGTATCCTAGATAAAATAACAAAACATAGGGTAAAATAATTGTCGCACAAATCTACTACTAATAAACTTCAACTGACTTGTTCTTAGATAAAAAATTGTCTACAACTTTACTACAAAACAACTACAACTAAATAATTTAACTATAATTTTTCTACAGAAAAGGGCAACTAAATCTTCTTCTTACGGACTTGTGTTCTCTCGTTCACAACTGGTGCACCTTTTCTTCTTGCTAATCTGCCAGTCACCTCGCTCTTACTAATTGTACTAGTATCTTGCTTCTTCCTATCATAATCCCAAAGTAGCGCTCCATAGCGTCTACGATGTTGATCAATATCAGAAAAGTCTTCCTTTGAAACTGCTAGCTCTCCAGTGCTGACATATTCTGCAAATGCAGCCATGTATACACCACAGTCACTACAAAAAAAATTAGGGGAAAAGATTAAACATTCATTGTAAAATAAAATCTATTAAATAGATAGAAGGAAAAATAATTTTTTCATACAGTGATCCCTCATTTTGCTGGGGTATCTCACCGACCAACCACTGAATGTCAAGAGGGTTAGTAACACCTTTTTCAATGTATGCCTTTGTGTTCTTGTAGTTAATATCTGGACGCTTGCCATAGAAGTCAGTGCATGACAAGTAGAGGGGGATCATAACAGCAAATTTGTTAACAACAGATTCAACAAGGTTGTGATTTTGTGAAGAGACCATAGAATCATAAACATATAGAACCCTATCGGTAATGTCAAACACAACCAAGAACCAATGAAATTTCTCCACAATATTTAAGGGTATAATCACAAAATCAACTTGATCCCATGCAACATTTGCGAGCAACCTGTACCCCAATATGTATTCTGATACGACGTCCTGGGGTTTGACAACAACAAGCTTCTTATCGGCAGGAGCATTGATGTACCTCTGATAAATTTGTTCAATTCTAGTGTTGAACATACAATCAATGGTTGTAAACCGTATTTTGTTTTGACGACCATACTTTACTCTCTTTCTCAAATAGTATAAAATAACATCAATGTTCTGCATAAAAAAAGATTTTATTATTTCTCAATGTTTCATACAATTTAACTACACTTTTTAAATAAAAAAACTACAAAATCTTTAGATGACAGAATACTACAGCTAGTCATTAAATTCTGCCAGGGTATGTGTTTACCGTGTCGTTGAGGACTTACTCGGGATGTGCCAAAGTATAAAACCACTCCTTTTTATCAACTTTCTCCACTCCAAGATCATACCACGGCTTAAGCTGGTTATATTTTACAGAATAAGGTGCCTTCCTCCTATTTAAACACATAGCAATTACAATAAATATGTAGATTCAAGTGAAAATCCAAAAGATGAATGCACTCAAAAATATGAACAAATTGTATAAACTAACCTCTTTGAAACTGTATCGTTACCAAAGTATAACCACTTATTGAATTCTTCCAACAAGTCATGATTAACATCTTCTCCAATAAGAAGACATGTTGCATCAGCTCTTTATTGAAAATTAAAACTTATATTAAACCTATTTTTTTTCCTACAATTATAATGTAATGTGTAATACCACTGAAATCTTCACAGCAATCATCTCCTTGTTGTATAACGTTCTCTTCTTGAATGTGAGATTGCATTTTTGTCTCCTTCTCCTCATTTTTTTGTTCTCCTGGAATGCTTATTGTAGCTTCCTGTTTTGGAGATTCTACATGCATAGTTTCCTTCTCTATTACAATAAATATGTATAACTTAATAAAATTTTAGATAATTTGTAGTAAACATTAATATCACTGCATATAAATTATAGTTTAATTGTAGTAAATTTATTAAAATGTTGTCCTCCTGCTAATATGCAAAATATATTCAGAAATGTGATGATAGCATGTACTAAATCATACCTGCATTCTCTTCATCCAATGCCCCTTCAAATTAGGAAGATAAATCAACACCTACAGGAACATTCTCCCAGATTTCTATGTCATTCACCTGCCATATATCTAAGAAAACCATTGGAAATATAATGCAGATTAGTTGATGGTAATTTAGGCAATATATAGATATATTGTAGACATAATGTAAATATATGTAGATATATTGTAGATATAATGTAGATATATGTAGATATATTATAGATATAATGTAGATGCATGTTTTACTGCTGCTGGCATGCACTGATTTAACACTATTGTCCAGAAAGTGTTGATTGTTCTTTTCTTTGGAGTGCTCATCATTTTTTGTAGAACTGCCAGTAAACTGTAGGCATTTAATTTGTTAGGCTATATACTTTATGAATGATAATAGAAACTTAGACATGGTAAAAAATGTTGTCTAAAATGAATATATTTCAAATGAAACCTTAGCATTAATGTTATCTTTTTGGCTGTTTATCGCATGTAAAACAACCTTGATTGAATCATTGAGTAGCAGTCGAATACTACCTAGTTCTTCAAAAACCTCTTTCTTGAAAATTCCAAGATCTGAACCAACCTACATATTAAAATAAAAAGAGTTAACGAAATAATTTGCATAACATAAATTAAAGAAATCATCTAGGATTATGTATATATGCTGCCTTGTCAGCATCTTTTCTTAATTTTTTATTTGTTTCACAATATCTTTCTTGTCATCTATTCCATTTGCATGCTTATGTACGGATGGAGATGGAGCATCTATCGGATGCTCGGACTTTGTTTCAACTTCTTCAAGAATGTATTCAATTTTATCTGGCAAATTCATTCTTGAAAGCTCCTATGGTGCTCTAATTATGTTGATGAACTAAGTGAAAAAAAGAAATGTGAGTGGCTTAGACATAATATGTATAAAATATGTAGATAATTTGTATTAGATTGTCTGCGCAGAAGTGAAAACCATTTACCTTGATCCATGATGGTTTGATCATTCTATCTTCAATTGTAGATAACCATATCTTGTCCTTACTAGCCGACCAGCTAAGTATGCGAGGGATCAAATTAGCAACCCTTGTAGCTATATCAGTGTTGACGGTAGAGCAACACTCATACAACCATATTTGCATAGCTAGTGCAAAGCTTCGAATGACATAAAAATGAACAGAAAAGTTGAGCATGTGCCTAACGGAATTAAGCAATTGTGTATAAGATTCACTACCCCATGCGTAGTTCGCATACTGCCCTGAGTCCACCAAATAGAACCTAAAATGATCTATCAAACCTACATTATCTTTGTTTGAAGGACAGAGAAAGACTTCTATGAGATAGAGAATGCACAGCTTGACTTCATCCTCATCGTTCACCTAACTACGGCTGGTTACGATTTGTTTTAAGTATGACTTCTCAACTTTTTCCTTGTTTGGAAAATAGCTTCTCATTATTTTACTGTCATACTTTGGTGTGTAACCAAAGTATGTTACTTCCGCAAAACATCTAAGGCCACTAATCAGGGCAAACTCTCTCAAACGAAAATTCAACCTATCACCCTTTATCTCTGCTGAAAAAAAGTTGGAACCAGATGCGTTCAATTCATACTTCATGAGAAGATGAATTGCTTGATTTTGCATACATATTTTGGGCAAGGAAAGAAAATACCCAAAACATGTCTTCTTAAACATCTTTAAACCATTTTCAGACAGTAAATCCTTGATTTGGCCAGGAATAGTGGGGTCGGGTAATGTCTGGAACCTAATGATCCCATAATCAACATCGGGAGGTGCAAAGAATGGTCCATTCTACAGCAAAAGAAAAAGAAAGTTATTAAAACTTGTTTTAAAGCCAGAAAATAAAATAACTACATTTATATTACAATTTATTTACAATCAGAAAAACAGAGTCAAAACCAGAAAATAAAATAACTCTAGTTATATTACAATTTATCTACAAGAAAAAAACAGAGTCAAAACCAAAAAACAAAATAATTACGTTTATACTACAATTTATCTATAATAAAAAAAATATAAATCTACAATAAATCTACACAATGTAGACAAAATTTTTACAACTACAAAAATAAAAATTATGTATATTCATAAGAATGAGAACAAGTTTTTTAGCTTTAAAAATAAATAAATTAAAACTACTAAATTTTTACCTCTCCAAAGACTGTTGGGGAATAGTTTTAGAAGATTTTTGAACCTTCTTCTTTTGTTGAAGGTTTAACAGTAGGAGACACTCTAATGTTTTTTGCAACTTTCATGATAGCTTCTTCTTCGATGAAATCATCATCGGAAGCAATTTATTTGCCTTTCCGTTTTGTAGATTTAACAGGTATCGAAGATTCACCAGCATTCATATTGTGCTTTTATTTTGTACGAGCTTCTGCCCTAGCTTCACGAGGGGAAAGCCTGGACTTGGTCTCTTATTTTGCATGTGCTGATTTTAAATTTTTTTTTGGTGAATTTTCTGAGAAAATACCCAAATCAAATGTAGGAATATCACCTACTTTAACTTTTTTAAGACTGATCTTCGAAACTGTTTTCTTCTTCATTGAAAATTAAGCAAGTAACGGGCGTTGATGGAGGTGTGTGGTAGAGTATTTATAGCTTGAATCTATAAAAATGAAGAGAGATTTTTGAAGAAGAGTGAAAAAATGTAGACTAATTTTCAAAGAAGAGTGGAAATAGGCATGAATAAAGTTTGTGGAGAAAGAAACGTGGGTGAGTGCAAGACACGTGGGGAGGGGGTTGTGGAGAGAGAAACGTGGGGGAGTGGAAGATACATTAAAGTGATTTTAGGACACTAATTATTATCATTAAATACCTAAAAATGTACATAATTGATAATTGGGTATATAATATGTAATTATATTAAAACTTGAGTATGAAAGGTAATAAAAATTGAAAGAATATATAGGAATATAAAATTCCTAATTTGTTTTTACATTTTAAGTGGCTTGATAGTGCAATATATTTATATACGTACTCAATTAGCATTTAAAAGTTAAACTCAATTATAATAGTGTCGATCCGAAGAAAAGCAAGACGCCTTTTTGGTTTGCTATCGTGCCTTTTTCCTGTCAATTCTCAAGCTTTCTGCTACGGTAGAAGATAATTACGTACTAACAAGCAACAAAAGCACCCATCACTCTCATTATTTTAAAGAACTTATTTTGAACTTCAACTTTTGAGCAAATATGGCATATGATTAAGGAGATCATTAATTAGTATATAAACGAAAAAGATAAGCAACATAGGCAAACACTTAGTCAAAAACCAAAGTCTTATATATATTCCATCTTGCTACTTGCTAGCTAGCTAGGTAGTTAAATACTAAGTAACACTAGTGCGCTAGTAAAGCAAGGAGAAAAGTAAAGATTGATGTACACATAATATACAGAATTTTGGGGCTTAATTCTACAGTTGAAAAATAATCACACATCATATGGCATGTATAAATTAACCCATTCCAATCCCTGAGAGTAAGTGTTTTCTGGCACATAAAATGTATTGTCAAATCCTTCCATTCCAAATTCCCCAAGAAAAGGAGGTTCAATATTGGCTGCTTCCATTGAGAGTGATGAAGTAGTTGGGCTATTGCTCGAATTAACCCCATCACATCTCTCCATCAGCAACCTTTGTTTCTCTTTCTCTGCTTCAGACAACTGTTCCTTCAGCTTCAAAACCTGTACCAAAAATTCTGTATGACTCAGCTAGCTGCCCTCTTGTAAAACATTTTAACTTTTTCAGTTGATTATGACGAAGTTTATACTGTCATAATATAGAAGTTAAGCTAAAAGCTATGATTTGCACTAATATGAAACTCAAAATACTATATCAACTTATTTATATATACGATACCGTAAAGATTTTAACAAGATCAATGTAATTTTACGTGTTGTAGCATATTGTCTACTTTATTTGTTAAGTTACTATTTCAATTTATTAGATACAGTTACTTGTAATTATAGTTTAGGTTCTAATGGTATATTATATTGAAATTAACTCACTTTATATTTCCTTTTAACTTTTGGATTAGTTACAAAATAATCTGGCACGTCCAAGTGTGAAGAAAAGGCATATTGGCATGTGAGGGCCTGTACTTAGCCACCTTAAACAATGGTGTACGGAGGAGTATTAATTGGAGGATTTAATATCTTTTTGTTGCCTTTGGAGGTGGCAGTCTCCAAGTTTCTTTCTTCTTTGTCGATATTTCACTGGTTTATAGGTTACACCTCTTAACTGAGGTCTCAATCTTCAATTTTTTCTATCCACATGCAACACACCTAATTGGCCTTTTTTTAGCTTATAGTCCATGCTTGTCAATACATGGCATGTCTCTTTTTTTATTTTGTTACTACTGCTATCTTTTTTTGGACACATATGTCGGGTTTCTCATGTGCATATTGCTTCTTGCATTTTCAAGAATTCCTTTATTCGACATCATTTCATTTCTAACAATTTTAACAACGGTTAAGATTTCTAATAAATGTTAAACATATTCAGCTTTTAAACTTCTTTTTGATTTTTTATTATCAAACTAACTTTTATCAATTACTTGAATATTTTTCTTCCACAGTCACTAATATAATATATGAATCAAACTCTAATAGTATATTAAACTTTGTATTCAGTAAAATGCCATGTAATATGAAATCATTGGAAAATATTCAGGACCACACAAATAAAGGAGGAGGAGGAAAGGACCCATCTGTAATTATTCTGCATATCTTAAAACTATATTTAATTTGAAACCGCAAAACCAAGATAAAGAACACTGTTCATATATATGAACTATTATGCATAAAAATATCATTCACAAAGATGATCTTCATTTTTCCCAAAGTGGGAGCTGTGGGACTTGTTGCGAAAGAAGGAAGTTTTATATTTAACCTACTATATGATTTATTTTTGAAGTAGTTATTAGTTTGATAAAAAGAAATTACACTAAAAGAGAGGGATGAGATCGGACCTCATTTTCAAGACGGCAATTATGAACAATATTAGTGTCATGCTCAGACTTCAACTTAGAGTATTCCTCCTCCAACTTCTTGTTCTTCCATCTAGCCCTTCTGTTCTGAAACCAGACAGCAACTTGCCTAGGATCAAGCCCCAGCTCAGAGGCAAGCTTGTCTTTCCTCTCGGACTCCAGTTTGTGCTCTTTCCCAAAGCTCTGTTCAAGCAGATTCACTTGTTCTTCACTAAGCTTTCTTTTCCTCATAACCTCACTTGCTTCTCCTTTGTTCTTCTTTCGTTTCCTCCTTTGTTTCGCCTCCCCTAAATTAACACACCAAATTAAAGCATTGGACGTAATTCACAAAAACAAATTTACACTCATAGTGTATACTATAAAAGCAAAGTCATTGTACTAACCTTGTTCTGGTAACTCTTGAGTGTAGATACCAGGATAGTACTGAGAAATGAGTACCATTTGATCATCCACCTGAAGATTCATGCTATTACGTTTCTTTCTTTCCTTCTTTCTGTCTGTTTCTCTTGTTCTTGTTGCTTTTGCTTTCTGGTGCAGAAATGAATTAAAGTTGATAAATTGTGTAGCTATAGGGAGAAAGACAGCAGTGAGGACTTTTAATTAAATTAGTTACTTATAAAGCTGCAGTGAAGACTAAGGAGTTGTTAGCTTAAGACTTTATTTATAAAGGTAGCCCTTTGAAATGAACCTCTCTATTACTGACAATTATCAAGTTTGCCATCATCTCTAATGGTTTGAGTATCCTACATATTCAAGCAATAACCATGAGATAAAGTTTGGACCTAAAGTAAATAATGAGATAAAATTTGCTAAATTAGGGAATATGGTTGGGAAATTTCATAGAATGGCTTTTTTGCTGATATGGTGAAACTTGACTTGGTTTATTATGGTAGCAACCAAGCTTTAGCTAGCTTTGGCTTTATCTTAGTTATGAATATGGGGTTTCTTATCTTTCTCAAACACCATCTATTGTGTCGGATTTAGGGATCAATTCCAATCACTAGACCACTATTTTTCCGTTCGCAATGACGGAGGGGCGTGTGTTTTTACAAACCCAATAGAGACATATTTACTACTTCCTTTTAAATTTTATGCAAACACATTTTTCTTTTTTAGCCAGTTTAATAAGAATGACAATTTTTTTATATTTAAAAATACTTTAATTTTAGGGGGTCATTGGTTTGAATACAAGTTATGTTGGGATTATAGACAAGCAAATCGATTTGATCCCAAAATAATAAATAAATAAAATAAAATACCAGACTTAGCGTTAAAATCGAGATAAGACAACAAACAACTTGGTTCCGGGAGCAAGGCTTTCGAAGACAACAATAAAAATATTGATAGACAAAAAATAAAGTATTATTGAACTTAGAATAATGTGTAGCATAAGTTTGTCAGAAAAATCGTGTCTTACAATGGCCGTTGAAGTCACTATTTATAGCTATACCTAGGGAACAAGGTCCTAGGATCAAGCACTTCTTAAATGATAATTATGGGGGCCATTGATGAATATCTAATGGCAAGCGCCAAAATTCTCTATAACGGATTATGCATTTAATACTGAGGAATATTCTTCATTGAATGTCATTCGGGTGGCAAATATTCGTTTGTCCTCGGTAGCAATATTCCCTTCGGGGTTTGTCCGGTATCAACCGAAGCTGCTGTTCTCGGTCTTGGTTCTCACTTGCTTCGTCTTTCGTCCATCCCCGATTCCATATATCACTTTATTATTCGAGTATTTAATATGAACCGATTTTACCCTATACAATATTGACTTGCTAATTTAAAGTTATGAATCCGTCTTTACTAGTACTAGTACATGTATTGGAATCTTTTTATGATCAACGAGAGGATAATGATCATGTGGATTTCTTGCTCTTGAATCTTGGAACAAGCATGTGAATATCTGATGATCATCTAATCTATTTATCCACTCCCGCTTAGCTTAGAAGGTTTTTGCTTTAATGATGCGACATTCATCAACCAATTTATACCCTAGCTAGGAAGCTAGATAAAGTTGGTAAACAAAAGAGTAATTAAGCTGATCAACAGAGGGTAATAAAAATATTTACCCGTAAAACGGTACAATTGAATTTATACGTAGTTTCTAGATAAGTGAATTAATTTGATCCTAAAATAAATAAATAATTGAAGAATTACCTAATACTTAACCTTAAGATATAAACGAAACAATAGAAGCAACAATTTCGGGAACAAGATTTCCAGGCACAACAACAAAAGAATCAAGAAATAAGACGATAAGAATGGATTGAGCTTTGTATAAAATATAATGTAAGTTTGCTAGAAAATCCGTGCCCTTTACAATGACAACTGAGCTCACTATTTATAGCTATGGAGGGGGTCCTAGGATCGTGCCCTTCTTTAATGTCAATTATGAGGGGCATTGATGAAGATGTAACAGTGAACATAAATGTCAAATTCCTTGTAGCATGTAACTGCTCTTAATGCTATGAATATTCTCTATTAAATGCTACCGGGGGAAGAGCATTATCTCATCTTTATGAACATTAATCTTCCCGGTGACAAATGAAACAATTGTCTTCAGTCATCCCTCTGTCTTGGGTTCCACGTGTCCCTTTCTCGGACGGCCACGTATCATAACATATTTTACCTAATACATATAGTCCCCTTGCTTTCCAATGACATAACTTTGTGTTACCGGGGAGTTGGTAGAAACACTCTTTTGGCGAGAATTACTATAATTCCCTCTGAAGGATTCTGACGGTTTATTAGACACATATCTCTCCGTATTTAATGCCCCAAACACGCGTCTTCCCATGATTCAGCACATCTTTTACCGATTATCGAGCTAATCCTGGCCATGAATTTAGCCGCAAAACTTTTACTTATACGTATCAACTTCCACCCTTATACTTCATAACTTTTCAAACTTCCTTCATCTAACTTGCATATTGTTTCTTCATCTTTTTTCTAATTCTCTTCAAACGAAAGACCCTTTCTTTCCTACAATGGCCTCTTCCTCGAAACGTGTCGGTTCCTCAAAAATAAAAAAATAAAGCCGAGGACTTTACTCCTCCAACAGTGGGGTTCATCATCTCTAGAAGTCTTATTACCACAAAAGACTTCAAAAAGAAATTCCCTACTGCTAATTCTCGTACATGGGCCGTTAGCAGGTATCCTTCTTCCATATGTCCTTCAAGCATTCATGTTGGAAGACTGTCGCTGCCATGACTTAGAAATTATCGCTCCTAATCTATCTGAGCGAGTCATCCTTCCCAAGGAGGATTTTACATATGTTTACATGTATCCCCTCACTTTAGGTGTGTTTTCTTTAGGCGGAGAGCTTGACTCCATAATTGCGGAGTTTTGTCTCCGTTACCAGGTGTGTTTGGCATAAGTAAGTCCTTCTGTATAGAGGAAGGTTAGTTGCCTTCAGCGTTTGTGCCAGAAAACTAGAGAGGAGCTAACCTTAGTTCACATAATGAATCTTTATTCTCCCAAAATCTTCCACGGGGAAATGATAAACCTTTGCAAGTGTGGCCACCATGCTTTATTGTCTAGCATGGATGATGATAATGACCGTGGGTGGATGAAATGGTTCGTTGCAATTGCCACCAAAATATCATTCCAGCAACGACTTCATCCTTTCCGGCCGCTTGGAACCGCACTCGTAAGCTCTTTGTTTAGTATTTACTTTTACTAAAAAATGTTTAATGGCCGTATTGATCCTCCATTCTTTATTTGTTTCAGCAACTCGATGGGTCCCACCGATGATTGACGGTTTGTACCGGTGGGTACAAAGAATCTTGGGCGTTACGATGCCCGAGACCCGCTTGTGGAAAGAACTGGCCCTTAAATACGGGTGGAAAGCCAAGAATCATGGTAATTCAAACTCATCTTGTTTCAAATTTTCATGTAAAGAACTTGATTGATCTCTTCTAACCGATCTATGAAATTAGGTCTACCCGCGGACTCTGTTGCTATTCCCGAGAAGGATGTCTTGGTTGATCCTGTTGATGCAGCGAGGCTTCTTCAGAATGCGCTTACACGAACAGGTGGCTCTGGGCCTGCTTCGAGATCAAATGCTTCTTTTCGGAGTCCCCGGCTGGAAAACAAACAACCAAAGAGAAGACGCTCATCTGCAGCCGGAGAAAAGAATAAAAGGGCGAGGACGATGCCCCCGAGTCATCTCTAGTAGCGATGGTGACTGGCCCTCCTTCCAGGCCGGTCATAGACACCATGATGATCGATGATGATGAAGAAGATAGTGATGAGGGAGCTTTTCTACATAGAAGATAAGGATCCTCATCATCTCAATAGGATGCTCAACCTGTTGAGAGAGTTACACTAACCGAGGATGATGCCTCGACATTTTGGGGAGAATTTGGTTTAGTAGATAATGTCAACTCCCATTTTCGGGCCCCAATTGCTATGTCCGGTACTGTAGAGCTGAGTACCGTACCCTTGCCATCTTTGGTTGGCGAGTATCCAACAACCAGCACTGCATTTGACGGAGCTGCTTCTCACTCTTTAACTCCATAAACTTCATTTCCATCTTCACCAATACCAACAACTGCTACATCACTTCCATCTCTATCCGTTCTTCTACCAGCAATTGCTACACCACCTCCGCCGACCGCGTCTGACCATGAAGAAGGTGTTCCTATTCCACAATCCCAAGTTCATGGGAATTTGGGGCAACATTATGCTGCCCCTTCTGAAGATCCTCAAAGGAGTAGGAACGTTACTCTTTTGGTCTCTACCGGATGCAACTTGCTATCCCAGCCGGTGGAGCTTGCTAATTATCTGAAGCCTTTGGCTTTAGAGAAAGACTGGGAAAAGATTGAAGCACCCTCGGGAGAGTGTTTGTTGAACAACGCTATGCATAACGCCGCAGCGGTGAGTTCCTTTCTTCCTTTATTACATCTTCTAATTTTGTGTGTGAACATCTCCTGAATTTTACCCTTATTACTTTGTAGGCTAACTTTCTTGCTTCTGAGGGCCTTCAGAGGTTGATTCATGAAAAATAAGATATTATCTCTGCACATGATCAGATTTTGGTAGAGCAAGAGCAACATGTCGCTCGCCTTTTGGAACTGGAAGACAAAGCCGCTGAGGCTGTTGTATTGGAAGCTTGTTTTCGGCAGAGTGGGCAAAAAGTAGTAATCCTTAGCCAAGAAATTGGCCCTCTGAGGGTTAGATTTGACGAAGCCAGGGCTAAATAGGTTGAAGTCCATAATGCCGTTCTTGCTGCAACCGAGCGTGAGTCTTCCTCCGCTAAAAGAGTGATTAACGTAAAGGAAGCCTTGAACTCCAAAATTGAAGAGCTTGCTGTTGTGGGAGCGAAACACGTCCAGCTAGAAGAGAAGTACAAGAAAACTTAGAGCATAATTGGCTTTTTAGTTAGACTGTCCGCGACCTTGATATCAACCTCAAATCTGCTAGGTCCGCTCGGGAAAACCTTTCTGCTGAGGTAACCCAACTCAAAGAAGAACTCAAGCGCCGAGCAACTTGTTATGCTCTACAGTATTATATTACGATGATATTACGCTCCATAGTAATTTATTACGATGATGTTATGCTCCGCAGTAATTTATTATGACGATGTTACGCTCTGCAGTAATTTATTACGACGATGTTACGCTCCGCAGTAATTTGTTACGACGATGTTATACCCTGTAGTATTGTACGTTGAATTTGTCGTAAGTGAATTGACATTAGTTCAAGGACAAGATTATTTGGATATTATAAGCATTATGCTATTTCAAACACGTGATAAGTAAATTTGTGAAGGAGAAAGGGTAAGCAAATCGAAGAAAATGAGTTTCGTCGAAATTTGACATTTTGGGATAAAATACGGCCCGAGCTAAAATATCCGATTTTTATGGACTAGTGTCATACAAGGTACCACATGGCCATGATAGTAAGGTGTATAAAGTGTATTAAAAGTGAGTATCATTTTATGTAGGCCAAATACCTATACGACCCCTTAAACTTAGCTCCAGTTTTTATTTTGACACTTTAACTAAGGCTATTACCTATTAAACACTTAAACCTTATCTTACTTATACCTATTAAATACATTTTGTATAACCCTAAACAGACTTCAACGCGTGAAGCCGCTTGCCATTGACCTAACAAATGACACCAATAAGAAAAAGACAAGTTAGCAGAGAAAAAGAAAAGTAAAAAATCTAGAAAGAAAAAAAGAAGAAAGAGAAATGGGTTTCATTCCATCTGCTTATATGCCAGTATTGGGGAGAGTCTTCTATGGAATCTGATCTCTTTCAAGCTCTGCAGCAGATTGACGATGTATGAGGTTGGTTCCATTGACTAAAAAATAAATATCTGAAGAGAAAAAATAATTTGAAGTTTATGGAAAATTTGCAAAGCTTCATGGTCGGAAAATTTTCCATCGTCCTCTTTTTCGTCAAGCTCATACTTTACCAATTTTATTTGATCCAATTTCTGATCAATTTTAATTATTTTATCAATTCAACCTCCTGAGTCAACGTGTTCTTTGTCTCTGAGTTTTTAAATCTCTTTTTCTCTCTGTTTCATGTAAGGAGGGAAGGGAAATGATCGAGGGTGGTGGTGGCAGTGATGGGTAGGGAAGAGGAAGAAGGGAAAGGGTGGAGGGTGGTGTGAGGAAAAAGAAGAACAAAGGAGAATGGTGGCACTAATGGCGAAGGAGCGGCAGTAATGGTGTTAATAAGGTGATGATGCGGTTGCTTTAGAAAAAGGGGTTTTAATTTAAATAAAAAATAAGGAAAAATATAATGTCATATCCATTCACGCGCTTAAGAGTGATGAAATACACTTTTTTTGCCATGTCAGCTATTGTGTTTAATAGGCATAAATAAGACAAAGTTTAAGTGTTCAATAGGTACTAACCTTAGTTAAAGTATTAAAATAAAAACTGGAGCCAAGTTTAAGGGGCCGCATAGGTATTTCGCCTTTTATGTAATTTGAGATAATTCTTAATTATGTGAATAATCGAGTAATTAATGATTTTTGGTGGGAGATTAATTAAGTAATTATAAAATTTTGGATACGTTTGACCCCCCCTCCCCCCCCCCCAACGTGGCAGCCCGTATAGTGACTCTTAGTCATTAAAAATAGGTGGCAAAAAAGAGCCTTTAGGTCAGAGCTTAGTCACCCTAATGTGGGGCCCACAAGAGCATAATCTTAAAAGCCTTTCTTACATTATGTAGTAAGATAGATTGGCTTAGAAATGTATTTCTCAAATATGACATCTCCATACATCAAAAACTAGAGGTTATGGTGCTAAGTAATGGTGGAAAAGTTTTAGCAAACTCTTTCATAAAAGATTAGATGTTGGCAACGTGGTGTTGCTACAAAAATCATACGAGTACGGTGTAATCTTTTTCAAGAATAGCATGTGGATTTTTCCCTACTTCGATCCGCCGTTATGTGATTTGTCGCAAAAGACGTGTGTTGGAAGGATTGTCAAAAGAATCGGCTCAGGTATGTTAAGGCTATCCCTTCTTTTCTTTTGGCATGATCTATACGACACGAACGAAACGAGCAAATGCACAATTTCCATAAATGACTCTATTCATAGAAATATTAGGGGTGTCTATATTCTTGATTCCCCATGTGAATTATTATTATATCTTCTGTTCATGGGTCTCAGAAAAATACGTATTTGATAAAATTTATCCGACATGCATATTATTTTTATGACATTCTGAGAAAATCTTATTAACGTATTTCTTATGCATTTATACATGTACATTGACCCATGACCATATTGCGTTATATACGCGTATATATGTATATTATATTTATATGAAATATGGAAAAAAGGTTACGGTGCTATATACGCACCACTACATGATCCGCTGGTATACGTTGATGATTTGCCCACAGTGGCCGAAATGATATGATGGGATGCCCTCAGAGGCTTGATGATATTATGAACAAATATACCTATGCATGGTGTGACATTTATACGCATATACATGACATTATAAAAATGAAATGATTCACAGAGCTATGCAAACGTACATGTCGAATCTTTTACTCCATGTTTCTCTCATGTCTATTATTTACTAATTTTCATTCCTTACATACTCGGTACATTATTTGTAGTGACGTCTCTTTTGCCTGGGGACGTTGCGTTTCATGCCAGCATGTCTCGATAGACAGGTCGAGAGTCCTCCAAGTAGGCGATTAGCTCAGCAGAAGATATTAGTACACTCTATTTGCTCCGGAGTTGCTTGTTTGGTCTGTATGATTTAGATGTGTATGGTTTGGTATGGCGGGGATCTGTCCCGATCTTTATGACAATCATGTACTCTTAGAGGCTTGTAGACATATATCATGTACATGAAATATTGTATGGCCTTGTCGGCCTATGTTTTGAGTTTATAAATGATCATGCTAGCCTATTAGGCACGTATGTCATGTGTATATGATGAAGTAATAAGAAAGATACGTTACCTTGGTACTAAGTTGAGTAAAGTACCGGGTGCCCGTCATGGCCTATCGGTTTGGGTTGTGACAAAAGTGGTATCAAAGCAGTTTTGTCGTAGGGAGTCTACAAACCGTGTCTAGTAGAGTCTTCATTATGGGTTTGTTATGCACCACACTTATAAGCAGGGGCTACAGGGCATTTAAGACTGTCACTCTTTCTTCTTACTCTAGATCGTGTGGTAGAGCTCAGTTGTAAGAACTCAATTTCCTATAATCCTTCTTATTCATAATACGACTATGCCTGCATCCAAGAAGACGGTTGGTAAGAGATATAGCTATGAAAAAGTTGATTAAGGGGAACTCGATTTTTGCATCATGCTTATGATGGATAAATATGAGGTATTCAGCAGATCATGTGTGTACTAAGATGTATAAACTTCTTGATAAAGATCTCTAAGGCAAGAATGTCTATCCACTCTTACGGTAAAAAGGAATAAGAGAATCGGAAGGTAGACACAAGTTTTAGCAAGTAAAAGAAGCAAGGTGAAGAAGGGTACGAGGTACCCAGTTAATGAAGATTAACAGTATTTACAATTCAAGTAGAGAAATATGAGCATTTTTGAGTTACCTTCAATTGTAACAGAGGTATATACAATTAGTCACACCCATCTCAGTTATGCTCCATGGAAGCTAACAAATATAATTTAAGAAAAGGACGGGATATAAGGACCCAATTGGGGTTAAAGTAACCCAAAATGTTGAATGGATTGTTAGCGTTAGCTGACATTCCGAAGGATATTACGAATGTGCTAATAGATCTCCTTGTAAGACACCCAGATGGTGCACACTAAAATAGTACAGCTAGATATGAGTACTGTAAAGACGGACACTGGAAGCCTTGAAGGGATAAATATTATCTTAGTGTGGCTCCCGTCCCTAGTAAAGGAAGAATGTTAGGCAACCCGAAGAGCCAACAGATGAACCAAGGGGAGCTAAAAGCAAAAGAATATTTTATTAAAGTTTTCAGAATAAAGTGATAGACGGAAATATTAGCAGGGAAATAAGAAGAGAGATAACGAAGCATTATGAGTAAGATGTGATGCATGGATGACAACAGTAGAAAAAAATGACAGTATTACAGAGTCTATAGTCAAGTGAAAGAAAATACGAGAGGTAACAGTCCTTGAGACAGCAAAATAGTATAGGCCATAAGGTCATGCCCTCATCTCGAGAAATAAGTTCGTGACTCCAACGCGACTACCAGAAGGAAAAGTTAGACCCCAGAATAATAGAAATCGGTATGGGCTGGTGAACAAGATAAACTAAACATGAATTAGGGACTGGGATCAAGGTCGGCATCATGGGAATTTCAAATTGCGTTTCGACGATAATGGAATGGACAATAGAAGAAGATTCATGAGAAATTCAGAGAATGGTCATTCAGGAAGACGCATCCCTAAAGCAAGCAATGTGAGCAAAGTTAAGCTTAAGGGACTGTATGTGCCAGTTATACTAAGTATCATCCTAGCGAATATGGAATTTGTTATCCTTGGTACAGAAGGATTACCGCGAGGCGAGTAAGGATCACCGATGATGTGAAAAATACCAAAGATGAGAAGGTAAAACATCTATACATAGATAATCGTAGCACTAAATCTTAGTACTCCCCTAAAGAGAGGAATATGGTGTGATGTGGCATTAAGTCAGAACTAAGTGGTTCTAGTAACTATGGAAGGGTAAAGGAAGAGTGCGACAAAAATGAAAAGGGGATGAGATTACACTTATTTAAATCCTATAGATGTGCTACGATTCCATAATATTATGCAAGCACGATGTCAAGGAGATGAAGTAAGGGTTCCTGCCCGAGATGTTATTAATAAATAAGGAGCCAATGGGAGAGGTAAGTTAAGACAAAAGAGATAAGCCAAGAAAGATTACGCAGAATATTGATATGATAACGGGCTAACGAGTAGTTAGTAGTTGATCCAGGAAGAGCCTAGTCATGGCTAGACAAGAGGATACAGACAAATCAGCAGATCGTGCAAGATAAACATAGTGAAACCCAATATGGTGAATTCAGTCTCGCATTTATGACATGGTAATACTTGAGAAATATTGAGATAAGGAGTCGGGGTAGTTAAAGGTACCATATGAGTGTTACAGAATAAAAGAGAGTGCCACCAGGAAGAGAGTAAAAATATCAGTTCAGAAGCAACCCTACAAGCACAAGGGCGTGAAGGTAAGTAACTACGAATAACTATAGCCAAGGAAGGATATCAAAAGGTCCGTCGAGCATACAATGTAATAATCTCGCAGCTTTACAAGAGTTAAAGGGTCTTCCCTAAATACTACAATGCAAGGCTAGCTGAGAAAATAAGGAAGAAGTCTTCAATCTAAGCACAATGACCTAAAGAGGAAATGGTCTTATAACAACAGTTTTACAACAACATTGTATGCACTCCATAAGAAAGTGGCACCTATCGTGGCTAAGGAATGTGAAGAAAAATCAAAAGTAATATTCGAGATCATATGAGTTGCAAGAAAATTTTGGCATACATGGGAACTAAGATAAGCTAAGTATGCATGCAACAAGTGGAAAAAATGACCAGGAAAAGTAATTGCTTGCATTTAAAGAAAGTTGAGAAGGAACGAAAGGAATTATTCGATCAATGATCCAGAGTTAGTTACGTTATGAACGCACCTAAGAGTTCGGAGTTTTATATATGCAACATATATGTTGACAATCATACAGACGTAGAAAATTTCGGTATAAGTTAAAAGAAAGAACTGAGCCTAGGGCATAGACAAAGGATTGAATTGTTAGAAGATTGAATCATGGATATTCCATAGCGCCCATGAAAGTCTAAAGTAATAACTAATACCAGGAGCCGCAGATCGGAAGATAGCTTAAGCCTACACGAAGGTTGATCATAAGGAAGAGGTAACTAAAGAGTTATATCAACTAAGTAAATGAGGAGTTTGGTTATTGAACCCAGAAAATTATGGACATAGTGATTGAGAACATTACAGGATCACTCTTAATATCAGAGGTACAAGAGAGAAAGTACAACAACCATATTCTATAACGGCCCTACGATAAAGCCAGTTAGAAGAAGTACCTGTCTCATAAGAAGTCAGTATGATGCTCCCACCGGATTATATATGCACCAGAGGTGCAAGTATTATAATAGAGCTTCAAGTTGTGGATGTAAATTATACCTATATGGAAGGGAGGTAATGAAAGAGATAGAAGATGTGATGCGAGATTTTAAGGTAAGTAAAGTAAGGATGAACAACGTACGAGATACTCCAATGCAGAAAGTTGTGGATAGTCCATACTTCGGATAGAAGTCTAAAAGCACTGGGATTCTGTATCCAAGAATGATAGCAACATCGTCAGTGGCATGTCTTCCAGCCTATGGTTTCTAGGTATCGAAAAGCCTGATTAAGATAGTAACGATGGGTTAGAGATGATGTGATGTCTCGCTTGATATCCCAGAATGACACAAGGAAATCTATAATGCAAGCAAGTTGAAGGAAGGTTGCGGGTAGTATAAATAGATATGTATAGGTCGCAAGCTAAAGTATGGTAAATCGACAAGGTTTTAGGAAGACAAGAGTAAGGAATATAAAGGGCGAGTGAGAAGGTGACGAGCATGGATAAGTCCTCGGGATTAAGTCTATGAAGCAAGAGAGCTGATGGTTTCTTTAAGTTATAGAAAGCTCAGTATAGCTTGAATAAACTCAAAGGAGTCTAAGACCAATAGCATTTAGAAGAGATGGAATGCTGCCCTAGCGTACAATGAGGATGTAATTATGATAGATAAAGGATGACGTTTGGGCCTTCGATTGAGTAATGATTTGAATAGGATTTCATGAATTATACGGGATTAAAATACCCACATAAATGAATCACATTGGGATGCTATAAAATACGCTTATTGAAGTATAGTATAGCCGCTAAGTGGATCAGGAAAATCACTTCAAATATTCCTCGATGCAACGTAAGCCCTTGTGGCAAGGTATTACGTAAGAAGTTTCAAGTCATCAGTGGTATATTGTAGATCAATATTGAGGTGAATCAACAATAGATGGACAAAAGTCACACAGTATGAGATGAGATCAGGCCGTCATACTTAAGATAAATAGTAATGAGGAAGCATTAAAGGACTTAAATTTATATATATGGGATAAGCAACGAGAGTAACATGGAGTTTGGTAGCAGACCTCAGTAACGACGGGGGACCTACTTAGATGTAGTAAAGCCATAGACGCCCAGAAGGACAGCTTGTCATAATTTTATATATGTTCACAAAATGAGGCCTAGAGATTGGCTAAGAGCTGGTGGAAAAGAAGAGAAGAGTCGCATAGACGCACGTACAAGGACAAAGTCATACATGCTGCATGATAGAATGTAGCAACAGTTATGAGATTGAAAGGATTCCGACCACAAGTCGTGATATGAGAAAGAGGCGTAGAGGGGGGAACGCTTTGGCCTTTGGATTTATTCACAAAACAGTTGCCTAGATGGCAAGGAGAAAATACTAAAGTATTCGGAAGACATATGTTATGAAAATTATAAGTGAATCAGCCAACATTCGAGGACGAATGTTCCAAAGGGGGAATAATGTTACGCTCCGCAATATTATATTACGATGATGTTACACTTTGTAGTAATTTATTACGACGATGCTACGCTCTATAATAATTTATTACGATGATGTTACGCTCCATAGTAATTTGTTATGACGATGTTATACCCTATAGTATTGTACGCTGAATTTGTCATAAGTGAATTGACATCAGTTCAAGGACAAGGTTATTTGGAGATTATAAGCATTATGCTATTTCAAACACATGATAAGTAAATTCGTGAAGGATAAAGGGTAAGCAAATCGAAAAAAATGAGTTTCGTCAAAATTTGATATTTTGGGATAAAATACGACCCGAGCTAAAATACCGGTATTTATGGACTAGTATCATACAAGGTACTACATGTCCATGATAGTAAGGTATATAAAGTGTATTAAAAGTGAGTATCATATTATGTAATTTGAGATAATTCTTAATTATATGGATAATCGAGTAATTAATAATTTTTGGTGGGAGATTAATTAAGTAATTATAAAATTTTGGAAAAGTTTGACCCTCCCCCCCAACGTGGCAGCCCATGTAGTGACTCTTAGTCATTAAAAATAGGTGGCATATAGGGGCCTTTAGGCCAAAGCTTAGTCACCCTAATGTGGGCCCCACAAGGGCATAATCTTAAAAGCCTTTCTTACATTATGTAATAAGATAGATTGGCTTAGTAACGTATTTCTCAAATATGACATCTCCATACATAAAAAACCAGAGGTTATTGTGCTAAGTAATGGTGGAAAGGCTTCAGAAAACTCTTTCATAAAAGATTAGATGTTGGCAACGTGGTTTTGCTACAAAAATCATACGAGACTACGTAATGTTATAGCTACGGGATTTTGCGATACAAAAGGATCTTTTCGTACTTCGATCCGTCGTTACGTGTTGTCCCAATTGACGTGTGTTAGAGAGATTGTCAAGAGAATCAATACAGGTATGTTAAGTCTATCCCTTCTTTCCTTTTGGCATGATCTATAAGACACGAATGAAACAAGCAAATGCACAATTTCCATAAATGACTCTATTTATAGAAATATTAGGGGTGTCTATATTCTTGATTCCCCATGTGAATTATTATTATATCTTCTGTTCATAGGTCTCAGAAAAATACGTGTTTGATAAAATTTATCCGACATGCATATTATTTTTATAACATTATGAGAAAATCTTATTAACGTATTTCTTATGCATTTCATGCATTTATACATGTACATTGAACCATGACCATATGGTGTTATATACGCATATATATATGTGTGTATTATATTTATATGGGATATGGGAAAAAGGTTACGGCGTTATATACGCACCACCACCTGATCAGCTAGTATACGTTGATGATTTGCCTACAGTTGCCGAAATGATATGATGGGATGCCTTCAGAGGCTTGATGATGTTATGAACACATATACCTATGCATGATATGACATTTATACGCATATGCATGACATTATAAAAATAAAATGATTCACAGAGCTATGCAGACGTACATGTCGAGTCTTTTACTACATGTTTCTCTCATGTCTATTATTTACTGATTTTCATTCCTTACATACTCGGTACATTATTTGTACTGACGTCCCTTTTTCCTGGGGACGCTGCGTTTCATGCCTGCAGGTCTCGATAGACAGGTCGAGAGTCCTCCAAGTAGGCGATCAACTCAACAGAAGATATTGGTGCACTCCGTTTGCTTCGGAGTTACTTGTTTGGTTAGTATAATTTAGATGTGTATGGTTTGGTGTGGCGGGGCTCTGTCCCAAACTTTATGGCAATTATGTACTCTTAGAGGCTTGTCGACATATGTCGTGTACATGAAAGATTGTACGGCTTTGTTGGCCTATTTTTTGAGTTTATAAATAATCATGTTGGCCTATTAGGCCCGTATGTCATGTGTATATGATGAAGTAATAAGAAAGATACGTTACGTTGGTACTCGGTTGAGTAAAGTACCGGGTGACCGTCGCGGCCCGTCGGTTTGGGTCGTGACACGGCTTCCCTCGTGGTTGAAAAAACTTACGCCATGTACAACATGAGGATAGAAACTTTGGAAGAAGCCAAAGCTGGTGTCATTGATTTTGTTGCCGAAAATGCTAAGGTCCATGAGCTTGAGTTAGCTACTAAAAGTGGACTCCCATCGAGGTCTGATGCATCGGGTCCTTCTGGTTACGGTTCTGACTTTTTAGGAACTGAAGAAGAATCGGAGGATGATGATGCCGAAGGCCAAACTGGTGAAAATGTTGTGTCATCGGTGGATCCGTTTACTTTTTCCGGGGGCGCGGAGACTTCTCTTCCTCCTAGTTCCGGAGACAATGTTGTTTAGCTTTTTTTTTTTCTTTTTCCAGTTCTCGTATCTATGACATTTTATTATGTTTTTGTATATAAAAACATCTTTTGCTCAAGTATTTTTTGAGTCTTCTCATCGTTAGAATAGTCACGCAAGCCTTTAATCTTTGCATTTTCTTTAGGAATTTTGCGCAGACTGTTTTGCATCTTTTTATGTGAAACTTTTGGGTTTATTCTCCCCGATAGTATTTTTGGCTCCGTGCATCAACCCTTTTCCGTGAGGGCTTTGATAAGTATTTGCAAGTTTACTTTTTGCGTCATTTTCGTACGCGGCTTCAGATGTATTTTTTCCCGATGGAATTTTTGATTCCGGGCATAAATTCTTCCGGAACCAATCCTTTAACGTGAGGGTTTTATAAGAGCGGGCCCTCTTATGTTTACGGTGCTCTTGAAGAAGACGTCTCCTATTCATTACATCACTAGCATTTGAATTACTTGTTTAAATTTCAAATGACAAAATTAATTCATCGTTCAGATAAGAAACAAGATAAAAACAAAAGGATTTCATTTTATTTATTCTATTTTAAAAAAATACATAAGCATTTGCTATGCTTAAAAGAAATTGTTATTACTTGTGGCTAACTTGTACTACATGTTTCTACGAGGCTGTTCACGTAATCCCCGGTCCCGATGATGTAATTATATTTCTGGTTTTCATTCCTGGTCAACGTGGCAGTCATTGTTGTCGTATCCTCATATCATTCTCTCCTAGTGTTCGAATGCGAAGAATGCGAATTGGAATACTGAAAGTCTTGTATCTTTGAAGATTCCACTAATGCATTGCTAGATAATCCTTAACTTGGTAACACACTTTACTTCCTCTTAGGAATTTATGCTATCGAGCGTAGGTTACCTAACAATCCTTTAGTGGTTTGTGCTCGTGAACGGTTGGGTATCCTTTGATTAATAGCAAACTTAACTTCCCAGTCACCGTGGGAATTTGCTATAGAGTCAAAGACTATTTAACCATCCCCGAGTGGAAACTTGTCGGTTTGCCTTGCTATTAAAGGTCTTATTGTTGCTATCTTCATAGTATGCTTTCTGTTACTGCCTCGTTAAAATCCTTGTAAGAAAAACTCAATTGGGAGAAAAACTGAACAAAAGGAAAAATAGTACATCACATACTTTCTGATCAGATAATGTTCATCAGCAATAATATATTTTGAGGTGTTCCATGTTCCAATTAATGGGCAACTTCTCTCCATTTTGGTTTTCCAACTCGTATGAACATTTTCTGGTGATAGCTGAAACTTGGTAGGGAACTTCCCACGTTGGACCTAGCTTCCCCGCGTTGAGCTCCAGGGTATTATGAGTTACTTTCCTTAGGAACAAGTCACCTACTTTGAAATAACAGAGGTTGGCTCTTCGATTATAATACCACTCCATTCTTTGCTTTTGAGCTACCATTCTTACATATGCCAATTCCCTGCGTTCACCGAGCAGTTTCAAGTTGACAAGAATTGCTTCGTTGTTCGATTCTTATTATGCCTCGAAGTATCTCAAGGTTAGTTCCCCTACTTCCATCTGTATTAAAGCTTCTACACCGTACACGAGGGAAAAAGGGGTTTCCTCTGTGCTCGACTTGGTCGTAGTTCTGAATGCCCATAGAACTCTAGGTAATTCCTCGGGCCAATTTCCTTTAGCCGCTTCCAACCTTTTCACGAGGCTTTGAATAATTACTTTGTTTGTCGACTCCGCTTGACCGTTTGCACTCGGATGATATGGGGAAGATGTGATCCTCTTTATTTTCAAATCTTGGAGGAACTTTGTAACTTTTGCGCTGATAAATTGTGGCCCATTGTCGCATACTATATATTTTGGTATTCTGAACCTGCAAATTATATTTTTCCCCAAGAAATCCACCACTTTGCGTTCTCCGATTTCTGATAAGGACCTGCTTCCACCTACTTAGAAAAATAGTCAGTTATAATTAAAAGAAATCTTACCTTTCGGGGAGCCGGTGGTAATGGTCCGACGATGTCCATTCCGTATTTTATGAACGGCCACGGAGATATGACCGAATGTAAGGGTTCTGTCAGTTGATGCACCAGTGGCACATACCGTTGACACTTATCATATTTCCGCACGAAGTCCTTTGCGTCTTGTTCCATACGGGGCCAGTAATATCCTGCCCTTACCAACTTTAACACCAAGGAATCTGTGCCCGAGTGGTTGTTGTATATCCCTTCGTGAACCTCTCTCATGACATAGTTAGCTTCAGATGCTCGTAAGCATAGGGCCTTGAAAAGATTTTCTATACAATTGGCCTCCCTTGAAGCTATATCGCGCTGCTTTAGCGTAGTGCCAGGATATTTTATGGTCGTCAGGTAGCTTCCCATGTTCGAGATAATCAATAATTTCATTCCTCTAGTCCCAGACCAGACTAGTTGAATTTATTTCGTAGTAACCATCTGTATATAGGACTGAGTTCATCAGTTGTACTACCGACCCGGACTTCGATCCCTTTGTGTCTGTTGATGATCCTAGGTTTGCCAATATGTGTGCTTCTGCATTTTCTTCCTTTGGGATATGAGTAATTGACTACTCTCAGAATCGCGCCAGCAGAACTTGAACCTTTACCGTGTATTGTTGCATGCATTCCTCTTTGGTCTCGAAGATCCTATAGACCTGATTTACCACCAACTGTGAGTGGCATTTGGTTTCGATAACCTCTGAGTCAAGTCCCTGGGACAACTCGAGTCCTGCAATATAAGCTTCATACTTTGCTTCATTGTTAGTTAAATGGATCGTCCTGATGTCTTGCCTCAGGGTTTCCTGATGGTAGGCTAGAAACCCGTGTTTTAGTCGCTTATTGCACTCTAATTCACCGCACTTTACTTATGCTGAGCTTTAATTAGTAGTGTTTTACACTTATTGTGTGTTTTATGCCATATAGGAAAGATTTAGGGTTATTTAGATATTGCGGAGCAAATTTTAGCTATTTGGAGCTTTGAAGTCTAAGTATAAGCCCAAGGGAATAAACCAGGATCGCATTCGGGGGTCGAGTACCAAGTCCGGATGTCAAAAATTGTAGAAACGAACTTACTCTGAGAAAACTACATATCTGCGCCGCATGGGGCGGTGCGACTGTGCAAAATATACCTATAATGTGTTTTCCAAATCGTTCTGGAATTATCCACAAGTGCGCCGCATGGGACGGCACGACATGCAGAGCGATAATGCAAAATTCTTAGAGTATCTTCCTATTTCTGCTAAAAAGGGTATTTTTGTCCGGGGTTATTTGGGGGATAGTTAAATATATGGGAAAAACACCATTTCTGGGACTTTTGACATACCTTAGACCTAGGGAAGCTAAGGAGAAGAAGGAGAAGCAAGAGCACAAGTATTCCATCCTTCCTTCCTTACTCAAGATCCGGGTTTGGATTGTATTTATGTTTTCCTCTACTTTTATTTCATTTGTGAAGAACTTCTCCATGTCTATGGAGTAGAACCTTTTGGGTTTTGATGGATTTGGTGTATTGATGGTTGTTTGTGGATTATAACTCTATTTTTATGTATTTGAATTATTTTTGGAAGATTTAATTGTTGCATCTATGTTCACTTGTTCTTGTAATCGAAAGAGGCATAACTTGTGATATATTTGCACTATATTGTTGGTTGAGTTCATAGATTCTTCTAAGTAATCGAAAGAGGCTAGTTGAATCCTTGATTAAATCTAGTTAGGAGGATAATCTAAAGAGGTTCTCCTAAAGACCAATCCATTACGAATTCTTGTATAGCTTCATCGAGCTTAAAATGGTTCATATTGTGAGGTTGAGACTTAATCGAGAGAGGAGTTTCTACTAAACATTTATATTGATAATTAAGTGAATTCGAGAGACTCACTTGAACATTAGAATTGAATTATCTAGAGTTAGATCCAGAACAATTATCTTGCACCTATCATATCAACCCATATTTCTTGCATTGATATCTCCATTGCTTACCCGTGTTGAGATTGTCATTAGTCAATAGTTTAGGTTCTTATTTAGTTTCAATTCTTAATTGTATAAATCTCCATTGTTGATTCTCCTGGGTAGCAATCGAGCTACGAACTATGAGAATACTGTTTAAATCCAATTCCTGTGGAGACAATAATTATACTATACTATCTTTGACTAGCGAGCACAAATTAAGTGTGTGTTTTGCACTCATCATTTCCCCCGAGGCGTGACTAAGACTATACCGAGCCCGGACCCTTTCACGTTGGAAGTTCCATCAGTAAATAAGGTCCAAACCCCTGATGTCGGTTCTGACATCATCATTGCTTCTTTGGTTGCCTGAGGCAATAATCCCGAACTGAAATCGGCCACGAAGTGAGCCAAAACTTGCAACTTAATTGCAGTCCTCGACTTATATTCTATGTTGAACTCACTCATTTCGACAATCTTGTCCCCGGGTGGAATTTCCTTTTTAGGAATTCCTCGAACAATGCCACTTACTCCAGCTCTTCCGTTGTGGACTTCATCGCATCGGTCTCTTCTGAACATGGAAATATCTCGACACTTGATTATCTTCCGATGCCTGGCTAACTTCATCTAGTTCAGGAGTATGTGCCAGGTCCTGTAATTTCTATGCCACGTGTTTCTTTCCTTTGCTACTGGAGACCGAAATTGCATTCATCTCCCTTGCCGCCGGTTGGTCACCCCTTATCTGATTAATTCCCTCGGGTGTTGGAAATTTCAGCAAGTGATGGTATGTTGATGGTACAACTTTCATCTCGTGCAACCATGGCCTTCCCAGAATGATGTTTCATCCCATATCACCATCTACCACTTCAAAAAAGAGGTGTTTTCATTACTCCTTCAGCGTTTGTGAGTATTTGTCACACTTGCGAGGTTGAATCTGGCGAGGAGCTTTATGGCCGGAATAATGCTTCCGGTAAGTTTAGCTTTCTCCAATACTCGCAATTGTATGATATTAGCCGAAATCCTTGGATCTACTAAACACATTTTTATCTTAAAATCTAGCATATTTATACCAATGCATCGTTGTGTGGTAGCAACAATTCGTCGGTGTCCTCCCCCGTAAAAGTGATATCGTCTTCTCGAAGCCTTTTGCTATACGTTATTGATACTTCCTTCTTCTTTGTTGCTGAAAAGGTGATCCTGTTAATCGCGTTCCCTTCAAAGATCATATTGATTGTTTGACGTGGGGGATCTTCTCCCACTTTCAAGGGTTCCGCATTGTCTCAGTTACGATCATAATTATTCTTAGCTCGGTCACTTAATAATTCTCTTAGGTGACCATTCTTTAGTAGGTTGCCACTTCTTTCCGGAGATGTCGATAGTCCCCTGTCCGATGGCCATTCGTCCTGTGGTTTTCACACCACAAGTTGGGATCCCTCTAGTTAGAATCAAGTCTCATCGGTCTTAGGAACTGTGCTTCTTTGATGTTTCTCATGGCCGATACCAAATACACTATACCGATGTTAAAGTTATATTTTGTACTCCTTGGATTCAATCTTTTGGTGAATGCCTCAGTCGCCCATTCATCCGAGACAGTCGGGAGCAATATTCTCTCCTTCTAATATCGGGTAACGAACTCTCGTAGCAGCTCAGACTCTCATTGAGCTATCCTAAATATGTCGGTCTTTCGGGCCTATGCTTTTCTTGCCTCAGCATGAGCCTTGATGGAAGAATCCGTAAGCATTTCGAAGGAATCTATAGAATGCTCGGGTAACAGTGAATACCATGTCAAGGCCCCCTCGTGAGGGTTTCTCCAAATTTCTTTAGCAGCACATATTCAATTTTGTGAGGAGCAAAATAATTCCCATTTATCGTTGTTGTGTAGGTGATAATATGCTCCTGGGGGTCTGAAGTTCCGTCATACTTTGGCATTTCAGGTATTTTGAACCACTTCCGTCATACTTTGGCTTGTACGGAAATTGAGTATACTTCTTCGAGTCTGACCTTTCAGCACTAATGACACGCCCATGATCTGGTCCATGCGGGCGTTTACTTCCCTCATGAATAGTAAAAGTTCATTCTTGAAAGAATCATTCTCGTTGTTGAGACTGGATCTGTTCCCCCTGCCCCATCGAAGCCAATTTCACCCCTGGAAGTGTTGTTGTCGATCCTCCGCATTGTTTGATTCGTGGGAATCCCGGGAAGGATCATATCTCGTTTGTTTGCTTTATTTGAAGCTCCCGACAGCACTTGCTTCAACTCTGTCATAACTTTATCCTGTCGCGTGAGGTGGCCTAGAATGATTGTTTGTTGCTATTGCAAGACCCTTACCGCGTCGACGACATGCTCCTTATCAGCATCATCAGGAGTGGTCTCCCGAATATCTCGAGGATACTGCCTGTCAGTCACTGTTGTAGCGTCACTCCCTTCGTTATGGGTGTCGCTAATTGAGTCCTCGGAAAATCTCGGGGTTGTGCATGTCGTTAATAGTGTTTTCTACAATTTCTTATATTTTTTCTAAGACAAAAATGATCAAAAAACGTTAGTGAAAAATGCAAGGATCAATTTAATTACATGGCTATCTAGGCCCCACGGTGGGCGCCAAACTGTTTACCCGTAAAACGTTACACTTGAATTTATACGTGGTTTCTAGATAAGTGAATTAATTTGATCCTGAAATAAATAAATAATTGAAGAATTACGCAATACTTTTCCTTAAGATATAGACGAAACAATAGAAACAACAATTCCAGGAACAAGGTTTCCGGGAACAACAACAAAAGAATCGATAAATAAGACGATAAGATTGGATTGAGCTTTGTATAAAATATAGTGTAAGTTTGCGAGAAAATTCGTGTCCTTTACAATGACAACTGAGCTCACTATTTATAGCTATGAAGAAGGTCCTAGGGTCATGCCTTTCTTTAATGTCAATTATGAGGGGCATTGATGAAGATGTAATATGAACATAAATGTCAAATTCCTTGTAACAGGTAATTGCTCTTAATGCTATGAATATTCTCTATTGAATGCTACGAGGAGAACAACATTTATCACATCTTTATGAGCATTATTATTCTCGGCGGCATACGAAACAATTGTCTTCAGTCATCCCTTGTCTTGGGTTCCACGTGTCCCTTTCTCGGACGGTCACGTGTCATAATATATTTTACCCAATACAAAACGCGGCAGCATAACTCTTAGTTGCTAGCTAATCCTTTTCAAAGTTACAAACACTAAGTAACAACATCAATATATGAAGCCAAAATTCACGACAATCATATCGGTATGCTAAATGTCAATTCAAGCACCCTGAAGGTAGATGAGGAATACAAGAATAAAAGTTTAATTTTAGCAATGATCATTCAACTCTTTTTTTTTAGTACCAAATAGATAAAATGACCGTTTTAAAAGAAAAATAATTAAATTATGTCTATATATAATTTAGAAAGTAAAATAATGACGAAAATGCAAAAATTCAGTTTCCAAACAATAGGCTTTTACAAGTATAAAATTGCGAGGAAAATATTGTTATTTTAGCAACTCATCACCTTTACTTATTAATTGTTTACCCAAAAAACGGATAGCAATTGAATTTATATGCGTTTTTAAGGATACGTGATATAACTTGGCACAAATTGAGAGAATATATATATATATATATATATATATATATATATATATATATATATATATTAATACTGAAATCAACTGTGAAAGAAATAAATGCAAACCAAACGAATCGAATAGCCTTGGCCCTTGAGTTCGATCACCCTCAAACCAAGTGAAGGTTCAACTGATATAAGAACAGAGTAACAAGATATTGAAAGATAAAAGAAGGCAGTATAATTGCTTTGTATTGCATAAATGTGATGTGTCTTACAAATGATCAGACCCCCTTTATATAGTAGGGGAGTCCTACTCTTGATACAATTCTAAATACAGTAAGGAATCTCATGATAGGCTAATCAATCGGCCTCTTCTTGATACGTGCTGGGATTTCCGTCGCGGTCCTCGCCCGATTGTGGATATTTTGGCTCTCCGTAATTTGGCTCGATAAGCTTCCCTCATATCGCTCGATCTCTATCTTTCTCGGTCTTGATCTTGGACGATCTCGATCTTGATTGGTCTTTGGGTCACGAGCTTAGCAACCTAACTTCGCACCATGGTTAGATATAACACGACGTTGAACCTTGGCCAATCATGTTCTAGTCTCGATTAGTCATACGAAGAGCAAGACCCGGTTTTGACCGTATACAGATAGTCCCCTCGTTTCTCAGAAAGGAGATGACGAGAAACGATATGAATTTTCAAGCTCCGTCTCGATGGGTAATGACATAAGCGATGAACGTAGTTGATACACTTGATCATGACGTAAGAAATAACTCGAAATGTCCCGTCGGTCCAGTTACCAAGGTATTAAATGCTTGTCAGTCACTGGTCGGCCACTACCGGTTCTAAACTGTCACCAACAACCCTTAAGTACCCTAGCTTTTTCTCATTCAAACTTTTACGTTCAAATCTCTTCCTACTCTTGCTTTTTCTTCAAAAATCCCTTTGCTTTACACCTTTTGCTCCCAAATTTCTTGAATTCTCATCAATTCGCATACTATCTTAATTCTCTTTTCTCATGCTCTTCAATGGCAAAAACTTCTAAGACCGTACCGCAAAAAGAGGCTGCTTTTTCCTCACAGCCCGCCGGCGGTGAGGCTGCGACGGAACCTCACCCTGAGGAATTCTTTCCGATAGGGTGCCTTATTGTTACTAATTTTAGGGTCAAAAAGACCTTCTCGGTACCAGGCTGATGTGAGCCGGTCTCGAGGTACATATGCACAATCACCGAAAACCTCCTCACTATGGTAAAACAGGACTGTGACTGGGTCAATAAGCATGTGGTGGTTCCTTCGTCCGAGGAATTGATCACTACCCATGTGGAGGGGTTTCTAAGTGTTTACACTTACCCCTTCGTGTTGGGTCCCTTAGACCCCATCATCATTGCCTTTTGCAAGTGGTTTGCTATGACCATCGACCAGATCCACTCCTCCTTCTGGAGAATTGTGATTCTCCTCTGATTGTTTGTAAGCAAAATCGAGGGATGTCAATTTACCCTCGACCACCTTATGCGCCTCTACAATCCCCGGCTCTATCGAGGGGGGCTGATCAAGCTTGCTCGCCGAGCCAGTAAAGCTCTGTTCTCGAGCATAGATGAAACACGGGACCGAGGTTGGATGGGCCGATTTGTTCAAGCAAGGAATTCAAACCTGATCCTTGCCGAAGATATGCCATTTCCCGAGATATGGAACATGAAACGTAAGTAGTACTTCACTTTAAAGGTTAAACCTCGTTGCTTTTATTCTCATTTCTTTCTTCATTGATGTTTTCTGGCGTCGTAGTTGTGGCCCAGATGCCGGACCCAATTCCGGAACTTAAGGAATGAGTCGAAGGCTTTGTGTTACATAGACCGTACTCAGAGCGTGCTTGGATGGATTTATCGAAGGGTTGATAGGAGGACCACAATCACGGTAAGTTTCTTTCTTAGAACAGTGATCGTTCGGGCTTCTTCTCGAGCTTACTCATCTTTTTTCCTCTGTAGGCCTCGGGAAGGATGTTTCAATTAGGCCCCCATCTGGTGACGAAGAAGTCCTTCCCCACCTTCCTGCTCCGAAGCAGGCCAAAGAGAAGAAGAGGAAAAGGGATCTGAGTTCCCCGTGCTCGGAAAAAAAAAGACCGACGAGGAGGTCTCGCAAGCCTGGGGGGACACCGATGTTATCTCTTAGGATTCAATCCGCCGATAAAGGGATGATTCCAAAGAAGAAGAGGAAGATAATTCCAAACTGGTGGACCGCGTGTGGGCCGGTGTCACCGTACAAGAAGTTCTCGAACTGGCGAGCGCTGAAGTTGAAACTTCCTGACATGAGGAGGTCGGTGAGAGAGCTCTAGCTGAAGCTTCGGAGCCAGAAAGGGTCGAGCCCATTCCGCCCCAAGCTAGGGGGGTCGAGAGAGAGAGACCGGGGACGATGGTTCTCGAGCTGTGGAATGTGCCCCAATAGACAAACCTGGAGCGTTCGATATCAACGGGTCTCCTCAGATTTTAGATTCCATGATTCATGAGGCCGGTATGTTGAGTCCTCAGGGGGTGACTGATATCTAAGGCTTCTTGGATGGGGTTGAGTACGCTACTTTGGAAGACATCACGAGGCTCGGTGAACTGCCGGTACCAAGGAAAGAACCATCATCGATCTTCATCGGGCCTAAAACTTGTGGATCAATTCCCGGCCCCAAGTGTTAATCCCGACCGAAGACGGTCAATAGCTTTTTCTATCCCGTAGGACGCCCGGGCTTTCTCTGCCCCCGTGGGGATCGCTAGTCACCTTAGGTGTTTGGTGACTAAAGAAGATCATGTAATGATGGACGAGGTGGAAACCCACTGCCTATTCAATGAATCCTAACAAACATTAAATCGGGTAAATTCGCGTGTCTTTTATTTCTCATATATTCTAACTTTTGAAGTTGTAAATAACCATAACATCTTCTCTTATGCTTGTAGGCTTCGGTGCTGCATCGCGAGGCTTTCCTCCGATATCGGGAGGAATTAACTCATCATGAAACCGAGGTCCGGGACCTCACTGAGAAAAGTGACACCTACAAGCCTATCAATTAGAAGCTTCATGTCGATTTTGCAATGGCTCGGGACGAGCATGCCGAGACGGCCGAGCAGGTATTCCGAGTGCTTCATGATAGTGAAGATGAATTGGAGATATTAACTAACAATCTGATCCTACAGGTCCGCCAAAGGCTCAAATAGATCGGGGAGCTTCACAAACCAGTAGATACAATATAAGATGAGGCTGAAGAATTCAAGAAAAATATGGACATCTTAGCGTCGAAAAAGGAAACTGTCCAAGCACAACTGGAGTCGGACGAGACCCAGCTCCAAGCTGCAAAAGAGAAGGCCTCGGTGCAGGTCAAGAAAATCAAGGAGCTTTAATCTTAGTTGGACTTGGCTGTTTATGATAAGGCAACCTTAGCTTATGAACTCGAAGTGGCCAGATCTGAGGTGGCCATGGCCAACACCAAAGCAGATGCTAAAGTGGCCCAATTTAAGGTCGATGTCGAGGCTATCCAGGAAAAGGCCAAGTGCATGGTGGATCATGAAAATTGGAAATCTCGGAGGGAATCCCTCGAGGGAGTCCATGCTTAGGGCTTCAGTATTATGGCCGAAATCGAGAATGCCAAAGCAGAGAAAACCAGGGCTCGGAAGCTGGCCTTTCCTGAGGAATACTCCGACAGCTTAAGTGAGTTTGAAGACGGGGAAGATCCCGAGGATGGAGATGCTACCCCCGATGAAGTCCAGGCCACTTAGGACTTTATATTTTTGCTTTCTTTTTCATCTTTTTTTAGATTGTTTTGGCCGTTGTAAATTTTTGTATTAGGCCCATCTGGCCTTTATTATTATTATTATTATTATTATATATATATATATATATATAGGTCGAAATGCCTTAGCATGAAACAATGAGGTTGTGTTCGAGGGTTCGAATTTATGACTTTGCCGAGGGCATACTTTAGAACCGATTGTGAAAAAGTTTCTCTTTTTCGAAGGCCAGTTTTTGTTACGGATTTCGGACATCTCCGATCCGTGTTAAATTGGCCGTAGCCTTTTAGTTTGGGTACTGCCCACTAGGCTTATTTTTTCGAGTCATCTGGGCTTGCCCGAGATGACAGTCCCCGAGTTGGTTGGCCATGGCCTTTAGAAACTGGGAAATTGCCTAATAGGTTTTTTACCCCCGAGTCCCGATGACTTGGGCTGTTTGAGTTGGACGGCAGTCCCCGGGTACGAAGTTCTTTAAGGGGATGTAAAGAGGAAATTTTTTAAAACATAAGATGATTGCAAGGAAAGTACTTCTCTTTATTCTCGATTGAAACAGTCATACATGCGTACATGTTTTATGCCAGGGCTCGAGCAATCTATATGGGCACGATTCGTTTTGACCGTTTGGCCCTTACAATAAATCCTATCTATCGAGACCCTCCCTTTATGGAGTAGTTTTCTCACTAGAGTTGATATTCGAAGACAATGCATATCCGAGAGTAGCCCCCAGTATTCAAGGTTGATTGCAAAGGAACCTCGAATATTTTTGAATTGATCTTTGGTGCTGATTCGTAATCAGGCTTGATTCTAAGTTAGCACGATTCATTGTTGCCTCGTTAAAATCCTCACCGAAAAACCTATTTGGGATAAAACCGGTCTAAGGGAAAAAGAGTGCAACACGTGCTTTCATACCTAAAGAATTCATGTCATTTTCCGAAAAATCTATCGTCGTTTCTTGTTGGCCACCTACAAGTGTTAGCTTGAAATAAAAATTGAAATGGAAAGGGGTTGTACTTTAGCAGTAATACCGTTTTAGATGATATATGTTCCAATTGCTCGGTAGCTATTCTTCATTCATCGTTCCGAGCTTGTAGGACCCTTTTCCAGTGACCTCGAGAATTTGGTACGGTCCTTTCCAATTCGGACCCAATTTCCCTTCATTTGTATTTTGGGTGTTGAGGGTGACTTTCCTCAGCACTAAGTCCCTCACGTTAAAATATCTAAGATTGTCTCTTCGATTGTAGTATCTCTTGATCCGTTGCTTTTGGTCCGCCAATCAGACGAGGGCGGCTTCACGCCTTTCATGCAATAGTTCTAGACACGTATTCATGGCTTTGTCATTTGATTCCTTTGTTGCATATCGGAACCTGATACTCGTCTCTCCGACCTTGATCGGTATTAGAGCATCGACACCATAAACTAATAAGAATGGGGTAGCCTAGGTACTGGACTTTGAGGTTGTGCGGTATGCCCAAAGAACTTCGGTAAGAATTTCCTTCCACTTTCCTTTGGCGTCGGTTAGCCTTTTTTAAGATTTTGGATGATGGTTTTGTTGGTCGATTCGGCTTGCCCATTCCCTCTAGGATGATAAGGTGTTTATAGGATTATTTTGTTCTTATGATGTTCGAGAAATTTGGTTACTTTGCTGCCGATGAACTGTTTTCCATTGTCACACACAATTTCGGATGGCATCCCGAATCGGCATATGATATGAACCCAAATGAAGTCGATGACTTCCTTCTCCCTAACTTTCTCGAAGGACTGTGCTTCAACCCACTTAGAAAAATACTCAGTCATAAATAAAATAAATTGAGCTTTACCTGGTGCCCATGGAAGAGGGCCAACGATGCCATTCCCCACTTCATGAATGGACATGGTGACAAAACCGAATGGAGTAACTCCCAGGGTTGGTGAATCATCGGTGCATGTCTTTGGCATTTGTTACATTTTTGAACAAACGTTTTCATATCTTTATCCATGTCGATCCAGTAATAGCCAGCTCTGATTACCTTTTGAACCAATAATTCAGCACCGGAATAATTTCCGCAAGTGCCCTCGTGAACTTACCTCAGAACATACTCGATGTCTCCCAGTCCTAGACATATCTATAGTGGACCATCGAACATTCTTCTGAACAAGGTTCCGTCTTCGGACAAGGTGAATCGTGCTACCTTCATGCGCAGGGCCCTGGATTTTTTTGGATCTGAGGGAAGCTTTCCGGTTTTCAAATACTCTATGTATTTATTTCTCCAATCCCAGGTCAAGCTTATGGAGTTTATCTCGGCGTGGCCTTCTTCGACTATTGACCTCATGTGTTGCATGACGGCCCCCGAATTGAGCTCGTTGTCCTCGATCGATGACCCTAAGTTTGCGAGGGTGCTGACCGCACTATTCTGATCTCGAGACACATGTTTTAAAGTCCCCTCCTTAAATCGGAGTAAAGTTACGTGTAACTTATCTAGGTATCTGTGCATTCGTTCTTCCCTAACCTCAAAAGTTTCGTTAATCTGATTCACCACAAGTAGGGAGTCACATTTGGCTTCGATCACCTCCGCTCCCAAGACTTTGGCTAGTTCAAGACCTGCAATCATGGCCTTATATTCGGCCTCATTGTTAGTCAATTTCACAGTTCTAATAGATTGTCTAACCACGTTGCCTGTGGGTGGTTTCAGTACGATGCCGAGTCCGGACCATTTTGCATTCGAAGCACCCTCCGTAAAGAGGGTCCAGATTCCCAAGGACGTACCCGAGTTTACCAACAACTCTCTATCAACCTCGGGTACTAGGGCCGGCGTGAAATCTGCCACAAAGTTTGGAAAAATTTGAGTCTTAACGGTTATTCGAGGTCGATATTCGATATCATACCCGCTGATTTATACAGCCCATTTGGCCAACCGCCCCGAAAGCTCGGGTTTGTGCATAATATTTTGAAGTGGATAAGTTGTTACAATACATATGGGGTGACATTGGAAATTACGTACCTTGTTCTTCCTGGACTAGGACTCCACTTACCGCTATCTCCGATACTACCAAATATAAGTACAACTGTTCATTTGTCCTCGGCGTGTGAAGCAGTGGCGGGCTCGATAAGTAACGTTTAAGCTCTTCCATATCCTGTTGACATTCCGGGGTCCATCTGAAGTTATTCTTCTTCTTAAGCAATGAGAAAAATTGATGGCTCTTATCGGAGGACCTCGAGGTGAATCGCCCTAGGGCGGCTATGCGCCCGGTTAACCACTACACGACCTTTACGTTGTCTACTACCGTGATATCCTCGATAGCTTTGATTTTGTCGTTGAACTCAATTCCTCGGTTGGATGCATGAATCTGAGAAATTTGCCTGACCCGACCCCGAACGCGCATTTTTTCGGGTTTAGCTTTAAGTTGTATTTCCTCAATATATTTAAGGTTTCCTGCAAATGCTTCAAATGGTCCGCTACTCGCAGGGACATAACTAACATATAATCAATGTACACTTCCATAGATTTCCCTATTTGTTCTTCGAACATCCGGTTTACTAGGCGTTGGTACGTGTCACCAGCATTTTTTAATCCAAATGGCATTACGTTATAACAGTAGGTTCCGTATTTAGTGATGAATGAGGTCTTCTCCCGATCATCCGGGTTCATTTGTATTTGGTTGTACTTGGAATAGGCATTGAGAACACTGAGGATCTCGTGGCCGACCGTGGCATCGATCATGCGATCGATATTAGGCAAAGGAAAAGAATCCTTCGGACATGCTTTATTTAGATCTTTGTAATCTACACACATTCTAAATTTGTTTCCTTTTTTAGGGACTACCACTACATTTGCTAACCATTTGGGGTATTTTACTTTCCGGATGGACCCTATTTTAAGAAGCTTGGTTACCTCGTCTTTGATAAAGGCATGCTTGATCTCGGACTGGGGTCTTCTTTTCTGCTTCACCGGATGGAACTTCATTTCCAATATTAGTTTTTGGGTGGTGATTTCTGGTGGGATCCCTGTCATGTCGAGATGGGACCAAGAAAATAATCCATGTTAGCTATAAGAAATAAAATAAGTTTTTCCTGAGCTCGGGAGTTAACCCCGTGCCCAGATATACCTTTCGTTCGGGCAGATGTTCGATTAGTATGACTTACTCCAGCTCTTCGACCGTTGATTTGGTGGAGTCAGAGTCATCGGGGATTATGAAGGATCGAGGGACCCCATAATCATCATCTTCATCAGTCCCCTGCTTCTCTAGTTGGGTCAAGGCCAGCGTCTGTGGTTGCAATTTGGCCTCCTATTTTTCCTTCGAATTTGACCCTTTCGTTGATGAGAGTGCCGATACCGGAATCACTTTGTCAACGGCAAACATTTCCTTTGCGACGGGTTATTCCCCGTAGACTGTTTTGATTCCCTTTGGTGTCGGGAATTTTAGAACCTGGTGAAGGGTCGAGGGCATTGCCTTCATGTTGTGGATCCCTGGTCTCTCGAACAGGGCATTGTACCTCATATCGCCCTCGATCACGTGGAACTTCGTCTCTTGGATGGTCCCGGCCACGCTCACTTGCAAAGTTATCTCCCCCTTAGTAGTTTCACATGCCATGTTGAATCCGTTTAGCACTCGGGATGCGGGCACAACTTGATCCTGTAGGCCGAGTTGTGCTATGACCCTCGACCGAATGATGTTGGCCGAACTACCTAGATCAATTAACACACATTTAACTTGAATCTTATTCATGAGTACAGATATTACCAGTGCATCGTTATGGGGCTGCATGATATCTTCTGCGTCCTCGTTGTTGAAGGACAAGGTTCCTTTTGGTGTGTAATCCCGAGTTCGCTTCTTCCTTGTGATCCACACCTTGGTACGTTTTAACACTGTCCATTGGGGACAATCATGTGAATAACATGTTGCGGTTCTTCTTGCTCGTTTTGTCTGTTGGACTCTCTGTTTATGAAATGATTCTTGGCTCGATCACTTAGAAACTTCTGAAGGTACCCGTCGTTGAATAACCGGGCTACTTCTTCTCTCAATTGTCTGCAATCTTCCATTCTGTGGCCATGGGTGCCATGGTACTTGCACATTTGGTTGAGATTTATCTGGGCTAGATCGGTCTGCAGAGTTCGAGGCCATTTAGTATCTTTGATGTGTCCGATAGCCGATACGATGGAAGATGCATCGATATTGAAGTTATATTCTGACAATCGTGGTGCTTCTTTAGGTCTGGTATGCATGTCGAAACCATTCTTTCTCATGAGCCCTCGAGAGCTCTGGCCTCGATCATTTCTCCTTTCAGGGTTGCGTCCAGGTCTGTTGCCCCTACGATATCCATTATACGGCTGGTATCGATCCTTTTTCAACCTTGGTTCTTGATCAATGTCCCTTTTGATCCTGTCAACAGGCTTGATAGGATAAACGGACCTGGAAGGAGCCCCTAGCTGGTCGTCTTCGACTATAATCTTCGATTGATACCGATTACGTACATCAGCCCAGGTAACAGCCGGGTACTCAATCAAGTTCTGCTTCAACTGCTGTGAAGCCACTAAGTTTCGTACATTTAGTTCTTGAGTGAAAACTTTAACGGCCCAATCATCGGCGATCAGTGGTAGATCCATTTGTTCTATTTGGAACTGAGACACAAACTCTCTAAGCATCTCGTTATCTTTCTACTTTACCTTGAAAAGGTACGACTTTCTAGTCTCGACCTTTATGGCTCCAACGTGTACTTTTACAAAAGAATCTGCAAGCATGGCAAAAGAAACAATAGATTTTGGCGGTAAATTATGGTACCATTTCATCGCTCCCTTTGATAGGGTCTCCCCGAATTGTTTTAGTAACACAGATTCGATCTCGTCATCCTCTAAATCATTCCCTTTAATTGCACATGTGTAAGAGGCGACATGCTCGTTTGGATCGATCGTTCCATTATACTTAGGAATCTCGAGCATGCAGAACTTCTTGGGGATCGATTTAGGAGCCGCACTCGGGGGAAAGGCTTTTGTACGAACGTTTTGGAATCCAAACCCTTTAATATTGGTGGTGCCCCCGGGATCTGATCAACCTTGGAGTTATAGGTTTCTACCTTCTTGTCATTTGATTCGATCTTCTTTTCCTCCGATTCAACTCGCTTCGTTAGTTCCTCGAGCATCCTCATGATTGCGAGATCAGTCCCCGATTCATTTACATTCGATTTCCTTGACACCGATTCGACCCTGTGAACAACTTCCTGGGACGGTTCGGACTCAATCCTGCTTAGTGCATGGTTCTAGTTTTGGAGTTGTACTATCGCGGCCTGTTGAGCTTGGAACATTTCGAAGATCATTCGTAGGTTGATCCCGATTCCTTCAACATTTTGTGTGTTCCGAGTGACCGATCGGGCTCCACCACGAACGCTATTTTCGGGGTTGGTAGGCAAATTTGCATCGATAGCCACATGCGAATTAGTGTCGATCGGATCTGCGATCGGAAATTTAGCGGGATCAGCAGACGATATCTCGTTACCGGGCGCTATGTTGTTATTTTCACCTTGGTGACCGGACTCGTTGTCAACTTGTAGAGGTGTTGATTGAGAGTTTGATGTTTTTGTATTTTAGCCTGAAATCAAAGATACTCACAAGAACAAGTGTAAAATAGTATGTGTTACAAAAGTTAGTCGGGCAATCACTATTATCCTTAGCCCTACGGTGGGCGCCAAACTGTTTACCCTAAAAACATATAAAAATTGAATTTATACGCGGTTTTAAAGATACACAAATTGAGAGAATATATATATTAATATCGAAATTGGTTGTGAAAGAAATAATGCAAACCAAACGAATCGAATAGCCTTGGCCCTCGAATTCGATCACCCTCAAACCAAGTGAAGATTCAACTGATATATGAACAGAAAAACAAGATATTGAAAGATAAAAGAAGGCAGTATAATTGTTTGTATTGCATAAATGTAATGTGTCTTACAAATGATCAGACCTCCTTTATATAGTAGGGGAGTCCTACTCTTGATACAATTCTAAATACAGTAAGGAATCTCATGATAGGCTAATCAATCTGCCTCTTCTTGATACGTGCCGGGATTTTCGCCACGATCCTCGCCCGATTGCGGATATTTCGGCTCTCCGTTATTTGGCTCGGTAAGCTACCCTCGTCTCGCTCGATCTCTATCTTGCTCGGTCTCGATCTTAGCCGATCTCGATCTTGATTGGTTTCTGGGTCACGAGCTCAGCAACCTAACTTCGCACCATGGTTAGATATAATACGAGGTTGAACCTTGGCCTATCATATTCTAGTCTCGATTAGTCATACGAAAAGCAAACCCGATTTTGACCGTATACATTAATATATCCATATGTCACCTCAGTCCACACAAAAAAAAAACATTCATTTTCCAACCCTATTTAACACTCAGTATCTTTTACTTTGTGGCATATTATTAATTTTTAAATTTTTAGGTGGGTCATATAGTAGTTTTATTTTCGAGATCGAATCTAGTCTCTCTGACATTATTTTTTGTGTGATATAAATGCATCTAAACTAATTTCTCGTTACAGCAAATAATTTTATAACTTTGACGGAATAAATTGAAAGCTGAATCAACATCTGTGAAATTAACCAAGAATAAATGCATAGAGTAATGCATGTATGATCACTGTGACAAGCTAGAATCTATAGGGGGTAAGGTGGCATGGATGTAGCCACGGGACACATTTTAAATCTGTTGTCATATATTAATAGCTATCGAACAGTAGAGGCTAGAGGCTAGAAAGAGAATGATTCCAATTTACTTTCTTGATTGGGCAAATAAGAAATAAAGAAGGGTCAATTTTGGTGCGAACAGAAAAAGAAAAAACAAAAGTGCAAACAAAGAACAACTCCTGTAGAAGAACGAAGCAAATAGTGCACCATCAACGGATATATATATATATATATATCTTTTATTCTTAATCGGAAATTTTAGAAGTCCTTAAATAAAGCCTTTTTAGATAAGAAGACCTAATTTGCATAATACAATTTTTATGATATTAACCTAAATTAATTGACGAGAGTCTTGAAGTAACAATAAAATTATATCCATGCAGCATATACATCACATGTTTGAGTTATGAAAGCAGCTAATAATGTTTGTCTACGTTGCACCCTTGAAGGAGTGGTCCTTTTTAACTCTGCATAAATTCGAAACACTTTGTGCATGGGTGCTTGTTATTAACCTAAATTAATCACAAGTGATTTCAAGCACATAGTTTAAAAAAGATAAAATATTAAATATAGAATTTCCTTAACTTTATTATAACGTTTTGTCATTAATAAAAAAGAGTTTGAGAGGGGTGTTGTGGGTGGGGAGTTTGAGATCCCAAAGCTGACCAAATCGAAAGTAGTAAAGATTAAAGAAAGCTGTGGATTTGGAGGAGGAAGTCATAGTTAGTTGTCCAATCTTAGGTGGTATTTTCCTCCATCTGTGGCTAATTACTAGCCAAGCCGCCCCCAAATAGAGGCTTTACCCTAATAAATCTAACCTAACTCCAGAAGGTACGTAGTTCATAAAATTAGACTGCTCAACAGCTCAAGGCTATATAAAGAATCAAAATATACCAACGTGGGACTTCCAACAAACCCCATATATATGTCTATTGAAGGCAAAAAGCTATCTTCTCCATTATAGAGTAGTGATGCTTCACTGCACTACAAGATAAAAAAAAGCTCTGAAAACTGGGGACGTGATTTTGACTCTTACAAGGGTAACAACAAAATATTCAAGCTCCTCAACAGATTTAACGCTAGTGAAATACTGAAACTATAGTTATATTCAACGGATTTAAAGATTACCTAGACTCTTCTTTGTAGTAAAAAAAAAAAATTCCTACCACTAAAGACTAATACATTAGGTTTCTCGACGTCTAAAATTACAAAAGATATTGAAGTAATCTAAAATTAACATATAGCAAAATTTAGTTCGGTTATATGAATTTATACTGGCATGTATATTCGTCATTTAAATAATTTCATCCCAATATTATACAAAATAAAAATAAAAATATATATCTCTGTATTTCCTACTGGCTTAATCTCTATCGACTAAAGACTCCTCGGAAGCATATATAAGACATGAAATAAATGTGTTAACATAACTAAAATATGTGTTAACTAATTGGTATGGTTTATATAAAGTATTAAGAGTCAAATAGCTATTTCCTGCTGAGTTGGAAGAGAAGCTTTACAAGTCTTGAACGTTCTCATTTTGTCTGCAAAGAGAAGAACAGGAAGTCATTATCACGATGAGATTTATGATTTATCCATATTTTGGACCCCTTAACCCTTAGTTTAGTTTTGATTTGATGGCAAAAAGGAAGAAAGAGGATCACTACATCTCTAATAAGAAAAGAGACAACACATATAAGAGTACACTCAGTTTTCTGATTCAAACTGGTATTACGTGGACAACTTGCTTATTCACAACCTGCTTGTCTGTCCTTTCTTTTTCAGTTTTCTCCCTTTTTATCTTTCTTTTCTTCCATCTTTTATGTCTTTGAAAAAGCTTTTATGTTCACAAAATATCAGCATGACTTTGACGAATTCAATTAGTACTTAATTTCCCTCTCAGGTTCAATTGCTTATATTCAATTAAGAAACATAAATGAGACTTAACTTATTAAATCTTTTTTATTATTATGTATATGTGTGAAAAATTATTTTGACTTAACACAATGATCTCAAGAAATTAAAGAACTGTCTTATTCCGAACACTGCATATATTGTCTTCTTGCTTAAGAATCTGCAAAAAGGTGTAAGTGCTATTTTGAGAGTCCAGCGGGGAAAGGAAAATTCGGATGGGGAGGACTCTCCCTTTTAATGAGCATAATACAGGACAACCTCAAATTAATTGGGATCCATTTCAAAACAAATACTTTCCTCTATCATATTCTTCTCATTTCGAGAGTCAAACAAATTATTATTTTATTATAATTTTTTAATATATTTCTTTTAAATACCTTTAAATTATTAATTATTATAATTTATAATATTTTTTACATAATTTCCAAATATATAAGTCTTATTTCGAGAAAATTAAACATTCCATGTTCAAATAAACGTTCAAAATATGTTAGACTTCCGAATATTGAAAAACTAAAAGTATTATTGTCTTCGTATCAATTTAAATAACATATATTCCTTATTAGTCTGTTTAAAAAGAATGACATATTCTTATATTTAGAAACAATTTAATTTTAAATTTTTTATTTTACTCACTTTATCTTTAATGAAAAAATTTTCTAGCCACGTAAATATTATGGCCAATAAATTTTTTGTCTTTTAAACTTTTAAAACTACATATTTTAAAATTCATCTTTTTTTTCCCTTAAATATTGTGTCATGTATTAAACAAGAGGCAATGAAAGGACAACTTCGTAGGCAAGGAAAGGGCACATGGTTGCAACCTAGAATTATTACACGCGCCCTCTTCCTAATACTCCTGGAAGGGGACCACACACTCTATCCATCCGCGTGTCGTTCACCCCAAACTCTTTAGTTGCCCAAGGTCTGTCACTGCCACCAATCACCACGCACTTCCTTAACTTTGTCCTATCGTACTATGGGGATCCAATTCTTAATCTAAAATAAAATAGTACTAACATTAATATTTTTATTTATTTTAATATAGCGTGCATATATATATATATATATATATTTTTTTTTTTCCGAATTAAGGTTCAATTGGTTGCTGCCTGGTGGTTCATTATAAATTGTTTCAGTTTCTCCAAAGATTTTTTATACGGATGAAAGGATAAGTCTACTATCGTATCAATATTTGCAGTAAATTGAAAATGTTAAGGTTAATAGTGCAGTTAAGGACTAAACTTATAAATTTATTTAAAAATATACTAGTACATACAGAATGTATTTATAGATTAGCTTTAACATTGTGTACTAAATTAAAAAAAGAAAGAAAAGGAATTACTACTTCTGCTATTATTTCGCTGCACGAGGTGGGAACCCATTTAACGGTAGCCGCCAACAGTTTGTACTAAGCAGAAAATGTAGTACACAAACTAAGAAGTACCATTCCAACAAGTAAACCATTTTATTTTTTTCCACTTCAGGATTTTCACCTATTTGTTTTGGTTTTTACCGTAAAGGATAATGTGACAAGAACCCTTATAAAAGTAGTTTTCCTAATAAATATTGATTCCTTTCTACACCATCGCAAGTCCAAATTCAGTTTTCGGACACCTATTTTAGCCAAAATATTATCGGATATGAATGCATGCTTTATTGTTCGCATCTTTTTGTGGAAGGTCTCGTTAACCTTTTTTGTCCAGGGAATTCAGATAATGTACGTTTGCCTGCTGCATGTTTGCCTGCATACTAGTTAGGATTCAATTCATCTATACACATTTGATTTGAGTTATATATACAGTATCCTAACTATGTTATATAGCCGACCCAAAGTTAATGCACAATAATAATTAAGTTTATAGTCAAATATTTATAAGTATTTAAATTTCTTTATATATATATATATATATATGTTCTTTATATCCGTCATTGAATAATTCTGATCTATTTCAAGATGGCGTTAAACTTAAGAAAGAAGGATAAGATCAGCAATAAGAGTTAACATAATTTACTATTCTAGTACTGTTCCTATACCTATTTCTGTGAGGTTAACAAGGGTTAAAGTAGGATAAGGATATATACTAACAGGTTAGCGGTGGAATGATAAATATTCTATCGTCCTCTCGATTTGAGTAATTTTCAATATGACATCATCTTTATTAGGGAATATTTTATTCAATGTAAAATGTCTCGACACGAATTCAAATGTAATTGAGTCTATAAAAAAATAGGATAAGAATTAAATGTGAAAGAGAAAGAGATATAGGAGATTCTAGCTCCTAGGCTGGCAGCTCAGTTGATTATGCCCCTTGTTTTAAGGAAAGCTGATTATTAATTAAATAAAAGTAAATTAGAAGATGCGCATGGTATGCTGCGGATTCCCTGTCATATGCTTTTGATGAGTTATTAATTATGCATTTTGTTTCATTTTGGTTAAGCTAATTGGTGTCATGTTTATCCCGACAAGTCAAGCTTATGTTTCCCATCTTCCAACTTGGAGTATTAATTATATATAAATTGAAATTAATTAATTTATATGCACGGATAATGTATAAACATTTTACATCATTAGGTTTAAGTTGAGATACAATAACATCTAATTCTAAATTATAAATTTAATATAGTAATCTAAAAAATAAAGTAATAATATGCTAATTGATTGTGTAAATTTTATGTGTATATAAGTTAAATCCTTATATATGGATTTAAAATACCCGGTGACTATTGGATCAAAAGCCAAATGCTTGGTTAATCAGAATCATCCCTTGATTATGAACATTTTAATAGTACTATTAACATGGCGCAACTTCAGTTGATCGAGGACATGACCATTGATAGGAAGATATGAAAGTCGAGGATTAAGGTAGTAGAGTAGGTAGTCTAGAGTCTCGCTTTCTGTTGGTAGTAGATTTTTATGACTAACCGTTGTTTGCTTTCATTGTTGATCACCTTGCTATCTTGTTATTTTTATTCTGCTTTTATATGGCTTTATGATATTGTCCCTTCGTGTCTATATTTTCATTAATTCGGTGCTTATGCTTTCCTGAGTCAGGGGTCTATTGGAAATATCCTCTCTATCCTCACAAGGTAGAGGTAAAGTCTGCGTACACACTACTCTCCCCAAATCCCACGGCGTGAGATAATAATGGGTATGTTGTTATTGTAGTTAATAGTACTACATTAGTGCCATCAAGGTATCTTTATCATGTGGGACGTACATAATCTAAACTGTCCACATTTCTGTTTCCATCCTTTCTATTAAAAAGATAAAGTTTTTGCTCAAATGATCCTAATTTAGTGGTATTAACCTCACCTTAATTAGATGTTAATCAGCTTCGGAGTTTGGTTCCATCTACTTTTGTCTGTACAATCATTTGCTGCAAATACAGAGTCCTTTTAGTTTTTCCTAGAAGAAGGGATATTGGTATTGCTAAACCATCTTTAAAGAAACGGATAGGGATCTATGTGATTGTGCGTCTTTAGATCGTGATGGATGATCACTGTCACACGTTTAGTGAAGATGGTATCTCCTAGTGATAATCAACTTTATTGCTAACTATGGACATAAATCAGTAAGACGTAACGGAGTTAAAAATTTATACAATAATTTGTTTTAAAAAAAAGGTAGAATATCACATTTTTTATTTGAACAATTGACCTAAAATAACTTTTGAACCTCTTTACCATTTATACTAGATTTGTTTTCTAATATCGTCAAAGAAAATCAACAATTTATGTATAATAGAAAGAAAAAAAAATTACCCTGTTTGTGCAGTATAGATTACTTTATTTATCAATTGGGGTAACAATGCTACCAAAATTAACCCATGTTTTAGTTTCTTACCTAGTTTAATTCACTTTATATATAACTCGAAATTCTTTTTTCATTCCTTAGCCCAACATTAAAGACGTACTTCTAATGTTCTTTTTCTTTTCTTTCTTCTTATCTTTCATACAAAACAAACTTTAATGTGTAATTCATCAATTGTTGACTCCATATAATCACTCAAGCATTGTAGCCTTAATTACCCAATCATATTCAAAAATAAAAATGATACGGAAGAATATAGGTATGTCATTGTAGTATTAACAATATACGCTACCATATTTATATGTTATAGCCATCTTTATACTCATCTTTACAATTGAAGAAAAAGTTCTAAATGATTTGTCCATGAATAACAAATATTTATAACTTTTGAGTAATTAATTAAGTTATCGTTACACCAATAACATTCTACGTTTGCCATGACTGATGAGAAATTCTATGATTGGGCACACACTTTACATTCCTCCTTTTTTTTATCTGCGTAAATATTGTTAAAATTTTTGAAATTGGTTTTAATTTATTACTTTTTTAGAAGATTGGATTTGGTGTTGTTCCAATTGATCAGAAAAATCAAGAGGAGTTTAAAACTAAAATTTGAAGTAATTTGGAGTAGATTTAGTTAAATTTCAGATCTTGATTTTTCGATTTTGTTAGTTGTTTGGATTTGGTGTTGTTCTAATCAATTGAAAACATTAACAAGAGTTCTAAACTTAAATTTGAAGTGACTTGGAGTAGATTTGAACTGAGTTTGAGTTAAATTTATGTCACGATTCAAAACCAAACCCGCCGTGATGGCGCCTATCGGTGGTACTAGGCAAGCCGACCTTCCCAAAAATACTTCCAAACTAAATATAAAAGTAAAGTAAAGCTTTCCATATCAGAGATTTTTCATAAAATCAAAGTTGAACTCAATATAGAGTCAAAATGCGAAAATCATCCCCAAACATCGGGGTGTCACTAGTCATGAGCGTCTAAGTATTTAAAACTATTACAGTCAATGTCTAAATATCAGTACAAAACAGAAATAAATATGAAAGGAGTAACAAGGTCCTACGGACGCTGGCAGCTATCTTGTAGTCTCTGAAACTCAAACAGGCCTGGACTCAACAATCTCCGCGCTCAGGCACACCTGGATCTGCACATGTAGTGCAGGGTGTAATATAAGTACAACCAACTCAGTAAGTAACATAAATAAATAAGGAACTGAGAAGCAGTAACGAGTTATACAATACAGTTCATTTTAAAAGTTTTCTTTAAAGAGTGAACATGCTTTCAAATCATGTGGTATAAGTCAAATCGGTTCGCGCTCATGTAAAACTGATATGAATCTTCCAGAAATTTCACAATAACAACAAATAACAGCTAAGTGTAACAATAAATAAAAGCAAGTACAACCTCTCAAGGCAGCAGTCACTCAACCCATCTCAACATCTCACACTCTCGGCTCTCAGCTCTTAATACACACTCTCAATAGGTACATGCGCCACTGGGGGTGTTCAGACTCATGAGGGGTTTCTATAACCCAAGCGCTATAATCCGCACGGATAACTCACGTGCTATAGAAAAATACCTCACAACCACGCCATCGGCCTTACTCAGTCATGAACCTCTCTAGTCTAATAGCTCTCAATAAAGAAAGGAAAAACAACCCAAATCAAAGTGTTACAGTATATCATCAGGGAAAATAGTAGAGACTGAGGTAAACATGTACAAGAAACACTATGACTGAATATAACTACCAGGAATAGGAATATAGCCTAAGCATGATTTCTAACATAAAAGGTAGTCAAGTTCTAGTAGTCAGGAATGCATATGAACACAAATAAAGGCTATTAGACTTCATAGTCTTCCGGGACGGACCAAGTCTTGATCCTCCATGGTGTACATCCACATGCCTGTCACCTAGCATGGGTGTCACCTCCAAACTGTCACATTATACCAAACTCCAGGTTTCATACCCTCAAGACCATATTTAAAACTGTTACTTACCTCAACAATGTAGAACTCCTACTCCGGAATGCTCTTTCCTCTCAAACCGGCCTCCAAATGACCCGAATCTAGCCACAAGCAATAAAATACGATCAATATGAGCTAAAGGAAAATACCAATTTATAGGCCAAATCCCGAAATTCACTCAAACCCGGCCCTCGGGCCCACGTCTCGAAATCTGACAAAAGTCACAAAACCCAAAAGGTCATTCACTCCCAAGTCTACGCATACTAAATTCATTAAAATATGACCTCATTTGGTCCCTCAAATTCCTAAATTACTCTCTCCAAACTCCCAAGCACTAACCCCCAATTTTCACTTCAAAACCATACTAATTAGGTGAGAAATCAACAGGAAAATACCATAGCTAAGGATAACTAGGATCAAGGAACTTACCTCAATGATAACCCTCAAATTTACTTCCAAAAATCACTCCAAAAGCTCCAAAGTCCGTGTTACAAATGGTGCAAATGAGAAAAAAATCTCGAAGTCCATATTTTTTACTTTCTGCCTAGAAAAACTGCACCTGCTGTCACTTTTTCCGCTTCTGCGATGCCGCACCTGTGGAATTTCTATCGCAGGTGTTGAACTCTCTTAGGAGCCTAGGTTCTGCATCTGCGGCCAAATCTCGTGCCAGCGGAAGCGCATATGCGCATCACCCTTCGCTTCTCCGAAGCCAGCCAAAATCCTCCTTTCCGCATCTGCGCCCCAGGTCTCGCACCTGTGGTTCCAGCCCACCTTAGCCTTGCCCACACCTGCGACATCTACAAGCGCGCCTGTGACCTCGCACCTGCGGCTCCCCCTCCGCAGGTGCGGAAATACCAGTAGCAGCAGCTTCAGCTGCATTTTCCAACTTTAAACAATCCGTTAACCACCCGGACTCACCCCGAGCCCCTCGGGACCTTGACCAAACATACCAACAAGTTATACATCAACATACAAACTTAGTCGAACCTTCGAAACACTCAAAACAACATCAAAACACCAAATTACCCTGGGATTCAAGACTAAGAACTTCTAAACTTCCAAATTCGACAATCGATACCGAAACCAACCAAACCATGTCCGAAAGACCTCAAAATTTATACACACATCATAAATGATACCACGAACCTATTTTACCTTCCAGAAATCCATTCCGACCCCGATATCAAATTTTTCATTCGATCGAAATTGCCAAATTTCTAATTTTTGTCAATTCAAGCCTAATTCCACTACGGACCTCCAAATCACATTTCGGACGCACTCCTAAGTCCAAAATCATCTAACGAAGCTAATGGAACCATAAGAATTCAAATCCGAGATCGTTTACATATAAGTCAACATACGGTTGATGTTTCAAACTTAAGCTTATACTTTAGAGACTAAATATCTCAATCCACTCTGAAACCACTCCGGACCCGAACCAACTAACCTGGCATATCATAATATAGCTGAAAAGCACAAAAGGAAGCAGAAATGGGGGCAACAGAGCGATAACTCTTGAAACGACCGGCCGAGTCGTTACAATTTAAGAAGAGAATCAAGGAAGAAGACGAAGTCATTTTTTGTATAATAATATTTATAAGTGTATAAACACCTCTTATACACTATTACACACTTTTATACACCTTTATACAAGTGTCTATACACAAATTTCTTCCGCAATTTTCAGTTACAATTCTTGTTCAAAACCAACCCAAATCTCTATTAAATGACTTCAAATTTTGTATACAACCTCCTTATTATATTTCTAACAAGTTAAAATAACACGCACTCTAAATTTCTCATAAAATTATATTCAAAATTTAAATTCGCTTATTTAAGCTTGTTCAACAATGATGAATTATCTCAAAAATTTAATTTTCACCACCCAAATATATTTAATTTGTTGAACTAATGTTTGAGTTACAATTAAGGATTCTAATATTGGATACGAAGCTTGACCATTTTTTTAAATAACTGAATAGTTATTTTAAGAAGCTATATGGAGTTGGATGTTGAATCTTAGCCTATTATTATTAGGCTACAACTTTGCAAAGTTGAATATATGCCACATGGTTGCAATGTATGTGTGTGAGTTGTATTTATATGTAATTTCCTCGATAATTATTAAAAGAGATTTAGTGAACTCTCTTTAACTTTAGTAGCTCTTAGCTTTTAATATATAGTAATATAGTTTAATGTGAACACCAAGTGTATAAAGTTCTTTGTATTATAAAATTCTATTAATATAAGCCAAGAAATATAGTTAAAACTTTTCTTCTATCAAATTATATTCAAGTCTATCTTATTGATGTCTTTTATAGAATTAGAAATATCGTATATATAGTGTACAATTTACTTGAGAGTTACAAGATATTAAATGAATATAATAAACATATTCATGTATATCTAAAATGGTTCATGGATGAGTTGTTGGACATTCACAAATTCAATGTATTCATAACACTCCCTCTTGAATGTCCATAGATAATGTGCCTTGTTAAAACCTTACTAGAAAAATCCAGTGGGAAAAAGCCTAGTGAAGGAAAAAGAGTACACATATCTTGGAATACGCATTGAGTGCTACCTCATTAAAAACCTTAACAGGAAAACCCAATTGGGACAAATCCTTGGTTAAGGAAAAAAGAGTACAACGCGTATTATACTCCCCCTGATGAAAGCTTTATTTGATATCTCGGAGACGACGCATTCAAATCTTATGTCCCCGCTTCTCAAATATTGATATTGGCAATGCCTTAGTGAATAAATCTGCTAGATTGTCACTTGAACGAATTTGTTGAACATTTATCTCACCATTTTGCTGAAGATCGTGTGTGAAAAAGAACTTTGGTGAAATGTGCTTTGTTATGTCTCCTTTGATATACCCTCCTTTAAGTTGAGCTATGCAAGCAGCACTGTCTTCATACAATATCGTTGGAATCTTCATTTTTAAAGAAAGACCACACAATTGTTGAATATGTTGAGTCATTGATCTCAACCATACAGATTCTCGACTAGCTTCATGAATAGCTATTATCTCTGCATGATTGAAAGATGTAGCAGCTAAAGTTTATTTTGTTGAACGCCATGAAATAGTTGTACCCCCATAAGTAAATAGATAGCCTGTTTGATATCGGGCTTTATGTGGGTCAGACAAATAGCTTGCGTCTGCATAACCAATCAGTTGTGAATCAGATTCATAAGAATAAAATAATCCCATATTTATAGTCCCTCGGAGGTATCTAAAAATATGCTTAACAACATTCCAGTGTCTTGTTGTTGTAAAGGAAATAAATCTTGCTAATACACTTACTGCAAAAGTTATATCTGGTCGAGTATTATTTGCAAGATAAATTAGTGCTCCAATTGCACTAAGATATGGAGTTTCATCACCAAGAAGCTCTCCATCATTTTCATGAGGTCGAAATGGATCTTTATTTATATCAAGTGATCTTACAACCATCGGGGTGCTCAATGGATGTGCTTTATCCATATAAAAACGCTTTATGATCTTTTCGGTATAAATTGATTGATGGACAAAAATTCCATCTTTCATATGCTCAATTTGTAGACTAAGACAAAATTTTGTCTTTCCAAGATCTTTCATTTCAAACTCTTTCTTCAAACAGTCTACTGCTTTTGGAAATTCTCCAGGAGTTCCAATGATATTTAGATCATCAACATACACAGCGATTATAACAAATTCAGATCCAGACCATCTTATAAATACATAAGGACAAATTGGATCATTCTTATACCATTCTTTCAACAAATACTCACTCAGGCGATTATACCACATTCTCCCTGATTGTTTCAATCCATATAAAAAAATTTAAAGCTTTATTGAAGAAATTTCCCGAAAACTTTTATTAGTTTCAGGAACTTTGAGCCCTTCAGGGATTTTCATATAACTTTTGTTGTCTAATGTGCTATACAAATAGGTTGTGACAACATCCATTAGACACATATCAAGTTTTTCATGGACTACCAAATTTATAAGATACCTGAAAGTGATTGCATCCACCACAGGAGAATATGTCTCCATATAATCAATGTCAGGTCTTTGCGAAAATCCTCGTGCCACAAGTCGTGCTTTTATATCTAACGACTTCATTTTTATCATTTCTTTTTCGCACTAAAACCCATTTGTATCCCACTGGTTTTATTCCTTCAGGTGTTCGGACTATACGTCCGAATACTTCACGTTTTTCAAGTGACGCTAATTCTACCTGGATAACGTCTTTTCATTTTTGCCAATCATTTCTCTGTCTACATTCATCGACAGATCTTGGTTCAAGATCCTCATCTTGTTGCATTATTTCAACAGCAACATTATAAGCAAAAATATTATCGACAATAATATTATTTCGGTTCCACCTTTTTGCCGCAGAGACATAACTTATTGAGATCTCTTCATTCTTATTATTTTTAGGTACCTGGACCTCCTCTGAGGTCTTATCATTTGTTATTTCACGGGGCTCTTTTTGAGCAATTACCTTCATATTATGATCTCCTAGATCATTTTTATCCTTTTCGCTTTCGAGGATTTTCATCTTTGGAACCAATTGGTCTACCACGTTCCAAGCGTGGCTTAGACTCATTTGCATTTATAGATTGTCCAACCGGGACATCAATTCGAATAGGAGCATTAGCAGCTGGAATATGTGACTTAGTCACCCTTGGTAGGTTAGTGAATGCATCAGGTAGTTGATTTGCAATATTTTGCAAATACATTATCTTTTGAACCTCGTGTTCATATTGATTTATTCGAGGATCTAAATGAGATAGTGATAATGCATTCTAATCTATCTCCTTTTGCAGTTGCTTATTTTCTCCCCCTAATATTGGGTATACTGATTCATCAAAATGACAATCAGCAAATCTTATCGTAAATAAATCTCCTGTTATAGGTTCCAAATATTTTATAATAGAAGGAGATTCATACCCAACATATATCCCCAATCTTCTTTGGGGTCCCATCTTTGTGCGTTGTGGTGGAGCAATTAAAACATATACTGCACATCCAGATATTCTAAAATGAAAAATATTTGGCTCCTGACCAAAAGCCAATTGTATTGGGGAGACTTTATGATAACTTGTGAGTTTGATCCGTACAAGAGTTGTTGCATGCAAAATAGCATGGCCCCATGCTGAAATGGGAAGTTTTGTTCTCATAAGTATTGGTCTAGCAATTAATTGGAGGCGTTTGATCAATGATTCTGCTAGACCATTTTGAGTATGAACATGAGCAACTGGATGTTTAATTGTTATCCCAGTTGATATGCAATAATCATTAAAGGCCTGAGATGTAAATTTACCAGTATTATCAAGACGAAGTGTCTTAATTGCATAATCTGGAAACTGTGCTCTTAATCTTATTAATTGAGCTAGTAACCTCGCAAAGGCCAAATTGCGGGTTGATAACAAGCACACATGTGACCATCTTGTAGATGCATCTATCAAAATTATATAATATCTGAATGATCCACATGGAGGGTGTTTGGGCCCACATACATCACCTTGTATACGTTCCAAAAATGTAGGAGATTCAACTCCAACTTTAATTACAGATGGTCTAATAATTAGTTTTCCTTGAGAACATACAGCACAAGAGAATTCTTTAGTTTGAAGAATTTTCTGGTTCTTCAATGAACGACCATGTGAATTCTCAATTATTTTGCGCATCATATTATAACCGAATGGCCTAACCGGTCATGCCAAATAATAAAATAATTAGTAAACTCCTTGTTTACTAAGGCATGTGATTCAACTACACTAATATTAGTGTAGTATAATCCGGAGAAAAATGCGGGAAGCTTTTCAAGCACATACTCCTTTTTCGCTTTTATTGTAGTAATATAAAGGTATTCAACCTTTCCTTCATTGGTGGTCTCAATATGATATCCATTTTGGCGAATATCTTTGAAACTCAACAAGTTTCTTTGAGACCTAATACAATATAATGCATCATTAACAATCAATATAGTTCCTCCTGGTAGTAATACAGTCGCTCTTCCAGAGCCCTCAATTAATTTTGTACTACGAGATATTATTATGATATTGGCTTCTTTCATAATTAAATAAGAGAAATATCTCTTATCTTTTAATATGGTGTGCGTCGTAGCACTATCCAGAAGACATATTTCTTCTTTATTATTCATATGCCCAACTGAGAATGGGAAGTTTGCATATTCTTCAAGAAGAAAAAAAAATATCATAAGTAATATTAAAAAATTTAAGAATAAAAGAAACTACATTTATGAAATTAAATAGTGACAACATAAAAAGTTTTATTCAAAATATGAAGTTCATAAAAATAAATACATTTATTCTTATAAGTTTTCCCGATAATAAGTCTTCGGTTATGATACTCAAAGAAGTCTCCGACTTCTAAATGAGTAATATCTGCAAGGCTTTCGAAAATATCATCTTTATAGGCAAGGTTTGCTTCAACTTTATCATGATTATTCATAGAGACCGCCTCAACATCATTTTGAAAAGTCAAGTAAGTCTCAACTTTATTTTGTTTCCCTTTTATAGAATCTTGATAAAGTTTGACAAAATGTTCAAGTGTACGACAAATTCGTGCCCAATAAATTTTCATACCACATCGGTGGCAAACATTACCTTTGCCTTTTGAAGGATTTTTATAAGAACCCTTATTGTTCTCTTGTTTATAACGACCACCACCATGGCGATTATCATTTCTCCCCTTGTCACGCCCACGTATATTTATACGGCCACGATAATTATTTTGTCTTTTTTCAGTCTTTGGATCTATCGTTCCCAGATCCGCTTCTGGAAATGGAGCTGATCCAGTGAGAAAGGCTTCATGATTTTTCATTAAAAGGGCATTATGTTGTTCAGCCACCAAAAGGCATGAAATTAACTCAGAATATTTCTTAAAGCCCTTTTCACGGTATTGCTGCTGTAAAACCATATTTGAGGCATGAAAAGTGGAAAGAGTCTTTTCCAGCATGTCCTCATCATTCATAGGTTCCCCACATAATTTTAGTTGGGAAATTATTCTATATACAGCAGAATTATATTCACTTATGATCTTATAATCTTGTAGCCGTAAGTGCATCCACTCACGACGAGCTCTTGGCAATACCGTGGCCTTTAGGTGGTCATATCATTCCTTCAAACTAGTCCATAATTGAAATGAATCTTTCAAGGTTAAATATTCACTTTTTAACCCTTCATTGAGATGTTGGTGTAGGAAAATCATGGCTTTCGCCTTATCCTGGCTTGATGCTTCATTTCTTTCTTTAATAATGTCACCAAGACCTTTAGCGTCAAGGTGAATTTCAGCATCAAGTACCCATGGCGAATAGTTATTCCCAGAGATGTCAAGTGCCATAAATAAAGTTTTGACAAATTTGATATAGTGAAAACTATCATAGAAATAAGTGAATTAGAATGACAAGAATTATTATCAATTCAGTGCAGTACATAATCGTGTACTAATATCATGTATACAAGCTTGTAAAAATAAAAAGTAATTACATGCAATGCAATATTACTATATCATGCTTGACTGTAAATTAGCACACAATCATTACCCTATGTATACATGAGAAGCCAAATACGTTTACTCAATAGACAATAATCAAAGAGTTACAAAATTAAAGTAAGTATATCATGTTTGGACACTTATTATATCTCTCAATAGTGTAGTTAGGCATAAATCTTAATGATATACTTATTTCTAATTTCCAGCAAAAGACACATCAATACCTAATTGATAGTTTTCAAAGTTCATATCTCTAACCAAATAATAGCTCTAACATAGACAGGAAATATTCCTTACTCTATATGATTATCTACCATATTAAATGGAACTGGTTCAAAAGCATAATATCACAAGGTTCTTTTAATATCATGGAAAAGAATTGATAGCATACTGTTCTATTTCATGAAAGTAAACTTAGAACTAGACATACCGGCATGACAATGTAAAATTAAAGCTTACTCTTTAGGAAGAAGATAAAACTCGGACGAAGCAGATAACTTCAATTGGTTAAAGACTCGTGCTGATTACGTATTATAAAATTATAGTAATATAAGCCAAGAAATATAGTTAAAACTTTTCTTCTATCAAGTTGTATTCAAGTCTATCTTATTGATGTCTTTTGTAGAATTAGAAATACCGTATATATAATGTACAATTTACTTAAAAGTTACAAGATATTAAATAAATGTAATAAACATATTTATGTATATCTAAAATGATTCGAATGAGTTATTGGTCGTTCAGAAATTCAATATATTCATAACACTTTGTCCTATTATGCCAGCCATGGTCTCCTTAGTTTCCTGTCTCCTTCCACCATTACCAATCCAATGCTGATCACCTCCCTCTCCCAACTACTATTACTTTTATTTTATTTATTTGTTTATTTTGTCCTCTGAGTTTGAGCCGGCTTTGCCTCTTTTTGCAAATATATATTCCGGCATGGATTAAGCTGCCGAGATTAAATAATCCACCTTTCTAAATTTTTTTATGCCTTAGAATTCTACTTTCCGTATTTTACTCCGTAATTTGATCCCTAATCTAGGTAGGTTAAGACTATTGAAATGATGTCTTAGGCATCCATTAGCCCATTGCTAATGTCACATATTTCACAAACCTTCGGTTAATTCTGATTATGGATGTCAATTTTGTCCCATATATGTGTGACTGCTCAACATGTCCGAACTTGAACGGATTGCATAAAAATGTAGTTATTTAAGATCAAAGTGAACTTGAACGGGTTAAGTTATGATCTACTCCTCTAATCCATCATGCCTGAAGACTGAAGTCATCTTAATCTAAACAAATTTTGATCTAGTTAATATTCGTTATTTGACTGAACTTACTTTATCAGCATATATAATTCGCTTGACCCAACCATTTTAACATATGTGATATCAATGCAAAGATGTGTGATGAGACAGTTAGGATCCTTGCACCTTAATTAATTAGAGATCAAGAATTTGAGCTTTAAGAATAGACAAGTTTTTGGTAGCAGTATTTTACCGCTTTAAAGCCTAATATCCGACATTGTGGGTTCGAGTTACCCCAAGAGTAATGTGGGGAGTTCTTGGAGGGAGGGAGCCGATGATCTATCAGAACAGCCTCTCTACCCCAGGGTATGGGTAAGGTCTGTGTACAAACTATCCTCTCCAGATCCCGTGATATTATACTGGGTTGTTGTTGTTATTGTAACATGATTAGTAAGTAATTTAAGAATACTGTCAGCCTTTAATACAAGACTTACGTGGATGGTTGACAAGTAAGTTATATGTGGCATTTCTAACGTTCCTTCATTTCAAATCTTCCATTCTTCTAACGAACGAATAAATTGCTAAGTTGTAAAATAGAATTAGCTTCTGTAAAGCTTTAAGCACATGTCTACCCACTTCCCAAACTTTTTGATTTTCTGAGGATCCATCGAGCCTTCTATAACTTTTTCTCACCTTTTAAATAATAGGCTAATTCAAAATTTAAAGTAAGTTTTTTACCCTTAAAAATATATAACAATTGAATTTATACGCGATTTTAAGGATATATGGATTAATTCAACGCAAATGATCAAAAATGTTAGATAGGCAAAATAAAGATAAGATAAATAACCAAATCAGTTATAACGTTGAGCCCGAGCTCGGATTTAGGCTTAACAGTAGTTTCGCCTTCGACCGGACCCTCGATTCGGAACCAAATATATATGAAGAGTTATGGTTAAGATAAGAACTGTTCAATAACTAAGAAATAGAGAAACAAGTTTGTATTGCCTTGATAGGCGTGTTACAATATATCCATTGAATAAGAAACTTCTCCTTTATATAGTAGGAGAGTTTTACCCTTAGTACAATTCTAAAAGAGGTAAAAATCCTCATGGTACATCAATTGCTGATATGCTACTGACGTCGGGCGAGATCCGCGCTATGATATTCGGTTGGGTGCGGATATCAAGACCCTCTACTAGTCGTGCGCAACCATTTATAGTGCTTTCCGAGGCCATGCGGCTAGTACCGGGTTCGGGGGGTGTTGTCTTGTCGGGCTCGGTGGCGAGCACTTCGTTCGGGCCATAGCCCGAGAAGTTCCTAGCTTCGATTCTTTTCCCATGTAGTCATGTCTTAGCATCGGAAAATCGGGGTGTCCATTGGCCCCGGTTTTACCCGTGTACAGATAGTCCTATCGTTTCCCAGAGAGTAGGTTTGTCGCAACGATGGAAAACGATAGATGAAACCCAATTCCTTCCTTTGAACGTTACAACAGAGACGACAGATAAGCCGAAACGTCCCATCAGTCGTGTCGCTCTGACTTCGGACTCGTGTCGTTCATCATTTGGTTGCCTTCGAATGCGAAACGTCGCGTATTTCCCCTATAAATGCTTTGACCCTTTGTGCTTCTTCTACTTTCCGATCCAAGCTTCCACCTTCGAATTAACTAGCGACTATAAAGTTTTTCAAACCTTTATATCTTCATCTTTGGTCTTCAAATCTTCAAAATTATTCTTAGGTTTCTACCTAGATCTTCATCCCACCTTCAAACCTTCATACTCTTCTCTTCAACTTGCATGCTTGTTCCTTCAAATCGTCATATTTCCTTATTCAAATCTTCATATTTTTTTCCAAATTGCAATGGCAAAAACTTCCAAAATGGTTCTTCATCAGGTTGCCCTTATAACTTCTCACACGGCTACGGATGCCGAGGTGGCTGCTTCCGAGATGGCTGCTTCTGAGGTGGCTTCCCCTGAGGTAACTGTCTCTGAAGCCTCGCCCGAGTCCCCCATGAAAAGCTTTATACCCCGGGGTTGCTCAATCGCAGATGACTTCAAAGTCGAGAAGGCCTTATCCAAACAGGATCGGGGTGAAGGAACATGGAGATACATATGCTCCATTACTGAAGATGTGCTTCTCACAGTCCGAGAGGATTATAAATGGGAAAGCAAAGATGTGGTAGTCTCCTGGCCCAAGGATGATATTACTACCCACGTGGAGGAGTATTCGAGTGTTTACACTTACCCCTCTACGTTGGGCCTGGTAGACTCGGTGATTCTGGGCTTTTGCAAGAGGTATAAGGTGTGCCTCAAGCAAATTCACCCGTCTATTTAGAGGATCGTGATCCTCCTACGTTATTTTGTGAACAACACTGAATCTTCTCGGTTCACCCTCGACCACCTACTCTATTTTTACAGTCCCTGAATCTTCCGAGTGGGACTAATCAAGCTCACTCGCCAAGCAAGCAAGGCTCCCTTTTCGAGCATCGAGGAGGCTCGAGATCGAGACTAGCAAGGGTGCTTCGTTTGGGTAAAAACTGAGGATTTGATCCCTCCCGAATTCCTGCCATTTTCCGAGAAGTGGAATGCATCTCGTAAGTGTAGCATTTTCTTAAGTGTCAAGTTTCCATTGCTTCCTTCCTCATCATCAGTATTTGTGATCGTACAACAATTGGTCGGGTTCCAATACGGTCCCTCGGCTCAAGGAGTGGATCGAAGGCGTCTGCAAGCATATGTTGTACTTTGAGAGCTCATGGTGCAAGCTTTCGAAGTGTCGATGGGAGGCTCGTTCTCATGGTAAGGCTCTTCTCAGAATAGTTGTTATTACGCCCCGAACTTACATAACACTGACATTTTCTCTTTCCTTCACAGGTTTTCCTAAGGCAACTGAACTTAGGTCATTGGAAAGGGACGAGGATGTGTACCTATCCATTGATCCCTCTATTACGGGACCGCCCAGGGCTGCCGCGGGGGAGGAGAAGAAGAGGAAATAAAGTCTTTAGGCTCCCCGGGTTCTGAGGTGTAGCCTAAAAATATGGCGGCTTCCCGGGATCGTAAGCCCAAGAAGAGTACCAACTACCGGATGCCGGATTCTGACTCACTTCGCCAGTTCAGGTATGTGTCTGGAATAGAAGACATCTTTGTTGCAAATGGATCGACCTCTACCGTGGAGCAGGCGGCGGCCGAGGAGGAGAGCCATGAGGCTGATCTCCCCCCGAATCAAGAGGCCGAAATGGAAACTCGGACTGCGACCTCCCGAGAAGCCGCCTTTGTTCCGAAGGAAGTGACCGGTGTGATAAACATCATGGAGACGCACTCCCACACCGAGTCCATGCTTGAAAAGGACCAAGCAGGGAAGGAGAAGTCAAGTGAAAGAGTTCATGGTGCGGACGACCCTCTCCACTCCTTCTTTGATGGTGTGGTCATGTCCACTTTGGAAGATTTTACCGGGCTGGGAGACCTGGAGATCCCGAAGGCGGACCGAGATCTAGCCCAAAACTGGTGAAATAATTTTCCTCTACGAGTGTGGACCCCTGCCGCAAGAGAATAGTCATTCTTATGGTCCCGGAGGATGCTAAAGTTTTATCTGCTCCAGTGGGCATAGCCAATTACCTTCGATGTCTGGTGACCGAATAGTACCAGGCAAAGATGAACGAGGTGGGTGTCGAGTCACTTCAATGAGGCTTAGAAGGCACTGCACCGGGTAAGACATCAATACTCCTTTGTGAATTCCACTTAGGTTTCAATATCACTTACTGTTTGCAGTTATTTGCAGGCCTTAGTGCTTCACCACGAATGCTTTCTCCGGTATCGTTCCGAGATCAACCAGCTCGAGTTCTAGTTCAAGGAGCAGGCTCGAAAGAAGGATATGTACAAGCTCCTCTATGAGAAACAAGACGGGGCCATCAAGGACCTTCAGGCCGAGCTGGATACGGCTCAGAAGGAAGCTTCAACCCTGAAGCGGGAACATGGCGACCTGGTCGAAAAGTTAAAGGTCTTGGAAGCTAAAAATAGGGAGTTAGTCATGGTGACTAACAACACAACCATGCAGGTCCAACAGAAGATTGATCTGATCGACCAACACCGAGTTGATGGGTGGAAAAGCAAAATGGACCAGTAGGCTTTGAAGAAGGAAACCGCCAAGGCAAAGCTCGCGTCGGTAGAGGTCCAACTTCGGGTGCCGATGGAGAAATCTGACAAGTGGTCTCACCTGAACAACGATCTCCGAGCACAATTGAGCTCGGCCTTCATAGAGTAGGATGCCCTCGGTAGAGAATACGAGGCGATGAAGTCCAAGTTGGATACAACCTTCGTCGATGCAGAAGAAATGGTAGCCCAATAGAAGGGCTAGTCGAGGCCCTCCTAATGGCAAAGGCCGAATATATGAAGCAGCTATTCCGAATAGAGACCCTCGAGGAGATCCACGCCCGAGGTTTTGACCTGTCGGCTAAAATCGAGGAAGCCAAAAAATTTGAGCCTAAGGCAAAGAAGTTTTACGAGCCTGAAGGTGTCAAAGGATTTGAGGGTTCCGAGGGTTCTGAAGGCTCTGGCGACGAGTCGGGCCCTGGTGAAGATTAGGCGTAGATGCCTTAGTACTTTTTAGTTTTTGACTTATGTACAATTTTTGTTTATTTTGAGGTCGTTTTTATTAGGCCTTTGTAAGTATATTCCGAAATATATATAAAATTTTCCCTTTCTCGAAATTTCGAATCTTTACTTTTTTAGCATATTTCCATAATTTCTATCCTTGCAATGTTTTCAATGCCTTAGAAAAGAATCAGGTGTAGTTATAGAGCGTTCATTTTTCAGAGGTCTGAACAGAGCCTGACTTTGATACAACTTTGTTTGGTTGAGACTTTGAAAACTCGGTGTAATTGGAAGTTCTTTCAAGATGCTTAAGTAATTTTAGATGATGTTCTTGCCGAGGGAAACCTTTTAGCAGGTTTTGAATTTTCTTGAAGGCCTTACTTTCTGATTACGAGCTTCGAACGTCTTTGAGCCAATTTTAGGGCGGACGTAGCCTTTTGTATTTAGGAACCGCCTAACAAGTTTGGTGCCTCCGGGATTTAGTGGCCCGAGTTTTCTTAACCTTTTTCGTATGACAGTCCCCAAGTGGGGGTAGCCCTTGGGCTCAATAATCCCCGAATAGGGGTATCCCGTGGGCTCTTAGGATCCGAGTTTTAAGAGGCAAGCAAATGCGTAATAGCAAGGCAGAACTTTCTCTCATTTCAATGTGTAAATTACATGATAAAAATTTATATCATGGCTAAGGTGGGCTTCGTGGGCACGATTCTCACAACCGTTTGGCCCTTACAATGAATCCTAACCATCGAGCCTTAGCTATTCAAGTAAAAAGTTTCCTTCTTTCCTTGCTAAGAACCTTAACCCGAGGGTAATGGCCCCCAATATTCGAGGTCGAGCTTGAGAGGGCTCGGATACTGTTGATGCGCCCATTGACTCCGGTTTGAGACTGGCCTTCGAGTCTAAGTTAGCACGATTTATTGTTGCCTTATTAAAAACCTTGCCGAAAAATCCTTTTTGGGACAAAATTGGTTCAAGGAAAAAAGAGTACAACGCGTGCTTTCAGACCTAACAGCCACAGTCATCCTTGTTCGTTGCCTGCAAGTGTTAGTTCGATTCATGATATTATTAAAGAGTAATTGAAATCGTACCTTTGCAGTAGTACCGTTTTAAGTGTGTCACATTCTAGTTGTTCTGTAGTTGCACACCATTTCTTGCTTCGAGTTTGTATGAGGCTTTGCCAGTAATTCCGATGACTCGATATGGTCCTTTCCAGTTCGGTCCCAGCTTCTCATCGTTCAGGTCCCGGGTGTGTAATGTTACTTCCCTCAACATCAATATCCCGATCATGAAATGTCGAAGGCTGGCTCTTCGGTTGTAGTATCTTTCTATATGCTATTTCTGGGCGGCCAACTAGAACAGGGTGGCCTCACTTCTTTCATCATATAGTTACAGGCTCGTGATCATGGCCTCGCTATTCAACTCTTCGGTCGATCGCATATTAGAACCGGAGGCTCCGTTCTCCCACTTTGACTAGTATTAAGGCTTCGGCACCGTAGACCAATGAAAATAGGGTGACCCCGGTACTAGACTTCGAGGTCGTACGGTATGCCCACAGGACTTCGGGCAAGATTTCCTTACATTTCCCTTTGGCGTCGGTCAACCTCTTTTTCAGGTTTTGGAGTATGGTCTTGTTCGTAGATTCCGCCTATCCATTTTCACTTGGGTGGTAAGGTGTTGTTAGTATCTTCTTAATTTTATGTTCTTCCAAGAACTCATTTACCTTGCTGCTGATGAATTGTCTCCCATTATCGCAAACAATTTTGGAAGGTATACCGAATCAACATATTATGTGGTCCCAGATAAAGTCAATAACTTCTTTTCCCGAATTTTCTCGAACGCTTGAGCTTCCACCCATTTGGAAAAATAATCGGTCATGAATAGTATGAATTGAGCCTTACCGGGTGCCCACGGTAGGAGATCGACGATGTTCATTCCCCATTTCATAAATGGCCACGGGGACAGGACCGAATTGAGTAGCTCCTCTGGTTGATGGATCATTGGCGCATGTCTCTGGCAGCCATCGCACGTTCATACAAAGTCCTTCGCCTCCTTCTCCATTTCAGACCAGTAATAGCCGCCACTAATTAATTTCCGAACCAAATATTCCGCCCCCAAATGGTTCCCGCAAGTGCCCTCGTGAACTTCTCTCAAGGCATATTCGGTATCTCCCATCCCCAAACATATGGCTAGTGGGTTGTCGAACGTTCTTCTGAACAAAGTCCCTTCGACCAAGCTAAATCTAGTAGCCATCGTATGCAGAGCTCTCGATTCCTTATGATCTGAGGGCAATTTTCCCGTCTTCAAGTAATTTATGTACTTGTTCCTCCAATCCCAAGTTAAACTCGTTGAGTTTACTTCGGCATAGCCTTCTTCTATTACCGATTTCTTGATTTGTACTACTTTTCCAGAACTGAACTCATCGATATCGACCGACGACCCCAAATTAGCCAGAGCATCAGCCTCACTATTTTGATCTCGGGGAACGTATTGTAGGGTCCATTCTTTGAATCGATGCAGCGTTACCTGTAACTTGTCTAAATACATTCTCATTCGTTCTTCTTTCACTTTAAATGTTCCATTGACTTGATTTACCACGACATACAGTCACACTTAGCTTCAATCACCTCGGCCCTAAGGTTTTTAGCCAATTAGAGACCTGTAATCATGGCCTCATACCCGGCCTCATTGTTAGTCAATTTCAATGTTCTAATAGACTACCTAACTACATTCCCTGTAGGTGGCTTCAACATGATGCCAAGCCCAAACCCCTTTACGTTCTAGGCACCGTCTCTAAAAAAGGGTCCAAATCCCTGAGGTAGTCCCCGAGTTTAGTAGTAATTCCCTTTCAACTTGGGGTATAACATCCGGCGTAAAGTCGCCACAAAGTTTGCCAAAATTTAAGATTTGATGGCAGTTTGGAGTCGTTACTCGATATCGTATCCGTTGATTTTGACGGCCCATTTGGCCAACCGACTCGAGTGCTCGGGTTTGTACATGATGTTCCTCAGTGGGTAAGAGGTTACGACACATATGGTGTGGCATTGAAAGTACGGTTTTAACTTACTGGAGGCGCTTAGCAAAGCGAGCACCAATTTTTCCAGGTGAGGATACTTTGTTTCGGCCTCGCCTAGAGTTCTACTGACATAGTAAATAGGAAATTGCGTACTTTCCTCTTCCTAGACTAAAACTCCACTTACCGCCACCTCGGATATCGCCAAGTAAAGATACAGTTGCTCATCCTCCTTCGGAGTGTGGAGTAGGGGCGGACTCTAAAGGTATCGTTTGAGTTCTTCCAAAGTTTGTTGACATTCCGGGGTCCAGAAAACGTTATTCTTCTTCTTCAACACTGAGAAGAACCGATGGCTTTTGTCTGAGGACCTCAATATGAATCGGCCAGAGCGGCTATACGCCAAGTCAGCCTCTGAACGACCTTGACGTTGTTCACCACTGTGTTATCTTCTATGGCATTTATCTTGTCATAAATAATCTCGATTCTCCGATTGGATACCATGCATCCGAGGAACTAGCCCGATCCGACCCCGAATGCACACTTCTCCAGGTTCAGCTTCATATTATATTTCTTCAATATGTCGAAGGTTTCATGCAAATGTTTTAAATGGTCCTCTGCTCGTAGGGACTTAACTAACATGTCGTCAATATAAACTTTCATTAAATTTCCTATACGTTCTTTGAATATCCGGTTTACTAGGCGTTGATAGGTGGCACCGGCGTTCTTTAATCCTAATGGAATTACAATATAACAGTAGGTGCCGAATTTAGTGATAAAGGAAATCTTTTCTTGGTCGCCCAGGTCCATCCGAATTTGGTTGTACCCCCAATAGGCATCGAGAAAGCTGAGTGTCTCGTGCTCGGCCATCACGTCGATCATCCGATCGATGTTAGGCAACGGAAAAGAATCCTTAGGGCATGCCTTGTTCAAGTCTTTGTAATCTACACACGTTCATAAATTATTTCATTTTTTAGGTACTACTAATACGTTAGCTAACCAGTCCAGGTATTTAGCTTTCCGGATAGACCCTATTTTAAGAAGTTTAGATACCTTGTTCTTGATGAATGCATTCTTGACCTCGGACTCAGGTCTTCTCTTCTGCATAACCGGGTGGAACTTTGGTTCCAAACTTAACTCATGAATGGTTATCTTCGGTGGGATCCTTGTCATATCAAGATGGGACTAGGCGAAAAACGATATGTTACTTTTAAAAATATTAATGAGTTCTTTCCTGAGCTCGAGAGTTAACCCAGTGCCCAGGTATACCTTTCGATCTTGTAGGTGTTCGGTCAATATGAGTTGCTCCGGATTCTCGACCATTGATTTGCTGGCGTCAATAACATCAGGAGCTATGAATGATCAAAGAATTCCGTAATCATCCTCCTCGTCAGCTCCTCGTTCCTCCGATATGACCGGGACCGACATCGGTGGTTGCTTTTTAACTTTGGCTTTTCTGGTCGGCTTTGTGTTCCTTAATATCGGGATGGCGGGCACCGAAATTACTTCATTGACTGCGAACATCTCCTTTGCAGCCAGATGTTCTCCGTATACAGTCTTGATTTCTCCTAGAGTATGGAACTTTAATGTCTAATGTAAGGTCGAAGGTACTGGCCTTACACCAGGATGGTCCCGGAATAGAGCGTTATATCTCATGCCCCCGTCGATCACATAGAAATTTATTTCCTGGATGGTCCCAGCGGTGTTCATGGGCAGGGTTATCTCTCCTTTAGTGGATTTGCATGCCATGTCAAATCCGTTTAACTCCTGGACTGTTGGCACTATTTGATCTTGTAACCCCAACTGCTCTAAGACCCTCGATATGATGATGTTGGCCGAGCTACCTGGATCCATCAACACACGTTTAACTCAATATTTGTTGATAAGTACAAAAATAACCAGTGTATTATTATGAGGTTATACGATGCCTTCAGCATCCTCGTCACTAAACAAAATAATTCTCTCTGGGATATAATCTCGGGTGCGTTTCTCCCTTGTGATCTACACTTTAGTGTGTTTTATCATCGGTCCTTGAGGGACATCGACCCCTCCAATGATCATGTTGATGACGTGTTGAGATTCCTCTTGTTCAGTTTGTTTGTTGGCGTCCCTGTTTCTGAAATGGTTTTTGGCTTGATAACTTAGAAATTCTCATAATTGTCCGTTATTAAATAATCGGGCAACTTCTTCTCTCAATTGCCGGCAATCCTTGTTCATGTGGCCGTGAGTGCCATGATACTTACACATCAAGCTGGGATCTCTCTAGGTAGGATCATATTGCAATGGTAGAGGCCACTTAGTTTCTTTGATTGCTCATGATGGATGATATGATGCTGGAAACATCAAGTTGAAGTAATATTCTGATAATCTTGGTGCTTCCCTGGCCCCGAGAGCCTGTCAAAACCATTCTTGCTTATCAGTCCTCGGTTATTGGACCCTCGATCATTTCTCGCAGCATGCTTTCTGTTGGGATCTCTCTAGGTAGCATGCTTTCTGTTGTTGCCTCGTTAAAAACCTTGCTAGAAAAACCCAATTGAGACAAAAACTAGATGAAGGAAAAAAAAGTGCAGCACGTGCATTCTATTCATGTGATGTTCATCGGCAATAATATCTTTTGAGGTGTGCCACATTTCAGTTTTTGGGCAACGTTTCTCTATCTTTGTTCTCTAATTCATATAAACCTTTCCCGGTGACAGTTGAAACCCGGTAGGGGCCTTTCCATGTTGGACCTAGCTTTCATGCGTTGAGATCCCGGGGTGCTTTAAGTTACTTTCTTTAGGACCAAGTCTCCTACTTTGAAATAATGGAGGTTAGCTCTTTGATTATAAAACTGTTCCATTCTCTGCTTTTGGGTTGCCATTCTTACATGCGCCAAGTCCCTGCACTCATCGAGTAGATCCAAGTTGACTAACATTGCATCATTGTTTTATTCTTCATCTGCTTGGAAATATATCAAGGTGGGTTCCCCTACTTCCAACGGGATTAAATCTTCCGCCCCTTACACAAGGGAAAAGGAAGTTTCTCATGTGCTCGATTTGGCGGTTGTTCGGTATGCCCATAAAACTCTGGGTAATTCCTCAGGCCAATTACCTTTAGTTGCTTACAACCTTTTCTTGAGGTTTTGTATAATCACTTTGTTCGTTGACTCCGCTTGACCATTTGCACTAGGATGGTAGGGTAAAGATGTGATCCTCTTTAATTTTAAATCTTCAAGGAACTTTGTAACTTTTGCACCTACAAATTGTGGCCCATTATCACATGTTATCTCTTATGGTATTCCGAACCTGCAAATTATATTTTCCCACAAGAAATCTACCACTTCGCGCTCACCGATCTTCTTATAAGGACCTACATCCACCCACTTAGAAAAACAGTTAGTCAAAATCAAAAGAAATCTTACCTTTACGAGGGCCGACGACAATGGCCCGATGATGTACATCCCTCATTTCATGAACGGCCACGAATACAGAACCGAATGTAATTGTTCTGCCGGTTGATGTACCTGTGGTGTGTAGCGTTGGCACTTATCACACTTTTGTAAAAAGTTTTTGGAATCTTGTTCCATGCGGGGCCAATAATACCATGACCTTACCAATTTCAACACAAAGGAATCTGCGCGTCGAATGATTACCGCATATCCCTTCGTAGACATCTCGCACAACATAGTTAGCTTCTGATACCACCAAGCATCGGGCCAGCGGGCCTTAGAAAGGTTTTCTATACAGTTGGCCTCTCTTGAAGCTATATCGCCCTACTTTGGCATGCACCGCTTGGGACGCTTTAGAGTCTTCGGGTAACTTCATGTGATCGAGATAATTGATGATTTCATTCCTCCAGTCCCAGACCAAATTAGTCGCATTTACCTCATAGTAATTATCTGTATCCAAGAGCGAGTTCATCAGTTGTACTACCATCCCGAACTCCGATACCTTTATTTTTATCGATGATCCAAGGTTAGCCAATGTTCTTGCTTCTACGTTATCTTCACTCAGGATATGAGTAATCGACCACTCCCGAAATCGCGCTAATAGAGCCTGGACGTTTACCACATATTATTGCATGCGTTCCTCTTTGGTTTCGAAGATCCCGTAGACCTGATTTACCACCAGTTGTTAGTCGCATTCGATTTCGAGCCCTGCAATCAAAGCCTCATACTCTACTTCATTGTTAGTTAAATGGATCGTTCTTATGGCTTGCCTCAGGGTTTCCCCTGAAGGCGTGATTAATATTATACCAAGACCAGACCCTTTCACATTGGAAGCTCCATCCGTATATAAGGTCCAAACCCCTGATGTATTCCGACACCGTTACTGTCTCTTTGGTTGCCAGAGGCAGTAATCCCGGACTAAAATCGGCCACAAAGTCAGCCAAGACTTGTGACTTAATTGCAGTCCTTGGTTTATATTCTATATCAAACTCACTCATTTTGACGGCCAATTTGGCCAATCTACCCGAGAGATCGAGTTTGTGAAGGATGTTTCACAAAGGGAAAATGGTCACCACGGCTATCGGGTGACATTGGAAGTAGGGCCTCAGCTTCCGTGCGACGACTACGAGAGCGTAGGCCAGTTTCTCCAAATGGGGGTAGCGAGTTTTTTCTCCCCTTTAAATTTCACTAATGTGATAAATAGGAGATTGCGTACCTTCGTCCCACAGACTAAAACGACACTTAATGCGACTTCCGAAACCGCGAGGTTGACTAACAACGTTTCACCTTCTTTTGGTTTCAAAAGCGACGAAGGGCTTGACAAGTACTTTTTCAAATCTCTCAATGCCTGCTGGAACTCCAGGGTCCATTCAAAATTATTTTTCTTTTTTAGCAGTGTGAAGAAACTGTAATATTTTTCTGATGACCGGGAAATGAACCTGCTCAAATCTTCCAATCTCCCTATGAGCCTTTAAACTTACGTCACGCTTGACAGTTGGTCCGGGATGTCTTCGATAGTCTTGATCTTATCGGGGTTTACTTGAATTCCCCTTTACGATACCAAAAATCCTTGAAACTTACTATAGCTGACACCAAATGCGTATTTCTCGGGGATAAGTTTCATATTATGCTTCCTTAGGATGTCAAAGGTTTCTTGCAGAAGTTTAAGTTGATCACCTGCATTTAAAGACTTAATGAGCATATCGTCTACATAAACTTTCATGGTTTTTCCTATTTGTTTTTCAAACATATTATTCACGAGCCATTGATATGTGGCTCCGGTGATTTTCAACCCGAAGAGCATCACATTATAGCAATATGTATCAAAATTCATAATAAACGAAGTCTTTTCTAGATCCTCCGGGTTCATCTTAATTTGATTGTACCAATAAGCATCAAGGAAACTCATTAACTCGTGCTCGACATAACATCAATCATTTGATCGATGTTTAGCAGTGGGAACGAGTCTTTCGGGCATCCCTTATTCAAATCTTTATAATCTACACACATGCGAAATTTATTGTTCTTCTTGGGAACTACTACTACATTAGCTAGCCAATCTTGATACTTTACCTCTCGGATCGAATTGATATTAAGTAAGTGAGTTACTTCTTCCTTGACAAATTTAATCCTAGATTCGGCAATAGGGCATTTCTTTTTGTCTTACCGGAGGTACGTTGGGATCCAAACTTAACTTGTATACGACTACCTCCGTCGGGATAACTTCATATCCGCATGCGACCATGCAAAATAATCGGTATTAGAATTAAGAAATTTAATAAATCCAGACCTGAGCTCGAGGTGCAGTCCTGTCCCCAAGTGGAATTTCCTTTCTAAGAACTTTTCGAACAAGGCAACTTGCTCAAGTTCTTCCGTTGTTGATTTTGTTGCATCCGTATCTTCCAGAACCTGGAAATATCTCGGCACTTGATAAAATTATGACGTTTCTGCCCCCGGGCTAACTTCATCTAGTTCGGGAGCGGGTGTCGTTTCCTATAATTGCTATGTCGCGTGTTCCTTCCCTTTGCTACTGAAGATCGAAATTGCATTCATCTCCTTTGCCGCTGGTTGGTAACCCCTTATCCGTTTAACTCCTTCACGCATTGGAAACTTCAGAAATTGATAATATGTTGAAGGTACAACTTTAATCTCGTGCAACCACGGCCTTCCCAGGATAATGTTATATCCCATATCATCATCTAACACTTCGAAAAGAGTTGTTTTCATTACTCCTTCGGTGTTTGAGGGTAACAAAATCTCTCCTCGGGTTGGCACTGTCGCGAGGTTGAATACGGCGAGGAGTTTTGTGGCCGAAATGATGCTTCCGGTGAATTTAGCTTGCTCCAATACTGTCACGTCCCAAACTCGGGGAGCGCGACCAGCACTCAACTGAGAGAACCCGGTCGAGCAAGCCTATTAGATTTTCTTCTACCCAAACTCATCCATGAATAAAGAGGAGACGTACTCCATTAATCAATCACTGAAAAGATTGTATTAACAACTTCTTTTTCATTCCCATTAGCAACTTCATTCATAATTTCCAAAACATTACGAGTTTATAGAATTAATGAAAAACATAATTTCTAATTACCAACATTTCTAGTTCAATTCCCAACATCAACCATAACCTACAGCCTATCTTCGGAGCCTCTAAGTACAACTGAAGAGTAATATGGAAATACCGGCAACAAGGCCCCGGCAATACCTCAACCACAAAGTACATGAGAAACAAAAGATACATGACCTCGAAATGAAGTGGGGCTCACCAAATTGGCTGAAAAGAGTGTACTGCTATCACTGATTAATGCCACCTGCTGTAGAACCACCTACATCCATTAAAGATGCAGCGCTCCCGGCAAAAAGGAAGTTAGTACTGTCGAATAGCACTAGTATGTATAGCTAGAAATACTCTTTCAAAATAGAATGTCCATATGATCTATACGTGAAACAAATAATATAATGTAATTGAAACAACCTGTGCAAACAAGGACAACAAAAGGGGCACCTATTGTCTGCATTAATAATGTGTCTCATTAGACCGTCCTTAGTATTCACATATCATATTATACACTTATGTGTTTCATAGACTGTCCATAGTGTTCACATATCATATTATACCTCTTAATACACAATGCACCTATACGTTTCATAGATCGTCCACGGGATTTCATACCACAATGGATTTCATAACACAATATACATATGTGTTTCATAGACCGTCCACAAAGTTTCATAACACAATATACCTATGAGTTTCATAGACCGTCCATAGGGTTTCATAACACAATATACTTATGCGTTTCATAGACCGTCCATAGGGTTTCATAACACAATATACCTATGCGTTTCATAGACCGTCCACGGGATTTCATAACACAATACACCTATGCGTTCATAGACCCTCCATAGGATTTCATATCACAATGTACCTATGCGTTTCATAGACCGTCCATAGGGTTTTATAACACAATATACCTATGCGTTTCATAGACCGTCCATAGGGTTTCATAACACAATATACCTATGTGTTTCATAGACCGTCCATAAGGTTTCATAACACATTGGAAATAAAAGTGCAAATACGTACATCTCATAAGCTTTTACACCACATATCATCTAATCTGTACTTTCAACCACTTACAACATTATTATTTCATTGGCCCTCTTGGCCATACATATGATTCTTTATTCATGGCGCAATGGCCATATTTCATATTCCACACTTTCATTTCTTCCCTTTCATAGATCATCATCGTAATTATCAACAAGTAAAATATTCCGGAAATTACAACTTTAAATTCATTAGTAATGAAGGTTTTAAACACAATCGATTTCTTTCCAATAAATGGAGAAAAATGATTGGAAATCAAAGTACAAGTTAAAATCATACACAATTTCCACTCACGAATACGTAAGAACGCAAAACACATTGAAAATTACTTACAAAGCATAGCATTAACTAAAACAGCCACATATGGGCATCACTTGAGTTCATAAACTTTTAGTCGATTATATTGTCGAAGTCAATTTGGGAATAGTTGAGTCAAAACTCATTTCATAATCTTTCTCATATTATGTCATTTCATTTGCACCATTGGTCACAAGTCTAACTTTCATTATCGGCACGTTGGCCACACTTTATATTTCCAATTTACTGATTTTACTTCCAACCATCTTTATAGGTTATCAACAATAAGACATTCCCAATCAATACTTTAAGCACACATATGAGCAATTAAGAGTCTTAAGAATATTGAGATTTTCTCACACAATTTGGCATACTAGCTTTCATTTGAAATATAATTCAAGCCACCACATTGTAATACGCAACCCATACTTTGAAACTCACGAAAATATTATGGAATTAAATTCCAAGAGAGAAAGTTTAGCCAACATACCTCAATTGAGCTATCCTTAAATTACTACAACGTTCCGAAAATTCTAGCAATCCCAATCTATTTGAGACATAACAAAATTGAATCATAATTAGGAAGATATTCATGGTCTCAGCTTATTTGAGTATTTTATCAAACACTAATTACCATTTTAGCTCAACAATCTTTCTACACCCTTTGATAACACATGCATGTAAAATAAACAACCCTCTTGCCCAGAAATTATCTTGCTTATTACCCATTTCTAGACAAAATTCGAAATTGAGGGTTAGGGTGTAGAATCTTACCTCTAGGATGAAGACCTAGTGAGTTTCCCTCCTTGATCTTCCAAAACTTGAGCAAGAATTGAAGAATCAAATATTGAGGAAAACCTTCTCACTCTAGGTCACTCTCTCTCACTCTAAAATATCAGATTATACCTAAAAAATGACCCAAAGAGTGTATTTAACAAAATAGGGTCGGGTTTTAAAAAGCCAAAAATGGAGCTCAGGAACAAGGTATGTGATCGCATAACCGATTTGCGAACCGCATATCGATCGCATAATTGGTTACAAAATAGCCAAAAGAATTGTCTGAGTATGCGGTCACTATGCGGTCTGCATAACTATTATGCGGTCGCATAATCGACCACATAGTTTCTTCCAACCTACCCAATTAACTGCCTCACTTTGCGGCCATTATGCCGTCCGCAGAGTGGTTATGCGGTCGCATAATGGACCGCAAAAATACACTTTTTCGCCAAAAACTTTTCTTTACTTTCCGGTGCATTTTTCAACCCAAAAAGTCAGAGTCGCGGCAAGCAAGCTCACCACGAAGAATTTCTACAATCCTTAGAAACGTAAGCCTAGTCCGGAACCATGAAACATTTTTTTTTTTGGAAAATTTATCGGGCTTTACACTTAAGTACTTCGAAATTTTTTGGGGTGTTACAAATACTCTCTATTATATGATATTAGCCGAACTTCCTGGATCCACTAAAACTCGTTTAATCTTAAAATCCAGGACATTTAAAGAAAATTACCAGTGCGTCATTGTGCGGTAGCAGCAATCCGTCTTCATCCACCTCCGTGAAAGTGATATCGTCTTTGACGACTTCCAGAGCCCTTTTCTATGGGTTATTGATACTTTTGTCTTTTTTGCTGCCGAAAAGGTGACCCTATTGATCTCGTACCTCCCGAAGATCATGTTGATCATTTGGCGCGGGGGATCTTCTCCTTCTTTCGAGGGTTCAGCATTTACCCAGTTACGACCATCATTGTTCTTAGCTCAGTCACTCAAGAATTCTCTAAGATGACCATTCTTCATCAATGATGCCACTTCTTCCCGGAGGTATCGGCAGTCCCCTGTCCGGTGACAATTTATCCCATGGTATTCACACCACAAGTTGGGATCCCTCTGGTTGGGATCAGATATCATTGGTTTCGAAAATTGTGCTTCTTTGATGTTTCTCATGGCTGACACTAACTCCACTATACTAACGTTGAAATTGTATTTTGACAACTTGGGGTAAGAAGGATCCCGCGCCCCCGACGCTTCTTCATCCCGCAATGATCTATTGTTCCGACCGCGATCAGTCTTTTTGTCGATGGAGAACCTGTCTGCTGACCGGGAGCCTCTACCACGGCCTTCGGTCCATTCGTAGGGAAAAAACCGGCCCCTCGAAAACCATCTGTTCGTGTCGAGATCGTCTTTTAATTTTTCTCTATTCTTCTCCCATCCTTTGGTCGACGATGGAAAGCCAACTTGATCACTTTCGATCCTTATCTTTGATACGTATCGGTTGTGGACATCCTCCCAAGTCGTTACTTGAAACTCAAGCAGGCTTTCTTTCAATTTTCGGGAAGCGACTGAACTTCTCGGATTCAGTCTCTTGGTGAATGCTTCAGCCACCCATTCACCCAGGACAACCGGGAGCAACATTCTCTCCTTCTGGAATCAGGCAACGAACTCTCGTAGCAACTCGGACTCTCCTTGCGCAATCCTTAATATGTCCGCCTTTCGGGTCTGTACTTGTTTGTCCCCGACATGAGCCTTGATGAAAGAGTCTGCGAGCACCTCAAAGGAGTCTATGGAATGATCGGATAACAATGAATACCACGTCCAAGCTCCCCTCAATGATAATATAACTCACTATTTATAGCTACATCTAGGAAAGGAGGTCCTAGGATCGTGCCCTTCTTTAATGTCAATTATGAGGTTCATTGATGAAGATGTAACGGTGAGCATAAATGTCAAGTTCCTTGTAACGGGCAACGTATTAAATGCTGTGGAATATTCTCCATTAAATGCTACTGGACAAAGAGTATTTATTGCATCTATATGAGCGTTATTCTTTCTGGTGACAGACATGACCGCTGTCTTCGGTTTTGGCTATCTCTCGTCTTAGGTCTCACGTGTCCCTTTTTTGGGCGGCCACGTAGCATAGCATATTTTACCCTATACAGTTTGCCCCACAGGGAAATCGTGGTGTGTCCATTGGCCCGGTTTTACCCGTATACATAAGTGAAATCAAAATAAGCGCATGATCAAAATAATGTAAATTACGAGTACATATTAATTTTCTTTGCATATGTATATATATACTTTGATCTGAAAGCATTAGTTCAGTTAAACTCGTAGAATTTGCTCCCGATCTGTCTCTGCCTAGATGAAGATCTTTTGATACGTATTTATTTGTGTTGCTATGGTCATATGTGCAATAATACAAGAGAAATGATTTTGTACTAGAACAATAATAATAAATTCAATTGCTTTCTGATCTACCTAATGAAAAAGTTCTATGTCAGTTGTTCTGGTGTCCCAGATCCAAAACAATGGTCCGTGGAAACCTTTTTTTGGCAGCTGCGCATCTTATTTTAACGGTGGTCCTAAGAGTTTATTGTCGTACCAATCTGATACTATATTAAAAAATCAGGACATTAGACATGTTATGCATAGGAAGTGGCAAATTCGAAAATAAAGAAGATAAAGAACATCAATTTTAACGTGGAAAATCTTTCAAATCAAAGATAAAATCACGTGACCACAAAGATCCAAAAAGCTCTACTGTAACAATAAGAGGATTACAAAAGTTGTTCAAATTTGCTACACAACAAGTGTCAAATACGAAGCAACAAAAGCAACAACTAGTATCAAAGACAATGGTTTGGCGAGATGAATATGGAGATAGCGAAATGAGATGGCGTAAGGCCCGACTTAGTGCCTTTGCCTGTCTATGAGCCGGTTCACTACCTTTATCCATAGCTTCAAAGATACATACACAACCCGTCTATGGGTCGGTTCACTACCTTTACCCATAGTATCAAAAACACATACACAACCTCTCCTTGGGCTACGGTGACCGTAAATACTCAGATCAAGTGGACGACAAACAGTTAATCTCTAAATTAACCCATAAATGGTGATGGGTCATGTAGAACATAATTCAAGGGAGAGATCATTTGGAGTGTGTGAACAAAGTACCACATGATAGGCGCCATCACGGCAGGGGTTAGTTTTGGGTCGTGACAGAAATCTTCTTGGTTCAGCATAAAATAAAGAAGGAATTTTTACATTCCTATACACTATTTCAATCTTTATTACCCTCCCTACTCAAGTTTTAATATAATTACATATTATATACCCAATTACTAATTATGTACAGTTTTAGGCATTTAATGATAATAATTAGTGTCCTAAAATTACTCTAACGTATCTTTCACTCTAACGTCTATATCCCACTCCCCCACGTTTCTCTCTCCACACACCCTCTTTGAAGAGGACGTTAAAGTATTTTTTTAAATTGGACTAGTCAAAAATATTTTTTATTTGCAGCTACTCTGTTAATTTAATCATTGGGCTAGGCAGCACATGGAATGGTTTCATTAGTGAAAATTTTTATACCATCATCTTTTGATTCATTTGTAAAACTTGAGATGTTTAGCTTGTCGGCTCTGACGATCCCCGAAGGGAAATAATTTTGGAGTTTTTATATTCCTATACACTCTTCTTCAAAAATCCTCTATATTTTTTCACTCTTCTTCAAAAATCAATCTCCATTTTTATAGATTCAAGCTCTAAATACTCTACCATACACCTCCATTAACGCTTGTTGCTTGCTTAACTTTCAATGAAGAAGAAAACACTTTCGAAGAGCATCCCTAATTCCAGTAAGAGAGCGGCAATTCCACTATTGACAGCCGTTAAAAAGTTTTAAAACTTTAAATTCGAATTTGGATTTTCAAAAATCATTATTTGTTTGGATTGGGTATTGTTGCATACAATTGAGAATATTGTTTTGAGTTTATATCTCAATTTTGAGGGTGTTTTGGTGAAAATTAGACTTGATTTTGGTTGAATTTCAGATTGAAACTCGAAGAAGAAGAAGACAAAGACATGAAATACATTATACTTACAAAATTGTAGTAAAGTTGTAGTAAAATTGTAGGAAAATTGTATTATGTTGTTTATATATATTTTTTATTTAAATATTGTGTGAAAGTTGAACAATATTGTATAAAAATTGTATTTAAGTTGTATGATATTGTAGTTGTATATAATTGGGTAGAAATAATGTATGAAAGTTGTAGATAAGTTGTAGATAATTTGTATAATATAAAATTAGTTGTATGAAATTTTATTTTTACTATGTATAAATCAGAAACAAAATATACAAAAGACATATTGTATAAAAATTGTATTTAAGTTGTATGATATTGTAGTTGTATATAACTGGGTAGAAATAATGTATGAAAGTGTAGATAAGTTGTAGATAAGTTGTATAATATATAATTATTATGTATATAATTATACTTGTTCATTGATGGCTTTTTTATACACCTTCGTGATGCTATAGATATATGTTGTAACGCTTCTGAGAGCAATGATTTCCATTAGAGAAAACGATTGTTGCACACAGATTGACCCAACTCAATCGTTGTTGAGGGCATAGGCGGATCCAGCATTCGAAGGTTGCGGATGCAACCATGTTATGCATACAGTATACATGTTAGTAGCTACAAAGACAGATTAGGAATAATGGATCGTTTCGGCTAATTTTTGGTTAATTTGAATAGGTCTTTCATTCACAAAGCAAATAAGTTCGATTTTAATTCAAATTTGTAACACTTAATTTAAACACATTCTAAATAAAAATGCAAAAGAAAAATAACATTTCATGAAAGAGCGCCTCCAATATAAATATTTGCTTAAAGAGTACCTTAACTACACTATATATTTTTTATTTGATTAGATTAATTTACTTGTATTGTTTTTTGTTTATTTTTTCATCTTAATTGTTGAGTTATATGACAATTATTTTCAAAGAAAAACCTTCAACATTCAACCTATGATATTCAACTCAAAACGAATATCAATCAAGCCGCTTAATTTTTTTTTTCAAAACTCATATTGCTCAAATTATATTCCAATATATAAATTAATATCGTTTCATTAAAAATAAAGAAATTATATGCTAATTAAAATCAATTCAAATTACCTATAGAAAATAATTGTTCATAAAGTAAAGTATAATGATAGAAACAAAATGAAGATTGAAAGTTAAAAAAATGAAGAAGAGAGACTTAGCAAGTAATAAAAGGAGGAAAAGAATAGGAAAAAGATAGAAAAGAGGTGAGGCCCTAGGATTCAACTGAAAATAAAGGAAATCTTAATAAGTAGAAAAAAGGAAAAATCAAAGGAGCTGCTCCAACAAGGAATCGAACTTGGATTCGTGAGGCAAAGGAAAGCCTTCAAAGGAAAGGCTGAACCAATGGTACCCGCTTTCACTTTGTGACTTTTGGGTGTCATTTAATCCATTTATACGTTTTTTCACAGAGATATTATGTACATAGTAAGGATTTTAGCGAATCGAGCGGGTGTCGTGGTACCCCTACTAGTAAGGTAGATCCTCGCCTGATTGAGGGTATGTTTTAGGAAAATAAGAGGCAAGAAATAATATCAGGGGATACTAGAAAATTTAGACGTGACCTTCAATACCAAACTAAACAAATGGTGAAATTAGTCTCAAGGATAGATAGAAGATAATGAGCTGCATTTTAGAAGATGAACTTTAGGCTAGTTTCTTTAAAGGTTAGCAGTTGAAGAAAGTAGCACAACTACACAACGAGAAGCTTTTAATATGTACAAAACAATCACTTATATCATATCTTTGCTAATGGTGAAATCACTTTGGCTATCTTTGGCCAGTAAAGGCAGGATGGGTGTTCTTGGAAGATGAAAAGCAGATTAGGCGCAATCGAATTCGAATTTTCAACTCAAGCTATATACATCAGTTGAGATAGGGATTAGATTCTCTAAATCCCTAAATATAAGTTTAATCTTAAGAGAAGAGGGGAGAGAGGAGAGAAAAAAAGTAAAGAGTGTAACTAAATCCCTTGATTGAAGGCACAAATAATGAATTTGGAGCTTTTAAAGATGAATTGTATATATTTTGTATCTAAAATGTGTTTAGGTCGGGTAAATACCAAAACATGAATATTTTCATAATAATGTTTCAAATGGTATATAAGAATAAAAAAATTCCATTGAAAAAAACCGTACGGACTTGACCCAAAACGGACAATATCACACCATATTATTAGTATCTTTGGGCCGTTTTAAGACACCCTTTAGTTTCCCCCACCCACCCGTTCCCCACAAAAGAAAAGTAAAAAATGGGTGTAGTAACTAGCTAGCTAGAGGAGTTTTATTGTCCACAAAATATAGTAGTATATTTTTTCGGAAGGATGTTTAACTGACTATCTTCCTTGCCACTGGAGTCATGCAAATTGTTGGTGTTCACGGAGTAGAGTATATTTTTTATCATCTTTGAAACCTGAAATTAATATGTACTGTGCTATATGTATAATTTTATTCCTGAAAAGATCATTAATTTGGATCATGTACTTCATAGAAGTATGCAAACCAGAATGAATTCGACGGTGAATTAATATACTTCCTCCGTTTTAATTTATGTGAACCTATTTCCTTTTTAGTCCGTGCCAAAAAGAATTTCTCTTTTCCCTATTTGAAAACAATTTACTTTTATACAATGATGTATGACTACACAAAATATATGTGTTTCATTTTACACCACAAGTTCAAAAGTCTTTGCTGTTTTTTTAAACTTCGTGCCCAGTCGAATGGGTTCACATAAATTGAAACGGAGGGAGTAACATTTTCAAAATACTTTCGTGTAGTTCATGAAAGTACGGGGTATTACATCCTTCCCCTTAGGAATATTCGTCCTCGAATGTTAACTCTTAGAGATTTGCACAAATTTCGCCAAAGTCTCCTCTGAACTCTGCACTGAAACCAACTTGCACGCAACCAGAAAACAATCTATACATGTCACACAGGGCCAAAATCTGTAAATGGCAACATTTGGCCTCACACGACCATTTATCACAAATAGAGAAAGATATAAATACAAGTTCATTTCAATATTCACTGGTTATGCTGGCAGGGCTGTAAATAATATCTAACTACGAAAAAAGGTCTACATCTTATACCATAATATAATCATCTTCCCCGTAGTTGTTCTTCTCCTTATACTAGAGCCTTCATCTAGGGACATTACCAACTTATGGATATTGCTTCTACTCGATACTCACGCTCCTCTAATTCAATCATATTCAATATGTTCTAATCCCGTTCAATATCTATAAAATCGGCTCCCTCTTGGCCCTCTAACTTAGGATCCTTATTGTCTTACTTATTAAGCTTTCTATCTCACACCTCCTTACGAAAGGTTATCATCCCCATTATTAAACCTACAATGGTCATTATTAGTAATCTTACTACATTTCCGTAACCTAGTTCTTGCTATGACTTATATCCCACTTCGGGAGTTCAAAGATGTCTAAGTTACGCTCGTGTTCATTACCTCATCTAGTCTTTTTGTCTTTTAATTCTATTCTGCTACAATTTACCTTTGGTATGACATGCTAACTCTATTAACAATCAAATTACTACATCTTCTAACAATACTCTATATATGGATCCCTTTTAAGCCTGACGGTCTTCTTCTGCCTCTGCCTAGCTGAAATGATGGTACTGAGTTCCTAGGCTGCTCTGAATGACTGATACCCTCATAACTCAACATCAGACAGTTCCGTGCCATATGACCTGGGGTGCCACATCTGAAACAAGCATCCGTAGCTCGTAAGCACGGTCCCTCGTGTCTCCTTTTACACTGCTCACATCGAGGTGGTTTCATTTGTCCAACACTTTCTTGATCTTGCACTCCATGTGCCCTTGATCCTTGACCTGTTTGAGAATATTGGGTCTCCTAAGGCCTAGATAAATTGCCCCATACTTGTACTGCTGACTGACCTCGTCTCCTCTGAGACCTACTACTACTCGCTGCCCCTACATACTTGTCAACTGGCCTATCTCGCTTACCTTGTTGTCTATCTTGAGCTTGTTCTAGTTGTGTCGTTGTTTATGTTCCTCTAGATTATGGGCGAAAGCCTAAATCCGAGATATGTTCATATTGTCATTCAGCGAGGCAGTGGTACAAGTTTCAACTAACTCTGGTGCTAGCCCTGCCACAAACCGATGTATCCTGGCTCGCACCTAAGATATATGTACCACTGACCGTACTATCTATCATCCATCTTGGACCATCTAAATTAGGGTTTTGGCTAAGCTTTTCTTTTTATAACGGTAGTGTACATACCTGCTTTTGCGAATCTCGATTAATTTCATGGAAAAATATGCTATCTTTTACCAGCATAAATATAGGTAACCATGTCCATCAAGATTTAAATATATAAATGAGAAGAAATCATCTACTATTTTGTCTTCGTTGAGATTTCTTGAACGTACGACCTTACAATTTTCGACTCATCTCATTGACCATAGATGTACATAATTTATGTTAGTGTTATGTTGGTTGGTATGGGTCGATAAAAGAATACATGGTTTTATCTCTATAGAAGGATAAGCAAGTCACATTAGGTTTATAGATACTGATAATAACTAGATAAATTTACAGGTGTAGATTATAAAGAATAGTATATATTATCACTTGGATAAAACCTAGATTGAAGCACAACATATACAAAATTGAAGTAGATCCCCTAGTTAAGACTTATATTTTCAAATATATATATATATATATATATATATATATATATATATATATGAAAGAACTCTTAGATTTATATAGTCTGGATAAAGGAAAAAAATTCCGTTTTACTAACGGTCAGCATAAAACTTACCAATTCATGATGAATCCCAAAATATAAATATTGTAACTCTTTAAGTTTATATATATAGAACTGTACAAGTACAAGTCGAGCCAAAATCTTTTCCACCAGCTAATTATACAAAGAATTTACTCCTCTAAGAAATGCATGCAATGGTCAGCACTCATCATTGGAACTTGGAAGAATGATACATTCAACGTTCGTGATTAGCGGCTTGATCATGATAGCAGTTTTCTCCATATAAGAATATATCCATCCAATTTTATTTTTTATATTTTTTCTAATATGATGGAAATCTTAATTGGATAACAATTCCCAAGATGTTATTAAATTAAAACTAATATACTAGTTCATATTGTAATTCTTTGATTAATAGATTACCACCGGAACATCCCACTTTCGTGTTAAAAAAGAGCAGCAATTAAAAAGTTAAACTATACTTCTATATTACTTAGTATCATTTTCTTTACGTTCTATTAAAGGGTGATTGGGCCAACAGGTTGGGCTTAATCATGGGCTAAATTACCACCATAATGGAATACTAACATTAACGATGAAAAAATTTTGAATTTGTAAAGTTTTTTGAGAGAGCTACATGAATAAGTCACAAATAGACACTACTTACTAATAATTAGTCATTAAATCAATTCTTTCAAAAATAGACATAAAAATATCAAATGATATATGCAACACTCAAAAAATCTATGCAATTTGTTTTTATGTATACGCTTAGAATTCGTTAAAAATACATAGATGAGGCAATATACATAATTTGAGAAAGATTGAAAATGATTTTGACTTGCTTGGAGTCAAAATTCGTAGTTAAAATCGAGTTTAAATATTTCTCTATGTCATATGTATCTAATATATATCTCACACACATGTATACACGAATATACAGAGAATATATATAGGAAACACATTTGACACATATGAGATACACAATAGTACATGGTGATACACATATCATCTTCTTTCATGTTTATTTCTTACTTTCCAATTGACTCAAATTTCAATCCAAACCACCTCAAATCTCCATTGAATAGTCCCAAATTGAGATTCAAACTCTTTAAAATATACCCAATCTATTCTAATAATACCTACTCGAAATAAATTCTAATTTTGAAAACATAAATTTTCGAGCTCAAGCTTAGGCGAGCTCCAATGGCGGTCCATAGCGATTTTAAACAAAACTGGATCAGTTCAGCTTCAAATTAGCTCAAAGTGAGGATTAAGCTTCACCACGAATTTATACTAAGAATTGACAACGCACAAATTACATCTCAATCTCATTTAAGACCAATTGAAATAATTGTGTAGTTTTCAGATTTGTCTCATATTGTTGTGCGTGATACTCTTATTACAAAAGAAATTTTGGGACTAAAATTTTATAAAAAAAGCTTCAAATTATTAACTATGTTTAGTGTCAAAAACATTTTATCAACAACTCAGTGCCAGATGAACACTTAATGATCCATCATGTACCTTTTTATATTTTAATTTCTAAGTCATGCATTTTATCACTTGAATTTTATAATTGAATTTATTAGTCTGATATTCTGGGAAGTAAGAAGAACGGTCACATCCCAACATATAAATAGCCAACTCGACTAATATTGGTAGCACTTATTAGTAGTTGGGTAATGTTAATAGTATTTTATGAATTGACTAATTTTGTTAGTATTTTTGCTCTTAAAAGCCAAATTGGATAGTTTTCTCAAGTTTTTCTTCTTCTTCTTAGGCTTTGTAGAGTTCATGGTAGAGAAATGAAAAATTGATCATAAAGATCTATAGGCCAAATACATATGTAGGCCCTCAAACTTGTCCTTTTTTGTTACTTGGACACCTAAACATAGGGTTGTTCCTATCAGGTACTTCAACTAAATTCATCTATGCCAATTAAACACCTAAGCATATGGTTGTTCCTATCAGGCACTCCAACTAAATCACATATGTGTCAATTAAACACTATCAAGGGAAAGGGGGCGTGAACATGAGATTGGAGTGCTCTTTCCCTTGACAGTGTTTAATTGGCACATATGTGATTTAGTTGGAGTGTCTGATATGAACAACCATATTTTAGTTACTTAATTGGCACAGATGAATTTAGTTAGAGTGCCTGATAGAAATAACCATATATTTAGGTGTCCAAATAACAAAGAGAGACAAGTTTGAGGGCCTACATATTTATTTGGCCAAATCTATATTACAATGCCATCACCATGCAATATGTGAAATTTACATATTCCAAACACGAAAAGAAATGTGAACACATTTTTTGAATGTGGATGCAAGATATAATTCTTGTATATTATTTCTGCTACTTTCAGGATGTTTAGTGTTTTCAAGGATAACAAACTACACCAAACATCATAAATATAAAAAGTAGTACTTAGAAACTATGAAAATCACACCTTCCAATGTGAGTTTTCATTAATTTATTTCACAACTTCCCATTAAAATCTTACAACCAGAGTTTGGTAAATACTTGACGAATAGAAAATTTTAAAGCACTAAAATTGTTCAATCCTATATTTATAGGACTAGTGTAAATATACTCCTAAACATATAAGGATCATCTTGCATTTTTTCTATAAAAACAAAACAAAAAAAAATAAAGGAGGACTAGGAGCAGTAGTAAAGTAAGAAGCAAAAAGTCAAACTTAATACGACGCCGCTTCATTCTAGTAGCATTTCCCAGCAAAGTCCACGGCCAGCTCATCATCATCATCACTCCCAAGTCCTATCCCACCATCTCCGCCGGCCACTCCCCATCAGTTCCGATCCAAATCTCTCACTACTGAAACCCTAATAAACCCCCCCCAATCAACACTCCTAAAATTGAATTCATACTATAATGGGTAAAGGAGGTGGTTGTGTACCCAGCAAGAAAAAGATTTCCAAATCCACCTCCCAAAATCCACCACCCCCCATCCCCGCCGTCGATCCCCATTCTACCACAAACGACGCCGTTTCAGCAACCGAATCCGCCAGAGACTCAGTTCCCGAAAAGACCCAGAACCTGAAAATCTTCATCATATTTTATTCCATGTACGGACACGTGGAGAGCTTAGCAACGAAAATGAAGAAAGGAGTAGAAGCAGTGGATGGTGTGGAAGCAGTTCTTTATCGGGTACCCGAAACCCTAACCGAAGAGATACTTGTTCAAATGCGGGCTCCAGTGAAGGATGATTCAATTCCGGAAATACCCTCGCCAGATCAGCTTGCTGGTGCTGATGGGTTCTTGTTTGGGTTTCCGACTAGGTATGGGTGCATGGCGGCTCAAATGAAGGCGTTTTTTGATTCTACTGGACAGTTGTGGAGGGAGCAGAAGCTTGCGGGGAAGCCTGCTGGGTTTTTTGTTAGTACTGGGACTCAAGGAGGTGGACAAGAGACCACTGCGTAAGACTTTAACCGTTTGGATTGCTTAATTTGAGTAGATGAGCGAGTTTTTATATGACTATGCTTAGTCCGATCTTATTTTTGAACATATTAGAATAGGTAATGCCAGTATGTAAAATTTTAGCCACACCCGGTATTTACACCAAAGCGTACTAATTTACTATGGTTTAGTGATAAATTAAGGCGCATTAATCAACTATAGTTTAATATTAACAGTGTATGTGAAGAGATGTGTCATGTACTCATTCGGCTGATGTAAATGCCGGGTGTGGGTAAGTATTTAACATGCTGGTAAGCGACATGCTCTGTTTGTGTGTTTCTTTTTGTGTATATAGAGTGTGAGGTAGTGGGTGCACATGCACCGTTTCTTATATGATGGATCCACGTCTGGTCGCACCTTGTTGTGATCATTTTATCTAGCTGAAGTACTACTAAACCCAGCTAAGGTGGAGTGATACTTTGCCTTTTTGTGGGAAGATATGGTAGTAGTTACATATAATAATAACAGAATACTAGATATTTTGCTCCATCATTTTTCTTCCAAGTTGTAGAGAAGTGCATGCGCTAACTTGGCTTTTGAGAACCATTACTCTTCAATGATGTAGATTAGCTGCATTTTTCATTTCTAATGGCGGATGGGCAATGTTCAACTTGAGTCTTTAGGAAAGTACTGTTTTTACTTAATAAAGTGATCCTATATGTGACAATTGTGAAAACAAGTCACTCATGGAACAAACAGTTTTTGTAGAAGGAAAGAAATCATCAATCACTTTTTTTAATCAGTAAAGGTTGACGAAATCATCAATTCCATTAAATTATCTATATTGCTTAAATATAAGACACAAAGTAGATGCAACCCTCCATCCCAGTGCAGATGGGTGGAAGGAATGCATTGAGAGCACCTAAAGCTCTAGTGCCTAAGAACTTACTTTTGTCTTTGATTCGGTAACTTTTTTACTTACTTCACAGCACTCTCTTGATTCTGATATCAATATATTACCTTTAACAATCAAAAAGAAAAAGAAAAAGCTCTAGTGCCTAAGAACTTACTTTTGTCTTTGATTCGGTAACTTTTTTACTTACTTCACAGCACTCTCTTGATGCTGATATCAATATATTACCTTTAACAATCAAAAAGAAAAAGAAAAAGCTCTAGTGCCTAAGAAACGAACTAACCACTGGGTCCTACAGAAAAGCAAAGCACAATTCTCTGTCCCAAATAATGCTTTCAACATAGTCAGATGGAATTTACCAAATTGCATAAAAAAGAGCATATTTCTCTAGGAGTTTTCCTAACCACAGTCTCTAATTTCAGAATAAATATGTCTTCCACTTGATGTTCCTCATGCATATTTGTCAAGTCATGAAATGACTCTCATGCAGTAAAGGACACTTGATATTCCTCATGCAGAATGCAGGAAATTGTTGCATACTTTAAGTTTCTAAGAATTTGAACCATGTTATGGATTACAACTGGGCTACACAAAACTTATTGCATTGGGTGCAGAAATGGCTGTTTTTTATTAAAACTGGGAATGGAGCTAAATACTGATCAATGCTGGTTTATGTCCGAAATTTTCTATTTTATTAAAAGCATAGTTAATCTTTGTGCCCCGCTGTGAGGTGGATGTTTCTATGACCAAAAGTCTGAAAGACTAGGTCAATTTTCTGTAAGCTCTTTCTAATAGCTTTGATAGGTGTTTAACTAGGCATTTCAGAAGATAGATATTATAATACCTCGAATCCTTTATTGTTTTAGTGTGTATCATGTGGTCATAGCATTTTGCTTCACAATGAAGTGGTTGTGTTTAAAATATCCAGGAATTGGGTCAATTGATTTTTTTTTTGCATGCTACTGCTACTCCTGAGCATGCTGAAATCTCGCTTCTATTTGGTGCTTTCTATTTCTTCAAGATACTAATCTGAGATTCTGAGTTACTAAGTTTTGTTTCATCGTATCAGAAGCAACAATTATTACTGTTGACCAAGCAAGTATCTATTTGAAGTTTTAATTTTTCAAAGAACTAATTTATCTTTTCCATGATTTGGGAGGATTGGCTTGTGTAAAGCGGTATGGTGAGAGTTCATAGTTGAACATAATTTTTGGGATTGATGTGTAGTTGTTGATACCGTTGTATTATATAGAATAGGGTACAATCGAAGGAAAATATCTATATAGGCAATACCCACTAGTTGGAATTACGTTTTAGTCATGTCAATACGTTTACTTTTAGGCCCAGTGTGTAGCAGGAATCTTTCAATTTTGTCAGAGATTTATTTGCAAGTAGAAAATATAGAGAACTTCTAATATTGGAGATTCCCCCCCCCCCCCCCAATCTTTTTATCAAATTATATGCTAAATAACATTTGACTAGGATGAGTTTCAATGTATATGCGTCAGAGATGAGCTTAAATCCAACTCTAACTTGCTTGGAATAAAGGCGTTGTTGTTGTCGTTATTGGAGGAAATCCAATATACAAATTACACCAAAGATCAAAAAACTAATTGTATCAACAACAACTATACTTAATTGTATAATTCCAAAGGGTCCGGGGAAGGGCCTCACTCCAAGGGGTTGATGTAGGCAGCCTACTTTGATGCAAGCGTCAATGTCTGATCTACGGCTCGAACCCGTGACTTATAGGTCCTGCGGAGACAACTTTACCATTGCTTCACTGTTCCCTTTCAAAAACTCTTAATTTGATACCATGCTTTTGATTTTATAGTGTTGGTTAAACAATTTAAGACCCTTATTGGTGCAGTCATATAGTTTACGTCAATAACGCCTGATTACTTTTGTGGATTTTTTTTGCAGTAAGAGTTCAAAGTAGGTTGACAGATTTATTGCTTATCAAGCCACACTAGCATTGTAAAATACCTAATCAATTAGAATAAAACTCATGTGTTGCTACTTCTGGGACTTGTTTGTCACCAATCACCATTTACCTCTTTTGCATTTTTGAGATTTTAATGGGTGATATCTCCTTAAGCAAGCAGATTTAATGTACTAGCTTCTAGTTTATAGGATAACCCTTTTATTTTGATGGCAGTGTAAAAGCTATTAAAATCTTTTGATTGCATGAAGTGTACTTAGCCTGTTTCAACATTACCTATTTGAGAAGGAGGAGGGACTAATATAGCCAAATGGTTATTTAGGATTCACGTAGCCTACCGCAATTTTGGGATTGAGGTGTAGCTTGATTAGTTGCTACTCTTATCTTTTCCAAAGTATTTTTGATATTGCACAAAAGATTAGGTAAGCTAATATAAGAAAATTTCGAATTTTGAGGTATTCGTGATTAATTTTAAATTTTGTGCCATTGGTTAATAAATTTAAGACCCTAACGGTGCAATCATATAGTTTATGAACTGCTAGAAGGGGTTATGCCTGATTACTGAATTTCTTTAGATCTTGTTGCATTAAGGTTTAAGTAGGTCGAAAACATCATAAAGTACCTAGCAAGTAGCATACTCATCACTCATTGTTAATTTGTTTTTGCTATTTCTAGGACTTGTTTGTCACCATTTTCCTTTTTGATTTGACCGGATCTCCTTATGTCAATAGTTTCATGTCTCTCTAGCTTGTAGTTTATTGGATAGCCTTGTATAGTGCTTGTTTTAATGTTACCTACTTGAAAAGTAGGGAAGAGGTCATTGCTCATTATTGTGGTATATTTATATGTAGTTGGACAGCTATCACTCAACTAGCTCACCATGGTATGCTCTTTGTTCCAATTGGATACACTTTTGGAGCTGGTATGTTCAAAATGGACTCCATTCGAGGGGGTACTCCGTATGGTGCTGGAGTCTTTGCTGGTGATGGCACAAGAGAAGCTAGTGAAACGGAGATGGCGCTTGCTGAACACCAGGGCAAATATATGGCTGCAGTAGTCAAAAAGCTTCAGAGTTGATGAAATTGTCTCAAAATCTGATGTTTATATCCGAATCAAAATATTCGTTATATTTTTTCGTTGATAGATTGATTGATTGGTTTTTGCAGTTCACATCTGATGATTGGACATGAAGATGCTTATTATCTTGAATGCATATATTACATTATTTATAATCCTCTCCTCCACGCCCTTGCCCTTACCCCTTTGGTATCAATTTTTGCATATTCTACATTTCCTTGTCAACCTTTGTTCTTGTGTAAAAGTCTGTACATGGTTTTGATATTTCTTCCCTAAGCATTGTTGTATTATTAAAGATATTCAGTGATATATGGACTTTCAGATTTGTTGTACAACTCCCAGGGATGCTTGTTTCTTTCTCCTCTCTCCCTTTTTCGTTTCTTTTTGCTTATCTGTATGTTATACTCTATAGGTGAAACATCTTTTGTTTCAGTTGGAAACTCAGTTCAGTTGTTGGTAGAAACCGATCACCAAAGACGTAGAAACGCAGCACAAACATTGAAATAATTATAAAATTAAGTCCAAACTTTCTTTTTGGTGATACTACCAAACTTTCTTAGTGCAGACTGCAGAGACAGAGTATGTTTCCGAAGTCCCAAGTCCATTCCTCCTTCCTTTGAAGAGAGTATGAAGGCTGTTTGTGCCTATGTAACATGAAATATGAATACGTTTCTGATAAGTTTAAGTGTAAATTATTTTGAAGAATTCGTACGAGTTACTCATATCTGTAATAAAATATAGGTATGTGTTATCTGGATTCTGGAAGTTAATAGGATCTCATCAAATTTACTTTTTCAAAAGACTCATGACTAGTCATTTTTCGATAGACGTTTACACCAACTTGTGTAATTTAACCTCTTCTAGGGAGAATGTCAACATAAAAATTAGAAATAAACTCATACTTAAGTAAGATCTCATGGTTCAGAATTAGAACCACCACATCCACTTGATAAATAATACTTAGGCCTCATTTTTTTTTTTTTTTTTTTTTTTTAAGATTAAAACGTCTGAATCTGAATAGACATCTGAATATCAAGATGCGTATTAAGATTAAGACATCTGAACCTGAATACACATATGAATATTAAGATGTGTATTAAGATCTAAATACTAAATTATTAAAATTGTTTGATTTTTAACGTCTGAATGTATAAAATTTATCTTTATTTAAAAATTAATAAACATAAAACTCAAATGAAATCCTAATTAATCTAATATTTTATCAATAAAATATATAGTTTTTTAAAATATGGTAGTTGCTGGTGGTGATGGCTAACGATGGTGCTTGTGAATGCCGACTAGAGGTGGTGGTTGGTGGTAGTTTTGGTTGATGGTGGTGGTTCAGGGTAGTAGGTAGTGGTGATTGGTAGCGGTGGCGATTATAATTGAGGATGGTAGTGGTGAATTGTGATAGTTAATAATGGCAGGTGGTGGTGGGTGGTGGTAGTTTATAATGATGGGCAGTGCTGACTATGGTTGTTGATGGTGATGGGGTAGTTAGTTGTGATAGTTGAGGTAGATGAGTATTGGTTGTTGTTGAGAATGATGGTGGTGGGAGTGGTGGGGATGGTGAGTGGTGGTAGTCGATAATGGTGACGGCTATGATTGAGTATGATGGTGGTGGTGGTGGTGGGTGACATGGTGGTAGTTGATAATGGTAGGCGGTGGAGGCATTTAATAATAAATATAAATGATAGTAGCATCTTAATGAAATTAAGTCCATGTTATAGATCTTAATCATAGAGACATATTCAGACCCATTAAGTGGTTGTAAAGTAAAATAAACAAACACATTTAATGATTAAGATCTGAATAATTAAGATTCAGACTTTAAAAACAAACGTACTTAATATCTAAAATTTGAATGATTAATATCCAGACCTCCATTAGGTTCAAACAAATGAGGCCTTACTAAACTATTTAACTAGAGCTCGTCCAATCAGTTTTGCTAATTTTGACCTTTCTTTTTAAGGTTATAAACTAATATTAATTTTTTTAAACAATGCCAAAACATACAAGAATTTTGAAACATCGCCATAGCATAAATAATAGATTTAATATATTGTCTCAAAAGACATGCAATCTATTGATATTTCTGTGCAATTAATTAAAAATAGAATATAATGGAAGTAAAAAAAATATCAAATAATTGGATTGAGTCTTAAGATGGGTACATTATATCAAGTCCCTATTTTTCTTAGATATTTATGTCAGTAGAAATCATAAACAATCTCTAGTATCAAAAATTCAAGTTTTTAAATATCTATATTATTATAAAAGCGAAAAGTTCAAAAAGTTAAAAGTTAAATTATTAAAATATTCTTTTAAATATCCATGCACCTGCCCACTAACCCAAGCCAACGTGTAAATATAAAAGATAAATAAATTATTTATAAGGAAGAGTTGAGTCTTAAGATGAAAGGATGCATACTTTCATTGTAAGTTGGTCTTTTCTTCCCTATAAATTATTTTACTTTGCAAGGGAAAAATTATTTTCAGAATCAAATGGTTCATTTTCCAATGTATCGTACTTGGAAGTTTGGAAAATATTATTTTCCTCAACAATGCAGCGTTTTGATTTTGATATTGCAAAAAGCACAAAGTATAGAAGTTTTTATGGAATGTAACATGAAGTTATCCCGCGGTCTCTGCTTGTTTAATTATAAAAGGAGTGGCACTGGATTTCTTTAAAATGGGAAGTCATAGCCAAGGGCGTATTTATAGGCTAATATGTTGGGCACCTGAACACATATTTTCATCAAATTAGGTATTTTATGTACATATTTTCTAAAATTGGTCTAATATTATTTGCTGGCACTCATGCTCCAAAGAGGTTAAATGATACACTTAGTTGATTGTTGAGTTATTTATCTAGAGGAGCAGGAATCAATTCATACTTAATACTTTATTTTTTCTTTTTTTAGTGGTGTGCTCATATGATAAAAATTTTATATTCCCCTCTGGTCATAGCACATCACTCCGTTGCAGAGAGTGTATCTCTCTGAAATTGAATTGAAAGAGTAGCAAGGTCTGCAATCAAAGTCAAAAGTGCAACCTCTTACTTGAATAATGAGTAGGAAACTGCCAATTTTATTCTAAGGTATTAAGACAAAGTTTTATTTTTCTTACATAATGGGAAAAAAAAAAAAGGAAAAATTATACAAAATGATTTTGGGTAAGTCAAGGCTAGAGAAAACTTTTGTGTGGTTGTTGTTGCATGGTTGCAGCATAATATTTATTACGTGATGATTAGTAATTGTGAAAAAAAGTATAAATTTAAACTAAAAACGTTGTTAGATTACCTACTTTCTTGTAATATATTTGTCATGATTTAGCATGTTTTATTTTCCGGCATGCGGCACATTTCCATTTATCGGATGGCGTGGACATCTCTAAATAAAAAGTTGTGATCACTTGGAAAATAAAAGGTTGTGATCCCCTCTCTCTCTCTCGCTCTCTCTCTCTCTCCTCTTCTTCAATCTTCCGTCACACCATTTGTGATCAATTAAGATAAAAAAAATTCAAAAGTACATAAAATAATAATAATTAATATCAATACCTTGATATCCAATCATATCAATTTGTAACGATCCGGCCGGTCGTTTCGAGAGTTATAGCCCCGTTTTCCCTATTTCTACTTCTTTTTGTGTTATTCATCTATATTATGTTATATCGGGTTAGTTGGTTCGGGACTAGAGTGGTTTCAGGGTGAATTGAGACACTTAGTTTCTTAAGTAGAAACTTAAGTTGGAAAAGTCAACCGGATGTTGACCTATGTGTAAACGATCTCGGATTTGAATTCTGATGGTTATGTTAGCTCTGTTAGGTGATTTCGGACTTAGGAGTGCGTCCGGAATGTGATTTGGAGGTCCGTGGTAGAATTAGGCTTGAATTGGCGAACTTGAAAATTTGGCAATTTCGGTCGACGGTGAAAATTTTGATATCGGGGTCCTTGAAATAGGTTTTTAGTGTCATTTGTGATGTGTGTGCAAAATTTGAGGTCATTCGGACGTAGTTTGGTTGGTTTCGACATAGGTTACCGAATTTGAAAATTTAGAAGTTCTTAGGCTAGAATCCGAGTGTAATTTGATGATTTGATATTGTTTTGAGTGATTTGAAGGTTCGACTAAGTTGGTATGTTGATATATGACTTGTTGGTATTTTTGGTTGAGGTCCCGAAGGCCTCAGGGTGATTCCGGGTGGTTAACGGATTTGTCGAAGTTGGAAAATGCAGGTGAAGTTGCTGCTACTGCTATTTCCGCACCTACGAAAGAAAGAGTCGCAGGTACGAGGCCGCTGGTGCGCGTGAGGAGTTCGCAGGTGCGGTCAGTTCTGGGCAAGGCAGGATGCACAGGTGCGAGAAGTCCGTCGCATCTGCGACCCCACAGGTGCGAGACCTGGGGCGCAGATACGAAAAATAGGATGCCAAGTCTGGAGCGCAGGTGCGAAGGATTTGGACGCACCTGCGAACCCGCAGGTGCGAGACCTGGGCGCAGGTGCTGAGGCTGAGAATTTAAGTGATTCTCGCATGTGCGAGGATTTTCGACCGCACGTGCGATCCCGCAGGCGCGTGGAATAGGTCGCGGGTGCGAATATCTGGGCAGAATGTATAGATAGCACTTCGCGAATTTTGGTTCATTTACACCATTTTTCTATTCGGTTTTGGAGCTTTTGAGAGAGATTTTTTCACGACCCCAAATTTCCTCCGTAGGATGTCGTGATGGCACCTAGTCTCTAAGACTAGGTAAGCCTATCAATGCGGAATAATAATAATAAATATCTGAAATAAATAAACTACAATTCAAACAATTTCAACTCCCAAAACCCGGTAGAAATAAGTCACAAGCTTTTAAGAATTTATTCTCTATGTCTCTATACATCAGAGACTAAAGAAAATAAGGAAGACAACATAGTAAGATAGAAGGGGACTCCGGAGTCTGCGGACGCTGGCAGATATACCTCGAAATCTCCTCGTACAACTGGTTTACTGATGCGTGGTCTGATAAGATGTACCTGGATCTGCACAAAAAGATGTGCAGAAGCGTAGTATGAGTACACCACAGTGGTACCCAGTAAGTGCCAAGCCTAACCTCGGTACAGTAGTGACGAGGTCAGGTCAGGCCCTACTGGAGAATAAATAATGGCATGGTAAAATGTTTAAATAATATTATAAGATAAAATGACAATAAAAATGAATCAAGTAGTATGTCACATTTAATTACATCAAATAATGGCAAATAAATACCTCGTGGAAACAAAACAGAATTCTTTTCAACTTTAAGAAAATCACAACAATAATCAAAGGCAACTGCGGCCATAAATCAATATCAACAAGGGCACTCCCGAGGTACCGTCTCGTAGTCCCAAATCATAAATAAATTCACAATATCTCATTTTTTTATATCACCGCGGGAGCATTCATAATTTATTTAAAGAAAATATTTTTTTTCCGAAATAGCATCCCGCATTTTAGCCACCGTTATCACACCGCATGACTTCTAGTAGTCACCCCTACTAGCCACGCGTATCAAGCCACCCTTATCTCACCGCATGCATTTCAACACCCAGATATTATACCACCGCATGCGTATCAATATCACAATTTGCACCTCAAGTACCCAATATTTCAATTTTTCACGAAAAAAAATCTCACGAAAATATTCAAGAATAAATAATTCAGGAAAATAATATTTCAAAATTTTAATACGTCGCTTCAATATCAAAATTTAAAATGTCAAATACTTTATATTAATAATATTTAATTTTAAAAAAATCAACCTTCAAATAATGCACAGTATGAAAGAAACCAAGTTTCAATTAAACAGGTAAAACAGTTAGCAGGAAAAAGGAAAATAAATTAAATATATATATCACAGATCAATGATGAAGAATATAACAAGATAAAATAATTTAATAAATGCGCAACAATGATCTACACAATTTAAAAATATAATCTTTCACATTTAGCCCGTGTACACACTCGTCGCCTCGTGTACACGACTTTCAACCTATTTCAATAATCACATTAATATCAATTCTAGGAAAAATTTCCCCCACACAAGGTTAGACAAGTCACTTACCTCGACTTGCTCCAATTTAACCAAGTATTATACTTTTTCCTCGATTTTTCGACTCCGATCGACTCGTATCTAGTCATAATTAATTCGATACAATCAACAAAATTTATAGTAATCAATTTCATAAGAAAATGTTACATTTTCATTAAAATCCTAAATTAGCTCAAAATTTGCCCGTGTGGCCCACATCTCGGAATCCGACGAAACTTACAAAATCCGATAACAACTCGACCTCCAAATCTTAAATTTTCATTTTTGAAATAATTTGCAAAAATCTTGATTTTTCTTCTATAAATTCACGGATTCATGATGCAAATGAGTATGGAATCATGAAATATAATCAATATAGGATAAGGAACACTTACCCCAATGTTTTTCCGTGAAAATCGCCCAAGAACCGTGCTCCAAAAATCCAAAATGAAATGAATGAAATGACCATTTTTGGTCCTTAAGTTTCTGTCAATCCGTTACTAAAAGTCCATTTTTCGTCACTAAAAGTCCACCAGAAACGGCACTACTAGTCTTCCTTCAATTGATCATAACTTTATGTATAAATTTCCAAATGATAAATGATTTATCTTTCTGTAAACTAGAATCAACCGACTACAACTTTCATGTTTTGCAACTTTTTTGATTCCTTATGAATTGCGAGATATAAACTTCCAAAATTGGCTCTATACATCAGAATTTCTGGTAAAACTGCTCTACCAGCTTTCATTCAATTCATCATAACTTTCTGTACAAATGTCCAAATAATGAATGGTTTAACTTTTTGGAAACTAGCAAAAAACGACTACAACTTTCAAGTTTTGACCATTTTTCGATTCCTTATGAATTACGAGATATAAGCTTCCAAAGTTGGCTCCATACACCAAATATTTCTGGCGAAATTTCTGCAAATTTCCAGCAATCTTCTTTGTCCGAAATCCATTCCGTTTACTTTCCGAATTCCACCCGAACCTTTGGGACCTTAACCAATTATTCCAACATGTTCCAAAATACAATACGAACTTAGTCGAGACTTCAAACCACATCAAACAACATCAAAATGACTAATCGCACCTCAAATCAAAATCTATGAACTTTGAACTTTCAATTTCTACAAACAACACCGGAACCGATCAAATCCAGGGAGCTACGGACTTCTAAATAAAATTCCAATCACGCTCCTAAGTTCAAAATCACCATACGGAGCTGTTGTAATCATCAAAATTCTATTCCGGGGTCATTTGCACATAATTCGACATCTGATCAGTATTTGAACTTAAACTTTAAATTTTTCATCAAAATTCCATATCTCGGGCTAGGGACCTCTGAATTTGATTCCGGGCATACGTCTAAGTCCCAAATCACGATACAGACCTACCAAAACTATCAAAATACTGATCCGAATCCGTTTGCTCAAAATGTTGACCAAAGTCAACTCAGTTGAGTTTTAAAGCTCTAATTCACAATTTAATTCATTTTTCACCTGAAAACTTTCTGAAAAATTTTACGGAGTGCGCACGCAAGTCGAGGAATGATAAATAGTACTTTTTGAGGTCTTAGAATACAAATTAATTATTAAATTTAAAGATGACATTTTAGGTCATCACAAATTTGAAGAGGGAATCAAGGAGGTTTCATTGAGCTAAGTTACTTGAGCCCTAATACTTGTATATATGGTGATTTTTCGTTGTTTAATCAATCTAATTAGTGAAAATGAGGGGTTAGGGATTGTAATTTTTGGAGAAGTAATTTAAGAATTTGAAGGACCAAACGATGTCGGATTTTGATGAATTTGGTATGGTTAGACTCGTGAGTAAATGGCATTTCTAGTTTTGTAAATTTTGTTAGATTTCGAGACGTGGGCCCGGGGGCCGGGTTTGAGCCAATTTCGAGTTTTGGCCTAATTTGATAGTTTTTCTTGTGGACTTCATTCCATTAGCGTATATTGATGGTATTGTACTGATCGTGAATAGATTTGAAGTATTTGGAGGCCGAGGCAAGAGCATTGCGGGTCAGAGATTTGACCGGTTTGAGGTAAGTAACGATTGTAAATGTAGTCCTGAGGGTATGAAACCCCGAATTTCGTATCATTTTACTATTTTGAAGTGATGCACATGCTAGGTGACGGACGTGTGGGCGTGCACTGTTGGGGATTGTGACTTGGTCCGTCCCGTAGCAACTGTAAAGCTGCATATTTTGTGGAAATTATGTGATACTTGTATGTTTTGGAAATAGTTTCTGTAAATTGGGTTGAATGCCATGTATGGGCCTTGTGCTAGTACTCTTTGGACCCTTATGGGGCTTTTCTTACTATCCTCTCACTGTTTTCGATTGAAATTTTATACTCAATCATGGTTATACTTGTTTACTGTATAACTCAGTTTTATGACTCCATTTTGATTCATATAAATGTTGTTTTGGGCCGAATGCCCTATTTATTTACTGAAATTCCCAAGTGGCTTGAGAGGTTTATAACCGAGTGAGGCCGAGTTTGTGAGGATAAATATGGGATCGGGCTGCACGCCGCAGCATATTAGGATAAATATGGGATCGGGTTGCACGCCGCAGCATGTTCGGATTATGGGATCGGGCTGCACGCCGCAGCATGTTTGATATAGGCCGAGGGCCTGAGTGATTTATGCCATGATTTGGCTTAATATAGTGCTTGGGCTGAAGGAGCCCCTCCGGAGTCTGTACACACCCCCAGTAAGCGCAGGTACCTACTAAGTGCGAGTGTCGAGTGCTGAGTGACAGGGAGGCATGAATGATTGTGAAGTATGCCCGAGTGGCAAGAGTGATTGTAAGGTATGCCCGAGTGGCAAGAGTGATTGTGAGGTTTGTCCGAGGGGCTGTATATGAGTGATGCTTTGCCCGAGAGGCTATTTATGATTTTATAATTTTTGCACACCTTTGCATTTTTCTCTGATTAAGAGCTGTTGAAAAATATCCTTAAATGATTTTTACTGGAAACGGGTTTAAACGAGATATTTTTATTCAAATCCTGATTTTAAAAGCATGAGGTATTTTACTGAGATTTCATGATATGAACGGTATACTGCTCAGTCTTTATTTATTGTTGTTACTTACTTAGTTGGCGTACTCACGTTACTACCTACACCTTGTGTGCAGATCCAGGTGTAGCTGGACACGGTAACGGTTGTTGATTATTCTGGTTGCAGATTTTATTGGAGATAGCAAGGTAGCTGTTTGGCGATCGCAGCCCCTTCTCTTCTCCTTCTTATCTTCCTCTAGTTGTATTTAGCTATTTTCCAGGTTGAGTTAGCCTTGATATTATTAGACATATTCTAGTAGATGTTCATGACTAGTGACACCCCGATATCGGGCTTTTCCTTCCGCACTTTTATTTTGATTTGAACTCCTTTACGAAGGTTTTTATGTTAAATAACATTGAAATTATCTTTGAAATGAAAATATCGGTTTGTTTTGGAAATAAGTTGGCTTGCCTAGTTCCACGATAGGCGTCATCACGACAGGGCTTAGTTTGGGTCGTGACAGATTGGTATCATAGCCTAGGTTACATAGGTCTCACGAGTCATGAGCGGGTTTAGTAGAGTCTTACGGATCGGTACGGAGACGTCTGTACTTATCTTCGAGAGGCTGCAGAACCTTTAGGAAACTCCACATTCTTGAATTCTTGTTGTACGAATCTGTTGATTCTAGTAACGAAACATCTATTGTTTCATTCTCTCACAGATGGTGAGGACTCGTTCTACCGGTCAGGAGGGCCAGCCACCAGTACCACCAGCCAGGGCCGCGAGAGGCCGAGGCCGAGGTAGAGGCTATGGTAAGGGCAGAGGTGCAGCCCATACAACAACTGGGGCAATACCTGCAGATCCACCGGTTGTCCCATATCATGACCATGTTCCAGTTGTTGATGCACCAGCTTAGGCACCACATGTACCTATTGTGATTCCAGGCCTTCAGGAGGCCCTAGCTCAGATTCTGACAGCGTGTACAGGCCTTTCTCAGGTGGTCTCTATTTCGACAGCCGCAGCCACTTCTCAGGCCAGAGGAGGCACTCAGACTCCTATCGCTCGCACACTCAAGCAGGTTATTCAGGGGCTTCAGACACCAGAGGCACCACCAGCCCAGCCGGTTATAGTAGCTCAGGATTATGTGGTTCTTGTTATGCCTGAGGATGATCAGTGTAGGTTGGAAAGGTTTGGGAGACTCCAGCCACCACCTTTCAGTGGCATAGAGAGAGAGGATACTCAGGACATTTTGGACAGGTGTCAGAGGATACTCTGTACTATTGGTATTCTGGAGACTTGTGGGGTTTCATTCACTACCTTTCAGTTCTCTGGGGCTGCACTCAGATGGTGGGAGACTTACGAGAGGCATAGGCATGCTGACACAGCACCCCTTACTTGGTAGTAGTTCGCCGTGGTCTTTTTGGAGAAGTTTGTACCTCGATCCCACGGAGAGGAGCTGCGCAGACAGTTTGAGCGGCTTCGCCAGGATGATATGTCTGTGACACAGTATGAGATGCGGTTCACCGAGTTGGCCCGTCATGCGATCTAGTTGTTTCCCACGGACAGGGAGAGGATCATGAGGTTTATTGATTGTCTCACTTATCAGCTACAGTTGCTCATGACCAGAGAGAGGGTTTTGGGTGCTACTTTTGATGAGGTTGTCGACATTGCTCGATAGATTGAGATGGTTCGCGGTCAGGAGAGGGTTGAGAGGGAGGCCAAGAGGCCTCATGGTCAGGGTGGATTCAGTGGTGCTCCTTTTGGGGGTCAGTTCCAACACGGTAGAGGTCGTCATTTTAGACAGGCTCAGTCAGCTCGGCCATTTCATCGGGGTGCATCATCTGGCCATGGTTCTCACAGTTCTCATCAGGGCCACTCATCACTTAGTGCCCTTCCAGCTCAGAGTTCGTCTCGTGCTCCACCTGTTCAGGGCTCTTCCATGCCAGGTTCTTCTACAAGTCATCCCGATACTAGGGGTTCCCTTCAGCCACCAGCACCAAGGAGTTGTTTTGAGTGTGGGGAGCTTGGGCATATGTGGAGGCATTGTCCTCGTCGTCATGGAGGTCTATCTCAGCAGAGGAGCCAGCCTCCGACTTCAGCACCAGTTACCTCACCAGTCAACTCGGGGTGGAGGTCAGCTAGCTAGGGGTCGCCCTAGAGGGGGAGGCAGATCAGGGGGTGGCCAGGCCCGTTTCTATGCCCTCCTTACCAGACCAGATGATATTGCTTCAGATGTTGTGATTACAAATATTGTCTTAGTTTGTCACAGAGATGCCTCACTATTATTTGACACTAGTTCCACGTATTCATATGTTTCCTCGTATTTCGCCCATTTTCTGGATATGCCCCGTGAGTCTTTAGTTTCATCTGTACATGTATCTACTCTTGTGGGCGATATTATTATTGTTGACCGCATATATCGGTCATGTGTGGTGACTATTGGGGGTCTGGAGACCCAAGTGGACCTTTTGTTGCTCAGTATGGTTGACTTTGATGTGATATTGGGTATGGATTGGTTATCTCCATGTTATGTTGTTCTAGATTTTCATGCTAAGATGATGACGTTGGCTATGCCGGTAATTCTGAGGGTTGAGTGGAGCATTTTTGTAGATTATGTACCAAGTAGGGTGATTTCATATTTGAAGGCTCAGCATATAGTTGAGAAGGTTTGTCTATCTTATTTGGCTTTGGTGAGGGATGTTAGTGCAGAGACTCCTGTCATTGATTCTATTCCGGTGGCACGTGATTTTCCGGATGTGTTTCCTGCAGACCTGTCGGGCATGCCGCCTGACAAGGATATTGACTTTGGTATTGATTTAGTGCCGAGCACTCAGCCCATTTTTATTCCACCGTATCGTATGGCACCAGCGGAGTTGAAGGAATTAAAAGAACATCTTTACGAACTCCTTGATTATGGATTTATTCGGCCTAGTGTGTCACCTTGGGGTACACCGGTTCTATTTGTGAAGAAGAAGAATGGTCCCATGAGAATGTGTATTGATTATAGGCAGTTGAACAAGGTCACAGTCAAGAACAAGTATCCTTTGCCTCATATTGATGATTTATTCGACCAGCTTCAGGGAGCGAGGGCATTCTCCAAGATTGATTTGAGGTCCGGTTATCACCAGCTGAATATTCGGGATTCAGATATTCTTAAGACAACTTTCAGAACCCGATATGGCCATTATGAGTTCTTGGTGATGTCCTTTGGGCTGACCAGCCCCAACAACGTTCATGCATTTGAAGGACATTGTATTCCAGCCCTATTTGGACTCATTCGTTGTTGTATTCATTGATGATATCGTGGTGTACTCTCGTAGCCAGGAGGAGCACGCTCAGCATTTGAAGGTTGTATTACAGAGATTGAGGGAGGAGAAGCTTTATGCAAAGTTCTCCAAATATGAGTTTTGGCTCAGTTCTGTAGCATTCTTGGGACACGTTGTGTCCAGTGAGGGTATTTAGGTAGACCCGAAGAAGATAGAGGCAGTGCAGAGTTGGCCCAGACCGTCCTCAGCCACGGTGATTAGGAGCTTTCTTGGTTTGGAGGGTTACTCCATCGCTTTGTGGAGGGATTTTCATCTATTGCATTGCCCTTGACCAAATTGACCCAAAAGGGTGCTCCATTCAGGTGGTCGGATGAGTGTGAGGAGAGATTTCAGAAGCGCAAGACTGCTTTGACCACATCTCCATTGTTAGTTCTGCCATCAGCTTCAAGTTCTTACATTGTGTATTATGATGCCTCGAGGATAAGCATTGGTTGTGTTTTGATGCAGGAGGGTAGGGTGATCGCGTATGCCTCGCGCCAGTTGAAGACCCATGAGAAGAACTATCATGTCCATGATCTTAAGTTAGCAGCCATTGTTCACGCCTTGAAGATTTGGCGTCATTATTTGTATGGGGTTCATTGTGAGATCTATACTGATCACCGGAGTCTGCAGTATCTGTTCAAGCAGAAGGATCTTAATTTGCGTCAGTGGAGATGGTTGGAGCTTCTTAAGGACTATAATATAACTATCATGTACGATCCGGGGAAGGCCAATGTGGTGGCCAATGCTTTGAGTTGCCGGGCAGAGAGTTTGGGGAGTTTAGCATATCTTCCAGCAACAGAGAGACCTTTGGCATTGGATGTGCAGGCCTTAGCAGGCCAGCTTGTCATATTGGATATTTCGGAGCCTAGTCGGGTATTGGATTATGTGGTCTCCAGGTCTTCTCTTTATGACCATATTAGGGAGCATCAGTATGATGACCCTGTGATGACCCGAAATATTATCTTAGAGGGGATTCTAGGGATGTGACTATTGGTGATGACAGCGTGCTGAGAATGCAGGGCCATATATGTGTGCCTAATGTAGATGGGCTTCGAGAGTTGATTCTTGAGTAGGCCCACAGCTCGCGGTATTCCATCCATCTGGGTGCCGCGAAGATGTACCAAGATTTGAGGCAGCACTATTGGTGGAGGCGGATGAAGAAGGATATAGTTGGGTTTGTGGCTCGGTGTCTCAACTGTCAATAGGTTAAGTATGAGCATCAGAGACCGGGTGGCTTGCTTCAGAGATTAGATATCCCAGAGTGGAAGTGGGAGCGGATCACCACGTACTTTATAGTTGGGCTCCCACGGACTTCGAGGAAGTTCGATGATATTAGGGTTATTGTGGATCAGTTGACCAAGTCTGTGCACTTCATTCCAGTTGGTACTACTTACTCTTCAGAGCGGTTGACTTAGATTTACATCCGAGAGATCGTTCGCTGCATGGTGTCCCAGTTTCCATCATTTCAGAAGGGGTTTCACATTGCAGTTTTGGAGGGTCGTGCAGCGAGAGTTGGGTACTCAAGTTGAGTTTAGCACAAATTTTCACCCTCAGACGGACGGGCAGTCCGAGCACACTATTCATATATTGGAGAACATGTTGCGTGCTTGTATCATTGACTTTGGGGGTTCATGGGACCAATTTCTGCCACTCGCGGAGTTTGCATATAACAACAGTTATCAGTCGAATATTCAAATGGCTCCGTACGAGGCTTTGTATGGGAGGAGGTGTAGATCTCCGGTTGGATGGTTTGAGCCGGGTGAGGCTAGGCTCTTAGGTACAGACTTAGTCCAGGACGCATTAGATAAGGTGAAATTGATTCAGGACCGGCTTCGCACAGCGTAGTCTAGGCAGAAGAGCTACGCGGATATGAAGGTTTGTAATGTGTCTTTTATGGTTGGGGAGAAGGTTTTGCTGAAGGTATAACCAATGAAGGGTGTTATGAGGTTTGGGAAGAGGGGCAAGTTGAGACCCCGGTTCATTGGGCCTTTTGAGGTGCGTCAGAGGATAGGGGAAATGGCTTATAAGCTTGCCTTTCCACACAGCTTGTCGAGTGTGCATCCAGTGTTTTCATGTTTCCATGCTCCGGAAGTATATTGGAGATCTGTCCCATGTTTTGGATTTCAGCATGGTTCAGTTGGAGGGTGATATGACTTATGATGTGGAGCCGGTGGCTATTATGGATCGGCAGGTTCGAAGGTTGAGATCAAAAGATATAGCTTTAGTGAAGGTGCAATGGAGAGGTCACCCTGTGGAGTAGGCCACATGGGAGACTGAGCGAGAGATGCAGAGTAGATATCCACGCCTATTCGAGACTCCAAGTATGTTTCTATACGCGTTCGAGGACGAATGGATGTTTAAGAGGGGGAGGATATAACGACCCGGCCGGTCGTTTCGAGAGTTATAGCCCCGTTTCCCCCATTTATACTTATTTTTGTGTTATTCAACTATATTATGTTATATCGGGTTAGTTGGTTCGGGACCGGAGTGGTTTCAGAGTGAATTGAGACACTTATTCTCTTAAGTAGAAACTTAAGTTAGAAAAGTCAACCAAATATTGACCTATGTGTAAACGATCTCGGATTTGAATTCTGATGGTTCTGTTAGCTCCATTAGGTAATTTCGGACTTAGAAGTGCGTCCGGAGTGTGATTTGGAGGTCTGTGGTAGAATTAGGCTTGAATTGGCGAAATTGGAAATTTTTCGATTTCGGTCAACAGTGAAAAATTTGATATCGGGGTCGGAATGGAATTCCGAAGTTGGAGTAGGTTCGTAGTGTCATTTGTGATGTGTGTGCAAAATTTGAGGTCATTCGGACGTGGTTTGGTTGGTTTCGGCATTGGTTGTCGAATTTGGAAATTTAGAAGTTCTTAGGCTTGAATCCGAGGTTAATTTGATGGTTTGATATTGTTTTGAGTGATTCGAAGGTTCGACTAAGTTGGTATGTTGATATATGACTTGTTTGTATTTTTGGATGGGGTCCCGAGGGCCGCAGGGTGATTCCGGGTGGTTAACGGATTTGTCGAAATTGGAAAATGCAGCTGAAGTTGCTGCTACTGCTATTTCCGCACCTGCGAAAGAAAGAGTCGCAGGTGCGTGGCCGCTGGTGCACGTGGGGAGTTCGCATGTGTGGACAGTTCTGGGCTGGGCAGGATGCGCAGGTGCGAGAAGTATGTCGCATCTGCGAGCCCGCAGGTGCGAGACCTAGGGCGCAGATGCGGAAAATGGGAGGCCAAGTCTGGAGCGCAAGTGCGAAGGAATTGGCCGCACCTGTAATCCCGCAGGTGCGGAGGCTGAGAGTTTAAGTGATTCTCGCATGTACGGTCCCGCAGACGTATAGAATAGGCCGCGGGTGCAAAAATCTAGGCAGAATGTATAGATAGCACTTCGCGAATTTTGGTTCATTTTCACCATTTTTTTTTATTTGTGTTTGAAGCTTTTGGGAGAGATTTGAAGAGGGAATCAAGGGGGTTTCATTGAGGTAAGTTACTTGAGACCTAATACTTGTATATATGGTGATTTTCCGTTATTTAATCATTGTAATTAGTGAAAATGAAGGGTTAGGGCATGGGATTTTTGAAGAAGTAATTTAAGGATTTGAAGGACCAAACGATGTCGGATTTTAATGAATTTGGTATGGTTAGACTCGTGAGTGAATGGGCTTTCTAGTTTTGTAAATTTTGTTGAATTTCGAGATGTGGGCCCGGGGGCTGGGTTTGATCCAATTTCGGGTTTTGGCCTAATTTGATAGTTTTTCTTGTGGAATTCATTCCATTAGCGTATATTGATGGTATTGTACTGATCGTGAATAGATTTGGAGCATTTGGAGGCCGAGTCCAGAGGCAAGAGAATTACGGAGTAGAGATTTGACCGGTTTGAGGTAAGTAACGATTGTAAATCTAGTCTTGAGGGTATGAAACCCTGAATTTCGTATCATTTTACTATTTTGAAGTAACGCACATGCTAGGTGACGGGCATGTGGGTGTGCACTATTGGGGATTGTGACTTGGTCCGTCCCGTAACAACTGTAAAGCTGCATATTTTGTGGAAATTATATGATACTTGTATGTTTTGGAAAGAGTTTCTGTAAATTGGGCTGAATGCCATGTATGGGCCTTGTGCCAGTACTTTTGGACCCTTAGGGGGCTTTTCTTATTATCTTCTCACTGTTTTCGATTGAAAATTTATACTCAATCATGGTTATACTTATTTACTGCATAACTCAGTTTTATGACTCCATTTTGATGCATATAAATGTTCTTTTGGGCCGAATGCCCTGTTTCTTTACTGAAATGCCCGAGTGGCTTGAGAGGTTTATAACTGAGTGAGGCTGATACCTGGTTTGTGAGGATAAATATGGGATCGGTCTGCACGCCGTAGCATGTTCGGATAATTATGGGATCGGTATGCACGCCGCATCATGTTTGACATAGGCCGAGGGCCTGAGTGATTTATGCCATGATTTGACTTGATATAGCACTTGGGCTGAAGGAGCTCTTCCGGAGTTTGTACACACCCCCAGTAAGCACAGGTACCTACTGAGTGCGAGTGTCGAGTGCTGAGTGACTGGGAGGCATGAGTGATTGTGAGGTATGTCCGAATGAGAAGCGTTATTTAAAAAGCGAACTTTTTAAAAAGCGAACTTTTTAAATAATATTGCAATACGTCCTTGTCGTAGCATCGAAAATGTTGATTACAAGGAAAGGTTAAAAAAACTCATATTTTAAAAATATTTCTCTACTTTCCATATATGAGTAAATGAATTAATAGTATATTTACGTATGTTTTTGTAAGGATGAAGATTTTATGAAGATGATTTATTTAGAAGAACATTAATTAATTGAGATAGTTCGATCCAAATAAGATATGTAGATCTCGTTTGGACATAAGAAATTTTTTTCACTTTTTCCGAAGAATTTTCACTTTTTTTTCGAAATTAGTTGGCCATAAAATTTTTAATTTTCACTTGAAAATGAATTTTAGAATTTTTCAAAAATTTTAAAAACTCTAAAAAGCTATTTTTAAATTTTTCACTCAGATCACTCAAAAATATTCAAAAACAACCCAAAAGTATATTCATGTTCAAACACAACTCTAGTTTTTAAATATCATTTTTTCTTTTTCTTTTTTTTATTTTTTTTACTTTTTTTTTTTTTTTTAAATTTTACGATTCTTATGTCCAAACGCCCACGTAGTTGATAACATTGACCGACTGTTTTATAGACAATTATACGTTTTATTTTAAGAAATGAAAATATGTGATTAAAAAGCCATGATACAAACAATATGAATGTTGGACATGAAGTTTTCCGGGATGCAATAAAAATGCCTTTCGGCATTCGACATAAATACTGATTGTCACACCTCCTCAGAAGTATGGGAGTTTTTTTCAATTAAAGAGACATTAGTCAAAAAAAAATTATTTATTTAATTAGAGTTACAACTTGGAATAATTATTATGGTGTCTCAAGTCACCGATGTATTTTAAAATTTCAAATTAAGGAAATTGACTCTATTTATGGTTCGCGAACACAGAAGATTGGTTAAGGAATTCTGTTAACCCCGGAGAAGGTGTGAGATACTCCCGGATTTCGTGGTTTTAGCACGGGCGCTTTACAATTACACATGGCTTAATTATCTGAATCATTACATGTTTAAAATATTTTTATGCGTTACCGCTTCTATACTGCTTTTAATTGAGTATTTAACCGCTTTTTAGTATTTGCGGGGTTATTTCTTGAACAAATTACGATGTCGTACACTTGTCGTTTTGGTACACATTGCAAACCGCACCACGTGAAACGCACCCGCGATTTACAACATGTTTATTATTATTATTTGGAATTATGGTCAAGTCATGTGAAACGCACACTTGAATTGGGGTTACGTATCATGACTATGTCACGAAAACCGTATCCATAGTCACGATAATTTATTAATCTAAGCAAGTAGAGCGTGTTTATTTCCTAAAACTAATTTAAGATTGTTGTAGAGGTGATGGTTTATGGACATGGTTTAATTGAAATAAATAAGCTTATTGCTTTCGAAATGATTGTTTACATCTATTACTAATTCATTTGATAAATGCATGAATTTTTAGATAAATTAACAGAAGATGTAAAATTACTATATATTTCATGCGGTTAACTCACTAAACAATGGCCTACTCCTTTAAAACAACAATGAAAGGGAAAGAACCAAGAAAATAAAATCTCTAGTACTTCATTAAGCTCATTCATTCCAAAATGGGCAAAATCAAAAATGCCAAAACCAGTGAAGATGGACAACTAAACATGGCATACTAATACACTAATTTTGAACTAATCTAAAACAAGACAAATAAGCAATAAAATAAGGGAAACCTGATTTCAAATTGGAAAAAAGAAACTTACGATTACTAACAAAATTAAATCAGTAAGAGAAATAAATGATTAACTCAATATCAAAATAGACCTCGAAGTTGAATCTCAACTTTAAATGTTTTATAGCTCTGAAATCCAAAAGCGAACATGACCATGAACGACCCACTCAAACTCGGCAGACTCTGCTCGAACCTCAACTCAACTCAGAATCTTAAGCTATTTCTGGTGGTGCTTTGGAGGTTAGAAGTTGGGTTTCAATGGCTATTTTAAACCTATTTTTTTAGTAGGGTTTTAATGGAGTTTTAGGGAGTGATTTTGGGTGACGTTTTGGGTTGAATTGTTGGAATTTTAAGCTTGTGTAGCTTAAAAAGAGTGAATGAGAAATGGAGGGAAAATAAAATATTTGAGTTTCCCTTCTTGGCAAAGGGACATTGTCCCATATTGGAGGAAGAAAAGACTTTTGATGGGTATATATATAATTGTTGTTCTTCTAGCTCTTAAAGAGTTAAGAAGAAGGCAAGCCTCGCGCCGCCGTCGTTCGCTCGGGTTCGAAAGATCTTGTGATTCGTCTTAAGATTGAGGAAGACAACAAAACAACCGAGAAGAAGTCTCGTGAAAATTCAACGATCATGGGAGCTAATATCGTTGAGGAGACTGCTCCAAAAAGTAAGAAGAGAAAGAGGTCTTCTCGACAGACTAAAGAGCAGAACAAAAAAAAATTCAAGGGCAGTTGCTACAATTGTGGAAAAATCGGTCACAAAGCCCCTGATTGTCGTCTCCCGAAAAAGTATAAGAAGAAGGGACATGCCACATAGTGGAGAAGAATGATGACATTGATGATCTCTGTGCAATGCTTTCGGAATGTAACTTAGTTGGAAATTTGAATGAGTGGTGGATTGACTCTGGAGCCACTCGACACGTTTGTGCTATCAAGGAAGCATTTGCGACTTATTCTACTGCTAGTCCCGAAGAAGAGCTTTCCATGGAAAATACTGCAACAGCCAAGATTGAAAGTTATGGGAAGATATTCCTGAAGATGACTTTCGGCAAGGTGTTAACGCTCAACAACGTTCTTCATGTTCCTACTATTAGGAAGAATTTAGTTTCTACTTCTTTGCTTGTTAAGAATGGATTCAAATGTGTATTTGTTTCTGATAAAGTTGTTGTAAGCAAGAATGAAATGTATGTTGGAAAGGGCTACCTCAGAGAGGGCCTCTTCAAACTAAATGTAATGGTTGTTGACAGTATGAATAAAATTTCAGCTTCTTCTTATTTATTGGAGTCAAATGATTTATGGCATATTCTTTTAGGACATGTCAATTATAAAACCTTGTGGAAGTTAATTAATTTAGAAATATTTCCTAAATTTGAGTGTAATAAATCAAAATATCAAATATGTGTTAAGTCTAAGTTTGTAAAACATCCTTATAAGTCTATTAAAAGGAATTCAAATCCTTTAGACTTAATTCATACTGACATTTATGATATGAAGTCGACACCATCACGAAGTGGAAAAAAGTATTTTATTACTTTTATTGATGATTGCGCTCGATGTTGTTATGTTTATTTGCTTAATAGTAAGGATGAAACAATTGAAGTATTTAAGCAATACAAGAATGAAGTGGAGAATCAAGTGAATAAAAAGATCAAAATGATTAGAAGTGATAGGGGTGGAGAATATGAATTTTTATTTGCAGAAATATGTTTGGAATATGGAATTATCCATCAAACTACTGCACCTTACACAACTCAATCCAATGGAATTGCGGAAAGGAAAAATCGGACATTAAAGAAAATGATGAATTCTTTATTAATAAGTTCCGGATTACCGCAGAGTTTGTGGGGCGAAATTATCCTTACAGCTAATCAAATACTTAATAGAGTACCCCACAACAAAACGCAATCTATTCCATATGAAAAATGGAAAAGAAGAAAATCCATCTTGAAATATTTTAAAGTGTGGGGATGTCTAGCAAAGGTACAAGTTTCTTTACCTAAAAAGGTTAAAATCGGACCAAAAACTGTTGAATGCGTTTTCATTTGATATGCTACAAACAGTAAAGCATGTTGGTTTTTGGTTCATAAATCCGATAATCCCAAAATTTACGTTAATACGGTAATGGAATCAGATAATGCTGAATTCTTTGAAAGCATCTATCCGTATAAAACTGAATGTGAGTCGTAAAGTGAAAGACCTAAACGACCCCGGGAAGAACCAAAGGAAAATACTCCAAGTATAGAAGATCAGCAAACGTCAAAGAACATTTACTTCATTTGGACCAGATTTTGTGACATTCTTGTTTGAAAATGAGCCTCAAACTTTTAAAGCAACTATATCATCTTCTGATTCAGCGTTTTGGAAAGAGGCAGTCAATAGTGAGATTCAATCAATTTTGGATAACCATACATGGGAATTGGTAGATCTTCCTCCGGAAAATAAACCTTTAGGTTCGAAATGGATCTTTAAACGGAAAGTGAAAGCTGATGGCACTATTGACAAATATAAGACAAGACTTGTTGTCAAAGTATATAGACAAAAGGAAGGCCTTGATTACTTTGACACTTACTCGCCAGTAACGAGGATAACATCTATTAGGGTGTTAGTGGCACTAGCGACCGTGTATGGTCTTGAAATCCATCAAATGGATGTTAAAACAACTTTTTTAAATGGAGAATTAGAGGAAGAGATTTACATGGAACAACCTGAGGGTTTTGTGGTTCCTAGTAAAGAAAAGAAAGTGTGCAAACTTGTTAAGTCACTTTATGGACTTAAACAAGCACCCAAACAATGGCATACCAAATTTGACCAAACAATGTTGGCAAGTGGCTTTAAAATCAATGAGTGCGACAAATGTGTTTACATTAAAAACACTCCAGGTTTATTTACAAATGTGTTTATAAATGCTACTAAGTGCATGCTGGCTAGAAATTCGATATGAAAGACTTAGGAGTTGCTGATGTGATCTTAGGAATCAGAATTCACAAGACTCCACAAGGTCTAGCATTATCACAATCTCACTACATTGAAAAGGTACTTGACAAGTTCAAGTATTTGGATTTCAAAATTGCCAAGACTCCAATTGACGTGAGTTATGCACTTCAAAAGAATGAAGGTGAAAGTGACTCACAACTGGACTATGCAAGAGTATTGGGAAGTTTGATGTATATCATGAATTGTACGCGACCAGATATATCATGTGCTATTAGTAAACTGAGTCGGTTTACAAGTAATCCCAATCAAATACATTGGATGGCAATGAAACTAGTTTTGGGGAATCTCAAACATACCCAAAATTACGCTTTGTATTATAACAAATATCCCTCCGTGATCGAGGGATATAGTGATACAAATTGAATCACTGGATCATCTGAAGTTAAATCCACGAGTGGATATATTTTCACAATTGGGGGTGGAGCGGTGTCTTGAAAATCATCTAAACAAACATGCATCGCCCATTCTATAATGGAATCTGAATTCATAATTTCAGATAAGGCCAGTGAAGAAGCTGAATGGCTCCGAAATTTCTTGGAAGATATTTCATTTTGGCCCAAACCTTTGGCACCTATTTGTATATATTGTGATAGTCAAGCGGCAATAGGCAGGGCAGAGAGCGTTATGTATAACAGAAAATCTCGTCATATACGATGAAGACACAATACCGTTAGACAACTACTCTCTAGTGGTGTTATCACAATTGACTACGTAAAGTCAAGAGATAACGTGTCGGATCCACTTACAAAAGGCCTATCTAGAGAGGCAGTTGAAAGATCATCAAAGGGAATGGGGTTAAGGTCTAGGACAAGTCATCATGGCGGTAACTCTACCTAGCAGACTGGAGATCCCACGAGCTAGGTTCAAAGAGATCAAACAAAGTTATGAATGACGATTCAACATTGTCAAATAATTTAACCCATTCTTGTGATGAAGACAATGTTCAGAAATCGAGGTAAAGCATTAAGGCTTTTTGATGAGTCAACAAAGCTTAAAGGTTTTTTAATGATTTGCTAAGTCTGGCAGGATATGACCAGATAGTGTGTCTATAGGATTACACGTTTAGAAATCACCTATGTGAGTGTGAAGTGTAAGCCGCTTCAAGGGGAATGAAAGTAAAGGCCCATTCTCTAAGCACTCATGAAACCAGGCGGTGTTCACGGCTGGAACGAACACAACCGTGAGAACCATAGATGGTTAAGGATTGATTGTGTGACTTATGTTATCTAGGTATACAACAAAGCTCGACGGTTCAAAGATATCAAATCTACCGTTTGACCGAGTATATTCGAAATAAGTTCACTACGGAAAGTTCAAAGGGAAACATATTTATCCAGATGCAATTAATTCTTGCATGTAAAACATACACGCGTCCGTGCATTCCTTTATTTTATAGCCATTCCCCATTCATGTGGGGGATTGTTGGGATTTTAAGCTTGTGTAGCTTAAAGAGGGTGAATGAGAAATGGAGAAAAAATAAATATTTGAGTTTCCCTCTCTCGCAAAGGGACATTGTCCCATATTGGAGGAAGAAAAGGCTTTTGATGGGTATATATATAATTGCTCTTCTTCTAACTCTTAAACAGTTAAGAAGAAGGCAAGCCTCGCGCCGTCGTCGTCGCTCGCTCGGCTCAGCTTCGACTTTGGTCAAAGATTAATTGATTAATCTTTTTGGACAAAATTCCTTTTAATTATTTAATTAATTAATTAAATTATTAACGAAAAATTCAATCCGGAATAACCCATGACCCGCGACCCGGTCCGGTCATGCCCGTTTTTTTTTTCCGAATTATTTTAAATTCATCAGGCCCGCAATATTTCAAATACCCCTTTTCCAACGGCCATGGCTGTTTCTGAAAGGTTGCAAACCTTTTCAGAAACAATGCTAGCAACTCTATAAATAGAGTTTGAATCCCAGAATCTTTCCTTACGAAATTTTCTGAGCTTCATTCTTCTGCTAAAAAATTCCAGTGTGTTTTACAGCCTTCGAGTGGCTCGCTGTTTCACCGGTGTTTTGGTACCAACACTCCGGTGAGTTAAATCGTTTTATCCTGGGAGGATATATTCCAGCACCTCGGATACTTGAGGGGAATAATTTTCTTAAGGACACACTGTGTATTCAGTGGGCTCGATTTATTCCTATACTATTTTTTTCAGAATTTATTTCGTTAAACAAGTATTACTAACTTTCTGTTTTGTTTATATATTTCAGAAAATTTAATTGTTTATTACAGCAATACAGAACTATAACAGAAAGGCAGCTGCTTGGAAGTTGTTTTACGGCTGAACAGTGTGAAGTTTTGGGGCTGATTTGGAAGCTTTATGTGGTGGTGTTAACGGAGTTTTGGTGGTGGAGTTTGGTGGTAGATCTGTTAGCTTGAGAAAGAAGTAGCGGACTAAGTAAAGGGAAAAATTCCCAGAAGCTAATGCCTTACCCCTTGTCTCGTCACTCTATCTATTTTTTTATCCCTTTTTTCCTCTGTTATTCTTGTACAGAGTTTAAGAAAAGAAAAAAATGCTTTTGAAATTTATGGTCTTAAAAGCTTAAGTGATAAAACATTTATGGGGTCATGACATTTGTATGATTATAAACGCTAAGGATAAAATATATAAAATAAAGAATTTAAAATTAAATTATTTTTAAACAAAAAAATAATAATATTTATTTTAAAACATACTAAAATTCTATATAAATTGAAAAAGAACGAGTATACAGAACTCCCACCAGATTAATGGGCTTGAAGAACAAAAAAAAGAATATTAAAAATGTGTGATCCCATCAAAAGTAAAATGCCAAAATTAACAATTGTTATCAAAAGGAATCAAATTCTGTTATGGATGGAAGGTGGGCAAGTGATTTTGAGGGAGGATACAGAGGAAAATCAGTTTAGTAGGTGGGACCCACAAAAAAGAATAGGAAAATTAAGGACGGACAAAATATAGGGGGCGTAAGGGGATTTACAACTACAACTATCTGATTCTCTTTCCACCTTTTCTTTCTTCTTTGATTTCTTTCCTTTTGGCTTTCGCGTTCTTTGCTTTTTGTTTTTCTTTATTTTAAAAATAAAAATAAAAATATTACTCCTACTTGATTAATATAGAAAGATTAAAATACTAACTACTCAAAATTCTTTTATGAAAAATACTTAACTTCAAAAAAAAAAGAGTAGACTCGTTAAAATATATTTTTTGAAACTTTTTCTTTCTTTTGAAAATGGGAACACAATTAAAATATAAAATTGTGGTTATTTTTTGTTTTTTTCTATTTATCTAGTGAGGTCTATTAAAAAGTAAAAATAAAATCTAAAATATTAATTAAACCTAAAAGCTATTTGAATACTAAAGCTGGTAAAAAAAATCATGTATAGTCAAAAGTTAGATGTTCACACTCATTACCATTGATTTGGCCACCGAATTTTTACACTTTTAATATACTTACTTCAAGTCTTGCGAGATCATAGAGCATTTTCCAACAGATTAATCTTTTAGAGCAGAATCCAGGTAGTTTATTTTAAATTAACAAGCCAAGTGGCATTATAAAAACTATTAGTCATGCACCCAATTCATAAAGCATGACGATTTCATATTTCTCAATAACTTCTGAGTTTTGAAAGTATAATTAATCATCTCCAAATTTTATTACAATTTGTGTTGAGCAAGGACGAAGATTTCATATTTCTTGTCAAAATTGATAAAAAAATCTGAGGAGATCGAGTTACAAGATGTTTAATTCTAGAGAAGTTACACTAAGTTTATAAATTTGATGCAATCTAAATTAAAGATGAAGAGATAAACAAGGAGATAATCAAGATGACCAGAAAAGTTGAAGAAGATAATGACAATACAATATAATTATCATTGGAATTGGTGGAAAGGAACACAACAAGAATACCATATATAAGGAAATATTAGGTGAGATACACTTGTAATAAAGTTTAAGTAAAAACAATTATGGCAAATTTGGCACAGAAAGAAGAACCTGCATATTATTGCAAGTTGGTTTCGACTAAGGATGAGATTTCATATTTCTTATTAAAATTGATAAAAATTTGAGGAGATCAAGTTACAAGATATTTAATTGCAGAGAAACTACAAGAAATTGGAAAAACTGGTGCATTTGAGTTGAAGATGAAGAGATAAACACAGAGATAATAATATGGAAGACCAGAAAATACAAAGAAGATGATGACGACCCAATATAATTACGTAAAAAGTCCAAATATGTCTTTCTACTATATGAAATTGAGCACATTTGTCATTTGTTAATACTTTAGCTCAAATATGCCCTTACCGTTACATAGTTGGTCCATATATACCCTTAAACTTACGCAGTTGGCCCATATATGCCATTTCCGAAACGGAATCCACCAAAACTAATTAGCTCTTTCGTTAATTGTATTAAAGTGTATTACAAACACTATTTCCTTTTTATTAGTATTTTTTTCTTTACCTATCTCTTTTCTTTCTTCTTTCTTCTTTTTTCTTTTCTTCTCTTTTTTTTTTCTTTTTCTTTTTCCCTTATCCGATTTCCTCCATTACTGATATCTTCTCCATTTTTGTCACCAATTTCACTTGACAAAACTCATAAATTTCAATTACTAAGAAAATTCACGCATAAGAATATTTTAATAGATCATATATTTGTCAATTTTTAAATTTTTACTGAACATATATTTAGTTCTAAAAAATTTAACAAAGTAAGATTGAAATAATATTTATGTAACAAAAAATCCGAAAAATCCAACAAAATTGAACAATCTAAACCGATATAATTGGTATCAAAACCGAACCAACCCGTTCCATGTATACCCCTAATTTACATAGTTAATAAAAAAAATAGAAAATGTCCAGCTGAAAAAGATGAAAAAAGACTAGCAACTCAAATTTATAACACTACAACTTGAACTCTAAGCTTTTAATCATTCAATTATCTTTCTAAAAATAATTTAAATATTTTGGTCTTTTGAGTATTGTTCAAGGTTGAGATATTTTTGTTATTTTAAAGTTTAAACCATAATTTTTGGAACAGTTTAATTTCGTTTATTTAGAGGGCTAGTGAAATTGTAACTTGATTACCTTATAGGAAAATTTTCTTAGTAATTGGAATTCATGAGTTTTGTCAAGTGAAATTGGTGACGAAAATGGGGAAGACATCAGTAATGGAGGAAACGGATTAGGGAGAAAGAAAAAGGAAAAAAAAAGAGAAGAAAAGAAAAAAGAAGAAAGAAAAGGGAAAGGTAAAGAAAAACGTACTAATAAAAAGGAAATAGTGTTTGTAATACACTTTAATACAATTAAAGAAAGAGCTAATAAGTTTGGGTGAATTCCGTTTCGAAAAGGACATATGTGGGCCAACTGTGTAACTCTAAAGGCATATATGGACCAACTATGTGACGGTAAGATCATATTTGAGCTAAAGTATTAACGAAGGGCAAGTGTGCTCAATTTCGTATAGTACAAGGGCATATTTGGACATTTGCCCATATAATTATCATTGGGATGGTGAAAAGAAATGCACAATAAAAATATCTTGTATAAGGAAGTATTAGGTTAGATGCACTTAATTACATAATTGCCATAAAATTAAAACAAATAAAAGAATCACATACATCTAATTAAACATTAATTGTTTATCTTCGTAAAATACTTATAATTTTTTTCCCATGTATAATATTTTACTCAAATCATTATTCTAATAATATTGATATTATTGTAAATTATACTCCGTCTTATATGACGTGGCATATACGTGCAACGCACGTTCCGAAAAACTAGTTGAATAAAAAATGTCCTAAATAGTGAGTTCAAATAATTATTCTAGCTAATTTAGAACTGAGGGTAATTGTAGTTGCTTTGAAATACTTATCTTAGTGGGCGTTTGGACATAAGAATTGTAAAATTTCAAAAAAGGTGAAATATTTTTAAAGTGAAAATGGTATTTGAAAATTAAGTTGAATTTCGGTATCAAGCACCCAAGACATGTAGCTTTTGCCCGATATATCCAGGGCTACAAACTCAAGTTTAGAAAGATTTGACATTATTTAGAAAAAGAAAGTTCGTACCTCTGATACTTTCAAAGTATTTTCTCGAGATGGCAGAGTCTCGTGCTGATAACGTGTTATAAAATAAAGACTGTAAAGTAAAGACAAGTATAGAGAGAAACTGATATATTATTCAAACTTCAAACTTATGTACATAATGAACTGAATTCTCCTCTATTTATAGAAGAAAGGAAGCTGCTGTGTAAGCTGCTACTGCAAGCTGCTGTGTAAGTTGCTACTGCAAGCTGCTGTGTAAGCTGCTGCTCTAAACTGTTGTGCCAGATATAGATAATCTTCTATCATGAGTAATATTTATCCATAGCGGAGTACCGAAAGGATAAGCTTCTTTAGGAGGCTTATTTCCAATAGAGTACTAAATAGATAAACATATTTATGGCGGAGTCTCATATGGATAAACTTCTTCAGGAAGCTTATTTACAACGGAGTACTAAATGAACATCCATAATATAATATATTCATAACACTCCCCCTTGGATGTTCATTAAAAGATAATGTGCCTCCTTAAAACCTTACTAGAAAAAACCCCGTGGGAAAAAATCCTAGTGAAGGAAAAAGAGTACACATATTTAGTAATACGCATTGCTAATTGCCTCATTAAAAACCTTATAAGGAAAACCCTGTGGGAAAAAACCTTAATAAGGAAAAAGAGTACATCGCGTATTTTACTCCCCCTGATGAAAACCTTGTTTCAAATATTTAAGTCTCCGCATTCCAATCTTGTATACCATCTTCTCAAAAGTTGAAGTTGGTAAAGATTTGGTGAATAAATCTGTCGGATTGTCACTTGAACGGATTTGTTGCACATCAATGTCACCATTTTTCTGAAGATCGTGTGTGTAGAATAATTTTGATGAAATGTACTTCGTTCTATCTCCTTTTATAAATCCTCCCTTCAATTGGGCTATGCATGCAGCATTGTCTTCGTATAAAATTGTGGGTCTTTTCTCACATTCCAAACCACATTTTTCTCGAATAAAATGAATTATTGATCTCAACCATACGCATTCCCTACTTGCTTCATGAATAGCTATTATTTCAGCATGATTTGAAGAAGTAGCAACAATAGATTGTTTTGTGGAGCGTCATGATATGATAGTACCTCCACATGTAAACACGTATCCGGTTTGAGATCTAGCTTTATGGGGATCAGATAAATAACCTGCATCTACATAACCAACAAGATCTGCACTATCTTTGTTAGCATAAAACAAACCCATATCAAGAGTTCCCTTTAAATATCGCAATATATGCTTAATCCCGTTCCAATGTCTCCGTGTAGGAGAAGAGCTATATCTTGCTAGTAAATTAACAGAAAATGCTATGTCAGGCCTTGTAGCATTAGCAAGATACATAAGTGCACCAATTGCACTGAGATAGGGTGTTTCAGGACTCAGGAGTTCCTCATCCTCTCCTGGAGGTCGGAACGGGTCCTTATTCACTTCAAGTGATCGAACAATCATTGGTGTACTCAATGGGTGTGCTTTGTCCATGTAAAAGCATTTTAAGACCCTTTCTGTATAGGCAGATTGATGGATAAAGATCTCGTCTGCTAAATGTTCAATTTGCAGACCAAGACAAAGTTTTGTCTTCCCAAGATCTTTCATCTCAAATTCTTTCTTAAGATATTCAATTGACTTTTGGAGCTCTTCTGAAGTTCCAACAAGATTTATGTCATCAACATAAACAGCAAGTATAACAAATTCTGAAGCCATTTTCTTTATAAAAATACATGGACAAATAACATCATTTATGTAACCCTCTTTCAGCAAATATTTACTGAGGCGATTATACCACACGCGCCCAGATTGCTTTAAACCATACAAAGATCTTTGTAATCTGATTGAGTACATTTCCCGAGATTTTGAATATGCTTCAGGCATTTTAAATCCTTCAGGGATTTTCATGTAAATTTCATTATCAAGTGACCCGTACAGATAAGCTGTAACCACATCCATTAGATGTATTTCAAGCCTTTCACGTAAGGCTAAACTGATGAGATATCGAAATGTTATGGCATCCATAACGGGTGAATATGTTTCTTCATAATCGACTCCAGGTCGTTGTGAGAATCCTTGTGCGACAAGGCGAGCCTTGTATCTTTCAACTTCATTTTGCTCATTCCTTTTTCGCACAAAAACCCATTTATGACCAATTGGTTTTATACCATGAGGTGTTTGGACTACTGGTCCAAAGACCTCTCTTTAGCAAGTGCGTTCAATTCTGATTGAATTGCCCCTTGCCATTTTGGCCAATCAGATCTTTGTTGACATTCATCGACAGATCGGGGTTCAAAATCCTCACTATCTTGCATAATGTTAAGTGCAACATTATATGCAAAAATATTATCCACCACTATTTCAGATCGATTTAAATTAATTCCCATCACCAGTAGAACTTATTAAAAGTTCTTCGCTCACTTGAGTCTCGGGTTTATTGATTTCTTCAGGAATCTCATAACTAATCAGATCTTGGGTCTCTTCAGGAGATCCCTTCATAATATCATTTTGATCATTTGTCGATTTTCTTTTTCTAGGATTTCGATCCTTAGAACCCATAGGCCTACCACGCTTCAGGCGTGCTTTAGGTTCACTAGCTCTCATGCTAATAGATGGTCCTGCTGGGACATCAATTCGAATAGGCACATTCTCTGCAGGGATATGTGACTTAGTTATCCTTTTCAAATCAGTAAATGCGTCTGGCATTTGATTTGCTATATTCTGTAAATGGATGATCTTCTGGACCTCCTGATTACATATAGGGGTACGTGGATCAAAGTGAGATAATGATGAAACTTTTTACATAATTTCTCTTTTGATTTCCTTTTTCTCTCCCCCTAATTGTGGGAAATTTGTTTCATCAAATCGACAATCTGCAAATCGAGCAGTAAATAAATCTCCCGTCAATGGTTCAAGATAGCGAATAATAGAGGGTGATTCAAACCCAATATATATTCCTAACCTTCTTTGGGGGCCCATCTTACTGCGCTGCGGTGGTGCTACTGGCACATATACAGCACATCCAAAAATTCGTAGATGGGCAATATTTGATTCATGACCAAAAACTAATTGTGACGGAGAATATTTATTATAATGTGTTGGTCTGAGACGGATAAGTGATGCTGCGTGTAATATAGCATGGCCCCAAACAGTAGTGGGCAATTTTGTTTTCATAAGTAGTGGTCTTGCTATCAATTGCAATCGTTTAATAAATGACTCTGCAAGGCCATTTTGAGTATGAACATAAGCTACCAGATGTTCAACTTTTATCCCAACTGATAGACAATAATCATCAAAAGTTTGAGATGAGAATTCTCCAGCATTATCAAGGCGAATAGCCTTTATAGGATAATCTCGGAATTGTGCCCTTAATCGAATTATTTGGGCTAATAACTTTGCAAACGCCAGGTTGCGAGATGATAATAGGCACACATGAAATCATCTTGAAGATGCATCTATTCGGACCATAAAATATCTAAATAACCCACTTGGTGGGTGAATAGGTCCACATATATCCCCATATATACGTTCTAAGAAGGTAGGGGACTCAATGCCAACCTTCATTGGTGATGGTCTAGTGATCATTTTGCCTTGATAACAAGCATCACGAGAAAATTCATTATTTGTAAGAATCTTCAGGTTCTTTAATGGATGCCCACTCGAATTTTCAGTAATTCGTCTCATCATTATTGATCCAGGATGGCCCAAACGGCCATGCCAAAGCACAAAAGTATTTGAATCAGTAAACTTCTGGTTTACGATAGAGTGTGTTTCAACTGTACTAATCTTTGAATAATATCCAGAAGATAAAGTTGGTAACTTTTCTACAATGCATTTCTGGCCAGAAATATTCTTTGTAATACAAAGATATTCCACATTCATTTCATCTATTGTTTCAACATGATACCCATTTCGGCGGATATCTATAAAACTCAACAAGTTTCTTCGGGACTTAGAGGAGTACAATGCATTATCGATAATAAGTTTTGTTCCCTTAGACAGAAATACAATAGCTCTTCCGGAGCCTTCAATCAAACTTATATTATCAGAAATTGTAGAAACATTTGCTTTTTCCTTATGCAAATAAGAAAAGTATTTCTGATCTTTGAATATGGCATGAGTTTTTCCACTATCAACTACACAAATATCTTCATGATTGGTCTTTGATCCAAACATAATTTGAGGATTATCCATATTCTTCAAAATGACATAAACAAAATAAATATGATAGTAAACGTTATAACTTTTATTTATGTACAACAATTACATAACTATACTATCTACTACAAATAACAGAAATAAAAATATTTACATCTATATAGATTCACTACTGATCACATGACTTGTTTCTCCTTCTGGGAGTGCAAAGTAATCAACTACATCCAAATGCATGAAGTTTAAATTATCTTCAGAAATAAAATTTGCTTCAGCATTTTTCTCTGTCTTCTTCAGGGAAGCTTGATATAGCTCAACCAGGTGCTTTGGCGTACGACATGTACGTGACCAGTGCCCTTTTCCTCCACATCTATAGCATGCATTTTCTGGCTTTGCTGTTTGCACCGCTTCATGCTTTTGTTCCTTCCTTTTCCACTGCTGGTGGTGAGGAGGGTTCTTTGGTGCATTATTATTACCACGATTAGATTTTCCTCCCCGACCACGGCCATGACCACGACTGGGACCACGTCCTCTTCCACGTTTAGCTTGGTAGAAGTTTGTCTCATTCACTTCAGGGAATGGACAAGAACCAGTAGGTCGGCTTTCATGGTTTTTCATTAATAGCCCATTATGTTGCTCGGCTACAAGAAGATGTGAGATAAGTTCAGAATACTTTTTAAATCCCATCTCTCGATATTACTACTGCAGGAGCATATTCGAGGCATGAAAAGTGGTGAAAGTTTTTTCCAACATATCATGATTAGTAATATTATCACCACATAGTTTCAATTGGGAAATAATTCTGAACATAGCAGAATTATACTCACTGATAGATTTAAAATCTTGTAGCCTTAGATGAGTCCAATCATAACGTGCCTGTGGAAGAACGACCATCTTCAGGTGGTCATATCTATCTTTCAAATTATTCCACAGTATGACTGGATCTTTAACAGTAAGATATTCCATTTTCAGGCCCTCATCAAGGTGATGGCGTAGGAATATCATTGCTTTGGCACGGTCTTGGTTTGATGCCTGATTTTTATCTTTGATGGTGTCTGCCAGACCCATCGCATCAAGATGAATTTCGGCATCAAGCACCCAAGACATGTAGCTTTTGCCCGATATATCCAGGGCTACAAACTCAAGTTTAGAAAGATTTGACATTATTTAGAAAAAGAAAGTTCGTACCTCTGATACTTTCAAAGTATTTGCTCGAGATGGCAGAGTCTCGTGCTGATAACGTGTTATAAAATAAAGACTGTAAAGTAAAGACAAGTATAGAGAGAAACTGATATATTATTCAAACTTATATCAAACTTATGTATAAAATAAAAACTTATGTACATAATGAACTGAATTCTCCTCTATTTATAGAAGAAAGGAAGCTGCTGTGTAAGCTGCTACTGCAAGCTGCTGTGTAAGCTGTTTGTAAGCTGCTGCTCTAAACTGTTGTGCCAGATATAGATAATCTTCTATCATGGGTAATATTTATCCATAGCGGAGTACCGAAAGGATAAGCTTCTTTAGGAGGCTTATTTCTAATAGAGTACTAAATAGATAAACATATTTATGGCGGAATCTCATATGGATAAACTTTTTCAGGAAGCTTATTTACAATGGAGTACTAAATGAACGTCCATAATATAATATATTCGTAACAGTTTGTTTGATATTTTGGACTTGTACTATGTAGTTTATTCCAATTCCCAACTAATATAAGGAGCCAGGATTGAGAACAAATACAATCAGTCTCCTTATACATTACATAACAATAACCACTCAAAGTCTCTCCCCTCTCTGCTCAAAAAAGCGATGGCAGACACGCTCGCTGCTCTGAGGTCTTTAATGTCTTCTCACTCTCCTCCTCTCCATGTTTTGATCGTTCCTTCTGAAGATTATCATCAGGTTTCTCCTTCCCTTCCATTTAGCTTTAGGAGTTATTGCTGTATTGAAACACATGATATTCAATCAATCAAACAATTTCAGTTTCAAAGTTTTTGTGTTTTTTCTATTCAAGTGTTCTAGGTCTAATTTCTATACCTTGTTTTGTGATTTGACAGAGCGAATATGTATCTGCACGGGACAAGAGGCGCGATTTTGTCTCTGGATTCACCGGAAGTGCTGGTTTGTCCTCTTTTCTCCGGCTTTTTTTTTATAAATTATAAATAAAAAATGATCGGCCACTTGATTTTGTTAAATTTATATACGATTCTGCTAAATTTTTGTTATCAATTTGCTTAGATATTCTATTCATGATTGTGATGTGATAGCCTTTTCTTAGTGTGTATCCGGATCGTATAAGATGGACAGAACTTACTAGAAATATTGTGTTTACTGCGATAGGACTAGCACTCATAACAATGAATGAAGCACTTTTGTGGACGGATGGACGCTACTTCTTGCAGGCAGCTCAGCAGCTTAGTGAGCAGTGGAAGCTCATGCGTATGGGAGAAGACCCTGCAGTTGATATTTGGATGGCAGATGTGAGTACTCCTTCATGGTGTCTTGCAACTGTTTGCATTTTGTGAAGGCCGTAGAGCTAGCACATAATTAGCCTATTTTAGAGTTGGTGAGAAAGATACTAACTCCTAAGTTTTAGCGGAAATTGAACCAAGGTTTAGTGCATAAAAGTACAGTTGCCTTGTTGGTCTTGTCGTTGTTAAATGAAATTACGAAAGGATAAAGCAAATTCTAAATACTTAATACATCTTTATCAAATAAAATAAGAAAAAAGAAACAAAATATCTAGTATATCCTTGATCATATTAGAGGAATGCGAAATAAAATAAGCCTTAACTACTGGAAGCTCTCTCTCACCCCATTAGCGATCAGGAAAAATTGTAACGTTTCAAGAACTTTTGTTCCCCTGTCCAGATTTTCCCTTCAATTATGCTGTCTCCCCTGAAATAATGGAAGTGTGCTTTGATTCTTCTGCTGAAATTTCTGGTTAGATGAGTAGCAATTTTTTGATACTCAATTTGAGTTAACATATGTGATTATGTGCTATATGCTAGAATCTACCAAAGGATGCAGCTGTTGGTGTTGATCCATGGTGTATATCAGTAGATACTGCACAGAAGTGGGAGCGTGCTTTTGCTAAGAAACAACAAAAGTTGGTTCAAACACCTAAAAACTTGGTGGACGAAGTTTGGAAAAATCAGCCACCTGCCGAAACAAATCCTGTGGTCGTGCATCCATTAGAATTTGCTGGTCGCTCTGTTGCAGATAAGTTGAAAAAATTGAGAGAAAAGCTTGTAAAGGAAAAATCTCGTGCTATGATAATAACGACACTTGATGAAGTAAATCTGTAACCCCTGAATCCAAGTTTATTCATCTTACTGTTTTGGTGAATTTGGTCTTATATACTCTTTATTACTTCAATATATGATTTCATTTTGCAGGTTGCCTGGTTGTATAATGTCCGCGGCACAGATGTATCATATAGCCCGGTTGTTCATGCATTCGCTATTGTGACATTAGACTCGGCCTTCTTCTATGTGGATAAAAGAAAGTTGTCATCTGAGGTGCATCTGCACTGCATAACCATTTGATTTAGGTTCAATACTATTCTCCTTATTTCCTTCTCTTAAGTAAGCATGTTAATGTCCCAGGCAAACTCTTACATGAAGGAAAATGGAATTTTTGTACGGGATTACGGTGAAGTTAGCTCAGATGCAGTCTTGCTTGCGTCTGATCAACTCACTGCTTCCTCATCTGACAAAACTCCAACCGGATTTTCAAGGAACACAGAGAGTAATGATGGCAAGGCTACAGGAAATGGTGCCATTCCAGCTGCAGAGTTTGTGAATGACCTCATTTGGGTTGACCCTTGTGCATGCTGCTTTGCTTTGTACTCAAAACTGAATGCTGATAAAGTCCTCCTTAAGCAGTCACCTTTGGCCCTTGAGAAAGCCCTAAAGGTGATGCATACTATCTAGGAATATTCTTACCCCCAAAAAAGTTGTCTGAGTTTTTGATGATTGTAAGTCTGATAGGTGTTTTCACAGACTTTGTTGAGTGCTTGTTGGGTCAAGTGGATCAGTACTCCACTGAGAAGAAAATTAAGAAATAGGGAGAGGGAAAGGGAGTCTCTTGACCGATGCATGGGCAACCAAATATAAGTTTAGTGCATATCAGCTAAAAGTAGGTAGGCGAAGATTAAGTTAAAGGCGGCCAAATAATGGGTTATTTTACATTTCCAAAAATTGCATCTTGTACACTCAATATGCCACAGCATTTTGTACTGAAGCTGAGTTAAGGACACTTGATGGTAGTTGAGCACATCATAGACCTTTATGATTTCCTGGATTGGCATTCTATTTCCAGTTATAATTTGACTGAAAACATCGCGTTAAGATCACCATATAGTTGAGTCACTTTAGAAGTTTTCCTATTTTTTGAAGTACAATATTATCATCTTGATTCTTTTCTCTTTTCTCTTGCATCTCCGATAACAGATGCAGACAAATGAGTAAAAGATCACCATTTTGGGGAAAATTTATTTGTGCCATGTGAGTAATTACACGTAATATTCCTTTTCAAATGTATTTAAGCACTTCCCTTTGAATTTATGACTGACCAAAGCTTAGTTCAATAGGGGTCCTATTTTTCTTGTTGTAATCAGATTTATTGGTGTCAAAGATTTTCATATGAGCTTAGTGCGCTGGTAAGGATTACTAAACCAATTCCATTATGATTTTTAAGATTACAAAATCAAATCACTTATGGTTTTGTAGTTACAGTGTTCTCCTTTGCTTGCTATTTGTTGGGAGTAATTATGTTATTTTCCTTCATTTCTGTTTGTTTTAAGGCCCTACTCCTCACCCCCTAATTTCTCAGTCTTCTTTTGGCTCTATGTCAATTTGGATCTGTCCTATAGTGCGGAGGAACAGACCACCAATATCATTGGGTAGTGTCTCTTAGAAGTTGCCAGATTTACTAGGATTTTGGAAATGCATTGTGTGTTTTGTTATTTAGTTCTTTCTCTAAATCTTATTGTTGATTCTAAATGACTGGATTATATTTCTAGAATCCTGTTGAGATGGAAGGATTGAAGAAGGCCCACATTCGGGATGGGGCAGCTGTCGTGCAGTATCTCGCCTGGCTGGATAAGCAGGTAAGTGATAGCTTCTTAGAACCTTTCGTGTTTTCTTCGTCGTGTGCTGCATTGACAATTTACTGAAAAGCTTCTCTGAGGTAAAATAACAGTTTGGTTAAATACTGCCTATTGCACTTGCCATCGTCCCCCAAATTTTATGAGATTATGTTACTCCTACATGTGTATAGGTTGTCATTCTTATCATCATCAATCTCCATATTGTGGCAGAGACGCCGTCTGTCTCCAGTTGGATAAGATATTAGATCTACCTACAGTGGTGGACCTAGGATTTAGGCGAGTGGGTTTGGCGGCCCAAGACAAACAACTAGGGTCTTCCTTTAGTGGGAGTTGAGATGACGTCACTGAGGAACAGCACCAAACTTCATCGCGTTGACCCTGCCTTCTTTTTCTTTATCTGGTGTCATTTTGCCCCAACGGTTTTAGGAAAATCTTTCTGTACTACTGTTTGGGGAAAAAGGAAAAAAAATAGGCAGCATATTCTACTCCGAATAATTTATTAAATTACAATTTTTATGCTATTTCAATTTCGGCCTTTTACTCAAAGCTTCACTTCTTAATGTTTATATTTTCTTTTCATCATTGTAAATTCATAAAATGACAATTTAACAAGAACAACACAGAAATCAAGATTACAAATTATAAACAATAACACATAATGCAAGATTAGAAAATAACAAATAAACAACAAAATAAGAAAATAACATAATAAATTAACCACTAAAAAGTTCTAAAAATTAATATGAACCAACCAAAAGAGCAATAGAGCAGCTGGGCATTAGAGCAAGCAATGGATGGCAGAAAGAGGCTTAGCCATGTTGGTGTACATACATATGAAGTGGCTTGCAAGGAATTATTAATTTTAGATATTTGTGTGTCAAGAAAATATGTAGAAATCTCTAGTGCTAAGATAACCTCAAATTATTGAGTACAATAACAACAAACCCAGTATATTCCTACACGTGGGGTCTGGGGAGGGTAGTGTGTACGCAAACCTTATTCCTACCTAGTGAAGGTAGAGAGGCTGTTTCCTATAAATCCTCTGCTCAGAAAAGGTGAGAAGAAGAAAGAAGTAGAAAAAGAAAAAGAAAAGTATCAAACAGTAACAACAAGGAAATACGATAACTGAAGCGAACTAAACAACATGACGTAATATAGATCTAAGAATATAAATGTACATGAGTGCTACTAGTAATTCTGGTAAGAAAAAGGAAAATTTTCAACTACCTACCACCTTTCTATCCTAATTCTCGACCTCTACACCCTCCTATTAAGGGTCATATCCTCAGTAAGCTGAAGCAACACCATGTCCTGCCTAATCACCTCTCCCCAGTACTTTTTTGGCCTACCTTGACCTCTTCTCAAATCCGCCATGACCAACCTCTCATACCTCCTAATAGCAGCATCAGTGCTTCTCCTCTTAACGTGCTCGAACCATCTCAGTTTCGACTCCTGCATCTTGTTCTCCAGGAGGCTACTCCCACTTTGTCCTGAATAACTTTATTACTAATCTTATCTCTCCTGATATACCCACTCATCCATCTCAACATCCTCATTTTTGCTACTTTCATTTTCTGAACATGGGGGTTCTTGACTGGCCAACACGAAGTCCAATGCAACATAGTTGGTCTAACCACTACTCTGTAGAATTTACCTTTTAAGTCTTGGTGGCACATTCTTATCACGTAGAACACCAGACACGAGCCTCCATTTCGTCCATTTTGTTCCAATACGATGGGTAACATCCTTGTCAATCTCCCCGTTACCTTGAGTATTGGGATGAAATAGGTCCAAATGGAGTGAAATGGATATTGAGAATTTATATAGCTGATCTCAACTTTGGGATTGAGGCATGGTAGTAGTTCTTATTATACTAAACAATTTTGTATAATTAGTGAACATAGCATATTTGATACAAATGCCGAGCAGCACCAAACCCTCGTAGATGCGAAGGTTGATTCTTTGGATGAAAGCGCCGACACAAAGACGAAGCACTGAGCTAAATGACCAGAATATAAAGAGGTCACAGGCTCAGCTATGAACCTATAACCTTTACTTAAACGATGGCGTTCTTTGCCAATGCATTTGGTTCGGCCTTTCAGTGTATCGTACTTTTATAATCTTATATAATATATAGATATAGTAAATATTTAAGCCCCCTTGCTACAATGTGGGCCCACTTGTCTGCATAGTATGCCTCTTTGCAAATTGGGAACTTTGCAATTTGATTTAGGACTTCATAATTTTTTGGTTGCATATAAAGCCTTGTCAAAAGTCTGGGACTTAGGTATCAATACTTGTCATATAAGCTTTAGCATCGTAGATGAGGACATGAGGTTCCATTAGAAGACTGATATAGCCAACTTTTTATTTACTACAGATGCAGGAAATTTATGGGGCGTCTGGTTACTTTGCAGAGGCTGAGAGTTTGAGCAAGAACAAATTAAAGTAAGTTTGACTTTCCTTTATTAATTCAAGGTTTGGCTGGTTTGTCTATGTTTAGGTTCGAATGATTGTATTTTAGTTGGCATTGTAGTGCTTGCTGACCTAGATATTCCAATAATTGATTTTGAGGTTAGTTTCTGTAGGAGATTAAGCCTCTCTTTCATCAATATATACTTTTAACTTATTTAACGGAGAAATGTTCTGGTAGAGTTGGCTTCTTGTGGCGCTTCTAAATATAGATGATATGTTGGAGATAAAGCGTTTCTTTATTATTTTTATAAATTTTCAAGATGTTTTCTGAGAATGAATTTATTTGGGCTAGCCACCTTACTTCTTGGATATATAGATGGTTCAAGAAAGTGATTTTTTTGGTTCAAGGAAGTGGTAGTTTTCTCTACCTTTTTTCCATCTTTGAAAAGCTTCTGACATGCATTCAGTTTATCGGTTAATAAAAGTAGAAGCTTTGACATGATTTAGTGAAGGGCGATGTTGGTTCTGCAATTTGCAGCTCATTTCCAATATGTCAAATGATTCCATAAGGATCTTCTTATGAATCAAATTGGGTTGTTTTACTCTTTCCCTGTGTAGCTCCTGCTTTACCATTGTTTTCTGATGTCAGGGATACCAAAAGACTTACAGAAGTTTCTGCAAGCGATAAGCTAGAGGAGTTCCGGGCATCTAAAGAGGTATTGGCTCTATGCATGTGTGAAATCTGATATAAAGCTAGTCATCTTGCCATTTGCTAATGAATCTTGCATTTGATGTTTTCACCATTTAGGTCCTTGAGCTGAGGCTCTTGGTTTGTAGCAACGTGCTTGTTTCTGTTTTACCATATTCTCATTGTATTCTGAGCTGGACGATATGCTAACTTTAACTCAAACTCTATTCACGGGGGCAGTAGCCTGTTTTCTCTATCTTTAGAATGTAGAGGGGCAAAAATTAGTATTGTCTATAGGCTGTGTTGTGGTGAGGATAAAGAACATAGAACAAACTTAAGAGGGTGCCTGAAAATAAGAAACAAAACCTGTGAAAAAATTAAAGTTTTTGCGCAATGACGGTATTGTTAAAGTGCTAATAGCATGTAATAACTGAGCCTTAATATATGATGGGGTAGCAAATGTCCGATTGCTTGATGAGAATGTTTTGTGGGTCTGATCTAGTTTGGGTCTGATCTAGTTTGAAACTAAGGAATTTTTAAAGTTGGTGGATTTTCAGTATTATTTCTCTTTTTACTAAACATTCTGAGAAATTTGTCCTTGTATATCTGCAGCATTTTAGAGGGCTGAGTTTTCCAACTATTTCATCTGTTGGTTCAAATGCAGCCATTATCCATTATTCACCCGAGGCAGAAACATGTGCTGAACTTGATCCAGATAAAATTTACCTATGTGATTCAGGAGCACAGGTTTGTGAAATACTGTTTGGTTTGGGTGATGATACAGATATTTTGAGAATTGTATTTATTACCACCTCCTAGTGCTAACTTGTGATCCTTTAAAATTGATGGTGTTGGTGTTGTTGCTGCTGAAGTATCTGGATGGAACAACTGATATTACACGGACTGTTCATTTTGGAAAACCTACTCCACATGAGAAAGCATGTTATACTGCGGTATGCAAACCTTGTTAATTTATAGCTGTGATCCAAAACATGTTGAGTTGTGAGTCATTGTGACCATGCATAAGGGAAGTCAAATTTCAAAATTCAAGTATATTTGTCTACTTGAATACTATAGTGGACACCACCTTAAGGATTTCGGGGAGGCCCTTGCTATGATTGATAAACCATTGGAATCACTATCATCCTTGGAATTGCTAGAGCTTTTCTTGCTGTGCTTGCACCAAGTAACTAATCATTAAATTTATTTTAATCATTTATATATGTTCCTTTTTCCAGTAGTCCTTTTGAGTGAATTAACATTATTACATCTGCTTTCAGTCTCGAAATTTTTCTCAATGATTAGTAAGGCCCATGTTGATTCAAAACTGTGGTCTTATTAAGGAAGAATAAACGATATTCATTTTTAGAAGACAAAGGGAGAGAGCCTAGTGGTAACTGGTAAGGGCCCTTCAGAACGATGAGGTTGTGGGTTTGAGGCAGTAAAGTGGGAAAAACCGCTGCTGAACTGCTGGGTTAGGGATTTACCATTCCACCCAAAAGAAACAGAGCAATATTCATTTTCTGAAAGACCAGTTGAAGCTTTTTTAGAGGCTTTTTTTCATTCGTTTTTTTTTTGGGTGTTACCCGGCCTATAGATGCTTGCAACAATGTGAACAAATCTATTTTATATCTGGGTTATGTCTCCCTCTCTCTCTTTCTCTTTATATGATTTTCCGTACTACATTATGTTTGTATCTAATGGATTGAGTTCTTCAGAATTTGTGACTTTGTGGATGAGAAATTTCTCTTCCTTTGCTTTGTCATATATTGCTCTAACACTGAAAGTTCCTTGAATTATGTAGGTTCTCAAAGGACATATTTCATTGGGTAATGCACGGTTTCCCAATGGAACAAATGGTACGAGTCTATAGGATTATTTCTTAGTCTACACATGTTTGTGGGGGTTGGATGTAGAAATATGCACATCTGCAGACCATATTGGAATTACTCTTTCTAGTATAATGCTGTTTAACTGTTATGGTACTCAAGGTAATTGCAGAACACATGGGGCCACTTTTCTTACTTATGCCTGACTGTTCTTTATAGGGTATGCTCTTGACATTCTTGCTCGAACTCCTTTATGGAAGTATGGGCTTGATTATAGGCATGGTACTGGTCATGGGATTGGGTCTTACTTAAATGTCCATGAAGGTAACACGTGCTTTAATTTCCAGAGGATGTACTGTGTTAGTGTAAAGTAACAAGTTTTACTCACTTCCTTCTACTTTTATCAGGACCTCATCAAATTAGTTTCAGACCATCAGCTCAAAATGTGCCACTGCAAGTTTCAATGACTGTTACAGATGGTCAGTCTGATTTCCTTTAGACCTGACAAAACTGAAAATAAAGTTGTGCTTTATATATTTTCTGATTGCTTTATATTTCTGCTGATTCTATCGCATAAACAAATGGAACTTCACTCCACTATTTAATAAGCTTCTCTGGAATTATATTTAATGCAATGATGTAGCTGCTAGATGTCCCCTGTCATAATCAATTCCAAGCTTCTTTTCTTACTGGAAATTATTGTAATGGAGGAGATGGATGTTATCGGTAATTCTATCATGCTGTTTGAGCAAGACTGCAAAAAGCGAGGCGAATGAATAGGCTTTTGTATGTGCAGAATTGCATTCAATGGTTATCCAGCAAATTGCTTATTATTTTTTGGGAGCTGAAATTAGCACCAACCATTTGTGAATTTTTCCTTGGAACTATTTGTGTTTTGATATCCATGCAAAATATGTTATTTTGCCAAGTTCATAGATAACCTAATTGTCTTCTCCTTTTTAACTCTTAGTCATGATTTTCTGGCTTCAACATTTGAAACTCTAACGGTGGGATAGTATTTTCCAGAACCTGGTTATTACGAGGATGGAAATTTTGGTATTAGATTGGAGAATGTGCTTATTGTCAAGGAGGGAATTACTAAGTTCAACTTTGGCGACAAGGGTTACTTGGCATTTGAGCATATAACTTGGGTAAGTGTATCAGCATTATATTGTTGTATATGTCTATGTAGACTTACCCACGAAACACCTACCGGAACATATGCATAAGTATTTTTTGCATGTGGGTATACCTTGCTATTCCGTACTTTGATGGTCCAAGAAGAGAAGATAGTTATTTTTTGTTCTCCGCTAGTTGTCTTTCATGCAGAAAATGCTACATGATAACTCTGCTGTTGCGTAAATAATTTGAAATGTTTGTGTGATGATGGTACTAATTTGCTCTCTTTCCTCGGGTCTAGGCACCATATCAGAAGAAATTGATTGATGTGAGCCTTCTGGCGCCCGAAGAAATCCAATGGTTGAATGACTACCACTCTAAATGCTCGGATATCCTTGCTCCTTACTTGAATCAACCTGAAGTGGAATGGCTGAAGAAGGCTACTGAACCAGTTCCAGCTTGAGACGTTCCTCGCTCTCAAGTTTAGTCTACAGTGTTCTATCTGTTCCATGTATAATGCTCTTAACTCAATAAGGTTTATTAATTTCAGTCCACAGCACTCATGCATCAGAAGTCTACACGCTTATTAAACGTCTTTATTACTGCATAAAAAAAGTTTAGTTTATTATGGGCTTTATTTGGTTTTGCCCAATGCTTTTTGCTTCTTTCCTGCTCTTTTTGTACTGCTTTCCTGCATTATAAATTTCTCCACCTCTTGTGATGAAAGCTGATCAACAATGCAAATATTGATGTGCAGAAAATAGTCCAACTAAATAGGTAAAGATAGTAAACAGAAAAAGAAAAAGACAAAGGTTAGCTAGTTCGGCCTCCTGATAAAGGAACCTTTAAGCTTCAATGATTTCCTTAGCTGTGGAAAGATGAAGCCAAGCTCAAGTAGCATGATTCAAAACTTTATGTTCAGTGGGTTAGGTAAATTACTCCTAAATTGTAAGTTATAGGTTTATTTTAATGTGACTCTATTCATTGTTTCTGGATTGTCGCTAACTGTTAACTGTTTTGTCCTGATCTTTTTAGTCACGTGAAAAAGAGTCCAATTATTGTCATTTAGGATTTTGAAGTGTCCTGATGGCATCAAGATAAAAGCTGATTGCCATGTGAATTGTACTTGTCTGGTTGTCATTTCTACTAAAAGAGAAGAAAAAACCGACAATATACATGTTGTCAAAGTTGAGAAGTTTATCCAAAAAATCTTAATATACCGCAGCAGAGTCTCAAATGATCAAATAAAAACAGACATGCTATTATAATGCGACTATGATAATCTTGAAGCCCCTACTGAAAATGTGTTCAAGACGTGCTTTAACATTCATACTGTTGGAAAATATCTGTTCTAAGCTCACTCTTCAGCGTGTTTAGTCCATTCTTTATGCTAAAGGCACATCGCACTAGTCTCTTGAATTCTACTCCATTGCCAAATGCCAATGAAAATGTTCTGCTATTCAGCTATTGAGCCCGTTATTAAGTCTGCTCTCTTTACTCCAAGTACACGCCTTAGCCTATATTGAGCCTTCTTTTTCTACTTTACGCCCACAAGTCAGCTTGTTGCCCACTCAGAGCATGTAAAAGAAAAGTTCACAACCAATGAGGAGAACTCACGGGCCTAAACGACGAGCAAACACTCGAACAGGTTGTGGTGGAATGATAAGTACTCCGTCATTCTTAATCAAAAGTATCGGGTTTGAGCATTGAGTATGCAGTCGCTTTTGTTAGGGAGCGCTTTATACACCTACTGTGGGATTAATTGAGTCACAATGTAGATACCGGATACCGGGTTGGAAATAAAAAAGAAAAAAAGGAGAGGTTTATAGAAGAAAGAAAAATGGAGAAATTGTCAAATATACCATGTACTATCAAAAATAGTTTAAATATATTATTCATTATATTATCTGATTATTTATATCCCTACCGTTATACTACAGAACGAATATACCCCAGTTTGGATGGAGTGACACGTGGTTGCACTAGATTAAATTGGCCTATCCCCTTTATTTTTACCCGGCTCACTTAGAAAAAATAACCCATTACCGACCCAAAGTCTACCTCACTTAAAAGAAGACTCTATAATGAATTAAACCCTCATTTCAACTCTCCCTCTTTATTGCTAAAATCCAAAGAGCATTGCGAGCACAATATGCTTTGGCCTTTCTAATTTCCCTGTCGTCTGCTTCTTCTTTGTCGTCTCTTTAATTTTTCAATTTTAGCTTTATATGGTCTATGACAGGGGTTCTCTGTTGTCAAAATTATAATGCTCACCTTTAGTAGTTTGGTCAGAGATGTTTTTTCTAAATTTTCAAATTGAACAAATAACGGGCTAATTTTATAAGCACAAAATGGAAATCAAACCAAGTTACTAGTAATATCTGACTTCAGTTTGGACGATTTCGACTTGATTTGAGTGAGGTTTATGGTTTCACAAATCAAAGAGCAAAATCTTCAGTTCAACAAACACAAAATAACAGAACACCACTTCATATTAAAAGCTAAGAAACAATGAATTGGCTTGCGAAAGCCTATCGTGAAGTATAATTCATGTTTAAGAAGAATTATTACGAGCATCTCTCTTGACAAATACACTTCAGTAACTACAAGGGAAGCAATCACGGGAATCCGACGAGTGACAAATTAATCAATCAACTTATAATCCATGTATAAAACCCTACGCAACAGAGGAGATACTGGTAATCATAATGCTATAAACGGTGAGAGTTGAAATGAGGGTTAATTCATTATAAGATCTTCTTTTAAGTTGGGTAGACTTTGGATCAGGTAGTGTTTTATTTATTTATTTATTTATTTATTTATTTAAGTAAACTGCTTAAATAAAGGGATTGAGTCGATTTAATTTGGTATAGCCACATGACATTCTATCGAAAATAAGAGTATATTTGTTTTATAGTACTAGTTTCTCGGCACGTGCATTGCATGTCGAGTCATATGGTGTATGATTTTGTAGGCCAATTAGTTATGTGTGAAAAAATAAAGTATAGAATATATGGTTGATTAACGTGGATTGCCATATGGTGACTTGTTTGTCGAGATGAAGATGATTGGTTATTGTCTAAACCGACAAAGATAAATGATCAAAGTTCCATTAGATACATGTGATTTGTTTTTCTTATTTTGATTTTTATGAGGTACAATTATACAACGAAATGCATATCACCTAATACTTCCTTATAGACGATATTTCTAGTGTATGTTTATAAATTTAAGTTACTCTATAGTAACCAAGACATAGAGTAATAATTATTTATGTTCATACCTCGATTGCCTTTTGTTTAATCGAGCAATATTTTGCTTTAAATAAATTATTAAAATCAATAGTTGATACTCAAATTTATGAAAATAATAAATCATCTAACTAAACAGATATAACAACATAGGATTGATCATTATACTTATAGTATGAATTATGTTGACATAATTTTTGAATGAATAATAATCTTTATATGAGAATATTGATAGATAATTTGTGAAAATCAATAGAGAATAAAAGCATTAGAATTAGAAGAATTATGAATCAAACTGATGAAAGTAAGAGTACAAATTAAATTTTGAGTGCTATGGCAACTTAAATTACTTTTATATGAAGAAAAATGCTAAAATTGATATTTAGATTGACACACCAACAATAAATCTTTTTGACAAAATACAACTTCAAAAATCAAATTAGTTCATAGTTTATTTCATTGTAAAAACACCAATATATTTTGATTTTAATAGCTTATTAGTCATTGAACATTGATCTTTATTGTTCTTTTTGTCCTCTTCCTTTGTATCGCTGCAAATTTATCTTCTTCCCCAAATGCGGTTGCATCAATTTTTTCAAGTTCATTTATCACTATAGCTTTTTCTTTTGTTTTTTAGGGATCTAATATGAGATGCAAAATGTGCTCATATTCATCCATTAGGATGTTCCTTTCTTCAAAAGGCCCCCTAACGGAAAAAAGGCTATAAAAAAAAGGATGAAGTAATTTCGTATATAAAAGTATTGGTTTCCAGGTTTAAATTGAAATTACATCCCCTAAATTGATAAAAAAATTGAATTTAATCTTTACTCAAAACCACTTTGTGATAGTACTTATATTTTTCCTCTGTAACATTAAAATACAATTCATATGTTAGAAATTAATTTATACTTTTGAGATAGTTTCAGACACCTCCCTTACGTTTGGCTTCATAACTTCTAGTTTACGATATTACACTTATCTCTCTTATTTAAATTTTTTATGTTACAATTCTTTCACCTTATTTATTTTTAATTTTAAAAATTATGATTTGGAAAATTTTCTTTTTAAATATTTGTTATTTAATTAATTTTGCAAATATTTTATATGAAAATTCTCTGTTCAGCAAACCATCATTGGTCTGATTATTCTGGCGATGGTTGTGTTTTCTCTCTAGCATCGCTGCCTTCACTGTTGTGTCTTTTATATTTTCTGGCAATGTTATCTCATGATAGCGTGAGGCAATTCAAGCTTCATCCACTCTATTTCTTATTTATGTATCTTCTATAGTGTTTGGGCAACTCTGTTTACGAGTTACAATTGGTTCGCTACTGTATTTATTAGAGTTGAACACTATTTTGTTTAATAATTATAGTGTCCGGGCCAGCTTGCGCTTAACTCAATTAGTTGAAAATATCTATCACCTCCCACCCGCGCTAACCACTATTGTGCTATTTTTTATGTTTTTCAGAACCAATATTCCACTGTATTCATTCACCTTCATTCTTCGACAAAAAGAATCTTTTACTTATTTCATTAACCATGAACCCATTAATATCTTGATTCTTGTGTTATTACTGATTGTGTCTTTTTCAAATTTAAAGTTTCAGAAAAAGATGCTTTGTAATATCATAATTTTTAAATCTATAATAATTAGGTTAAAAGAACTATTACAAAGAAACTATAAAAAGAAAGGTAAACATAATATTATAAATCACAAGAAAGATTAGTGTTATGAAGTTAAATTTGAGGGGACATCTCTAAAAGTATTTCTATATTTTGGATTTTTTTTATTGATCAATTTGTCTTCCTTTGATAAAATTAATTTGAAACTATAAATATACTAAAATTATAAATAAATAATGTTTTAATCTTCTCAGAGGTTGATTGAATATGCTCTTTGACATTGTGATCTAGAAAATATTTCGTAGCATAAAAAAGTATTAAATGGATTAGTCATTCCCCATATCACAAACTTCAAGCCTTAAGAAATACTAAAATGTTGTTAGTAACTAAACAAATTAATAACCTTTATTTTTCTTCATGAAATTGAAAAAATCTTTTTAAATGCATCTCACCTTCAAAATTCTCTATGTTACAATTGAAACTTTGAAAATCCCATTGCCTCACGTCACTATTGCCTCGGCATAATATAGTAGACATTCATGAAAACCTCTTTGTCCCTTTTAGGATATTATTTTAATGTTTCTGCAATTATTTGCTTCTTTAAGTAATGAAAGCCATCAAGAACTTAATTTTGATTACATGTCAATATAAAATACTTAGTCAAGTCTTCAACTAGACAGACGAACATAATATTAATTATATTCTAGTCGACACCATTTATCTAATTTTAAGTGAAAAATTAAATTAATTATTTAAAAGGATAATTTAGTAATTTAAATTTTAACTTAAGAGATTCTCACTTTTAATATAGTATAGATAATAATAAAGTTTGAAATAACCAAATAATATAACAAAGCGTATATTTAAATTTTTCGACATTACATGAATATATTTGACATTATTTCGAAGAAAACAATCCAGAAAACATCTTAGCAGCAGGATGCACGTGAGCATTGAGAATTATCTAACCTTCATTGATTCCAAGATTTTCATATGAGTTTAAAATGGTTCTCGGCTACTCTACACATTACCTTTAGATGCACAGATCTTTTCACTCTTACAAATAGATTATTGCATTCAAACTATATTAATTCAAGAGGTGGAACAACTCTCTATGATTAAAGCCTTGAGTTTGTTTTAGTCATAAGCATCCCTATAATGTAGTTTTGAGAGAAACAATCGCTCAATTAATCTAATTTCAATACTTTATGTATAATATTCTATAGAAAGGAAATAGTCACGCTGTGTGTCCCTTTCTGATACAATTCAGATAGCCATCGAACACTTTGAATGTTAATTGGAGGCTACTTTCATAACGGGGCGACTACATTTGCAATTTGTCCCATAATTAAAGACTACATTATATTTGGTGGCTCTACTTGTAATGCTTAGCTCCCTAGTATAAATAGCCTTAAGGCTCATATTTTAGACTTAACTTATTTTGCTATTGTGAATGAAAACTCATTGAGAGTGTTGAGGATATATTCTTATGTTGGTTGATTACTTGTTAGGGGGGGAAGGGGATTGCTTCCCTTTGAGGGGTGTTCCTAAAATTTTGGGTTAATTGAATCTTAATTGATTGAGTATTTATTTATTTCAAATGTTCTTTCAATTTCCTTAGTTGGTTCTCTACTAAATCTCTATCTTTCTACCTTTTATTTTGCTTTCGCATTCGTATCATTTGATATCAATGCTTGGATTGGTGTTTGTTTCTACATACACTAGTTAAGTATTTGATTTTATTTGAAAATCCCAAAAAAAAAAATCCAAAAAAGAAGTTCTTCGTGTTCTTGACTTGAATATTTGATTTCTTGGATCTTGATGCATATTGATGTTTGCGATTGATTGAGGTTTGTTCTCTATGTGGAAATACATCAAATGAAGTTTGTTTGAAGTCATTTGAGTGACTACAAGTGAAATTGGAAAGTTTCTTGTTCTTCAAGTTCATCATGTTCATAAGTGGGTTCATAAAAAAAAGTTCAACCCATTTAAATTTATGTGATTCATGAATTTGATGTTAAAACCCATTGGGGTTTGATCCTAAGGTGATTACCAAGTGAAATCTGTAGTTTGGAAATATTTGGAAACGATTTGATCTGGTTTAAGAACCCAAATCGAGGTGAAAATAATTACAGAAATTTTAAATTCGCGGACCACTTCGCGGAGCCGAACTTGTTCATGGAGTGGGGCAGAAGCTGAAGATCACTCATAAAATGTGGAGCCGAAATCAAATTGTCTACATGAACTTCCCCTACTCAGCACCGACCGTGGCCCCATTGCTGATTGTTTAGCGGATGGCTCCAGACTAGCACCAACCGTGGCCATAAAAGCAGATCGTGGAGCCAAATTTTCCACTTGCACAATTTGAGTGTCTTTGTGTTCTTCTTATTCCTAGTTTTTTTTAATTCTTATCTAGTTAATATTAGTAATTAGTCCTACTTTGTTAATATAGTTATTGTGTCCGTATTTTTTCATTCGTGCCAATTATTTTGTGCTTTTCTATTTGATTACGTTGTTAATTTCTTGTTTCCATTGTCTGTTAGTTAATTTAGCTTCTTCGTTGAGTCATATAAACTCCATTCTCGCTCCGAAGTTCGAAGAACACTTGGAGGTGCCTCGATTGAGTTTGATATCAACTTTGGATATTCATCCAAGAGTGAAAAAATGCTTGAGTTGTGAGATTCTTTAAGTGTATGTCTAAAAGACAAGTGCACAAGAGTAATACACTAGTGGTAAAATTTGAGTGCAATCTTTGAGGGATACACTAAGGGAGTAAATCAAAGATGTCTTTTTTACTTTAACTTGTTTTCTTTATTTGTAGGTATTATGTCTTCGAATATTGAGATACTACAACTCCAAGGGAGGGAGTCTCTAATGAGACTATTCTGGAGGCTTTACAAGTTTTGATTATGAAAGTTGATAACATGGAACAAATGGTCAAGTCTCATGACAACCTTCTTAACCTATGGTAAGGCTTGTCACCTAATCCTAACCAAGAAGTGAGAACTAGTGCAATACAATAACCTAGTTCTACTGTAACACCCCAAAGTTTTGACTAATATTTGCATTCTCAAGTGACCATCTTTATAATGAGGATAGATTTCACTTCGCACTTCCTAAACGTGAATTTGACGTTATAGGAAAGTTGCTTACTCTAGACTGTGTTAATATGTACAAAGAAGTTTCATGGTGTTACTATGTTTAACACTTAATATCATTTTGATAAATTGTTATGAAATACATTAGATATTTAAAGTTTTGGGCAGCTATCCTTTTGTATTTATCCAAAGAAGAAAAAGTTTGGGCAGCCACCTTTTATTCATCCTTATCCAAAGTGATATATATCACCCTTGTGAAGATATCCTTAACCACCTCCTCTAATTTCGTCTTCTCCAGCAAAATAAAACCTCAAAAACTTCTCTCCTTTCATAAAATTCTCCCACCAAGTCACCAGCAATACCTGTCTTGGTTGAGCCACAAGTTACTTCTCATCTTTGAGGTAAGTTTACCAAACCCATTTTTGAAATGGAACAAATGTTAGTGTTTTAGCATATATCTTTGTATAAAACTCCCTTTTAAGTGACCCAAACTTTTCTGGAAAGCTATTTTATAGATCTATAACTTTTGTTCAGGCTCCAAAACCTAGTTTTTCTAGTATTTATCCGAAAAGGGTGATAAAGTACATGGCAGGTGCTGCCCAGATTTTCTATTTTACAAGCCCTCCATGCACTACTGTTAGTATGTTGAGCATACCTCTTTTTAAAAAAACGGATATGGGTGTGATTCAATACTATGTGGAACCCTAAGACATATATCTGAAACTCTCATGAAGACCATAAAGCCTAGTTTTTCCATTTACATCTTCAAAACTTACCACAACACAAGATAGTGGTACTATCTAGAATTTTTGTTTCAAACATTTAGGGTGATTTTCACCAATATCATGTTTAGTTTGACATGTTAAAATTACTGAACTTATATAGATATTTTATTATATATTTAAAGTATATATACCCTTGTAAAATCTAAGGGAAAGTGCTTCAGGAAGTGAACTGATTTGGTTGGTCTATGGCATAGATGATTCGAACGTCCTTAAGAAGTGGTTGAATTATTTTATGGTAAAACACCAAAGTTTGTGTATAAACTCTATACCCTTTTTACTTGCTGAAATATTTTGAAATAACTTGAGATTTTGTTTCTCTTGTCTTTAATTTATATCGTTGTATTCGTGTTATATCAAGTATTGTAAGATATTTGATAAATCGCCCACTCGTACGGATTGCTTGATCATTTTACATTCTTGTTGGGACTTTGTCCTTCTTGTGGTAGTGACTTTGTAACTCATCTCGGCATGCCTTTTGATTCGGATCTTTTGCCATCTTGATTTTGGATTTGTAATTCGTCTTAAATTATGGAACTTGTTCGTGTTACGTACGAACTAGAAAGCCATTTTTAATATGGTTCTTGATTCTCTTGACTATTGAGTTTCGACCCTACTTGATTTGGGGCTTCAGTCCATCTTGATATCTTATTATGCTTAGTGTGATGGAATGACGTACATATTGGGAGAAAATAAATATTTGACAAACTCTCTTGGATTGATAGTATATGCTTTCTTGACACTTGAATCTTGAACATTGTTATTGATATTTGAAAATACTTCAAGGTTTGATATTCAATACTTTTAATATATTTGTTTACTTATTTTAAACTTATATTTTATTTGAGCTACCTATGACTGAAAAGGAGAATTGGAGAATTTAATGGCTCCAAACCAAAAAAATTATACGCCACTAAGCTTTATGCTTAGCGATAGTTATTTTCTATCGTAGGTAATGTACGTGATAAGATTTGAAGACGACCATATGAAGTAGTCTTTTTGGGAGCTTTTATGGAGATTACATTTGCATATACTTCTAGGTTTTGTATTGTTTTGGGACTTGTACATGATCTATATGTCACACTTATGTATGTAATTTTTTAGGCTTGTAGGATCTCAGGATCATAAGCTTGTAACTTGAACTTGATGACTTATTTCACTGTTTTAGGATGTGTTAATAACCCAGGTCTTGTAGTATGCTAAATTTACACTTTGTTTTATAAATATGTACAAAGGAGAAGACTAATGTTTCTTTTATGCTTGCTAGTTTGAGATTCATGTACAATACAAACCTGCAGTGAGGTCGAATAAAAAGTATAATTTCGTTAGGAAGTTGTTTTAATGCGTTGATTATTCCAGAGGATTGTATCACACTATATTGATACTTTGACATTGTATTTCATTAAGAAATTTTACGAACTGTATTTTCAAAAAATAATATTGCACTTTGAACCTTATCGCATGGGCCTATTTCCGCTACTAAATTATTATGAGAATCTTTTTAGATTTATATTTTTTGAACGTCGTAAGTAGTAAATTAGCTTTATTTCGTAAGTATCACCCTCCCAAAGGGGTTGCTACATCTATTCTCACTGCATCTCACATTGCAAGGCTAATTAATCAACCACAAGTTGCTAACAATCAAGTACCAAGATAAGGTCTACTTCCACAAGCTAGACAAGCTAGAGTTGAGCATCAACAACAACCTCTTAGGCCACAACAACCGCAAAATGACTTTGATGATGATTTGGACTATGACGAGAAATATGATGAACCAATTAGAGTCCAATCTAGAAGGAATGGCAATGAGGCTTTAGAGGGAGAGGTGGAAGGTGTGGTCAGGATTATCAAGGTAGAAACTTGAATAATGCTTATGATTATGGTTATGATGAAAATGTTGGTAATGAAGAATATGGTAAAAGACGAGGAGATGAAAAAGACTGGGGTCTTAACAACATCAAGACTTTACTTCCTACTTTTAAGGGAAGTAGGGACCCCGAGGAATTTTTAGAATGAGAAATACAAATGGAAAGGATGTTCGATCTTATCAATATATCCGATGCAAAGAGGTTCAAGCATGCTATTTTTATACTTGTTAGTTATGTTTCTTCTTGGTGGGAGAAAGATAAACGAGATAGAAATAGAATGGAGATATTATCATATATTCTTGGTGGTTTCTTAGAGTGGTTATGAGAGCAAGATTTGTGCCCGAAGAGTATGGGAATGACTTGCTTACCAAATTTTACAACATGAAGCAAGGAAAAAATAATGTGGAGGCTTACTTTGATGAGTTGGAGACAACTATGATTAGAGCCAATCTTGATGATAATGTAAGACTCATGATTTCTAGATTCTTGGCCGGGTTTAAACACGAAATCTGTAGCCAAATGACTTTACATAAATTTGCTACTATACATGAGGCACTCCAACAGGCTATCAAGGTTGAAAATAAACTCCAAAAAGAGAATCAACTCAAAGATATCATATCCAAAAGCGATAATACTTCATGGAGCAAAAACAAAGAAACTTGGTAATTTTTTTCCAATTAAAACAAGTCAAAAGTTGACTCAAAGTGGAAAAATAACAAAGGCAAACAAAAAGTGGAGGCTAAGGAGGGAGGTAACAATTCTAAACCTTACTTCCAAAATCATAACTCTAATAGGTACTTTAAATATCAAGGTTATGGTCATAAAATGAGTGAATGTACTAATAGAAGAACCATAATTCTTATAGAGGAAGCCTATTAAAGAGAAGAAAGTAGAGAATCATGTGATGAAGAGGAGGCCGAATGTGATAATGCAATGGAATATGACACTCCTAATGCACCTTTGTATGTTGTTACGAGAGTGTTGAGTACCCAAATGATGGAAGATATGAACCAAATGGAGAATTTGTTCCATGGAAGATGCAAGATTAAAGATCAAGTGTGTTATTTGATCATTGATAATTGTAGTTGTGTTAATGTTTCTAGTGCTTCTATGATTGATAATTTGAATTTGAAAACTCAAAGACATACTCATCCTTATAAACTCTAGTGGCTTAATGAATGTGGTGAACTTAAAGTGACTAGGCAAGTCTTGGTGAGTTTCAAAATTGGAAAGTATGTTGATGACATTCTTTGTGATGTGGTACCCATGCAAGCATGTCATTTATTGTTAGGGAGGCCATGACAATATGACAAGGGTGTTCTACATGATGGAATGACTAATAAATATTCTTTCGAGTAAAATGGCAAAAAATAGTCCTTACTCCTTTGACTCCATTTCAAGTGACATAAGATTATAGACATATGAATGATTTGAGTGAGAAAGACAAGAAAGAAAAGATTTAAAATAAAGAATATGATGCCCATGAGGGAAAGCGGGCCGATGAGGGCGGGTCAAGTAGGGCTGACATGCTTCTAGGCTGGCAAGCTTCTGAAGAAGGGGTGCATATGTAACCTTAGGTGAATCCCATATCGGAATGGGAGAGGAAAGTGAAGTGCTTTATAAGTCATGGCACAAGTTCACATGGTATGCGATTTTGGGGCTCGAGGTGGCATAGCCCAAGAAAGACAAACCCGTACAGTCCTCGGCCCAAAGTGGACAATACATGTGATAGGTTTGGGTCGCGACAAGTATGGTATCAGTTATGAATCTCCCTCAGTACGGTGGTGAGGTAAACCGCAACGAGGACGCTGTGTCCCAAAGGGGGTGAATGTTGTGCCCATGATGGGGGGTAGACCGAAGAGGGCGGGCCAACTAGCAGGACTGACAGACTTCTAGGCTGGCAAGCTTCTGAAAAAGGGGCACACATGTCACCTTAGACAAATCCCACATCAGAATGGGAGAGAAAAGTGAAGTGCTTTATAAGACATGACACAAGTTCATATGATACGCTTTTGGGGCTCGAGGTGGCGTAGCCCAAAAGAACAAATCCGTACGGGCCTAGGCCCAAAGCGAACAATACATGCCATGGGTTTGGGTCGTGACAAAAAAGAGAGAGAACAAGAGTGTTCAAGTGAGAAACATTATTTTTATAATTTGTTCATGACTAATGCCTTTTTTGCTAGTTGTTTGGCTTATTGCGTAGATCCTTTGAAGAAAAATTCAAATAGAAGTATTCAAGAAAGAACTCCAAGTGAGGTAACCGAATCTACCCTAGCCCAAAGTGAATATTTTTTCTTTCTTCAAGGAGATAAAATAGAATCTTTAGAAGTGCATCAAGATATGGTTGCTATGCCTAACACTCTTTCTTCTTGTGATGAGCATAGTGATGTTTCAAGTGTTAGTTTGGGTACATTTATTGATTCTAATATTTATTTGAGTTGTGAAGATATGCTAGATAGTGATTCTAGTTGTTTTGATGGTTTGAATGACATATTTTCTTATGAAGAGTATTGATTGATGTTGAATATAGTGTATAGATTTCATATTTATGTGATTTTGTTGAGTTTGATCCATTGATTCCTATTGTCCATGCTTTCTATTTTGAGGATCACTCTTTAATTGGTGATGATTGTTTATTTGAAGATGAATTGAGTGGTAAAGTTGTAAGCTTTAAGCCATTTGATTCTTTCTTGTTTGATTGTAAGATAGAATATTTTGAGTTTGATTTGGATTTACCAATCAAAGGTTCTATTTTTGAGAAGTCATTTGAGATTACTAATGAGATTGTTTTGGAAGGTAAACCTTTTGAAAAGGAAGAAAGTTCTTTACTTGGTGTAAATTTTTTAACTTTTTTCATTAATGTATTTGATAGAGCTAATTTATTCTATTATACTAGTGCTTGAGTTTAAAATAAGTTGATAACTATCATTTGGATTGGTATGATGAGTTTAAGAAAAAATATGCTAAATCTTTATTGAATGATAATATTGGTGAAACCAAGAGACTTGTTTTGTTTGAATATACCATTCTTATTCTTGATGTCTCATGTCGGCTTGAATTCAAGAATGAGTTGTTTATTTAGTTTATGCTTATAATTGGAATTAATAAAGTTATGAGACTTAATGCTTTTCTTGATGATTCTTATATTGGGCACACTTGGTGTATGGATTGGAGGTGTTTCATGATAATTCTCATACTTTGGTTAGCTTTTATGCTTTGTTTTGTCCATGGATGTCATTAGATTTTGGTTTGAATGGTAGATTTGTCTTACTTGTTGTCTTGGATGCTTGGATTTATCATGAATTTGTAAAAATATAGTTTGCTTGTTAGTTTGAGGCACTTGTTTATGCCCACATTGAAATTTTATTAACGGAAGCTTCCTTTCTTTTGCTTAAAAGTCCAAATTCGAAGATGAATTTATTTTAAAGGAGGGAGGATGATACAATCCAAATAGCCATCGAGCACTTTAAATTTTAATTGGAGGCTACTTTCATAACGTGACAGTTACATATGCAATTTGGCCAACAATTAAAGACTACATTACATTTGGTGACGATACTTGTAATACTTATCTCCTTAGTATAAATAGCCCATAAAGCTCTCATTTTAGACTTAGCTTATTTTGATAATGTGAATGAAAACTTGTAAATACCTAAATTTTGCTTCCCCCCTGTATATTACGTTGGTTTCTAGGTTATTGTGTGTATATTTGTAGGCATTAGATTTATGTTATAGCTAATAGTTTTATTAGGGGGTTAAAGGGGATTGGTCTTGTTATTTCTAAGCCAAATATTAGACCAAAATCGCCAGCACAACAACGCAGGACCTGTTCCAGATAGTTTGGCCTCGAAGACGCTAAAACGACGTTGTTTCGGTAAGTGTTTAAGATTCAATCTTAGTCATTCAATCTTACATGATCCAACGACTTACACTCACTCTCCAACCTAGGTATATAAATACCCAATTCTCCGATTTTACCCCCATTTCTCCTTTAATCTTTTTTTCTTCCTCTCTCTTCACTCTCTCTTATTTATCGTAATTCGCAACCACCGGCCGACCACTCCAAACCCCATAATATTTATATCATCCTCTTCCTATCTCTCTCCTCTTTCCTATTCCCCAAATCAAAATCCCCCAAAACATCCCGAAATCCCTAAATCTAACCCCAACCGAAACCCTAGCCGCTACTCACCCCCCCCCCCCCAAACTCCAAAAGTTTTACACCCCACTTTCCTCTTACTCTCCTCTACCCGATTTAATGACCCAATGTCACTAATTACCTCTCAACTCTGACCACACCGTCCGTCCACCCTTACTGCCGTCCAACCGCCGCCAAACCACCGACCTCTATTTCTATCCTATTTTCCAACTTTTAAATACTTATTTTTATTTTGCATGATGCTAGAAATCCTTGGGTTCATTGTGTGCCAGAAAGAAACGATTGTTTCAAGTCCAGACAACCACCACTTGGTATCTTCGGCGTCTTTTGATGGCTCGAGTTAGCAACGACTTCCCTCGTGTGGTATACCCCTATCCTTATTTTCTTTGTTTATTTTTCTGTTTCATTGAAGTTAGTTTAGGCCTAGGTTTACATTAAAGTTTTATTTTCTATTTGTTCCTTATTCGTGATGATCTTATGTTAGTTGTGTATTTTCTTTTGATACAATATTTTATATGTTTTTTCTTAAAATAATAGCTCAATTGCTCAATGAATCTTGTTTAGTTCTTGTTTGCAATTTTAGTATCTCGATATGTAGTCTAATTTTTTGATTAGCTATTGATTGCTCTGTTAAATAATCTGAAACAGTCATTAAGTTAGTATGGTTAATTTTCATTATTGTTAGCTTGTCGTTTGTTAGTTTTGTTTGAATCAGTGATGTTAGTCGTCACTTGGTGATTCTTGAATATAGTTTTAGTTTAGTCATTGAGTGATGTAGTTGAATAATCGTTATATCTCCGGACATTAACTGAAATCTCTGTCTCTGGACATTAATTGAAAACCCAGACCCTTATTCCCCACTTCTTTAATTTCTGATTTTGATAGCAATTGGGATTAAGGTTTATTTTTTGAAGTGTTTGCATTTGAGATTTAGTAATGACGGTTTAGTAGCTCGCTAATTTTTCATTCACATGTTAGTTTATATCTTGAAATCCACTGATAAAAGTATGAGTTTGGTTGGTTAACTCAATTGTTTACTAGATTTGAGCTTAATTAGCTTTTAGTTTGTTCTTGAGATTTAATCTGATCGATACTTATGTGGTTCTTCTTAACTATTTTAGTTTGTTGTATAATTAGTTTTGTTTAACCAAATCTTGTTTTAGGTTCTGATCTCTATTTTTTCATCCCTATGATTTATTTTAAGTTGATCCGCTTGTGTTTGGTTTGAAGATGTTTGGCTGAAGATGTTATTGGGCTAAGGCAGTCCGTAGCTTAGTCTTTGCCTCTCTTTGGACCAGTCTAGCACCTGTTTTGGCCTTCATTAAGCCAAGAACAACTGAATCAAGGTTTGTCGGGGAAAGATTGAGTAGGGTGCATAGTTGGTTGCTTTTACTGTTTTAAGTATGCTAGAAAATACAACTACTTTACTTTGTGTTAGCATTTGTTAAAAAGAGGAATGTCCTTTCCCCTATTGGACAACCCTTAAACAGTGTTTGTGTCACGACCCCTATCACCCTATGTAGGATGTCGTAATGGCACCTAGTCTATAAGACTAGGTAATCCTAATATACATAAAGAATTTAGCGGAAATAACAATAAAACCTCTGGCGAGCTCGAAACACACACTTAAATTATGCTCGCTAGTCAAAGATAGTATAGTATAATATCGTATCCACATGGATTGGAGTTAAACATTATTTTCATCGTTTCTAGTTTGATTGCTATATAGGAGAATAAAAAATTGAGATTTATATGATTAATAACTCAAATTAACTAAGAATCTAAAGCTATTGACTAATGACTATCGCAACAAAGGTAAGCAAGGAAGTTATCAGAGGGAGAAAAATAGGGGTTGATAGGATAGGTGCAAGATAATAGTTTGGGATCTAACTCTAGATAATTCACTTCTAATGTTTAAGTGAGTCTCTCGAATTCACTCAATTATTAGTTCAAATGTTTAGCAGAAACTCCTCTCTCGATTAACTCTCAACCTCACAATTTAAGCACGTGAAGATATGCAAGAATACGTAGTGGATTGATCTTTAAGAAAATCTCTTTCGATTATTCTCCTAACTAGGTTTAATCAATGATTAAACTAGCCTCTTTCGATTATTAAGAAAAATTAATGAACTTAACCAACAAGATAATGCAAAGATATCACAAGTTATGCCTCTCTCGATTACATGAACTAGTGAATATAGATGCAACAATTAAATCATCCAAAAATGCTTCAGTTCATAAAACTAGAGTTATAATCCACAAACAATCATCAATACACCAAATTCATCAAACCCTAAAGAGAACTACTCCGTAGATATGGAGCAATTCATCACAAATATAATTAAATTATAGGAAAACATAAATTCGATCCAAACTCGGATCTTGAGTGAGGAATGAATGATGAAATCCTTGTGCTTTTGCTCCTCCAACTCCTCCTTTAGCTTCCTTAGGTCTAAAATGTGCCAAAAGTCCAGAAAATAAAGTTTTCCATTTATTTATACCAAGTAGGGTCGAGCCCAAACGAAATCACCCTTTCCTAGCTGAAATAGGAAAACATGCAAACTTAATGCTTTTAATTTGTCGCACTATGCTATGCCCAGTGTGTCGCATTAGTGTAATTTTCACGGTCGTAAACTCTCTGAAGGTAGCTTGTCTGAAAGAATTTTGTACTGATGCTACGCACTATGCCTAGCATTATTGTATTTTTCTATCAGACCTCAGAAACCCATCCTCTGAACTTTTGTCAATCTTTTGACATAAATCTACCCTACTGCATCGCACTAGTGCATTTCTTCAATTGTTACTTCGTTCTTGATTTTTGACGTCTAGAAGTGATCCTCGACCCCCGAACACGATTCCGGCTTAATCCTCTGGGATTTTAATTAGGCTTCAAAGCTTCAAATAGCTCAAATTAGTTCCACAACATCTACATAACTCGGAATCTTTCCTACACGGCATAAAATACGCAATAAATACAAAATACTACCGATTAAAGCTTAACACAAGTAAAGTGCAGTGAATTAGAGTGCAATAAGCGACTAAAACACGAGATTATAGCCTATCATATACACCCCACACTTAACCATTGCTCGTCCTCGAGTAATCAAACTACACTTCATATAGACATGACCTTTTTTCAACAACTCTCATAACTCATCACACCAAGAATATTTAAAATAGATTAAGCACAATACTATAACATCCTCACGTCAAGATTTGATTCAAACGCACCACGCATTATTCATAACCCGCTCACTTCTCTAACATAGAGGTCAAAGACATTACCTTTCCTTCATGAATTAAGTTCCCTCATACAACAATAGAGAGTAGTTCCACACAATAAAATTTAAGAACAATTAGGAACTCAAGATAGAAAGAATTCACTCACTCTGAGAAACAACATTCATATGCCACAAAAGATGTACCATAGGCTAGCCCGTAGTGTACTATTCTACTAATTGAGCTCATTCAGTCAAGGATCAAGTAGGACTTTCATTGGTTGTAATGTTGGTTGCGGGACGGGTAGGATACATTTAGATATAAGAGTAACTACACTTCCCTAAGCACTTTAATACATATATTTTATTGTTCAAAATCCCACACTTATGTAAAACCAAAACTCCACCTTCACATTAATATACATTAACTCCCTACTTTTTAAAGCACAATTACATCAAGTTACCACTATCAAAGAACACTTTTCACAATCATACACTTATGTTTTTCTTTCTTTTTCAATTCAAGTGGCTCTTACTTTTTCAAAACAATGCACCTTTCTCCTTATTTCAATAATTCCACTCAAAAGCCAAACCAACCACCCCACACTTCAACTTTTATAAAGTTCATAACAAATTCAAGTGCTCACGAGAGGTAAAAGGTTCAAATAGATGGTCAATTCAAACAAATGGGTAAGGCTTGTAACGTGGGTGCCAAAGAAAAAGGATTACAGGCTCAAAAGGGGTTAACTAAGATACATAAAAATTAGGTGGGTAAAAGCATATAACTGGCTCAACAAAGAAATGCCTATATCACTTCCAAGACTGAATACAACTACTATTTCGCTTTGCAAACACATAGGGAAGGTTATAGATAATAAACGCAATGCACCGAATAACATAAAACCTTACATACATATGACACATAACTTACTCAAGATTGGATTGTCAAGACACTCTAGTCAAAGAAGTTAAGAAAAGTTAAGATCATACAATTTAAGGTACTTATACAAGAGTAAAAAAATTGAGCCTAAGCGTCACAACTAAAACATTCACTATTTTCAAGACATAATAAAGTCAAGAGACATTGCTTTCAATTCAAATCATAGCACAAGGTTTCCTACTCTTAACAAAATAAATAAATAAACCGGTTCAAATAAAAACCCTTGGAAAATAACCACGACATAAAGAAAAATCAAAGGAGAATTATTACACTACCTAAGAAAGGAAAATATTTTTGTCTTTTTCTTTCGATTTTAATCCCTCAAGAAACCTATCGAATGATATACATCATCGGGAAAAATTGATTGTTTTCAATTTTTATGATTTTTCCAATCTCTAACTACTACAACTAACAAAAAGAAACACATATACCAACATCCCCCATCCCATACTTTAAGTTGTGGCATGTCCCCATGACACACAATTAAAAAGCATATGGTAAAGAAAACTTCACTGAATATCTAGTCGGGGTCTGAGTCGAAGTGGGGCTCCATTCCTCGCCTTCGGACTAATGTGCACATCCATGCCGAAAGCTTCTTCTAAACCTTTTTGGGGTACACCCTACACTTATCTTTCTCACTCAGTGCAACTTTCTCTTTTGAGCCCTTCACTTTCCACTCAACATTCGCAGCTGGTTTTTCTTTTTGTGCCCCCGTTTCTACATTCATATCAAAAGTCACTGTCTCCTCACCCACTCTAAGCATGGGTTTCCTATCATGTATATCCAATATTGCTTTACCCGTTTCTAAGAATGTTCTTCCTAGGATGAGAGAGACCTCCTTGTTCTCCTCCATATTCACCACTATACAATCCACCGGAAATATGAACTTATCCACCTGAACTAACACATCTTCCACTATCCCCTCGGGTGTTATAGTCGTTTAGTCTGCCAGCTGCAAAGATATTGGCACCGAAATTATCTCTCCAATATCCATCTCCAGTTTCCTGTAAATAGATAGATGCACTAAATTAATTGAGGCACCAGAATCACATAATGATTTATTAAAATGAATAGTTCCTAAAGAGTAAGGTATAGTAAAACTCCCTGGATCTCAACACTTTTGTGGGAGTTTGTTTTCCAATATCGCACTACAATGCTTTGTGAGCTTGACCACTGAGGTCTCCTCGATCTTCCTCTGCTTTGTAAGGATCTCCTTCAATAATTTGGCATAACCGGACATTTGTGAGAGAACTTCTGTAAATGGCAAGTTTACATAAACCTGTTTCAGCACATCCAAAAATCTCTTAAATTGTTTGTCCATCTTTTCTCTATATATAGCTTTTGGGGAAAAGTTAAAGCAGGCATATGCTCGCTCTTCTCAGTTTCCTTCCTTCTCGATTTTCCTTCCTTCTTCTTCTTCTTCTTCTTCTTCTTCTTCTTCTTCTCAGTTTTCATCGGGGACTTCTTGTTTTTATCAACATCATTCTTCAGTTGCTCCCCACTTTATTTTTCAAGTATCACCTCTTTTTGGATCGGGGTAGGATCTTTCAACACTTTCCCACTTCTCAGAGTTACAACATTCACTGTTTCTTTGGGATTCTTTTTAGTGTCAGCGGGGAGAGTGCTTGGAACCCTCTCAAATAATATTATTGCAATCTTTACCACTTGTCTCTCTAGGTTTCGCAAATTAGTGCCCAATTATTTGTTAGCTTCTCCATGAGTGTCCATCCTCTCATCTGTCTTGATAATGAAAGCCTTCATTAGATCCTCTAGACCAGGCTGGATGGGCTGTTGAGGTTAAAATTGCTGCCTCTACTGATTTTGGTATTCTGGAGCTCCTTGTCCCTGCGGTCTAGAGTGATTTTGCTGCCAAGCATTTGCAGTACCTCCAGGTGAACTCCTTGAAACATCGGGGTGCCTCTGACCCGTTGCATTGAAATTGTAGTTTCCCACAACATTTACTTCCTCATTTGAAGCTTGACACTCATGAATAGGATGCCCTATTCCAAATATATCACAAGTTGCGCGAGGCTCACTTTGTATCGAGGCTAAGGCCAACTTTATTATCTCTTTGGCCATAGCATCAAGCTGTACCTGCACAGATATGTTAGCATCAACCTGGTGAACACCGGTTGATCTTCTTCTTTCCGCACTCTTAGAGGGCCATTGATGAGCATCTTCAGATAACTCATCAAGAATTGTAACTATCTCTTCTTGAGTCTTCTTCATCAACATGCCTCCATCTGCATTGCTCAATGTTTTACGTGAGGCTGGTGTCAATCCATCCCAAAAGTCCTGGAGTTGCATCCAGAGTTCAATTCCACTATGTTGACACTTTCAAACAATCTCCTTAAACCTCTTCCATGCTTTAAAAACAGTTTCCTTATCTTTCTGGTAGAAGTTATGGATTTTTCTTCTAAACTTGCCCATTTTGGTTGAGGAGAAATATTTATCAAGGAACCTTGATTGTATACTGGTCTAGCATAATCTCTAATTGGTCTCCGAGGCATGAGATCTATATTTTCGAACTGGTCCGCACCCAAGGGTTTATTTTGAGAAATTCTACGACCCCTCTCTTCTTCGTAACTAATCTGTGCATCTCTAATAATTGCTTCTTCAGCATCCCATGCAGCTTGTTTTCATCGTTAGGCTGCTTCTCTCGTAGCCAAATTTGTATTATCATCACCGTTTCCAGCCATATCTTCTTTGGTTGAGGATTGCCCAACCTTTTCTGATGTCTCAGTGGTATTTCTTTCCTTGCTCAGTTGTCGCAGTTGTTATTCTATCTCTGGTTCATATGGTAGCACTTCTTTAGCAGAAGCTCGAGTCATGCACCACTCTAAACCTGTCACCTGCGCACAGTTAAAGAACACCAAACGTAAAAAGAGAAAAAAAAGAAAAAAAAAATTTAAATATAAGAATAATTCCTGAATTAGAACTACAAACTATTTCAAACACTATTGATTGCCAATTCTTGGCAATGATGCCAAAATTTGACGAGCTCGAAACACACACTTATATTATGCTCGCTAGTCAAAGATAGTATAGTATAATATCGTACCCACAAGTATTGGGGTTAAACAATTTTTTCATAGTTTATAGCTTGATTGCTATCTAGGAGAATCAACAATTGAGATTTATATAATTAATAACTAAAATTAACTAAGAATCTAAAGCTATTGACTAATGACTATTGCAACAGAGGTAAGCAAGGAAGTTATCAGTGGGAGAAAAATAGGGGTTGATAGGATAGGTGCAAGATAATAGTTTGGGATCTAAATATAGATAATTCACTCCTAATGTTTAATTAAGTCTCTCGAATTCACTCAATTATTAGTTTAAACATTTAGCAGAAACTCCTCTCGATTAACTCTAAACCTTACAAGATGAACCAATTTAAGCATGTAAAGATATGCAAGAATAAGTAGTGGATTGGTCTTTAGGAAAGTCTCTTTCGATTATTCTCCTAACTAGGTTTAATCAATGATTTAACTAGCCTCTTTCGATTACTAATAAGAATTAATGAACTCAACCAACAAGATAATGTAAAGATATCACAAGTTATGCCTCTCTTGATTAGATAAACTAGTGGATATAAATGCAACAATTAAATCATCCAAAAATACTTCAATACATAAAACTAGAGTTATAATCCACAAACAATCATCAATACATCAAACCCTAAAGAGCACTACTCCATAGATATGGAGCAATTCATCACAAATATAATTAAAGTATAGAAAAACATAAATTCGATCCAAATTCTGGTCTTGAGTGAGGAAGGAATGATGAAATCCTTGTGCTTTTGCTCCTCCAACTCCTCCTTAGCTTCCTTAGATCTAAAGTGTGTCAAAAGTCCAGAAAATAACATTTTTCCATGTATTTATACTAAGTAGGGTCGGGGACAAAGGAAATCACCCTTTCCTAGCTGAAATAGGAAAACTTGCAAACTTAATGTTTTTCACGCGTCACACTATGCTATGGAGAGTGCGTCGCATTAGTGCTATTTTCACAGTCGTAAACTCTCTGAACTTAGCTTGTATGATAGAATTTTGTACTGATACTACGCACTATGCTACAAACTATGCCTAGCATTAGTGTATCTTTCTGCCAGACCTCAGAAACCCATCCGCTGAACTTTGTCAATCTTCTAACATAAATTTACCCTATTGTGTCGCACTATGCGTTGCCCAGTACGTGCACTAGTGCATTTCTTCAGCTGTTGCTTCTTCTTTAATTTTTGACATCCAGAAGTGATCCTCGACCCCCGAACATGATCCAGATTAATTATTTGCGCTTTTACTCAGACTTCAAAGCTCAAAATAGCTCGAATTAGTTCCACAACATCTACATAACTCAGAATCATTCCTACACGACATAAAATACACAATAAATTCAAAATACTACCAATTAATGCTCAACACAATTAAAGTGCAGTGAATTAGAGCGCAATAAGCGACTAAAATACGAGATTATAGCCTATCATCAACTTCCAATTTAAACCAATAACTATCTTAAAAAGGACTCCACAATACATCCGAACATAAATCCTAAAATTTGGTGATACCGAGTCATAAGATCTACATGAGTATACTAAAATATCCCTATACAACAGTATTTATAAAATGAGAATGAAATAGAAACTAGATAGAGGGTGACTCCGAGGCCTGCGAACACCGGCAAGTATACCTTGAAGTCTCCGGTCCAAGCTCAACTCATGGATGCCTAACCTAGTATGAAGTACCTGGATCTCACAACACGCTAACTCAATCTGCTAGTAAGCCTTTTTCTCGAATATCCAACTTCGAACGACTCGAATCCCAATCAACTCCTTGAATATCTCTTTAAAAATCGCCCAAAACCGCTTTCTCTAGCTTAAAAGATGAAAAATGGAACAAAATCCTCGATTTGGAAATTAAATACTGCTGCCCAGTGATTGCCTTTTGCGATCACAAAAACACACTCGCGATCGCGGAGAACTAATTCTCGCAGCTCACAAAACCTCCTTCGTGATCGCGTATGCTCAGTCTCGAACACGGATAACGGTCTTCCTAAGCTATGCAATCGTATTGCAGACCTCGTAAAGTATAAGAGCGCGTGCCTTAGCCCCAACTTCTCCTTCCTTATATGCGAACGCGGTCCCAAGAATGTGTTCGCGATGCACAAACTTTTTGACCTTCGCGATCGCATCCCAGAATTTGCAATTGTGAAGGGTAAAATTCCATCAGCCTCAAACTACCCTACGTGATCGCGGCACATCCTCCGCGGATGCGATGAAATAAACCAGAACTCACAAACCAGTAATCCCATTTCAAGAATAATTGGTCCGAACTCAATCCGAAACATACCCTAGTCCCCCGGGACCTCGTTCGAACATACCAACAAGTACCAAAATATAATACGAACCTGCTCAAAGTGTCAAATCACATCAAACAACACTAAAACCACGAATCGCACATCGATTTAAGCCTAAAGAACTTATGAACTTCTAACTTCTAAAACTAATGTCGAAATATTCCAAACCAAATCCAATTGACCTCAAATTTTGCACACAAGTCATAATTGACACAACAAGCCTATTCTATCTTTCGAAAACGAAATCTAGATCTGATATCAATAAAGTCTACCCCCGATCAAACTTCTCAACCTTCCAAACCTTCAACTTTCTAACTTTCGCCAATTCAAGCCTAAACGACCTACGAACCTCCAAATAAATATTCGGAAACCCTCCTAAGTCCAAAATGACCATACGAAGCTATTGAAATCGTTAAAACTCCATTTTAGAGTTGTCTACAGAAAAAGCAAACTCCGGTCAACTCTTTCAACTTAAACTTCCAACTTTGGGACTAAGTATCCCATTTCACTCTGAAACTCACCCGAACCAAAACCAAATACCCCGGCAAGTCACATAACCACAATATAACATAGATGAGGCAATAAATCGGGGAACAAGGCTAAAATACTCAAAAAACCGACCGGGTTATTGCATACTCCCCCACTTAAAATAAATGTTCATCCTCGATCGAATATAAAGACATACCTGAAGTGGTGAAAAGATGAGGATAACGGCTACACATATCATGCTCGGTCTCCCAATTGACCTCCTCAATTGGTTGACCCCTCCACTGAAACTTCATTAAAGCGATGCTCTTTGACCTCAACTTTCGGACCTGCCTATCCAAGATGGCCATCGACTCCTCAACATAAGACAAATCCTTGTCCAATTGCATTGAGCTGGAATCTAACACATGAGACAGATCATCATGATACTTCTGGAGCATAGAAACATAGAATACCGGATGAACTGTAACTAGACTAGGTGGAAAGGCAAGCTTGTAGGCCACCTCACTAATTCTCTCAAGAATCTCAAAAGGTCCGATATACCTGGGGCTCAACTTTCTCTTCTTCCCGAACCTCATAATACCCTTCATGGGTGAAACGCGGAGCAAGACCCTCTCTCCAACCATGAATGCAACATCATGAACCTTCCTATCCGCATAACTCTTCTGTCTAGATTGGGCTGTACGAAGCCGATCATGGATCAACTTGACCTTCTCCAAGGCATTGCGAACCAAATTCGTGCCTAATAACTTAGCCTATACCGGCTCAAACCAACCAACTAGGAAACGACATCATCTCCTATATAGGACCTCATAAGAAGCCATCTGAATACTCGATTGGTAGCTGTTGTTGTAGGCAAACTCTGCAAGCGGTAGGATCTGATCCAAAGAACTCTTGAACTCCATAACACAGATATGAAGCATATCCTCCATTATCTGAATGGTGCGCTCGGACTGTCCGTCCGTCTAGGGGTGGAATGTTGTACTCAACTCAACCAGTGTGCCTACGTCACGCTGTACGGCTCTCCAAAAGCGCGATATAAATTGCGTACCCCGGTTAGAGATAATAGATACCGGTACACCATGAAGTCGGAAAATCTCGCGAATATAGACCTGAGCGAGCATCTCAAAAGAGTAGGTAGTCACCACCGGAATGAAATGAGCCGACTTGGTTAACCTATCCACAATCACGAAATCCATGGTAACTCGCTCCCATTTCCAATCGGGAATATCAAGTCTCTGAAGCAACCCACCTGGCCTCTAGTGCTCATTTTCAACTGCTGATAATTTAGGAATCGAGAAACATACTCCACTATATACTTCTTCATTCTCCTCCGCCAATAGTGCTGCCTCAAATCCTGATACATCTTAGCAGTACCTAGATGATTGAAGTACCATGAACTGTGGGCATCCTGAAGAGTCAACACATGCAACCCATCCATACTGGGCACACATAATTGGCCCTGCATGGGCAATACACCGTCATCTCTGATGGTCACCTCCTTAGAATCGCCGTGCTGTACCGTGTACTTAAGGATAAGCAAATGGGGGTCGTTATACTGGCTCTATTTGATGCGATCATATAAAGTAGACCGAGAAACCACGTAAGCCAGAACTCGACTTAGAGATGAAACATCCAATCTAACAAACTGGTTGGCCAAGACCTGAACATATAATGCTAATGGACTCTCCGCTACCGTTAGATATGCTAAATTTCCCAACCTCTCCATCTTTTGACTCAAGGCATCGGCCACCACATTGGCCTTCCCGGGACGATATAGAATAGTGATATCATAGTCCTTAAGCATCTCTAACCATCTTCGCTGCCACAAGTTAAGATCTTTCTACTTGAACAAATGCTGTAGACTCCGGTGGTCAGTATAGGCTTCACATGGGACACCGTATAAATAGTGCCGCCAAATCTTCAAGGCATGAATAATGTCTGCTCATTCCAAGTCGTGGACATGATAATTCTTCTCATGAACCTTCAACTTTCTAGACGCGTAGACAATCACCCTACCGTCTTGCATCAACACCTCGCCAAGGCCAATACATGACGCATCACAGTACATAGTGTAAGACCCTTAACCTGTAGGCAACACCAACATTGGGGTTGTAGTCAAAGCAGTCTTGAGCTTTTCAAAGCTCTCCTCACACCCCTCGGTCCATCTAAATGGAGCACCCTTCTGGGTCAATCTGGTCATCGGTGCAACAATATATGAGAAACCATTTGCGCAATGATTATAATACCTAGCCAAACTAAGAGAACTTCAGATCTCTGTAGCTGAAGACGGTCTGGGTCAACTTTGCAATGCTTCAATCTTCTTCAGATCTACCTTGATCCCATCGCTCGACACCACATGACCAAAAAACGCCACCGAATCAAGCCAGAATTCACACTTTGAGAATTTCTCATACAACTTCGTTTCTCTCAAGGTCTGGAGCACAATCCTCAAATGCTGCTCATGATCTTTCCTGCTACGGGAGTACACCAAGGTGTCGTCAATAAACACAATGACGAATGAATCAAGATATGGATGGAATACACTGTTCATCATGTGCATGAACGCTTCTGAGGTGTTGTTCAACCCAAATGACATCACAAGGAACTCGTAGTGACCATACCGAGTCTTGAAAGTAGTCTTTGGGATATTCGAATCCCGAATCTTTAACTAATGATACCCTGACCAAAAATCAATCTTTGAGAACACTCTAGCACCTTGTAGGTGATCAAATAAGTCATCAATGCGTGGAAATAAATATATGTTCTTCACCGTAACCTTGTTCAACTGCCGGTAGTTAATACAAATGAGTGTAGAACCATTATTTTACTTCACAAACAGAATTGGAGCACCTCAAGGTGACACACTAGGTCGAATGAAACCTTTATCAAGCAACTCTTGCAACTGCTCCTTTAACTCCTTCAACAACACTGGGGCCATACGATATGGTGATATGGAAATGAGATGAGTGCCTGACAACAAGTCGATAATAAAATCGATAGCCCTATCGGGCGGCATGCCCGGAAGATATGCCGAAAATACATCTGCATAGTCTCTCACTATCGGAATTAACTCAATGGTAGGAGTATCAACACTGACATATCATAAAGGCTAGATATGCATCACACCCTTGCCCAACCATCCACCGTGCCTTAAGGAAGTACACAACCTTGCTAGGAATATAATCCAAAGTACCCCTCCACTCCAACCGCGATAAACTTGGCATAGACAACGTCACTATCTTGGCGTGACAATCAAGAATAGCTTGATAGGGCAACAACAAGTCCATTCCCAAAATAACATCAAAGTCTACTATACTGAGCAACAATAGATCAACTCTGGTCTCAAAACCTCCAATAACATCTAAACACGATCGATATACATGGTCAACAATAATAGAATCTCCCACAAGCGTGGACACATAAATAAGAGAACTCTAAGAATCATGAGATATACCCAAATACATCGCAAAGTAAGATGATACATCTTAATAAGTGGAGCTTGGATCAAATAATACTGATGCATCTCTATGACAAATCAGAACAATACTTGTGATAATTGCGTATGATGCAACCGCCTCCGTCCTACCTGAAAAAGCATAATATTTAGCCTGGCCTCCCCCACTAGGGCAACCCCTACCCGCCTGAACTCTACCCCTAGCAGATTGTGCAGGTGGATTAGCAACTGGTGCGGTAAGTACAACCTGAGAATTCTGTGGATCATGTGGAATAGGTGGAGCCTGAGTAGTCAGTGGAGGTGAACCCCTCCTGAGTCTAGGGCAGTCCCTCACCATATGACGAGTATCACCACACTCAAAGCAATCCCTTGGAGGACGCGATTGTTGAAACTAGCTCGGGCCTAGTCGACTGGACTGATCAGTGAAAGCACCCAGTGCAGGAGGTGCATTAGATAATGGTAGTGAATAATGGGCATCTTGAGACCTAGGAGTAGCTAGAGTACCGCTAGAGGCTAGAAGTGCTGAATGAATTAGACGACTCACATAGCCTCTACCATGACGGGTTGCAACTGGATCACGAGCACAACTATATCCGCCAGAATCTCGAGGCCTCTTGGCCTCCTTGTCCTCTCTCTTCTGGTTTTGCATACCCTCCAATCTCCGTGCAATCTCTACCACCTGCTAATATGTGGTATCTATCTCCCACTCCCAAGCCATGCTGAATCTAATACCATAATTGATCCCCTCGATAAATCAATGAACTTTCTCTCTGACTGTGGAAACTAAGGCAGGCGCATGTATGGACAAACTCACTAAATCTGACAGCATAATGTGGCACGGTCACAACACCCTAGCGCAACTGCTCAAAATTCGCACGCCATGCATCCCGAAGGCTTTGGGGAACAAACTCTCTTAAGAGCATTTCTGAAAACTGATCCCATGTGAGTTAAGCTTCGTCGGCTAGGTTACCTCCTCATAAGCTTGCCACCACTGGTACGCTGGTCCCGATAGTTGGATTGTAGTAGAAACAACCTTGTTCATCTCCACAATACCCATGGCGCGGAGAATACGATAGCACTTTTCCAGAAAACCATGTGCATCCTCTGTAGCTAGGCTGCTGAAAGTAGGAGGGTGGTACTTCTTGTACCTTTCAAGTCTGAGCTCCTCCTCCTCAGATGCTACTTCACTAACCTCGGGCTGAATTGGGACAACCGACTGCACTGGTATAACCTTTGGGACTTGGTCAACATGGACCCCCTTCTATGGGGTACGGGCCGCAGGAGTCTAAGCTCCTCCCCCTTCCAAGTGAAATCAACCCTGGCTGAGCTAGAGTACCAAACATGCTCAAGAACTGTGCGAGGGTCTCCTGAAGGGCAGGGGTGGCAATAGGTGCTCAGGTGCCTATCCCCAACTGGAGATACTGATGTCTCCTCTGTCGTAGCTTGGGCAGATTGCTCTAGCTGCACCACGTTTCCCTCCTCGTCCTCTTCCCCGACCCCGACCTCACACGTCTCTAGCATAGGGCGCATGTGTCTGATTGTCAGATCCTGCGGTGCGTGTCCTCACCATCTATGTGAGAATAGAAAGATAAAGATTCAGAATTTCGAAGTCAACAAATTCAAGAGATCAAAGAAGTGATGTTTTCTTAACATTTCCATAGCCTCTCGAAGATAAGTACAAATGTCTCTGTACCGATACGTGAGACTCTACTAAACCTGCTTATGACTAGTAACACTTATGAACCTAGAGCTCTGATACCAACTTGTCATGACTCCAATCTTCCTCCGTAGGATGTCGTGATGACACCTAGTCTCTAAGATTAGGTAAGCCTAACATACATGAAGAATTTAATAGAAATAGTAGTAAAACTTCCAATTTAAACCCATAGCTATCATAAAAAGAACTCCGCAATACAAATAAACATAACTCCCAAAATCTGGTGATACCGAGTCATAAGCTCTACATGAGTATACTGAAATATCCCTGTACAACATTATCTATAAAATGAGAATGAAATAGAAACTAGATAAATGGTGACTTTGAGGCATGCGAACGCCGACAGGTATACCTTAAAGTTTTCGCTCCAAGCGCAACTCATGGATGCCTACCCTGGTATGAAGTACCCGGATCTCACAACAGGATAACTCAATCCGCTAGTAAGCCTTTTCCGCGAATATCCAATTTCGAATGGCTCGAATACTAATCAACTCTTTGAATATCTCTTCAAAAATCGTCCAAAACTAAGGTCTCTAGCTCAAAAGATGAAAAATGGAACAAAATCCTCGATTCAAAAATTAAATACTGCTGCCCAGTGATTGCCTATCGCGATGGCGGAAACTCACTCACGATCGCGGAGAACATATTCTCCCAGTTCATAAAACCTCTTTCGGGATCGCGTGTGCTCAGTCGCGAACGCGGACAACAATCTTCCTAAGCTACGTGATCGTGTTGCAAATCTCGCAAACGTGTAGAACAATGCGTGCCTCAGCCCCAACCTCTCCTTCCTTATACGCAAACGCGATCCTAGGCATGTGTTCGCGATTCACAAGCTCTTCAACCTTTACGATCACAATCCAGACTTCACGAACGTGAATAGTAAACTTCCATCACCACTAAACTACCCTACACGTTTGCGCCACATCCTCTGCGAACGCGATGAAGGAAACCATAACTCAGAAACCAACAATCCCATTTCAAGAACAATTGGTCCGGACTCAATCCAAAACAAACTTTGGCCCCCCGGGACCCCGTCCGAACATGCCAGTAAGTCCCAAAATATGATACAAACCCATTCAAAGCTTCAAATCACATTAAACAACACTAAAACCACAAACCGCACATCGATTGAAGCCTAAAGAACTTATGAACTTCTAAATTCTAAAACAAATGCCGAAACATACTAAACCAACTCTAAATTATCTCAAAATTTGCACACAAGTCATAATTGACACAACAAACCTATTCCAACTTCCGTAACCAAAATCCGAACCCGATATCAATAAAGTCAACTCCCGATCAAACTTTTTAACCTTTCAAACCTTCAATTTTCTAACTTTCGTCAATTCAAGACGAAACAACCTACGAACTTCCAAATCAATATCCGGACATGATACGAAGTCTAAAATCACCATACAGAGCTATTGGAACCGTCAAAACTCCATTCCGGTGTCGTCTACATAAAAATCAAACTCTGGTCTATTCTTTAAACTTAAACTTCCAAGAGTAAATTTCATGGGTGGTCATTCAAGTTTGTGTTCATTACCCAAAAGTCATTTTTCCTTCTTTTATTACGTAAAAGTCATTCAACTTTGTGTTTATTACCAAATCTCTAGTTATCACAATAATCACTTTGACCGGAATTTACAAACCTTTCACCTAAAAAGTCTATTATGCCCTTCACATTATAAATCCTGCCATTTATGTAATACCTTCTATATTATATGCTATATAATATACTTTTACCCAAGTATTTTACTTATAATTAAAATAACTTAATATTATTTTATTTATTATTTTTATAATATATTCGTACACTTAATTTTTCTTAATATTAATTTTCAAGATATATAAGTAGTATTATTAAATTTGTCAGTAACAATACCGTAAATAAATATCAAGTCCATGTTCTTAATCATGCTTAATGAAATATGTTTAATGAAAATTAAAAAATTCAAAGGTCATTGATTTATTAGCGAAGCCATACCCGTTAATTTAATAAATAAAATACCCACATTTAGAAAAATGACATATCGAATTAATACTTTCAAATAAATAATATTAACAAATAAAGCATTAAAAAGCTTAATATTAAACATAAATATCTTTGAAACTTTTTTTAAAATTTTTATTGACTATAAAAAACTATCATTTGTTAAACAAATTTGTTTTTATTATTTTAAATAATTTTTTTATATATCATTTTTATATTTGAAATATGTTCATGTTTAAATATGATTAAAAACATTGAGTGCCATGGAAAAATTAAATGTATGGATATATTATAAAAAATAATAAAGAAAATAATATAAATTTATTTTAATTATAAGTAAAATATCTAGGTAAAAATATATTATATAGTATATAATATAGAAGGTGTTACATAAATGAGAGGATTTATAATATTAAGGGCATAATAAACTTTTCGAGTAAAAGTATTATAAAATTTGGTCAATGTCACTTTTATGATAAATAGAGCAAAACAAAATAATTTTTGTGTAACAAAAAAAAAGAAAAATGACTTTTGGGTAATGAACACAAAATTGAATGATTTTTACGTAACAAAAAGAAGAAAAATGACTTTTGCGTAATGAACACAAAGTTGAATGACGTTCCATAAAATTTACTCAACTTTCAACTTTGGAACTAAGTGTCCTATTTCACTCAGAAACTCACCCGAACCAAAACCAAATACCCCTGCAAGTCACATAACCACAAATATAACATATAGGGGGCAATAAATAAGAGAACGGGACTATAATTGTACTCATAGTTTGGCACACAAAGTCGGTCCTTTTTGACAAATCTTTGGTGAACCAAAATCTGTCCAAAAATTGCTTTCTTTTCCAACTTTTGAGGTCCTCTTTCTACACTTAGACACACATTTTACACATCGTTTACACTCTATAAGAACACATTTTTAGAGAACAAAAACACAGTCTTTATAGAGAAAAGAACCAAAAATGTAAGCTGCAAACTTGAGAGATGTTTGAGTGATTTCTTCTCAGAAAACCTTACAAAAATACTTAAGTTTTTGAAGAGTAGTCTTGGTTTTCTTCCTCTACTCGAGTTGTTTTTTTTTCCGTTCGTTTCGGGTTAATTCGCTGCTGGTCGGGCTGTTGCTGTATTTCTGTTTCTTGTTGAGTTGCTGTCCGCTTCAATGCAAAGTCTTGCCTTGCTTTAGCTTCCGCTTCTTGCTGTTGAAATCTGACTTAGTGTTGCTGAAATTTCTGTTTCTGCTGTCCAGGTAATCCTCTCGAAACACTAATGTAATTTACGATCGAAGGATGAATAAAATATGGAATGATTTGAGCTTCTTTAGCTTACCCTAGGCCTTGAATACATTCTGCTCAGTGCTCATGAATGGTTTAATAGTATGTTGTTCGGTTAACTTTAATAAGTCTTTTGTTACTCTACTTCCTTGAAAGCTTAAAGTTGATATTTTGTTGATCCGTTTGTGAAAGTTAAGAATTTTATTTATTCTGTTTTGAATGCTCGAGTTGAATCTCTGTTGATATGTTTGTTTACCCGAAAAATTGATAGAGTTAAATTTATACGTAGTTCTAAGGGTACGTGATATAACTTAACACAAATCATAAAAGTAAGTAGAAATATCGAATATTGACCGTAAAGAATAAAATACAAACCAAGTTGAATGTAGAATGATTTATGGATAAGCTAGCTGAATCAATGTATAAAGCTCAAAAGGATAATCTCCCCAAAAAGAGAGTGTCTCAATAATATCTGAGTTATATTGTATCAATGCCTTGATGATTCCTCCCTTTACAGAAATAATAGCAATCCTTCTTATAGTGGAGAGATCATACTTTGAATATAATTAAAAATACATAGTGGAGAACCCACGATAGATTAACATTTTCCTGATTCCCGCCGAGATTTTCTCTCTTAGTGAACGACTCTTGTCCCTTGGCTCGATCTTGATCGGACTCGATATTGACTTGAGCTCGATATTGACTCGGGGACCGATACTGACTTGGGCTCGATATTGGTCGGTCTCTAGCTCTTAAGCTCGATAACTACGCTTCACATCATAGCTCGATATTGGATCGAACTTGACAATGATTTCGAGCTCGGAATTCGATCGGTTCCTAAAACTCGAGCTCGATGACCTGGCTTCAGATCTCATCATGATATTACGAAAACGCTCCTCGGTCCACTATGTTCTAATTTTGACTAATCATATGAAAGTCGAAACCGGTTTGACCATATTGCTCCTCGGTCTATTTTGCTTTTCCTTGTTCCCACTTTTAGGTTTTTGTTTTCTTCTCTTTCTCTTAATTTCTTATTTTCATCTTTGTATTCTCTCTTTATACAATTTCATTTTTATTAGTTATTTAAATTATAAAATTAAATTTATTTCTATTTTCCTTTTCTAAATCTCAAATTTTGAAATTTCAATATGTTTTAATCATTTTTCTTTTGATTGGGTTAATGCTATTTTTTTTCTTTAAGGACCAACATTTTTAGTTTGGTTATCATGTGTGTATTTATGCACCAAAAATATTATGAAGCGAACCAAATTAATTGGAAAATAGAACGAATCGGATCGAACCGAATCGAGTTAATTCAAAACTGAGCGAACTAGTCAAATGCATACCCTAATTCGATCTTCTTAACTAAAGGTAAGTTTACATTAAAGACAGTGACACCTGTAACCATCAAATCCTGGATTCGCCTCTAGTGTCAATTGACTCCCCTTGCCAATGAGTGATCCGCCACTAACTGACATGATGCCAAACTTTTATTAAAAGACAAAGCAAATACCTTCATCTCTGAGATTCGAATTGCTCAAGAATAAAGTCATGAAGCCATGACGTTTGGTTTGCTTATTTGGACTGTTTGTATGAATTTCTCAAATGGCTGTTTGATAATCTTTAGTTCACTTAAAATTAAAGTATCTATTATCGCCATGTTTGGATGTTTGCTGCTAAGTCATGGATTTTAGTTTAGTTTTGCGTGTTTGTCTCATTATTCCTCTTCGGATTCGAATAAAGGCTAGCTTTATCGAGTTTCAAAGAATGCCTCAAGTTACATTTATTTTCTTTCCTCCAGTAGTATTTTTAGTTATTTCTTTTTCAGTTGAGTGTTCTCTCACTTTCGTTATTATGTTTTCTGTGATTAGGTACCTTAAATATTTTATTATATTAGTTTGTTCATTTTATTTTTGAATTTGATTCTTTATAAAATATCAGAAGCAGGATTCATTCTTGTATGATAATGGTCTAAGTTTGACCCCTTTCCTTTTAAGTTGGCCTAATGTCAATAACTACGTGAGACTTTTTCGTATATATACAAGATTTTAAACTTATTTATCCGATTTTGTCTAAGTTTTAATATTTATGGATTACCATAGTTTCCAATTCAATCTACTCACTTCTAATTAATACTATTTTTCTTATTGATTCCAAAAAGCTAAAAGAACTATAACTAAAATGATTCTCTTCGTCAAAGCTAATTTCTTTCTTATTTACTTCCTCGTTTAGGATGTGAAGCAAGAACTTTGCTAGGTACTAATCTTCTGTCACGAGCCCAATTTTCTTCCGTAGGATGTTATGATGACACCTAGTCTCTACGACTAGGTAAGCCTAACAATTAATAACAACTTGACAGAAATAATTAACAAAATATTAAAGCAAGGTTGAATAACTGATATAAATTCCTAAAATAGAATCTCAACAAAATACTTTCTAAAAAATGGTGGAATTCAGTCATAAGCTCTACAGAGTAAAACTAGAATATCTACTACATCACTGTATGAAAGAAATTACAACAAGAAGTAAGGATAGGCAAGGTGACTCCGAGGCTTGCACATGTGGAGCAGGTATACCTTGAAGTCTCCCAAAAACAACAACTCAATCAACCCAAGAGTCCGGCACGGGCAGGCGTACCTGGATCTGCACAGAAAGATGTGCAGAATCGTAGTATGAGTACACCACAACGATACCCAGTAAGTATCAAGCCTAACATCGGTAGAGTACTGACGAGGCCAGGTCAAGACACCTACTGGGATATAAATAAATAGTATGAAACGTAATAAGGATAAATAATGGAAAGTGGATAAATAACTGACGCGAAACAGTTAACAACATGAACAAATACCAGAATTGTAAGCACGAAAATAACATAAAGAAATCAGTTAAAGAGAACCATAATGACCATAAGCGGACAATAACTGACAAAAACTGGAAGAACAAAACAACAAGAACCACAACGAGATACCGCCTCGTGTACAATAAGAATCACCACCGAGGTACCGCCTCATGAATACATATCAAGAATCACAACCGAGGTACTGCCTCGTATTCACAATTCACATTCTCAATCACAATCCCTCTTTATACCACTACGTGATCCTTAAATTTGAAATAGGTTTGAAAACAGTTCCCGTAATAGCTACACGCACTTTAGCCCACCTTATGACGCCTCATGGCTTCACGTAGTTCCTCTACAAGCAACACGCACATAAGTCCCACCTTATACTGCCGCATGCATATTAAAACCAAGTCTTATACCGTCGCATGCGCGTCAATATCACACTGCAATAACAACCCGCACCACAAGTGCCCATATATGACAACTTGCCAACAATCAACAATATCAATATTGTAACAATAATAGCCCATGGCTCCACTACAACGGGTACAATAATATCAACAACAACAATGAATGTAAAATGCTCAACAAGAAAGATGTTTCAACAATAATAATTTTGCCTCAGCGTGATAACGACTTTCACAACTTCAATACCAATAACTCAACAGTGAGATAATGTATAACCACGATATTAAATAAGAAACTCACAATAGAAGAGATAACGTAACAATGACTTCAAATAATGGAAATCAATAAGGAAATGGATACCATGAACAATTACTTCAAGTAATGATAATCAATAATGAAGGAGATAATACGGACAATAACTTCAAATAATGATAGTTAACAATGAAGAGATATCATGTAACAATAAAAGGAGCAACAAGTTCAACTAAAGCATGAGATCAATTTATTAAGTAGGATGTAGAATAAGTGTTAAACAAGTCAATTAAGGCATGTAAGGATAGATCAACACAAATAAGTATAGATTGACTATGAGAATTTAGAACATGATATGACATTTCAATTAAAGCATGGAAATAGTCTAAGTAGCATAAACCGGTCAAATACCATGTACAACCCGTGTACCCACTCGTTACCTTGCGTACACGACTTTCATATAGAACAAATGAATTAACCAATACTAATCCCAAGGAGTATTTCCCCCACACAAAGTTAGGCAAGACACTTACCTCAACTAGGCCAATTCAACCCTCGGAAATAGCTTTTTCCCTAAATTTCACCTCCACACGGCCCAAATCTTATCAAAATAGACTTAATATCATCAAACAATGCTAGGGAAATCAATTGCAATAGATAAAGATAAGATCTTTATAATTTCCCAAAAAGTCAACAAAAGTCAACCCGTGGCTCGCCCGATCAAACTCCGGGTCCAAATCGACTCTCAAAACTCAATTTCTTATTTTTTAAAAATGTGACAAAGTTTCACTAATTGTCACTTTGATTCACATGATTTTGATGTTAAAATCTAAGATATATTGATGGAATATGATTAGAAATAGATTAGAATCACTTATCCAAAGTTTGTAGGTGAAAACCTCCTCTCCAAATCGCCTCTTACCGAGTCTAGGGTTCAAAAATGAGAGAATGAGAAATGAAATTCTGACTTTCAGCCTTTATGTTCAGATGCAGTTATCGTAATTGTGAACCCTTGCAATTTCGGAGAAAATCTCACAATTGCGGCACTGACAGGCCTGTGAAGCTCTTTGCAAATGTGAAGATGGGTCCGCAATTGCGAACCTTGCTGACCTCGCAAAAGCGATGAAGACCATCGCAAATGCGAACCTAGCCCAGCCCAACCCAAGACCTCTTCACAAATGTGACACCAGGCATCACAATTGCAATACCTGTGGGTTTTGTGCTAAGGTCGCAAATGCGACCCCATGTTGTCCTCGAAAAAGCGATGAAGACCATCGCAAATGTGAACCTAGCCCAGCCCAAGACCTCTTCACAAATGTGACATAGGTATCGCAATTACAATACCTGTGGGTTCTGTGCTAAGGTCGTAAATGCGACCTTAGTGTTCAAGATTGCGACACCAAAGGCACCAAACCCTAGATTTTGCAAAATTTCAGTCCAAAACACTCCGGAACATGTCCGAAACTCACCCAAGCCCTCGGGGCTCCAAACCAAACGTCCACACATCTAAAAAATTCATACGAACTAGCTCGCGCGATCAAAATACAAAAATGACATCTAAAACTATGAATCGAACACTAAAACGCATGAATTTCAAAGTAAAATTCAAGAATTTATAAAGTTACAACTAAACATCCGAATCCTATCAAATCAACTCCAAACAACACCAAATTTTGTAGACAAGTTCTAAATACCATAACAGAACTTATTCCAAGTCCCAAAATCAAATTTTGAGCTCGATAGCTAAAATTCAACCTACAGTCTAACGTTTCAACTTCAAATTGCCAAATTTTGGCAAAACACCATAAATCAACCTATAGACTTCCAAAATCAATTTCGGGAATATGCCTAAGTCCGAAATCACAATATGGAGCTATCAGAGCCATCAAAATGCCTAAGTTTGAAAAGATATTGTAGACTCCGATGGTCGGTAAAGATATCACAAGGGACACCATACAAATAATACGGCAAGATCTTTAATGTGTGAACACTAGCTGCCAACTCTAAGTTGTGGACCAGATATGTTTTATCTTGGGTCTTCAGTTGTCGATACACGTAGGCAATCACCCTACCATCTTGCATCAACATCATGCCAAGGCCAACACGTGATGCATCGCAATACACATTATAAGACCCCGAGCTCGTAGGCAACACCAACACCGAGGCTGTAGTCAAAGCAGTCTTGAGCTTTTGAAATCTCGCCTCACACTCCTCAGACCATCTAAAAGGAGCATCCTTCTAGGTCAATCTGGTCATAAGTGCATCAACAAATGAGAACGAAATGATGATAATACCCGGCCAAACTAAGGAAACTTCGGATCTCAATGGCTGAAGATGATTTGGGCCAACTCTGCACTGCTTCAATCTTCTTCGGGTCTACCTTAATCCCCTCACTTGACACCACATGACCCAGAAATGCCACCGAATTAAGCAATAATTCACACTTTGAGAATTTTACATACAACTTCTTCTCTATCAAGGTATGGAGTACGATCCTCAAGTGCTTCTCATGATCTTCCCGGCTATGGGAGTACACCAAGATTTCATCAATAAACACATTGACGAATGAATCAAAATAAGGCTGGAATATACTATTCATCAGGTGCATAAATGCGTCACAAGGAACTCGTAGTGACCATATCGAGTCCTTTGCGGTCTTCGAAATATTCGAATCCCGAATCTTCGGCTGATGATAACCTATACGCAAATCAATATTTGAGAACACTCTAGCACCCTGTAGCTGATTAAATAAGTCATTAATGCGTGGCAAAGGATACTTGTTCTTAAATGTAACCTTGTTCAAGTGTTGATAATCAATACACATGTGCATGGATTTACATTTGAATAAGTGGATCTCGGATCAAATAAGACTGATGAATCTCTATGGAAAATCAGAACCATACCTGTAATGATTGCTTCTGAAGAAACTGCCTCCGTCCTACCTCAAAAAACATAGAATCTAGTTTGGTCTCCCCTTTAGGGAACTTTACCCGCCTATCTTCCACCCCTAGCTGGTCGTGTGGTAGAGCGGCAACTGGGGCAGTAATAATGTCCTGAGAAGTCTGTAGACCTAACTAAATCCATGGAGCCTGGGTGGTTGGTGGAATTGCAGCCCTCTTGAGTCTGGGGAAGTCTCTAACCATGTGACGGGTATCACCAAACTCAAAGCAAGCTATTGGTAAGCGTGGCTGCTAGGATTGGCTCGGGCCTGATTGGCTAGACTGACCGCTGAAGGCACCCCATGTAGGAGGTGCACTAGAAAGTGGCTGAGCAAAGTGTGAAACATGAGACCTCGGAACAACCGGAGCACCACTAGGAGATGGAAGTGTCGAGTGAACTGGACGACTCATAAAGACTCTAACATGATGAGTTGTAGTTGCAACATGACCATCACTAAATCCTCCCGTACCTCGAGGCCTCTTGTCCTCTCTATCCTCTCTCTCACGGCCCCACATACCCTCCAATATCTGTGCAATATCTACCACCTGCTAATATGGGTTATCTATTTCCAACTCTCGATCTATGCTGAACCTAATACCATAGTTGACCCCCTCGATAAATCGACAGACTCGTTCTCTGACTGTAGAAACCAAGGAAGGTGCATGCCTGGAAAAATCACTGAATTGGACATCGTACTTTGGCACTGTCATAGTACTCTGGCACAACTGCTCAAACTCTACATGCCAATTATCTTTAAGGGTCTGAGGAATAAACTCTCTCAAGAACAACTCTGAAAACTGAGTCCATGTAAGTGAAGCTGCATCTGTTGGGCTACCCTCCTCGTACACCCGCCACTACTGATATGTTGCTCCTGACAACTAAAATGTAGTAAAAGCAATCCCACTCATCTTCACAATACCCATGGTACGTAGAATACGGCGGAACTCCTCTAGTAAACCATGTGCATCCTCTGAAGCCAAACCACTGAAAGTAGAAGGGTGATACTTCTTGAACCTCTTAAGTCTATGCTCCTCCTCCTCATATGCTGCTACCCTAACCACAGGCTGAACCGGAATAACAGGCTGTACTGGTATAATATCTAGGACCTAATCAACCTGGACCCACTGCTCTGGGGTACGGGCTGTAAGAGTCTGAGCTCCCCTGCCTAAGATAGGGTTGGTGCAAGTGGAATTAACCTCGCCTGATATAAGGTGCCGAACATGCTCAAGAACTATACGAGGGTCTCCTAAAGTGCAGGGATGTAAACATGCGCCTCGGGTGTCTGTCCCCCAATTAGATCTACTGGTGGCTCCTCCTCGGCCTCAGCCTCAGCCCCGACCTATTACGGTTCTAGAAGGGGGCAGGCGTGTCTGATCTTCGGATCTAGTAGTGCGTGTCCTCACTATCTGTGAGAGAATAGAAAGTCAAAGATTCAGTTTTCAAAGTCAACCAATTCACACGCTAAGGAATCAAAGGAGTGAAGTTTCATAACAACTCCATAGCCTCTCGAAGTTAAGTACAGACGTTTCCGTATCGATCCTCAAGACTCTAGTAAACCTACTTGTGACTCGTAATACCTATGAATCTAGAGCTTTGAGTCCAACTTGTCACGATCCTAATGCCCTCCTAGGATGTCGTGATGGCACCTACTCTCTACGACTAGGTAAGCCTTAACAGTTAATAATAACTTGACAGAAATGATTAGCAAAATACTAAAGGAAGGCTAAATAATTGATATAAAATCCTGTAATATAATTCAAACAAAATACTTTCCCAAAATCAGTGGAATTGAGTCATAAGATCTACAAAATAAAAATAGAATATCTACTACATCACTGTCTAAAAGAGATTACAATAGGGAGTAAGGATAGAGAAGGTGATTCTCTGGCATGTGGTCGTGGAGAAGGTATACCTTGAAGTCTCCCAAAAGCATCAACTCAATCAACCCTAGCGTTCGATACGGGAAGACGTACCCGGATTTGCACAAAAAGATGTGTAAAAACATTTATAAGTACACCACAATGGAACTCAGTAAGTACCAAGCCTAACCTCGGTAGAGTAGTGATGAAGCCAGGTCAAGATACCTACTAGGATATAAATAAACAGTATGAAACGTAATAAGGATATATAATGTAAAGCGGAGAAATAACTGACGCGAAACAGTTAACAACATGAACAAATATCGTAATTGTAAGCACGAAAATAGCATAAATAAACCAGTTAAAGAGAAACACAATGATCATATACGGACAATAACTGACAAAAACAGGAAGAATTAAATAACAAGAATCACAACGATATACCACCTCGTGTACAATAAGAATCATCACCGAGGTACCGCCTCATGAATACATATCAAGAATCACAACCGAGGTACTGCCTCATATTCACAATTCACAATCTTAATCACAATCCCTCCTTGTACCGCCGCATGAGCCTTACATTTGAAATAGGTTTTGAAAATAGTTTTTCCAAAATAGCTACAAGCACTTTAGCCCACCTTATGATGCCGCAGGGCTTCACGTAGTTCCCCTACAAGCAACACATACATAAGTCCCACCTTATACCGCCACATGCACATTAATCCCAAGCCTTATACCGCCGCATACACATCAATATCACATTACAATAACAACTTGCACCACAAGTGCCCATATCTCACAACTTGCCAACAATCAACAATATTAATGTTGTAACGATTGATCGGTCATTTTGATTTTTAGATCCTTTTTCCCCTAGTTAATATACTCCGTATGTGACTTTTAGTATTTTATGACTTTGGGGGATGATTGGTTTGGATTTGGAAGGGTTCATGTTGAAATCGGAACACTTGGTTCCTTAATAGTGGCCTAAGATGGCCATGTTTGACTTGAGTCAAAAGTTTGAGTAAATGATCTCAGAACCTAAATTTGATGGTTTCAATAGGTTCTTATGATAATTTTGTACTTTGGCATGCGTTCGGATTGAGTTTCGGGTGAACGGAAGCGTTTCGACGCTTAATGTTGGAAGTTGGCGCATTGAAGGTTTTCAAGTTCTTTAAATTTGGTTTGATATGGACTTTAGTGTTATTGAGCTCCGTTTGGGATTCCAAGCATGGGAATAGGTTTTTATGGTGGTTCATGACTTGTACGCAAACTTTCCGTCATTCCGAGTTGTCTAAGTATGATTCGACGCGTTCTGAGCTAGTTGAAAAGTTTGAAGTTCATAAGTTAATTCAATTTAGTTTTGGGGGCAATTATTAGTTTTTATGTTGGTTTACGTGTTTTGAAGGTTTTATCATGTCCGTATTATGTTTATGAATTTTTTGGTACAATTGGATGGGGTCCCGGGTGGCTCGGGTGAGTTTCGGACCACTCAGAGTTAAGTCCAAATTTCTGATATATGCTATTCTGGTTTCCTTCTTCGCGAACTCGGAGAAAGCCTCGCATTTGCAATGAAGGAATTGGGCTGGGGATATTTTGTTATATGCATTCGCGAAAAGGAGATCGTGATCGCGATCGCGATGCTCTGGGCCTTTGTCCATCGCGTTAGCGAAGAAGGCTTGGCCTGGGCAAGTGAAATGCCCTTCGCGTTCACGAAGGGCTGGTCGCGTTCGCGTAGCTTGGCAGGGTATGTGATTTACGTTCATAGAGGCTTTCTCACGATCGCATAAGAGGTTTTAAGGGGATTGGGCTGTTTTGTCTTCGCGATCATGAATAAGGCATGCCTGGGTAGTGTTTTAATTTAAAATGGGACTTAGTCCATTTCTTTCATTTCCACACATCTCTTGGCCAATTTAAGAGCTTTTTAGAGAGTAACTTTCACCTAGCATCTTGAGGTAAGTGTATTCTACACAATGTGAGTTTAATACATAGATTATAGGTATATTTTAACATAGAAATTGTAGAAGTTTTAGTATTTTCTTAAAAAAATCTAGGTTTTGATAAAAATGGGATTAGACCACGAAAATGATTATGGAATTGAGTAGAAATTATATATTTGTGTTCGTGAGGTTATGGGTAACCTTTATTTACAAAACTTTATATAATCCGGGCACGTGAGCCCAATGGTGAATTTTAGGAATCTTTCAATTTGGGTTGGGTAATTACTGTAATAGTTAAATTATAAACTTTTGAGCATATATTGATTAGTTTGTACAATATTTGGCTAGTTTTGGATTGCGTGGCACCGATTTGAGGCTTTTACTGTGAATTGTGGACCGTAAAGAAGACCTGGAAATGAGGTAAGTCTCTTGCCTAACCTTGTAAGAGGGAATTATCCCCGTTGGTGTTATAAATGGTTGTTTGCTAATAATTGTGGGTGCTACGTGCGCACGATGTGATGAGAGTTTGCACGTAGCTAAAATCATGCTTATGTCCTGATAGTTTAAGACTCTACTATGTATTACTTTTATTACTTGCACCCAACTTGTTATTTTAATCACTTAAATTATAATTGAAATTGGATAAAGGATTTGCAAAGACCGAGCTTATTACTTTGAGTTTTGGTGGGTTACTTGACCATTAGTGGAAATTAAGCATTCTTTGAGTGTTATTCTTATGTAGTAGCAGTTAATTAGAGTTCGTAAAGTATTATCTCTTTCTGTGGATCGGGCCAAACACCTTGACAGTATAATAGATGCATCTGTGGTTCACACCGGTCGACACTCAACTGTGTATGCACTATTCTGGATCGGGTCGTACGACCTAGACATAAATCATGCGTGATATTGCTCGGAGTCCAATTATACTTGATATTTCTTCCATGACTTGAGAATTTATAATTACTTGATAACTCTTATTTGTTGAAATTAGTATGTGATAGTTGGGAGATATTTAATTGAAATTTAGTTAAAAAACTACTGACTTAGTGTTCCCTATTTCGTTGTTACTGATGTATTCCATGACAATTTATAATTTTTGCACTTTATTTATTGACCCTTAGTAAGTGTCGATGTTGAATCCTAGTCACTAATTCTTCGAGGTTAGACTAGATACTTATTGGGTACATGTTGTTAGTGTACTCACGCTACACTTCTGCACTAACCGTGCAGGATATGAGGCAGGTGCATCTGGCGGCCATTCAGGCGCATACCCTGCTACCCGGAGATTTAGTGGTGAGCTGCTCCTTATGCCCCGTTATGCAGCACCCAAAGTCTCTTCTTTGTTGTATTTATTTTCTGTCTATCTTACACCAAATAGTAGTATAAGTTGTTTTGTTTATTCTACTAGTTTACTCGTGCGCTTGTGATACCAGGTTTTGGGAGATTCTAGTAGATATTTCATGGTTTTTGGATTATTAAATTCACTACTTCACTCTATCATTTATTTCATGCTTTGCATTATTAAAATCACTTATTAATCGTTCCTTTATTAAATAAAATCAATGATTTTAAAAATATTAAAATGAACAATTTCATGAATAGTTCACCATTGGCTTGCCTAGCGGCGACGTTGGGAGCCATCATAGCCTAAAGTGGGAATTGGGTCGTGACAACTTGGTATCAGAGCTCTAGGTTCACATAGGTCTCACAAGTATTGAGTGGGCCTAATAGAGTTTTGCGGATCAGTGCGGAGACGTCCGTACTTATCTTCGAGAGTCTATAGGGTGTTAGGATACTTCTCTTTCTTCATCTCCGATCGTACAGTTGATGGTGAGAACGCGCACAAAAGATGTACCTGACGGTGGAGTAGCTGCTTCCCTTGTTTCTAGAGGCCGAGGGAGGGCTCTAGCTCCTGTTAGTGGACGAGGGCATCCTAGAGTTGCTCCTGTTGTTCCACCAGTGGATCCAATGGAGGATTTTGTTATTGAGGATCATGATGAGGTACCTGAAGATGAGACAGTCCCGAGGGATTTCATGTATGCACCGGGATTCCAGGAGGTTATCGGCCGTATGCTAAGGTTCATGGACTCTATGACGCAGACTGGTTTATTTTTAGTGGACCCAACCACATCTCAGATGGGAGGGGGAGAATAGACCCTACCACTCAAGCTCCAGGGCATGCTGTTTCCGTATAATAGACCGCAGGTGCACTACGTGTGGGCAAGATTCAGCCAGTTGCAGTGGCTATACCAGATCCCAGACCAGCCGCGACCAGCGAGCCACAAAACCTATTGGATAAGTGGACCAGACTACATCTTATGCCTTTGGAAGTGAGTGGAATGAGGACCCCCAGGACTTTATTGATCATTGCAGGTACATACTACACAACATGAGAGTATTGGAGTCCCACAGGGTGGACTTCACCACATTTCAGCTGGAGGGCAGGGCCCGTAGATGGTGACAATCCTATCTTCTTAGCAGACCAGCAGGTTCTCCTCCCTTGACTTAGGATCAGTTCACACTTCTCTTTCTGGAGATATATATCCCATCCTCTTATAGGGAAGAGTTACGGGGTCAGTTCGAGCAGCTCTAGCAAGGTAAGATGTCGGTGACCGATTATGAGTCGAGATTCTCTGAGTTGTCTCACCACACACTTATGGTACTCCCCACCGATGCAGAGAGAGTTCTAAGGTTTAGTGCGTTCTTGCACTATGGTATCCAGGTTACTATGGCTCGAGAGATTGAGATGGGGACTCATTACAAGCAAGTTGAGGAGATAGCTTGGAGGATTAGGGGTATTCATCATCAGGGCCGAGAGCAAGCGCCGAGGGACAAATGGCCTTGATATTCTGGAGGGTTTAGTGGTGCTCTATCTGGGGGAAAAGGTTAGTTTGTAAGGGGCTAGTCTAGCAGGCCCACAATTAAGCACCCTCTCCTTCTCGGGGTGCTCTAGTGCGGCCCTATTTTAGCGTCATTCCACAGAGCCCCTACCGTCCACTAGCTATTCAGGGTTCTTCTAGTGGCTGTTCAGGTCCCCAGGGTCAGACTTAGGGTCAGTCATCTTCTGCATTGAGAGGTTTCTATGAGTGTGGTGAGCTTGGTCATGTGAGAAGATTCTACCCCAGGCTTCGGGGCAAGGTAGTATAGCAGGGCCATCAACCCATGATCACCACACCAGTTATCACACCAGCTGTCCGGCCGACCAGAGGCGGAGGGAAGGTAGGTACGGGTCACCCCAGTTATCACATATATTATTTCTATCTGCGGTAGGGATGCTTTGATACTATTTGATCTAGGGTCTACCTATTCATAGGTTTTATCTCTATTTTTTTATTTTATGGGTGTCTATCTTGAGTCCTTGGGTGATCTTGTATATGTGTCCACGCCAATGGACGATTTTGTTGTTGTGGATCAGATTTATCGGTCCTATATTGTGACTTTCTGTGGTTATGAGACCGGAGCAGATCTTCTATTGCTCGACATGACCGACTTTGAGGTCATCCTGGGCATGGGTTGATTGTCTCCGTACCATGCCGTTCTTGATTTCCATTCCAAGATTGTTACCTCGGCGATGCTAAAGTTGCCTAGATTGTAGTGGAGGGGTTCATTTGTCAGTACATCCAACTGGGTTATTTCTTTCTTGAAGGCTCGACATATGGTCGAGAAAGGTTATTTGGCTTATCTAGCTTATGTTTGGGATACTATTGTACAGACTCCCACAATTGATTCAGTGTCCGTGGTGTGGGAGTTCTCCGATGTATTTCCATCTGATCTACCAAACATGACAAGAGATCGTGATGTCGATTTCTGTATTGATTTGGCACCAGGTACCCAGCAAATATCTATACCATCGTACCGCATGGCTCCGAAAGAGTTGAAGGAGTTAAAGGAATATCTTGAGGAGTTTCTAGCAAAAGGGTTCGTCAGGCCAATTGTGTCACCTTGGGGTGCACCGGTGTTGTTTGTGAAAAAGAAGGATGAGACTATACGAATGTGGATTGATTAACGCTAATGGAACAAAGTTACCATTAAGAACAAGTACTTGTTGCAGCATATTGATGATTTATTTGACCAGTTGCAGGGTGCCAGGGTGTTCTGTAAGATCGACTTGAGATATGGGCATCACCAGCTAAAGATTCGTGCTTTAGATGATCTGAAGATGACTTTCCGGACTAGATATAACCACTATGAGTTTCTAGTGATGTCATTTGGCTTGACCAACGCCCCGACGATGTTTATGGATTTGATGAACTGGGTGTTCAGGCCATATCTTGACTCATTTATCATTGTCTTCGTTGATGACATATTGATCTACCCGCGCAGTATGGAGGAGCTCGACCAACATTTGAGAGTTGTACTTCAGACTTTGCGGGAACAAAAGCTATATGCTAAGTTCTCCAAGTGCGAGTTCTAGTTGGATTCTATGGCATTCTTGGGGCATGTTGTATTAGCTGAGTGTATTAAGGTAGATCCCAATAAGATTGAGGCAGTCCAGATTTAGCCTCGTCCTACCACATCGACCGAGATTATGAGTTTCTTGGGGTTAGCAGGTTATTATTGTCGGTCAGTGGATGGCTTCTCATATATTACGATACCTTTGACTAGATTGACCCAGTAGGGTGCTCTATTCCGATGGTCCGATGATTGCGAGGCGAGCTTTTAGAAGCTCAAGACCGCATTGACTACAACTCGGTGTTAGTGTTGCCTTTCGGTTCAGGGATGTAAACTGTGTATTGCAACGCTTCACGCATTGTCCTGGGTTGTGTATTAATGCAGGGGGTGAGTTATTTTGCATATTCTTTATGTCAGTTGAAGCCCCACTAGAATAATTACCCCATACATGATTTAGAGTTGGCCGCGATAGTTCATGCTCTCAATATATGGAGGCATTTTATTTAGGGGGTGTCCTCTGAGGTTTATACTAATCATCGTTGCTTGCAACATTTGTTTAACTAGAGGGATTTTAATTTGAGGCAACATAGGTTGGTTGAGTTGCTGAAGGACTATGATATTACCATCCTTTATCATCCGAGCAAAGCGAATGTGGTTGTGCCTTGAGCAGAAAGGCCGAGAGTATGGATAGGTTGGCATTCATTTCAATAGAGGAGAGGCCATTGGCTTTGAACATTCAGTCCTTGGATAACAGTCTTGTGAGGTTGGATATTTCAGAGTCCAGTCGAGTTCTTGCATGTGTTGTGGCTCAATCTTCATTATTTGAGCATATCAAGGCTCGTCAGTACGATGATCCGTACTTGCTAGTTCTTAGGTATATAGTACTACAGAATGGTGCCAAGGAGGTTAATATCGGTGAGAATGGTGTTTTGAGATTCCAGGGTCACCTATGTGTTCCTAATGTTGATGCTTGAGAGAGAAGATTCTAGAGGAGGCGCACAGTTCTTGGTATTCTATTTATCCAGGTGCTACACATATGTATCGTGGCCTGAGGCAGCATTATTGGTGGCGGCGGATAAAGAAGGGAATAGTTGAGTATGTAGCGAGATGCCTAAATTGCCAGCAGGTTAAGTATGAGCACCAGAGGCCAGGTGGCCTACTTTAGCAGATGGTTATACCAGAGTGGAAATGGGAGCGCATCACTATGGACTTCGTAGTTGGGTTGCCGCAGACGTTAATGAAGTTTGATGTCGTTTGTTTCTTTGTCGACAGGCTGACTAAGTCGGCACACTTTATTCCAGTGATGACTACGTACTCGTCAAAGAGATTGGCCCAGATTTACATTCAGGAGATTTATATACAAAACCAACAATCCCAAAACTGATAGTACAAGTCATAAGCTCTACTAAGTGCGCTAGAAAACCTCTAAGTACAACTGTTCCAGAATATAAATAAACTATACACAAATAACTTCTAAAGGTGACTCTGAGGCATGCGAACGTGATGGCAGGTATACCTTGCAGTCTCCACAGCAATATCTGATCCGCTATCTAACAATCCACAGACTCCGAAGTACCTGGATCTACACAAAAATATGTAGAAGCATAGTATGAGTACACCACAGTCAGTACCCAGTAAGTATTAAGACTAACCTCGGTGGAGTAGTGACGAGGTACAAGTCAAGACACTCACTAGACAAAGTAACCTATGAAGTATAGAAGTATAAAGCTAATAATGGAAAGTAGAAATCAGTAAATGATAAAAAAAATCAACATGTAATATAAATAGTAAAGAAACAAGAACATCAAGAAGTATCGTTGAAACCAAATAAGGAACACATAGGACAGTCAATTAATCAAGCCGTGCTAACACAAGATTCACAACGAAATCAACCCGTGATACCTTATCTCATAGTCACAAGTCACATGTTTCAACCCACCATCATGTACTCATGGTACCTCGTGCCCACATCTCGAATTACAACCGCACGAATAACTCACGTGCCAATATCTCAGTCCGCCCGGCATGATCACATGCTCACATTCACAATCAGCCCGGCGTGGTCACAGGCTCACAATCACAATCCGCCCGACATTATCACATGCTCACAATCACAATTCGCCCGCATGGTCACATGCTCAAAATCATAACCTGTCCGGCATGGCCGCATCCTCAATATTTACATGGAAATAAATAATACAAGAACACATGGGCATGGTCAATAAATGTCAAGTTTCATACTCCTGATCTAGTATAAGTGACATGCTACGGTGTATGCTTGTGTGAGTGTACTACTGCAGCCCAAGTCAACAACTAATATTAAAGATATCGAGTAGCTCATTGAAACAACAAAGCAAGTAATGTAAGGTGTATGGCAAACACAAGGAAAAGCACACCAACACACAAAAATCACCAACACAATGTCCCCAAATCATCACACATCATCCCTGACATTACCACCCTTATCTTTTCGATAGCCACCCGTATCACTCCTTGTAATAGCCACATTTATCACTCCGCCTTAAAAATAATATTTCTACCCTTATCTCTCCGATAGCCACCCGTATTACTCAGTATAATAGCCACCCTTATCACTCCGCCCGAACAATAACGCAATAACCACCTTTTTCACTCCGTACATTCAACAATGGTGAAATGCCACCCTTATACTCCGTATAACAACAAAGGTGAAATGCCACCCTTATACTCCGCATAACAACAATGGTGTAATGCCACCCTTATACTTCGCATAATAACAAACAAAACCACATAACGATTTACAAATGCTAACATCACAACAACACGACGTATCAACTCATAACACAAGTGCCCATAGGCCACAACCTTTCCAAAGATCCAACAATATCAATATTTTCACAACAAATAGCCCACGACTCAAACTCATTATGTATAAAATCTCAATAACAACAATAGGAATTGGAAAGTAACTTAACAAGGAACAACACCTCTGTTTTACACAACTTCAATTAAAATCGATTAATGGCTTTCGATAACCTCAATTCCAATTTATTGTTTAAGGATAAACTCAATAGTGAAAGTATATCCATAAAATGGCAAACTTCGGCTCCTAGTGTATGAATTAGGCTAACAATGAAAGGGATGGCACGAACTAGTACTACGTCTAAAAGCTTGAGAATAACACGACAACAAAAGGGATGTCATGTACAACAACTTCAACTAAGAATAACTCCACAATATAAGAAATCACATAATGATAAAAGTGATAACAACTTCATATAAAGCATATAATAGCAAACTCGACAATTAAAGAATGTGACATGTAATGACAACTTCAAATAAAGCATGTGATAATAGACATGACGAATAAAAGATACAACATGTGCTAACAATTCCAAATGAATATATAAAAGAAGCCTAAAAGCCTAAACCGGTCAATTTTCGCATATAAGCCTGAGTACATACTCGCCACATCGCATACACGGCTTTCACATGTCACAAATAGCATAAACGACTAGAATCCTAAGGGGTAGTTTACCCACACAAAATTAGGCAAGATACTTACCTCAAAGAAGCTAAACCGATACTCTAAAATGTCCTTCTCGTGTGAAATAATCTCCGGATGGCTCAAATCTAGCCAAAATAACTTAATATCATAAATAAAAATCATAGAAAACAATTCCGGATAATAAAGCTTCGATTTTTACTGAAAACTAAAAGTCAACCCAAATTTAAGTATTTTGAGTATATGTTGGACTCAACATATACTCAAAAGGCCAAAAGAACGCAATCTGATTTTTTATACAGAGACATTTCTGCTTTTGCTCCCAAAAGGCCGAACCTGCGTATTTCTAGCTATCATTTCCGCTTTTGCGGACCATTTTTCGCACCTGCGGGGTCGCAGATGCTGACCCAACTTCGCATCTACGAAGCACTAGTACTAACTCTCTTCTCAGACACTAAAATGAGCATAACTTCCTCATACGATCTCCAAATTCGGCGATTCTTTTTGCTATGACTCCATAATTACAATACGGATCTAATGATTCAATAAAAACATAAATTGGAGCTCATTTTCGTAATGTGGTACCATTTATGCTTGAATAAACAACATCAAAACATAAAAAAACGAGAGTAACACAACCCAAACAATCTGAAACACACCTGAACCCCTCGGGACCCGGTTTGAACATACCAAAAAGTTCAAAAACATAATGCGGACCTATTCGAGGCCTCAAATCTCATCAAATAACATCAAAACTATGAATTGCACCTCAAATCGAACTTAATGAACTTTCAACTTCTACAACTCGCGTCGAATCATATCAAATCAACTCGGAATGACGTCAAATTTCACATGCAAGTCCCAAGTGATACAACGTAGATATATAAACTCCTGGAATAGAAATTCGAACCATATATAAATAAAGTCAACTACCGATCAAACCTCTTAACCTTCCAAATCTTCAACTTTCCAATTTTCGCCAAAATGCGTCAAACCAACCTACGGACCTCCAAATCCAAATTCAGACATACGCCTAAGTCCAAAATCACCATACGAAGCTATTGGAATCATGAAAACACCATTATGGAGTTGTCTACACAATTGTCAAACTCCGAAACTATTTTCACTTAAGCTTCTTAAATAAGGATCATCCTTCCAAATTAATCCCGAATCATCCGAAATACGAACTCGACCATACACGCAAGTCATAATACATAATACGACGATGCTCTAGACCTTAAGCTAACGAACAGAATGCTAATTCTCAAAATGACCGGCGGGTCATTACAACAAGGAAGATATTTCAACAAGAACAATTTCTCCTCAACGTGATAAAGACTTTCACAACTTCAACATTAATAACTCAACAGTGAGATAATGTATAACCATGTTATTAAATAAGAATAACTCACGATGGAAGAGATAACATATGACTTAAAATAATGGAAATCAATAAGAAAAAGGATAACATGAACACTAACTTTAAGTAATGATAATCAATAATGAAGGAGATAATACGAACAATAACTTCAAATAATGGTAATTGACAATGAAGAGATAACATGTAATAATAAAATGGGCAACAAGTTCAACTAAAGTATGAAGGCAATTTATCAAGTAGGATGTAGAACAAGTGTTAAACAAGTCAATTAAGGCATGTAAGGATAAACCAACACAAATAAGGATAGATTGACTATGATAATTTAGAACATGATATGCCATTTCAATTAAAGCATGGAAATAGTCTAACTAGCATAAACCAATCAAATACCACGTACAACCCGTGTACCCACTCGTCACCTTACGTACACGACTTTCACATAGCACAAATGAATCAATCAATACCGATCCTAAGGGGTAGTTCCCCACACAAAGTTAGACAAGACACTTACCTCAACTAGGCCAATTTGACCCTCGAAAATAGCTTTTACCCTAACGTTTGCCTCCAAATGGCTCAAATCTAACCAAAATCGACTTTATATCATCAAACAATGCTAGGGAAAACAATTATAATAGATAAAGCTAAGATCTTTACTCTTTTTCCAAAAAGTCAACAAAAGTCAATCAGAGGCCCTCCCGTCAAAACTCAGGCCCAATGGTAGATTCCGACTACTCATGACCCCATGAGTTCATATATGTGATTAGTTTCAAAATTCGAGTCCAAATCGACACTCAAAACTCAATTTCTTATTTTCAAAATCTTGACAAAGTTTCACAAATTTCACTTTGATTCACATGATTTTGATTTTAAAATCTAAGATATATTGATGGAATGTGATTAGAAACAAATTAGAATTAGTTATCCAAAGTTTGCAGGTGAACATCCCCTCTCCAATTCGCCTCCTACTACCGAGTCTGGAGTTCAAAAATGAGAGAATAAGAGATGAAATCTCGACTTTCATCCCTTATGTTCAGCTGCAGTTAAAGCGATTGCGATAATTGTGAACCCTCACAATTGCGATGAAAATCTCGCAATTGCGGCACTGACAGGCCAGGGAAGCACTTCGCAAATGCGAAGATGGGTTCGCAATTGTGAACCCTGTTGCCCTCGCAAAAGAGACGAGGACCATCGCAAATACGAACCTAGCCCATTCCAAGACCTCTTCGCAAATGCGAACCCGGCATCATAATTGCGATACATGTGGGTTCATAGCTAAGGTAAAAAATGCGACCCTAGTGTTTGCAGTTGCAACACCAGAGGAAGCAGACATCAAACTTTGCAAAATTTCAATCCAAAACACTCCAGAACATGTCCGAAACTCATCTAAGCCCTTGGGGATCCAAACCAAACATCCACACAAGTCTATAAACATCATATAAACTCGCTCGTGTATTTAAAACACAAAAATAACATCTAAAACTATGAATCGAACACTAAAACACATGAATTTCAAAGTAAAGTTCAAGAATTTCTAAAGTTACAACTAAACGTCTGAATCATATCAAATCAACTCCAAACGATACCAAATTTGCCAGACAAGTTCTAAATACCATAACAGACCTATTCCAAGTCCCAAAATTAAATTCCGAGCTCGATGGCTGAAAGTCAACCTACAGTCAAGCTTTTCAACTTCAAATTGCCAAATTTGGGTAAAACAACATAAATCAATCTACAGACGTCCAAAATCAATTCCTGGCATACGCCCAAGTCCGAAATCATAATACGAAGCTATCTGGCCATCAAAACACCGTTCCGGGTCATTTTTCATAAAATTCAAAGTTTGGTCAATAGTTTTCTAATTTAAACCTCTAAGTCAAGAATCAAGGGGTTCGAATCAACCCAAAAGGTTCCCAAAACGAATCTAACAAACTCTGCAAGTCATAAAATTATAAACACACATGTGTGAAGCATACAAATGGATAATAGGGCGCAATTACACAAAATGACCGGTCAAGTCGTTACATCTTCTCACTTGTTTCCACTTAACATTAGTATCATTTCTTCAGTCAATCCACTTGATGATATTAATATAAGAATACTAATAGAGAATGCGCGCGCGCGAGAGAGAGAGAGAGAGAGAGAGAGAGAGAGAGAGAGAGAGAGAGAGAGAGAGAGTAAAGAGGTTATTCCCTATTCAATTCCTAATATAAAGGGATACTCATTAATACTAATTTATATATAATTGATAAATTATATATCAACTTGTAATTAAGTTAAAACCTAAACAGTGAGGTTAAATAAGTTTCTATAGTACATATAGGTAAAAATCCCTAAATATTTTTACTTATCTATACTAATTCTTAAACTTATTTACTCTCACTATTGAGGTTTTAACTTAATTACAAGTCCATATACAAATTACCAATTTTGTACAAAATAATGTATTAGACTCTAATCTTCCATAATTTCTTTCCCTCTTCCACCCCAAAATTAAAATTATAAATTAACAGAAGAATGTTTGGCCTCTTTCTCCTCAAATTTAGTCATACCTTTACAAGAACAAAGAGATTTGGCATCAATTATATTATATTTTCTCTTTTTTTTTCCCTATTTTTTTTCCTATGTTAAACAATGAACGAATTATCACTTTTGAATGAGGGAAGATCATTAATTTATTTTAGCTATTTGGAATCAATAAATAAAATAGTATTAACCAGAAGCGAGTAGATTGAATTGGAAACTATGTTAATCCATTAGAAAGCTTAGAAGCTTTGAATTCGAAAATCAAAATTTGCAAAATTATTTTTTCTTTGGATTGGGCGCTGTTGCAATTGATTGAAAATATCTTTTGGAGTTTATATCTCAATTTTGAGACCATTTGGTGAAGATTCAAGGTGGTTTTGACTGAAAATTCAGATTGAAACTCGAAAAAGAAAACATAAACAAATTGTATATATTTTGTATGTGGGGCTTAGAAACAGTATACAAAATATCTACAACTTACATAATTGTATATTAGTTGTATATAACTTGTATGTAAATTATAATTTTTGACCGGATTCTGTACAAAAAATGTGTATTTAAGTTGTAGATAAATTGTAAGTTATGACCGAATTTGTATATATTTTGTAAAAAACTTTAGTTACTTTATGTAAATATGAAAATTTAGACAAAATAGGTTTAATAAGTTTAAAATCTTGTATATATACGAAAAAGTCTCATAAATATGATGTTGTCCCATTTATTTATAAACAAAACTGGCCCAATCTTTTAAAATGCTAAACCCATCAAGTAACTTCAATAAAGAATCAGACTTTTTATAAATTAAATAGTTTAATCACCTATTAATTAATCAAGCGCTAGGAAACTATTAGGCACACTTTAAATTTCTCACGGACTTGCTTGCGTAGCATGATTTTTAGCATTCAACAATTAGTTTAATAAATAATCTAATGCTTCTTTTTAAACAGTTTTATTTAGACCTTAATCTTAATTAATATTTTTCTGTCATAATCGTGGATTCACTTGCGCAGCGCGCTATTGACATTTCATGAAATTTTAAAAAATTACTTTCTATCAATCACAAATGTAGTAATATTTTCAAAGGCACTGCAATTGTTCGTCATGATTGCGGATTCGCTTGCGTAGTGCAGTTATGACAAAAATTAATAAAATTATATTTTGATTAAGGATTCGTTTACGTAGCGTGGCCATTAATTTAAGAAGCAAAGTGCAACTACAATAAACATAGAAATATTTATAAATTGATTTTAAGCCAAGCATAGGTTAATAAAAGCGATCGTTCTAGAACTACGAGACTCGGGGAATTCCCTACACCTTCTCCCCGTTCAACAAAATCCTTTACTTGGATTTTGTATTTGCAGACCAATTGTCACGACCTCAATTCACCCTCCGTAGGTCGTGATGGCACCTAGTCTCTAAGACTAAGTAAGCCTAGCAATTTGCGGAATATCATAATATAATCTGAAGTCCAATTCTCAACACATGAAATAAATATAAAACTGCAAATCAATAATTATAATTCCCAAAACCCGGTGGAAATAAGTCACAAGCTTCTAAGAGAAATACTATGTGTCTTTATATATCAAAGTCTAAAGAGAATAAGGAAAAACAACATAACAAGGATAGAGGGGGACTCCAAGGTGTGCAGATGCTGGTAAATGTACCTTGAAATCTCTGTGTACAAGCTAGCTCTCTGTGTACACTCCCGAGGTACCGCCTCGTAGTCCCAAATGTAAATATGCATGACAGAGGGGGGATCTCCCAAGTAAACGCCTTGTAGTCCAAAAGTAAATATGCAGTATAGAGGGATCTCTCGATAAACCGCCTCGTAGTCCCAAAGTAAATATGCAGTACAAGGGGATCTCCCAGTCTCATAGTCCGAAAGTAAATATGCAGCAGATAACCGAAGGAACGACGAATTTAAGGCAAGAAATCTTACAGTTAAAGATTTAATTCAAATCAAGGGAAACAAGTATTTCAACTAAGCATGTTGCACAAGTTGCAAGTAAGAGTTAAGGCACGTAGACATGTGATACTAGGCTAAACATAATCACTGCATAAGCTAAGGCAACTCAGTTAAGGAATTTAAGAGAAGACAACTTAGCAAGAACTAAAATTTTCACAATTTGCTTGTGTACGCACTCGTCACCTCGCGTACACGGCGCTCACATATCACAAATTATCACAACAGTACCAAACCTTAAGGGAATTTCCCCTACACAAAGTTAGACAAATTACTTACCTCAAATCTCGCTCAATCAATCGGTAAGAATATCTTTTCCTTGACATTCCAACTCCGAATGGCCCAAATATAGCCAAAAGAAATTACATCTCATGAATAAAACTACAAGAAACTAATTTAAATCATAAGTTTATGACTTTAGCAAGGAATCGAAAAATCACCCCAAAACGTCGATCCAGGCCCACGTCTTAGAATCGGGTATCACAACATACGAACCCCCATTCGACATCGAGTTCACCCATACCAATTTTACCAAAATCCGACACCAAGTCGCCACTCAAATCCTCAAATTAACTCTTTAAATCTCCAGCCTCAACTCCCAAATTCCACCTAAAATACACACTAATTAGGTGGAAAAATCAATGGGGAAAGAAGATTATTTATAAAAAATAAGCATAAGGGACTTACCTCAAGAAATCACTTAAATATGCTCTCAAAAATCGTCCTAGACCGAAGATGCGAGGTCCAAAATGAGAGAAATCGCAAAACCCTTCGGTTATAAGCAATGCCTAGACTTTTCACACCCACGACCAGTTAAATTCCTCTGCTTCTGCAGAAATCACCTAATTCCCTTAAGGCCCACACCTACGGATGCACTTCTGCGTTCCCAATCATGCTTCTGCGAGTGCGCATTTGCACAAACACGTCCGCTTCTTCGGACAGGCCTCCCCACACTATCCCGCTCATGCGATCAGTCTTCCGCAGAAGCGACTCCGCTTCTGCGACCTTCACACTGCACCTGCAACTTCTGGACATCCTCTTTGCCTCCGCATCTGCTCCTCCCAGTTCGCTTATGCGAGACTGCACCTGCGACTAAATCCACCGCAGGTGCGAGGACACCATAACTAGCCCATCACCAGCCCACCATCAGAAGTCTTCTAAGTTCAAAAATGATTCGTTAACCATATGGAATCCACCCAACCCCCCGGGACTTCAACCAAGCTTACCATCAAGTCCTAAAATATCATACTAAAAGGGAGCCCAAACTAAGTTCGTGTGATGTTTTAGGACTGGTGGGTATATTTGTTTGAGGTTCCGGGGGCCTCAGGTGAGTTTCAGATGGATAACGAATCATTTTTGGACTAAGATGATTTTCTGGTACTGGGCTAGTTCTTGTGTAATCGCACCTATGCAAGGCTGACCGCAGGTGCGAGGCTAGGGGAAATAGCCAGTGGTCGCATGTGCGGTGTGAGGGCCGCAGAAGTGGGGTCGCTTCTGCGGGTGCTTCCGTAGAAGAAGATGAGGGACCGGAGAAGCGCATCCGGAGATGCGGACATTTGCGTGCAGGTGAAAAATCGGGGAGCTTAAGTGAACTCCGTAGACGAGGAGACTTCACCGTAGAAGCGGTGCCGCATAAGCGAATTTGATTAGCAAAAGCGGAAAACCTGGGCAGACTTCATTAAAATCAAAGGTTTGTGATTTTTATCATTTTGGACATTTTGTGCTCGGGTTTGCGATTTCTTGAGTGCATTTTTGAAGGATCTCTCGAGGTAAGTCTTTTGTGCTTATTTTTGATCAATAATCTTGCTTCCTAATTTATTTTCCCACAACGTTAGTGTGTATTTAAGGTGGAATTTGGGAGTTTGAGGCTAGGGATTTGGAGAGTTTGATTTGAGGATTTGAGGGTCGATTTGGTGTCGAATTTTGGTATGGGAGAACTCGATATTGAATGGGTGTTCGTATTTTGTGACTTTTACGCGATTCAAAGACGTGGACCCGGGTCGACGTTTTGGGGCGATTTTTTGATTCTTTGCTAAAGTCCTAAATTTATGATTTAAATTAGTTCCTTGTAGTTATATTCATGATATTTAATTGCTTTTGACTAGATTTGGCCCATTCGGAGTCGGAAATTGAGGGAAAGGCATCCTTATCTATTGATTGAGTTAGATTTGAGGTAAGTGACTTGTTTAACCATGTGTGGGGGAAATCCCCTTAGGGGATTTGGTACTGTTGTAACAATTTGTGATATGTGACCTCCATGTACGCGAGGTGACGATTGCATACACTGACTGATTATGGAAAATTCGGTTCTTTCTAATTTGTCATCTTTTAAAATACATTAACTAAGTTGTCTTCTTTTAACATACATTAACTGAGTTGTCTTCTTTTAAAATACATTAACTGAGTTGCCTCAACATATGTGGTGATCATGTTTAGTCTAGCATCGCATCTCTACGTGTCTTAACTCCTACTTGCAATTTGTACAACATGCTTAGTTGAATTACCTGCTTTCCTTGAGTTGAATTAAATCTTTAACTGTAAGATTCTTGCTGAAAATTCGTGTTTTCTTTCGATTACCTGCTATATATTTACTTTGGGACTACAAGGCAGTTCCTCGGGAGATCCTCATGCACTGCATATTTACTTTGGGACTACGAGGCGTTTACTTGGAAGATACCCCTACGCTTCATATTTACTTTGGGACTACGAGGCGTTTACTTGGGAGATCCCCCTACACTGCATATTTACTTTAGACTACGAGGCGTTTACTCGAGAGATCCCCCTGTACTACATATTTACTTTGGGACTATGAGGCGTTTACTCGGGAGATCCCCGTGTCTTGCATATTTACTTTGGGACTACGAGGCGGTACCTCGGGAGTGCCCCTGTAGTTTACCTCAATTTACTGTGTTGATATTTTCTGAAACTTCTTATTGTTTAAATTCTCAGTCATTTCAAAATACTATTATATCTTCTGCCTTACTTTTCTTTTAAACTAGTAAGGCCTTGACCTGACCTCGTCACTACTCTACCGAGGTTAGGCTTGGCACTTACTGATTACCATTGTGGTTTACTCATACTACACTTCTGCACATCTTTTTGTGCAGATCCAGGTTCTTCGCACCAGACCAGATACTAGTGAGTTGGATCTCACGCAGAGACTTCAAGGTATATCTGCCAGCGTCCGCAGACCTCAGAGTCCCCCTCTATCCTTACTATGTTGTTTTCCTTATTTTTCTTTAGAATCTGATGTATAGAGACACTTAGTAATTGCTCTTAGAAAGAGGCTTGTGACTTTTTCCACCGGGTTTTGGAAGTTGTAATTATTGAATGGCAGTTTTGTATTTACATATCATGTGTTGAGATTGTAGTTCAGCTTATTATTCATTAATTCCGCAAATATTTAGGCTTACCTAGTCTTAGAGACTAGGTGCCATCACGACGTACTATGAAGGGGAAAATGGGGTCGTAACAAGTTGGTACCAGAGCTCTAGGTTCATAAGTGTTATGAGTCACAAACAGGTTTAGTAAAAATAAAAGTAAGGCTGAAGATATAATAAAATTTAGAAATGATATATTATAAACTACAAGAAGTTTTCGAAAGATAAAAGCTCATCAATTAGAGGTAAACAATAGGGGCAATCCCGAGGTACCATTTCGTAGTCCCAAATGTAAATATGCAAGACATGGGGGATCTCCCGAGTAAACGCCTTGTAATCCCAAAGTCAATATACATTATAGGGGGATCTCCCGAGGAACCGCCTCGTAGTCCCAAAGTAAATATAAAGTATATAGGGGATCTTCCGAGTAAATGCTTCGCAATCCCAAAGTAGATATGATGTACATGGGGATCTCCCGAGTAAACGCCTCGTAGTCCCAAAGTAAATATGCAGCAGATAACCGAAGGAACGACGAATTTAAGGCAAGAAATCTTACAGTTAAAGATTTAATTCAAATCAAGGGAAACATGTATTTCAACTAAGTATGTTGCACAAATTTCAAGTAAGAGTTAACGCACATAGACATGCGATACTAGGCTAAACATGATCACCGCATAAGTTAAGGCAACTCAATTAAGGAATTTAAGAGAAGACAACTCAGTAAGAAATGAAATTTCCACAATTTTCCCGTGTACGCACTCGTCACCTCGCGTACACGACACTCACATATAAAACAATTTCACAACAGTACCAAACCCTAAGGGGATTTCTCCCACATAAAGTTAGACAAGTCGCTTACCTCAAATCTCGCTCAATCAATCGGTAATAATGACTTTCCCTCGACTTTCTAACTCCGAATGGCCCAAATCTAGCCAAAAGCAATTACATTTCATGAACAAAACTACAAGAAACTAATTTAAATCATAAGTTTACGACTTTAGCAAGGAATCGAAAAATCGCCCCAAACATTCGACCCGAGCCCACATCTCAAAATCGGTACAACATACAAACACCCATTTGACATCGAGTTCACCCATACCAATTTTACCAAAATCTGACACCAAGTCGCCACTCAAATCCTCAAATCAATTCTCCAAATCTCTAGCCTCAACCCCCAAATTTCACCTTAAATACACACTAACTAGGTGGGAAAATCAATGGGGAAACAAGATTATTGATAAAAAAATAAGCACAAGGGACTTATGTCAAGAAATCACTCGTAAATGCTCTCACAAATCGCCCTAGACCGAGGTTGCAAGGTACAAAATTAGAGAAATCACGAAACCCTTCACTTTTAAGCATTGCCCAGGCGTTTTGCACCTGCGGCCAGTTCCACCGCACATGCGGAACTATTTTTTCGGTAAATTTCTCTGCTTCTGCGAAAATCACTTAAGTCCCTCAAGGCCCACACCTGCGCTCCACGTTCTGCACCTGAGGATGCGCTTCTGTGTTCCCAATCCCATTTCTGCGGGTGCGCATCTGCTCAAACACATCCGCTTATGCGGATATACGTCCCCACACTTGCCCGCTCATGCGATCAATCTTCCGCAGAAGAGACTCCGCCTCTGCGGCCTTCACACCAAACCAACGACCACTGGACATCCTCCTCGCCTCTGCATCTGCGACTCCCAACTCTCTTATGCGAGAACGCACCTGCGACCAAATCTATCGCAGGTGCGAGGACACCCGAACTAGCCCAGCACTAGAAATTTTCTAAGTCCAAAAATTATCTGTTAACCATCCGGAATCTACCCGAGGACCCCGTTACCTCAACAAAACTTACCAACAAGTCCTAAAACGTCATACTGACTTAGTTGTGCCTTTAAATCACATCAAACAACGCTAAAAATACGAATTGTGCATCGTTTCAAGCCTAATGAACTTTAAAATTTTAAACTTCTACATCCGATGCCGAAACCTATCAGATAAAGTTCGATTGACCTAAAGTTTTGCTCACAAGTCATAATTGACATTACGAACCTACGCCAATTTCCGGAATTGGAATCCGACTCCGATATAAGAAATTACACTCCCGGTCAAACTTTCCAAAAGTCATCCAATTTTCAAACTTTTGCCAATTGACACTAAAATGACCTACGAACCTCCAATTAAACATCCGAACATGATCCTAAGAACAAAATCACCCTATGGATCTATTGGAACCGTGAAAATGCTTTTTCGGAGTCGTCTTCACACAATTCAAGCTACGGTCAATTCCTACGACTTAAACTTCCATTTTTAGGGACTATGCGTCCCATTTCACTCCGAAACCAAAAACAAATCCTCCCGGTAAGTTACATAACCACAAAAATGTAGTAGAGGAAAAAATAAATAGGGGTTCAGGCTAATACTCTCGAAACGACCGGCCGAGTCGTTACACCAATAAAAATAGAGTCAACCATTCCTTTAACTAGTGATTCAAATTAAAGTTAATTTGAAACACTCACAAATCAATTCCTTTGAACCGTACATATAAACTATCTTCTCACGAACTCTCTCTGAGTCTTCTGGATAAATTAAAATTTGGCATTTGCTTGACATAGCCTGCCTTTTTTGAGATAGTGCTTGATACCCAGTGAAGGATTTTAATCACATATGTTTTAGGCAGGGAGCGCCACCAGCTAAACCGGAAAGTAATTTTGGCGGTACACTAACCCTCTTCGGTCCGAGTTTTACGCTCAAGTAATCCAGTCTAGATACCTTCTCCACCAGAATTTAAACCTAGCAGAACGAAACCTCATGTCGGATATCCCTAGTAGGTTCACTTTATTTGCATCATGTACTTTTGACTTAGTGGGCTCAACATATGGGTCGGGTTCTGTTTAGGACATGTACCTTGTTGAGAACATTATGTTCATGTTATGTGCTACTTGTTGCATTGTTTGGGAGGCTTTCATGCTGACCGACTTTAGGGTAGATCCACTGAACGAAGGAGAGAAATAAAGAACATTCTCCCGGTTCTAGTACAAATGTCCATCTTTTAAAAATAAAAAAATAAAAAAAATCCTGAAATGATATGGTGTATATGATGTCAAAGATCAATTTTTATAAAACAAAATAGCCAGTTTCATTTTAAATTTATACCAAAATACGCAGGTCCGATTTTTATTATTTGGTGAGATACGTAGGCAACCCTCATCGGGTTCGGCCCCTATTTTTCAAAAAGAAAAAATCAAATATTACTCGTGTGTAGAAACTTTCGTAAGAAAAGAGGATTATAGCTATTTTGTTCACCTTTTACTGTATAAACCTCGTATTCACCCGTTTTTGTCGGGACAACCTTGAAATCTTCATTGGTAGTGCTCAAGGACCATTTTTGTAAAAATAGCAACTTTTCCCATTTTTGTTCGTCTTTTACCATTTTTCTCTTATGTCCGACCATTTTTTCCAAGACAATCTTAAACTGTCCACGCAATCGCCGAATAATATTTTTATAAAAATAACCATCTCGACTGTGTTTGTCTGCTTTTTACTGTGTTGCCAGCCTTAAAATCTTCCTCGGAAGTGTCAAGGGTCATTTTTGTAAAAATATCTATCTTGTCCATTTTTGTTCGTTGTTTACCCTTTTGCCCTTATGTCCTGCCATTTTTTCCAAGACAGTATTAACCTTCCTCGGAATGGTCGAACTACTATTTTTGTTAATATAGTCATCTCGTCCATTTTTGTTTACCTTGTATTATTTTGTCCTTATATTTGGCCGTTCTTACCGAGACAACCTTTAAGCCTTTTATGGAAGTATCAAAGGTCCTTTTTCATAATAATAGCTATTTTGTCTACTTTTATCTACCTTTATAAGTTTTCCTTTATGTCCGACCATTTCTGTCGAGGCGGCATTAAAAGCTTTTCTCGAAAGACCCGAAAGGCTATTTTTGTAATAATATTCATTTTGCTCTGTTACCATGTTTTCATTGTGATGGTAGGCTGTAATTGCATATTTAGTCTCTTATTGCACTAGAATTCACTGTACTTTATTTGTGGTTGAACTTTAATTGGTAGTGTTATGCACTTATTGTGTATTTTATGCCTTGTAGGAGTGATTCCGAGAGATGTATATGTTATGGAGCTAATTCGAGCTAGTTGTAACTTTAAAGTCTAAGTAAAAGCCAAAAGAATTAAGCCGGGATCGCGTTCGGGGGTCGAGAATCACGTCTGGACTTCAAAAATCAAGCAAAAATGCCAAGCAGTGAGAAATTTACACAGCCACGGCGCGTGGGGTGCCGCGTGGTGCGTCGCGACTTTACAAATGCGGCATGTCTGTACAAAGTTTACAGAGTGAATTCCTATTTCGGCTTGAAAAAGGTGGTTTCGTCTGGGTCCAACCCTACTTGGTATAAATACATGGAAAAATGTTATTTCTTGAACTTTTGACATACTTTCGATCTAAGGAGGCTAAGGAGGAGTTGGAAGAACACGAGCACAAGGATTTCGTCATTCCTTCCTCACTCAAGACACGAGTTTGGATTGACTTTATGTTTTTTTATACTTTAATTTATTTGTTATGAATTTATCCATATCTATGGAGTAGTTCTCTTTAGGGTTTGATGGATTTGGTATATTGATGATTGTTTGTGGATTATAACTCTAGTTTTATGTATTGAAGCATTTTTGGATGATTTAACTGCTGCATCTATATTCACTTGTTCATGTAATCGAGATAGGCATAACTTGTGATATCTTCACATTATATTGTTGGTTGAGTTCATTAATTCTTCTTAGTAATCGAAAAAGGCTAGTTGAATCATTGATTAAACCTAGTTGGGAGAATAATCGAAAGAGGTTTTCTCAAAGACCAATATACGACGCATTCTTGCATATCTTCACGTGCTTAAATTGGTTCATCTTGTAGGGTTAAGACTTAATCGAGAGAGGAGTTTTTACTGAATGTTTGAACTAATAATTGAGTGAATTCGAGAGACTCACTTGAACAATAGAAGTGAATTGTCTAGAGTTAAATCCCAAATAATTATCTTGCACCTATCCTATCAATCCTTATTTTCTCCCACTGATAACTTCCTTGCTTATATTTGTTTCGATTGCCATTAGTCAATAGATTTAGACTCTTAGTTAATATTAGTTAGAAATTATATAAATATCAAGGGTTGATCATCTTGGATAGCAATCAAGCTAGAAACTACAAGAATACTGTTTAAATCCAATCCCTGTGGATACGATATTATACTATGTCAAATTTGATTACTGAGTAAAATTTAAGTGAGTGTTTTGACATCTACACAATAGTTTTCTATTTTCTTAGTTGTAGTAGTTAGAGATAGAAAAAAAATTGAAAAAAATAAATAAAAAGTTTATAGATTGGGAAAATACATTAAAATTTTAAATTTTTTGATCTTTCCTGACGATGGGTATCATCGACATGTTTCTTGAGGGATTAAAGCTGAAAGAAAAAGACAAAAAGATTTTCTTTTGTTAGATAGTGTAACAATTCCCCTTGGTTTTTCTTTGTGCCGTGGTTCTTTTTCAAGGATTTTATTTGAACTGGGTGTAGCTGGTTTTTGTTTTGTAGAGTAGTAGGAAACCTTGTGCTATGGTTTGAATTGGAGGCAATATCATTTGACTTTATTATACCTTGAGAATAGTGAGTATTTTAGTTGTGACGCTTAGGCTCAGTTTTTTACTCTTGTATAAGTACCTTGAATTGTATGATCTTAACTTTGCTTAACTAGTTTGATTAGAGTGTCTTGATAGTTCGTTCTTGAGTAAGTTATGTGCCATGTGCGTGTGAGATTTTGTGCATTGCATTTGATGTCTAGAACTTGCCTGTGTGTTTGCAAAGCGAAATAATTGTTTTACCCCGTTGAGCCTATAATCCTGTTTCTTTGGCAACCATATTACAAGCCCAACCCATTTGCTTGAATTGACCATCTATTTGAACCTTTTACCTCTTGTGAGCACTTGATTTTGTTATGAACTTTGTAAAGGTTGAGGTGTGGGGTGGTTGGTTTGGCTTTTGAGTGGAACTATTGAAATAAGGAGAAAGGTACATGGTTTTGAAAAAAATAAGAGCCACTTGAATTGAAAAAGAAGGAAAAAAATAGTTGTATTGTTTTATGAAAAATATTCCATGATAGTGGTGACTCTTGATGTAATTGTGCTTAAAGAAGTCGGAAGTTGATGTTTATTGATGTGAATGTGGAGTTATGGTTTGACATAAGTGTGGGGTTTTGAGTGGTTAATTGTATGTATTAAAGTGCTTAGGGAGGTGTAGCCAGTCTTATATCCAAAGGTATCCTACCCCTACTGCAGCCTATATTACAACCAAATGAAGTCTTACTTGATACTTGACTGAATGAGCTCAATTAATAGAGTAGTACACTACGGGCAAGCCTATGGTACGTCATTTGTGGCACATGAATATTGTTTCTGAGAGTGCGTGAATTTTTTCTATCTTGAGTTCCTAATTGTTCTTAAATTCTATTAGTTGTGGAACTACTCTCTATTATTGTGTGAGGGAACTTAAATCATGAAGGAAAGGTAATGTCGTTGACCTCTGTGTTAGAGTAAGTGAGCGGGTTATGAAAAATGCGTGGTGCTTTTGAGTCAAATTTTGAGGCTAGGATGTTACGGTATTGTACTTAATCTGTTTTAAATATTCTTGGTGTGATATGAGTTATGAGAGTTGTTGAAAAATGTTATTTTTATATAAAGTATGGTTTGATTGCTCGAGGACAAGCAATGATTTAAGGAAGAACCTAAAGGCTATTTTTGTAATAATATTCATTTTGCTCTGTTACAATTTTGTCCTAGGCCCGACCATTTTTGTTATGACTCTGCTAAAGAATGTTGGAAGACAGTGTTTGTAAAAATAGTGACCTTGATTTTCATGAACTACGCGTACCTGATACTTGACTATATAGCAAGATAAGTAAGCAATCCTTTTTCGGATCTGGACTTACATCGCAAGTCGTTAAATTCTGAACAATCGGGTCGCAGTTGACCGACATTTAAGAGAAGGATTATCCTCCAAGGAGGAAATTCTATCCGTTACTCCATCAAAACCTCATTTAAAAAAATATATCTTGAGTCCTAAATTGGCATTTTTAATAAGTCAAAACTCAAAAACTAAAAAATTGAAAATTGCATATCCACATAGTTTAGATAAGTCGTGACCCAATTTTATCTAATCCTTAGGTACACCATCAATTCTCAACAAAGAAGCAGCCAGAAAAGGGTAAGGGACATGACACCTCCTATGTTCTTGATCAGAGATAGGACCCCGGGTAGTCTCTGTAATTGATGGGATAGTTTTGCTACATGAGAACAAAATCAAGTATTTAAACACCCCAATTTCCTCACAAATATCATGGGAATTAATCCTAATAGAGATTAAATCGAGTACCTAATGGGTTTTTGGAACCCTGTGAACAATGTTTTCAAGTACAAAAATGGTGAAATAATGCCTACATTGGAAGAATTAGGGGGGTTTACCAGATTGGGGATAGACATTCGTGGGAAAAATCCTGTGGCTCCAAGAAAATATTGTGTGAACAACTTTATTAAGAAGTTATGCCTTCGTCAAATTTCAATGGGTTGCTTGAACAAAGGTTGGGTTACGTTGGAATACTTGTATGACAGATTTGGGGATGAGAAAGGGTTTGAGGACTTCTCAGTCATAGAATTTGTCAACCAATTGAGTTACTATGCAGGGAGGGAGTTGAGAATCTTCGCATTTATGATATCATTTTTAGAGATCATGATTTTTTCAGAGCGTGATGGGTGCATCATAATTCGACTGGTTGCGGTAGTCTCATTTCTGCAAAGTAGCAAGGATCATACCATTCTTCCCATGATTCAGGGAGATATTTTTCGAGCTTTGACACGCTGCCAAGAGGGTGAAGATTACTTTGAGGGATGCAACATTGAGCTGAATATGTATTTCATAGAGCACCTTTATCATCATCTAATGGTAGTAAATGTTAGAGATCATTGGCATACGGTTGCGAGTTCTAATCTTCCAAAGGGGGTGAGGGCATGGTGTACATTACTTGGTTCATTGGACGTTGATAAAATCATTTGGAACTATTATTGGTTCCCTTCTGCTAGGTTCATGCATATGTCAACGTACCGCCCATTCTTTATACTCATGGGTTTCAGAGGTTTCCAACCCAACGCGCCCTTACGTATCATGCGCCAGTTAGGGAGAGAGAAAAAGAGGCATAGGTTGAGGACATGCGTCCGTTTGTGTGAGAATTCATTGGAGAGTAACTTCCAAGGGAGTCATATGCACAAACGTTGTAGTTTGGTAGTCGATTTTCGACTTAGACGAGATGGTAACCAATTGTGAACATGGGGAGGTGAATCTTGTGTACCATTAGTGGCTTCACAATCAGGCTATCCAGGAGCAAAGGCTAGAAAGATCCATAAGGAATGCATTTGATTGGGAGGAGGAGATTGAGGCCATAGTTATAGAAACCGAAAGGGAAGTGACAGAAGAGTACCAATCCCGTATCGACATTTCACAGGATGAATAATGCATTCTGGAGACAACCATGGACACACCACATGCTGATTTCGAGCAGGAAAAGGCTCAGTGGGCACAAAAAGGTGAGCATTCAAAGCTCAAATTAGACAGAAAAAAGCAATCACTATCGCTCAACAACAAGAAGAAAATGAAGCTTAGTTCAAGTTGTTCCGTGACCTCACTATGAAACTATGCGACATCGCTTTGGATAATGAAAGGCCGATTGGAGGAGGCCTAATCAAGCAAGAATCACCAACTATCCGAGTTTGAGATAAAGAAGCATCATTATCATGAAGTAATCGGCCAGCTGTAAAATGACCTGACAAAATCCATGAAACAAAGGAATTCAGCATTGGACCGCGAGGTAGATGTACTGAACATGGCCGACGCTCGTCGCCGGAAAATTTATGGCATGTTTGTGTTCCAAGAAAATGTCACAAAGATGATACTTGAGATAGCCGAGTACATTGTTCTAGGGTGTGCAGATTGTGAGAAGATGATCAAGAAAATATTTATCGAATCAGCGATCAACCTCGCTCGCCATATTGCTATAGACCCGGAGGTCCTGTACAAAGATCTTTGCAACCAGTTGCGACATGCAAGAAAAGAGAAAGAAAGAAAATAAGAGCGATAATAAGAAGCAGCCTTATAAGCCGGGATGAAACATGAAGCCTTCTAAAAGCATGCTAGGGGCGGTAATAATTATAGGGCATAACATATTATGTGTGATTCATATCTGTAAAATGCTTAACCCGAACATGTTTGTTTTCTCTTATATAGTATGTTTTTGGTGGTCGGTTTGTGGTGAAACTGGCCACACATCATTACTTCCCCAGATCCAAGGGAAAGGCTAACAATGATAAAATTGAGTTGGTCAGTGATGACCCCTAATATCAGTTAGTAGAGCAAGATTTAGAGGAAGTAAGAAGATTAAAATAACAATTGTCCAATGAGTATCAAGCCTGGGTCTCCGGTCATCCTCCACCTCATGTCCCTTAAGCGGAAACTTCCACCGTACCCCTGGTGACTCAACCGCTAATCTCCGCAATGAGCGATCTTATTTTATCTCCTTGGTATGTTCCAAACTACAACTTCCCTGCATCCTTGGAACCTCTTATGTGCGACCTTTAGTACCACCGGCTAGGAATACCCCTCTCCTCGTGTCTGGCGCGCTACTGTATATAATCCCGCCACTACCTCCTATGACAAGGCCAAGCAATGAGCCACCACCTCATGCTTATGATGGACAATACTACTCTTTAAACATGGCTTTTAGGATCTTGGCTCCATACAATCAGACTCCACAGTGCGAGTTACCAGTAGAAAATGAAAAGGCTGTCAAGATGGGTTAGCCAGATGAGATGGCTAGGGAAATAAAAAGTCTTGAGCAGAACATAAATAACATACAAGGACTAGTTGTTCAGAAAAGTGTCTCATTTAGTGATATGTGCATGTTCTCTCACATTCATTTGCCACCAAGGATCAAGACCCCAAAATTTGAGAAGTATGACGGACAAGACGACCCTATCGCCTATATGAAAAGGTACTACAACCAACTGAGGGGTGGGAGTGGAAAAGAAGAGTTACTAATGACTTAGTTTGGGGAGAGTCTTGTGGGGGTAGCCTCCGAATGGTTTATTGACCAAGTATCTCTCACTGGCATGTTTGGGACGACACAACCCAACCCTTCATCAAACAATTCCGGTACAACATTGACATTGCACCAAACCACAATTCCCTATCATATATTTAAAGAAAAATCCAGCTGAAAGCTTTAGGGAGTATACCATTAAGTGGAGGGAGCAAGCAGCTAGAGTTAAGCCACTCATGGATAACCACAAGTTGATCACTATTTTTTGGAGGCTCAAAAGTATGATTACTTTCAAAACATGATGTCCGCAATAGGTAGACCTTTTGCAGAAGCAATCAAAATAGGGAAAATGGTCAAAAATGGCCTCAGAATTGGCAGGATTGTATGTTAGGCTGGTCTCAAAGCTATCACCCAAGCAATCCATAATGGGTCGGGAAGTTTGTCACACAGAAAGAAAAGAGACGAAGGGTTCATGATGATTTCGGGATCCAGAGAAGTTCAAAGAGGGACAACGCACCCTTATATGCAAGTTCAGCAAGGGCAGACTAGCTACCCTCAACATTATTATCCCCGTCCAATTCCTCAATACTCTGTGGGCCCATCATAGTATACAATGTTTAATACCCAATCATTTGCTCGGCCTCCCAATCAACAGGTATGGGAACCAGCTCCAAGGATCCCCCGACCTCAATAGCAAAACTTTTGGGCATCCTACAATGCTCGTCCCAAGCAGGATTATGGATGAGAGTAGAGGTCGGTGGAAAAGTTCACTCCATTGGCTGAATCATTTCCTAGTCAGTTCCAGAAGTTGAAGCAAATGGGCGTGATTGGACCCATCATACCCCATTATATGCATCCCTATTCACATGGATTTCAAGCTAATGCTAGATGTGAATATCATTAAGGTCTCCCATGGCATAACACTGATGACCAAAGGACAAACAGCACGATGATGGCGCACAGTAATGTTTATTTTTTGGGGATGATTGGTCGAGATAAATAATATAAGCCGATTGGCCGAGCAGAAATTATAGTAGGAACAATTCAAAAGGGAGCCGTACCTGAAGTAGGTCTAAGCCGAGGGGCGTCATTGATTGTAAAAGGCATCCAGAGCTCAGAGAAGGTAACTTTATTTGTTCCCAAAATCGCGAGGTTGGAAATCTAGTCCAATGTTCCAAACCCAAGGTTGTATATACTGGGAGGACACCCCATCACGAGGAAGAATCAGGGAGGTGCAAAGGGTATAACATAGCTAATCATAATTAAGCCCGTCATACAACCCCGTGTGACAATAGTCAATAGTAATCAATGCTATGGCCCGGGGTACCTGAATGATATTTACATCTAGCATTAGCTTGAAATCTATGTGAATCGGGATGCATATGGTGGGGCACGATAGGTCCAATCACGCCTATCTACTTCAAATTCTTGAACATACTAGAGTGTGATTTAGCCAATGAAGTGAATGTTTCCACCGGCCTCTGCTCTTATCCATAATCTTGCTTGGGATGAACATCGTAGGATGCCCAAAAAGTTTGCTATTGAGGTCGGGGAATCCTTGGAGCAGGTGCCCCTACCTATTGATTGGGAGCCCGAGGTTAGGATTGGGCATTAAACATTGTATACTATGGTGGGCCCATAGAGTATAGAGGAATTGGCGGGTAATAATAATGTTGAGGGTAGATGGAACGCCCATACTGAACTTGCATATAAAGGTGCGCTGCCCCTCTTTGAACTTCTCTAGATCCCGAAGTCATCATGGACCCTTCATCTCTTTTCTTTCTATTTGCCAAATTTATCGACCCATTTTGAATTTCTTGGGTGGTAGCTTCGAGAGAAGTCTGACTTACAGTCCAACCAGTTTTGAGGCCATTTTCTACCATTTCCCTACTTGATTGCTTCTACAAAAGGTATACTTGTTGCTGGCATCATGTATTGAATGTAATCAAGCTCTTGATCGTCCAAAGAAATAGTGATCAACTCGTGGTTATACATGGGTGGCTTAACTCTAGCCATTTTCTCCATCCACTCAATGGCCTACTCCCTAAATCTTTCAGTCGGTTGTTTCTTCATATTTGAGAAGGAATTGTAGTCAGGTGCAATGTCAATGTTGTACTGGATTTATTTGATGAAGGCTTGAGTCATGTCATCTCAAAAATTCCGGTGAGAGATATGTTTTCAGTGAACCATTCAGAGGCTACACCACTAAGACTCTCCCCAAAATAAGCCATCAACAAATCATTTTTTCCACCCGCAGCCCTCAGTTGGTTCCAGTACATTTTCAAGTGGGAGATAGGGATGTCGTGTCCATCATACTTCTCAAATTTTGGGGTCTTGAACATTAATGGAAAATGGATTTGAGGGAACATTCACAGATCACTGAATGAGACACTTTTGTGACCATCTTATCCTTTTATGTTCTACTTAATATTTTCATTTTTCTGTCCATCTCATCTGGATCACTCGTCTTGGAAACCTCTGAAACCCATGAGTATAAAGAACATGCGGTACGTCAACATATGCATGACCCTAGCAAAAGGGAACCAATAATAGTTCCAACTAATTATATCATCGGTTGATGGGGCAAGTAATGTACGCCATGGCCTCACCCCCTACGGAAGATTACAACTCGCGGCCTTATCAGGGTGACATCCAATGTAACTCAGCCAATGATCACTAAAATTTACTACCATTTGATGATGATAAAGGTTCTCTATGAACCACATCTATAGAAAACTATTTCATCCCTCGAAGTAATCTTTACCATCTTGGCAGCGCGTCAAAGCTTGAAAATATCTCCCAGAATCATATGAAGAATGGTATGATCCTTGCTACTTTGCAGAAACGAGACTATAGTAGCCAGTCGAAATCTGATGCACCCACCACACTTTGGAAAAAACTATGATCCCCAGAAATGATATCATAAACGAGAATATTTGCAACTCCCTCTAGGCGTCATAACTCCATTAGTTGACGAATTCTGTGACCGAGAAGTTCCCAAACCCTTTATTATACCCAAATATGTCATACAAATATTCCAACGGAACCCAACCTTCGTTCAAGCAACCATTTGAAATCAACGAAGGTATTGCTTCTTCAAAAAAAGGTTTCACGTCAATTTTCTCGGAGCCGCAGGCTTTTTCCCACGAAGGTCTCTCCCCAATCTAGTAAACCCCCTAATTCTTCCAATGTAGGCATCATTTCACAATCTTTGAACTTGAAAACATTGTCCATAGGGTTCCAAAAACCCAGTAGGTACTCGATTTAATCTCTGTTAGGATTAATTCCCATGATGTTTGCGAGGAACATGGGGTGCTTAAATACTTGATTTTGTTCCTGTGTAGAAAAACTAGCCCACCAATTACAGAGACTACTCAGGGTCTTATCTCTGATCAAGAACATAGGAGGTTTCTCGTCGCCTACCCTTTTCTGCTTGCTTCTTTGTTGATAATTCATGGTGTACCCAAGAATAAAATATAAAGGGATCGAGGCTTACCTAAATTATGTGGATATGCAACTTCCGATTATTTTTTTTTGGATTTTGACTTATTAAAAATGCCAATTTAGGACTCAATTTGTTTTTTAAAAAGAGGTATTGATGGAGAAACGAAAAGCATTTCCTCCTTGGAGGCTAATTCTTCTCTTAAACGTCGATCAAATACGACCTAATTGGTTAGAATTGAACGATTTACGGGGGAAGACAAGATTCACAAAAGGATTACATACAAATCTTGCTATATAGTCAAGAATTAGGTACGTATAGTTCGTGAAAATCAAGATCACTATTTTTACAAAGATTCTCTTCCAATATTTTTAGCAGAGTCTTAACAAAAATGGTCAGACCAAGTACAAAATGATAAAGGGAAAAATAAAAAATATTTAAAAAATAGCCTCTCGATTCTTTCGAGAAAAGATTTTAAAGCCACCTCAACAGAAATGGTCGGACACAAAGGCATGATGATAAGGGTAGATAAAAATAGACAAAATGGTTATTATTACTAAAACATCCTTTTAATACTTTCATGAAAGGCTTAAAGACTGTCTCGGCATGAATGACCAAATATAGGGACAAAATGATATAAGGTAAATAATAATGGACGAGATGCGTATTTTTACAAAAATAACCTTTCGATAATTACGAGGAAGATTTAAGGCTATCTTGGCGAAAATGGCAGGACAGAAGGGCAAAACGGTAAACAACAAACAAAAATGGACAAGATAACTATTTTTACAAAAATGGCCCTTTGACACTTCCGAGAAAGAGTTTAAGGTTATCTCAGCAAAAACAACCGGATAAAAAGACAACACACTAAAAAGTAGACAAAAATAGATGACATGGTCATTTTTAGAAAAAAAAAAACCTTTTGGCACTTCCGTGGAAGGTTTAAGATTGTCTCGGCAAAAATGACCAGACATAAGGGCAAATGATAAAAAGAGAATAAAATTGATATAATAGTTATTTTTACAATAATGTTCCTTTAGCACTTTCAAGGAAGATTTAAGGATGTCTCGGCAAAACAACCGAATACGAGGATAAAAGGGTAAAAGTTGAAAAAAATAGCTATCTTTCTCTTTTCTTGTAATCTTTTTTTTTCTAAAACTTTTATGCACACGCATAATTTTTGATGTTTTTAAAATAAATGAGGGCCAAATCCAATGGAGGTTGCCTACGTATCTTACCGAATAGTGAAAATAAGACCCACTCAATTCGGTAGAAATTTAAAATGAAACTTACTAATTTTTTGATTTTTATAAACTTGATCTTCGACATCACACGCACCAGACCACTTGAGGATATTTTTATTTGTTTTTAAGAGATGGACATGTGTATTAAAACCGGGAGAATGTTCTTTATTTCTCTCTTTTCGTTCATCTGATTACCCTAAAGTCAACCAGCATGCAAGCCTCCCAAACAATACAACAAGTAGCACATAACATGAACATAATGGTCTCAATAAGGTATTTGTCCTAAACAGAACCTGACCTCTATGCCGAGCCTGCTAAGTCAAATACACGTGATGCAAATAAAACGAACCTACTAGGAATATCCAGCATGAGGTTTCGTTCTTATATTTTTATATCCTGGTGGATAAGATATCTTCTTGACTTGATTACTTGAACGGACAACTCGAGCCGAGGAGGGTCAGTGTACCGGTAGTATTACTTCACCCTCTTTTGAACCCTTTACGTGCTCAAACATAGAATTAATATCATTCATCAAAACCACATAACATTATGAAAATTTCGACAAGTCTGATTTGTCCTCGTTTGTCCTTAAGACGGCTGCCCATTTACAATTTCCCCCCTCATAAATATCATTATCAATGGCCTTTTGCATTGTATATGTTTTAAGCTTTATCACTTCTCTTGCTCCAGTCAATTACTTACTATTAAGTTATTGCAAGTAAAGAAGATTTCACTTTCAAATTAGCGCAACACAGTAAATTAGTTACGTAATGCATAAGCATACCAGTTACTAGAAGAATAAACCTTATGTAGAAGCTACATATATGATCACTATCAGATTGGAAAAGGAAAAATAGTGAAAAGATTGGGACGAAAACATAGATCAAGTATTCAAGTTAAAGTTGATGATGTAATTGATTAACACCATAAATATTTTTTTATCTACTTAGCGAATGAATCTTAGTAAATATATTGATTTAAGGTGCCCGTCGATCAATTTTGACTTCGCTATTATCTTTGCTATGAAATCAGGGACGTCAACAAGTTTTTACCCGTTCAAATTATTTTCATTTCGAAATATATATTCTGTAACGATCCGACCGGTCATTTTGATCCCTAACATGTCATTTGCCGGTTTGAGACCTTGAGTAGCTTCACCTTATGTATTATGACTTGCACGTGTGGTTGGTTTCGATATTCGAGGAGTTCAGAGTTGATTTGGAAGGATAATTCTCAATTGGGAAAATGCAAGTTAGAAGAGTTTACCAAGGTTTGACTTTTGAGTAAAGGATCCCAGAATCGGAATTTGAAGGTTCCAATAGGTTCTATTGATGATTTTTGACTTGGTCGTATGTTCGGGTTGAGTATCGGATGGTTCGGGAGTATTTCAGTGCTTAATGTGAAAAGTTGGTATTTTGAAGGTTTTAGAATTTTCTAAGTTTGATATGAAGTCGGCTTTGGTGTTATCGATGCCCGCTTGGAGTTTCGAACCGTGAAATATTTTCTTATTGTGAGTTGTGGCTTGTATGTAAAATTTGGTGTTATTCCGGAATGATTAAGTATGATTTGGACGCGTTTGACGAAGTTTGAAAGTTTAAAGAAGGATTTCGATTGTTGATTCATGGGTTTGATATTATTGGTGGCGCTTTGAGCCTTTGGATAAGTTTAAATAAGGTATTGGGACTGGTTCGCATGATTGGACGGGGTCCCGAGGGGCCTCATGTGTGTTCCAAAATAGTTTCGGACCAAGTTTGGGTTATTTGCTAGAGCTGGTGCTGGTGTCTGGTGTTGTTCTTTATGAAAGCGTGAGGATTCACGCGTTCGCGAAGAAGGGACTTGGCTTCTAGGGAGATATGCATCGCGAACAGGACCAAGGAGTCGCGAACCGGAGAAGGGGTGGGGATGCCCTACGCGAATGAGAAGAAGGATAGGGAGTTGAGGGTCTGGAGGCGTTAAGCCTTCGCGAACGCGGCGCAGGGACCGCGCATGCGACCTGGGGATCGCGAACGCGAAGAATATTTTTGGGCAGCTGAATTTTTTACCTTCGCGATCAAGGGTATTTCTAAGATCGCGAAGAGGAAAGGCCTGGGCACACTTGATTTTTATACGGGGCTTGGCTCATCATTCTATCATCTTCACTTGAATGCGCGATTTTTGGAGCTCTTGGAAGGGAGAGTTTCATCATTTATCATGAGGTAAGTTATTCTCACTTGTTGTAAGTTAAATACATGAATTATATATGGATTTGAATGTGAAATTTTGTAGAAATTGAAAAATTTTGGAAGAAAACCTAGAAATATTAATCTTGAATTTTGACCACGACATTGGACATGGAATAGGAGTAAATTATATATTTGAGTTCGTGGTGTTATGGATAGTAGTTATCTTCGAGAAATTTTTGGAATCCGGGCACATAGGCCTTGGGGTTGACTTTGTTGACTTTACGAGCGGAGTTGAGAATTGTTATAAATTGATTAATTAAGAGTCTTTGGAGTATATTTTGATTGACTTGCACGTTGTTTGATTAGTTTCATCGTTTGGCATCGGTTTGAGGTATTAGAGAAGCGTTGGAGCCAGTTATCGAATTTCAAAGCGAGATAAGTCTCCTATCTAACCTTGTGATGAGGAATTTACTCTGTAGGTGTTATACTTGTTATGTGCTACTTGTTGTGGGAGCTACGCATGTATGAGGTGACGAGTGTCCGTGCGTATGCTAGAATTCCTTATTAGGTACGAGTAGATTTAGACTCACACCATACTTTACAGAGTCATAAGCTCTACAGAGAAAGCTAAAGTGTCTAGTACATCACTGTCCGAAAGAAAAATACAACATTAGTAAAAGAAGGTGACTTCGACGATTGCGGATGTGGAGCTGGTATACCTTGAAATCTCTCAAAGCAGCAGCTCAAATCAACTATAACGTCCGGCACATACATACGTACTTGGATCTGCACAAAATATGTGCAGAAGCGTAGTATGAGTACACCACAACGGTACCCAGTATCAAGGCTAACCTTGGTAGAGTAGTGACGAGGCCAAGTCAAGACACCAACTAGAATATAAATAAACAGTATGAAGATGTAATAAGGATAGATAATGGAAAGTGGAGAAATAACTGATACGAACAAAGATAATAGCATGAACTAATACCGGAAGATTCGCAACTAAAGAAAATCACAATAATCAAATACGAGCAACGCTGCTAGAACAAGGAAGAACAAAACAACAAGAAATATTCCCACAAAACCTTTTTGCAACATGAAATAAACAGTAAGATTCGCAACGAGGTAATGCCTCATGTAAAATAAAATCACAATCGAGGCACTGCCTCATATAACCAAGAATCACAACCTAGGTACCGTCTCGTATTCACATTTCTCGATTTCAATCAAACTTTTCCTTATACCTCCGCGTGAGCCTTAAATTTGAAGTAGGTTTTGAAAATAATTTTTTTAAAATAGCTACATGTACTTTAGCCCACCTTATGACGCTGTGTGGCTTCATGTAGTTTCCGTACAAGCAACACGCACATAAGTCCCACCTTATACTGCCGCATGCACATTAATCCCAAACCTTATACCGCCGCATGTCTGTCAATATCACATTACAATAACAACTCGCACCACAAGTGGCCATATATCAAAACTTGCCAACAATCAACAATATCAATGTTTCCACAATAATAGCCCACGGCTCCACCACAACGTGTACAAGAATATTAACGACAATAATTAATGTGAAATGCACAATAAGGAAGATGTTTCAACAATAACAATTTCGCCTCAACGTGATAATAGATTTCACAACTTCAACACCAATAAATCAACAATGAGAGATAATGTATAACCACGTTATTAAATAAGAATAAATCACGAGGGAGGAGATAACGTGTAACAATGGCTTCAAATAATGGAAATCAACAAAGAAAGAGATAACATGAACAATAACTTCAAGTAATGAGAATCAATAATGGAAGAGATAACACGAAAAATAATTTCAAATAATGATAATCAACAATGGACGAGATGAAATGTAACAATAATAGAGGAAACAAGTTTAACTAAAGCATGAGAGCAATCATTTAAGGCATGTAAGAATAGACTAACTCAAGTAGGAATAGATTGACTATGAGAATTTAGAACATGATACTATAATTAATTAAAGTATGGAAAGAGTCTAAAGAGCCTAAACCAGTCAAATACCACATACAAACCGTGTACTCTTCACCTTGCGTACACGACTTTCACATTGCACAAATGAATGAATCATAACCAATCCTAAGGGGTATTTCCCCCACGCAAAGTTAGGCAAGACACTTACCTCAACTAGGCCAATTCATCACTCGAAAATAGCTTTTCCCTTAAAATTCGCCTCTACACGGCTCAAATCTAACCAAACCCGACTTAATATTATAAAACAATGCTAGGGAAATCAAATGAAATAGATAAAACTATGTTCTTTACACTTTTCCCAAAAAGTCAACAAATGTTACGACCTAATTTCCATTATAGGCCATGATGGCGCCCAACGTCGTTGTTAGGCAAGCCAGGTGCTGCCCGAAAGATCCACTGGAAATACATTTGGGAAGTCTCTCACTACCGGAACTGACTCGACTGTAGCACTGCTATCTCTTACAAAGGCTAGATAAGCATCACACCCCTTCTCAACTATCCGTTGAGCCTTTAGAAATGACAAAACCCTACTAGGAACATAATCCAAAACACCCCTCCATTCTAACCATGGTACAACCTGGCATAGCCAACGTCACAGTCTTGGCATGATAATCCAGAATAGCATGATAGGGTGACAACCAGTCCATGCCCAAGATAACATCAAAGTCTACCATACTAATTAACAATAAAGCAACTCTGATGTTAAAACCACCAATAACAACTAAACACGACCGATACACATGGTCCACAACAATAGTATCTCCCACCAGCATGGATACATAAACAGGGGAACTCAAAGAATCACGAGATATATCCAAATATGAAACAAAGTAAGATGACACATATGGATAAGTGGATCCCGGATCAAATAAGACTGATGCATCTCTATGGAAAACCGGAAACATACCTGTAATGACTGAGTCTGAAGAAACTTACTCAGTCTACCCGAAAAAGCATAGAATTTGGCCTAGCCTCCCCCTATAGGGCGACCTCTACCCACCCGTCCCCTACCCCTAGATGACTGTGCGGGTGGAGCGGTCACTAGGGTAGAAATCATGGCCTGAGAAGTCTGTGGACCTCACTGAATCTATGGAGCTTGAGAAGCCTGGGGAGGTGCACCCCTCCTGAGTTTGGGGAAGTCTCTAACCATGTGATGGGTATCACCACACTCAAAGTAAGATCTCGATGGGTGTGGTTTCTGGTACTGGATCGAGCCTGGTCGACTGGACTGACCACTGAGGGCACCCCATGCAGGAGGTGCACTAGAAAATGGCTGAGCAAAGTGTGCAACCTGGGACCTCGGAACAACAGGAGCACCACTAGAAGCTGGAAGTACTGAGTGAATTGGACGTTTCACATAGCCTCTACCATGACGGGTTGTAGCTGCAACGTGACCACCACTAAATCCTCCCGTACGACGAGGCTTCTTGGCTACCTGTCCTCCCTTTCATGGCCAGGTATACCCTCTAACCTCTGTTCAATCTCTACCACCTATTGAGATGGGGTATCTGTCATCCAACTCTCGAGCCATAATGAACCTAATACCATAGTTGAGCCCCTCAATAAATCTACGAACTCGCCCTCTGATTGTAGAAACCAAAGTTGGTGCATGTCTGGACAAATCAATCAATCAGACAGCATACTCCGACACTGTCATAGTATCCTTGCGCAGCTTCTCAAACTCCGCGTCCCATGCATCCCTAAAGGTTTGAGGAACAAACTCTCTCAAGAACAACTCTAAAAATCAAGTCCATCTAAGTGAAGATGCATCGGTTGGGCTACTCTCCTCGTACACTCTCCACAACTGATATGTTGCTCTGTACAGCTGAAAAGTAGTGAAAGCCACCCCGCCCCGCTAGTCTCCACAATATCCATGGTGCAGAGAATACGGTGGTACTCCTCAAGAAAACCATGTGCATCCTCTGAAGCCAAACCACTGAAAGTATGAGGGTGATACTTATTGAACCTCTCAAGCCTATGCTGATCCTCCTCAGATGTGGCCCTAATCGCGGGCTCATCTGGAACAACAGGTTGTACCGGTAACCTCTGGGACCTAACCAACCTGGACCCGCTGCTCTGGGGTACAGGCCGCTGGAGTCATAGCTCCTCCCCCAGCCTGAGATGTGACTGGTTCAAGTGGAATCAACCCCACCTGAGCTAAGGTACCGAGCATGCTCAAGAACTGTGCCAGGGTCTCCTTAAGTGCTGGGGTGGCAATAGGCACCTCGGGTGTATGTCCCCCAAACTAGAGCTACTGGTGGCTACTCTATCGCAGCTCGGGCAAGTGCTCTAACTGCACCATGTGCCCCTCCTTGGCCTCTTCCCCGACACCGCCCTCTCATAGCTCTAGGAGGGGGTGTAGGTGTCTGATCATTGGATCCAACAGTGCGTGTTCTCAAAATCTATGAGAGAATAGAAAGTAAAAAATTAAGTTTTCGAAGTCAACCAATTTGCACGACAAGTAGTAAAAGAAGTCAAGTTTTCCTAACAGTTCTGTAGCCTCTCGAAGATAAGTACAGACGTGTCCGTATTGATCCGCAAGACTCTACTAAAACTGCTTATGACTCTTAATACCTACGAACCTAGAGCTCTGATACAAACTTGTCACAACCCCAATTTCCCTCCGCATGATGTCATGATGGCACCTAGTCTCTACGACTAGGTAATACTGACATTTGATAGCAACTGAACAGATATAATTAAAAAAATACTAAAAACCAGTTTGATAAACTCATATATACTACCAAAAAATAGAATCTCAACAATACACTCCCCAAGAACGGTTGAACAAAGTCATAATCTCTACGAAGTAAGCTAAAGTGTCTAGTACATCACTGTCTGAAAGAAAAATACAACAATAGTATAAATGAAGGAAGGTGACTCCGAGGCTTGCGGATGTGGAGCACGTATACCATAAAGTCTCCCAAAGCAACAGCTCAAATCAACTCTAGCGTCCGGCACCGACAGAAGTACCTGGATCTGCACAAACATTGTGCAGAAGCGTAGTATGAGTACACCACAACGGTACCTAGTAAGTATCAAGATTAATCTCAGTAGAGTAGTGACAAGGCCAAGTCAAGACACCTACTAGATAAATAAATAGCGTGAAAATGTAATAAGGATAAATAATGGAAAGTGGAGAAATAACTGATACGAACCAAGATAATAGCATGAACTAATACCGGGAATTAAACATGGAAATAACATAAAAGAAGAAACTAATGAGAATCACTATGATCATATGTAGACAACACTGCTAGAACAATGAATAACAAAACAACAAGAAATGTTTCCACCAAACCTCTTTGCAACACGAAATAAACAACAAGAATCACAACGATGTACCTCCTCGTGTACAATAAAATCATAATCGAGGTACCGCCTCATATAATCAAGAATCACAACCGAGGTACTGCCTTGTATTCAGATTTCTCAATTTCAATCACAATCTTTCCTTATACCACCGCGTGAGCCTTACATTATAAATAGGTTTCAAAAACAGTTTTCTTGAAATAGCCACATGCACTTTAGCCTGCCTTATGACGTCGCTTGGCTTCACGTACTTCCCCTACAAGAAACACACACATAAGTCCCATCTTATACTGCCTCATGTACATTAACCCCAAGCCTTATACAGCCTCATGCGCGTCAATATCACATTACAATAACAACTTGCACCACAACTTGTCAACAATCAACAATATTAATATTTCCACAACAATAGCCACGGCTCCACCATAATGTGTACAAGAATATCAACGACAATAATGAATGTAAAATGCTCAATAAGGAAGATTGTTTCAACAATAACAATTTTTCCTCAACGTGATAAAGGATTTCACAACTTCAACACTAATAACTCAACAATGAGAGATAATGTATAACCACATTATTAAATAAGAATAAATTACGAGGGAAGAGATAACGTGTAACAATGGATTCAAATAACGGAAATCAACAAGGAAAGAGATAACATGAACAATAACTTAAAGTAATGACAATCACAAATGGAAGAGATAACACGAACAATAACTTCAAATAATGAGAATAAACAATGGAAAACATGACATGTAACAATAATAGAGGCAACAAGTTCAACTAAGCATTAGAGCAATTTATCAACTAGAATGTAGAACAAGTGTTAACGAAATCATTTAAGATATGTAAGAATAGACTAGCTCAAGTAAGAATAGATTGATTATGAGAATTTAGAACATGCTACTACAATTTAATTCAAGCATGGAAAGAGTCTAAGGAGCATAAACCGGTCAAATACCACCTACAACCTATATTCTCACTCATCACCTTGCGTACACGGTTTTCACATAGTACAAATGAATCAATCAATACCAATCCTAAGGGGTATTTCTCTCACGCAAAGTTAGGCAAGACACTTACCTCAACTAGGCCAATTCAACACTCGAAAATAGCTTTTCCCTTATAATTCGCCTCCATACGACTCAAATCTAACCAAAATCGACTTAATATAATCAAACAATGCTAGGGAAATCAATTGCAATAGATAAATCTAAGTTCTTTACACTTTTCCCAAAAAGTCAACAAATGTCATGACACAATTCCCACTATAGGACGTGATGGCACCCAACGTCGCCGCTAGGCAAGCCAATGGTGAACTATCCATGTAATTATTCATTTTAATATTTTTCAAGTCATTGATTTTATTTAATAAGAGAATGATTAATAGGTGATTATAATAATGTAAAGCATGAAATAAACGAAAGATCAAAGTTGTGAATTTAAGAATTAAAACCATAATCTACTAGAATCTCCCAAAACCCGGTGTCACAAGTGCACGAGCAAACTAGTAGAATATACAAAACCTCTTATACTACTGTCTGGAGTAAGATAGCCAGAAAAATAAACACAAGAAGAAGAGACTCCAGGCGTTGAAGAACGGGCACAGAGAGTAGCTCACCACTAAATCTCCGGGTAGCGGAGGTACGCGCATGAATGGCCGCCAGATGCATCTGCCTTAGATCCTGCACGATTAGTACAGAAGTGTAGCGTGGGTACATAAATAACATGTAACCAGTAAGTATCTATTCTAATCTCAAAGAAGTAGTGACGATGGAATACATCAGTAATAACGAATTAATGAATAATAAATAAGTGGTTCTTTAACTAAATATCAATTATAATCTCCAACTATCACATACTAATTTCAATAAATAAGATCCATCAAGTAATTTTAAATTCTCAAATCATGGAATAAATATCAAGTATAATCGGACTCCGAGCAATATCATGCACGATTTATGCTGAAGTCGTACGTCCCGATCCAGAATAATGTGTACACTGCCGAGGGTCGACCGACGCAAACCATAGATGCATCTATTATACTGCCGAGGCGTTCGTCCCGATTCACAGAAAGAGAGAATACTATACGAACTCCGATTAATGGCTATTACAAGAATAATACTCAACATGCATAATTTCCACTAACGGTCAAGTAACCCACCAAAACTCAAAGTAATGAAGCTTAGTCTTTACAAATCCGTTACCTAATATCAAATATAATTTAAGTAATTAAATTAACAACTTGAGTACAAATAATACAAGTAATACATGGTAAAGTCCTAAAACTATCCGGACATAAGCATGATTTTTAGCTACATGCGGACTCTCGTCACATCGTGCGTACATAGCACCAACTATTATTAGAAAACAATCATTTATACCACATACGAGGAAAATTTCCTCTTACAAGGTTAGTGTAAGACCCTATAAAATTTTGCAAAAAAAAATAATGTTCGTGGTGCTGAATTGGTTTTACGTATTGAGTATTATAGAAATTCTTCGCGGCGAGCAGGCTCGCCGCTGCTCGAACATTTTGGGTTGAGTAATGTACTTGAAAGTAAAGGAAATATTTTGGCGGAAAAACGCGTTTCTGCGGTCCATAATGCGACTGCAAAATCACTCTGCGGGCCGCAAATGTGAGGCAGAAGAGGGTCAGTATGGATGCAATTATGCGGTCGACTATGCGACCGTATAGTGACCATAGACACAGGCAGATTTTTTATCGTTTTGGTCAGCAATTATGCGACCGATATGCGGTCCGCATATTGATTATGCGATCGTAGAACCTGTTTCAGAGCTTAATTTTTGGGTTTTCAAACCCGACCCTATTTCGCTAAATACACTCTTTGGGCCATTTTTGAGCGATAATCTGACATTTTAGAGTGAGAGAGAGAATGCCATAGAATGAGAAGGTGTTCTTCAATTCTTGCTCAACTTTTGGAAGATTAATAAGGGAAACTCTCTAGGTCTTCATCCTAGAGGTAAGATTCTATACCCTAACCCTCAATTCCGAATTTTGTCTAAGAAATAGGTAATTAGCAAGATAATTTTTAGGCATGAGAGTTATCTATTTTACATGCATGTGTTATCAAAGGGTGTAAGAAGATTGTTAAGCTAAAAATGGTAAAGATTGGGTTGTGGGATGATGGAATCCTCCATAAAAGGACCTTGAAACCTTAACGCACAACTAGTGTTTGATAAAATGCTCAAATGAGCTAGGACCATTATCATCATCCTAATTTTTGGTTCAATTTATTATATTTACAAAATAGATTGAAGTTGCTAAGAATTCCGGAACATTTAGAGTGTAAGGAAGCTCAGGTGAGGTATGTTGGCTAAACCCTTCTTTAAGAATTGGAATTCCCATTTTCCTTGTAAGTTTCGAGATGTTGATTACAAATCGAGTATTCCAATAAGTTTTGTGATGAAGATATATGTTCAATTCGTGTTTCAAATGCTCTTATCATATTGCATTATAAATTGAGGATGTGTCCCAAACTATGGATTGTGTATCCACATATTATAATTTTAAGTCGTGATTTATGTGAAAGTTATTATGCCAAGTTGAGTAGAGATTGCAATTGTGATACACCTCCACCCGCATATATTGGGGTGAGGCGGCATGACCGCTTTATGTGGAAATTATGGTATTGTGGGACTGCACCTCCACCCGCATACATTGGGGTGAGGCGGTACGGCCATTTTGTGTATAGTTTTGGTATTGTTGTGGCACCACCACCTACGTATATATATTGGGTTGAGGCGGCATAGCCATTTTGTGTTGGTATTGGTATAGTTGATGCATTTCCACCCGCATACATTGGGGTGAGGCGGCATAGCCTCTTTGTGTTGGCATTGGTATCGTTGATGCATTTCCCCCCGCATACATTGGGGTGAGGCGGCATAGCTGCTTTGTATAGGTTCTTGGTACTGTGGTTATACCCCCACCCGCATACATTGGGGTGAGGATTCAGGGCTGTGTGAATAGATTTATGGTATTATACTTACACCTCCACCTACATACATCGGGTGAGACGGCGGGGCCACTTTGTGTGAAGATGGTTACAAATGATCTCATCTTAAATCCTATAAATGTTATTGAAAGCTCTTAATAAGCTTGCTCTGGTTTAAACGGTTATCTATATTTTCCTATTGCCGCCCTAATTCATCATATTCATATTTTATTTTAAAATTCTTAAATTGGTGTTTGGTTTTCATACTAGTACTATTCGACGGTACTAACGTCCTTTTTGCCGGGGGCACTGTATCTTTAAACGGATGCAGGTGGTTCCACAACAGGAGATATTGATCAGTGATAGCAGTACACCTTCTTTCCAACTGACTTGGTGAGCCCCACTTCATTCCGGGGTCATGTATATTTTGTTCTTTGTGTATTATGTTTGAGGTATAGCTGGGGCCTTATTGCCGGCATTATCATTGTACTCGTCTTTATCTATAGAGGCTCCGTAGACATAGTGTGGGTTATGTATTGGTGCTGGGAAAGACAAACTATGTTATGCTGTGGTTGTATTACTTGTCCCATTTGAGACCCTAAAAATGATGAAAACTATTGGTAGTGAATTGGTATTGTAGACATGATCACGTTTTTGTCTAAATAATGAAATTATCTATTATCTTCATTCGTGGATGAGTTTGGGTAGAAGAAAATCTAACAGGCTTGCTCTGTCGGATTCACTCGATTGGGCGCCGGGAGCGCTACTCGGTTTTGGGGCGTGACAGTTAGGCAAGAGACTTACCTCGTTTTCAAGTTCTATTCCGGGTCCACAATTCACACTAAAGCCTCAAATCAGTTCTACGCAATCCGAAACTAGCCAAATATATTATAAATTAATCAATATATGCTCAAAAACTTTATAATTTAACTATTAGAGTAATTATCCAACTCAAATTAGAAGATTCCTAAAATTCACCCACGGGCCCAAATTCTGGAAATTTTTGTAAATAAAAGTTACCCATAACATCATGAACACAAATATATAATTTATACCCAATTCCATAATCATTTTCGTGATCTAATCCCATTTTTATCAAAACCAATTTTTATAAAAAAATACTAAAATTTTCTACAATTTCCATATTAAGATCTACCCATAATCTATGTATTAAACTCAAATTGTGTAGAATACACTTACCTCAAGATGCTAGGTGGAAATTCCTCTCTAAAAAGTTCCAAAATCGGTCACAAGATGAGAGAAATGAACAAAAGAGGCCAAAGTCCCGTTTTTAATGAAGTCTCTGGCCAACGATCCTTCTTCGCGATCGTGAAGGCAAACTGCCCAGGCCCCAGAAAATGTACATCATGAAGACTTGCCTGACCAAAGCTTCGCAAACGCAGCCATACCTACGCGAATGCGAAGAGCAATTTGCCAGCGACCCTCCAGACCCAACTTCTTCTACGCGAATGATGGCACATGTATGCGAACGTGATGAACAATGGCCCAGAGCATCACGATCGGGAGCTCCTCTTCGCGAAAATGTAGAACAAAACCTCCCCCCAGTCCCATTCCTTCATCGCGAACGCGAGGCAATCTCCGCATTCGCGAAGAAGGAAACCAGAATCAACAAGTGCAACAGTTTTAAACTTCACTATAGGCGGTCCGAAACACACCCGAGCCACCCGGGACCCAATCCAACTGCACCAATAAGTCCATAAACATGATACGGCCCTGCCCAAACCCTCGGAATGCGTAAAACAATATCAACACAAATAATTGCACCCCAAAACCCAATGGAATCAACTTATGAACTTCAAACTTCTCAGCTAGCTCCTATCGCGCCGAATCATACTTATACTACTAGGAATCACCCCAAATTTTGCGTGCCAGTCACAAATCACCATACGGAACTACTCTCAGCCTCGGAATGTCAAACAGACCTCGATAACTCCAAACCAAATCTAAAGAACTAGAAAACCTTCAATGAACCAACTTTCAACATTGAGCACCGACATGCTTCCGGATCATCCGAAACTCGATCCGAACACACGCCAAGTAAAAATTTATCATACGAACCTATTGGAACCGTCAAATCCAGGTTCCGAGGTCATTTAATAAAAATATTGACTCAAGTCAAACATGGTTATCTTAGGCCACTATTAAGAAACTAAGTATTCCGATTTCGACCCGAACCCTTCCAAACCCCAGTCGACCATCCCCGCAAGTCATAAAATAATAAAAGTATATAAGGGGATCGGGGATCTAAAAAGCAAAATGACTGGTTAGGTCGTTATAACAAAAGTCAACCAGGGGTCCGCCCATTTCAAACCCGGGTCCAATGGTAGATTCCGACTACCCATGACCCCAAGAGTTCATAAATGTGATTAGTTTTAAAATTCGAGTCTGAACTGACTCTCAAAACTCAAATTTTTATTCTTCAACAACTTGACAAAATTTTACTTTGATTCCTTGATTCTGATGTTAAAATCCAAGATATGTTGATGGAATATGATTAGAAATAGATTAGAATCACTTACCCAAGTTCTGTAAGCGAAAATCCCCTCTCCAAATCGCCTCCTACCGAGTCTAGGGTTCAAAAATGAGAGAATGAGTTCAAAAATCCTATCTCCCAGTCCTTTAACAAGTTCCAGATGTCGCATTTGTGAACCTTCACAATTGTGGACCAGGACTCGAATTTGTGAACCCTGACAGCCTCAGCATTCATCGCAATTATGAACTGGAGGGCATAGCAAAAGTGACGCGAACAAAGTGAAAGTCATGCTGCCTTCACAAATGCGAAGGGGAAGTCACATTTGCGATATTTGAGCCCCTACTGTCACCTTCGCAATTTCGAGGCCGGTTCTCGCAATTCCGATAACAGAGCGCCAGCACACAAACAGTTCATTGTAAGTCCAAAACCATTCTGATGCATGTCCGTAACTCATCCGAGCCCTCTGGGCTCCCAACCAAACATCCACAAAAGTCTAAAAACATCATACAAACTCTCACACACGATTAAAACACAAAAATAATATTTAAAACTACGAATTGAACTCTAAAACGCATGAATTTCAAAGTAAAGTTCAAGAATCTCTAGAATTACAACTAAACGTATGAATCCTATCAAATCAATTTCAAACGACACCAAATTTTACAGACAAGTTATAAATACCATAACAGACATATTCCAAATCCCAAAATTAAATTCTGATCTCCATAGCTAAAAGTCAAGCTACGGTCAAAACCTTTCAACTTCAAATTACCATGTTTTGCCAAATCAACACAAATCATTCTACGGACTTCCGAAATCAATCATGGGCATACGCCCATGTATGAAACCACGATATGAAGCTATGAAGCCATAAAAATACAATACTGAGGTCGTTTTCATAAAAGTCAAAGTTTGGTCAATATTTTCTAATTTAAACTTCTACGTCAAGAATCAAGGGTCCAAATCAACCTGAAAACTTTCCGGAACGAAACTAACCAACCTCACAAGTCATAAAAGCTATAAAGATACATGTGTGAAGCATGAATTCATGCTTTTTCTCTTATGGGATCAGGCCGCTCGCCTCTCAAGAATCGTGTGAAATATTTGATAATGAGACTGCATACTATGAGTTTTTTTCCTGACTTGATATGTGACTGTTGGTTTGGTGTTGACCATAACGTATTCCATTTGAGGAAGTATCTAATATTTGAGAACTTTGTGTTTACTGTTCAGTTGGGGATCGTATTATGTACCTATATCCGTTCTCGTTGTTTAGTCACTATGTTTCCTATATGTCTATCTTATTATATTTGATTTATTGGACCATTAGTGAGTGTCAATGTCGACCCCTCGTTACTATTTTTTCAGGGTTAGGCTAGATATTTACTGGATATGCGTTGATTTACGTACTCATGCTACACTTCTGCACTGATTGTGCAGGTACTGAGACATATACATTTGGTGGTCATCTTGGCGCAGCTGCTGAGGGGATTTCATGATGAGCTGCGTTTCATGTTGCGATCCGCAGCACACAGAGTCTCCATCATGCTCATTTATTTTATCCTGTCTATTTTACATTCCAGAGAGATGTTGTAGTAGTGTTGTATTGTTCTAGTAGATGTTCATGCACTTGTGACACCGGGTTTTGGGGATTCCTAGTGGAGGTTCATAGTCATATTTATTATTCTTATTATTACTATCTTCATCTCACTTTATGATTTATTTACAGTCGAAAATTTGGTAAAGAAAAGCGTATATTTCTATGAGTGCTAGATTTAGTTCTATTTATGTAATAAAATTCCTAATATTAAAACTTAAAATGGATAATTAAGTGGAGGTTCACGCACTGGCTTGCCTAATAGCATAATTGGGTATCATCACGGCCTATTATTAGATTTTGGTCGTTACAAATTCATTCATTATTGACTATTATCACGGCCTATTATGAGATTTTGGTCGTTACAAATTCATTTATTATTGACTATTACCTACCATATGTATAAAACATTTTATTTAATCCTTCTCATGGATAGAAAATAATCTACTGGCTAACATTCTTACTAATTACAAAAGGAAAATACATGTTCTATCTATGAAGCTTTACAAGAAATATTTTTCTACATCTCAATCGGTGAGATTAATTCTCTCTGAATTAAGGACACGGTATTATTTCTGTTGGAGTAAAATAGTAGGGTTGCTCCACCATTTAAGATCATCAGTAAATTTCTATTTTTCAACAAACAACTCAAGGGATGGAAAATCAGAAGAAGAGTAACAATTATATGAACTTAACTGATAGTTCACTTTTTTCACACTATCAATTAAGTCACCAATCAGATAATTGTAGGCAAGTGTCAATTAATTATTAACTCAGGAATTAATGTAGATAATTTGCTTTATTATACTAAAATATACTAATAATATAATCTTTTACATTATCGGTGTATACATATATGAACTAGACAAAGAAATGTCAAAGCAATTTGCTTCACACATGCAAAGCTCCAACTTGTCCAATATCTTAACATATTTTAGGAAAACATCAAAATAAGTAGAAGCGTGGATGAACTATAAACCAATAAGTGTATTGCTAAAATTCATCAATATTTTCTGAGTGATGTCTGCCAAAAGTTTTGGCAGCTTTTTCTATTGATCCCCACGGCCCACGGGGATGAATTATAAGCATATCTTTCCAGTACGAGCTTATAAATTTTGACTTCTTCTAGAATTGATGCAAGTATAGTTACTCTCGTAGTTTGCAAAAATATATTTACGTCTTATATTTTAATTTGTTTCTAATTATTATTTCAACATATAAATCACTAACGTGATATAATTACTATCTGACAGTTTACCAAACCTGAAGGAAGGATTCTGAAATTAAATTTTATGTATTGATGACTTAAAAAATTTACACAATCAATCACTTGTAAGATAATTACAAGTAATTGTATATTAAAAGCGATAATTCATGAATCGGTAAAAATAAAAATTAATTTTTTATCACATGTTAAACTATTCTCGTAGTGTAAAAATTCTTTAAGCTATAGTGTATAACTAAAATCCAATGCCATATTGTCTGATTAATCAACCAACGGTTTGCTAATGGTTTACTCATATAAATAACATTTCCACCCGGCTTTAATAGTATTATGCAAATAGATCTTTCCTTAATAATATTTTACTATAGTTTCTTAATTTGCATGAACATTTATACGTCCAGCACTTTGGTATGGTAAATTAAAGAACAAAAATAATATTATATCCTGTCTTCAATCCTAAATTGCACAATGAATAATCCATCTCTTTTTCATCATGCTTTAGTAATTAAGAGTTAACTATGATATGAAAACTTAAATAAAATAGCTTGGTTATTCTTCACATAACTCAATTCCCAAAAGTTATTTTTAATATAAAAAACAAGTCGATAATTAGTGATATCAAGTTGCAGAATGCCATTGCCCTTGTCCTTCATGGTTTGATGGCTGATCTCACCCTCTTTCGAACCCTTTCTATGCTCAAACATAGAATATCATTCATCAAAACTACATAACATTATGGCAATTTCGAAAAGTCTGATTTGTTTAGACGGCTGCCCATTTACAATTTCCCTCATAAATATCATTATCAATGGCCTTTTGCATAATTGCATTGTATATGTTTTAAGCTTTATCACCTCTCTTGCTCTAGTCAATTACTTACTATTAAGTTATTGCATGTAAAGAAGATTTCAATTTCAAATTAACACAACACAGAAAATTAGTTACGTAATGCAAAAGCATACCAGTTATTAGAATAATAAACCAAATGTAGCTGCTATATATATGATCACTATCAAATTGGAAAAGGAAAATGATGAAAAAGATTAGGATAAACATAGATCAAGTATTCAAGTTAAAGTTGCTGATGTAATTGATTAACACCATAAACAAATTATTATTCGTTACTTAGCGAATGAGTCTTAGTAAATATTTTAATTTAAAGTGTGAGTCGATCAATTTTGACTTCGGTATTATCTTTGCTATGAAATCAGGGACGTCCGCAAGTATTCTTAACTTACCCGTTAAAATTATTTTCACTTCCAAATATAAATTCATTCATTATGGACTATTGAAATCTGGAGTTACTAACCTTTACCTACCACATATATAAAGCATTTTAATCTTTCTCATGGATAGAAAAATATCTACTGGCTAATATTTTTACTGATTACAGAAAAAGAAAATACGGGTTTTATTTATGAAGCTTTACAAGAAATATTTTTCAAAATCTCAATCGGTGAGAATAATTCCCTCTGAATTAAGGACACGATATTATTAGGGTTGGTCCATGTAACGACCCCGCGGGTCGTTTTGAGTATTTTAGCTCTGATCCCCTATTTATTGCCTCCTCTATGTTGGATTATGATAATGTGAATTGCCGGGGAGGGGGGGGGTGTTTGGTTTTGGTTTTGGTTTCGGGTGAGTTTCGGAGTAAAGTGGAACACATAATTCCTAAGTTGGAGGTTTAAGTTGAAAGAGTTGACCGTAGTTTGATTTTGTGTAGACGACTCCGAAATGAAGTTTTTACGGCTCCAATAGCTCCGTATGGTGAATTTGGATGCAGAAGCGTGTCCGGATGTTGATTTGGAGGTATGTAGGTTGTTTGAATTGAATTGACGAAAGTTAGAAAGTTGAAGGTTTGGAAGGTTGGAAAGTATGACCGGGAGTTGACTTTATTGATATTGGTGTTAGATTTCGATTTCGAAAATTGGAATGTAGGTTTGTCATGTCAATTATGACTTGTATGCAAAATTTGAAGTTAATCGGAGTTGTTTTGGTATGAATCGACATTAGTTTTGGAATTCAGAAGTTCATAGTTTCAATAGGCTTGAATTGGGTTGCGATTCGTAGAATCGATGTTGTTTGATGTGATTTTTGGCCTCGAGTAGGTCTGTTATGTGTTTTGAAACTTGTGGGTATATTCAGACAGGGTCCTAGGGGGCCCGAGTGTCATTCCGCTTGAATCCGGATAAAATTGGGACGTGTGTGATTGTTGAAGCTGGGCTGTATCTAGTGCAATCGCACCTTCACACTTTGGGCCGTAGGTGCAGTGCCACAGAAGCGGCCTTCGATCTGCAGAAGCGGCCTTCGAGCCGCAGAAGCGAGTTTGGTCGTGCCTAGCTGGGACCGCAGACTCGGCATATGGGAGTGAGCAGAAGCGAAATCTCAGGATCTTAGTGAAAACCGCACCTGCGATGGAAATCCAGCAGGTGTGGAGTCGCAGATGTGGTTGTGGGTTCGTAGATGCGAATTCATTAGGCAGAAAAGGGCTAAGTTTGAGGGTTTGATTTCATTATTCATTTTTGGACCTAGAGAGCTCGGTTTGTGGTAATGTTTTGAAAGATTTTCAAGAAATTCATCGGAGTAAGAGATTCTAACTCGGTTTTGGTTATATTACACGAATCCATTATTATTTTCATCATTTAATCCAACTCTGTTTTGATACGCATGTTCCTAGTATAGAAACAAATTGAAGCCAGGCAGTGTGATAAGGTGGGCTAAATTGCGGTAAGCAATTTTGGGAAAAATAATTTTCAAAACTAAATGGAAGGCTCCCGCGTTGGTATAAGGAAATATTGTGAAATGTTTTGTGATTTGTGCAGATCCAGGTATCTCCTACCACTCTAGGAACTAGTGAGATGAGTCCAATTCAGAGAGTTCAAGGTATACTTGTCGGTGTCCGCAGGCCTCGGAGTCACCCTCTATCTTATCTATTTTCTTTTCTTATCTTTTTATAGGCTTTGATGTATAGGGAGGTTCAGTACCATCTATAGAGCTTGTGACTTGTATTAGCCGGATTTTGGGAAGTTGTGTTCTGTTGAGCTACAGAGTTTCTTTATATGATAGTGGTTGAGTTATTTGAAGGTTCTTTATAAATTCTCAGTTAATATTTCATGTATGTTAGTCTTACCTAGTCTTAGAGACTAGGTGCCATCACGATATCCTATGGAGGAAAATTGGAGTCATGACAAGTTTGTATCAGAGCTCTAGGTTCATATGTGTTATGCGTCCCAAGCAGATTTAGTAGAGTCTCGAGGATCAGTACGACGTCTGTACTTATCTTCGGGAGGCTATTGAACTGTTAGAAAAAGCTTCACTTTTTTTATTCCTTATCATGCGAATTGTTGACTTCGAAATTCTAAATCTCTATCTTTCTATTCTCTCACAAATGGCGAGGACACGCACAGCTGGATCTGATGATCAGACACCCACGTCTCCAGCTAGAGCCGCAAGAGGCCGGGGCCGTGGCAGAGATCGGGGATGGGCACGTGGTACAGCTAGAGCACCTGTCTGACTTCTATAGAAGAGCCACTAGTAGTTCCAGTTGGGGGCAGGCACCTGAGACGCCTGTTACTACCCCTGCACCTCAGGAGACCCTCGCCCAGGTTTTGAGCATGTTTGACACTCTAGCTCAGGCAGGGTTGATTCCACTTTCTCATGTCATATCTCTAGCCAAGGAAGGAGCATAGACTCCCGGTGCCCGTACCCTAGAGCAGCGGTTCCAGGTTGACCAGGTCACATAGGTCATACCAGTGCAGCCGGTTGTTCCAGTTCAGCTCGATTTTAGGGCAGCAACATATGATGAGGAGAAGATCAGGCTCGAGATGTACAAGAAGTACTACCCTCCTACATTCAGCGGCCTAGCTACAGAGGATGCACATGTTTTTCTTGAGGAGTGCCACTGTATCCTCTATGCTATGGGTATTATGGAGTCGAATGGGATTGTTTTTACTACGTTTCAGCTTAAGGAGGCAATTTATTAGTGGTGGCGAGCGTATGAGTTGGATAGCCCGGCTGAGGCAGCTTCACTCACCTAGGGTGAGTTCTCTGAGATGTTCATGAGGGAGTTTGTTCCCCAGAGTATTCGGGATACATGGCGCATAGAATTTGAGTAGTTGCACCAGGGTGCTATGACTGTCTCAAAGTATGCTGTCAGGTTCAGCGAGTTTTCTAGACATGCACCAGCCTTAATTTCCACATTTAGAGAGAGAGTCCATTGATTTATCAAGGGGCTCAACCACGATATTAGATTCAGAATGTCTCGAGAGTTGGCGACTGATACCCCATACCAACAGGTGGTGGAGATCGCTCGGAGATTAGAGGGTATGTGAGGATGGGAGAGGGAGGCCAAGAGGCCTCGAAGTTCTGGCACATATAGTGTAGCGCGTGCCCCAATGGAAGCCCGACATGGTTGAGGCTATGTGAGCCGTCCTGTTCATTCAGCACTCCTAGATTCTAGCGGTGTTCCGGCTACTCCCAGGCCTCAGGTTGCCCATTTATGCACCGCCACTGTCTAGTGCACCTCCTACATGGAGTGTTTTCAATGGACGGTCCAGTCGGCCAGGCCGACTAGTTTTAGCAACCATGGCTTCTGAGAGCTTGTTTTAAGTGTGGTGATACTCGTCACATGGTGAGGTGAACCTTCACATACTACTCAGGCTCCACATATTCCACAGGCCCCCCAAACTTCTCAGGTTGTGGTTACTATACCAGTTACCCCTCCACTTGCACAACCAACTAGAGGTGGAGGTCGGGCGGGTAGAGGTCACCCTAAAAGTGGAGATCGGGCAGGTAGAGGTCGCCCTAGAGGGGGAGGCCAGGCCAGATGTTATGCTCTTCCGACTAGGACGGAGGCGGTTGCATCCGACTCAATTATAACATGTATTGTTCCGATTTATCATAGAGATGCATCAGACTTATTTGATCCAGGCTCCATTTATTCCTATGTATCATCTTACTTTGCTCCATATTTGGGTATATCCGGTGATTTCTTGAGTTCTCCTGTCTATGTGTCCATGCTAGTGGGGGGTTCCATTGTTGATGACCGTGTGCATCAGTCGTGTTTAGTTGTTCTTGGTGGTTTTAAGCCCAGAGTTGACCTATTGTTGCTTAGTATGGTATATTTTGATGTTATTTTGGGCATGGGTAGGTTTTTGCCCTATCATGCTTTTCTTGATTGTCACGCCAAGACGGTGACGTTGGCTATGCCAGGCTTGCCGCGGTTGGAATGGAGGGGTACTTTGGATTATGTTCCTAGTAGGGTGGTGTCTTTCCTTAAGGTGCAACAGATGGTTGGGAAGGGGTGTGAGGCATATCTAGCCTTTGTGAGAGATGTTAGTGTTGATACTCCTACCGTTGAATCAGTTCCGATAGTGAGGGACTATCCAGATGTATTTCCGATGGATCTTCCGGGTATGCCGCCTAATAAGGATATTGATTTTGTTATTGATTTGTTGCCGGGCACTCAACCCAATTATGTTCCAACATATCGTATAGCTCCAGCGGAGATGAAGGAGTTGAGCAGTTACAAGAGTTGCTTGATAAAGGCTTTATTTAGCCTATCGTGTCGCCTTGGGGTGCTCTAGTCTTATTTGTAAATAATAAGGATGGTTCTATGCGCATGTGTATTGATTATCGACAGTTGAACAAGGTTACAGTAAAGAACAGGTATCCGTTGCCACGCATTGATGACCTATTTGATCAGCTACACGGTGCCAGAGTGTTCTCAAAGATTGATTTGCGGTTAGGCTATCATCAGTTGAATATTCAGGATCCGGATATTCCAAAGACTGCCTTCAAGACTCGATATAGTCATTATGAGTTCCTTATGATGTCATTTGGGCTGACCAATGCCACAACATCATTCATGCCCTTGATGAACATTGTATTCTAGCCCTATCTTGACTCATTCGTCAATGTGTTTATTGACGACATCTTGATGTACTCCCAGAGCCGAGAGGATCATGAGCTTCAACTAAGGATTGTGCTCCAGACCTTGAGAGAAAAGAAGTTATATGGAAAATTTTCAAAGTGTGAATTTTGGCTTGATTCGGTGGCGTTTTTAGGTCATGTAGTGTCGAGTGAGGGGATCAAGGTAGATCCGAAGAAGATTGAAGCAGTGTAGAGTTGGCCCAAACTGTCTTCAGCTACTGAGATCCGAGTTTTCTTGGTTTGGCAGGGTATTGTTGTCGATTCATAGAGGGTTTCTCATCTATTGCTGCACCTATAATCATATTGACCCAGAAGGGTGCTCCATTCAGATGGACCGAGAAGTGTGAGGAGAGCTTTCAAAAGCTCAAGATTTCTTTGACTACAACCCCAGTATTGGTATTACCTACAGGTACAGGATCTTATACTGTGTATTGTGACGCGTCACGTATTGGTCTCGGCGCAGTGTTGATGTAAGACGGTAGGGTGATTGCTTACGTATCCAGACAATTAAAGGTGCATGAGAAGAATTATCCTATACATGACCTTGAGTTAGAAGCTATTGTTCATGCCTTGAAGATTTGGCGGCACAATTTGTATGGTATCCCTTGTGAGGCCTATACTGACCACGAAGTCTACAACATCTGTTCAAACAGAAGGATCTTAACTTGAGTTAGCGGAGATGGTTGGAGTTTCTTAAGGACTACGATATCACCATTCTATATCATCTTGGGAAGTCCAACGTGATGGACGATGCCTTGAGTCGAAAGGCAGAGAGCTTGGGCAGTTTAGCATAGCTAAAGGCAGTAGAGAGGCCATTAGCATTGTATGTTCAGGTGTTGGCCAACCAATTTGCTAGATTGGATATTTCGGAGCTGAGTCAAGTTTTGACTTGTGTGGTTTCTCAGTCTTCTCTATATGATCGTATCAGAGAGCGTCAGTATGACGACCCCCATTTGCTTGTCCTCAAGGACACTTTTTAGCACGGCGATGTCAAGGAGGTTACTATTGGGGATGACGGTGTGTTACGGATGCTTGGCCGGCTATGTGTGCCCAATGTAGATGGATTGCATGAGTTGATTATTCAGTAGGCCAACAGTTCGCGGTACTCCATTCATCTGGGTGTAGCTAAAATATATTAGGACTTGAGGCAACACTATTGGTGTAGGAGAATGAAGAAAGACATAGATGAGTATGTGGCTTTGTGCCTAAATTATCAGCAGGTGAAGTAGGATCATCAGCGGCCAGGTGGGTTACTTCAGAGGCTTGAGATTCCCGAGTGGAAATGGGGGCGGACTACCATGGATTTTGTTGTTGATCTCTCACGGTCTCATAAGAAGTTTGATGCAGTATGGATGATTATGGATAGGTTGACCAAGTTGTATCATTTCATTCCAGTGGTAACTACTTATTCTTCGGAACAGCTGGCTCAGGTCTATATTCGCGATATTTTCCGACTTCATGGCGTGCCGGTATCCATCATCTCTAGCTGGGGTACGCAGTTTACATAGCGATTCTGGAAGGTCGTACAACAAGAGTTGGACACATGGGTTGAGTACAACATTCCACCCTTAGACAGACGAACAGTCTGAGAACACTATTTAGATATTAGATGCTATGCTTCATTCTTGCGTTATGGATTTCGTGGGTTCTTGGGATCAGTTCTTGTCGCTTGCAGAGTTTGCCTACAATAACAGCTACCAATCGAGTATTCAGATGGCTCCCTATGAGGCATTGTACAGGAGACGGTTTTGTTCGCCAGTGGGTTGGTTTGAGTCGGGCGAAGCTAGGTTATTGGGTACTGACATGGTTTAGGATCTTTTGGTAAAGGTTAAATTGATTCAAGATAGGCTTCGTACAGCCCAATCTAGACATAAGAGTTATACGGATCGGAAGGTTCATGATGTTGTGTTCATGGTTGGAGAGCGGGTCTTGCTCTGGGTTTTTCCCATGAATGGTGTTATGAGGTTCGGGAAGAAGGGAAAGTTGAGCCCTAGGCATAACGAACCTTTTGAGATTCTTGAGCGAATTGGAGAGGTGTCCTACAAGCTTGCACTTCCACTTAGTATAGCTGCAGTTCATCCAGTATTCCATGTGTCTATGCTCCGAAAGTATCACGATGATATGTCTCATGAGTTGTATTTCAGCTCAGTCCAGTTGGACATGGATTTGTCTTATGTTAAAAAGTAGGTGGCTAGGTTGAACAGGAAGGTCTGAAAGTTGAGGTGGAAGAACATTGCTTCAGTGAAGGTTCAGTGGAGGGGTAAACCAGTCGAGGAGGCGACTTGGGAGACCAAGCATGATATGCGTAGCCGTTATCCTCATCTTTTCACCACTTTAGGTATGTCTTTATACTCGTTTGAGGATGAACGTTTGTTTTAAGAGGGGGAGGATGTAACGACCTACCAGTCGTTTTGAATATTTTAGCCCCGATCCTATATTCATTGCCTCCTCTATGTTGTAATATGGTTATGTGACTTGCCGAGGGTGTTTGGTTATGGTTTTGGATTCGTTTCAGAGTGAAATGAGATACATAGTGCCTAAGTTGGAGGTTTAAGTTGAAATAGTTGACCGTAGTTTGACTTTTGTATAGACGACTCCGGAATGGCGTTTTGACGGTTCCAATAGCTCTGTATGGTAATTTTAGACTTAGGAGAGTGTTCGGATATTGATTTGGACGTTCGTAGGTCGTTTCGGTTTGAATTAGCGAAAGTTAGAAAGTGGAAGGTTTGGATGGTTGAAAAGTTTGATCGAGAGTTGACTTTATTGATATCGGGGTTGGATTTCGATTTCGGGAGTTGGAATAGGTAAGTCATGTCAATTATGACTTGTGTGTAAATTTGAAGTCAATAGGAGTTGTTTTGGTATGAATTAGTTTTGGAATTCGGAAGTTCATAGTTTCAATTGGCCTGACTTGTGTTGCGGTTCGTAGAATCAATGTTCTTTATGTGATTTTTGGTCTCCAGTAGGTTCGTTATATGTTTTGAAACTTGTCGGTATATTCGGACAGGGTCCCGGGGGCCCCGATTCTGATTGAATCTGGATCAAATTTGGAGTTGTGTGATCGCTGAAGCTGGGTTGTGTCTTGTGCAATCACAACTGCGCACTTTGGGCCACAAGTGCGACACCGTATAAGCGGCCTTCGAGCCGCAGAAGCGAGTTTGGTATTGCCCAGCTGGGACCGCAGATGTGGTTAGATCGTAGAAGCGAGGGCGCATATGCGTTTGGGTGGTCCACATAAGCGAAATCTCAGGACCTTACTGAGAACTACATTCACACTGGTAATTAAGCAGGTACGAAGCTGCAGATGCGGCTCTGGTTTCGCAGATGCAAATTCAGTGGGCACAAAATGGCTAAGTTCGAGGGTTTGATTTCATTATTCATTTTGGACCTAGAGAGCTCGGTTTGTGGTGATGTTTCAAGAGATTTTCAAGAAATTAATCGGGGTAAGAGATTCTAACTTGGTTTTGGTTATATTATACGAATCCATTGTTATTTTCATCATTTAATTAGTGATTTGAGTTGAAAATTTGAGGAAAATTTGTGAAAACCTTCGAGACTAAATTTGAGATTTTGAATGGCGATTTTAGGTCGGATTTGAGTAATTCTTATATGGTTGGACTCGTTATCGAATGGGTTTTCGGGTTTTGTAATTGTGTCGAGTTTCGAGATGCAAGTCCGGGGTTGAATTTTGAGTTGAATTTTTATTTCTCTTTAAAGATCATAACTTTATTGTTCGGAATATCATCCTGTAGTTTATAATTATGGTATGAAGTTATTTTGGCTAGATTCGAATCGTTCGGAGTTGGATAATTGAGGGAAAGACTTACTAGTGGATTGAGTTAGCGTGTTTTGAGGTACGTGTCTTGCCTAACTTTATGTGGGGGAATTACCCCTTAAGATTGGTGTTGGTTTATGTTAATTGTGATATGTAAAAGCCGTATACATAAGGTGATGAGTGTGTACATGGGCTTAAATTTACTGGTTTTAGCTATATAGATTCCTTTCATGCCTTAATTGAGTTACTTTAACATGTTATATTCATTATCATTAGTCTATCTTCACATGCTCTATTTGTCTTATCTCTTACTTGCTAATTGTCTTTACATGTTTAGTTAAAGTATTGTTTCCTCTATTCCTTATTCATTATTTACCCGTTGAGTTCCTTACTTAATGTTGTTGTTCTTGTGATATCATTTTATTGAAATTGGTATTGAGTTATGAAGGTCGTGATTCACATTGAGGCAAAGTTGTAAAATACCATTCTAGTTGAGTTATTCATCTTCGATTGTTATTGTTAAGACTTCTGTGCATATTGTGGTTGAGCCATGGGCTATTTATTGTGAAAACACTGTTACTGTTGATTTCTTTGGCAAGTTGTGATATTGGGCACTTGAGGTGCGATTTGTGAGATTTTGTATAAGGTTTTGGGGTTGAAACGCATGTGGTAGCATAAGGTTTTGGGGTTGAAACGCATGCGGTGAGATAAAGTGGGCTTGATATGCGTGTTGCTAGTAGGGGAACTACTTGAAGCCAAGTGGTGTAATAAGGTGGGCTAAAACGCGGATGCTATTTCGGAAAAAATAATTTTCAAAACTAAATGCAAGGCTCCCGTTGTGGTATAAGGAATGATTGTGAAAAATTTTGTGATTTGAGACTACGAGGCAGTACCTCGGTAGTGATTCTTGTTGATACTTTTCTATTACTTCACTTGTATTTTGTTGCTTTGTTCCGTATCATATCATTCCTTATTTTTCTTCTGTGATGAATTATTTGCCTTAGTTCAATGTAGCTAATTTCGGTCTATATCTTTATTGTCTCATTTCTAATGTTATCATTATTTCACTGTTATACACTTGTTGAGTTTCTTATTTATTCAAGTAGGGCTCGTCACTACTCTACCGAGGTTAGACTTGACATTTACTGGGTACCATTGTGGTATACTCATGATACACTTCTGCACATCATTTTGTACAGATCAAGGTACCTCCTACCAGTCCAGGCACTAGTGAGATGATCCCAGTTCAGAGACTTCAAGGTATACATGCCGGTGTTCGCAGGCCTCGGAGTCACCCTCTATCTAGTCTATTTTATTTTCTTATCCTTATACAAGCACTGATGTATAGGGAGGTTCAGTACCATCTATAGATCTTGTGACTTGTATTCGTCTGATTTTGGGAAGTTGTGTTCTGTTGAGTTACGGAGTTTCTTTATATGATAGAGGTTGAGTTATTTGAAGGTTCTTTGTAAATTCTCAGGTAATATTGCATGTATGTATGGCTTACCTAGTCTTTAAGACTAGGTGCCATCACGACTTCCTACGGAAGGAAATTGGGATCGTGACAGTCCACCATTTAAGATCAACAATTAATTTTCATTTTCTAACAAATAACTTAAGGAATGGAAAATTAGAAGAGTTGCATGTGCTTACAACTTCAAGTAACTATTATATTAACAAATTCATGTAGAGGTACGTAGCTCAAAATTGGAGTCAAGTGACTGCTCCAGATCTGTTTCTTCCTGAGGAAGGGTATAACATTTCTAAACTTCATACATTTGATGTTTTGAAGGATATTCTATATGGAGGACCATACACGATTAATAGTAGACCAATGATCTTGAAACAATGGACCCCTGAATTTGACCTTAAGACTGAAATTCGACTATGGATTACATTACCAAAGCTGCCAATGAGTTATTGGGGAAATAAGGCTCTAAGTAAAATAGCAAGTGCCATAGGAAATTCACTCTTTGCGGATGAATGCGCAACAAATCAGATGCGCATATCCTATGCAAGAATTTTGGTGGAGGCAAATGTCACTAAAAAGCTTCCAACTGAGTTGACACTACAAGATCTATATGGAAGAATGTTCCAACAACAGGCGATATATGAATGTAAACCACACTATTGTGCTGAGTTTATGAATATTGGCCATGATTGTGAACTAACTAAATGAGAAAACAAAGAAGAGCATCCTAGAGGAAGGAAAAGACAGGAGAAAGTCACTACAAGGTGGTAAGTTAAAGAGCAGGGTCAACAATCTTTAGTTGGGCAGAACAATGCATCAACCAAAGAACAGGCACATAATCAAGCTACTGTAACAACAACTAGTGAGCCTAGTGTGGAAACTGTAATAATAAAGGAAAAAGGGAAAGCAAAGGAAACCCAAAACCAAAGAGTGAAAACAGAATGGCTAGCACTGACTAGTAACAGGAAAGTTGTACCTGGAACAACTTCAGTATCAACTCACAATGGATTTCAAATTTTGCAGAGAGAAGATAAGAGAATTGAGAATCCTATGCCTCCTGATATAGGAGGTAGAGATACACTACTATAATGACTTGATTTATTTGGAACATTAGAGGTTTGAATAAGCGATATATGCAAAAAGAAATAAAGCAGTACATAAAGGAAAAATATATAAAGCTACCTTGTCTAGTAGAAACAAAGGTGAAAGAAGCTAAAGAAGAAATGGTGATGAGTAGAATTGCCTCTGGATGGAACAGGATTACTAATTATGAGCATGCAGTGAATGGTAGGGTGTGGATTATATGGGATGATCAAATGTATGATGTGCTGCCAATTGCAAAACAAGATCAATTTATCCATTTCCAAGTTACAGGGAAACATAATGGAATGCAATGTTATCTCACTGTGGTGTATGGAAAAAATACAGTTGAATAGAGGAAGAGCTTATGGCAACATCTTCAAATAATAGAACAAACAACTACAAGACCATGGATAATTGGGGGAGATTTCAAAGCACTACTTACTCTCCGAGACAGCTTGTCTAAGGTTCCTGTGACCAATGTTTACATTAGAGACTTCTCATAACTATGCCACAACATCTGTCTTACAGAGCTTCCTTGGAGAGGGGACTATTTCACATGGACTAATAAACAACAAGGTGATGTCAGAGTGTGGAGTCGCATAGATAGACTATTGGGAAATAATGTCTGGATGATGAATTATGCCCATATAGTCACAGAGTATGGAGAGCCCTATATTTCATATCATAACCCTATGATTACTACTATAAGGCAGCCTAAGACTCAAACCAAATGTCCATTCAGGTTCTTCAATGTTTGGGAAAATCATGCATCTTTTCAATAGATGGTAGCTGAAGGGTAGAGAAAGAACAAAGCATCAGAGAAAATGAAGAACATCTGGTTCAAACTTAAAGATCTTAAAAGTCAGTTTAGGCACCTAAATGCAACAAAATTCAAAGGAGTAACAGAAAAGATAGAACAAGCTCGGATAACACTCTCCCAAGTCTAAGTCAAATGCAAACACACTACTCTGATGCACTACTAGACCAGGAAAAGGAATGGCTACACAAATTGGAGAAATGGTCACTTGTGGAAGAAGGGATACTCCAACAGAAGGCCCGAGCAACTTGGATAAAATTAGAAGATTCCAATAATAAATTCTTTTCATATATCATAAAAGAGAGACAACAAAAGAAATAGATCACTGAAATACAAAAAATATCAGGCTTTACTATTACAGAACCATCAGCTATTAGGGATGAGATTGTACAATTCTATAAAAGTCTGATGGGGTCTAGGGCTAACAAGCTACCTGTTGTCAGTATGATGGTTATGAATAATGGGCCGATTCTAACACATCAACAACAAATAGAGATATGAGCAAAAGTGACTTATCAGGAGATATATGATGGACTGAAAGGTATTGGAAGTGACAAAGAACCTGGAATAGATGGCTATAATGCTGAATTTTTCAAGATAGCTTGGCATGTGATCAAAAAGGAAGTTTTTGTCACAGTGAAAGACTTCTTTTACATAGGTGTAATGTATCTGGCTATCAACTGCATCACTATAACCTAGTTGCCTAAGATCCCAATCCTGTGACAATTAAGGATTTCAGGACCCTTGCTTGTTGCACTGTATTGTACAAGCTGATATCTAAGGTCATTGCTGGAAGATTGCAAAAAATAATGCCATAAATTATATCTTAAGCTCAAGCAGGATTTATCCCAGGGAGAAAAATAGTAGATAACATCATACTAGCCCATGAACTTGTCAAAGCATACAACAGGAAACATATATCTCCCAGATACATGCTAAAGGTGGACATGATGAAAGCTTATGACTCAGTGGAATGGGTGTACTTGGAGCAGCTTGTGGAATACTTAAGCTTTCCTACAAAATTTCTCTGATGGGTGAAAACATGTATGTCAACAGTGAGCTACTCTATCATGATCAATGGAGAATTGACAAAGCCTTTTAATGCAGCTAAATGGCGTCGACAAGGTGATCCCACGTCACCATTCCTGTTTGCCATTGCCATGGAGTATCTGAGTAGGCTACCATGAGGATTGAAGCAAATAAAGGAGTACAAATGCCATCCAAGATGTAGCAAAATGAACATCACTCATCTCAGCTTTGCATATGATCTACTCCTGTTTGCCATGGGTGACACAGGTTCTGTGCAAGCTCTACACCAATGCTTCAGGCAATTCTCTACTGCTTCAAGTTTACAAGCTAATCTAACAAAGAGTTCTATATACTTTGGAGGAGTGGAAAAACCAGAACAAATGAGAATACTGCAAATTACAGGCTATTCACTAGAGAAGCTACCTTTCAAATACTTGGGGATTCCATTAGACACAAAAAAGATAACTATTCTTCAATGGCAACCTTTGATAGAGAGAATTGTAGCAAGCGTGTCTTCATGTACTGCTAGGAAGCTATCTTATGCTGGCAGAGTGCATCTTGTGCAGACTGTATTAATTGGCATCCAATCTTACTGGGCACAATTGTTCATCATACCAGCAGAGGTTATGAAGCTGGTAGAGGCCTATTGTAGGAGATTACATTTGGTCTGGCACCAATACAATCACAAAGAGAGCATTGATAGCTTGGGACAAGACGTGCCTACCTAAATCAGTAGGGGTTATAACCTAACAAATCTCCAAGTGTGGAATAAGGCAACAATTACTAAAACATACTGGGACCTGGCTCATAAGGAGGATAAAGCTTTGATAAGATGGATCCATGCATACTACATTAAAGAGCAAAACATACTTGACATGGCTATTCCACAACAAGCAAGTTGGATGGTGAGGAAGATTTTGGATGCTAGGAAAAATGCATTGCAAATACCTGCACTAAACTAGCAGAAGAGCTTCATTAAGCAGATATACTTAGGTCTTCTAGGGAATCATAACAAAGTAGAATGGAGAAGCTTGCTATTCCATAATAAGGCTAGACCTAAAACAGTGTTTACAATGTGGCTCCAGTGTCATGAAAGACTGTTAATTGTGGATCGATTAGCCAAATGGGGAATCCAAGTGAATTCAAGGTGTATTCTGTGTATGGTTGCAGAAGAATCTCATCTCCATCTTTTTGGTGAGTGTAGCTTCTCCAAAGCAGTATGGATGAGATTGCTGAGATGGTTAATACTATTGAATGTCCAAACTAAATCTTGGCAACAAGTGTTTACATGGTTGTTTATCCAATCCAAAAGTAAGTCGCTAAAGGCAAGGATACTCAAGATGATGTATGCAAAATGTATTCTGTGTATGGTTGCAGAAGAATCTCATCTCCATCTTTTTGGTGAGTGTAGCTTCTCCAAAGCAGTATGGATGAGATTTCTGAGATGGTTAATACTATTGAATGTCCAAACTAAATCTTGGCAACAAGTGTTTACATGGTTGTTTATCCAATCCAAAAGTAAGTCGCTAAAGGCAAGGATACTCAAGATGATGTATGCAAAATATAGTTACGTGATCTGAAAAAAGAGGAACAATGGAGTGTTTGAAGATCAAGCAAGGAATGTAGAATGGCTAGGGAAGTGGCATGCATATGCAACATTAGATCACAAGGGGGAGTGAGGACAAAGATGCAGCAACTTCATTTCTAAGGCAAAACAACAATACAAAGATCAGCGAGCTAGATAGTAATTTGTGGATTTATGTACTGTTTATAGTATAGTTATAGAGATAGGACTATGTATGGATTGTAGCAAGTTGAGGATGACTTTGCTGATTTGTAATGATTGCTCTTGGTGATTAATAAAATATTCTAATTACCAAAAAATACAATTATATTAACTTAATTTCTATGCATGGATTAGACAGTTTATTTTTTATCTCTATCATTTAAATCACCAAAAAGATAATTGTAGGGAAGTGTTAATTGATTATTAACCTGGACATAAGGTAGATTCTTTAAATATTAATTTATACTAATAATATAATTTTTTACGTTGTCGGTGTATATATAAGATGAACAACGAAAGCAAACAAGTGTGTCAAAGCAATTTGCTTCACACATGCAAAGATCCAACTCGTTTAATATCTTAACATATTTTAAGAAATCATCAAATAAGCAGAAATGTGGAGGAACTATAAACCAATAAGTAAATTGCCAAAATTCATCAATATTTTCTGAGTGATGTCTAACAAAATTATTTGGCTGCTTTTTCTATTGATCCCCATCCGGATGAATTATAAGCATATCTTTCCAGCACGAGCTTATAACTTTGACTTTTTCTAGAATCGATGTATGTACAATTATTTCTATTATGGGAAAAAATACATCATTAGCTATTGTGCCCATTATCGGTGTAGAAGTATAATTTTTGAGATAGTAACTTCTCTCGGAGTTTGTGAAATTATATTTTTACGAAATTATATTTACTTGTGTCACGACCCGGAATCTTAACCTCGGGATCGTGATGACGCCTAATATCCACTTGCTAGGCAAGCCGACGTGAGATAATTAAATAGCCAATTTTTAGTTAACAGCACAATGATGATAAACAACGAGAAATAGAAACCCAATCTGCTACGGTACCAATATAAGTCACGTGATAATATCTACTCCTAGAAATCCAGAGTCACGGGTACACGAGCAACTAGAAGTCTACAAATAAAGTTTGAAGTAAATAAAATTGCTTCGAAGGAAATGAACAGTAAAAGTGGGAAAAGGAAGGTGACTTCAAGGTCTGCGGATGCCAGTAGATCTACATCAAGTCTCCATAAGCAGTGATCCAAGCGAATGCACCTCACACATTGCGGGGATCAATACCAGTATCTGCACAAGAAATTTAAAAGTGTAGTATGAGTACAACCGACCCAATATACTCCGTAAGTGTCAAGCATAACCTCGACGAGGTAGTGACGAGGTTATGATAGGACACCTACGTAAATAAACATGTACAAGTTTATATAAAAAACCAATAATAACAGAGAATGGTAACCTACAAACTGGGAGGGGACATGCAAGAAGAGGAAAAAAATTATAACAACTACGACAGGTATGAAATCATGAAGTAACCAAGTAAATCACCAACCAGTAAATCAGTTAAACCAATTATATGAAAATGGCATGGCATCACCCTTCGTGCTTTTACTCTCATCCTTACCATGTAATAATGAATAAATAAGATAAATAGCACGACATTACCCTTCGTGCTTTTACTCTATTCCTCACCATGTAATAATGAATAAATGAGATAAATGGAATGACATCACCCTTCGTGCTTTTACTCTCGTCCTCACCATGTAACAATGATAATATGAATTCGAGTAATAAATAATGCGGGGAATATATTTAACGTCAAATATGATACCAAACCTCAACTTTCAGAATAACAATAACATACCCAGTATTATCCCACACTGTAGGGTTTGGAGAGGGTAGTGTGTACGCAGACCTTACCCCTACCTTGTAAGGATAGGGAGACTATTTTCAATAGACCCTTAGCTCAGGAAAGCATAAGCACCACATTAATGAAAATATAGACAAGAAAGGACAATATCAAAAAGCCATATAAAAGCAAAATAAAAATAACAAGATAGTAAGGTGATCAACAATGAAAGAAAACAATAGGAACCTACTACCAACAGAAAGCGAGAGTGTGTGCCAATACTACTGTTATGAACACTCTAGACTACCTACTCAACTACCCTAATCCTCTACCCCCATACCTTCCTATCAAGGGTCATATCCTCGGTCAGCTGAAGCTACGCCATATCTTGCCTAATCGCCTATCCCAACTCTTCTTTGGCATACCTCTACCTCTCTGTAGGCCCTCTAATGTCAACCTCTCACACCTCCCCACTGGGGCGTCTGTGCTCCTCCTCCTCACATGACCAAACCACCTAAGTCGCACTTCCCGCATATTGTCCTCAATATGGGCCACACCCACCTTGTTGCGAATAACCTCATTTATGATCTTATCTAACTTGGTGTGCCCGCACATCCATCTCAACATCCTCATCTCTACTACCTTAATCTTCTGGACATGAGCAATCTTGATTGGCCAACACTCAGCCTCATACAACATCATTGGTCTGACCACCACTCTGTAGAACTTACTCTTAATTTTCGGTGGCACCTTCTTGCCACGCAAAATGCTGAAAGCAAGTCTCCATTTCATCCATCCCGCCCCAATACGATGTGTGACATCTTCATTATTCTCCCCATCCCCCTGAATAATCGACCCAAGGTACTTAAAACTCCATTTCCTAAGGATGACCTGCGAGTCCAGTATCACTTCCCTTTTCTCTCCTTGAGTCTCGCAACTGAACTTACATTCCAAGTTTTCTGTCTTAGTCCTGCTCAACTTGAAACATTTACATTCCAGGGTCTGCCTCCATACCTCTAATTGCACATTCACATTGTCTTGCTTCTCGTCAATCAATACAATATCATCTACAAATAGCATACACCATGGCACCTCCCCTTGGATGTGGTATATCAATACGTCCATCACCAGAGCAAACAAAAAAAGGATGAGTGCCGACCCCTGATGCAACCCCATCATAACCGAAAAATGGTTTGATTCCCCACCCACTATCCTCACTCGGGTCTTTACTCCATCATACATGTACTTAATCAACCTAACGTAGGCAATAGGTACATTTCTAGCCTCCAAACATCTCCACAAAACCTACCTCGGAACTTTATCATACGCCTTCTCTAAGTCGATGAACATTATATGCAAATCCTTATTCCTCTCCCTATATTGCTCCATTAATCTCCTAACAAGGTGGATGGCTTCTGTAGTCGAACGCCCCGGCATAAACCCAAACTTATGACCCTATAGGCATGCTATCATACTGGAATCACACACGTTGAGAAATAATTATTGACATTTGATTCGTATAAGCATGTAATCTAATAGCGCATAGAAATGGACATGTGAACAAGTGAAACACTTAGATTCTTATACGCATCTTTTCTAATAGTGCACAGAAATAGGGCATGTCAACGAGATAGCAGATAAAACATTTAGACCCTATAGGCATGTTTTCTACCCCTTTTATGCAAGAACAGAGTATACCCGTTTCCCCCAATTTCACTAAGTCCTCAATTATTTGTTTACAAATCATTACAGGCCCAAAATAAAGAATACATGCTCAAATATTACAATCTAAAATGAGTATAGGCCCAAAGAGGAATAACCCAGCAACTTTGAGGTCTTGAGTAATCTCACTCTTCACAAAAAATAGCAAACCCAGGTCTAGGTATACCTCAGGACATTAGAGTGTATCAGTTGCATGACTCGAACTTAGACACAGACCTATACCAAGTCCGAATGGGGTACTAACTTACCCAACAATACCAAACTTACCTATATGAGTAACAAATTGTACATAAAATTCATCAAACAACTTGTAGTCCACACACTTAGTTCTTAGGACTGCAACTAACAGTAGTTAAACCAGAGCAGATAGACGAGATCACACGGAGTTATAAGCTATAAGTTCAAAATGACAGGGTGGAACATCACAAGCTAACAAACAATCCCAAGTAGAGTTGTAGAATATAATATGATCAAAGATCAACTTAAATAAAATTTTAACAGAAGAATCTTGCAGAATCACAAATAGATGCAAGTAAAATAGTGTTTTTCACATGGAAATTTCTAGCATAAGGGTCTAGTGCAATATGATCATAACAAAAAGGTTGATGAACATGGTCTGTAACAATTCACTCAACTGGGCATGAGAAATTTAAACATTATCAATCATACACAAAGCTTTAAATAGCACCTGAACTCATAATAGACAAGAATATGTCAAATCAAGGTTAACAGGACTGGCTTGCACTAGGGCTTAACCACAAGTAGCAAGGAAAGCATGTTTGGGCTAATATCGCGATCAGGAATTAGCTCTAGGAAAGTATTAAGTTGCACTTGAATGACTCAACAAGAATTAGAACACATTCTGGGCATGAATTGACTTATCAAAAAAATACATAACAAGGCAAAGAGCTAAACTCAGAATAAGTAATGACAATAATCATTCAAACACACACATTAGGGCAAATGGGCTTAAGAAAATAGAATCAAGGTAAAAAATAGGCAAGTTCGATTACTAGAAAGGTATAGATCCTCAAGAATAACTTCAGAGCAGATAATAGCATGTTGATTCACAAAAGTCTCAGGGACACAGATATACAGAGCAGGAACTCAAACGAAAAGAGAATGAAATTGCAAGGGTCATAGGTACTTACCAGTTATAGATTAATGAACAAGTAAACAAGAGGAATAGTTTCAACAACACTCCCATAATCAATAGTAGAAAAGAGCACCAGAACCCAGAACCCAATGTGTTAAAGTTCACAAGGGCTTCAGATGAACCCCATGCAATGCTCGCACTGGGAAAACTATAGAACAAACTCCGGTGGCTTGTCTTTCAGCCGGCGAAGAATCAAGAATTTCATAATAAAGTAAGTGACTGAGTGAGAGAGTGATAGTGATAACAATAGTCAAGTGGTAGTTGTTCTTGCAGTAATCGTTAAGTCCTTTAGGGGAAGCGTGGAAGGGGGTTTATATAGTGGTAAAAATTAAAAGAACTAACATGGAAAATAATATATTAAGCGCCAATAAGGAAAGAAAATATCACATACAAATAAAAATCAGTAAAGGAGATGGAGAGTCTCAATCCCTAATTAAGGTTCAATCATACGAAAATCAATCCAAGAGTGCCAATCGCTCATCGTTAAGCGTATATAGACGGAATAATACCCAAAATCAAAGATTCGATTCATTCCAGTCTGATCTCGGAAGTGATACTTGCCAAACTTAGGCAAGTACCTAAGTAACACCATAAATGGGTGACCAATGATGAGAGAAGATTAATAAGGTAAGTATATCATGGGCAAATTCCATCTCTATGTTGGAATCGGAGAGGAACAAAGCAGCGGCAATTAGGGTTTCTCAGAGAAAAAGAGAGAGAAGAGAGGATTTAGGGGCGTCGGCTTAGGAGAATGGATCTTTAGGGTTTGGATTTGGTGATATAAGGAGAATGGGGGATTTTTTTATGGGTTGTTGATCATTTGATATCAACGGACAAGATTAAATAGGAGACTGGGCTAGTCAAAGGTAGTGGGTCATTTGGCTAGGCTACTGAGGAATTGGGCTAGGGATTTGGGTCCGAAATTTGGTCTGTTTTGGGCCATATTTTATAAAAGAGAAATTAGGGAAAAATAATTTAATGAAATAACTAAATAAATATAAAATTACTGTATATGAAACTTAATATTTTAAAATAGTAGTTAAAGATTATAAAAATATAAAAATTATTTTGACCCTGAATAAAAGGATAAATGCAATTAATTGTAAAGTATAGGCTATTATAACAAAAAATGCATAAATAGTTCAAAAATACAAATGTAATTATATAAAATGAAGTAAAATGTTATAAAGCATACATGTAGGTGTAAACAATAAATGTGGATTATTAAGTCATCAAAAAGTAATTTGAAGGAGTAATTAATAAATATTTGAATAATTTAAATGCAAGAAAATCAATTTTAAAGCCTTAAAAATTATGAAAAGTAGTTATATGACCCTTGTAAATTGATGATGATGCTGGAATGATATTTTGAAAGTATATAGGATATTTATAAAAATATTAGGGCAAAATTGGATATCAAGAACCTTCAGATGGTGGGAGGCCTATGAGTTGAGTAGGCCAGTCGGCGCTGCACCACTTACGTGGCATGAGTTCTCAGTTCACTTCTTAGAGAAGTTTGTTCCACAGACTCGCAGGGAGGAGTTGCATAGGCAGTTTGAGCGGCTACTCCAGGAGGGTATGTCAGTGACCCGGTATGAGATGAGATTTTTAGAGTTGGCGCGTCACGTGATATGGTTAGTTCCCACTGAGAGGGAGAGGATCAGAAGGTTCATTAATGACCTCAACTATGGACTATGTTTCATCATTACTCAGGAGATTGCATCAGATGCTAGGTTCGACGAGGTGGTATAGATTGCTAGGCGCATAGAGCAGGTTTGGGTAGTTTCAGCGATGTTTCTTCTGGAGCACAGTCCCATCACAACATGGGTTGTCCTTATAGGCCCGCTCACATAGCTCGTCTGGTTCATTGTGGTGCATCAGTTAGCCATGGTTCCTATAGTGCTCGTTCGGGTCAGTCATCATTCAGTGCATTACCAGCACAGAGTTCTTACCATGTTTCGTCTTCCCAGGTTTCTACATACAGTTCCTTAGGTTATCATGGTCAGTATCCCATCATGAGGGGTTTCTATGAGTGCGGGGATTTGAGTTATCTCAAGAGAGATTGCCCCAAACTATTGAGTAGGGCTCCACAGCAGAGGTCCCCAGCCTATGATTCCAGCACCAGTTACTTCACCACCCACTCATCGAGCTTAGAGTGGGGCTCAGGCAGCTAGAGGTCACCTTATAGGGGAAGGTCGATCAGGTGGCGATCAGGCTCGATGCTATACTTTTCCTACCAGGTTAGAGGATGTTGCTTCAGACCCAATGATAACATATATTGTCTCAGTATGCCATAGAGATGCTTTCATATTATTTGACCCTGGTTCCACTAATTCATATGTGCAATCGTATTTTGCTCATTACTTTGATATGACCCATGGGTCCTTAGTCATGCCTGTTCATGTATCTACGTTGGTGGGCGAATCTATTATTATGGACCATGTGTATCGGTCGTGTGTGGTGACTATTGGGTATTGCAGATGAGAGGATCTCTTATTACTTAGTATGGTTGATTTTACGTGATTCTGGGCATGGATTGGTTGTCCTCATGTCATGCTATTCTGGATTATCACATAAATACCGTGATGTTGGCGATGCCGGGGTTGCCTTGGATTGAGTGGGGAGGTTCTTTGGACTATGTTTCTAGTAGGGTGATTTCATATCCGAAGGCCCAATGGATGGTTGGAAAGGGGTGTTTGGCATATTTAGCTTTTGTGAGGGATGTTGGTGCTGATAATCCTCACATTGTTTCTGTTCCGGTAGTGCGAGACCTTTCAGATGTGTTCCCTGCAAACCTATCGGGCATGCCACCCGATAGGGATATTGATTTTGGTGTTGATTTGGTACCAGGCACAATCTCATTTTTATTCCTCCATATCGTATGGCACCAGCAAAGTTGAAGGAATTAAAAGGGAAACTTCAGAAGCCTCTTGATAAGGGGTTCATTAGGCCTAGTGTGTTACCTTGGGCTGCATCGGTTCTGTTTGTGAAGAAGAATGATGGTACTATGCGGATGTGCATTGATTATAGACAGTAGAAAAAAGCTACAATTAAAAACAAGTATCATTTGCCTCACATTGATGACTTATTTGACCTACTTCATGGAGCTAGAGTGTTCTCTAAGATTCATTTGAGGTCTCATATCACCAGTTGAAGATTTGGGACTCTCATATTTTGAAGACGTCATTCAGGACCCGTTATGGTCACTATGAGTTTCTTGTGATGCTTTTAGGCTGACTAATTCCCTAGGAACATTATGCATATGATAGTATATTCCAGCCATACCTTGATTCGTTTGTTATAGTATTTATTGATGATATACTGGTGTACTCTCATAGGTAGGAGGAGCATGCGTAGCATAGGCGGATTGTACTATAGACCTTGAGTTTTGGCTCGATTATGTGGCATTCTTGGGGCACATGGTGTCCAGTGAGGGGATCAACGTATATCCGAAGAAGATTGAGGCGGTTCAGAGTTGGCCCAGACTATCTTCAGGTACTGAGATACAGAGTTTTCTTGTCTTGGCCGGATATTATCGCCGCTTCATGGAGGGTTTCTCATCCATTGCAGCGCCTCTGACTATGTTGACCCAAAAGGGTGCCTCATTCAGGTGGTTTGATGAGGTTGAGTAAAGCTTTCAGAAGCTCAAGACTGCTTTGATCATAGCTCAAGTTCTAGTTTTACCATCAGCATCGGGTTCTTATACAGTGTATTGTGATGCTTCTTTGATTGGTATTGGGTGTGTCTTGATGCAGGATGGTAGAGTGATTGCTTATGTTTCATGCTAGTTAAAGCCACATGAGAAGAACTACCACGTCCATGATTTAGAGTTGGCAACCATTATCCATGTATTGAAGATTTGGAAGCATTATTTTTTATAGTATGTCTTTTGAGGTATTTACATATCATCGGAGTATACATCACTTGTCCAAGAAAAATGATCTAAATTTAAGGCAGCGTATATGGTTGGAGCTGTTAAAAGACTATGATATTGCCGTTTGTATCATCCCGGGTGCCGCAACAGGGGAAATCTGCAGGTTTTTTGGTTTGACTTTGGAAGCTCATATCTCTCAATCTATGAAGAATTTGGGGATGAACCAAAAACAAAGGTTATAGCATTTGAGTCTAGTTTTCAGAAAATCAAACCGTTTGTCATTTGGATATTTGTACAAAAAGTTATGGTTAATTTATTAAAGACTGATAGTGCAGTTACTGCCGAAGTGCGGCTGCACAATTTGGATCGCGGCCGCAGAACTTAGAAATGCGGACCACACAAAAAAAGTGAGGTCAACACTATGGGAGATCAGATCTCGTACGATATAAACGGGAATTTTGAACTTTAATTTCATTCTTCACCACTTTAGAAACTTGGCAGCTCGAGTTTGAAGGGTTTCAATCTAGAAATTCATCTACAAGCTTGGGGTAAGTGATTCTAATGTATATCTATGAGATTTTACATGGATCCATCACTAGATTTAACATCAAAACATGGGAATTAACAAGAGAAATTGGGGGTTTTGTCTAAACTTTTCTAAAGTGATAATTGGAGTTTTGAACATTGATTCAGAGTCGGAATTGGATAATTTTGGTATGGTTGGACTCGTTATTGAATGGGTGTTTGTATTTTGTATGTTTGGTTGGGTTCTGAGGTGTGAGCCCGGGGTTGACGTTTTCTGTTGACTTTTTGAGCTTGGTTAAAGATATTAACTTTATCATTTGGGATCAATTCCAATAGCTTTTATTGATAGAATTAAGTTATTTTTGGCTAGATTTGAGCCTCCCGAAGATTAGTACACTTGGGAAGGGCTTGCTAGCGAAATGATTTGATATTCTTTAGGTAAATATCTTATCTAAACTTGGTTGTGGTGATAGTTACATGAATTATTGTGATATCCACGTGCTATTTGGTGCGCTCATGTGTGGGTTTGAGCCCATGTGCTGACATCGGGGGTATTTGTTCATGTTCGGTTGTGCTTATACTATAATAAGCCTAGAATTGACTGTTAAACCTTAAGCTATGATGCTTCACACATTTGTGACCTTGTTGTGAACTATTTGAGCCATGTTTGAGGCTGCATATGAGTTTAATCCCTAACTGGAGTGATAAATATTATTCTCTGATGAAATTGTTGGTTTGACCTATGATAGTACACTTTGCACATGCCTACACTGTAGCATGTCGTCTATACCAGTCCAGGAGCATCAGATTTATTATTTATTTATTATATACCTGTATACTTGTTTATTTGCTCCTGTATGATATGATTGGACTATCTTCCTATGATTATGCCGGGTGAATTGTGTTGTTGTGCTTGTGACCATACCGGGAGAATTATGTTGTTTTGCCCGTGACCATGCCAGATGGATAGTATTGTTATGCATGTGACCACGTCGGGCGGTTTATGATATTGATCATGTAACCACGTCGGGTTGGTGGTACGTTGAATTGGTCATGCTTACGTGTGGACATGGATCCATCCCACTAAGGTCACCCTCTCATGTTTCTCTCTTGATGGTGTACATGCAGTTATTAAGGAAAACTAATCAGTGGTTTGGTACAGATATGGAAAAGTTGAGGAAATCTGGCTAGTGTTTAGGTTAGATTTTGCATTTCATCTTTACCTGCAGTCTCCTTGATCATTCATCTAATTCAACTGCATATCATCTCTATATGTTGAGTATTGACTGATCGGGGTATTTGAGAAATTGTACACATACACACACAGATGTTTTCTTACTGAGTTTATGATTTGATTCCATTATTGTTCTGTACGTGTTTAAAAGATGAAACTGCACATGTGATAGCTAGACTCATTTTATAATTTGTGCTTCTTTTACCTCACCGTGTTTAGTTACGATACTTATTAAGTACATTGGGTTGGTTGTACTCATACTACCCTCTACACTTAATTGTGCAGATCCAGGTGTGGGGACCAGTTATCAACAGTAGGCCTGCTTGTTAGACTATCTGTTAGAGGCGAGGTAGAGCTGCATCCTTGGTCGCAGTTTTGACTTGTCTTTTCCTTTCATATTGTTGTTGCAGTTCAGACAGTGTTATTATTATTCAGATTCATACTTGTATTCCGTTGTAGAGCTCATGACTCCGTACATACCAGTTTCTCGGGATATTTGCCTTGTATTAACAGTTTTATTGTATTGAGATTTCATACTTATGCTATTTCTATAAGTTCTATTGTTTAGATTGCCTTTGTAATCATGTTTCGGCTTGCCTTGCCGGTGTGTTAGGCGCAATCACAATGGGTAGGGATTTTGGGTTGTGGCACCTGATGAGGGGCACGTGGTGCAGCTAGAGCGCTTGCCCCAGCTGCAACTAAGGTGCCACCGGTAACTCCAGTTGGAGGGCAGGCACCCGAGGTGCCTGTTATTATAACTGCACTTCAGGAGACCCTAACATAGTTCTTGAGCATGTTCGGTACTCTAGCTTAGGCAGGGCTCAACTATGGTATTATATTCAGCATGGCTCGGGAGTTGGAGACAGATACCCTTTATTAGTAGATGGCAGAGATTGTGCGGAGGTTGCAGGGTATGTGGGGGACGTAAGAGAGAGGACTGGGAGGCCAAAAGGCCTCTAGCTACTGAAGGATTTAGTAGGGGCCATGCTGCATCTACAACCCGTCATGGTAGGGGCTATGTGAGTCGTCCAGTTCTTTTAGCACTTCCAGCTTCTAGTGGTACTCTGGCTACTCCGAAGTCTTAGGCTCAACACTTTTCTCGGCCACTTTCTAGTGCACCTCCTACATGATGTGCCTTCAGCGGTCACTCTAGACGACTAGGCCAGGGCCAGTTTCAGTATCCATGCCCACCGAGCGCTTGCTTTGAGTATGGTAATACCCATCAGATGGTGAGGGACCGCCCCAGACTTAGGAGGGGTTCACCTCCACAGATTACTCAGGATACACGGATTTCACTAGGTTTGAAGACTTCATAGGTCATGGTTGTTGCTACAGTTACCGCACAACCAGCTAGAAGTGAGGGTCAGATGGGTAGAGGCTTCCCTAGAGAGGGAGTCCAAGAAAACTTCTATACCTTTTTGGGTAGGACAGAGGAAATCGCATCAGACGCAGTCATCACAGGTATGGTTCTGATTTGTCATATGGATGCATCAGTCTTATTTGATTTGGGATCTACTTATTCATATGTGTCATCTTACTTTGCTCTGTATTTGGATATATCTCGTGATTTTTTGAGTTCTCCTTTATATGTATTCACGCCTGTGGGAGATTTTGTTATTGTGGACCGTGTGTATTGGCTGTGTTTAGTTGATATTGGTGGTTTTGAGACCATATTTGATCTATTGTTGCTAATTATGGTATACTTTGATTTTATCTTGGGCATGGACTGGTTGTCTCCCTATCATGCTATTCTAGATTGTCGTGCCAAGACTGTGACACTAGCTATGCTAGGTTTGCCACAGTTAGAGTGGAGGGGTATATTTGATTAAGTTCCTAGCAAGGTTGTGTCCTTTCTAAAGGCTCAGAAAATTATTGAGAAGGGTTGTGATGCATATCTATCCTTATTCAAAAATGTCAGTGTTGATACTCCTGTCGTTGAGTCAATTTTGGTAGTGAGAGACTTCCCAGATGTATTTCTAGCAGATCATTCGGGCATGCTGCCCGATAGAGATATCGATTTTGGTATTGACTTGTTGCTGGACACTCAGCCCATTTCTATTCCACCATACCGAATGGCACCAGCAGAGTTGAAAGAGCAGTTGCAATAGTTGCTTGACAAAGGTTTCATTCAGCCAATTGTTTCATTGTGGGGTGCTTTGGTTCTGTTTCTGAAGAAGAAGGATGGTTCTATGCGCATGTTTATTGATTATCGGTAGTTAAACAAGGTTACAGTGAAGAACAGATATCTATTGCGCATTGATGACTTATTTGACCAGCTACAGGGTGCTAGAGTGTTCTCAAAGATTCATTTCAGGTCAGGTATCATCAGCTGAAGATACGATATTTGGATATCCCGAAGACTACCTTTAAGAGTCGGTATAGTCATTTGGGCTGACCAATGCCCCAGCAATATTTATGCATCTGATGAATAGTGTATTTCAGCCATATCTTGATTCATTCATCATTGTGTTTATTGACGACATCTTGGTGTACTCCCGCAGCCGAGAGGATCATGAGCAGTATTTGAGGATCGTGCTCCAGACCTTGAAATAAAAGAAGTTATATGCAAACATTTCAAAGTGTGAATTCTGGCTTGATTCGGTGATGTTTTTGGGTCATGTGGTATAGAGTGTGGGGATCAAGGTAGATCCAAAGAAGATTGTAGTAGTTTAGAGTTTGCCCAGACCATCTTCGGCTACTAAGATCCATAGTTATTTTGGTTTGGCCGGGTATTATCGCCATTTTGTAGAGGGTTTCTCATCAATTCATGCACATAGGACCAGATTGACCCAGAAAGGTGCTCCTTTCAGATGGTCCAAGGAATGTGAGGCGAGCTTTCAATGGCTCAAGACTGCTTTGACTAGAACCCCAATGTTGGTGTTGCCTATGGGTTCAGGGTCTTACATTGTGTATTTTGATACGTCGCGTGTTAGACTTGATGTGGTGTTGATGCAAGACAGTAGGGTGAATGCCTATGCGACTCGGTTGCTGAAGGTACATGAGAAGAATTATCTTGTACACAACTTAGAATTGGAAGATATTGTTCACGCATTAAAGATTTGGCGGCACTATTTGTACGATGTCCCTTATGAGGTCTATACCGACCACCGGAGTCTCTAGTATTTGTTCAAATATAAAGATCTTAATTTGCCGCAATGGAAATAATTAGAGTTTCTTAAAGACTATGATATCACTATTCAATATCATCTAAGAAAGGCCAACGTGGTGGCCGATGCCTTGACCAGAAAGTTAGAGAGTTTGGGTAGTTTGGAATATTTAATGGCATTAGAGATGCCACTAGCCATGGATTTTCAGGCATTGGCCAACTTTGTTAGATTGGATGTTTCGGAGCCTAGTCGGATTCTTGCTTACGTGGTTTCTCGATCTTCCTTACGATATCACATCAGAGAGTGTCAGTATGATGATCCCCATTTTCTTGTCCTTAAGGACACACTACAGTATGGCGATGCCAAGGAGGTTTCTATCGGAGATGAAGGTGTGTTGCGGATGCAGGGCCGGTTATCTGTGCCCAATATAGGTGGGTTACGTGAGTTGATCTTTCAGAAGGCCTACAGTTCGCGGTACTCCATTAATACGGGTGCCACTAAGATGCATCAAGATTTGAGGCAACACTATTGGTGGAGGAGAATAAAGAAAGATATAATGGAGTATAGGGCTCGGTACCTAAATTGTTAGCAAGAGAAGTAAGAGCATTAGAGGCCAGGTGATTTGCTTCAGATTTTTGAGATTTTTGAGTGGAAATGGGAGCATGTTAGCATTATTTCGTTGTTGGGCTCCCACATACTTTGAAGAAATATGATGCAGTTTGGGTGAATGTGGACAGGTTGACCAAGTCGGCTCATTTTATTCCAGTTGTGACAACCTATTCTTCTGATCAGCTAACTCAGATCTATATCTATGAGATTGTTCGTCTCTACGATGTGTTGGTATCCATTATTTTCGATCAAGGAACGCAGTTCACATCACGTTTCTGGAGAGCTATGCAGCGCGAGTTAAGCACACGAGTTGAGTTGGGTATAGCATTTGACCCTGACAAAAGGGCAGTTCGAGTGTACCATTCAGATATTAGAGGATATGCTTTGTGCTTGTGTTATGGATTTCGGGGTTCTTGGGATCAGTTCTTGCCACTTGCAGAGTTTGCCTACAACATCAACTACCAATTGAGTATTCAGATGGCTCCTTACGAGGCCCTTTATGGGAGACAGTGTCGTTCTCCAGTTGGTTGGTTTGAGACATGAGAGGCTAGGTTATTGGGCACAGATTTGGTTCGAGATGCCTTGGAGAAAGTCAAGTTGATTCAGGATCGGCTTCGTACAACCCGTTCTAGACACAATAGTTATGATGATTGGAAGGTTCATGATGTAGAATTTATGGTTAGAGAGAGAATATTTCTTCGAGTTTCACCTATGATGGGTGTGATGAGGTTCGACAAGAAGGGAAAATTGAGCCCTAGGTTTATCGGTCCTTTCGAGATTGTTGAAAGAGTTGGTGAGGTGGCTTACAAGCTTGCATTGCCACCTAGCTTATTTGCAGTTCATCCGTTTTTCCATGTTTCCAGGCTCCGGAAGTATTATGGTGATCTGTCCTATGTTTTAAATTTCAGCTCAATCCAATTGGAAAAGGATTTGACTTATGTTGAAGAGCAGATGGATATCTTGGACAAACAAATCCGGAAGTTGAGTTCAAAGAATATTGCCTCAGTGAAGGTTCAATGGAGGGGTCATCCGGTCGAGGAGGCGACCTGGGAGACCGAGCACAACATACGGAGTCATTATCCTCATATTTTCATCACTTCAGTATGCACGTTTGAGGACGAACATTTGTTTTAAGAAGGGGAGAATGCAATGACCTGACCAGTCATTTTATGTTATTGCGCCCCGTTTCCAGGAAGATTTCGGGATGATTTAGACCTTTTGGCTCTTGGTTTAGAAGCCAAAGTTGATCATGTTGACCAATATTTGAATTTTGTCTAAATGAACCCGAAACAGTATTTTGATAGCTCTGATATCTTCGTATCGTGATTTTGGACTTAGGCGTATACCAGATTCGAATTCGGAGGTCCGTAGGTTGATTTATGTTGTTTTGCCGAAAATTGGCAATTTAAGGTTTAGAAGTTTGACCGTAGGTTGACTTTTGGCTATCGGGTTCATCATTTGGTTTGGGACTTAGAATAGATCTGTTATGTTATTTAGAACTTGTCTGCAAAATTTGGTATTGTTTGGAGTTGATTTAATAGGATTCAGGCGTTTAGTTGCAATTCTAGAGGTTCTTGAACTTTACTTTGAAATCCATGCTCTTTGGTGTCCGATTCGTAGTTCTAGATGTTATTTTTGTGTTTTGGTCAAGCGAACGAGTTCATATGATATTTTTAAACTTGTGTAGATGATTGGTTTGGAGCCTCGAGGGCTCGGATGAGTTTCAGAATATTTTGGAGTGAAAATAGGAAAATCGGTGTGCTGATGCCTCTGGTATAGCATTTGCGAACACCTCACAATTGCGACCTTAGCAGGGGATCACAAGTATCGTAATTACGATTTCCTGGGTCGCAATTGCAAAGTTGACTTGGGCTGGGATAGGTTCACATTTTTGACAATTGTGTCGCTTTCGCGAAGGGAACAGGGTTCGCATTGGTGAACCCATTTTCGCATTTGCGAGATTTTCCCTAAGATTGTTGGTGCCGCAATTGCGAACCCATGTTGCAATTGCCACAATTGCAACTGGACAGAAGGGATAGAAAGTCGGTATTTAGTCTTATATCTCATATTTTAGAACCCTAGAATCAGTAGGAGGCGATTTGAGAGGGACTTTCATCTACAAACATTGGGTAAGTGATTTTAATCAATTTTCAACTATATTTCATGATTGTATCTTAGATTAAACATCAAATTAATGTGAATCAAAGAGGAAAAATTTGAAAAAAAAATCAAGTTTTTGATAAATGAGAATTTGAGTTTTGAGAGTCGATTCGGACTTGGATTTGAAAACTAATCACATATATGGACTCTTGGACCTGGGTTTTGATCGGGTGGGCCCTGGGTTTATTTTTTGGAATTTTGTAAAGATCAAAGCTTTATCTACTGTAATTGCGTTCCCTTGCATTGTTTGATGTTATTAAGTCACTTTTGATTAGATTTGAGCCGTGTGGAGGCGAGTTTTAAGGGAAAAGCTATTTTCGACGGTTGAGTTGGCCTAGTTGAGCTATGTGTCTTGCCTAACTTTGTGTGGGGGAACTATCCCTTAGGATTTGGGATTGATTGTACTATTTGTGTTATGTGAAAGCCGTGTACACAAGGTGATAAGTGGGTACACGGGTTATATGTGGTATTGGACCGGTTTAGGTTAATAAGACTCTTTCCATGCCTTTAATTGAATTGCCATATCTTGTTTTAATCCTAATTGTTAATCTACTCTTACATGTGTTAGTCTATGCTTACATGTTTTATTTGACTCTGTTAACACATGTTCTACCTCTTACTTGATACTTTGCTCTTAAATGCCTTAGTTGAAGTTATTGCCTTCCTTATTGCCTTGTTACATCTATAATTGTTGATTTACTTTTACTTAAAGTTGTTATTTTGTGGAAGATCTTCTTGTTGAGTTATTGGTTTTGAAGTTGTAAAAGTCGTTATCACGTTGAGGTGAAGTTGTTAATTGTTGAAATATTATTCTTGTTGAGCAATTCACATTCATTTTGTTATTGTTGAGATTCTTATACACATTGTGGTTGAGCCATGAGCTAGTTGTTGTGGAAACATTGATATTGTTGATTTTGGCAAGTTGTGGTATACGGTCACTTGTGGTGCAAGTTGTTATTAGGTTACAATATTGATGTACATGTGGCGGTATAAGGATAGGGGTTAATGTGCATACGGCGGTATAAGATGGGATTTATGTGCGTATTGCTTGTAAGGGAATTACTTGAAGCCACGCAGCGACATAAGGTGGGCTAAAGTGTGGGTAGCTATTTCGGAAAAAATATTTTCAAAACTATCTAAATTTAAGACTCATGCGGCGATATAATGAAAGATTGTGATTTAAATTGAGAAAATATGAATGCGAGGCGGTACTTCGGTTATTATTATTGATGTGCATCTCATGTTGAAAAGATTTATTGGTTGAACAATTCTTGTTGCTTTTATTCTTCCTTGTCTTATCAGTTTTGTCCGTATTCGACTATTTGTGGTTCTCATTATTTTCTTCCTTCTTGTGATCTTATGCTTACAATTTTGTCATTAGTTTACATTATTAAATTGCTTCATTATCATTCATTCCTCTGCTTTCCATTACTTCTCGTTATTATATTTTTGTTTTGTTCATAATGACCTAGTAGGTATCTTGACCTAACCTCGTCACTACTCTACCGAGGTTAGGTTTGATACTTACTGGGTACCGTTGTGGTGTATTCATACTACGCTTGTGCACATCTTTTGTATAGATCCAGGTACATATTCTCGTGTTGGACGTTAGTGATTGACTTGTTAGCTACCTTCAGGAGACTTCAAGGTTTACATGCTCGTCGTCCGCAGGCCTCGAATTCATCTTCCATTATCTCCTTATTTTGCTACTGTTTACTATTTATCTAGACAGTGTTGTACTAGAGATTTTACATTATATTCGTGTAGAGCTTATGACTCGGTTCTACCAGTTTTCGGATATATGTTGTTGAGGTCCTACTTTGGAAGTTATATGAGTTTGACTGTTTTACATTAGTATCTTAGTTTGGTTATTTTTGTTATGTTATTATTAAATATTAGGCTTATCTAGTCTTAGAGACTAGGTGCCATCATGACACCCTAAGGTGGAAAATTGGGGTCATGGCAGTGGTCCTCTGTTTCCGACAATTTGTTGCAAAAGACTAATAATTTTGAACCTTTATGAATTATGATCCTCCATCTGATAGCCGCCATGCTTTTACTGGAAAATTGTTTCTTCTTATTCTACTACTACTACTACATTATTTATTGTATATTGTCTATGGTTTATGTTGATTGGATTTGACAGGGATCCCTATGAAATGTGATACTTAGATCCAGACGATACGGAGTCAAGTTTTGAAGTTTATGGGTTCAGGATTCTAGCTCTTTTAAAATTAATAATGTGTAGATATTTTATGATTTCTTAAAAAAAAAAAAAAGTTTGAACCAAACTTACTGGCTTCGACCAACCCATAAATTAAACTCTGCCCGCTCTTGGATCTTTGGTAGGGGTGGGCGTTTGGGTAGTTTGGATTGGATAAGAAAATTTCGATTTGGATTTTTGATTTTCGTATTGAAGAAATAACAATCCAAATCCAATCCACATAAGCTCGAATTGGATCAGATTTTTTATGTTCGATTTCAGATTAATCTATTTGGATATTTTGGATTTTTGTTTTTGAGCTTATAAGTTAAGATATTTCATCTTTTTACAAAAATCAATATCTAAATAAAAAACTCATGTTAAATTGCCTCAAAAGTTCCTCATTTTTCCCGTAATCATCCAAATAAAGTATTCTTAATTAAATTATTATCAAGAAAATGCAATAGAGAGATTAATACGACCGATAAGAAGTAGCAATAGTAAAACCATGTCAAGAAAAAAAGTATTCTGACAGTAACATTGTCACGACTCCAAACGTACTATAGGCCGTGATGGCGCCCAACGTCGCCGTTAGGTAAGCCAATATTGAACTATCAAATTAATTACTCCTTTTATTGCTTTTACAATTATGAATTTTTAATTAATAAAGAAATTAAATATGAAAGTTCATGGTGACATAACGCATACATAAGACATAAAAATCAAATGGTAACAATATCAGGTAAAACCATAAACATTTACTAGAATTTTCCAAAACCCAGTGTCACAAGTGCACGAGCAATATAGTAGATTATACAAAATACCTATAACTAATGTCTAAAATAAAATAGATAGAAATAGTAAATAAAACAAGGAGGAGACTCTGGGTGCTGCCGAACGAAGCATGGGAAGCAGCTCACCACTAGGTCTCCGGATAATATGGATGCGCGCCCGAACGGAGACTAGATGTACCTGCCTCAGTATCTGCATAATTTGTGCAGAAGTGTAGCATGAGTACGTAAATCAACGTGTACACAGTAAGTATCTAGTCTAACCTCGAAGAAGTAGTAACGAAGGGTCGACATCGACACTTACTAGTGGTCAATAAATAAAGTGCAGGAATTATAAATAGGCACGGAATACAATAATAACAATGGACTAAGAAACAATAAATAAGTGATTCTTTAACTAAATATAAATTTAAAATCTCCAATTATCACTTGCCAATTTTAACAAATAAGAGCCATCAAGTAATTATCAATTCTCAAGTCATGAAGGAAATATCAAAGAATAATCGGATTCCTAGCGATTCACACACTAGTTATGTTGTCACGACTGGAATCCCACCCTGGGACCGTGGTGAAGCCTAACATTTCACTTGCTAGGCAAGCCAACGTTAGCGAAATTACTTAACCAGTTTTAACAATTCACAATCAAACCATTAACATTAATAAACTGTAATCATTTGAAATAGACTAATAAAATACTAAATGACGAAGTCTAAACATATCCTAGAATATGGAGTTACAAGTATATGAGCATCTAGAGTACTACAAATAAAGTCTGAACAAAATACAATTGTTTGAAACTAAATAAACAGTAAATGCAGAATGGAATGGGGACTTCGGGGTTGCGGATGCCGAACAGCTATACCTCAAGTCTCCTAAAGTAGCTGAATCCGAGCAGTCTGGCTACATGACGGTGGGACTCACACTGGTATCTACATAAGAAGTGCAAAAGTGTAGCATGAGTACAACCGACCCCATGTACTCTGTAAGTGCCGCGCCTAATCTCGACGAAGTAGTGACGAGGCTATGGAATGTCACATACAAATAACATGTACGAAATAATAATAATAATAATAATAATAATAATAATAATAATAATAATAATAATAATAATAGTAATAATAATAATAATAGTAATAATAGTAATAATAATAATAATAATAATAATAATAATAATAGTAATAATAATAATAGTAATAATAATAATAATAATAATAATAACAATAATAATATACTTGATGCTTTAACATTAAATGTTAAAAAGCATGGTTATAATTATGCACCTGGTTCTGAACTTATATATGTTTATCGTAAAGAATTTATTTTAAATTGCTATCTACGTTAAACCCTAGATGTAAATTATATGATACATCTGATCAGACTATATTAGTGAAAACGAATTTTGCAAAGTCTAAGGTCACCACGAGGAGACCTATTAAGTGGGAAGAAATTAATTTTTCAACTACATGGACTTTGGATTCGGTTATATCCCCCAATCAGATAACTAATGCTCGACGAAGTAGTGACGAGGCTATGGCAAGTCACATAATAATAATAATAATAATAATAATAATAATAATAATAATAATAATAGTAATAATAATAATAATAATAATAATAATAATAATAATAATAATAATAATAATAATAATAATAATAATAATAATAATAATAGTAATAATAATAATAGTAATAATAATAATAATAATAATAATAATAATAATAATAATAATAATAGTAATAATAATAATAATAATAATAATAATAATAATAATAATAATAATAATAATAATAATAATAATAATAATTATGCACCTGGTTCTGAACTTATATATGTTTATCGTATAGAATTTATTTTAAATTGTTATCTACGTTAAACCCTAGATGTAAATTATATGATACATCTGATCAGACTATATTAGTGGAAACGAATTTCGCAAAGTCTAAAGTAGCTGAATCCGAGCAGTCTGGCTATATGACGGTGGGACCCAAACCGTATCTACATAAGAAGTGCAAAAGTATAGCATGAGTACAACCGACCCCATGTACTCTGTAAGTGCCCAGCCTAATCTCGACGAAGTAGTGACGAGGCTATGGAAAGTCACTTACAAATAACATGTACGAAATAATAATAATAATAATAATAATAATAATAATAATAATAGTAATAATAATAGTAATAATAATAATAATAATAATAATAGTAATAATAATAATAATAATAATAATAATAGTAATAATAATAATAATAATAATAGTAATAATAATAATAATAATAATAATAATAATAATAATAATAAATAGAAATAAAGCAATAAACTCATTAAAACGGACCCGAAAGTCATCTATCAGAGATCCCCAGAATAACAAAGTCTCAAGTCTCATATCACAATACCGAGGATAACTTAACAATCACGAATAATTATAACATATCAAGTCTGTTGTGGGGGGCGACCTGATCCCACCATATCCTCATCTATTCATAGCATAATCCATCCTTATTCCTTCATATCATTTCAATATCATTAAATTCCATTGCGGTGTGCAACCTGATCCCAAAACAATTTCAAATCATCAACATACGCAGTTCAACAACAATGTTTATAAAATGTCAACATAAAGAAGGTGAATGTACAAGACACTAAGGAACCACAAAATAATCGAAAAATATCTACCATCTCGAAATCTCAAACTTTACCAATATATCAGTATAGAACAATTAAACAGCTCACATAAGTGAAACAAACGAATATAAAGTGCATCAAATAATATAAGAACAATAAAACATGTAAAACATGTGACAATTAAAATATACAATTAAGCGAGGTAGAAATAGGTAGCAAAAAAGCAGAAATCATGTGAGGAATGAACAAATTAATGCAAGTAACCATTAAATGATAAGTAACAAATATAGCATTGAAACATGTAACAATTAAAGCATATAACAAGAGGTACCACAGAATAATCGAAAATATGGGAATAAATATCCAAATCCCGCATGTTAAATCCCATATACACCATTTTCAAACAAAATTCACATAACAATTAATTCAACAAGTCCTAATTCTCTCAAGTTAAGGTTAGACACAACAGTTACCTCACTCCGTGAACAAAGCAACCAATCAACCACGGCCTTGCCTTTTGATCACGCCTCCAAACCAACCAAATCTAGCAAATCATCGATCAAACGATTCAAAATAAGCTTTAGAAACTACCCATTAATGAAAGAGGTTCAATTTTGATTATTTTTTAAATAGTCAACAAAAGTCAACTTCGGGCTCACTTTGACAAAAACCTGAGATTCTGACCAAAACTCAATTACCCATTCATCCCCGAGCCCGGTTATATAATTTGTTTTAAAATCCGACCTAAATTTTAGGTCTAAACCTCAATTTTACAAAATCTCCAATTTTTACCCAAATACCTTATTTCTACCATGAAAATCTTACATTTGATGTTGAATCTCATGAAAGGTTATAGGGAATTGAAAGAAAGTGGATTAGAGGTGCATATAAACTCGCTCGCATGATCAAATCACCAAAATAATATCTAAAACTACAAATCGAACATCAAAACACATGAAATTTCAAAGGGAAACTCAAGAACAACTAGAATCACAACTGAGCGCACGAATCAGATCAAACCATCTTCGAATTGCACCACATTTTAAACTTTCAAATCAAAATCCGAAACCGATAGCCATGAAGTAAACCTACGGTCAAACCTAGAAAATTTCTAAACTTTCAAATTACTAGCTTTCAACTAAAAGTAAGTCAAATCAACCTAGGGACCTCCAAATTCAATTCGGGACATACCCCAAGTTCAAAATCACAATACGTACCTATCGGAATTGTCTAAACAGCGATCCGAGGTCGTTTACATAAAATGTTGACCGTAGTGAACTCAAGTTGTTTTTAAAGCCAAAACTCATATTTTCTTCAAAATTTCACGTAAAAACTTTCTGAAAAAAGACACTGATTGCGCACACAAATTGAGAAACATCAAATAAAGCTAATAAAGGTCTCGGAATATGGAAATACGGGCTAATACTAAAAAAACCTATCGGGTCGTCACATTCTCCACCTCTAAAATGAACTTTCATCCTCGAACGGACATAGAAAAGTACCTGAAATTATGGAAATGTGTGGGTATCTACTCCGTATATCGGACTCAGACTCCCATGTAGTTGCCTCAATCGGTTGACCTTTTCACTGCACTCTCACATAAGGATAACTCTTAGACCTCCACTTCCGGACCTGCCGAGCTAGAATAGCCACCAACTCCTCCTCATAAGTCAAATCCTAGTCCAATTGGACTGAGCTCAAATCTAATACATGGGATGAATCCCCATTATACATCTGGAGCATGGAAACATGGAACACTGACGAGCGCAAAACATCACTTTAATTATGCTTGCTAGTCAAAGATAGTATAGTATAATATCGTATCCACGGGGATTGGAGTTAAACAATATTTTCGTAGTTTCTAGCTTGATTGTTATTTAGGAGAATCAACAGTTAAGATTTATTTGATTAAAACTATAATTAACTAAGAATCTAGAGCTATTGACTAATGACTATCAAAACAAGGAATAAGCAAATAAGATTATCAATGGGAGAAGATATGGTTTTGATAGGATAGGTGCAAGATAATTGTTCGGGATCTAACTCTAGATAATTCACTTCTAATGTTCAAGTGAGTCTCTCAAATTCACTCAATTATTAGTTCAAAAGTTTAGTAGAAACTCCTCTCTCGATTAAGTCTCAACCTCACAAGATGAACCAATTTAAGCACGTGAAGATATGCAAGAATGCGTAATGGATTGGTCTTTAGGAGAACCCCTCTCGATTATCCTCCTAACTAGGTTTAATAAATGATTCAACTAGCCTCTTTGGATTACTAAGAAGAATTAATTAACTCAACCAATATCACAAGTTATGCCTCTCTTGATTACATGAACAAGTGAATATAGATGCAACAATTAAATCATACAAAAATGCTTCAATACATAAAACTAGAGTTATAATATACAAACAATCATCAATCCATCAAACCCTAAAGAGAATTACTCCATAGATATGGAGCAATTCATCACAAATATGTTTAAAGTAAAAGAAAACATAAAATGATTCAAACTCGGGTCTTGAGTGAGGATTGAATGATGAAATCCTTGTGCTTTTCCTTCTCCAACCTCTCCTTAGCCTCCTTAGGTCTTAAATATGTCAAAAAGTCTGGAAAATAATATTTTTCCATGTATTTATACCAAGTAGGGTCTGGCCCAGACGAAATCACCTTCTCCTAGCCGAAATTGGATTTTCACTTTGTACAAATTGCAAAGGCGCGCCGCATGGGGCGACGTTCCATGCAGAGCTTTAGTGAGGAAATCCATAGAGTTGATTTCTGACAAACAGCATGAAAATGTACAGGCGTGGCACCCCATACGACGTCCCACTCACCGCGGCAATGGGGCTTTCTTAGAGTATGGAATTTTCCTTGCTTTTTGATATCCATATGTGGTTCTCGACCCCCGAACACGATCCCGTCTTAATCCCTTGGGCTTTTACTCAGACTTCAAAGCTCCAAATCACTCAAATTCATTCAATTACATCTACATAGCTCAGAATCACTCCTATAAGGCATAAAATACATAATAAGTGCAAAACACAATCAATTAAAGCTCAAAACAAATAAAGTACAGTAAATTGGATTGCAATAAGCGACTAAAATACGTAATTATAGCCTACCATCAACACCCCACACTTAAACCATTGCTCGTCCTCGAGCAATCAAACTACACTTCACATAGACACAACCTTTTTAAACAACTCTAATAACTCATCATACCAGGAATATTTAAAATAGATTAAGCACAATACCGTAACATCCTAGCCTCAAGATTTGACTCAAAAGCACCACATATTTTTATAACCCGCTCACTTACTCTAACACAGAGGATAACGACATTACCTTTCCTTCATGAATCAAGTGCCCTCACACAACAATAGAGAGTAGTTCCACACACAATGGAAATTAAGAATAATTAGGAACTCAAGATAGAAATAATTTGCTCACTCTCAGAAGCAACATTCATATGCCACAAAGGATGCACCATAGGCTTGCCCGTATTGTACTACTCTACTAATTGAGCTCATTCAGTCAAGGATCAAGTAGGACTTTAATTAGTTATAATGTAGGTTGTGGAATGGGTAGGATACATTTAGATATAAGAGTGACTACATCTCCCTAAGCACTTTTAATACATACAATTAACAATTCAAAACCCCACACTTATGTCAAACCATAACTCCACCTTCACATCAATATACGTCTACTCCCTACTTCTTTAAGTACAATTACATCAATAGTCACCACTATCAAGGAATATTTTTCACAACTATACATTTATTTTTATTTTTATTTTTCAATTCAAGTGGCTCTTACTTTTTCAAAACAGTGCACCTTTCTCCTTATTTCAATAATTTCACTCAAAAGCCAAACCAACCACCCAACACTTCAACTTTTACAAAGTTCATATCAAATTCAAGTGCTCACGTGAGGTAAAAGGTTCAAATAGATGGTCAATTCAAACAAATGGGTAAGGCTTGTAACGTGGTTGCCAAAGAAATAGGATTACAGGCTCAAAAGAGTTAACTAAGACACATAACCATTAGATGGGTAAAAGCTTATAACTGGCTCAACAAAGAGACGCATATATCACTTCCAAGACTGAATACAACTACTATTTCACTTTGCAAATACACGGGGCAAGTTCTAGACATCAAATGCAATACACTTAATAACACAAAACCTCGAACAGACATGGCATATAACTCACTCAAGATCAGACTCATCAAGACACTCTAGTCAAAGCATTAAGCAAAAATAAGGTCATACAATTTAAAGTACTTATAAAAGAGTCAAAACTGAGACTAAGTGTCAGAACTAAAGTACATACTATTCTCAAGGCATAATAATGTTAAGAGATATTTCTTTCATTTAAAATCATAACACAAGGTTTCCTGCTCGTAAAAAAAAAAAAACTAATTACACTCGGTTCAAATAAAACCCTTGGAAAAGAATCGTGGCACAAAAAAAACTCAAGGGGGGATTATTACATTACCTAACAAAAGAAAATCTTTTTTCTTTTTCTTTCGACTTTAATAACTCAAGAAATCTGTCGAATGATATCCATTGTTGGGAAAAATCAAAATGTTTTCAATTCTTATGTTTTTTTTTTCAATTTTCCACTACTACAACTAACAAAACCAACACATATATATACAACATACAATTACCCCTACCCCACACTTTAAGTTGTGGAATGTCCCCATGACACACAATTAAAATGCATAAGGTAAAGGAAACTTCCTGAACATAGTCGGGCTCTGAGTCGAAGGCGGGCTCCATTCCTCGCCTTCGAACCAATGCACACAACCATGCAGACAACTTGTTCTCAGCCTTTTTGGGGTACATCTCACACTTACCTTTCTCACTTAGTGTAGCCTTCTCTTTTGATCCCTTCACTTTTCACTCAACACTTGCAGCTGATTTTTTCTTTTGTACCCCTTTTTCTATATTCATATCGAAAGTCACAATCTCCTCACCCACTCTAATCATGAGCTTTCTCTCATGTATGTCTAATATTGCTCTACCTGTTGCTAATAATGGTCTTCCTAAGATGAGGGGGATTTTTTTTTCTCCTCCATATTCACTACTATAAAATCTATAAGAAATACGAACTTATCTACCCAAACTAAGACATCTTCCACTATCCCCTCGGGTATCAAAGTCGTTTGGTCTGCCAGCAGCAAAGATATTAGCACTGACCTTATCTCTCTAATCTCCTTCTCCAGTTTCCTGTAAATAGATATAGGAATTAAGTTAATTGAGGCACCATAATCATATAAAGATTTATTAAAATTAATAGATCCTAAAGAGCAAGGTATAGTAACACTCATTGGGTCTCCACACTTTTGTGGGAGTTTGTTTTGCAATATAACACTGCGATGCTCTGTGAGCTTCACCATTGAGGTATCTTCTATCTTCCTCTTCTTTGTGATCTCCTTCAAGAATTTGGCATAAGCTGGCATTTGTGAGAGCATTTCTGTAAATGGTAAGTTTACATGGACTTGCTTTAGCACATCCATAAATTTATCTCTCAAATTGTTTGTCCTGCTTTTATCTACATAGATTTTGAGGAAAAGGTAGTGCAGGCATATGCTCACTCTCATTAGATTCATCCCTTCTCGAAGTTTCCTCCTTCTTCTTTTTATCAGCTCACTTCTTGCCTTTCTACTTCTTGTCAATATCATTCTTCAGTTGCTCCCCTATTTCCTTTTCAAGTTTCACCTCTTTTTGGATCGGGGTGGGATCTTTCAATACTTTCCCACTTCTCAAGGTCACAACATTCACTGTTTCTTTGGGATTTATCTCAGTATCAGCGGGGAGCATTCCTGGAATCCTCTCAGACAATAGAGTGGCTAGCTGCCCAACTTGTCTTTCCAAGTTTCGAAAACTAGTACCTATTTCTTTTATAGCTCCTCCATGTTCCCGATAGCTGCGCTATGAGTTTCAAGCCTCCCATCAATTTTCAGAATGAAGGCCTTCATGAGATCTTCTATGCCAGACTGAATGGGCTGTTGAGGCTGAAATTGCTGCCTCTACTGATTTTGGAATGTTGGAACTACTTGTCCCTAGGTCTAGAGTTATTTTGTTGCCAAGCATTCGCAGTACCCCCAGGTGAACTCCATGAAAAATTGGGGTGCTTATAACCCATTGCATTAAAATTTTAGTTTCCCACAATATTCACTTCCCAATTGAGGCTTGACACGCATGAGTAGGGTGTCCTTTTACACATATATCACAAGCTGCATGAGGCTCACTTTGTATCGAGGCTAAGGTCAGCTTCCTTATCTCTTTGGCCATAACATCAAGATGTACCTACACAGATGTGTTAGCATCAATCTGGTGAACACCAGTTGACCTTTTTCTCTCCGCACTCTTAGAGGGCCACTGATTACCATCTTTAGATAACTCATCAAGAATTGTAACTATCTCCTCTAGAGTCTTCTTCATCAACGGGCCTCCCGCTGCATTACTTAACGTTTTACGTGAGGCCGGTGTCAATCCATCCCATAAGTCCTGGAGTTGCATCCAGAGTTCAATTTCGCTATGTTGACACTTTCTAACAATCTCCTTAAACCTCTCCCATGCTTCAAAAATAGTTTCATTATCTTTCTGGCAAAAGTTATGGATTTCTCTTCTAAACTTGACTGTCTTAGCTGAGGAGAAATATTTATCAATAAATTTTCTAGTCATCTCCTCCCAAGTTCTAATTGATCCCGTGGGTAAGCTTTGAAGCCACTGCTTTGCATCATCTTTAAGAGAAAAAGGGAATGCCCTTAGATACACTGCATCTTGTGACACACCATTGTATTGAAAAGTGTTCATAATTTACTCAAAATTCATTATATGTGTATTCTGATCTTCGTTTGCCTTCTCTCTGAATACATAACAATTTTGAAGGGTTTGAAGCAACCCTTGCTTTAACTCAAAATTGTTTGCTGCAATTGGAGATGGTCTAACACTTGATAAACCTTGATTGTAGGCTGGTCTAACATAATCGCCAAGTGGTCTCCCAGGAAAGGGTTGATGTTGATTAAGTTTGAGACCCCTCTCTTCTTCACAGATGTTCTGAGCATCTCTAATAGTTGCTTCCTCAGCATCCCGTGTAGTTTGTTCTCTTCGTTGGGCTGCTTCTCCCGCATCCAAATCCACATTATCTTCATTGTTTCCAGCTATAAGTTCTTTGGTTGAGGATTGCCCAACCTTTTCTGTTGTCTCGGTGAGATTTCTTTCCTTCTTCAGCTGTCGCAGTTGTTTTTCAATTTCTGGCTCGTATGGTAGCACTTCCTTCGTAGAAGCTCTAGTCACACACCAACCTCAACCTGAAACATACACACAGTTAAAGAACACCAAACGTAAAAAGAGAAAAATAAAATAAAATATAAAGAAACATTTCCGAATTAGAACTACAAACTATTTCAAACACTATTGATTGCCAATTCCCGGCAATGACGCCAAAATTTGACAAGCGCAAAACATCAGTTTAATTATGCTTGCTAGTCAAAGATAGTATAGTATAATATCGTATCCACGGGGGTTGGAGTTAAACAATATTTTCGTAGTTTCTAGCTTGATTGTTATTTAGGAGAATCAACAGTTAAGATTTATTTGATTAAAACAATAATTAACTAAGAATCTAGAGCTATTGACTAATGACTATCAAAACAAGGAATAAGCAAATAAGATTATCAATGGGAGAAGATATGGTTTTATAGGATAGGTGCAAGATAATTGTTCGGGATCTAACTCTAGATAATTCACTTCTAATGTTCAAGTGAGTCTCTCAAATTCACTCAATTATTAGTTCAAACGTTTAGTAGAAACTCCTCTCTCGATTAAGTCTCAACCTCACAAGATGACCCAATTTAAGCACGTGAAGATATGCAAGAATGCGTAGAGGATTGATCTTTAGGAGAACCCCTTTCGATTATCCTCCTAACTAGGTTTAATCAATGATTCAACTAGCCTCTTTCTATTATTAATAAGAATTAATTAACTCAACTAACAAGATAATGCAAAGATATCACGAGTTATGCCTCTCTCGATTACATGAACAAGTGAATATAGATGCAACAATTAAATCATACAAAAATGCTTCAATACATAAAACTAGAGTTATAATACACAAACAATCATCAATCCACCAAATCCATCAAACCCTAAAGAGAATTACTCCATAGATATGGAGCAATTCATCACAAATATGTTTAAAGTAAAAGAAAACATAAAATGATTCAAACTCGGGTCTTGAGTGAGGATTGAATGATGAAATCCTTGTGCTTTTGCTTCTCTAACTCCTCCTTAGCCTCCTTAGGTCTCAAATATGTCAAAAAGTATGGAAAATAACATTTTTCATGTATTTATACCAAGTAGGGTCGGGCCCAAACGAAATCACCTTCTCCTAGCCGAAATTGGATTTTCACTCTATACAAATTGCACAGGCGTGCCACATGGGGCGACGTGCCATGTAGGGCTTTAGTGGAGAAATCCAGAGAGTTGATTTCTGACAGATAGCATGAAAACGTACATGCGTGGCGCCCCACGCACCGCGTCAATGGGGCTTTCTTAGAGTACTAAATTTTCCTTGCTTTTTGATATCCAGATGTGGTTCTCGACCCCGAACACGATCCCGACTTAATCCCTTGAGCTTTTACTCAGATTTCAAAGCTCCAAATCACTCAAATTTATTTCATAGCATCTGCTTAGCTGGGAATCACTCCTACAAGGCATAAAACACACAATAAGTGCAAAACACTATCAATTAAAGCTCAAAATGAATAAATTGCAGTAAATTGGAGTGCAATAAGCGACTAAAATACGTAATTATAGCCTACCATCAAACACCGGGTGAATTGTCGATAAGCTGGGTGGAATTGCAAGTCTAAAGGACACCTTACCAGCACTCTCAAGGATCTCAAAAGAACAAATATATTTAGGTCTCAACTTACCCTTCTTCCTGAACCTCGTCACACCCTTCATGGTTGATACTTTGAGCAAAACCCTCCCTCCCACCATATAAGCTACATCCCGAACCTTCCAATCAACATAACTCTTCTGCCTAGATTGGGTTGTACAAAGCCGATCCTAAATAAACTTGACTTTCTCTAAGGCATCCCGAACCAAATCAGTTCCCAACAACCTAGCCTCTCCCGGCTCAAACAAATTAACTAGAGAACTAAACCGCCTCCCATATAAAACCTCATAAGGAGCCATCTGAATACTCGATTGGTAGTTGTTATTGTAGGCAAACTCAGCAAGCGGTAGAAACTGATCCCATGAACCCCTGAAATCCATAACACACGCACGTAACATATCCTCCAAGATCTGAATGGTGCGCTCGGACTGCCCGTCCATCTGGGGGTGAAATGTTATACTCAACTCAATCTGTGTGCCTAACTCACGCTGCATGGATCTCTAGAAATGCGATGTGAAATCCGTACCTTGGTCAGAGATAATGGACACCGGCATACCGTGAAGACGAATAATCTCCCGGATATAGATCTGAGCCAGCACTCTGAAGAATAGGTGGCCGCCACCGGAATGAAATGTGCAGACTTGGTCAGTCTATCCAAAATAACCCACACTGCGTCAAATTTCTTCAAAATACATGTGAGCCCAACAACGAAATCCATGGTAATACGCTCCTACTTTTCTCTCGGGAATCTCAAGTCTATGAAGAAAACCGCACAGCCTTTGGTGCTCGTACTTCACCTGTTGACAGTTCAAACACCGATCCACATACTCTACTATATCTTTCTTCATTCTTCTCCACTAATAATGCTGCCTCAAATCCTAATATATCTTAGTAGCACCCGGATGAATGGAATACCACAAACTGTGGGCCTCCTCAGGAATCAACTCGTGCAGCCCATCAACATTGGGCATACAAATCCGACCTTGCATCTATAACACCCCATCAGCTCCAATAGAAGCCTCATTTGCATCATTGTGATGCACTGTGTTCTTAAGAACAAGCAAGAACCCAGATAGATTCTGAAACATCTAACCTCATGAGCTGATTGGCCAAAGCCTGAACATCTAATGCTAGAGGTCTCTCACCAACTGGAATATATATAGGCTACCCATACTCTCATCATTTCTACCAAAGCATCGGCCACCACATTGGCCTTCTCGCAGTACAAAATGGGGATAGCATAGTCTTTTAACAGCTCTAACCACCTCTGCTGCCTCAAGCTTAAATCTTTTTGCATAAACATGTGATGTAGACTCTGATTATCTGTGAATACCTCACACGATATGCCGTAGAGGTAATGCCTCCATATCATCAATGTATGAACAATAGATTCCAAATCTAAATCATAAATGTGGTAGTTCATCTCATGAACCTTCAGATGCCGAGACGCGTAGGAAATCACCCTACCATCTTGCATCAATAGGTGCCAAGAACAATACGCGGTGTATTGAAATACATGGTGTAAGACCCCGAACCTATAGGCAACCCCAACACCGAGGTTGTAGTCAAAGCAGTCTTGAGCTTCTAAAAGCCCAACTCACACTCGTCAGACCATCTGAAAAGAGCACCCTTCTAGGTCAACTTCGTCAAAGGGGCTGAGATAGTTAAAAACTCCACAAATCGGCGATAATAACCTGCCAAACCCTGGAAGATCTGAATCTCTATAGCTAAAGTAGGTCTAGGCTAGTTATTTCCCTTGAAAGATACAACATGGCCCAAAAAGGATTATAACTGATTATCTCTTAGAGTCCAACTATAACTCACACTTTGAAAACATGGATTATAAATGACTATCTCTTAGAGTCTGAAGTATGATCCGCAGATGCTACTCATGCTCCTCTCGACTGCGGGAGTAGACCAAAATATCATCAATGAAGGCGATCATAAAAGAATCCAAATAGGGCTTGAATACACGGTTCATCAAATCCATATATACAGTTAGGGAATTTGTCAAGCCAAATGACATCACTATGAACTTAGAATGACCAAATCGAGTCCGAAAAGCGGTCTTAGTGACATCTGATGCCCTAATCTTTAGCTGATGGTAGCCAGATCACAGATCAATCTTCAAAAATATTTTGGCACCTGAAGATGATCAAATAAGTCATAAATCCTCAGCAATGGATATTTGTTCTTGATATTGACCTTGTTCAACTGTCGATAATCTATACAAATCCTCATCGAACCATCCTTATTCTTCCACAATAACACTGGTGCACCCCAGGGCGAGAAACTAGGTCTAATGAATCCGCTATCAAGCAAATCCTGTAACTGCTCCTTCAGTTCCTTCAACTCAGTTGGTACCATACAGTATGGTGGAATAGAAATGGGCTGAGTGCTAGGAGCCAAGTCAATACATAATTCGATATCTTTGTCGGGTGGCATCCCAGGGGAAATCTAAAAAAACACCTTTGGAAACTCGCGCACAACTGGTACTGAATCTACGGAAGGGGCCTGCATATTAGGATCACGGATATAGGCCAAATATGCTAAAAACCCTTCTTGACCATACACCGAGCCTTAATATAAGAAATAACCCTGCTGGTAGAATGGCTGGGAGACCCTCTCTACTCTAATCGGGGCAACCCCGGCATGGCTAAGGTCATCGTCATAGCGTGACAGTCCAAAATGGCATGTTAAGGTGATAGCCAATCCATACTCAAGATAACATCAAAGTCCATCATATCAAGAAGTAGAAGGTATACCCTAGTCTCAAAGCTCACGATAGAAACCATACATGTGCGATAAACATGATCTACTACAACAGAGTCTCCCACATGCGTGGACATATAGACAAGAGCAATTAATGAATCACGAGGCATAACCATATATGAAGCAAAGTAAGATGACACATTCGAATAAGTAGTGCCTGGATCAAATAAAACTGAGGCATCCCTATGACAAACTAGAATGATACCAGTTATGACGACGTCAGATTACTCTGCCTCAGGTCTGGCTGGGAATACATAAAAATGGGGTTGGGACACACCACTCTGACCTCTACCTCTCAGACGGCCTCTAGTTGGCTGGCCTCTACCTCTAATGGCCTGATCTTCACCTCTAGATGCTTGACCCCCGCCTTTAGCTGGCTATGCGGGAGGTGGAGCAACCGGTGCTAGCATAATGGGACGAGAACCCAGGTGAGGTTTGTCGCTCATCAATCTAGGACAATACCTCCTGATGTGACCCGTACCTCCACACTCAAAGCACTCTCTCGGCTGTTGTGACTGCTAAAACTGATATTGACCCTAGCGCCCCAGATAACCACTGTAGTAACTTTGTAGAGGTAGTGCACTGATAGGAGCTGAAGGTGTACTGAATGTTGGCTACTCGGGACGAGATCCATAAGAAGCACAACTTCCCAAAATACCGTAGGCTACCTGAAGAGCTGACTGAATCGGTCTAGGAGGATGGCCTCTACCAAAGAACCCCTGCCTCCAGATGAGGCACCACTGAAATTAGCAAAATGACGAGGCCTCTTCTTAGACACCATATCTCTACCTTGAGTATGAATCATCTTGATCCGTCTAGCAATATCTATGGCCCTTTGGAAACAAATATCATCCCCCGTCTCATTGGCCATCTATAACATGATACCGAAAGTAAGACCATCAATAAATCTCCTCACCCTCTCCCTATATGTGGGAATCAAAATAGATGTATGACGGACTAAATCCACAAATCTAGTCCCCTACTAGGTAATTGTCATGCCATCCTGATTGAGCCACTCGAACTACATGCAGTACTCCTCTCTCAGAGTGAAAGGAATGAATTTCTCCATAAATAGCTCCGAAAATTGATCCCAAGTAAGTGGAGGTAAATCAACTGGTATGCTCTACACATAATCCTGTCACCACCTCTTGACAGAACCGGTCATCTAGAACACTGTAAAGTCAACTCCATTGGACATCACAATACCCATGTTGTGCAACAACTCAAGGCAACAGTCCAAATAGTCATGTGGGTCTTTGGAAGGTGTACCACCAAAGTGAATAGGAAAGAGCTTGGTGAACTTACCCAACCTTATCAATCCCTCAAAAGACATCGTAGGCCTCACCCCAGACTGTGTAGCAATAACAGGCTAAACTACTCCAACTGCTAGAACCGCTGGAGTCTAAAATATGGGAGCCATATGCTCTGGAGTGTGAGTGGCGGGAGTCTGTACTCTTCCCCCAGCCTGAGAGACATCTACTGCCATAAGAAATACTCCAGCCGGATCCACAATCTCCATGAGTCCAACTAAGTAGAGTAGAGTGTCCTGAAGTATGGGAGTAGCAATGAATCCCTCTGAGACCTGAGCGGATCGGACCGGTGCGGTCCGACCTGGATCTCCTCCTCACGATCAATTTGAGGCTCCGCAATGGGTGCCGCTGTACGTGCTTTAGGCTGAGCTACGCCTCAACCACGGCCCTTAGCCCCTGGTAGTGGCTGCAACATAGGGCATTGCTCCTGCCCGGCTGTAGATGTTGTGCGTGTTCTCACCATATGCGAGAGAACAAGAATAGAATGGTTCAAACTTCAGTAATAGAATAAAGTCGCATGATAGAGAAAGAAATAAGTAAAATTTTCCTAAAGACATATAGCCTCTAGAAGATAAGTATAGACGTCTACGTACCGATCCTCCAAACTCTACTAAGCCTTCGCATGACTCGTGAGACCTAGGAAACCTAGTGCTCTGATATCAACTTGTCACAACCCGGAATCCTACCTTCGGGACTGTGATGGCGCCTAAAATTTCAGTTGCTAGACAAGCCAACATTAGCGAAATTACTTAACCGGTTTAACAATTCAGAATTAAACCGTTAATAATAATAAACTGTAATCATTTGAAATAGACTAATAAAATACTAAATGACGAAGTCTAAACATATCCCAGAATCTGGAGTCACGAATACATGAGCATCTAGAGTACTACAGATAAAGTTTGAACAAAATACAACTACATAAAACTAAATAAACAGTAAATTTAGAATGGAAATGGCACTTCAGGGCTGCGGACGCCGAGTAGATATACCTCAAGTCTCCTAAAGTAGCTGAATCCAAGCACTCTCACTACGCACCGCTCGAACCCACTCTGGTATCTGCACAAGAAGTGTAAAAGTGTAGCATGAGTACAACCGACTTCATGTACTCTGTAAGTGTCGAGCCTAACCTCGACGAAGTAGTGATGAGACTATGGTAAGTCACTTACAAATAACCTGACGAAATAATAATAACAGAAAAATAGGAATAGAAATAAAGCAATAAACTCATATAAAAGGACCAGAAGGTCATCTACTAGAGAGCCCCAGAATAACAAAGTCTCAAGTCTCATATCACAATGCCTAGGATAACTCAACAATCACAAACAATTACAACATATCAAATATGTTGTGGCGCGTAACTCGATTCCACCATATCACCATTTGTTCATATTATAATTCATCCTTATTGCTTTATATCATATCAATACCAGTAAATTCTGTTGTGGCGTGCAATCTGATCCCCAAACAATTTCAAATCATCAACATAAGCAATTCAACAATAATGTTTACAAAATGTCAACATAAAGAAGGTGAATGTACAAGACAGTAAGGAACCACAGAATAATCGGAGAATATCTAACATCTCAAAATCTCAAACTTTACCAATTCATCAGTACAGAACAGTTAAACTGCTCACATAAGTGAAACAACATTATAGAGTGCATCAAATAATATAAGAACAATAAAAATAGGTAAAATATGTGATAATTAAAATATTCAATTAAGGCAAGTAGAAACAAGTAGCAAATAAGCAGAAATCATATGACAAATGAACAAATTAAGGAAACTAACAATTAAATGACAAGTAACAAATATAGCATTGTAGTCCAGTAAAAACATGTAACAATTAAAGCATATAACAAGAGGTATCATGGAATAATCGAAAACATGGGAATAAATATCCAAATCCCGCATGCTAAATCCCATGACGACGTATATACACTCGTCACCTCACATATACGTCTTTTTCCCACATAATTCACATAACAATTAATTCAACAATTTCTAATTCCCTCAAGTCAAGGTTAGACACAATACTTACCTCACCACGCGAATAAAGTAATCAATAAACCACGACCTTGCCTTTTGAACAAGCCTCCAAACCAACCAAATCTAGCAAATTATTGATCAAATAATTCAAAATAAGCTTTAGAAACTACCCATTAATGAAAGAGGTTCAGTTTTGATCCTTTTTGAAACTGTCAACAAAAGTCAACCTCGGGCTTTCTTGGTCAAAACTAGAGATTCACACCAAAACCCGATTACCATTTACCTCCGAGCCCGGTTATGTGATTTATTATGAAATTCAACCTCAATTTGAGGTCTAAACCTCAATTTTGCAAAATTCCCAATTTTTACCCAAATCCCTAACTTCGACAATGGAAATCCTAAATTTGATATTGAAATCTCATGAAAAGTAATGGGGAATTGAAAGAAAGTGGATTAGAGTTGCTTACCAATGGTTTTGGGAAGACGAAATCCTTGAAAAATCGCCTCTATAGTGTTTAGGGTTGAGATATGGTGTAAAATGAGGTAAGTCATGTTTTCCCTCTTTTACCTAGCTGCAGATGTTGTAATTGCGATGTCTTGTTCGCAATTGCAAACACTAAAAATGCGAAGCACTTGTCGCAAATGCGAATTGTGCATCATAAACCAGATATTGCAAATACGACAAAATGTTCGCAAATATGAACAACCCTCCTTTGCAAAGGTGGCCAACTACTTCGCAAATGCGAAGATACTCCAACTCAACACTACATCGTAATTGCGATGCCAGAGTCACAAATGTGGACACACAATATATCGCAAATGCGACTCCCTCTTCGCAAATATGATGTCCGAGCCCCCAGCCCATGCTCGTAAATACAAAATTCTATTCGCAAAAACAAGGCTCGCAATTGTGATCTAGACCTCGCAATTGCGAGATATGCACCAGACACTAGAAGCAACACTGCATCAGTAGTCCTCAAACTTTCCATACTCATCTGAAATGTGTCTGAAACTCACCCGAGTCCCTCGGGCTCCAAATCAAACATGCACAAAAGTGTAATAACATCATACAAACTCGCTAGCGCTACCAAATCACCAAAATAACATCTAAAATTACAAATCGAACATCAAAACGAATGAAATTTCAAAGGGATACTCAAGAACAACTAGAATCACAACTGAGTGTCTGAATCATATCAAACCAACTCCGAATTGCACCAAATTTTGCAGAAAGTTTCAAGCCGCAAAAGGACCTATACCAAGTCCCAAAATCAAAATCCGAACTCGATAGACATGAAGTCAACCTACGGTCAACCCTAGGAATTTTCCAAACTTACAAATTACTAGCTTTCAGCAAAATAAGTCAAATCAACCTAGGGACCTCCAAATTCAATTTCGAGGTTGTTTCCATAAAATATTGACCGTAGTCAACTCAAGTTATTTTTAAATTCAAAAATCATATTTTCTTCAAATTTTTATGAGTAAACTTTCTAGAAAAAGACACGGCAAACGCACGCAAATCCAGAAATATCAAACGAAGCTAATAGTAAGCCACAACATTCCCACTAGCTATCTTAGACAAAAACCCTACATGGCTAGTCCCACCATGGTACAAAGTAAGGCATGACTCAACTATCTCCTAACCTACAACCCTACATGGCTAGTCCCACCATGATGGTCACATAAAGGAGTATAATTTTCTATAAACAATCGAAGCCAAAACTCAAAGTAACAAAACTCGATCTAACATAATCCCTAATAAAATTTCAATTATAAATTCAAGTAATTAAACTAACAAGTTGGTTTCAAATAATATAAGTATTGCATGATAAAGTCATATATCTACCCAGACATAAACTTGATTTTAGCTACGTACAGACTCTCGTCACTTCGTGCGTACGTAACACCCACAATTATTAACAAATAACAATTTAAACACTTATGATGTTAATTCCCTATTACAAGGTTAGTCAAGAGACTTACCTCACTTTCAAGTCCACTACTCGGCCCTTCAACCTCAGTAGTTGCCCCAAATCGATGCCGAGCGATCCGAAATTAACCAAAGGTCATGCAAGCTAATCACTATATGCTTAAAAGTTCATAATTCACCTATTAGAGTAATTACCCAACACAAATTGGGCCTACGTGCCTGGATTCCCGAAATATTTGTAGAATAATGTTATCCATGACCTTACGAACTCCAATATATAATTTCTACTCAATTCCATAATCAATTTCGTGGTCTAATCCCATTTTTACCAAAACCTGGATTTTTCAACTTAATCCCATAATTTATAAAATTTCTATGTTAAAATCTAATCATAATCTATGTATTAAACTCGCATTATATAGAAACTACTTACCTCAAGATGATAGGTGAAAAATCCCTCTCCAAGAGCTCCAACATCGGCCAAGAGATGTGAGCAATGAAGAATATGCCCTAAGTCCCGTTTTTAAATCAAGCTACTGCTCCAGTATCCCTTCTTCGCAATCGCGAAAGAAGCCCACCAATAACGAAGGAAAAAGTTGAAACTGCCCAAAAAATGTTCTTCGCAAAAGATTGCGAAGGCTGGCCCAACCAAAGCTTCGAGAACGCGGTCCTCGCTTCGCGAATGCGAAGGGCAATGACCGCCTGACCCCCCCCCCCTCCCAAACCTAATTATTTCTACACGAACACGGGACTGCCATCGTGAACGCGGAGGCCACTGGTCCTAGCATTCGTGAACGCGATACAATATTCGAGAACGCGAAGCACAAAAATGACCAAAACCCCCAATCCACCCGAGACCCCTTTCAATTGCATCAACAAGTTCATTAACATGATACAGACTTGCTCAAATCCTCGAAACACGTAAAGCAACTTCGAAACTAAGAATCACACCCTAAAACCAAATTAATCAACTTATGAATTTCAAACTTCTTCAACTAGCTCTGAACGCGACGAATCATACTTAGACAACTCGAAATGATGCAAAATTTTACGTACAAGTCACGAATCATCATAAAACTTGATCATAACTCAATAACCCAAAACTCGATCCGAATACACACCCAAGTCCAAAATCATCATAAAACTTGTGGGAACTATCAAATCCGAATTCCGAGGTCGTTTACTCAAAATGTTGACTCAAGTTAAACTTGGCCACCTGAGGCCACTGTTAAGGAACTAAGTGTTCTGAAATCAACCTGGACCCTTCCAAAACAAAATCAATCATTCCCGCAAGTCATAAAACAGTAAAAGCACATACGAGTAGTCTTAAATAGGGGAATGGGGGGTCTAGAAAGCAAAATGACCGGTTGGGTCGTCACATTCTCTACCTCTTAAACAAACGCTCCTCCTCGAACGGGTCGAGAATTATACCTGGAGTCCTGAATAAGTGTGGATATCTTCTCCGCATGTCCTCTTTGGTCTCCCAAGTCACCTCCTCAACTGGTTGACCCCTCCACCAGACCTTTACCGCTGACACCATTTTAGACCTCAACTGGCGAACCTGCCTGGAAACAATGGCAACTAGCTCCTCCTCGTAACCTAAGATCTCATCTAGATGAACTATGTTGTAATATAACACATGTGACCTGTCGACATGGTACTTCCGGCGCATAGACATGTGGAAAACTGGATGAACTCCCGATAGGCTGGGAGTCAAAGCAAGCCTGTAAGCAACCTCTCTAATTCTCTCTAACACCTCAAATGGGTCAATGAACCGAGGACTCAACTTTCTCTTATTTTCGAACCTCGTGATACCCTTTATCGGCGAGAATTTCAAGAGAACCTTCTCACCAAGCATAAATGATAAATCACGCACTTTCTGATCCACGTAACTCTTCTGTCTGGATTGAGTTATGCGAAGTCGCTCTTGTATCAGCTTTACCTTATCCAAGATATTTTCTACCAAATTAGTACCATATAATCTAGCCTCGCTGGACTCAAACCAACTAATTGGAGAATAAAATTTCCAGCCATATGAGGCCTCAAATGGAGCCATCTTAATGCTAGACTGATAACTGTTGTTATAAGCAAACTCGGCCAAAGGTAAGAATCGATTCCAGTGCCATCCAAAGTCAATCAAACATACTCTGAGCATATCCTCTGGAATCTGAACTATCCGCTCTGACTGCCCATCGATCTGCAGGTGAAAGGTCGTGCCGAGATCTACCTAGGTACCCAAATCACTTTATACTGCTCTTAAGAAATATGAAGTGAAATGAGGGCCTCTATCGGAAATAATGGAAATAGGCACATCAAGTAATCGAACAATCTCCTGAATATAAATCTGGACCAACCTCTCTGAAGAGTATGTAGTCACTACCAGAATAAAGTGTGCGGACTTGGTGAGTCTGTCGACAATGACCCAAACTAGAAATAATTTCCTCAACATCTACGACAACCCAACTACGAAGTCCATAGTGATGCGCTCCCACTTTCACTCCAGTATAACTATCTGCTGAAAGAGGCCACCTGGCCTCTGGTGCTCATACTTAACCTACTAGCAATTTAGACATCTTGTCACATGTTCGATTATATCTTTCTTCATCCACCGCCACCAGTAATGTTGCCTTAGGTCATGATACATCTTCGTATCACCTGGATGAATAGAATTCCGTGAACTGTGTGCCTCCTCTGGAATCGTCGCCCTCAGGCCATCATCACTGATAGTGACCTCTTTGGCACCACCCTGCAACATTGTCTCTCTAAGAACCAGTAAGTGCGGATCATCGTACTGACGAGTCTTGATCTACTCAAAGAAAGAAGACTGTGCCACAACACATCTAAGAACTTGACTGAGCTGTGAAATATCCAACCTCACAAGTCTGTTATCTAAGGACTTAATGTCTAAAGCCAATGGCCTTTCCTCTGCTGAAGTGAATGCAAAACTACCCATACTCTCGGCCTTTCTGCTCAAGGCATTCGCAACCACATTAGCCTTGTCCGGATGATAGAGAATAGTAATATCATAATCCTTCAGTAACTCAAGCCACCTGCGCTGCCTTCAATTCCCGTCCCTCTACTTAAAAAAATACTGCAAACTGTAGTGATCGGTGTAGACCTCACATGACACCCCCATAAATATAATGCCTCCAGGTCTTGAGAGCATGAACTATCACGGCCAACTCCATATCATGCACGGGATAACTTTTCTCGTGGGGCTTCAACTAACGTGCAGCATATGCAATAACTCATCCAACCTACATCAATATATAGCCCAAGCCAACGCGTGAAGCAGTGCAATACATAGTATACATCCCTAAACTGGAGGGAAATACTAACATCGGTGTTGTAGTCAATGCGGTCTTGAGCTTCTGGAAGCTCGTCTCACAATTATTGGCCCATCTGAACAGAGCACCCTTATGGGTCAATCTAGTCAAAGGAACTACAATAGACAAGAAACCCTCCATAAACCGACAATAATAACCTGCTAGCCCCACGAAACTCCTGATCTTGGTCGATGTGGTAGGACGAGGCCATACTTACTTTACTAATAAAATGAGGTTAAGTTTTAAAAAGAACATTTGACTTTGAAACAAAGTGGCTATGTGTATAAAGTAAGAACCATTTTAGTAAAACGGGGTTTACATATACCTCTCAAATTCAAATTCAAACCGTTTGAAAGATCCTTAACTGCAACAGTATTTGTTCATTTGTAGAAATAACCCACTTTTGAAATTGTTTTTCTGAGTTTTCCAGTTTTTCTCTTGTTTTTGAAAGAGAGAGTTGATAGATCTGTCTTATTTCAAATCATCATGGAAACCTTTAGTAAAAAAATAATTACGGAAGTTAAATAATAGAAGTGATTAACAATTAGAATTAATTACTACTAAGTTGCAGTACTACTCTTCTTTTTTACCTACGTACTTTAAGGCTTGCCTGGGTAGTCAATATGATTCAAAGGAATAAAAGTATAAAATTAATCCAATATTGTCAATGTTAATACATATAAACAACAGTAGACTAAAAGCAATAGAGAAAGAGAAATGCACTTATGGTTTGGGCCTGAGAGGAATTAGGCCCAGCAGATAATGAGCGAATAGCGGCAGCTTCAGGTGACCCCAAGTTCAGGCTAAACTTTGGGCCTGAGTTCTTTGAGAACTCGGCAAGCCCAACTTAGACACATGCGGAAAAAAAAGAAGGTTATTGGATACATGGCCCAATTCAACATTCAAACATAAGGAACACTAATGTAGGCCAAAGAGAAAACTATAACAATCATTAATAGTGAGGAATGCAAATTAAGGTGAAGTCACATAGAGTAAAGCAATTTACAATGAAGCCTTGGTTTCCATTTAAGACTAAACCTAAAGAGATTAGCAAATACCAATAGATTAAGGGTTTAAGGTAAATTCCATTCATGACCAAGATACCTTTTGGATCCCTGACACTTCAAATTTCATAAGGGTCTCAGGGATCCCGAGCAGTGCTTGTGTCAGGCAGAGCATCTCAACCAACAATTAAATTTTACTCCTAAATATCCTCAACCACTCACACTTACGCTTCCCTACAAGTTTAACTGCTAATGAGGCACTCAATATAAATTATAATATAACAGTAATAATAACTCACAAACATATGTACATTTCTTATATATAATTGCTCATAACACGACAGACAACACCAAAGAGATCATAATCCATAGTCGGTCATGTTCTACACTGTCATATGCTTTAACAGACTTAAGAGTACTTAATGAAGTCAGTCACATGCACATATAGGGAGAGAGCACTAGTAGGACACTTTGGAATCTTTAAAGGATGCTAACAGAAGTGCAAGTAAATAAGTCATGGAATGATTCTTCCTTCTTAAAAGCTCTTAACTTCCTCATACTACTCTCACTAAAAGTTAAAGCATATTACTATATTTAAGTAAGCAGGCAGCAGTAGAAAGTTCATTTTAGGTTCAGAGGTCAAACCTAGTTCATTTCAGAGATAATGAAAGAGCATACATGATCATGAGAGGCATATATTGTTATTTAAGCACAAGATAAGTACAGAATATTATAGAGAGAGAGAGAGAGAGAGCATACATAGGATATTCCAACAGGATTACAACATCACAAATATGGTTGAGTCAGACCAACAGTGTTACTATGTATAAGTTTTAGGAAAAGATAGTGAAAAGCATTGTATTAAAGGTCTGTTGTCTAGGTTAAGTTCTTTTAGTCCTAATCATGACTTTAACCCGACAAATGAAACTGAACACCATAGATATACCTTAACCAAATTCCCTGACTTAAGCGAAATGTGTAGCAGTCATCAAAATACACACAAAGGGGTCAGTGCAAAGATACAATAGGTTTTAGAACATGTTTATATAAAGAGATCCAGACATGATTACACAGTCATGATGTTCAGCAGAAGACTAATGATCATACAAAAAATCATTAGAGTCACAGAAGCACATTTGAAAGAAGAAATTGATCTAAATGTCATGAGTTGATGTACCTAGACTAAAGTGGCAGTCTTGTCTTTATCATTTAAGGGTTCATATACATTTGGGCTAGTTTATCAAGTGAATCATAACTATAACACTAAAGTTGATTAATATGCAATACATGAGAACCATAGTAGACTTCAGAAGGTCTAATAATTAAGGCAACCATATGAGATCATTTGAGAGTTTCTTTGTTAATCTCATGAACTTAACAGTGCATAAGTTATTCATAGACATGTTCATTAAGATTACCAGGATAACTGATTAGTACATGATTATGATTTCAGGTTATTAAAGAAACTTACCCTCTAAAGTTTAGTAATCAATCATGAGCTAATAACAAAACACATAGAGGTAATTGACTATAACATATCAAAGACATAGTTAACTAAGAAGAAACAACAGAACAAATATGATTTCAATTAAACAATTAAAAAGGAAGAAAAGGTCAAGGTTTACTGACCTTCTTTTGGGCAGCAAACCAAACGAGAATCTTTTTCAGCCGTTAAGAACCAGAGACTCAAATTCCGACTAGTATAGAACTCAGAATCCGAAAGAAATCAAGGTCAGTTAGAAACCCTAGCTTGGTTTACTACTCAAGACTAAAAATTGATATTTCTCTATTTTGTTAGGTGACTTTCGTATGTATATTGTGTTGTTAGGTCAGAGCATTGAAGGCTCCTTTTATAGTGGTATTCAATGCCTCTAGGGTTCAACAAAATTCAAAATTGATAGTGGAGAGTGATGGAAAGATTAATGATGCGAGAAAATGAGTGAAAATCAAAGAGATCTAAGGGGAAAATCGTGGAGAGATTTACCTGAGTAAGAGACGGCTGTTGTAGACGAGAAAACCATCGGACAAAGCTTCAATATCCAGAGGTCACTGCATTTGACCTCTGGACATCAAATAATTATGATGAGACCTGAGAATCCTTCATGCATGCTTCAGATTTGAAAGAGCATAAGAGAGATTCAGACGATTTGAGATTTCATCTTTGAGCTTAGGGTTTCAGATTTGGGCATTTCAAATCCAGTGATGAAAGAGGAAAAAGAGCAGTGGGATTCACGAGTAAAGGGACAGATTGAGTGTTTTGATGCTTTGATTTTGTGACCTTGCACAAATTTGTGCAAGGATTTGGGATTGATGGGCTTGAGGCGGATGAGAGAAAGGAGAGAGTTTTGGAAAATGAGGGCGACTGAGCTCGTGGAGAAATGATTTTAGGGTTAGGGGATTGGGGTTGGTCTCGTGGGTTTAAACCCAGAGACGAAATTTGGGTCGTTTGATCATTTGATCAACGACCCTCATATATCGAGCCTTTATGGGTTTAAACAAATTATTTTGGGAAAACGCAGGAACTATTGGATTTGTATGATACAACGGCTGAGATAATGTCTAATAACCGGTCAAAATTGAAAGACAAAATAGGGACAAATGTGGATCGTTGATGGTTTGGATCGACGGCTCAAATTGTTTGCGTTTGTTTTGTTAGTGGGATTACAGGGTGATGTGGCATGATCTGGTTGGTTCATAGAGATGGGGTGGATTGCCAACATGGATAGGTGAGGTTGTTTGGACTGGGTCAAATGAGGGATTGGGCCAACATTTGGGCTGAAATTGATTTGAGAAATAGCCACTTTCTATTTAATTGATCATTTGCAATTGTAGCCTTTTGATCTTTGAACCCCTTTAAAATTAAGTTAATTAACTTAACTAATTCTAATTAAATATGATAGAAAATATAATCATCAAATACACTAGAAATTACCATAATTAACCAATTATTTAATTAAAATATTTTATTTTCTAAATTATGGAACTAATTTCGGATTAATTTAAATAATAAACGAATTGATCAAAAATTGAAAGTTAATTTGTTAAATTAATTGTAAAACTTGTGTAACAAAATATAGAGGTTATTTTAATTATTTCAAAATAATAAGGGTGATATATTTTATAAACAATTAATACCAAATTATTGATTTAACACTATTAATTCTTATTTATTTTTATATTTGTATACAAATAAGTATTATTGATTAGAAAATATATTCGACACATTTATTGCAAATCGTTAAGTATAAATAATTTAATTAAGGGATGGTCAAAATCAGTCGTCAACATCATGATCGACATCACACGAAATTATTTTGACATTGTGTGGATGTCAAATTTGAACGGAATGATCTCTAATTTTTTGTTGGAAGAGGAGCTTTGGCGCAACTCGGGGTGTTCAAAACCGAACCGAAACCGAAGCTTAATAGCTTATTGGTATCGGGTTAACGGTTTAATGGACGGGGAATGGATTGAAATTTTTTTATTAACGGCTTATCAGTTTGGGGGCGGATTATTTAATTTTCTTAACGGATAATCCGTTAACCCGTTAAGAATATATATAATTTTTATTTTTATCCATATATATATATTAAATAATCAAAAACCCTTCTTCCACTTCCAGTACTCTATCTCTATTCTCTATTACTAATTTACTATTACACATTTAGAAGCCCTAACGCCTAAATTTCAACCAGTAGCCACCAACACTCTATCTCGTCGACTTCCAGTCGACTCGCCGCTCCCTCTCACAATCTCGTCGACTCGCTGTCTCCCTCTCGCAATCTCGCCGACTCGCCGTCTCCCTCTCGCCGACTCGCCTCTCCCTATTGCCATAGCCAAAGCAGCAGATGGTAAGTTTCTTTTCTTGTTGGTGTCTTTAAAATGAAAGAGCATCTCAATTCTCAAAGTATTCAGATGCTTGCTTCAGTATACATAAATAGGAACTCATCTGTTTTGAAGCATAAACACAAGTTTTGTGAAGAATCAGAAACTTCTCACTTTAAAAGCATACAAAATTTAGGATGTTTGACTCCGTTCTCAGTATACAAAATTTAAAAGCAACAGTAATCAGCAGGATGTTTTAAAGTTCACAAAACTCATCTGTTTTGAGATCGATTTTGACAGTACCTGTATAAATATCTGTTAAGCAACTTGTTATTCTCATTCCTTTTCTTTTATTGTTACAGTGACTCATAGCATGGCTGAAAATATACAAAGTTATAAGGTGATGGATGAAAGTGGGGCTTCTAATTCAAATGCAATAAGTCAAGCTCAAACAACGGAATCAAATATAACCAAAGAAAAGGAGAAAAAGGTCTGTTGTGTGGGATCATTTTACAAAAATTATTACTTCTGAAGGAAGTACAAAAGCAAAATGTGACTATTGCTTTATTGAGTATTGTTTTAAGACCAAAGACGGTACGTTGAATTAACTCAGCTAGATTTCTTATTCTTGCGCAGATGGCTTGTGATGTATTAGTTGTTCCGGTTTCAAGTGTGGTATCCGAATGTGTGTTTAGTACGGGGGGGGGGAGGGGGGAATCTTCTTGATTCATTTAGGAGTTCATTAACTCCTAATTGGTGCAAGCTCTAGTGTGTCTTCAAGATTGGCTTCGAAATGAAAAATTAAAACAACTTGTTAGTGTTGAGGAAGATCTTGATAAAATCGAGCAGCTTGAACAAGGTAATAAAATTGTTACTATATTTGTTGTATATAAGTATTGTTGATATGCTTATATTTATCGCACAACTCATTATTTTTATTTTTCTTCAGATTTAGCCAGCAATGGAAAAGACACTTTCGTAATTGACATGTAGTGTTAATATATCTAGTAAGAATTCAAATTTAACCCATCAAGGCTTCAAGTATTGAATCTTTGCTTGCAACGATTATGATTAGTCAGCATCAATAGTTATCAGTAGACATCCTATCTTCTATTATCATTAATAAGTAGTTGATAGTTTCCTTATGATAAAGAGAACTTAAGTTATATTTTTGTACTTAATAAGCATAAATGCTTCACCAAGCTAATGGTTGTGAAAACTGTGAATTTTGTATCTCATCGTCCCTTGATTTGAAAATTATAAATTAATTTTGGCTGCTTTTTCCTTTTTCATCATTTTGGGTTATGGTGATTAGAATTTAGAAACATATGATGAGAGGAAAGAATATTTTATATTTCAGTAGATAAGTTAGGAAGGAAAGATATACTGGTTTGCTAACCATGAGGCAAAGTAGCCTATTCCAAAGGAGTAGTCATTAATCAATAGATTTCTAATTTCATGTATTTCCTTTTCAGAACCTACTAATCAGAGTTGAATACAGATAATTTTGATGCCATGTATTATACCAAGTGTTCTCTTCTATTTCTTCTAATAGTTATAAGTTGTTAATAGGCTCATCCCCAGAGATGATTTTACTGGGAAATACATTGCGAAAAAAATATTGAGTACTTAATGATCTATTCGGAAAGAATATGTATAAGAAAAGTCATCTAAACGTCAAACAAGAATCAAGACAGTAGTATTTATCACAGTCTCTACTTCGTTGCCTAATGCTAAAATTTGGTGTATGCATATTTTATACAGGAATCTACTCACTTATGGATTAAGCTGTTGTTTGAACTTTGAAGCTACAGAAATTCAAGCACTGTTAGGCCTTAGCTACAGGCCAAATATTTATATGTAGTCTGCTCACTTATGGATTAATCATTTTGAAATATGTATTCTGGACTCACTTTGAATATATACTAAAATTTTATCATTTCAGAATTAATCATGGAGCATTGACTTTTCCTTTGCAGTTGTGGGCGGAGGAAAGACATATGTATTCTGGATTCATCTGTAATGTAGTCTGCTTTGGAATGTAATGGACTCATCTATTATATTCTATAGACTGGAATGTAGTATGCTGAGCATAGAAATTTTATTTTGAGTCACAACGGTCAGCAAATAATTAATGCACGCAATATAGATTGAATTAGGCCGATAAACCGCCTGATAAGAGCTAAACTGATACCAATCCGTCCGATATCTTATCAGGTGGCTAGCAGATTAATACATTTAAAAGTCGATAACCGATAAGCCAAACTGTTAAGAGTAAATAACCGCCTGATAAGCAGCCATAGGCGCAACTGTTAAAGTTGTTGCCACGTGACCTCCTGGTTACGGGTGTGAGCCCTAGAAATAATTTCTTGCAGAAATATAGGATAAGGTTGTGTAAAATAGACCCTTGTGTTCCGACCCTTCCCATGATCCCGCGCATAGTGAGAGCTTAGTGTACTAGGCTATTCTCTAAATTTTTGTTACACTCTTAAGGATTGAGGAAAATTAAACAATAAAGACATGCTCAATCAAGGCTATAAAATTGTTAAAAATTGAATAGTTATAAATTTCAGTTTTAGATCAACCAATTAAGGGGGCTAACGTGAGTAACAATTATTTGAAGTAGATATAATGATAACGAATTATCCCAATAAAAACTACGTGACTTCTAACAAGTTTTACTTAGATAATTGCAAGAGGCAATATTCGCAAATTTGTTAATGACCGCCTCAAAGTTTTTAGTGGAGACGACTATGACTTTGTTAACATCCTATTTTATTTTATTATTCAATTTCCTTTTAAAAAAATAATTAGGCGCATGAAGAAAACTTTCTTACTCCACTACTTAGATGTTTATTCATGGAAGTCTTTCGACTTTGAGTTTACACTATTAAAATCTTTCACTAATTGCCAATTGGAATAGGAGTTGGAATACATGCAGAAAAATAATGAATAAACGGGAGTAGTTGTCTGATTTTCCTCGGGAAGTTAGAGCCAACCGTATAGGGGTTTGGATTTAACTTATATACTTGTACAGTTTAAAAAACTTATATATCATATCTATTATATTTTAATCAGTTATACCACGCTATTAAATACATTTCAGGTTATCAATTAGAAAAATTATAGGCAATTATATGTTATTATAAGTCATCTTAAATTAATGGCGTAAAAAACTTTAAATTGTGAGTGTACACAAATTAAATTCATGTATTTTTTTCCTTCTCAAGAAACGTTCAAGTTAACTACTTTTGTCATCTACAGTGTTAGCACTAATTGTTTAAAACATCCTTCTCAAATGACATAGAGCAACTATAGGCATATGATTGAATTAAACCATTTATCATTAAAATTAAAAATCATGCTTTAATCTAATAGGTAGATCTGGTGTTAGATACTTGTCATCCCTTCATATTTCAACTTACTCTTTTGTTGTGTAATCAGTTTTCTACTGTGAGAAGGAATGGGAAATGGTGGGGGACAATATGAGTGATCCACAAGAGTGGAATAACCGTGCACATTACAAAGACAGACACTACAGTTCAACGTTGGAGAACTAGAAATATATAGTAACAAGTGAATACGTTCGCGCGAATATTAAAATAAAGTGAAAAGGCCCAAAAATGACATTGTGTTATTCGAAATGGATCAATTATAACCTCCGTTTAAACTTGAGTCCAAAAATGACCTTGCCATTATAGAATGGGTCTAATAATGTCCTTGTGTTATTCGAAATGGATCAATTATAACACTCGTTTAAATTTGAGCTCACCAATAACCCCGTCATTAAAGAATGAGTCTAATACTGCTATTTCTCTCAGTTAGTAATGATTAGGGGTGCAAAATGGATATTTAAAAACCGACAGAACCGTGTCGAACCAATTTTTAGGTTTCTTTTAATAAAACCGTAGGTTTTTATATAAATCTATAACTGTACCGATAATTAGGGTAGGTTTTTTATTTTATAAAAATAAACCAAAAAAATATCGAACCGTACCGAATAAATTTACATTTGAAACATATATTTATATATTAAGTTTAAAAATAATAATGTATTAAAATTTGTACATTATTTATATTAATACATTATTATTTACAAATATAAATATTATACTCATTATTTAACGGCACGGTCATTAGTGGGATCAAATTTTAAACTTATTCGACCCATTCTTTATAAATATTAGACCCATTATCATTTTTAAACTTAATATATAAATATCGAACCGTACCGAATAAATTAACATGTAAAATATATTTTTTTATTGGGTCTAATAATAGGTCTGATATATTTATATGTGAAACATATATTCACATGTAAATTTATTTGGTACAGTTCGAATATATTTACATATGAATCATATATTCACATGTAAATTTATTCGGTACGGTTTAATATTTTTTCGGTTTATTTTTATAAAATAAAAAACTTACCCTAATTATCGGTACGGTTATAGATTTATATAAAAACCTACGGTTTTATTAAAAGAAACCTAAAAATTAGTTCGGCACGGTTCTGTCGGTTTTTAAATATCCATTTTACTCCCCTAATCATTATTAACTGAGAGAAATAGCAGTATTAGACTCGTTCTTTAATGGCAAGGTCATTGGTGAGCTCAAATTTAAACGAGGTTTATAATTGATCCATTTCGAATAACACAAGGGTATTATTAGACTTATTCTATAACGGCAAGGTCATTTTTTGACTCAAGTTTAAACGGAGGTTATAATTGATCCATTTTGAATATCAGAAGGTCATTTTTGAGTCTTTTCCCTAAAATAAATGTCATTTTTAATTTAAATTCTATAGTTGAATAAAATATAGTAGTACATATCAATAACACTCTTCAAATATTCAGCTTTCAGTTTTGCGTAGAACCAGGATACTTCTTTCCTTTACCTTTTGTAGTAATAAATTTTCAAACATAGTTGGCCTCTAATCCTGATTAATACAGTTCTTTTCAAAGAAATATGTATAATATTCCTTATTTGCCTCTTTTCATTTTAGTAAAAAAAGTAAACTTCTTTCAGTTAAGCACTATCGTCTCATAATCAGTGAAAAATACTACTATAAAGTAGTTTCTGAGTGTATGAGCAAATTGCAAAAAGAATTAGTGAATTGCATAGTTCCAGACATCTAGCATCCTAGCAAGCAGTGTGTTTCTTTTATACAAAAATATGAGAAGGCATTTAGATTCACCAGCTCATCATATGTGACTCTAAATTTACTTTTGGCTAAGAAAAAAGAACCGAACTAATTATACATATTTGAGCAAAAAGACAAAAAAGAGTTTTTTCAGTTGTCTATTCCGCTCAATTAGCCATGATTGTCGGATACTTAATTTTCACAAATTAAAGAAAAAGGGAGGAAATCTGGAAATGAAAAAGAAGAAGAAGACACAAAACAAAAGGTTTTGACAAATTAGGTAAAAGAGGAGAAATATCTCTCTCCTACTTTTCTTTGCCCCCCCCCCCCTAACTCGTTACTTCTTTTATTACTACTAAGGATTTCCTTCTACAAGCTTCCATTACTTAGATAAATTTACCTTCTTTATCGTCTCCAAATTTTAAATGAAGTTCTGAAATGCATACATTCATTCTATACGTCCGCCAACATCTTTTTCTCAACTTTTATCCTCTTCTTTGTTAATGATCTTAACAAAAACCTTACCTTCCTATGACGATGTTAATTTCCTCATAATAATATATCTTGCATGATTTAAATGACTATTTGAAACAAAACTATCAAGATATGAGTTAGTATGTTAGGGAGGTCTGTAGAGAATAAATCATAACAATATAGATGTTACAAGGAAAAAAGTACTAATCACATATATGTGGAAAACTAAATATAAAAATGTTGCATAACCTTCTATAATACCACTGGAATAAAAGAATAGGTCTCTCAATCAAGTTACCAAAAATTATGTAACGTCTACTTGTCTTTTGTTTAATTTAAATATCCTTTAAAGATTAAAAAAATTATAATCTTACCTCTTAAATTTTATCTCTCGTAATCTTTCCATATCTGTTGTTATTCGCCCTACAAAACAGAAGAAAAGCTACAAGAAAGAGATCCTAAAAGACATTATGTAGCCTAAATATATATACTGAAATTGTTATATGCCCTACAAAATCAGATGTAATATATAGAAGAAGAAACGATAAGGAGAAAATCTTAGAAGACACAGGGGCGGCCCAACCTCATCGGAGGCCTAAAGCAAAATCTTAATAAGAGGCCTTAATATATATATATAATTTAATGAACATCGTTTTTAAAAAAACTAGACAAGTGAGGATGTGGAATAAAAAAATAAGAACTTAGTTTTATAAAATACAGAAAATTAAATGAATTTAACGTTGATTGCATCACAACTGAAATGGGAGAACCCAGAAAACATAAGTGGCTCCTTTTTTTTAGTAAGTCCATTTCTATATTTGGTAACAATTCAACTTTAGATTTTTTTTTACCATTAATGATTTCTAGCCCAAAAACTTTTATGATTTATTTAAGATTACAAGTTTCAAAAGCCTTCCTTTATTTCATAAAATTCATGTCCAGTCAAACACTTACATATAAATTGGGACGTAGAGAGTATAATTTATGTAAGAAAAATAAATAACAAGTTAGATTATTAGATATAGTTACGTGACCAACTAATGAATAGAGAAATATAATTAAGTAAAAAAAGTAAAATAAGATTGACAGAAAACTATTATAGTTATATTAATTAGAGGACGAAATCGAGTTATTAAAAATTAATATGATAATAAAAAAATAAATTTATCAATAATAAAAGATAATTATATACTACTATATATAAAAAAATACTAGTAATTTTGGGGCCTTTAAATATTTGGGGCCTAAAGCAAGTGTTTCACTTGCTTTAGGGTTGGGCCGCCCCTGAGAACAGAGGCGGACCTACATGGTCATTAGAGGGGTCACCGGAACCCGTTAGTTTCGGCAAAAATAGTATATATATAGATTTTATGTGTACCGTATATCTAGATAGGATCCCTTAAATAATTTACTTGGACCCCCTAAAAAAACAAAAGCTGGATGGCAGCAGTGGTTGAGCTGCTTGTTTAAGCATCCTTCTAACTTTCCTTACCATTTGGTCTAGTGTTCGAGACCTACTTCAAGCAAAATTAGCATTTGTTTTCTTTCTTCTTTTGTTTTCTTTTACATTTTTGGATTCCATGATAGTTTATGTCCTTTTAACCTCGCAGGTTTCGAAACCTTGGCCTCTTACCTCAAAATTGAAGGCTTCATTACAGACCTAGTAAATCAGTTTTGTCAAAATATTTTATAACAAAACACTGATAACAATGTTTATTTTTGCATATTACTTATATATATATATATATATATATAAGAAAAATTAAAGAAGCAGTGTCGAGCGATACCGCTTCTATCAACATTGTTTCCTATAGCACCTATTTTGCAAAGTAACTTTTCACTCTTTGCTTAGTGCTTTTTCTTTTTTTTTAAATTTTGGATTGTTTATATATTGCGGATAAGTAGTCATACTTATTAGTTTCTTAAAGAACTGCACACAAAATTTTATCGTTAATTATTGGCATATTAAAGGTTGGTGGTGCCCCCGTCACGCTTAAATCCTGGGTCCGCCTCTGCCTGAGAAGACACTATATATGAACCTAAAAGGCATCATTCCAATTATGTGATGGTTCAAGTGGTGGTACCATCTTCATCATCTTGTTGTTGTTCTCTGCAGAATGTGCTATTTCTATATAGAGACATTCCACTTTTGAGAGCTTTATTGTTTCGCTTGCTCAAAAAATTGCCCCTTGCAATACAAACGCAATAGGTAGTCCTCGAGTAATTACATCTTTGGCTGAGTGTGATTGCTAAAATTCAGCACCTCTGATTGATTATTTGAATAAGAGTTTTGCTAACGATGTAAAAATAGTAGTGGAGGTGACGACCAAAATTGCTGATAAATGAAATGGTTTGAATGTAAAAAAGCTTTAGGATCCTTTATGTTCCTTCTTCAAGAAACCGCCGCGTTCCTTCACTAACGTTAACGTAAGTTATTTAAGGGGTTTTTGTGATGAGATTAACCAAAAAGTAGAAGGGAAAAAACCAAAAAATGAGAAAAAAAAGATAAATATGATACTGTGGAAATGCCACGTCACCTAAGTTTGGCCCTCCTTTATAATTATATATAGATATATAGATATTTTGTCCCAAATCAACCAATATTTTGTCCCAAATCAACCATTCCCTCTTTTTCAAATTAGATGTGATATTTATTTTTAGTTTGTTCCAAAATAAATGACACATTTCTAAATTTAGAAATAATTCAATTTTAAACTTTTTACTTTACCCTTAATGAGAAGTTTTTACCCCTTAAGCTTTTAAGATCACAAGTTTCAAAAGTCTTCTTCATTTTTGTTAAACTCTGTGTCGAGTCAAACTATCTAGTAATATATAGGATTATTTAGCTTCTCCAAAATTTTCAACTAATAATAAAAGTCAAGATTGTCATCCTTGTTTCTTAGCGGCTGCTGCAGGAGCATGTAATAATGCAAGCACAAGTATACTTTCTCTCGACGAATAGTACGCAGGATCCAACGTGGTCTCATTTTTTGAATTATATGACTTTTAAATTTTAGGATAGTGGTATCAAGTATAAGTGACTGGATCTTGAATTAATTTTTATACATATTTAATAAATTTATTAATATAAATATAAAGTGACCAATCAAAATTATTAAATTCGATCGAACTCATAGCTTACTTTTTAACTCCGCCCAGTGGCGTGGCCTGACTGTGCTAGGGGTGGTCAAGTAAGCACTCTTCATTCGAAAATTATACTGAGTATATAAGTCAAAAAATATTATATATATACTTATATATATTAAATTTTAAAAATCATTAATGTGTTTTTCACGGGTTCAAAGTTATCTCCCTATTTTATTTGTCGAAACTAAATAGAGACCGTCGTGTGTGGTCCATTTGACTCTTTTTCGTTTGTATCACTTATCGACAAAAAAATTATTAAATTATTTAAAATTTTACTGACTCCGTTCGTAATTGGTCGTGGGCCAAAAACCAAAGGCCCTACAATCAATTTGTTTTATTTTCTTGTTTGTCATGATGATAACAATGTACTTGTAAATTCGTAGAGTCCAACTAATATGTATCGACTTATAAAGAAATTTTATATAGTAAATCATTTAAATTAATTACAGATAAATATTTCATGGCATGCACGAACAGGTACCCTGCAAAAATTAATAGATTGATAGTGTAAACTGATTTTTCATGTTGCGCTAGTCTTTAAAAACTTCTGGGATTTGAATAATTGAGTTTTTGTTGTGTGATTGTAAATAATCTGCCTATGCATGACTTTCTAACTCTTTCCTTAACTCAACTATATGATTGGATGTTTATTTTTATTTTTTTCTTACCATGTTTGATTTTTCTATCATTTGAAAAAAAGGGCAACATATTTATTATATTGGATTTTTTTTCTTGCAGAAAGAAATTATAAATCTCTCATATTTGGCTAGTCTCTTTTCTTATACGAAAAGATTTGGACTTCTATAAATTGAGGATCCTTCATTCTCATTCGATAGCATCCACAATGTAGTCATATGCGGTTTGAGAGTCTTGTTTAGGGGGAGAATTTTTGGGGATAAATGTTAGTGTGCTCCTTGTGTTTGCCTCTTCGTGAGGTTGTTCTCTCGATATTTTATATTCTCTTTTATATAGTGGATTGCACATCTCCGATCGTGGATGTAGGTCAATTGACTGAACCATATTATATGTTTGTGTCTCTTTTGGTACATTTCTCTTCTATTATCTGATTTATCGTAGTTCATGTGTTGTTTTAGTAGCTCCCGCGTGACACCTGATTATTTTAATCCTAACAAATATGTCAAAGTTCATGTCGCTAGCCTACTGAGAGTATGGGTTTGGTAATTATTTTCCTTGAATATATATATCTTTCCTTTGGAAGATTATATTGTCTCTTCAAGATGTCGATCAATTGTGAATAGATTATGTAATTTACTTTCTGTTTTGCTTTATATGACTTTTTTTTAGCTTATTTAAGAATGTATGATATATTTTATTTTTAGAAACTTTTTAACTATAAAATTCACATTTTATCTCTATGAGATATTTTTATAGTCATAAAAATATCATGTTATATTTAAAATCAAAAGTTCTAAATGTACTTTTGGTCGGGGTATATATGACACGTGAACCCATGGTCTCTTTACCAAACTAGGTATTTATGTAGATATTTTTTAAAATTGATCTAATATTATTTGCTTTCATCCATGTCCAAAGAGACTAAATTGTATACTTGGTTGAATATTGAGTTATTTAACTAGAAGAGTAGGATCCTCCTATAATGTCATGATTTTGAACTTTATGAATTATGATCCTCCATCTAATAGCCGCCATGTCTTTATTGGAAAGTTGTTTCCTCTACTACTGTTGAGGGTTTTGTTATTTAAGATGAAATAGTCTTAAAATGAGGGTGAATGAGAAATGGGGGGAAAATAAAATTTTTGAGTAAAATTTTAAGTTTCCCCCTCTTGACAATGAGACATTGTCCCATATTGGAAGAGAAAAAGATTTTTTGTGGGTATATATATAATTGCTCTTCTTGTAACTCTTAAAGAGTTAAGAAGAAAGCAAGCCTCGCGTCGTCGCCTTCGATGCTCGGCTCGGCTTCGGGCTTCGGCTTCAGATTTGATCAAATGATCGATTGACACTGGGGTTTGAAGTACCGCTACACCAATGTGTGATTCGTTCTATCCTGGGAGGAAATAATCCATAACCTTGGGTACTAGGAGGGGATTAAATTCCTTAAGGAAACACTGTGAATTCAGTGTGCTCGAATTAATTACTGTTTCATTACGATAACTTATATTTCCCAAAATTATTATTTACAAATACAGCAATATTGGCGGGACTAACAATCTTAAAAAATTTAATATTTATTTATGTATTTGTATTATTCTTATTATTCTGCAAACTAAAACCTTTGTGGTTTTGTGTACTCCTGTTTTGGAGAGTAAAGCCTTCGTGGCGTTTTGTTGGAGATTAAAATTTACGTGATTTTTACTCCAGTTTGAATACGTTTATTAAACGTTTGTTTGTGTCATTCTTTTACAGAAAAAAAAAATGACGACTGAAAGCGAAAACCAAGCTGTTTCGACGGTGACTGCCAACGCATCGACAAGCCGAACACCGGCAGAAAAACCCAGAAAATTTTCCGGGATTGATTTCAAGCGCTGGCAGCAGAAGATGTTCTTCTACTTAACTATGTTATGTCTACAGAAGTTGATCAAGGAAGATGTTCCTGATCTGCCAGATAAAACTCCAGAGAATGAAAGCTTTATCGTGATTGAAGCGTGGAAGCATTCTGATTTTTTATGGAAGAATTATATTCTTAGCAGACTGGATGATAATCTGTATAATGTATACAGTGGCGTGGAGACGTCAAAAGAATTGTGGAATGCGCTTGAAAAGAAATATAAAACTGAAGATGCCGGGATGAAGAAATTCGTTGCCACAAAATTTTTGGACTACAAAATGGTAGATAGCAAGTCTGTTATTACCCAAGTTCAGGAATTACAAGCGATTATTCATAATCTACTTGCTGAAGGTCTTGTCATCAATGAAGCATTCCAAGTAGCAGCAATGAATGAGAAGTTGCCTCTGTTGTGGAAGGACTTCAAAAATTATTTGAAACACAAACGAAAGAAAATGTCCCTTGAATATCTCATTGTTCGGTTGAGAATCGAATAGGACAATAAAGCTGCTGAAAGGAGAGGCCTTGAAAATTCAACAATAATGGGAGCAAATATTGCTGAAGATAACAAAAAGAGAAAGAAGGCTTCTGGTCCGAAATACAACCCAAGCAAGAAGCGGTTCAGTGAAAACTGCTACAACTGTGGGAAAATCGGACACAAATCTACGGAGTGTCGTGCTCCGAAGAAAGACAAGAAAAGGGATCAAGCAAACATGGTAGTAATGCATGATGATGTTGATAACTTGTATGCCATTCTTTCTGAATGTAACTTGGTGGGAAATCCTAAACTGTGGTGGTTTGATTCAGGAGCCACTCGCCATGTTTGTGCAGTTAGAGAAGCTTTTGCTACGTATACTCCTGCTGGACCCGGAGAGACAGTTTATATGAGAAATGCTTCAACAGCAAAAGTTGAAGGATATGGGAAGATATTTTTGAAAATGACTTTTGGCAAGGTCATGACTTTGAACAATGTCCTTCATGTTCCCGAAATGAGAAAGAATTTAGTCTCTACTAGACTTCTTGTTAAGCACGGTTTTAAGTACGTTTTTGTGTCCAACAAGGTTGTCATAAGTAAGAATAAAATATTTGTAGGAAAAGGTTACCTCACCGAGGGCCTTTTCAATCTAAATGTAATAGTTGTGGAAAACAATAATAATATTTCAGCTTCTTCTTACTTACTTGAGTCAAATGATTTATGGCATGTACGTTTGGGTCATGTCAATTATAAAACCTTGCGAAAAATGATTAACTTGGAAGTACTGCCTAAGTTTGAATGCGAAAAATCAAAATGTCAAACATGTGTGGAATCTAAGTATGTTAAACATCCTTATAAGTCAGTTGAAAGGAATTCAAATCCTTTAGACTTAATTCACACAGATATTTGTGACATGAAGTCAATACCATCTCGCGGTGGAAAGAAGTATTTCATAACTTTTATTGACGATGGTACTCGATATTGCTATGTTTACTTACTGAATAGTAAAGATGAAGCAATAGACGCATTCATGCAATACAAAAATGAAGTTGAAATGCAACTTAACAAGAAAGTAAAAATGATAAGAAGTGATAGGGGTGGTGAATATGAATCTCCTTTTGAAGAAATATGTTTAGAATATGGAATTATTCATCAAACAACAGCCCCTTACACGCCCCAATCTAATGGGATTACGGAAAGAAAGAATCGCACATTAAATGAGATGATGAACGCGTTGTTGATAAGTTCTGGTTTGCCACAGAACTTATGGGGGAAGCCATTCTTACGGCTAATCGAATATTAAATCGAGTGCCCCATAGCAAAACACAATCCATTCCATATGAAAAATGGAAAGGAAGGAAGCCCAACTTGAATTATTTTAAAGTGTGGGGGTGTTTGGCAAAAGTGCAAGTTCCTAAACCCAAAAGGGTAAAGATAGGACCGAAAATCATTGATTGTGTTTTCAAAGGATATGCGACAAATAGTAAAGCATATCGATTTCTGGTTCATAAATCAGAAAATCCCGACATTCATAATAATACGGTTATAGAATCAGATAATGCTGAGTTCTTTGAAAATATATATCCGTATAAAAAGGAATGTGAGTCATTTGGTGAAGGATCTAAACGACCTCGGGAAGAAACAAAAGAAAGTATATGTAATCAGGAGGATCCAAGACGTAGTAAACATCAAAGAACGTCTACTTCATTTGGACCGGATTTTGTGAATTTCTTATTGGAGAATGAGCCTCAAACATTTAAAGAAGCTATGACTTCTTCGGAATCATTGTTTTGGAAAGAGACAGTCAATAGTGAAATAGAATCCATATTGAACAACCATACATGGGAATTGGTTGATCTTCCTCCTGGAAATAAACCTTTGGGTTCTAAATGGATTTTTAAGGAAAAAATCAAAGATGATGGCACTATTGATAAATTCAAGGCAAGACTCGTAGTCAAAGGGTATAGACAACGAGAAGGTCTAGACTACTTTGATACATACTCTCCAGTTACAAGAATTACGTCCATACGGATGTTAGTAGCATTAGCTGCAGTGTATGGTCTTGAAATTCATCAAATGGATGTTAAGACGGCCTTCTTAAATGGAGAGTTGGAGGAAGAAATTTACATGGAACAACCTGAAGGGTTTGTGGTTCCAGGTAAAGAAAAGAAAGTATGTAGACTTGTTAAGTCTCTTTACGGACTAAAACAAGCACCCAAACAATGGCATGCGAAATTTGACCAAACAATGTTGTCAAATGGTTTTAAGATAAATGAATGTGATAAATGTGTGTACATTAAAAATGTTCCAAATCACATAGTCATTGTTTGCCTATATGTGGATGATATGCTGATAATGAGTAATGACATTGCCAACATAAATGCTACTAAGCGTATGCTCAATAGCAAGTTTGATATGAAAGACTTGGGAGTTGCTGATTTAATTCTGGGAATTAAGATCCATAAGACTCCTCAAGGTCTGACATTATCACAATCTCATTATATTAAGACAGTACTTGAAAAATTCAAGCACTTGGGCTTTAAAGTTGCAAAGACTCCAATTGACGTGAATCTTGCATTAGCAAAGAATAAAGGCCAAAGCATATCACAATTGGATTATGCTCGTGTGTTGGGATGCTTAATGTATATCATGAATTGTACACGACCAGATATAGCTTGTGCTATAAGTAAACTGAGTCGATATACGAGCAATCCAGGCCAATCTCATTGGATGGCAATGAAACGAGTTTTGGGATATTTAGAACATACCTAGAACTTTGACTTGCACTACAGTAAATTCTCTGCGGTAATTGAGGGATACTGTGATGCAAATTGGATCATCGGTTCAACTGATTCTAAGTCCACGAGTGGATATGTATTCACTATTGGTGGAGGAGAGGTATCTTGGAAGTCGTCCAAACAAACATGTATTGCCCGCTCTACAATGGAGACTGAATTCATAGCCTTAGATAAAGCCAGTGAAGAAGCTGAATGGCTCCGAAATTTCTTAGAAGACATTCCATTTTGGCCCAAACCATTGTCACCAATATGCATATATTGTGATGGTCAAGCGATAATTGGAAGGGCTGGGAGCGTTATGTATAACGGTAAATCTCGTCATATACGACGAAGACATAAAACCGTTAGGCAATTACTCTCTAGAGGAATTATCACAATTGAATATGTAAAGTCAACTGATAATGTGTCGGATCCACTTACAAAAGGCCTAACTAGAGAGGTGTTGAGAAATCATCAAGGGGAATGGGGCTATGGCCCAGAACAAGTCATTGTGGCGGTAACTCTACCTAGAAGGCTGGAGATCCCAAGATCTAGGTTCAAGGAGATCAAACAAAGTCACTAATGACGGTTCAACATTGTCAAATAAAATTTTAGTCCGTTCTCGTGATGAGACAATGTTCAGTACCAAGGATAAAGCACTAAGGCTTTTTAATGATTTCTAAATTTGATACGGGGTATATCAAATAGTGTATCTACAGGATGACACGTTTAGGAATCACCTATATAAGTGTGAAGTGTTAGCCGCTTCAAGGAGAGCTTTGTAAGGCCAGTTCTCTACGCACTTATGAAACCAGGCGGTGTTCATGGCTGAAACGAACACAACAATGAGAACCAAAGACGGTTAAGGGTTGATTGTGTGACTTATGGTTGTCTAGGTATAAACCAAAGATCAACGGTTCAAAGATATCAAATCTACCGATTGACCGAGTATATCCGACATAAGTTCACTACGGAAAGTTCAAAGGGAAACCTACTTATCCAGATGCGATTAATCCTTGCTTGCAAATCACATAGTTTTTCCATGCATACTTCCGTGATATAGTCATTCCCCATTCATGTGGGAGATTGTTGAGGTTTTTGTTATTTAAGATAAAATAGTCTTAAAATGAGGGTGAATGAGAAATGGAGTGAAAATGAATTTTTTGAGTAAAATTTTAAGTTTTCCCCTCTTGACAATGAGACATTGTCCCATATTGGAAGAGGAAAAGATTTTTGGTGGGTATATATATAATTGTTCTTCTTGTACCTCTTAAAGAGTTAAGAAGAAAGCAAGCCTCGCGCCATCGTCGCTCGCTCGGCTTCGGATTTGGATTTGGATTTGGATTTGGTCAAATGATTGAGTGATTGATTAATTTTTTGGACCAAATTTATTTGTTAATAGTAAATATTAACGTAAGATTATAGCAGCCGCCTAATGCTCTTCCCCCCATGGCCAAGTGCTTGCTCCACAGATGGCTCTACTTCAAGTGTTACAACCCAAATTCGCATATCATAGATCACGCCGTAAGTTAGTCGACGTAAATCCAAGAAGATATTATCTTTGAGACGATAATAAGTTAATCCTATTGGTCTTAAACGATACAAGGGTGTATAAGAGTGGTTAACAAGTATTTGACGTTAAACGAATCGAGGATGTTGTAACCTGTATTTTCGGGTAACACTAGAGGTGATTAATTGTCCCAAGAGGTCTTGTTTTAATGTATTTGAATCATATAATATCCGCATCATAAGTCTTGAAGTCAAGCGAGTTATGAAACAAAAGTCGATAAAAGTTGTCGCAACTTAGGTTTACAATTTTACTTAAAAATTAGGTCAAATGTTACTGCATTTTTCTCCCAATGTGCTTGGAATAATGGGGTGATCTACCTATAAAATTGAAGATCTATGAGTCTAGTTTTCAACGCATTAAACCGTTCATCGATACGATCTCGGAATAGAGAGATATTCGCGTTTTCGCGAGAGTGCACCAAGCTGCTCTCTATGGGGCCCACAAAGGCGGTTTAAGACATTTGGACATATATAAGATATCTCAACCCCGTTTTAAGTCATTATTTTTCAGTATATTCAGACCTTATAACCCTAAAAACATTCTCTCAAGGTTCTCTCATGATCCAAGACCCAAACAAAGGGCAAACAACACAAATCAAATGTCGGGAATCCCGTGGTGCTAGTAAGTTTCTTGTTCTTCTTGTTGTTGCTGATTTTTGTGTTGTTCCAGCTCGTGTGGGAGGTTGTTTTAAGTGCTTTATGTTCTGTAAATACACCTTCAAGTTTTTAATATCAACCCTAGGTGATTTCAAGTCTTCTAAAGTAATTCTAGTGCCGAAAAACCCGAATTAATTGCTAGTTTCGCTTCCTTGTTCTTGTGGCAGAATTGAAGGGATATTTCGTGGAAAATTAAGGTCAAATTGGAGTTGTTCTTTCTGTTTAAAGGTAAGGAGCCTCTTACTCTATATATATTTAATATTATCCATGTTTTGGCTAAGTCGTTGATGCTAGAACTTGTGAAATATATATCGAAAGGCTTGGTAGTAATGTTGTTAGTTGGTGGACTATTTTGGAGGCTCAATATGATTATTAATGATGTTGTTTGGGCCTGTTTGGTGGTTGTATTGACTTGTGTGAAGTCATATAAATAGGGGAGGTGCTGTCCGTTTCATCGTAAAATAGGTTGCGGTCGATACATAATAGTTACGACGCTTAAACGATAATGATAGTGTCATTTATCTTATTGTAGACTAAGGAGTCGTGACATTTGCATAGCTTGAGGTTGGGCAGTATATACAAGGTATGTGAGGCTATCCCCTTCATTCTTTTGCACGACTCCGATTGAACATAATGTAATGAACGAGCTCCCAAAGATACTCTACTCTTAGAAGCTAGCAGTACTTACATTGCTGCCCTTCTTATGAAACGATTGATATTGATGTTACTTCTCTTATTCTTATATTATCAATGTTGTTAGTAGTTCCTGATTCTTATAAGATTCTCGATGAAGAGTTAATCCTAATAACGTGTACGAAGGATACCGACCTTACGTCACTCCGAAAGGTTCAAAATGTGATTCCAATGAGTCCAGCATGCATCATATATATGTATCTATTTTACTCTACCGAGCCGCGCTATAGTTGGCCGGGTATGGCACCTATTGTGCAACCACTGATCAGTTGGGTTTTACCGAGCTCCACGTGGCCGAGTACGATTCTACCGAGCCCTATGATGGCCGGGTACGTTTTACCGAGCCTATTACGGCCGGGTACGATATGATGATGATGATGCCCACAAAGGCATATGTTTTAAAAGTTTATGTATATATATATGTATGTATCATGTATTTCATGTCAGTATCCCTCAGAGGTACCCAGATGTCACAGGTTGTATATTCCCTATCACTGTTTACATTATTGTTCTTACTTATGCTATTCTGCCTTACATACTCAGTACTTTATTCGTACTGACGTCCTTTTTATTTGTGGACGCTGCATGTCATGCTGCAGGTCCTGATAGACGGGTAGACGCAGCTCCCCCATCACAGTAGGCTATCCGGTTCAGCGTTATTGGCAAGATCCTTTCTCCGGACTTGCCGTGGTCTTGGTATGCATTTTTGTTATAGACATTATGGATATGTCGGGGCCCTGTTCCGGCAATGTTGTAGCACTTATGTTCTTTTAGAGGCTCATAGACAGGTGTCGACTCATGTATGGTTTGGAATGCCTTGTCGGCTGATTTTTTTTGTATAGTCTTTCATGGCACCATGGTAGCTCGTACCTTATATATAGTTTCTTGACAGTCTTGTCGTCCCCTGTTACGTATGTTCATGACATTATCTTTCATTGTTGGATGTTCATGATCCATGTCTACCATTTATATTGGTCTTGTCGGCCCTTAAAGATAATTAAGGAAGGTTAGATAAAATGTACGTTGGTGCTCGGCAAGTATGGCCCGGGTGCTAGTCATGACCCTCCAGTTGGGTCGTGACAAACTTGGTATCAGAGCAAGTCTTTCCTAGGGGTTGTCTATGAGCCGTGTCTAGTAGAGTTTTGATTATGGATGTGTAGCGCGCCACATTTATAATCAGGAGGCTACATGACATCTAGGGTTGTTACCTTCTTCCTAAATCTAGATCGTGCGTAGAGTTGAGTTGTAAGTGTTCATATCTAATATTCACCTTGCTTTCTTTTAGCGATGCCTTCGACTAGGATGCAAGCGATTAGTAAACGGCTTGATACAACTGTGGGAGAGGGTAACATTCAGGTGCCTCCAGCCAGAGCAGGCCAAAGTGAGGCTCAAAGTGAGATGCCATCTCATACCTCTCTGTCTCCTCCAAAGGATATTAGGAGGCACCCAGTACATCCAGTTCCTCCGTCTGGCACTATAGACCACGATATGCGCAGTGCGGTGCAATTATTGACTAGCTTGGTAGCTGCTCAGGCTCAGAGGCAGAATACCGGTGTTGCTGATAAACCGGTTAGTGCGAGAGTTCGTGATTTTATTAATCTAGACCCTCCAGTGTTTACCGGATCAGATCCTAAGGAGGACCCACAAACATTTATTGATCAGGTTCATCGTACATTGCGGGTTATGCCTGCTAGTGATACAGAGACAGTAGAGTTGGCTTCTTATCGGTTACGGGATTTAGCGGTTTTCTGGTATGATAGTTGGGAGAGATCTAGGGGTACGAACTCTCCTCCAGCCATGTGGAAGGAATTTTCTAAGGCCTTTCTTCGTCACTACATGCCAGTTGAGATACGACGAGCTAGAGCTGATAAGTTCTTGAACCTTCGACAGGGTAATATGAGTGTACGAGAGTATAGTATACAGTTTGATTCTTTAGCAAGGTATACTCCCCATATGGTGGCCAAGATGATTGATAGGGTGCACCTGTTCGTGAACGGGTTGGGACCACATCTGATAAATGAGTGCACAACAGCCTCCTTGGTAGAGGGCATGGATATTTCCCGTATTCAGGCTTATGCCCAGACCCTTTAGGATCATAAGTTATATGCTAAGCTCTCTAAATGTGAATTCTTGCTGAACTCAGTAGCATTCCTTGGCCATATGATATCTGATGAGGGTATTAGTGTCGACACTCAGAAGATCGATGCAGTGAAGAATTGGCCGAGACCTACAACACCGTCAGAAGTCCGCAGCTTCCTGGGGCTAGCAGGATATTATAGGCGGTTTGTAGAAGGGTTTTCCTCTATATCAGCACCATTGACTAAGTTAACACAGAAAGCTACCAAGTTCCAGTAGTCTGATGCTTGTGAACATAGTTTTCAGGAGCTAAAGAATCGATTGACATTTGCGCCAGTGCTCACTCTCCCAGAAGGAACAGAAGGTTATGTGGTATATTGTGATGCCTCAGGTATAGGTTTGGGGTGCGTATTGATGCAACGTGGGAAGGTGATTGCTTATGCATCACGACAATTGAAGAAGCATGAAAAGAATTACCCGACTCATGATTTGGAATTGGCTGCAGTAATATATGCTTTGAAGATATGGCAGCACTACTTATACGGTGTCCATGTTGACATCTACATAGATCACAAAAGTTTACAATACATCTTCAAGCAGAAGGAGTTGAATTTGAGGCAGCGTAGGTGGCTTGAATTACTGAAAGACTATGACGTCGAGATATTGTACCATCCCGGTAAAGCCAATGTTGTGGCAGACGCTCTCAGCCGTAAGTCAATGGGAAGCTTAATACATTTTGAGGCAGGTAGACAAGGGTTGACCAAAGAGCTTCACCAGCTGGCCAATATGAGAATCAGATTGTTGGACTCTGATGATGGAGGTGTTACTGTACAGAATACAGCAGAATCATCTTTGGTTGCCGAGGTAAAAGCACGGCAATATGAAGATCCTACCTTAGTAAGATTGAGAGAGGGAATTCATCAATGTAAGATTACAGCTTTCAAGATCGGAGGAGATGGGACACTGAGATACCAGGGCCGATTATGTGTGCCTAGTGTGGCAGGGTTGCGAGAGAAGATTATGATTGAGATTCATCAGTCCCGATATTCTATCCATCTTGGCTCGACAATGATGTATCATGACGTTAAGGAGTAGTATTGGTGGGACAACGTGAAGAAGTCTATTGCAGAATTTGTAGCCCAGTGTCCTAATTGTCAACAAGTAAAGATCGAGCATCAGAAACCCAGTGGATTGATTCAGAATATAGAGATTTCGACCTGGAAATGGGAGGTGATTAATATGGACTTCATTATTGGATTACCTCGCTCTTATCATAAGTTTGACTCCATCTAGGTGATAGTTGATCGACTTACAAAATCTGCCCATTTTCTACCAGTTAAGACAACTTACACGGCTGAAGATTATGCGAAGTTGTATATCAAGGAGATTGTTAGGCTTCATGGTGTGCCGGTATCTATTATATCAGACCGAGGAGCTCAATTTACGGCTAACTTTTGGAGGTCTTTTCAGAAGGGTTTAGGCACACAAGTAAATCTCAGCACTGCATTCCATCCGCAGACTGATGGACAGGCTGAACGTACCATCCAGACGCTGGAAGATATGCTACGAGCATGTGTTCTAGATTTTAAGGGGAATTGGGATGACCATCTGGCACTTATAGAATTTTCCTACAATAATAGCTACCATTCCAGTATTAAAATGGCCTCGTATGAGGCACTGTATGGGAGGAGATGTAGATCACCAGTTGGATGGTTCGAAGTCGGTGAGACAGAATTATATGGGCCAGATTTGATTCACCAAGCCATTGAGAAGGTGAAACTAATACAAGAGCAGCTGAGGACGGCACAAAGCAGGCAAAAATCTTATTCCGATGTCCGACGTCGTGATCTGAAATTTGGGGTTGGTGATTGGGTTTTCCTGAAGATCTCGCCGATGAAGGGTGTTATGCGTTTTGGGAAGTAGGGTAAGTTGAGTCCACGGTATATTGGGCCGTACAAAATTCTTCGACGAATTGGACAGGTTGCTTACGAGTTAGAATTGCCATCTGAATTGGAATTTGTTCACCCGGTATTCCATGTATCTATGTTGAGGAAATGTATTGGAGACCCTTCTCGGGTCGTCCCTATCAAAGATGTACAAGTTACAAAGGATCTATCATATGATGAACTGCCAGTGACTATATTAGATCGACAAGTCCGCAAGCTGAGAACAAAGGATGTAGCTTCCGTGAAAGTATTATGGAGGAACAAGAATATAGAAAAAATGACATGGGAAGCAGAAGAGGAGATGAAGTCCAAATACCCTTACCTATTCCAGAGTGAAAATAACGAGGATACCGGGGGAAAGAAGGACGCATTATAAGGTGAAACGGCTCTATGAGGTAAGCAATAGCTTGTGAATACTCTTTTTTAATACAAAATGGTGATATGCAGATAACGTACATATCCATAATGCTTTGTATAGTCTTGTATGGCCATAGGTTGGGTTTAACTGCTTGCAAGTTTGGCTAGTGTCCATTTTATAAGGGAAACTCAGCCGAAAATCTCCATCGGAATCCACGATGAGTTAGACACCCCATAAACCCTTACATTCGAGGACGAATGTTCTTAAGGGGGAGAGGATGTTACAACCCAAATTCGCATATCATAGATCACGCCGTAAGTTAGTCGACGTAAATCCAAGAAGAGATTATCTTTGGTAGTTCCTGATTCTTATAAGATTCTCGATGAAGAGTTAATCCTAATAACGTGTACGAAGGATACCGACCTTACGTCACTCCGAAAGGTTCAAAATGTGATTCCAATGAGTCCAGCATGCATCATATATATGTATCTATTTTACTCTACCGAGCCGCGCTATAGTTGGCCGGGTATGGCACCTATTGTGCAACCACTGATCAGTTGGGTTTTACCGAGCTCCACGTGGCCGGGTACGATTCTACCGAGCCCTATGATGGCTGGGTACGTTTTACCGAGCCTATTACGGCCGGGTACGATATGATGATGATGATGCCCACAAAGGCATATGTTTTAAAAGTTTATGTATATATATATGTATGTATCATGTATTTCATGTCAGTAGCCCTCAGAGGTACCCAGATGTCACAGGTTGTATATTCCCTATCACTGTTTACATTATTGTTCTTACTTATGCTATTCTGCCTTACATACTCAGTACTTTATTTGTACTGACGTCCTTTTTATTTGTGGACGCTGCATGTCGTGCTGCAGGTCCTGATAGACGGGTAGACGCAGCTCCCCCATCACAGTAGGCTATCCGGTTCAGCGTTATTGGCAAGATCCTTTCTCCGGACTTGCCGTAGTCTTGGTATGCATTTTTGTTATAGACATTATGGGTATGTCGGGGCCCTGTTCCGGCAATGTTGTAGCACTTATGTTCTTTTAGAGGCTCATAGACAGGTGTCGACTCATGTATGGTTTGGAATGCCTTGTCGGCTGATTTTTGTTGTATAGTCTTTCATGGCACCATGGTAGCTCGTACCTTATATATAGTTTCTTGACAGTCTTGTCGTCCCCTGTTACGTATGTTCATGACATTATCTTTCATTGTTGGATGTTCATGATCCATGTCTACCATTTATATTGGTCTTGTCGGCCCTTAAAGATAATAAGGAAGGTTAGATAAAATGTACGTTGGTGCTCGGCAAGTATGGCCCGGGTGCTAGTCATGACCCTCCAGTTGGGTCGTGACATGCATGCTCCACCATGGAGGGTGGAGGGTCGTTCATCTTCAAAGCTGACTGCTATAAATATGTGCAGCAGCTGTTGAAGAAAAGAACACACCAAAAACTGAAAACGCTCAACTTTGGCTATACATTGCACTCCTTCCTCTCAGCATTTCCATACGATTTTCTGAGTTTCTACTCCTTTGTTCTGCATTGTTTTAACTTCAAACAAAGCAACTGTAAGTGTGATTTGCTACCGAATTTTGTATTTGCTGAAACACTAGGGTTTGAAGTACCGCTACACCAGTGTGTGATTCGTTCTATCCTGGGAGGAAATAATCCATAACCTTGGGGTACTAGGAGGGGATTAAATTTCTTAAGGAAACACTGTGAATTCAGTGGGCTCGAATTAATTACTGTTTCATTACGATAACTTATATTTTCCAGAATTATTATTTACAAATACAGCAATATTGGCGGGACTAACAACTACTACTACAACATTATTTATGGTATATCCTCTACAGTTTATGTTGATTGGATTTGATAGGGGATCCCTATGAGGTGTAATACGAAATTTAAATTATTGGATTCTAAAATTAATAATTTATAAATGTTATAATTTTTTAATTAAACAAATAATATAAAGCTTGAACCAAACTTATTGGCTACGGAATCCATAAATTAAATTGCGCCCGTACTTGGATCTTTGGTCCTAAAAAACATGTAGTGAATAATATGATCGCGCAAATGTTCACAGATAGGTTTCATCCCTCAGTGTTAGTGGTTCTTAAATCTGCTGACCCCACTTGGCTAAAGAATTGACAATCATGTTCGTTAATTTCTTGTTTTTTTCCTTAAAATAAAAAAAGACTCTCATGTCATGTCCCTTTGAAACCGCTTGCATTCGTCGACTTCTGTTCCGTTTGATTCAACAAATTATTTATTGTTTTTCCAAACTTTCTGTTCCTATAAAGCCCACAAATAAATGGTTTTTACTCTGTACAATTCAACAAATTTTCCTCTCCAATACTTGTCCTAGTCAGTATTTTAAAAATTCTTTTTCTCTCTTTTCTGAAATAATATCTGTAATGGATAGATCACAGCTTCATATTGCTATACTCTCAAGCCCTGGAATGGGTCATTTAATCCCAGTTCTAGTCTTAGGCAACCGATTAGCCGCTCACTATAACATCAAAATTACAATTCTTGCTATCACAACCAGCTCTTCTTCAGCAGAAACTGAATTTCTCAAGAAATCCACTCTCACCAATGAGAAAAAAACCATAGAAATAATTCCCATTCCTTCAGTCGATATTTCCCACCTAATAAATTCCAGCACTAAAGTTTTCACTCAATTGCGACTATTGGTCCGCGAAGCCTTGCCCAAAATTCATTCCACTATTGCTTCCATGACTCATCGTCCAGATGCTTTAATTGTCGACATTTTTTGCACACAAATATTGCCAATTGCTGAAGAATTTAACATTCCTAAGTACGCGTATCATCCTACTACTGCGTGGACATTAACGTTAGCTATATACTGTCAAATTTTTGACAAAGAAATTGAGGGTGAATATGTTGATCTTAAAGAGCCTTTGAAAATTCCAGGTAGCAAAGAACTACGACCTGATGACGTAGTGGATCCATTACTGGATCGGAGTGATCAGCAGTATGAAGAGTATTTGAAGCTAGGAATGGAATATGCAGCTTTTGATGGAATCTTGATTAATACTTGGGAAGATTTAGAACCTGAGACTATTAAAGCACTTCGAAATAATGAGAAGTTGAGATCAATTCTAAAAGTGCCGGTTTTTCCAATCTACCCAGTTGGTCCCTTGAGGAGAACAGTTGAAACAAATGAACCTGACGAGGTAATGTTAGAATTTGTTTAAACATAAATAGAAAATTAAAAAAATTTGAATTAAAATTTGTGTCTTAATATTAAAGTGGTTTTTTCTTCCATATAAATATATTGTTGTTTACTCCGCAGAAATCTTACATCTACTATCAAACTTTTTCTCTCTTCTCCTCCAAAAACACACTCTTTCTTCTCCAAATTTCTGTTTTAATACCATAAATATTCTTGTTTCCTAATTAGAATTTCTTTACTAGTATTTGTTTAGTGTAGATATATATTTAAATGGCTCTTTCATATATGTCCACTTACGTCTTGTTTGGATGGTTGTTACCCATTGTATCGTATTGTATTGTTATCCCAAAACAATATTTGTTTTAATTGTTTAGTTAAAATTGGTTGTATTGTATTGTTAAATTCATTGTTCCGGGGCAATGAAAAGTAATCATTTTTTGAAACAACCGATTTGGTGTGGTGGATTTTTTCCTATTTTTCTTTCCAATTATGCCATAACTTATTATTTTAGAATTATATTTTACTCTTTACCTTATTTTTAAACTCCAAATCTCCCGCCTTTAATCTACTTTGTCTTCGTACTTTTTCTTTTTCCTTCTGCAGCTTACTATTCCCAACTCCAACGTCAAAGGTAGTAAGAATAGGTTTTTTCTTTTTGTTTCTTTTTCTCCTACTTTGATTTTAACTCCAATTCTAATAACTTTAATTACTTATTTATCTTCATTCCTTTGTTCTGCCAAGTGCACGGTCTTCGTTCGTTTCTCTAACATCGTTCTTTGTTATTATTATTTTTTAATGATAGTTAATCATTGATTTTAGTAGAAAGGGATTTTCTTAAATTATTTTTATGCGTAATTCTTGATAAATTTAATATTTAAAATAATTAAGGGTATTTTAGTAAACTTATCAGTTACAGTACAATGCGATACAGTCAAACCAAACAACAAAATGTTATTTAACAATAGCAAACAATACAATCTATCCAAATATTGTATTCATAAAACTATACGATACAATACAATACATTATGAAACGATGGATAACAATGATCCAAACAGAGTGTTAAACTATTTTCATTTGATCTCGTAGAAATCTCGAAAAGAAGAGGAAGTCAAATTTAAGGAAAATATTTCTAATTTAACATGTTTCACACTTAAATTATTTATTTTTTCTTCACTCGTATTTACCAACAAGTGATTCAATCGCTAGAAAATCAAAATCATGAGTCAATTCCATATGTATAGTGTTATATTTACGTATTTCAAACCCTAATTCTTTAATTCATTCATATTTTTCAACAAGTGATTCAGTAATTAGACAAGCAAACTCTGGAGTCAGTTCATACAATATATTAGTGTTATTTAATGTGTTCCATGTCTAAACTATTTGTGTTTTTTGTTCATATATTTACCAATAGGTTATTGAATGGTTAGACAAGCAAAATAATAAGTCAGTTCTATTTGTGTCATTTGGAAGTGGTGGAACACTTTCAACTCAGCAAATGACCGAGCTTGCATGGGGTTTAGAATTAAGCCAACAGAAATTTGTTTGGATTGTACGTCCCCCATCTGACGGTGATGCAGATAGTGCATATCTAAACTCTGCCGGAAAAGAGACACGTGGCATGCCGAAATACTTGCCGGAGGGGTTTCTAACTAGGACCAAAGATATAGGCTTAGTAGTGCCTATGTGGGCCAAACAAGTCGAAATTTTGGGGCACTCGTCAGTGGGTGGATTTTTGACACATTGTGGATGGAATTCAACGGTGGAGAGCTTAACAAATGGTGTTCCTATGATTGCATGGCCATTATATGCTGAACAAAAAATGAACGCTGCCCTGTTGACGGAGGAGCTAGGGGTGGCGATTCGGCCGGCAGTTTTGCCGACGAAGAAATTGGTGAAGAGAGAGGAGATAAAGGGAATGGTGAGAATGTTGATGTACACAAAAGAAGGAAAGACTATAAGGGAAAAGGCTCAGAAATTAAAGATGAGTGCGGAAAACGCACTAAGTGTTGGAGGTTCATCTTACAATTCCATTTGTGAGCTTGTGAAGGATATTCAGAGTAGATTGTTATAAGTCTGTTATTTCTTTGTGAAATCTTTTGCTTTTTTCAAATAAATTGCCTTTTATGCCTGGAGGACAGGAGGAGTAGTTGATAACCGACCATTAGCAGTGTACTAATAGTGATACTTAATTTGTTAAATTTTTCATGAAATCCAACACCTTAATTATAGTAGTAATTATCTTGAATAGAGGGAGAGATTTCTGTCTCAATAATGTATACAATCCGTTGTTTTCATTCTGTCAAACCATCAATTTACTTCATTTAATTTGCCTATTCGTGGAGGGGGGCTAAGGGGAGAGAACGCAACTGGGGCCTGCATGTTTGCACTTCAACTTGCTTCTTCACATTTTCTTTCTATTTTTTGACTTGTAGTAGAACTCTACTTGGATGTCTTTGTCAAGAATTAGCTAGTGGTACACTTGTAATTTGATTGTCAGTGGAAAACATTATATCTCATGATCAACATCCACGGCTAGAAAACTGTCAAAAAACATCCACTACATAACGACCGGAAAGGAGGTAAATTGGTGTCAATGAAAATATTTCTCACAAAGATACCGATTACCGTAGGTCGGAAATAGGGGTCCCATAGTAACAAAAAAACAAAAAATCCGACCGATGTCGGACGGAAATTGGTCAATCTTTGACCAAGAAGACCTGGCCATACTTGCCTATTATCTACTAAAATAAGTTTAATTTAAAATTTTCAATTATACCGACCGAAATCGGTCGAAAAGTTAATACCTACCGAAATCGGTCGAAAATTTGAAATTATTTTTTCCCGCCCAGGGTCAATTATTTTTTTAAAATAACCGACAGATTTCGGTCGGTATTATTGTTAGATTATTTGTTATTTACAATATCTACATATATTTAACAATACACACACTCATATATACACACACACATAATGTGTGTGTGTGTGTGTGTGTGTGTGTGTGTGTGTGTGTGTGTGTGTGTGTGTGTGTGTGTGTGTATATATATATATATATATATATATATATATATATATATATATATATATATATATATATATATACATGTTCGTGCCTCGCACGAAATATTTTATGCCATATTACAAAACGCGTAACAAAATTATAAACTTTCACTTACCTAAAAATTCTAATTAACTTAGGTACTTATTACTGAATATGTATAAAGTTCAATACTTAGTTCCTCAAAACAAAACAAAAAATATGTTTTATAATTCGAACAACTCATTAATAAAATTTTGACAACAATATTAGGACAAAATGGAACTAAACATTATGAGAGTTATGCTAAAAGTAGTAAAATCCTTTTAAAATCCAAATTATAAAGATCTTATTTTGCTTCAGTTTTGTAACTATTCCTAATAAATTTAATTTCAGTATTTTTGAAAATATCTGACTATATAAAATTGAATTAACTTCCACTTAATTGGAATGTATGTACTCTACGTTTACCTAGAGGAAAGTTTAGTATATTTAATCTTAGATTTCTAATTTTACTTAAGTAATTAAAGGATAATCTTTAGTTGAATTTAAAGTCGTAAATATTGGATAAACTTTTTATAAGACAATCTTATCCAACATGGAATTGTCTTTAGAGGGAACTAAGCTTTGAAAACACATAAACATCGATCGCCGTGATATATTTTTTTACGAAATTTTTTAATTTGATATATGTAACTATAGTTTCAACATTAAATAAATACCTATTGAACGTAAAAAGCATAAAGCATAGGAGTAAGTATAAGCTCTTTGATCATTCAAATTTATAGCTTGTTTGGCCAAATTTTTGAAAAGCCAATTTTCTTTAAAAAGTGTGTATTTAAGAGAATTGAGGTGTTTGATCAAGTTTTAGGGGGAAAATTATCTTTGAATAGCCGCAGAAGCTGATTTCAAAAGGTTAGAAACAATTTTAAAACTTAGCCAAACACAATTTGACGCTCTAATATTGAAAAAAATACTTTTTAAATTACCAAGCTAAACATAAATTATTTTTATTTAAAAGTACTTTATCAAAAAGCTCTTTTAATAAAAAAAAATACTATCCAAAATAAGTAAATTTTGAATGCTTTATTAAACAAACTATATTGTTTAATTTGTTTCCCAACAATATAGGTCAGAAAGCAGACCAAACACAATAACTGAGAAACATACAAAATTATTCATTAACGTCAAATTTGTTGACGCTAAACCAAATCAATATCAATTACCAAAAAAAAAAAAAAAAAAAACCAAATCAATATCCAAAAAGGAAAACAAAAGGCAAAAGAGAGCTAAAAATAACTTCAAGAACTTTGCCATGTTTTGTCTGAAACACCCTAAAAAGATTGGAGATGAATAGTGTGGAATAATAACTTTTTTTAAAAAGTACTTGGCTTATCCTTTCTCTACATGAATTGATGTAATATATTTAATTTTCATACAAATTGGAGAACCAAAAATCAAGCGTACAACATGCATATTGCTATCCATAAAGAATAATGATACTATACATTGAACCATATGCATATTGGCGGTAAGTACAATAGCAGTCCAAAACGAATTAGAATTTTATATCCAAATGTAGTTTAAATCGAATAAGAAGTTTCTGTGTATAATATTTTGAAATTTACAATTTCATCTTTTTTAACTTGGTTCATTAACAAATATTTTAATTTTTTAAGGGCATAAGAGTCTATCAATATAACGGGAATATTTTTGTCGTTCAACATTTAGCGTAAATTATTCGTGTTTTTATAATAATATAGATATATCGTGGCTATGCCATGGGAACTGTACTCATAGTCACAATGATTTAATAATCGCGCCTAAAGCAAACTACGAATATTTATAATTTGTTTATTTAAATTACCATGAGATTATTGGTGAAGCTATTGAATTATGGGTAACAAATTCACATGGAAAAAATACAAACCTGTATCCAACCCCAAATTATTTATCCATGTATAGTTAACTAACTAACAAAATCAAAGATCAGCTATATGAAACCATGGACAACTAACATTAACAGAACTATACTAACAGAATGTGGAAGCATTTTTGAAATAAGGCCACAATAACAAATTAAAATAAACTAAAGCTACTGCTCATGCTTTCTATCACAAGAACCAAACGAAATATCATACAAATTAGCAAAATAAAAGGTGTAGTAACGAGAGAGTGGGCCTTTAAGCCAAATAATTTTTCATGACTTGATCTAGTAGACAACTCCAAGTGAGATTTACAGTAGAGTAAAGCCGACAAAACTTGAGCGGCGAACAACAAAAATAGCTTGGACGCCTTTGACCGGAAACTCGAACGGCAACCTCGATTCTTCATTCTCAACCCAATTAGCTTGAAGCTGGAGGGAAACGACGTCGTCCTCGACAGAAACGACATTGACGTTACCACCATCAGAAATGAGATAAGGGCAAACGTCTTAGTTCTTTTGAGGAAAAAGGAATTTGGATTCTAGGACTTAGAGTGGAAGTTCCGGCTTGTATATGGAAGATCAAATCTGGGAGATGCCCATTGTTGGTGCTATATATACCGTTGCTCTGTTCTATTTTTCAGCTAGGTGGTGGGGTGCTGAAGCTTTTGGTTTTTTTTTAGGAATTAGCTTGGCAAAAGTTTTTTTTGGATTTAGGCACAAAGATCACCATGGGGGGGGGGGGGGGGGGGTTGGCTGGATTTCTTTAGGGGTGTAGGAAATTTGGAAATTCAAAGGTAAGGTAGGGTTTGGCTATAATTGAGTATAAATATGGGTGTAAAAATTGACATAGCCATTAGATTAGGGCGAATAGATGGCTAAGATTAAATCTTGCACTTAAGTGGGCTAATGGGTTGGAAAGAATGTGTCTTTGTCTGAAACTATTTTTTTGTATTTACTTTTAATTTTTAAATACTAAAACAATAAAATTAAACTAATAAAGTGGTAATAAAAATGAATTAAAAATCTATAATAACACAAGTAAATATTTAAAATACTACAACTAACTTAAAAATTATGCGGGTCAAAAATTACGTGCTTACAAAAATCAGTGACCCGAATGGGATGTTTTTTTGTATTTTTGCTCATGGTGCAGTACTTTTATTTCCTTTTATGCTTTGTGGATGACTCTTATCAATGATAATCAACTGCTTTTGCTCTAATTATTTGTTGATGCTTCTTGGATAACTAATATCCTTAGATTGATAAGTGATACTTGATACCATGATTGCATTTGAAGTAGCCTAAATGGCCATGAGTAAGATTTACTAAAATCTGGTTATCTAACATAATTATGTAACTTTTCGATGATGCCAAAAGGGAGAAGAAAAGTTATGCTTTTTACTTTGGACTGTAATGTTTATAACCTAATGAACCTGGTCCTTGATGATTTGTGACTTTAAAATGAAAATTGTTCTAACATTGAGTTGATGTTGAGCTGAGTTGAAACAAGTTTCATGCTTATGAAAAGCACATAGTTTGTCATCATCAAAAAGGAAAATTTGTTTGCCTAAGTAAGTTTTGATGATTGACAAAAGAAACTCATGCATGAACCAGGTCCATACATAGTGTCCACAGACACAGGCAGTGCTTATAAAAAGTACAAAGTTTGTCATCATCAAAAAGGAAAATTTGTTGGCCTAAGTAAGTTTTGATGATTGACAAAAGAAACTCATGCATGAACCAGGTCCATACACAGTGTCCACAGACACGGGCATATTCAAGCACAAGGCATGCACGTGAATAAGATAAGTTTAAGTTGGTATATCTGATATCTCCTGAACGAAAAAGTTGCATAATTGATAAGGAGCAGGACTCCTTACTTGAAGAGAACTCTATCCAAGATAAGGAAGGAATTAGAAGTTAAAGATAACTAGAACTCTTCCACAAAGGAAGAGTAAAGCATTAGAACTCTAGTTAATCCTTATTCTACTAACTCTATAAATATCAGTTTTGTTCTCTTCTACAGGTGACGCACAAATGCTGAAGTTAATCAATAATTAAGAGAAAATAGCAAGGCATTTTGCGAGCAATTTATGTGTGATTCAACTGTGCGAACCTGAAACTACATGAACCAGATAGAAGAACCAGTTCCAAGTGTTTGTCTTTTATTCTAGTTTCATTGTAGTAGGGCTTTCAAGTTGTATCTTTCAACTATTTCTAGAAGCATTTGTACTAGGTACTCTGAGTGTATTGTTCAAGTTAGAGTTAACTTGAAATTGTCGCAACAACCTGTCTCAACAGCCTGAGGCTGGTTGCCACAGAGGGTTAGAGGTAATCCTTAGATTTACAAGAGTTTTGTAAACGTTATTTTTTGGCTTAGTGATTTAGTGAAGTGTTGGAAAAAATGCTACTAGGTAGTAGGTCGTGGTTTTTTCACCTTTTGAGCTAGGTATTTTCCACGTAAAAATACTTGTGTTCTTTACTTTATGCATTTATTATTTTGCAACTATAGTATAAGGAACACATAGAAGAACCAGGTCCTTCAATAATCTGTATACCAGAAAAATTGGACACCACACAAATCATCCTCTCTTGTGTGGTATTGAAGTATAAAACATCATCACTATTAAATGCCGCAATCTAAATTGGAATAAGAGTTGGAATGCATGCAGAAAAACAATGAATAAGCAGGAGTAGTTGTATGATTTCCCTCCGGAAGTTAGGGCCAGCTATACGGAGGTTTGGATTTAACTTATATACTCGCACTGTTTAATTTTTTTTTACATTAGATCAATATATTTTAATCGGTTATACCACGTTATTGAGTATATTTCAGGTTACCAATTAGGAAAATTACAGGCAATTATATATGTTGTTACATGTGATCTTAACTTAATAGCATAAAAAAACTTTAAATCGTGAGTGTACACAAATTAAATTCATGTATTTTTTTCCTTCTCAAGAAACGTTTAGGTTAACTACCTTTGTCATCTACAGTTTTAGCACTAATTGTTTAAAACGTCCTTCTCAGATTACATAGAGCAACTATAGGCATATGATTGGATTAGACCATTTATCATTAAAATTAAAAATCATGCTTTAATCTAATAGGTAGATCTGGTGTTCGATACTTGTCCTTTCATATTTCAACTTACTCTTTTGTTGGGTAATCAGTTTTCTACTGTGAGAAGGAATGGGAAATGGTGGGGGACAATATGAGTGATCCACAAGAGTGGAATAACCGTGCACATTACAAAGACAGACACTAAAGTTCAACGTTGGAGAACTAGAAATATATAGTAATATTTTGTCCCAAATCAACTAATATATAGTATTATTTAGTTTCTCCAATTTTTTCAAATAATAATTGTTAGGGATATAGTAGATATGTCCTTAATCCAATCTCATAATTGATGATTTGAACATACTTTTGTGAACGTTATTTCATATAAAATATATATATGGCATCTAATATTCTTTTATCATAGTTATTATTAGTTGTTTGATTAACTTGATAAGGTCCTTGATTAAATTTTGAGACTTGTCAGTGTGATGGAGATCATGATAATGAGAGTGAAGTTTCTTATAATTTAATCTAAGTTTGTTCTTGATCATAGGATTATTAATTTGGATATTAGTAATCTGGTTCGATTAATATTTATGTGATCGTCTTTATAGAATAAAGATTAGTTGATCTCGTTAACTAATTCACATAGATAGATGATGCATATAGAGATATAATCATTGAACCATGATCACGCCCAACTATACCTTATAAAAAGGACTAAGCGGTCGTTGCAAATATAATTCGGTTTACAAGTCTCGAGTCGAATCCCACAGAGAACTAAGGCTTAGCTACAGTTGTTCAATATTGTTCAGAAACACAAGTCCAAATAATTTTCTAAATTATAAAGACTGAGATTTATATTTTTAATTAATTAACTAACAAATATTATAAAGCAATAAAATTATCAACTAACAAGGGTGAAATTGGAGACAAGGAGGTCTAGAGTTATGATTTCTCCAATTATCGGAATCCTTCCCGTTACGCCTTCTATAACTTCACATAAGTATTCTCTACCGATCGTGAGTACTTTGGGTGTCGTAGCTCTATCTGGAGTAACTACCATAATTTACTAGACGTATTCTCTCGAACTACGCTAGCTGACACTAATTCACTGCTCATTACGATCGCACCAAGGTTTTGTTATCTCTAATTCCACCTTTAAACCCTCTGTATTTATCTCTCACATACGTTAGGAGTGATCTTATTCAACAACTACCTAAATGTGTACTCTCTCTCTAGCAATATACATACTAAATAGGCACAGTTAATTGATGGACATTCAATCAACAACAATAAATACGTAGTTGAACAAGTAGAGGAATCCAACGGCTCAATTATATAAAAACATAACAAGAATTTATCCTACAAAAGGTTCTATTAAAACTCTAGATAACAAATTAGCTATTCATAATAGTATGCAAAACTACAATACTAGAATTCATAACCAATAATGAAAATAGGAAGAAGGAAGTGAAAAACTCATAGAAGAATTCACCTTCTTGCTCCTAGCGTGTTCTTGCATCCTTAGGCCGAATCCCATCTCCAAAAACATCCTCCTTGGTGGAGTCTGACCCTCAAAAATGGCTCCCTTGTGCTTGGCAGCCTTTTTCTTCTTCAAAATCGTGTCCAACCCTAGAATAACTCATTTGGGGAGTATTTATGTCAATCCCCGATCCAAATCCGGGTTGGGGTCTTTTTAACCCGCAACTTTAATTACCGTGTTATGGACCTCGCGAAGCCTGGTCTATAGCGCGGTCGACCTGGCTATAGACCTCGCGAATCCTGATCTATAGCGCGGTCGACCTGGCTATAGACCTCGCGGAGCCTGGCCTATAGCGCGGTCGACCTAGCTATAGACCTCGCAAAACCTGGTCTATAGCACGATTTGGATATTTGATGCTTTTGTGCTCTTTTCTTGTATTTTTGTCCTCTTTTTGTGCAACTTTCGTTCGACGATTCCTTCCGATGTTCCTACACATAAAACAACCCAATTTAGCTCAAATGCCGCACAATAACGCATTAGAACAACAAAATTTAGGGTGAGTAATGTGCTAAAAGTATAGCATTTTGGCCTCACATCACCACCCCACACTTAAACGTTGCTCTTCCCCGAGTCAACCACTAATTCCTAGAGCACTTTTATTCTCTTTTAGCACATCTGAAGCACACCATACCTATGACTATGGTTGATAGCAACAATTAAACTTTAGCATATGCCTTCAAGCTTCCCTTTACTTTATGCCATACTTCAAATCTTTATTCAACAAAAGGACAACATGTTTCTAACAATCCTAACCTCACAAACCGATTCAATATCACAATGCATTCGTGGCTTGAACACTTAACATCATAGAAAAATCTAATAACGTCACATATCCCTTGCGAAATCATGTTCCCTCACAACAAGAACAAGAGAGTAAGTTGAATCCACACATTCGAATCAAATACTCAAATATATTTTAAGGACTCACATATATCAAAGAAAGCCCTCACTCTCACAAAGAAGTCACATGCATGCACAAAGTACCATAGGCTGGCCGATTATGTAAACCTCTACTAACGTAGGTTTGCTCGATCTAAAATCAATTAGGACATTTTATGGATGTAATGTGGCATAAAGGAAGGGTAAGATATATTTTGGATTAGTGGTTCATCCTCCCAAACACTTTAACACATCACATAATAAACTTTAAGCGCAAATTCTTCAATCCAAGTGCAATTTCACAAACAATTTCATCCCCAAAGTATTTTCACTTTCTTTAAGCACTACTTTAATTAATACACACTAGCAATGACAAGATATACTTATTTTCCTTTGCTACATATTTCTTTTCTTTTCAACAATACTCGTTTTTTTTCTTCTACCATTCCCGTTAGTGGTGTATTCCTTACAATACAAGTGCACCTTTCTTTCTTTCATTGGTTCCATTCAAAATCCACCCAAGTTATATCCTTACTTATTTTACCGCTCATTTTACAATTAAAATTCTTTAACAGGTAAAAAGATCAAAACAATAATAATTAAGAACAAAGGGGTATAGGCTTGTAATGTGATTTCCAAATAAAAGTTCATAGGCTCAAAAGGGTTGACTAGGGATAATTTTTATTGTGGTAAGCATTAAGCTCAAAAAAATCAAAGAAAGCCTTTTCAAACCGAGCAAAACCTAAAATTTCGCTTCAACTCACATGCCGGGCAAGTTCTAGACTCTAATGCAATAACATAGACTATACAATTTCTTACCACACATGGCACTTGATTCACTAAAGAAGGTTCCATTCCAATTCTCAAACAATTACAAGTATTCACGAAGCCACAAAATCTTAAGCATTAAGCACAAAGTGACACAAGCCAAGAAAACGAGATATAAGTGTTAATAAACATGCTATATAACTCAACAAGGCATCATAAGCAACTTCAAACCACATGGAAGGTAATACATATACTAGAGACTAAATATGCTACTATCAAACAAGTCAAAAGGACGCCTAAAAATTTCATCTTCTTTTTTTTATTTTCTAAATCCTAATCTACTCTAAAAATATAAAAAATAAAAACTACTACCCGGTTCAATTACATCCCATGAAAAAGAACTGAGGCACAAAGAAAAACCACGAGGGAATATTACTATCTAAAATAATAAAAAGACATATTTTTTTGTTAGACTTAAGTCCCTCAAGAAAGCTGCCTAAGAGATCCATCGTCGGGAAAAGTCCAGTCATTTTTCATTTTTTTTAAAGGGAAAGACGAAGCTAAAAAGTATCATTTGTAAATATTAAACACACAAACTAATTAGTTTATCTAATATTTACAAATGACAGAGAATACCTTCCACCCCACACTTAGTTCATGCATTGTTCCCAATGCATATATAAATTCATAAGCACAAAAAATAATATGTAAGGTGGTAGGAAAAACTCCCTGATCATTCATCGTCATCTCCCTCATCGTCGAAGGCTCCATCTGCAGCTGTCCATTCGTCATCCGTTGCTCCCTCCTCAACATCATCATTCGTACCTACATAAGTGGATGTTCCTCAGTGATAAAGCATATGAATCAATTCAAAACATGGTCTTGCGACCCCACACTTAAGAGCTCACGATATGATGTTCAACCATTTTGAGGCTACTCAGACTTCACCTCTTGAATTTTAGCATGAGAATCAAGCAATGGCAAAAGGATGTTTACTGTAATTGCGATACATATAGCTACCGGTGAACCACCTAAACTTGCAATTTAGAGTGGTGCAAGGTGACATAGCACTAGTATAACAATCTCGGAGATTAGAACTCCATTTGGGCAAAGAATGCCTTTGAGTCATTTCGACAAACACTTAGCCTGCACTAGTGTTATCAAAGTGGTTGTAGAGATAAGGGATTGCCTCACCCTCCCCAAATCGGCTTGGGGATTTCATGTTGTCGCCTTTGTACCCAACATCAATACCAATCCTATGGGATTTATGGGATTAGGGCGAGCAAGCACATTCTTGCTATGAAGATATACCCAAAAGTGGTGGAATTGCATTCTTTAAATCAATTAAAATTTGACAAAGAAAAGAGTTAGAAACATACCTTAGATGCTTAGGAGGAATGCAGTGTTCTTCAATTGATGTCTCGAGTGAATGAAGGAGATGATGAGTGAATGTCTTCAATGGAATTTGTGTGTGAAAGGGAAGAGGAAAAAGGGACATGCAATGTATTGTGTTAAGTGAGGTGTGTGTTTGTGTAGTGTTTTGATATAAAGAAGTTAGAAAACAAAACTACAAAAAATTAAAACTTTACATTACCTGGCAACGCGAGCTCATAACGAGCTGAGAACAAGGCGACGCGAGCTCCTTAGCAAGCTGAGAACCAGGCATCGTGAGGGTTGCCGCGAGGTCTATTATTCCTTAGTCTTTTTGGCATAGGGTAGACTTCGAGTTCTGGAACGTACTCATGTGATTTTTATTCCGTGTTGTGCTCGACTCCAAGCACAATGACATCCCAAAGTGCTTTGTTACCTGTTCAAACCAAAACTTAACTCAAACTTGTTAGTGAGTAAAAACAAAGAGAAAATTCTAGGTAAGCTAAAATAAACTACGAATTGAGTTGCCTCCCAACGAGCGCCCGATTTAATGCCGCGGCACAACGTGAATCAATTTTACCATTTTTCTCTCACTTCGAACTTATAAATTAGACCCCAAATTTTGCTTCAAGCTTATGATTATGCTTCTGGGTGGTGGAATGAATCTAACTCGACCAAGGAAACAATGTAGTGTTCTACATTTCTTGGCCTTTAGATGAGGTGTATAATCTCGACTTTCTAGCAAGAAGAATTCCAGAATGTAGTCACCTTGTTCCTCATTCCTTGACTCCTCAAGTGGCTCGGATGACTCTATTTCTATATCATCATTCAAACACAATGTGAAAAAATACTTTGAGTGTGGACCAATGCGCTCAACTACATGAACATTGGGATTGTATACATCCTCAACACCGATGACACTAGAGTAAACTAAATATATATATCCCCAATATCCTTGGTTGACTCTAGTATCTCTTCTACAATACTGGCATCCTCAAATTCTTATTTGATTGATTGTTGGTGTTCTACTATGGACCCATCTATTGGTACCTCAATTTCTGCATCTAATGCATGCTCCTTTTGGCTACTATCCACAATATCAGCCTGTTGAGCATTAAATGCGTCAACTAATTGACACACATGTACCTCCAGGTTATGAATAGTTGCATCTTACCTTTGGATAGTATCACATAGCATTTGTATTTGCAGTTGTTTCTCATTACTTTGTTCCATGAAAAATTTTAACATATCTTTAATCTCCTTTATGTCAGCTTTCCTGGGTTCTTTGTTCCTATTAACTTCACCAAAAAGGTAGAACCATCATAGTAAGGGGTTGGGGGAGGATAAGACATATAAGCACAATCATGAAAGTGACCATCTTGACCACCACACATATCACATACATTCCACACATAAGATTGAGTTGGTGCACATAACTCGCTCTCGGAAATATTTTGATAATTTTACCATGGGTAGTTTCCTCCACAATATGCATATGGATGATCAAAAGTAGAATTACCAATATCAAAACTCTCATAATTTCAAGATGCCATATTTCTAAAATCAACAAGTAAAACAAAAATAAATAAATTAAAAAAATCAAATACAAGATAACAAAAAATAAAAGTTCAAACTTGCAACCTAGCAATATGCACACCTACAACTACACTGTTAGTTCTCCGGCAACGGCACCAAAATTGGATCATGCCCAACTATGCCTTATAAAAAAGACTAAGCGGTCGTTGCAAATATAATCCGGTTTACAAGTCCGGAGTTGAATCCTACATAGAACTAAGGCTTAGCTACAGTTGTTCAATATTGCTAAGAAACACAAATCCAAATAATTTTCTAAATTATATAGATTGAGATTTATATTTCTAACTAATTAACTAACAAATATTATAAAATAGTAAAATTATCAACTAACAAGGATGAAATTGGAGACAAGCCTAAGGAGGTCTAGAGTTATGATTTTCCCAATTATCTAAATCCTTCCCGCTACGCCTTCTATAATTTTGCCTAAGTATTCTCTACCGATCGTGAAAACTTTGGGTGTCGTAGCTCTATCTGGAGTAACTACCATAATTTACTAGACGTAGTCTCTCGAACTACGCTAGCTGACACTAATTCACTGCTCATTACGATCGCACCAAGGTTTTGTTATCTCTAATTCCACCTTTAAACCCTCTGTATTTATCTCTCACATACGTTAGGAGTGATCTTATTCAACAACTACCTAAATGTGTACTCTCTCTCTAGCAATATACATACTAAATAGGCACAGTTAATTGATGGACATTCAATCAACAACAATAAATACGTAGTTGAACAAGTAGAGGAATCCAACGGCTCAATTATATAAAAACATAACAAGAATTTATCCTACAAAAGGTTCTATTAAAACTCTAGATAACAAATTAGCTATTCATAATAGTATGCAAAACTACAATACTAGAATTCATAACCAATAATGAAAATAGGAAGAAGGAAGTGAAAAACTCATAGAAGAATTCACCTTCTTGCTCCTAGCGTGTTCTTGCATCCTTAGGCCGAATCCCATCTCCAAAAACATCCTCCTTGGTGGAGTCTGACCCTCAAAAATGGCTCCCTTGTGCTTGGCAGCCTTTTTCTTCTTCAAAATCGTGTCCAACCCTAGAATAACTCATTTGGGGAGTATTTATGTCAATCCCCGGTCCAAATCCGGGTTGGGGTCTTTTTAACCCGCAACTTTAATTACCGTGTTATGGACCTCGCGAAGCCTGGTCTATAGCGCGGTCGAAACCTCACGAAGCCTGGTCTATAGCGCGGTTAATCTGGCTATAGACCTCATGAAGCCTGGTCTATAGCACGGTTGACCTGGCTATAGACCTCGCGAATCATGGTCTATAGCGCGGTCGACCTGGCTATAGACCTCGCAAAGCCTAGTATATACCACGGTCAACCTGGCTATAGACCTTGCAAGGCTTGGTCTGTAGCACGGGTTGGATACTTTATGCTTTTGTGCTCTTTTCTTGTATTTTTATCCTCTTTTTGTGCAACTTTCGTTCGACGATTCCTTCCGATGTTCCTACATATAAAATAACTCAATTTGGCTCAAATGTCGCACAATAACTCGTTTGAACAACAAAATATAGGGTGAGTAATGTGCTAAAAGTATAGAATTTTGGCCTCACATCAAATCGACTTATTGGATAATTCCTAATGGTTAGAATTATAATAAATTGTCAATACGATATTCTCTTGAAGAATGTGATGTAAGATTTTCCTTTGACGTGGGATTGTCATAGTAATTGACAAGTTATTTATTATGCTTTGATACTAGATACTTATGGCCCTAGCACGATAATTGAAAGGATATTGGGTATGGTTAAATACTTGTAGAATTAGTGATTGATCAAGATGGAATCCGTCAACTCTTAGTAATGAGTTTAAGATCCATGTTGTCACGAATTATAAACGATAAGACCTTGGCTAGGGCAATTGAATAAAAGAAGAAAATATTTTCTTAGGTCATTCAATTGTCGATTATATTTGACATGAACACATAGTTGATCGTCTATTAGGATTTGACAGTTGAACCATATCCTAGGGTGACCCAGAGCTATAAGGACAGAAGGAATTACCACATTATTCTTATACTGGTTTTCAAAGTAAATTGTATGCTTCATGTCATCCGTTCGTTAAGGAGTGTTGCTAGACGATACCCTTGATTAGTATATTGATATGATTAATTTACTACCGACTTAGTATTGAACCTATGGGGTCGTTCACTAACGAGTGTTCTGATCTTTTGATAAAGGATTAATTATTTTATTGTTTGATAATTAAAATATAGAATTTAATTGGTCAAATAAATAAATAAGTATTAGTCCTCTCAGTACCTATTTTTTTATTATATTTGAATTTTTATCACCTTCTACTATGTAAATATTTTTAGAAATTTAATATATATTTTTTAGCTTTGTTACAATTTATTTATATAGGGTAAGAATTAAAAATAATTTAAAAGGTCAAAATTATTACTATTAGTATTATTTATATTTTTATCTTTATTTTAAAATAAAATAAATTTAAAATAAAAACCTAAATAATTAAATATGTTTTTTAAATTTTCGGATGGGAATACAATAATAGAAAAATTAAAAGTATGGAATAAAAAATTAGAAGTAAATGTAGGTGGAGATTTTTTTTTTAAAAAGTAAATGAAAGTGGAAAATTAAACAAAATAAAAGTAAAAGAATGTGAAAATTTAAAAAAATGAAAAGTAAAAGAAATATGAAATTAAAAAATAAAAGTAAATGTAGCTGAAATTTTTTTAAAATAAAAAGTAAAACAAAGTGGAAATTTTAAAAAGAAAAGTAAAATAAGTGGAAATTAAAAAAAGAAAAGTAAAATAAGTGAAAATTAAAAAAAGTAAAGTAAAAAAAGTGGAAAATTAAAAAATAAAAGTAAAGGAAAGTGGGGAATTATGTTTTTTTTTTAAAAGAAGAAAAATGGGAAGTGAGAATTCTTTTTAATTAAAAAATAATAAAATAATAAAATAATTAAAAAACAAATCTGAAAAAATTACGAATTTTTTTTTTCTATAAATAGAAGAGAAATGTGAGGAGAAAGAGAAGGAAAAAATAGAGGATGGAATTGAGAAAAATTATTTTTCTTCTTCTACGCTAAGGTAATTTCTACTTGTGTCATTCTTTCTTCGTCTTTTTTCGAAAAATCTACAGTTCATCACCCAAAACCCAACAAAACATATTTCAAAATGTCCCTTTTCATACGCCAAATAGTGGAGTCAATAGTCGAGGTCGAGATTTCCGTTGGATCTCCGTTCACTTGCTTTGATATTCTTCTTCGCTTATGTTTGTCCGGCGTTCGTCTCAGTTATTGTACTTGTTCTTGGAGACTCATTTAATTGGAAATTTTGCACTAAAGGTTTATTTTTTCCTCTGTTCTTCTTATCTTATTTCATGTGATTTTATTTATTTGCTTTTAAATTTATAAATATTAATGTAAATTAGTCCTTAAAAACTATATGCTTAATTATGTTTCTCAAAATATGGTATTCAAACTTGCTTTAAAGTTGGAAAGATTTTGACCCTAATAAGTTTGGGCTTCAATTTTTGGGCTATAGGGTATTGGTATATGATGGTTTATTTATTCAAATATCTAAAATCATACACTTCTTTCACAATAATCTCAAAGTTTAGGAAGAATAATGAACATCGTTAGAGTGCTTTAGGCGCGCTTTTAATTAGTTTATCGCGATTATGTATACGTTCGCGTGGCATAATTGTGATTTTCAAAATTAAAACCGAAGTATGTGTTCGCGCAACTTTGGTCAAAACAATCTTAATATAATAAAATATTATTAATTGTGTACCCATACGCATGACATGATTTTGGCATATTAAACAAAACGGATTCACACACGTGATTCGTTTCAAAGATAATTCTATATTTTAATAATTAAAAGCGGATAGATAAAACATGAAAACTAATAAATCGCAGTTTATCCAAAATTAATTCAAGCCAAATGTAATCAATAAAGCGATAGTGCTAGAACCACGGGATTCGGGGAATGCCTTACACCTTCTCCCCGATCAACAGAATTTCTTACTCGGACTTTATTTTCACAGATCAATAATAATAGAGTCAAACCTTCTTTTGACTAGGGATTCAAATAAAAGGTGACTTGGAACACCCAAAAAAATCAATTCCAAGTGGCGGCTCTGTAAATAAAATAATCCCTACTCAAATTTGTCATTTTAATTGGAAAAACTTTTTAACCCATAATAATTCATAATACATATCTTTTTGGGGGTATAAAAGAGGTGTGACAGCTCTGGCGACTCTGATGGGGACAAGAACCGAGAACTTCTGGTTCAGGATTCAGAATTCGAGCTTTTAATATGATCTGTACTTGGCTTTCTCGATTGTTGATATTACTATGTTTGTGGGCCTAATGTGCTAATTGCCGCTCATTTACCGCTTTGATATTATTTGAACTATATAAACTGTCTTCTTACGCCTCCCTTCTGAGTCTTCTGAATTTATGGTGTACACGTGCGCGTGGCCCACGTTTCTATTAGAGGTCATACCAAATAGAACAAGGTTGGATCAGTAACTAGACCGGGTAGACTTTCGTGCTCCCGGTACGTTGCCCCCACCTCAACTCGAGTTGTCCGCTTGGATAAGCCACGTCTAAAACACTCCCCAAGATTTTAAACCTAGAATAACGTAGCCTCATGCCGGATCCCTAGTAGGAACGTTTATTTGCATCACGTGCATTTGACTTTGAGGACTCAATACAAGGGTTGCGTCTGTCTAGGACATGTGTACCCGATAATTACAAGGCAATCCTGATGCATCTTAAGTGCTACATGTACATTATGTTTGATTCGGTTAGTGCATGTTCACCTACTTCTAAAAGATAAAAATAAGAATTGAGAGAAAACCAGAAGGAAGAAAATAGGAGAGAGAAAATTTACCCGATTTTTAAAATATCTCGGTATTTAAAAATCCAAAATCCCTGTCAAAATTTTACCCCAAAACGATTATAACAAAAAAAAATTGTATTTTTCCCAAAAATAAAAGTGTCATCGCATTCCTGAAATATTGACCGAACTACACGAGTTTGATTCTCACCGGATGCGAGATATATATGCAAACCTCATCGGTTCCGGCCCCCAATTTTCAAAAATCCAAAAAACTATTTTTCTTTAATTTCTTCTTTAGAATTGTTTCTTTGAGACGTCAAATCCAAAATTTCAAAAATATTTTTTTCCTTTTTAAAAATAAAAGTCTTTCTCCCAAAATTCAAAAAAATAATTTCTGTCTTTTTAAATTTACAAATAAAATAAAAATTCAAAATATTTTCTTTCTTTTTAAAAAAATGTATTTCTTTCGAAGATTCCAAAAAACAAAAGCTTTCTTTAGAAGTTTTCTTTCGACAAAAAAACAAAATTCCCAAAAACAAAATTGAAATATTTTTCCTTGTTAGCAGCTTTTATGGGATTATTTGTATATGAGTAAAAAAAAGTGTTAGTTTATTTTACTTTATTCCTGATTTGCCTGAACAACGCAAGATATGATTCATGCGGCATCATGATACGTAGGCAGTACTCATCGGATTCGATCATAGCCATTAAATAAATCGAGTAAAAAAAAGAAGAAAGAAAAAGAAATAAAGGAGTGACAAAAATAATAGAGAAAAAAATCCAAAAAGGGAACGCTTTGTCCATTTGAAAACGAAAATCGCGGAAAGTTTCTGTGAATATGCTGTCAAATATCGCGAGCAAGCCGCCAGGATAAAGCCTCCAGTGGACGAAGCAAAAATGGTTATGATTTTCCTGCATGCCCAAGAGGCGGACTACTTCCAGAATATGATGTCTACTATGGGTAGACCGTTCGCCGAGGCTATCAAAATTGGGGAGATGATCGAAAATGGTTTAAAACCGGGCCGAATCTTGAGTCATGTTGCCTTTAAGGCCACATCACAGGCCGTTCGAAGTGGTTCAGAGGGTTTGATAAAAAGAAATTGGAGAGATGATGAATTTGATTCGGCACTGAAGGTTATTGCAGCCATTGCCGAGATAGAAAAAAAGCCGAAAAAATGGTCATCACACAGGAGTTTCGGTAACCAGTCTTGCTATCCTTTCTACGTCTGGATTATCTCAGGGTAAGATCCGGATGTTTTACTTTATTGTCTTACTTTCCGATATAAACCCTTCTATCTTTAAAATTCAAAAAAAAAATCAAAAAAAAAATCAAATGAAATTAATATTTCACTATCCAAGAATGTATCTTTTCTTAATTTTGTCACTTTTTTTTATTCTCTTTTCAGTTTTGTTAATATAGATTTTAATAACATGACATGCTTGGGGACTTCATGCCAGATCCTAAAACGTTGTCAGACCCCGAAATAATGAATCAAGAAACAAAATGTTTTGAAGACAAGGCTTGTAAGAAAATAAATAGAAATTTGGAACGAAGTTGAGATTCCCTCTCTTCGGATCATTGTTGAAGCCGAGATTGAGGATAAAGATTGGGTCAAGAACCGATTGGAACAATTGACACTGATTGATGAAAAATGATTGGTCGTAGTTTGCCACGGGCAGTTGTACCAACAAAGAATGGCTTGTGTCTACAGCAAGAAGGTGCGGCCCAAGAAATTTGAAATAGGACAACTCATTATGAGACGTATCCTCCCACCTCATGAAGAAGCTAAAGGAAAATTGGCTCCAAATTAGTCCATACATTGTAACTAGAGTACTGAAAAAGGGAGCGGTGTACCGGGAAACATCGAAGGAAATGTCCTTGAAACAACCGTCAACGCAGGGGAAGTCAAAAGGTACTATGTTTGATCCTCCAAAAATTATTAATGTTCTCCGGTTGGGATGACGAAGGCTTTCATTCTCGCTACCCAAACACCATTAACCCTTTTGTAAACCCTTTAACCCGATTACTCTTCTTTGATTACCCACTATGGAACCTGAAAGTGTTATGGAAAAAAAAAAGGAAAAGAAATGAAAAATGAGAAGAAAAAAAAAAAAAAAAAAAAGTAAAAAAAAGGAAAGTTAAAAGAAAAGAAAACAAAACAAAACAGAAGAAAAAGCAAAAGAAAAAAAAGAAACAAATTTTTTTGAACTACATTCGACTTGATTCTGAAAGGATACGCAGGCAGCCTCTCTCTCGAGTTCAGTCACACCAAAATAAAAATTCACATTTCCAAAAAAAAAAAAAAAAAAATTAAAACTGGGGCAGATGTTACAATGGTTCGGCGATGGTTTCGCCTTAAGGGTTCCAAAGTTGTAATTCAATCAAAATTATTTTTACCCAAATCTTTTTCAAGTCCTTCCGATCAATCAACGAGAATGTTCAAAATTGGAGGATACAGTCACTTGGATCTGGTGCAACCAAAATGAGAGAAATAAAATGAGAGGGTCTTATTGGTGAAAACCCTCATGGGCGCCGTAAGGCAATGGTGAGTAAAGAAACTAAAATGAGAGAGTCTTCTTAGTGAAAACTCGCAAGGAGCATTATAAGATGATGGTGAGAAGAGAGATGTCAACTGGTGAAAACTCACAAAGGGCGCCACTGATCGAAAAGAGAATCATCATAGCCATTAGCATCGACACAGTCCTGGGCAAGGTTTCTCAATTTTGAGGCAAAAGTTGTAAGGAATTTCTAAGAGTCGGACAGTTTACACAGATCATGTATCCAATCCAAAAGGCATATCATGTTCATTGAAGTCCGCATGTACTCCTAGATAAGTCCTTCTTTAATTTATGTTCCCCGAAAAGGACACCTCTTGTTTAAACTCATTCTCCATTCCATTGTTGTTTTTCTTTGAATCTCTTTCGGTATAACTTCGTGTCAAAATAAAGGCAAAGAAAGGATGGTAAGACCGATTACAGGGGTCTTGTTTGAAGCGAACGGATAGTTTGAAAAGGCACCCAACCTCATAAAGGGAATCAAGGCCGCAAACTGACCACCACTTTGAACAATCATGATATTTCTTTGTTTGCAGTAGGAACAAAGTAGTGCAGAATGGTAATTCCTAAAGGACGAATGTCACCAAAGGTAAGTTTTCTCAAAATCTCCATTTTCCTTTATTTTTTTAGCATGTATCACTACTGCTCATACCTCTCATTTTCGTAGCTTAACCCAGGTAGAACTTTTTCGCCTAGGGGGATCCATCTCATATTTCCGGGTAGAAGTACTCTTCGCTCAGGTTGTTTTACGTAGCTTATCGCAGGTAGAACCTTTTCGCCTAGGGGGATCCAGCTCATAGTTCCGGGTAGAAGTACTCTTCACCCAGGCTGTTTATCGTAGCTTAACCCAGGTAGAACCTTTTCGCCTAGGGGGATCTAGCACATAGTTCCGGGTAGAAGTATCTTCGGCCAGGCTGTGTTTCGTAGCTTAACCCAGGTAGAACCTTTTTACCTAGGGGGATCCAGCTCATAGTTCCAGGTAGAAATACTCTTCACTCAGGTTGTTTTACATAGCTTAGCCCAGGTAGAGCCTTTTCGTCTAGGGGGATCCAGTTCATAGTTCCGGGTAGAAGTACTCTTCGCCCAGGTTGTTTTACGTAGCTTAACCCAGGTAGAACCTTTTTCCTAGGAGGATCCAGCTCATACTTCCGGGTAGAAGTACTCTTCGCTCAGGTTGTTTTACGTAGCTTATCACAGGTAGAACATTTTCACCTAGGGGGATCCAACTCATAGTTCCGGGTAGAAGTACTCTTCACCCAGGCTGTTTATCGTAGCTTAACCCAGGTAGAACCTTTTCGCCTAGGGGGATCCAGCACATAGTTCCGGGTAGAAGTACTCTTCGGCCAGGCTGTGTTTCGTAGCTTAACCAAGGTAAAACCTTTTTACCTAGGGGGATCCAGCTCATAGTTCCGGGTAGAAGTACTCTTCACTCAGGTTGTTTTACGTAGCTTAGCCCAGGTAGAGCCTTTTCGTCTAGGGGGATCCAGTTCATAGTTCCGGGTAGAAGTACTATTCGCTCAGGTTATTTTACGTAGCTTAACCCAGGTAGAACCTTTTTTTCTATGGGGATCCAGCTCATAGTTCCAGGTATAACTACTTTTTGCCACGCTGTTTTTCATAGCTTAACCCAGGTAGAATATTTTGGCCTAGGGGGTCCAACTCATAGTTTTCAGATAGAAGTACTCTTCGCCCAAGCTTGTTTATCTTAGCTTAACCCAGGTAGAACCTTTTCGCCTAGGGAGATCCAACTCATAGTTCCGGGTAGAAGTACTCTTCGCCCAGGCTTGTTTTTCGTAGCTTAACCCAGGTAGAACCTTTTCACCTAAGGGGATCCAACTCATAGTTCCGGGTAAAAGTACTCTTCGCTCAGGTTGTTTACGTAGCTTAACCCAGGTAGACCCTTCTCGGCTAGGGTGATCCAGCTCATAGTTCCGGGTAGAAGTACTCTTCGCCCATGCTTGTTTTTCTTAGCTTAACCCAGGTAGAACATTTTTGCCTAAGGGGATCCAACTCATATTTCCGGATAGAAATACTCTTCGCCCAGGCTATTTTTCGTAGCTTAACCCAGTTAGAACATTTTTTCCTAGGGGGATCCACCTCATAGTTTCCGGGTAGAAGTACTTTTCGCCCAGGCTGGTTTTCGTAGCTTAACCCAGGTAGAACCTTTTCGCCTAAGGGGATCCAGCTCATAGTTTCCAGGTAGAAGTGCTCTTCGCTCAAGATGTTTTACGTAGCTTAACCCAGGTAGAACATTTTCGCCTAGGGGGATCCAGCTCATAGTTTTCGGGTAGAAGTACTTTTCGCCCAAGCTGGTTTTCATAACTTGACCCAGGTAGAACCTTTTCACGTTGGGGGATCCAGCTCATAGTTCCGAGTAGAATTACTCTTCGCTTAGGTTGTTTTACGTAGCTCAACCCAGGTAGAAACTGTTCGCCTAGGGGGATCCAGCTCATATTCCGGGTAGAAGTACTCTTCGCCTAGGCTCGCTTTTTGCATTTTAACCCAGGTAGAACCTTTTCGCCCAGGGGATTCATTTTCATTTCAATAATACAGGGCACCAACACGTGGTTACATTTCTTTTCCGTGATACAGGGTGTCATCCCTTGGTTACATTTCCTTTCACTAATACAGGACGTCATCCCATGACTACATTCTTTTCAGTAATACAGGGTACCAACCCCTGATTACATTCTTTTTCCGTAATACAGGGTACCAACCCCTGGTTACATTTCCTTACCAGTATCAGGGTACACTAATACCTAGTCGTTTTTTCAATATAGGATCTCCACTCCCTCATTTCATTAATTTTAGACATAGGATCTCTATTCCCTAGTCTTTATTTTTTTTCGGGGTACACCATTCTCGACCTTTTATTGCTTTCAATAAAGAAGTAGTTTAGAATTTTGTTAGAATAACTCACGAAATTTTTCTAGTGCAAACGTGGGTAGAAAAATTTCGTTCGTTTGTTTATTTTGGTGTCTGAGTAGGTTTTACCTCGAGAAACATGGTTCGAGATGACAAAAAGAAGAAGCCTAAATTTAGAATAAAAGAAAAGAAAAAATAGGTGAATCCAAAATGCAAAAGCAGTTGAAAAGATGTGGAATGCTCAAGACATGACTGAAACCACGAGCATTGGAGTCCTGTTTTGAGTAGAAGAAGCTATAGAATAATGAACTAGCACCTACAGCTAGCGAGCATCAAGGTTTAGATCAGAGTCAGCATGAAGAACTAGTCAAGACTCAAGATCAAGTTTCAGAAAACTCAAAGATAGGAATCTTGTAACTCATAAGTGATAGGCTTGTTTAGTTTCTTTTTTATAAAAGCAAGATCGCGGACCGGAGCCTCGACGGAACCTCACTCGACTCCTCAACTCATTATTCCACCTTTCTCCTTGAACTACACGTGACCTGATTCTCCTATAACCCGGGATATAAAGGCTGTCCAAAACCAGGACTCGGTTACACCCTATCTTTTATTTTTTTTTCCTTTTGAATAACGGTTTGGTCAAAAATTAGTTACATGGCTCACCTAATCTTTTTCTAAAAACTCTTCATGTATTCAAGCAAAGAGGGACAGTTGTGAGCACCTAATTTTTTACTATATTTAAATTTTTACCACCTTCTAATATGTAAATATTTTTAGAAATTTAATATATATTTTTTAGCTTTGTTATAATTTTTTTATGTAGGGTAAGAATTAAAAATAATTTAAAAGGTCAAATTATTACTATGAGTATTATTTTTATTTTTTATCTTTATTTTAAAATAAAATAAATTTAAAAAAAACTGAAACAATTAAATCTTTTTTAAATTTTTGGATGGGAATAAAATAATAGGAAAATTAAAAGTATGGAATAAGAAATTAAAAGTAAAAGTAGGTGGAAATTATTATTTTTAAAAAAGTAAAAGAAAGTGGAAAATTAAATAAAATAAAAGTAAAAGAATGTGGAAATTTAAAAAAATTAACTAGTAAAAGAAAGATGAAATTAAAAAATAAAAGTAAAAGAAAGTGATCGTGCTAGAACCACGGGACTCGGGGAATGCCTTACACCTTCTCCCCGGTCAACAGAATTCCTTACCCGGACTTTATTTTCGCAGATCAATAATAATAAAGTCAAACCTTCCTTTGACTAGGGATTTAAATAAAAGGTGACTTGGAACACCCAAAAAAATAAATTCCAAATGGCGGCTCTGTAAATAAAATAATCTCTTCTCAAATTTGTCACTTTAATTGAAAAAACTCTTTAACCCATAATAATCCATAATACAAATTTAATTAGTCAAATAAATAAAGTTGTTAGTCCAAATGAAATATTATTATACTCTTTGCTAGCACAGAGATTATAATTAATATTATCAATAAATTGAACTTTTCTATTTGGAATAGAAAATTGAATTATATCTCTTGGTTGAAATATATAAATATATATATATATATATATATATATATATTTGATACTCATAATTAATATTTTGTTTATACATAAGATAATATAGATATTATTTAAAGGCTTAACCGTGAAATCCAATATAGAATTGGATTGTTAAATGACACGGAAAACTGCTTGCTTATAGGATTTGCAATTTTCAATTAGAAAATTATTATTATAAAAAGTTTATAAATTGGAATCCAATTTGGATGCAAATCCTATAAGGTATTCTCGGCAGTCACGTTACCCAAGTGAATGGGAATTTCGATTTCTCTTTAGAAAATTAGGGGCGGGCATAATACCGGCCGAACCGTAAATTTCGATTTTAATTTTTCGGTCGGTGCACGATTTTTAAATTATTAATTTTCGATTTTTCGGTATGGTTTACGATTTTGGTGTTTCGATTTTTGATTTAACCGAAAAATCAAAATTTTGGGTATTAGTTATTACCCATTTTAGGCTGAACCCCAATACCTATTTGAACTTTGAAGCCCAATTTAGTTTACCCAAATTCAAACTTACTGATAGTCTGTCTAATACCCAAACCCATCGATTACACTGACTAAATCACTAATACACATTACACTTAGTCACTTCCCAATTCCCATTTCCCAAACCTAAATAAAGAATTAGATTTAGGATTCCCAAACCTACATCAATTGAAAAGTTTGCCTCTTCGGTTCTTCCTTCTTCCTGTGCGACTGCTGCGATTGCTGCGACTCGTCATCGTCGAGATGCCGACTGCTGCGACTCGTCGTCGCCGACTGCTGCGACTCCTTCTGACTTCTGAGTTCCTGTGAGTTCTGCGCCTTCTTCCTCAGCTCGACTGTGACGCCTTCTTCTCAGCTCGTCGCTCATCCTTCATCCTCAGGTTAGTGTGAGTTCTTCTGAGTTTTGTGTTAGACTTTTGTGTATGTCTCACTGTCTTAGTCTTTCACTTCAGTATATTTCAAAATCAGGTCTAACCCTTAAGGGTATGGACAACTTTACTTTAGTACTAAGCACCATAATTTCTCTCAAAATTTTAAAAAGCAATCAAGTACACCAATAAAATAATAAGGTACTTGGATGTTTCCGCGAAAGGAGGTTTCCACGTAGATTGCCAACCTAAAAAGTAAAGGATTTGCTTTACATACCACTACAATAAATAAGTACTGTAAATAAACTCTAAAGTTAAAAGAGAAAGGTACAGATTAAACAACATGATTCCACTTGTGAACATAGGAAAAATAGTATCTACACATAATCGTTTGATGAATGCTGTATGTACTAGTAAATGGATTCAAGATTGTATAGCAGTAAGAACGATTGTTTTATGATATTCTTTTGTTATTTATAATTTAAAATATTTTATTAACTTGTGATTTTTTTTTTTTTTTTTAGGTTCAACTATGCCCCGTGGTCCTAAAGCTAGATCGCTTATTTGAAAACATTTTGAGCTAGTTAAAGTAAATGAAGAAGCCCGCAAAGCAAAGTGTCTTCATTGTGGCCGAGTTTATAATTGTCATCCAAAGTATTATGGCACTTATGGCTTAGTGAAGCATATTAAGAAGTGTCTCATGCCTCATCCAGTGATTCGTATTTAAGACTTTAAGTATCATTTTCTATACTTACTTTGTGGCTTATGGCTTGTGACTAGTTTGCCACTGTTTTGTTGTTTGGTGATGGTATTTCTAGACTTATTTTGGACTTTGATAGCTGCTAGATTTGCCACTGTGTTAAACTGTTTTGGACTAGTCTGCCACTACTGAACTGTGCAATATTTTGCTACTTAGGTGTTCTGTTTGCTTTGATGCCACTGAAGGCCTCCCTGTTCTCTGTGTGCTTGTTTTCTATAGTCTATTCTCGATTTCATTTATAGTGTAGTTTCAAATTAGAGTGTTATTGTCAGCAAAACTTGTGTTAGACTGCCGTCTGCCACTGTCTTTCTCTGTTGCTGGGCTGGACGAACAACAACTAAATGATAATTTGCTGGGTTGTCTTTCTCAAAAGTCAACATGACAATTTGTTGTTGGGCTGGGCAAAAAGCAAATAAATTTCAACCTAGTTTATTGATATTCCTACAAACCGTAAATGCTTGTTGTTCCTACAACCGTTTAAAACCGAAAAAATAAACCGGAAATAACCGAATCGAACTTTGAAAAAATCGCACTGAACCGTAAATACTTTGGTTTGATTTTGTTATTAATATTATAAAATCAAAATCTGATAAATCGAACCGTACTTTCATAATAACCGACCGAACCGACCGACGCCCACCCCTATAGAAAATTCCACTAAGTTAGTTTTGGAATTAAGCTTTTACCCCAAGTAAATCATTACCCAACCAAATAGAAAGAGGGCTTGTAGGTGATGCTATATAAAGAGTAATGGAGAAAATTTGCCGCATTAATTCTTGAAAAGAAAAATCACTTTGTGAAAGTGAGAATACAACACAAAATCAAGAGAGAAAATACAATTACAAGAAAAAATATTTCTTGTTCTTCTATCTTTGAGTTAGATTTTTGAGAAAAATTTCAACACAATATTTCATTCAATTTGTTCACGAATTTCATCGATCAAAGAGTTAATAGCAAGGATCAGTCTCGGTGTAGATACGCATAGAATCTTCGCATTATCAAAGAATTTTTAAAACGCAACTCTCTTCACCAAATACGTCTCAGATATGATCTTTGACATATAAATAAATTTTAAATACCAAAAAATTTTCCTAGAATTATTATTGTCTTCCCGCTACGTATTACGAATAGCTATATGCAATTCTTAAATAATAACAATCAAGATTGTCCTCCTTGTTTCTTAGCGGATGTTGTAGGAGCATGTAATAATGCAAGCACAAATATGCTTTCTCTCGACAAATAGTAAGCAAGAGCCAACGTGGTGTCATCTAGGCTCACGGAGGCGCTGAGTTTTAAATTTTAGGATAGTGGTATCCAAGTATTAATGACTGTGTTTTGAATTAATTTTTATATATATTTAATGAATTTATTAATACAAATATAAAGTATGGATTAAAACTATTAAATTAAACCAAACTAGTAACTTACTTTTTAGACGTAGGGGCCAAAAGTCAAAGGCCCTACAATCAGTTTGTTTTATTTTATTGTTTATTGTTTGTCATGATGATAACAATGTACTTGTAAATTCATAGAATCCAACTAATATGTACCGAAATTGTAAAAAACAATATATTGTAAAATCACTTAAATTAATTACAGATAAATATTTCATGGCATGCACGAAGGGGTACCCTGCAAAAATTAATAAATTGATAGTGTAAACAGATGATGTTGCATTAGTCTATAGAAACTTGTGGGATTTGAATAATTGAGTTTCTGTTGTGTGATTGTAAATAATCTGCCTATGCATGACTTTCTAACTTTTCCTTAAGCCAACTATATGATTGGATGTTTAAAGTTTTGCTGTCTAATACTTTCTTATTTAAAACAAAGGCAAACCTTGCTACTGCAAGATATATATATAAAAGGGAGTTCTTTTCTAAGATGCTAGGTATCCTGGAGACATTTGACACACATATATATATGATTGTTTAATATATTAAATTACATGTATCAAAACTAGGAGTCATTCGGCCTCTAGTACCCACCCTGTCTCACTCCAGTTTCTTCAGTGTCCTTTTCGATTTATGGCATGTCATATATGTTAGAGGTTTTATTTTTAAGATGAATATTCTTAAAATGAGGGTGAATGGGAAATGGGGGAAAATGAAATTTTGAGTAAAATTTTAAGTTTTCCTCTCTTAACAATGAGACATTGTCCCATATTGGAAGAGGAAGACATTTTTGGTGGGTATATATATAATTGCTTTTCTTGTACCTCTTAAAGAGTTAAGAAGAAAGCAAGCATCGCGCCGTCGTCGTCGTCGCTCGGCTCGGCTTCGGTTGATTGATTGATTGATTGATTGATTGAAAGAGGCAGTCAATAGTGAAATGGAATCCATATTGAACAACCATACATGGGAATTGGTTGATCTTCCTCCTCGAAATAAACCTTTAGGTTCTAAATGGATTTTTAAGAGAAAAATCAAAGATGATGGCACTATTGATAAATTCAAGGCAAGGCTCGTAGTCAAAGGGTATAGACAACGAGAAGGTCTAGACTACTTTGATACATACTCTCCAGTTACAAGAATTACGTCCATACGGATGCTAGTAGCATTAGTTGCAGTGTATGGTCTTGAAATTCATCAAATGGATGTTAAGACGGCCTTCTTAAATGGAGAGTTGGAGGAAGAAATTTACATGGAATAACCTGAAGGGTTTGTGTTTCCAGGTAAAGAAAAGAAGGTATGTAGACTTGTTAAGTCTCTTTACGGACTAAAACAAGCACCCAAACAATGGCATGCGAAATTTGACCAAACAATGTTGTCAAATGATTTTAAGATAAATGAATGTGATAAATGTGTGTACATTAAAAATGTTCCAAATCACATAGTCATGGTTTGCCTATATGTGGATGATATGCTGATAATGAGTAATGACATTGCCAACATAAATGCTACTAAGCGTATGCTCAATAGCAAGTTTGATATGAAAGATTTGGGAGTTGCTGATTTAATTCTGGGAATTAAGATCCATAAGACTCCTCAAGGTCTGGCATTGTCACAATCTCATTATAATAAGACAGTACTTGATAAATTCAAGCACTTGGGCTTTAAACTTGTAAAGACTCCAATTGACGTGAATCTTGCATTAGCAAAGAATAAAGGCCAAAGCATATCACAATTGGATTATGCTCGTGTGTTGGGATGCTTAGTGTATATCATGAATTGTACACGACCAGATATAGCTTGTGCTATAAGTAAACTGAGTCGATATACGAGCAATCCAGGCCAATCTCATTGGATGGCAATGAAACGAGTTTTGGGATATTTAGAACATACCCACAACTTTGAATTGCACTACAGTAATTTCCCTGCGGTGATTAATGGATACTGTGATGTAAATTGGATCACCGGTTCAACTGATTCTAAGTCCACGAGTGGATATGTATTCACTATTGGTGGAGAAGTGGTATCTTGGAAGTCGTCCAAATAAACATGTATTGCCCGCTCTATAATGGAGGCTGAATTCATAGCCTTAGATAAAGCCGGTGAAGAAGCTGAATGGCTCCGGAATTTCTTGGAAGACATTCCATTTTGGCCCAAACCGTTGGCACCAATATGTATACATTGTGATAGTCAAGCGGCAATTAGAAGGGCTGGGAGCGTTATATATAACGGTAAATCTCGTCATATACGACGAAGACATAAAACCGTTAGGCAATTACTATCTAGAGGAATTATCACGATTGGCTATGTAAAGTCAAGTGATAATGTGTCGGATCCACTTACAAAAGGCCTAACTAGAGAGGTAGTTGAGAAATCATCAAGGGGAATGGGGCTATGGCCGAGAACAAGTCATTGTGGCGGTAACTCTACCTAGAAGACTGGAGATCCCAAGATCTAGGTTCAAGGAGATCAAACAAACTCATTAATGATGGTTCAACATTGTCAAATAAAATTTTAGTCCATTCTTGTGATGAGACAATGTTCAGTACCAAGGATAAAGCATTAAGGCTTTTTAATGATTTCTAAATTTGATACGGGGTATATCAAATAGTGTATTTACAGGATGACACGTTTAGGAATCACCTATGTAAGTGTGAAGTGTTAGCCGCTTCAAGGAGAACTTTGTAAGGCCAGTTCTCTACGCACTTATGAAACCAGGCGGTGTTCATGGCTGAAACGAACACAACAATGAGAACCAAAGACGGTTAAGGGTTGATTGTGTGACTTATGGTTGTCTAGGTATACACCAAAGATCGACGGTTCAAAGATATCAAATCTACCAATTGACCGAGTATATCCGACATAAGTTTACTACGGAAAGTTCAAAGGGAAACCTACTTATCCAGATGCGATTAATCCTTGCTTGTAAATCACACAGTTTTTCCATGCATACTTCCGTGATATAGCCATTCCCTATTCATGTGGGGGATTGTTGCGGTTTTATTTTTAAGATGAATATTCTTAAAATGAGGGTGAATGGGAAATGGAGGGAAAATGAAATTTTGAATAAAATTTTAAGTTTCCCCCTCTTAACAATGAGACATTGTCCCATATTGGAAGAGGAAGACATTTTTTGTGGGTATATATATAATTGCTCTTCTTGTAGCTCTTAAAGAGTTAAGAAGAAAGCAAGCCTCGCGCCGTCGTCGTCGTCGCTCGCTCGCTCGGCTTCGGCTATGGCTTCGGCTATGGCTACGGCTTCGGCTACGGCTACGGCTACGGCTACGGCTACGGATTCGGATTCGGCTTCGGCTTCGGCTTCGGCTTCGGATTTGGTCAATCGATTGATTGATTAATTTTTTGGACCAAATTTATTTGTTAATAGTAAATATTAACGTAAGATTATCCGTATTTGTAACGGATATTTTCCAATCCGTGTATTGATAATCTACCAGCCGGATAATGGTCTTCCCATCATGAAGTGCTTGCTCCACAAACATGAAGTGCTTGCTCCACAAACATGAAGTGCTTGCTCCACAAATATGTAATGCTTGCTCCACCATGGAGGGTGGACGTTTGGTCTTCTTCAACATTTTTCTGCTATATATATGAGCAGCAGATGTTGAAGAATGACACTCAACACACAACATATAATTCGCTCAACAAATTGGCTATACATTTCACTCCTTTCTCTCAGCATTTCCATACGATTTTCTGAGTATATACTCCTTCGTTTTGTATTGTTTTTAACTTCAAACAAAGCAACTGTAAGTGTGATTTGCTACCGAACTTTGTGTTCGCTGAAATACTGGGGTTTGAAGTACCGCTACACCAGTGTGTTATTCGTTCTATCCTGGGAGGAAATAATCCATTACCTTGGGTACTAGGAGGGGATTAAATTCCTTAAGGAAACACTGTGAATTTAGTGGGCTCGAATTTATTATTATTGTTTCATTACGTTAACTTATATTTTGCAGAATTAATATTTACAAATACAGCAATATTGACCGGGAATAACAATCTTAAGGAATTTAATATTTATTTCTGTACTTGTGTTATTCTTATTATTCTGCAAACTAAAACCTTTGTGGTTTGTGTACTCCCGTTTTGGCCTTCGTGGCGTTTTGTATGTTTGATTAGCGGCTATAATTATAAATATATATTTTTTGCATACTTGGCTAAATTTGTTAAATAATAACTAATCCGTTATTACATGTTAAAATTCACTAGTAGTATAAAATATCTATATAGTTATGCATATAACTTAATAATGATTCATATTTTCATTTAGTTACTAATCCCAATACAAACTAGCCCTATTCTCCTCTTACCCTCCGTTTCTCTATTATTGACCAAGTAGTGTATTAGGTAGAGGTGTTCAAACCGAATCGGAAAATCACATCAAATCGAAAAATCAAACTAAATCAATTAAAAAATTCGACTAGGTTTGGTTTAACTTGATTTGGTGTTTCCAAACCAAACCGACATATAAATATATAATTTTTATATATACTTTTAAGACTTTATATTGAATTTTCTTTAAAAAATATTGAAACATTTGGGATCCTCTCATGTGTTAACCTAGAAAGCGTACATTAACGAAAATTATTGTTAGGCGAGTAAAAAATAACTATCATGTATTACTAAAAAAATTCTCTCATTATAATATTTTAATAGATCATATGTTTGCCAATTTTTTCAATATTTACTAAACATATATTCACTTATCAAAACATTATCTATAACTTTAACAAAATAAGATTGGGAGAAATTCAAAAATAGCCAGATTTACAAGTGGTCATTCAAAAATAGCCACAGTTTCAAAAGTAATCAAAATTTAGCCACTTTTCATGTAAAGATAAATCTAAACGAAAATACTGTTCAAAATTCAGAAAATACTCCAGCATAATATACTGGAGTTCCAGTATAATATACCGATCCAATATAATATGCTGGAAGTTCATACACAGGTGCTCCAATCTCCAGTATATTATGCTGGAACTTTCTGTGTGTTGGAGTTCCAGCATAATATGTTGGAAGTTCATACACAGGTGCACCGATCTCCAGTATATTATGCTAAAACTTTCCGTGTTGCAACAAAATAGTGATTATTTTTTAATGACTTTGCAAATGCCGGCTGACCAGTCGGAAAGTTGGCTAGCCCGTGTTATTTTTACAGTAAGATTGGAATAATATTCATGTAATAAAAAAAACCGAAAATCCAAAAAACCCGACAAAACCGAACCAATCCAAACCGATATAATTGGTTTGGTTTGGTTTGGTTTTGATAAAAACCGAACCAACCCGGTCCATGTACACCACTAGTATCAGGTGATTGAAGCCCAAAGTAGCAGTGGCAACTAAATTGGGTAAGGGGAATCAAGGAGAAGCCACCGGAAAAGACAACCCAACAAGCAATTGTAGGATTATTTTTAGGGAATTATTTCCTCCCTATACAATATTTGAAACTTATTTACTAAAATTATCTAAATTTTCTATGTTACCTGTTAAGCCATAATTAGCGCTAACTCTTCTCTCTTTTTGCCATATTTACCTATTTTAAGAAGAGAATAATGCATGGTACAACAACATACAAATTAAAAATAAATTTAATACAAAATTTAATATATCTACAATAACATACATACTAATAATAAATCTCATACAACTAATTATACATTATACAACTTATTTAAAACTTACCGATAATTTTTATGCATCATTCTTACCCGGTTAAAATATTAAATACAACTACGATATTCTACAACTCAAATATAAATTTTATACAATATATCTTTTGTATGTATTTTGTATATGATTTGCACATATTTTGTATGTGGTATGTTCTTCTTCCTCTCTGAAATTTCAATCAAAACTTTCTCTCTTAATACAATTTTGATACATACCAACAACTTTATATAAAAAGATAGTATTTATAAATTAAATATAAATTTCACACAACGACTCATACAGTATACAACTAATTTTCAACTTTCATACAACATTAAAAAAAATACAACTACAAATAAAATACAACCAAATATAGTTTTCATACAGATTTCATACAATTATTATACAACTTTAATATAATTTTATATGTATATTGTATGTCATGTGTTCTTCTTCTTCTTGTTCTTCTTCGAATTTCAATCTTAAAATCCAGCCAAAATCAAATCTAATGTTCACCAAATATCCTCAAAATCGAGATATAAATTTCATAAAATATTCATAATCATTTGTAATAACACCAAATTCAAACAAATAATATTTTTTTGAAAAATCCGAATTCGAATTCAAGGCTTTGAAGCTTTTTAATGGATGTCAATGGTGGAGAGTCAAACACCTTCAAAATTTGTTGATTGACAATTTCAATTTGAAAAATCGAGCCAAATAATTAATATTCATCTGTTGCTAGCCAACCATGATCGGAACGCTAACAAGAAAAGGGAAAGCCCATAAAAGATTAAAACTCCATCCATGGCAAATTTCAGATCAATAAAAAATTAATCCTTTTCTTCGCCATTGTTAGAGAAAATTATGAGCTTTAGAAGAAAAAATCTCGTAGAATCAGTGTAGAAAGAGGGTTGATTTCAAAGAGAAAACGAGAAAAAAAAGTATTGTGATTGGGGGATTTACTAAATTAATAAGCTACAATCAAGGGAGACTCATTTAGAACTAATTAATTTGTATATAATTGATAAATTATATATAACCATGTAATTAAGTTAAAACTTGATTAGGGAGAATAAATAAGTTTCATACGCAATATACATAGGTAAAAAACCCTACTTTTAGGTTGAGAAAAGGGAAAAGCACGTGACAAGCAAGGGAGAGGAATTTATGAGAAGAAACTCTCCTCCATTTTAAGTGGTACTAACTTTAAAACTTAATATTTCACCCATAATGATATATTTTTCTAGCCACACAAATCTCATTAACATATTTCAGATCATAATTCTAAAAGTCTTTTTTTAAAACTAGCTGCTATATTAAATAACCTTATATTTTGAGGAAGTAGTTAGGTACTATTGGGTTCCATGGCAAATTTAGGACATGGAAAAGATACATTAGCTACGAGCCTCCAACAATGAAGAGTTGAATAAACTACGTACAACACTGGTTTAAGGAGACAAACAAGATTATGGAGACTCGTAAGCTTACACATGCACGAATATTAAAGCATTTCTCGAATTAATTCTTTTCAATTTTGATCAACTTCCCTGCACTAGTAAAGGTCTGCTTGAATTTGGCAAATTGTCGGCTGTCCCGTCCCCTTATTAGATTTAATTAAATGTCGAAGACATAGAACAAATGAAGTACTAAAATTCCTTTAGCCTTAATAAGAGGCCTTAATATATATATATATATATATATATATATATATATGCAGATATTCTTCCTATTAACCACAAGGATACTATAGTACCACATCCCTTTCCTCAATATTATTTTGCATTATTAATACGGGTTAGCCCATTTGAGTTTTGATAATGCGGAATTTCTTAATAGGAAGTGCTTTATTTTTAGTGAATTTACTTGACATGAGTATAAAATAATCGAGCAAATGAGTTTCAGGTATCGAATGTCCAAAACTATGATTACAAGCGGGCCCTAATTTGACGTACAGGAAAAGACATTTTATTCTTAGTTGAAAAAAAGAGTTCATCTACAAAGAAAATATGGGATAACAACTATCTGCTACGAATGTCCTTCACAAGCTCACAAATGGAGTTGTAAGATGAACCTCCTTCATTTAGTGCATTTTCCGCACTCTTCTTTAACTTCTTAGCCATTTCCTTTATACGCTTTCCTTCTTTTGTCTGCATCAATATTCTCACCATCCCTTGAATCTCCTCTCTCTTTACCAATTTCTTTGTCGGCAAAATTGCCGGCCTAATCGCCACCCCTAGCTCCTCCGTCAACATGGCGGCGTTCATTTTTTGTTCAGCATATAGTGGCCATGCAATCATTGGAACCCCATTTGTCAAGCTCTCCACCGTTGAATTCCATCCACAATGTGTCAAAAAACCACCCACCGACGAGTGACCCAAAATTTCGACTTGGTTGGCCCACATGGGCACTACCAAACCCATATCTTTAGTCCTAGTTAAGAACCCTTCCGGCAAGTATCCCGACATGCCACGTGTCTCTTTTCCGGTAGAGTTCAGATATGCACTATCTGCATCACCGTCAGACGGGGGACGTACAACCCAAACAAATTTCTGTTGGCTTAATTCTAAACCCCATGCAAGCTCGGTTATTTGCTTAGTTGAAAGGGTTCCACCACTTCCAAATGATACAAATAGAACTGACTCATTATTTTGCTTGTCTAACCATTGAATCACCTGTTGTAAAATATGAATGAAAAACATAAGCAATTTATGCTTGAAATTCTCTCTCCGTCGCGAGAGTATCTTTTTTACGTACGGAATTTTGAAGAAGAAAGAGAATGTTTTGGAGGAAAAAGAGATAGGAGTATTTGATAGTACAATACTTAGATGCACTACTAAAAAGTACTACTAGTAATTTTTTGTCCGCACAATAAATAAACAACAATATTTAGGAAAGAAAAGACCAATTTAAGATGAAAGGATCCATCCTTTCTTAAGATACAACTTCTAATTCAAAAAATAAGTATTTATTATTTATATTTATATAAATTCTAACATTAATTACCTCGTCATTCGAAGTTGTTTCAACTGTTCTCCTCAAGAGACCAACTGAAAATATTGGAAAAACAGGCATCTTTAGTACCGATCTCAACTTCTCATTATTTCGAAGTGCTTTAATAGTCTCAGGTTCTAAATCTTCCCAAGTATTAATCAAGATTCCATCAAAAGCTGCGTATTCCATTCCTAGCTTTACATACTCTTCATACTGCTGATCACTCCGATCCAGCAACGGATCCACCACGTCATCAGGTCGCAGTGCTTTGCAACCTGGAATTTTCAAAGGATCTTTAAGATCAACATATTCACCCTCAATTTCTTTGTCAAAAACTTGGCAATATATAGCTAATGCTAATGTCCACGCAGTAGTTGGATGGTACGCGTACTTAGAAATTTTAAATTCTTCAGCAATCGGCAATATTTGTGCGCAAAAAATGTCGACAATTAAAGCATCTGGACGATGAGTCATGGAAGCTATAGTGGAATGAATTTTGGGCAAGGCTTCGCTCACCATTAGTCGTAATTGAGTGAAAACTTTAGTGCTGGAATTTATTAGGTGGGAAATATCGACTGAAGGAATGGGAATTATTTCTATGGTTTTCTTCTCATTGGTGAGAGTGGATTTCTTGAGAAATTCAGTTTCTGCTGAAGAAGAGCTGGTTGTGATAGCAAGAATTGTAATTTTGATGTTATAGTGAGCGGCTAATCGGTTGCCTAAGACTAGAACTGGGATTAAATGACCCATTCCAGGGCTTGAGAGTATAGCAATATGAAGCTGTGATCTATCCATTACAGATATTATTTCAGAAAAGAGAGAAAAAGAATTTTTAAAATACTGGCTAGGATAAGTTTTGGAGAGGAAAATTTGTTGAATTGCACAGAGTAAAAACCATTTATTTGTGGGCTTTATAGGAACCAGAAAGTTTGGAAAAACAATAAATAATTTGTTGAATCAAACGGAACAGAAGTCTAATGCGTGCAGTTTCAAAGGGACATGACATGAGAGTCTATTTTAATTTATGTGAATAAGCAAGCTATTTTTTTCTGTTTAATTTTCCGTATTCTAGTTAGTTCTTAATTACTAAAGCCCGATGAGAAAGAGATGAATTATTCATTGTGCAATTTAGGATTAAAGACAAGATATAACATTATTTTATTCTTTAATTTACCATATCAAAGTGCGATGGACGTAAATGTTCATGGAAATTACGAAACTGTAGTAAAAAATCATTGAGGAAAGATCTTTTTGCAGAATGTTATTTAAGCCGAGGGAGAATGTTATTTTTATGAGTAAACCATTAGCAAACCGTTGGTTAATTAAACAGCGAAATTAGCATTTGGATTTTAGTTATACAGTACAGCTTAAAGAGTTTTTACACGAGTGATTTAGCTTGTGATGGTAGGTTTGTTCTCATTTTTATAGGATCATGAATTAATGCTTAACATATATAATTAATTGTAATTATCTTAGAAGTGACTGATTGTGTAAATAGTTTTACGTCATTAACATAAAATTTAGTTTCAGAATCCTCCATTTAGGTTTGGTAAATTGTCAGATTGTAATTATTTTACATTAGTGATTTATATGTTGAAATAATTATCAGAAAGAATTTAAAATAAAAGACTTAAATATAATTTCGCAAAAAATATAATTTTGCAAACTCCGAAAGAAGTTACTATTTCAAAAATTATTTGAATTATTAGTTAATTTATAATAATTGCTTACAAATTATATTATTTAAAATTTTATGGAATTGTTTTAATAAAAATTACAAATTAATAAAAATAAAAGATGAAATTTGTTTAATGAAATTTAAAAAGAAAAATTGAAATAAAAGATAATAATATAATATATAAAAAAGAATATTCCCGTTTGGTTGATTCCCTAATACACCGATAATTGGGATAATAACTAATGATGTGTTTTTCACCCCCCTATACAAATAATTGTACTGACATCAATTCTAGAAAAAGTTAAAGTTATAAGCTCGTGCTGAAAAGCTATGGTTATAATTCATCCGGGTGGGGACCAATAGAAAAAGCAGCCAAAAATAATTGGCAGACATCATCACTCAGAAAATATTGATGAATTTTTGCAATTTACGTATTGGTTTATTGTTTATCCCACATTTCTGCTTATTTGATGTTTTCTTAAAATTATGTTAAGATATTGGACGAGTTGGAGTTTTGCAAGTGTGAAGCAAATTGCTTTGACATGCTTTTTTGCTTTAGTTGTTCATCCTATATACACTACAACTTAAAAAATTATATTATTAGTATATTTTAATATAATAAAAAAATCTATCTTAATTCCAGGTTAATAGTCAACTGACACTTGCCTACAATTAACTTTTTGGTGTTTTAATTGATAGTGAGTGAAAAAATATAAACTTTCTAATCCGCGCATAGAAATTAAGTTCATATTGTCACGACCCAATTTTTACTATAGGTCGTGATGACGCCTAACGCGCCGTTAGGCAAATCAACAGTGAACTACCAATTTAATTATTCATTATATTATTTTCGGAATCGTGAATTTTACAAGATAAAGAAATTAATGCATTAAAATCATAAAAACTTACAATTTAAATAGAATAGATAATAAAAGTGTGTCAATTCTAAGCAAAACCACAAACAAATTCTAGAACATCTCAAAACCCGGTATCACAAGTATATAAGCGTTTACTAAAGAGTGCAATAATAATACAATATTTGTCTGGAATATAAAATAGAAAAGGATAAAGTAAATAAATAAGATGAAGACTCTATGGGCTGTGGTGCGTAGCATAGAAAGCAGCTCATCATAAAGTCCCCTTAGCAGTTGCGCCTACGCACCAAGATGGCCACCAAATGAACCTGTCAGATCCTGCACATTTAGTGCAGAAGTATAACATGAGTACGTAAATCAACGCGTATCAAGGTCCAAGTAAGTATCTAGCCTAACGCCGGAAAAGTAGTGACGAGGGGTAGACATCGACACTTACTAGTGGTCCAATAAATCGGTTGCCTAAGACTAGAACTGGGATTAAATGACCCATTCCAGGGCTTGAGAGTATAGCAATATGAAGCTGTGATCTATCCATAGAATTTTTTATTTTTTTTTGAAAAGAGAAAGAATTTTTTAAAACACAATCTGGAAGAGAAAATGTTGATGAATTTTACAAAATGAGAATCGTTTAGGTATGAGCTTTATAGGACCACAAAGTTTGGCAAACCATAAATAATTTTACAAACTGCACTACTGTTTCAGAGGGACATAAATGACAAGTCTCTTTCTTAAGGGAAAGAAAAATCAAGAAACAAACAAACAAAATCAATTCACTAGAGGAAGTAGGGTCGGCAGATTTGAGAACCACTAATCCGATTGAACTTCTTGGGAACTTCCAAATACTACAAAGGACTGATTAATGGGTTATGCTAGTATATTTTCATGGCGGGTTAATTTGAACACAATTCTAGCTAGTCCATCTTTATAGAGATGAACTAATTTAGGCTAAATATGTAATATAAATTGACCCACAAGAAAACTTGTCAATTTTTTTAAAGGAATTTTGTTTGTTTGATATGAGATTTAGTTATAGAAAAGAAAAACTATTTTTTCTTAGTTTAGTCTGGTCATCAAGGAAATTATAAGAAAATTAATTAATTAATTAAAACTTGATTGGAGAACTGAGCGAATTGGGATATAATACATTAATTTAACTCTTCTTTACCCAAACCTAGAGGTGTCAATGGATATTTAAAAAACGACTAAATCGACTGAATCGATTTTTAGGTTTCTTTTAATAGAACCGTAGGTTTTTATATAAATCTACAACTGTACCGATAATTATGATAGTTTTTTATTTTATAAAAATAAACCGAAAAAATATCGAATTGTACCGAATAAATTTACATATGAAAAATATATTTATATATTAAGTTTAAAAATAATGAAGTACTAATTTTTTTCTTGGGTCTTGTAATTATGAAAATGATTACAAGCCAATAAGTAATTAAGATCAAAATCCTAATTCAAAAACCTATTAAGCTACTCCTACTAAAACTAATTAAACTATTTCAACTATTATGAGTAGCAAACTACAGGATCTCCTGCGAAGAAGAGGGTTCAAAAAAACAAAAAGTTAAAAAAGATTATAGCTAGTGGGAATTGAACCTAAGACCTTACAAAGTTTTTGAACCTCCTTGATCACTAAGCTATACTTTGGGGCTATATCAAATGGATTCAAAACATAATATATAGAGATAAAAAATATATTTTTTCTTATATATACAATGTAATTTTTCGGCGAATGGGGTTCGGGTGAACCCCCTTCCGCCCCCCCGAAATCCGCCCATGTTCTTGAATCCCAACTTGGTTAATATCTTTCTACTTGTGTGATTTATCTTTTCTTTGTCTTTGCGTAGTTTCTTTTACGCAGCGATAGAGTAGTTGATGGATCTATACTCTAGTCATCTTTCTTGTTTTCATAATTCATCACCATTTAAACCGTAAAAATGTCTAGAAAATTTTGCTAAATCTTATAAAAGTATGTACATTTTTGCATTCTATTTTTACTAGTGACTTTTATATTATATTTTAAAAAATACCGAAAACTAACCGAACTGTACCGATACCGAAGAGAAACAGACATGATTGAGACGGTTTCAAAAAGTTTAGTTTTGGTTATACATAATAGAATAACCAAAAAATTGGTATGGTACAAATTTTATAAAATAATCGGCTGAAACGAGCTGAACCATTGACACCCCTACCCAAACCATCTTAGTTCAAGTAATTTTGAATGGACGGATGGCAATGTGGGAGGGGCAGGGCAGGGCAAACCTTGGCTTTTGACCCGTCCTACCCAGCCCCATTTAGCATTTTCTCTTATTTTTGCTTTGCGCTGCCCGTCCTCCCCGCTATGCCCTACCCCGCCCTACTCCGTTTATGTTTTTTCATTATTTTTTCTTTTACAATATTCTAAATTAATTTTTTTTAACTTTTTCAAATTTTTATTTGAACCAATTTGATTTGTTTAGTCGTTATTTTCTTAAAAATTATTAAAACTAATTAAACTCCAATCATGTGACTAGAAGATTAAATATTCAAAAAGATAAATCGAAATCATACTTTATATAATATTTCTCTTTCAACTTAAAAAAATAACTTAAAGCTAACGCTATGAGCAACAGTGATATTATACATGTTGAACCTCTTGAAAACTTATATTCTACACGAGATGCACGTCTGAAACGATTGACTTCTTTAATATTTTCTCTTTTATATAGTTAAAATAGTTGAGCTTTTTTGTCACATAATTAGCTGAGGGTTTACAATTCTTTCATAATTTTAACTCAACAAAACACAAATAAAATTATCACCATTTGGATACCTAAAATTCCTAGTTTTAGGTGGAGAATCTCAATCTTCTACAAAAGATTCCTAGCAATTGCTTTCGCAAGTCTTCTGTAGACAAAATAGTTTTTCAAAAAATTGGACAAAGCTAACAAAATAAAGAAGACTGGCATCTTCTATATGTGGCAGAACCGCAGAAGAAGACTCACATATTCCACATATCTTCCAAAATAAAGTTTGACCTGCCCTGCCCTGCCCTAACCCACTAATGTTTTTATTAAAAAATGCCCCGACCCGCCCCATTTAAATCATTCCCTGTCCCTGCCCCATTTAGAGTTTGCCCCGCCCGCCTCAATTGCCATCCCTCCACCTACCCAGTTGGCACCCCCATATCAAATCAACTATATGCGATGATATTTAGTTATTTACTTGGTTAGAGCTAGTGTTTTAAAATAAGTGGGTGTAAGCCGCGTATTATATATGCCTTAGCGAGACGTAAGTCCGGAGGTACGGGGCGTAAACCCCATAAGTATTTAATTTTTAATATTTTATGAAGTAATATATTAACAATAAATATTTATAAGTAGGTAAAATTACATAAAAATTACTAAAAATTAGTAATACAGTAACATCAAACTATTTATTTATTGTACCCGGAGAAACTTCTTTAAGAAAAGTCCTTCTAAATTGGCAAGTTCTTTAAGAAAAGTCGCTCTCATCTCACGCCTCGTGTCTTTTCTTCTTCTCGTTTTCAACATTGCTAAAATTAGTAATACAGTAACACAACCCCCCCTCCCCCATCTTAAGTGCTTTTTTCCATTTGCCAAGTATCCCTTTTCTTCAATAAATCCTTTTTTATTTATGACATGTCGCTTGTTAAACTAAAGAGACCGTTTGGTTTGGAAGCAAATTATACAAGTAATTAATAATATAAGAATCGTAATGTGGAAATTAGTAATGCAAAACTGTAATGTGGGGATTATTTTTTGTTAGATATTTAATTTATTTTTAAAAAACTAGTCATGTATAGTGTGTAATTTGAAATGCGTATTCATTCTTTAGCAAAATTATTTACTATATGAAGGTCATTTTAGTATTTTTAATATGTTTATTGTTAATACCTGCATTATTATTTTATATTCGTGTATAAAATAATACATAAATTGCTACATAACTTATGCGTGTATTAGTTATGCAAAAGAGCAAAAAACATGAACCATATTTACATTGTATTAACAATACTATATTTTTGTGTAAAAGGGAAAGATTAACCAAAAATTGTACTATAAACAATGCTTGACTCTACGTGGAGTTTATTCTTCCTATTTTGCAACCAAACAACACCCTAAAGTTTTATATACCGAATTTTATGAGGCAAGTACAAGTAAATTTTTACAAAAGAAATAATAAAAATTAATTAACTTTGCAAAAGTACTGACATGTTATTACACCTTAAAATTTATAGATAGTATTTTTTTTTTTACACTTGAAATGTATATAACTTAAATTCTTAAACCTAGTGGTTAAATTTTTTTATTATATAGTTATTACTTCCAAGACATTCTCCACACAAAACTAACCGTTTTCTCCTCTTACTCTCCATTTGTTTCACTCTTCACTTGCAAGTTTCCTCCCCTCGCATCAAACTATAATACTTTGTATATACCTTCCTCTCGAAGGTATTTGCTTAATTGGTTTACTTAATTTGATTAGTTGATTGGGTACCCTCTAATGACGATTGCACTGCAGGAAGAATTTCAGCTTTGCTACTTCAAAAGTACTTTTGAGCTCAAGTGCTTAAAAGTTACTTTTATTCACTTAATTCAAACGGGCTCTAAAAATGGCATTAGTAATAATAAGTATAAAGTTGAATATGTAACCGAGACGCATTAAATGCAAAGCACAAAACAGCAGTTTATATATAAAACATTATATTATTGGTTCTTTGCCTCACTGTTCAAGGGAAGCTTAGATTATGCTGAGCTACCGTCTATGTACAATTAATTTGGAGCCTAGAAAGAAAATACAGAACACACAATTCCCTCCATTGACTACAAAATTATATTTGGCACAATGATTAGTGCAATTCTTGCATCTGTCGATACAAATACAACACTTTTTATCATAAAAGTAGCGACTTCAAAATCATATTTTGATTGAGTTGAGGATTACTTATGAATATGCACAAGTGCTCTTAATATTTTACGAGTTCGTCAATTACTCAGAAACAAAAATTATACATAAAGCAAACACGCAAATGGGGACATCGCACAGCTTCAACTAACACAGCAGTAACTGATTTATACTTGTGACATTGTAGTCTTAGTCTCAATATCGTGAATTAGCAGACACATTGCATCATAAGATAAGCCTCCCTTACTCTTCGGCCCACATTGCGATTACCTGTTGAAAAAATTGTCGAATATTAACACAAATAATTTATCTTGAAACATACTAAATAACGTTTATTCACAAGTGACACTTTGCGCTCTCCTTAACGAATAACGAGATTACAATATGGGATTGAATTCGAATAACTCTTAAAAATGACAATTGAATTTGTACGCGGTTTTAAGGATATGTAGATTAATTCAATACAAATGATTAATGACGTTAGATAAGCAAACAAAAGATAGAATAAATAACCAAACCAGCGATGATAGCGAGTCCGGGCTCAGTTAAAGGCTTAACGAGAAGCTCGCCTTCGGTTCCGAACCAATGCTTATGAAGAACTTATGAACCAAAATAAGAATTTTGAACAATCCTTTAGAAACATAGAAAAATACATATATATCGTCTTGGTATATGTGCTACAATGTACCTAATGAATAATTAACTTCTCCTTTATATATTAGGGGAGTTTTACCCTAAATGCAGTTCTAAAAAGCGTAAAAATCTTCCTCTTCGCTAATCGTTGATCTATCACTGATACGGACTGAGATTCACGTTGTGATATCCGGTTAGACACGGAAATTACGGCCCTTTGTTAATCGTGTGTGGTCGTTCGGTAACGCTCCCCAAGGTCTTGGGACTCGAACCGGACCCGGAGGCATAGTCTCAATGGTTCCGAGTGAATGTGTTTTGCTCGGGCCTTGATGCGAAAGGCTCCTGGCTTCGATTTTGATTCCCCACAGTCATGACCTTCCTCTGTTTGCCTCACCGGGAAATCGGGGTACTCACCAGTCTCGATTATTTCCTGTATACAGATAGTCCCCTCGTTTCTCAGAGAGTAGGTTTGCCGAAACGATGAGAAATGATAGATGTCACGACCTGTCACGACCCGAAATTTCCACCTTCGGAACGTGCTAATGCCTAACATTTCACTTGCTAGGCAAGCCAATGTTAGAATAATATTATCCATTTTAAAATAATTTTTAATTTTATTAATAACAAAGAAACAAATGCGGAAGTAAAGTCTGAAATGTAGTGAATAATCCATAAAATAACGATGTTTAAATACCATCCCAGATTGGTGTCACAAGTGCACGAGCTTCTAGAATAATACAAATAAATATCTGAATAAAATAAAGCTGTCTAGAAACAAACACACAGCTAAGGTAAAGTAGATGGGGACTTTAGAACTGTGGACGCCATGCAGTATTACCTCAAGTCTCCTCTAATAGCTGAAATCCGAGCAAGTCTATGGTACGCCGCTGGGACCAACTCCGAAATCTGTACAAGAAATGCAAAGTGTAGTATCAGTACAACCGACCCCATGTACTGGTAAGTGCTGAGCCTAACCTCGACGAAGTAGTGACGAGGCTAAAGCGGTTCACTTACATTAACCTGTACGCAATATTGGTAACAACAACAAATAATAGAAATAAATTAGGTAACTCATTTATAATAATTGAAGCCAACTCAACAATCATAATCCATTATTATTTCAACCAATTTCCGTTATAACGTGCAAGCCGATTCCAGAATATATTCATTTTCAATCCTCTCATATAATTATTTTAATCAAGTATATATTGACTTTTAAATAAGTCTATTGCGACGTGCAATCCGATCCCCTAAATATTGACTTTTAATAAGTCTGTTGCAGCGTGCAACCCGATCTTCCAATATGGACTTTTTAATAAGTCTGTTGTTTGTCCCCCAATATATTCATTTCGATCAATTTTGTTGCGGTGTGCAACCCGCTCCTTCAATATATACATTTACCAATTCTTATAGAAGAAATTTTCCCAATATATGCAACAATTAATATAAAATTATAAGACAACAAGCATACAATAATTATGATTTAATTATGAAACAAACAATGACAAATAGCAAGTTATTATGAAAATCAGGGAGAAAATAGGCAGCTTAATATTTAATATGCTAAATGTCAAATAACAATTAAGATACATAATTCAAATAGCATGTAACAATTAATGCAGGAATTCAAGAATTAATATTTGACAAAGAATATGAGAGAAATAATTATTAAAATAATTAATTCATGGTTTAAAATAATTTATGATTTTCCAATAAGTAGGCAAACAATTAATTTGACGACGTATAGACACTCGTCACCTCACCTATACGTCGTTCACATGCATTTCACATAACAAATAATTTAAGGATTTTATTCCCTCAAGTCATGGTTAACCACGACAATTACCTCGCTTTGCAAATTCCAATCAATTACTCGACCACAACTTTTCCTTATAAATTTATCTCCAAAAGCTTCAAATCTATTCACAAACAATTCGATTTACTCAATACGAATCATAGGAATTAATTCCATATGAATTTATTAATTTTCCGGATAAAAATCCAAAATTTATTTAAATATTCAACAGTGGGACTCACATCTAAAATCCAGAAAAATTCGCGAAATCCAAACACTCGTTCCGCTACGAGTTCAATCGTATAAAAATTATCCAATTCCGATATCAAATGGATCTTTAAATCTTAAATTTTTGTTTTTGGAAGATTTTATAAAAATATGATTTTTCTTCCATAAATTCACGGATCCATGATATAAACGAGTATGGAATCATGAAATATAATCAATATAGGATAAGGAACACTTACCCCAATGCCTTCCTCTGAAAATCGCCCAAGAATCGCCTTACCCGAGCTCAAAATTGGAAATGGTTGAAAATGGGTTGAAACCCCATTTCCAGAACATAAGTTCTGTTTTTCAGATTTTTATTCATCGTGATCGTAGAAATTCGTTCGCGATCGCGTAGAACAACTTTGCCCAGGTTCATTTTACTCTTCACGATCGCGGGAATGGCTTCGCGATTGCGAAGCACATATTGGCTGTCCAGACTTTTAACTCTACGCGATCGCGTACTTACTTGTGCGATCGCATAGCATAATTGACGTGCCTAGCTTCTGCCTTCCTTCTACGCGATTGCAGCTTGTCCCTTGCGTTCGCAGTGCACTGGGAGTTTACCTTCCGTGATCGCGTGCCCATCTTCACGAACGCGAAGGGTAAAACTCACTACTTACAATTTCCTCTTCGCGATCGCGAAGCACAATGCACCAGATGACAGCAGAAGCTCAAAAACCAGATTTTTTAAAGTTCAAAATCATCTCGTAGCCTATCTGAAACTCACCCGAGCCCTCGAAGTTCCAAACCAAACATGCATACAAGTCCTAAAATATCATACGAACTTGATCGCATGATCAAATCGCCAAAATAACACCTAGAACTACGAATCAGACACCAAATCAAAGGAAAGTATCAAGAAAACTTTAAAACTTATATTATCACAACCGGACGTCCGAATCATGTCAAATCAACTCTGATTCTCACCAAATTCGGTAGACAAGTCATAACTATTATAGTGGACCTATACCGGGCCCTGAAACTAAAATACGTACCCGGTGTCAATAAATCCAACATCAGTAATTTCTTTTAAATCATTAAACTTTCAAGCTTTTAATTTTTCATCAAAACTCCATATCTCGGGCTAGGGACCTCGGAATTCGATTCCGGGCATACACCCAAGTCCCAAATCACGATACGGACCTACTGGAATTATCAAAATACTGATCTGAGTCCGTTTTCTCAAAATATTGACCAAAGTCAACTCAATTGACTTTTAAAACTCCATTTCACATTTTAATTCATTTTTCACATGAAAACTTTCCGGAAAATTGTACGGACTGTGCACGCAAGTCGAGGAATGATAATTAGTGCTTTTCTAGGTCTTAGAACACAAAATTACTTATTAAATTTAAAGATGACATTTTGGGTCATCACATTCTCCACCGCTAAAACAAACTTTTGTCCTCGAACGGAGTTAGAAAAAGTACATGTGAGAAAAGGTGTGGATATTTACTCAGCATGTCTGACTCGGACTCCCAGGTAGATGCCTCTACTAGCTGACCTCTCCACTGTACTCGAACTGAAGGATAACTCTTAGACCTCAATTGTCGGACCTGTCGGGCTAGAATAGCCACCGGCTCCTCCTCGTAAGTCAAATCTTTGGCCAATTGGACTGAGCTGAAATCTAACACATGGGATGAACCGCTGATAAACTAGGTAGTAATGCAAGCTACCCACTCTTTCAAGAATTTGAAAGGGTCTGATATACCTAGGGCTCAACTTGCCCTTCTTTCCGAACCTCATTACACATTTCATAGGTGAAACCCGGAGCAATATTCTTTATCCAACCATGAATGCAATATCACTAACTTTACGGTCGGCATAACTCTTTTGCATAGACTAAGTTGTGCGAAGTCGATCCTGAATAATCTTGACCTTATTCAAGGCATCTTGTACCAAATCTGTACCCAATAACCGAGCCTCTCCCGACTCAAACCATCCAACTGGCGAACGTCATCGCCTTCCGTATAATGCCTCATATGGATCCATCTGAATGCTTGACCGGTAGATATTATTATAAGCAAACTCCGCAAGTGGAAAGAAATGATCCGAAGAACCTTCAAAGTCTATGATACAAGCGCGAAGCATATCTTCCAATATCTGAATAGTGCGCTCTGACTGTCCGTCTGTCTGTGGATGAAATGTTGTACTCAACTCCACCCACGTACCTAACTCACGTTGTAAAGCCTTCCAGAAATGTGAGGTAAACTGCATACCTCGACCTGAAATAATAGACACGGGCACACCATGAAGGCGGACAATCTCACGAATGTAAATTTTAGCTAACCATTTTGAAGAATAGGTAACTGCCACAGGAATGAAATGTGCTGACTTGGTCAACCTGTCCACAATGACCCAAACTGCATCAAAGTTTCTCTGAGTCCGTGGGAGTCCAACAACAAAATCCATAGTGATACGCTCCCACTTCCACTCAGGAATTTCTAACTTCTGAAGCAAACCACCAGGTCTCTAATGCTCGTATTTAACTTTCTGGCAATTTAGACACCGAGCTACATATGCAACTATATCCTTTTTCATTCTTCTCCACCAATAATGTTACCACAAATCGTGATATATTTTGGCGATACCTGGATGAATAGAATACCTGGAACTCGGTGCCTTTTCAAGAATTAATTCACGAAACCCATCCACATTAGGCACACAAATATGACCCTGCATTCGCAGAACTCCATCTTCCCCCGTAGAAACCTGTTTGGAATCACCGTGCTGCACCGTGTCCTTAAGGACAAGTAAATGAGGATCATTATACTGCCTCTCTCTAATGCGGTCATATAAAGAAGACCGAGCGACTGTGCAAGCTAGAACCCGACTGGGTTCTGAACATCTAACCTCACGAACTGATTAGCCAAAGTCTTAATATCTGTAGCTAATGGCCTCTTACCAACCGAAATATATGCAAGACTGCCCATACTCACAGCCTTTTTACTCAAAGTATCGGCCACCATATTGGCCTTTCCGGGGTGATACAAAATGGTGATATCATAGTCTTTCAACAACTCTAAACATCTTCTCTGCCTCAAATTAAGATCTTCTTGTTTGAAGAGGTACTAAAGGCTACGATGATTAGTAAATACCTCACACGAGACACCGTATAGGTAATGCCTCCATATCTCAGCGCATCAACAATGGCTGCTAGTTCTAAGTCATGAACACGATAATTCTTCTCGTGAGCTTTCAACTGATGTGACGCATATGCAATCACCCTGCCATCTTGCATTAATGCTGCACCAAGCCCAATGTGAGATGCGTCATAATATACCATATACGATCCTGAACTCGTGGGTAATACCAACATTAGCGCCGTAGTCAAAGCAGTCTTGAGCTTCTGAAAGCTCAATTCACACTCGTCTGACCATCTGAATGGGACACCTTTCTAGGTCAGTCTGGTCAATGGGCTTGCTATAGATGAAAACTCTTCCACGAACCGATGATAATAACCTGCTAAACCTAGAAAACTCCGGATTTCTGTAACTGAAGTAGGTCTAAGCCAATTCTGAATAGCCTCAATCTTCTTAGGATCCACCTTTATGCCTTCTGTCGATACAACATGCCCCAAAAAGGCAACTGAGTCTAACCAAAACTCACATTTTGAAAATTTGGCATATAATTGATTATTCTTCAAAGTATGAAGCACACTCCAAAGATGCTGCTCATGCTCCTCTCGACTGCTGGAGTAAATCAAGATATCATTAATGAACACAACCACAAAAGAATCCAAATAGGGCTTGAACACATGATTCATCAAATTCATAAATGTTGCTGGGGCATTTGTCAACCCAAATGACATCACTAGGAATTCGTAATGCCCATATCGAGTCCGAAAACTGTCTTAGAGACATCAGATGCCCTAATCTTCAACTGATGGTAGCCAGACCTTAAATCAATCCTCAAAAATACCTTGGCAGCGGATATTTTTTTTTGATAGTGGCCTTATTCAACTGCCGGTATTCTATACACATCCGCATAGAGCCATCTTTCTTCTTTACAAATAGTACTGGTGCACCTTAGGGCGAGACACTGGGTCTAATGAATCCCTGATCAAGCAAGTCTTATAACTGCTCCTTTAATTCTTTCAACTCCGGCGGGGCCATACGGTATAGTGGGACAGAAATGGGCTTAGTGTCCGGAGCCAAATCAATACAGAAGTCAATATCTCTGTCACGTGGCATTCCCGGCAAATCTGCAGGAAATACTTCTGGAAATTCACGAACAACTAGTACTCCATAGAAGGAACATCCGCACTGGGATTGCGAATATAAGCCAAATAGGCTAGACACCCTTTCTCGACTATACGTTGAGCTTTCATATAAGAAATAACCTTGCTGGCAGAATGACCAGGAGTTCCTTTCCACTCTAAACGACGTAACCCCGGCATGGCTAGGGTCACTGTCTTGGCATGACAATCCAATATAGCATGATAAGGTGACAACTAATCCATACCCAAGATGACATGAAAACCTACCACATGATAAGGTTTTTTCTTCTGTGATCACGTGCCTATCTTCGCAAACGTGAAGGGTAAAACTCACTACTTACAATTTCCTCTTTGCGATCGCAGGAATGGCTTCGCGATCGCGAAGCACAATGCACCAGATGACAGCAGAAGCTCAAAAACCAGATTTTTTTAAAGTTCAAAATCATCTCGTAGCCTATTTGAAACTCATCCGAGCACTCGGGGCTCCAAACCAAACATGCACACAAGTCCTAAAATATCATATGAACTTGCTCGCGCGATCAAATCGCCAAAATAACACCTAGAACTATAAATCAGACACCAAATCAAAGAAAATTTTCAAGAAAACTTTAAAATATATATATATTCACAACCGGACATCCGAATCACGTCAAATCAACTCTGATTCTCACCAAATTTGGCAGAAAAGTCATAAATATGATAGTGGACCTATACCGGGCTCCGAAACCAAAATACGGACCATGTGTCAATAAATCCTACATCAGTAATTTTTTAAAAATCATTAAGCTTTTATGCTTTTAATATTTTATCAAAATTCCATATCTCGGGCTAGGGACCTCGAAATTCGATTCCGGACATACGTCCAAGTCCCAAATCACTATACGAACCTACCGGAATTGTCAAAGCACGGATTCGACTCTGGTTTCTCAAAATGTTGACCAATGTCAACTCAGTTGAGTTTTAAAATTGGATTTCAAATTTTAATCTATTTTTCACATGAAAACTTTCCAAAAAATTGTACGGACTGCGCACGCATGTCGAAGAATGATAATTAGTGATTTTCAAGGTCTTAGAACACAGAATTACTTATTAAATTTAAAAATGATATTTTTGGTCATCACACGACCCAATTTCACCTATAAGTCGTGATGGTGCCCAACATCACCGCTAGGCAAGCCAACTAGTGAATTAAACATATATTTCCTCCTTTAATAAAATTCTAAGTAATTAAACTTTCCTTACTTGAAAGATTTAAGAAAAATAGAAAGTCTAAATAGATAAAAACCAAAATAATAATTTCAAGACCACATATCTACTAGTGTATGTGCCAAGACCCGGTGTCATAAGTGTATGAACGTCAAGTAGATTATACAAATTTCTAATCACTGTCTGAATATGAAATAGACAGAATACAAAAGAGAGAGACTCTAGTGTAAAGACCCGTAAAAATTTAAACCAAAAACTCGGGGTTTCGTGGTGCCAAGATAGATTCATGTGCTATTATAGTAGAAATATTTTGCAGAAGGACGCGTTTCTACATCCCATTATGCGGCCACATAATCTCTTTGCAGACCGCATAATGGCCGCAGAATGAAGCAGTACGTTGGAAAATTTGAGGTCAGCTTTGCAGTCAATTATGCAACCGCATAACCACTATGCGGACCGCATATCGATCGCATAATCCCTCTTTAGTTTTTGCGGAGGGAGTTATGCGGTGCATTATGCGACCGCAGAAGGAGTATGTGGGCCGCATACTGGTCGCACACCTAGGCCGTGAATTCAGGCCCCTGAGGGCCATTTCTGCAGTCACTTTGCGGACCGCATAACCGTTATGCGGTAGCATATGCGACCGCAGACCTGTGTCGGGGTATCATTTTTCTTAATTTAAAATCCGACCCCCATTCCGTTAAAACACCCCTTAGGTCTATTTTGAGCTCATTTTTTTATACTTCTAGAGTGAGAGAGAGAGGGTTCAAGAGGGAAGGCCTAAGTTTTCATCAAATTGATATTCAATCATCACTGAAAGCCTTGGAAATATTCAAGTAGAGCACCAAAATTCTTCACCCTAAAAGGTAAGGCTTCATCACCCCAGCTCTAAATTTCAAACATAGCTACAATGCGGTACTAGGTGTGATACTTCATGAGTATGAGGGTGGTTTATCTTACATGCATGTGTGATAAAGAGTGTGGGGAAAGAAAGTGAGTTAGAACCATGAACGATTTCCTAATTCTGGGTTTAATTTATATATTGCTAAAATAGATTTAGGATGCTAAGGGTTCCGGATAATTGTAGAGTCCAAAGACGCAAAATTGAGGTATGTATGGCTAACTCTCTTCTTCCTAGAATCGAACTCCCGATGTCCGAATAATGGGTGTAAGTTCCAACTTGATCATACTAGAATTGTTTTCCTAAGTGTGTTGGATTGAAAGATTCATATTCCCTAATTGTTTTAGATGGTTACCATGTCATCATGCTATTTGAGAACGTAATTATGATTTTTCAAGCTCCTTCCCTTATGTGTGAAATGCCTTATGTGATGGTACTTATCGACATGAATGATGATGTTATTTGAATGAATAAAAAGGGAAAGACTTGAATTGTAAAATGTTCCCAAGTGCCGAGAACTACTTAATAAATGAGGTTGTTTGTGCCATGTAATGAAATATGGGAAGGAAATGTGAATTTAGTGAACAATTGAAAGAGGTTATGTCTCAAGTGAGATGGCTTAGCCGATCGGGCCGAGATCAGATGACATGTTGTACACATGATGGCATTTGTGTTGGAATTATTGATTTACATTATGGATATGGATATGTCTCACTTGAGATGGTTTAGCTGGTCGGGCCGAGATCGGACTCCGTGTAAAAATACGGTGGTATTGTGAGTTGTGGATTTGGCACTAAAGATTATTAATCTAAAAAGATGGAAAGATTGAATTGGAAACTATGTGATCCTTACTTGGTGTTTTTTTTGTATTTCTATGAAGTACTTATTGATTATTATGACTGCCCTCTCTTTGTTTCACTATTCATTCTACTAAGATTGGTGTTTGCCTTACATACTAGTACTATTCGACAGTACTAACATCCCTTTTGTCGGGGGCGCTACATCTTTGAATGGATGTAGGTGGTTCCATCGCAGATAGTGGTGCTCTCTTTCTCCCCTCACAGCAGTCTTGGTGAGCCCCATTTCTCCCAGGGGTCATGTCGTCCTTGTTTTGTATAAATTTTCATATTTTGAGGTACAGCCGGGGCCTTGTTGCCGGCATTGTCATGTTGCTCTTTTGTATCCTTAGAGGCTTCGTAGGCGTTTATGTGGGTCATGTATGTATGTTGGGGTGGTTGTTGGATCGAGTTGTATTTAAGCATAATGAATATATAAGGAAAACTATGGCGTAATGTATGAATATATAAGGAAAATGAACTAGCAATGTTTATATAACTGATCTCTCCCTGGTTTTACAAATGGTGATGCGATCCCTTTTTGGATTATGAATGAGTCGAGTATGAAAGGTTTAATAGGCTTGCTCGACCGGGTTCACTCGGTTGAGCACCGATCGCGCTCCCCGAGGTTGGGGCGTGACATCTAGGGCTTTAGAACGACTCAGGAAGCAGCTCACCACTAGGTCTCGGGATATCAGGGGTACGCAGCGGTAGGACTGCCTGATGCACCTATCTCAGACCCTGCACAAAAAGTGCAACAAGTGTAGCATGAGTACATAAACAACGTGTACCCAGTAAGTATCAAGTCTAATCTCGAAGAAGTAGTGACGAGAAGTCGATTTCGACACTCACTATAGGTCAATAATTTAAAGATAAAGATATTTAAATAAACATGGTTTATGTGATTAACAACAATCTCCTTAACAAGCAGAAATAAATAATTCTTTCATAATTTAAAATTTCCCAATAAATCATTTATCTTCACAAGGTACAATAAAATGTAAAAGCATCGTGTAATTGTTATTATTAAGCACGATTTAAGCTGAGGTTGTACGACCCAATCCAAAATGATGTGTACACTACCGAGGGACATGCGGCATGATCCATAAATGCATCTATCTACTTCCGAGATATTCGGCCCGCTCCACAGGAAAAGAATGATATTTTAGAAGCATTTGACTTAAACATTATCAATGATTTATATCCAAGGTAATACAAATTTCATTAACTACCTTTTAAAATTTCTCTAACAAGTTCTAATATAATGTAGGCATTTTAATTTAACAAGTATATTGCAAAACTACCCGAACAATAGCATTTTAGTAGTTATGCACGAACTCTCGTCACCTCGTATGTACGTAGCCCCCACCATTAGGAACAAATATTTATTTATAACACCTATGGGATAAATTCCCTCTTACAAGGCTAGACTAGAGACTTACCTCGTCTCAAATCTTACTTCTCGATCACAATTTCGCGTTAAAGCCTCAATTTGGTGCCGAAAAATCTGAAAGTAACCAAATGTTATATAATTTAATCAATACATGCTCAATAATTCGAAATTAAATCATTAGATTAATTAACCAACCCAAATTGGTAAAATTCTTAAAATTTACCCCGGGCCCATGTGCCTAGATTCCAGAAATATTCGGAGGAAATCGTCACCCAAAACCTTAAGAACTCAAATACACAATTTGCATCCCATTCCATAACCATTTTCATGGTTAAAATTTTGTTTTTTATCAAAACCTAGGTTTTTCATCTTAACCCTTGATTTCCACAATTTACATGTTATAATCTACCCATAATCTATGTATTTAATTCACAATAGGTAGAATTAACTTACCTCCAAGTTGCAAGGTGAATACACCTCTCAAGAAGCTCCAAAATCGCCTAAGAATGAAAGAAATTGGCTCAAAAATGGCTGAGCCCCGACTTAAATGAAGGTTCTGCCTTCTACGATTTTTGCATCTGCGGGAAGAGGGTCGCATCTACTGTTCCGCTTCTGCGGGCGGAAGGCCGCATCTGCGGTGATTCACAGGGCCAGCGCTGGCTGCATCTGCAGACATGTTTTTGCTTTTGCAGTCTCTTTTCTGCGGCTCTTCATCGTAGAAGCACGGTCGCTTCATCCCATAAGCGCGTCCGTTTCTGCGGTCCATGGTCCAAGGCTCAAAGCTGCTTATGCGCCAAAAATGGCGTATCTGCGGCTGTCCAACCGCAGGTTCGATTACACCAGAAGCTGGAAGCTTCAGCTGTTCTTCCCAAGTCCAAACTTAGTCCGAGCCTCGTCCAGTTAACACCTGAGTCCCCCAGGGCCCCGCCCGAACATACGAACAAGTTTGAAATCATAAAACGGGCTCGCTCTAACCCTAGGAAATCGATTCTACTTGGAAATTTTAAATTCTTCAAACTTACTCCGAACGCGCCAAAACATACTTAAACTACTCGAAATGACACCAAATTTTGTGTGCAAGTCTTAAATCACCATACATAACTATTCCTAGGCCCGAAATTCTAAACGGACCAAACTTACTCCAAACCAAATTTAAATAACTTTAAAACAGTCAAATAGTCAACTTTTACTTTTAAGCGTTGAAATGCTCCCGAGTTGTCCTACCCGATTCGAACATACGCCCAAGTCCAAAATCATCATACAAACCTATTGGAACCGTCAAATCCCGATTCCAGGGTCATTTTCTCAAAATGTTGACCGAAGTCAAACTTAGCTTTTTTAAAGCCAACTAAGGAACCAAGTGTTCCAATTTCAACCCGAACCCTTCCAATTCCTGAACTAACCATCCCCGCAAGTCATAAAATAGTAAAAGCACACGGGGAGTCTTATCTAGGGGAATGGGGTTCTAAAAGGCAAAACGACCGGTTGGGTTGTTACATTCTCCACCTCTTAAACAAATGTTCATCCTCGAACGGGTTTAGAATCATACCTCGAGTGTTGAATAAGTGTGGATACCTGCTCTGCATGTCCTCCTCGGCCTCCCAAGTCGCTTTTTCGAATGGTTGGCCCATCCACTGATCTTTTACCGCAGTAATATTCTTGGACCTCAACTGGCGAACCTGCTTGTCAACAATGGCACCTGGTTCCTCTTCATAACCCAAGATCTCATTTAGTTGAACAGTACTGAAGTCTAACACATGAGACAGGTCGGCATGATACCTCCGTAGCATAGATACATGGAAAACTGGATGAATTCTTGATAGACTGAGAGGCAAAGTAAGCTAGTAAGCAGCCTCCCCATCTCGTCTCAACACCTCAAATGGGCCTATAAACCTTGGGCTCAACTTTCCCTTCTTCCTGAATCTCATAATTCCCTTCATCGGCGAAACCTTCAAGAGAACTTTCTCACCCACCATAAATGATAAACCACGCGCCTTTTGATCTGCGTAACTCTTCTGTCTGGACTGTGTTGTACGAAGTCGCTCCTGAATTAACTTCACCCTTTCCAAGGAATCCTTCACCAAATCAGTACCATATAACTTAGCCTCACCGGGCTCAAACCATCTGATGGGTGAACGACATCGCTGACCATATAAAGCCTCAAAGTGAGTCATCTCTATGCTGGATTGGTAACTGTTATTATAAGCAAACTTGGCCAAAGGAAAGAAACGATCCCACTGACCTCCAAAGTCAATCACACATGCCATGAGCATATCCTCCAAGATCTGAATTATCTGCTCCGACTGCCCATCATTCTGCGAATGAAAGGTTGTGCTGAGCTCTACACGGGTCCCCAATTCACTATGTATTGCTCTCTAGAAATGTGAAGTAAACTGAGGGCCCCTATATGATATGATGGAAATTGGCACACCATGCAACTAAACTATCTCCTGAATAAAAATCTGGGCCAACCTCTCTATATATACATAGTCACAACCGGAATGAAGTGTGCCGACTTGGTCAACCTATCGATAATGACCCAAACTGCATCAAACTTGCGTAAGGTCCGCGATAACCCAACTACGAAGATCATAGTAATGCGCTCCCATTTTCACTCCGGTATAGTTATCTGCTTAAGTAGGCCACCTGGCTTCTGGTGCTCATACTTAACCTGTTGGAAACTTTGGCACCTAGATTTATACTCAACTATGTATTTCTTCATCCGCCGCCACCAATAATGCTGCCTCAAGTCACAATTCATCTTCATAATACCTGGATGAATAGAATACCGAGAACTGTGTGCCTCCTCTAGGATTTTTTCCCTCAGCCCATCCACAGTTGGAACAAATAGACGGTCCTGGAGTCGCAGAATATCATCTTTGCCAATAGTAACTTCCTTGGCATCACTTCCTTGGATCACCAAACTGGCGAGCCTTGATCCGCTAAAATAGTGAAGACTTGGCAACAACACTTGCAAGAACTCGGCTGGGCTTTGAAATATCTAGCCTTACAAGTATGTTAGCCAAGGACTGAATGTCCAAAACCAATGGCCTCTCTTCTACTTAAATGAAGGTGAAATTACCCTTACTCTCTGCCTATCTACTCAAGGAATCTGCAACTACATTTGCTTTGCCCGGATGATAAAAGATAGTAATATCATAATCTTTTAGTAACTCAGTCATCTGCGCTGCCTCAAATTTAGATCCCTCTACTTGAACAAATGTTGCAAGCTGCGATGATCCGTGTAAACCTCACACGACACCCCATAAAGATAATGCCTCCAGATTTTTAGAGTGTGAACAATCGCGGTTAACTCCAAATCATGGACCGAGTATTCTTCTCGTGAGGCTTCAGCTGGCGCGAAGCATATGCAATAACTCACCCTTTCTGTATCAATACACAACCCAAGCCATCGCGTTAAGCATCGCAATACATTGTATACATCCCCGAACTGAAAGGCAACACTAACACTGGTGCTAAAGTCAATGATGTCTTGAGCCTCTGAAAGCTTACCTCACAATCATCGGACCATCGGAACGGAGTACCCTTCTGGGTCAATATAGTCAAAGATGCTGCAATAGATGAAAATCCCTCCACAAACCGACGATAATAACATGCTAACCCCAGAAGACTCCTGATCTCGATCGCCAAAGTAGGACGATGCCAATTCTGAACTGCCTCGATCTTTTTTGGATCAACTTTAATAGCCTTGCCTGATACAATATGCCTAAAAATGCTACAGAGTCTAGCCAGAACTCACACTTAGAGAACTTAGCAAATAGTTTTTGTTCCCACAAGATCAGAAGCACCAATGTTATATGTTGCGCGTGCTCTTCCTTACTGCGCGAGTAGATGAAAATGTCATCAATGAAGACAATGACAAACAAATCAATATATTGCATGAACACCATGTTCATCAAATCCATAAACGTCGTCGAGGCATTAGTCAAACGAAACAACATTACCAGAAACTCATAATGACCATATCTAGTCCAGAAAGCAGTCTTTGGAACATCCGAATCTCGAATCTCCTACTGATGGTACCCCGATCTCAAGTCGATCTTAGAGAACACCCTAGCACCCTACAACTAGTCAAATAGATCATCAATATGTGGCAATGGGTACTTGTTCTTAACGATAACTTTTTTCAATTGGCGATAATCAATACACATTCGCATAGTCCCATCCTTCTTCTTCACAAATAATACTGGTGCGCCCCAAGGCGACACACTTGGTCTGACGAACCCTTTGGTTAGTAGTTCCTCAAGCTGCTATTTTAACTCCTTCAACTCTTTTGGAGCCATGTGATACGATGGGATAGATATAGGCTGGGTATCTGGAGCCAAGTCAATACAGAAATCAATATCACGATCTGGTGGCATACCTGGAATATCAGAAGGAAATACATCGGAGAAATCGTGGACTACAGGCACTGAATCAATCGCCAGAGTCTCTGCAGTAGTGTCCCAAACATAGGACAAATAAGCCAAACAACCCTTCTCGACCATGTGTCAAGCCTTCAGAAAGGAAACAACCTGAATAGATGCACTGACAAATGAACCCTTCCATTCCAATTTAGGCAATTGTGGCATCGCCAGGGTAACAGTCTTGGCATGGCAAACTAGGATGGCGTGATATGGAGATAACCAATCCATGTCCAGGAAGATCTCAAAGTCGGTCAAATGAAGCAGGAAAAGATCCCTTATAGTTTTGTAACCACAAAATGTAACAATGAAGGACCTGTAGATCTGATCCACAACAACAGAATCGCCTACAAGAGTGGACACATAAATAGGAGTACCCAAGGGCTCACAAGAAACACACAGGAAATGAGCAAATAGAGATGACATATAGGAATATGTAAATCCTGGATCAAATAATACTGAGGCATCTTTGTCGCAGAGAGAAATAATACTTGTGATCACGGCATTTGAGGCCTCTGCATCTAGTCTGGACAAAAAATCATAGGATTGAGCTGGAGCGCCACCTGACTGGCCTCCACCTCTAGGACAACCTCTAATACTTGTGATCACGGCATTTGAGGCCTTTGCATCTAGTCTGGACAAAAAATCATAGGATTGAGCTGGAGCGCCACCTGACTGGCCTCCACCTCTAGGACAACCTCTACCCACCTGCCCTCCGCCTCTGGGCAGTCGGACGGCCGGTGGAACAACTGGTGCTGTAATCATGGCTCCTAACCCTGCAGCACTAGACTACCTCGAAGCCTGGGGTAGAATCTTCGCATATGACTGAAATTCCCACACTCAAAACAACCCATCGGTACGATGAACTGCTGACCTGAAGTCTGGCCCTAATGACCTAAATACCCAATGGAAGAACCCTGAATAGCTGGTGGGCGGTAAGAACTCTTTAGTATGGTACTGAAATAAGATCGCATTAGAGCACCCCGATGAGGCGGTGGTGCTGGGTATGGGGGTCTGCTAGACTGACCTCTACCCCCAAACGGGTCACCTCTAAACTCTCTAGAATATCTAAACCGCTTATCTCTCATAACCTGCTCTCGGCTACGCTGACGGACACCCTCAATCCTCTGGTCTATCTCTATAACCAACTCATAAGAAGTCCCCATCTCAACCTCTCGGGCCATAGTGGCCTGAATACCAGTGTGCAAACCCGCAAATCCTACGCACTCTCTTTGCATCAGTAGGTAATATCATAAGTGCATGGCGAGGAAACATAGAGAACCTCGCCTCATAATCGATCACTGACATCTGACCTTGTTGGAGTTGCTCGAACTGAAACCACAACTCTTCCCTCTAAGAGGGTGGAATATACCTATCTAGGAAGATACGGGTGAACCTGTCCCAAATCATGGGAGAAGAATCTGCTGGTTTGCCAAGAATATAGGACTGTTACTATTTGCGGGCCCTGCCCTCCAGCTGAAAGGTAGCAAAGTCTATCCCATGGGACTCCAATATCCTCATGTTGTGCAGTATGTCCCTGCACCGATCAACGAAGTCCTGGGGATCCTCATATCGCTCACCCCCAAAGACAGGAGGATGTAGCCTGGTCCATCTATCCAATAGCTTCTGCGACTCACCGATCGCAGCTGGTCTGGGCCCAGCTGTAGCTGCTGCCACTGGCTGGACTCCGCCCACGGGTAGTGCACCCTGGTCTGATATACCGCAGCTGCATGTCCATGAGCCTGCGCGGTAAAGGTCTGTGCTCCCCCTACCGCATGAGATGTGGCTGGGTTTGCCGGGAATAAACCGACCTGAACCTTGGTATCCATGAACCGCAGTATACGGCCCATGACCTCGTGGAATCCTAGTGCGAACGTGAAATCCACCGAAACTGGCTCTGCGGCAGGCACCTCGCTCTGCTCCTCAATAATAGGATCCTCTGCTAGACCCATTGGTAGCATAGCTGGAGTAACCATGGGACGTCCTCGTCCCCTACCACGGGCAGGAGCCCTTCCTCGGCCTCTAACAATAGGGGGAGCAACTCTTCCCTGGTCTGGAACTATCGTAGAGCGCGTTCTCACCATATATGAGAGAATAAGGGAAAGATACTTAGTACTACATCAACTGCACGATAGAAGATGAAGAAATGTAGATTCCTAACACCCTATAGCCTCTCAAAGATAAGTACAGACGTCTCTGCACTGATCTGCAAGACTCTATTAGGCCTGCTTATAACTTGTGAGACCTACGTAAACCTAGTGCTCTGATATCATGTTGTCATAACCCAACTGCACCTATAGGTCGTGATGACACCCCACATCGCTGCTAGGCAAGCCAACTAGTGAATTAAACATATATTACCTCCTTTAATAAAATTCTGAGTAATTACACCTTCCTTACTTGCAAGAATTAAGAAAAATAGAAAGTACAAATAGATAAAAACCAAAATAATAATTTCAAGACCACAATTCTACTAGTGTATGTGCCAAGACCCGGTGTCACAAGTGTATGAGCGTCTAGTAGATTATACAAACTTCTAACCACTGTCTGAATATGAAATAGACAGAATACAAAATACAAAAAAAAAAGACTTTAGGGCCGTAGAATGACTCAGAAAGCAGCTCACCACTAGGCCTCGAGATATCGGGGGTGCGCACCGTTAGGACCGCCTGATGCACCTATCTCAGACCCTGCACTAAAAAGTGCAGCAAGCGTAGTATGAGTACGTAAACAATGTCTACCCAGTAAGTATCAAGTCTAATCTCTAAGAAGTTGTGACGAGAGGTCGACTTCGACACTCACTATGGGTCAATAATATAAAGATAAATATATTTAAATAAACATGGTTTGTGTGATTAACAATAATCTCCTTAACAAGCAGAAATAAATAATTCTTTCATAATTTAAAATTTCCCAATAAATTATTTATCTTCAGAAGTTGCAATAAAATGTTAAAAGTATCGTGTAATTGCTATTATTAAGCACGATTTAAGCCGAGGTCGTACAACCCGATCTAGAGTGACATGTACATTATCGAGGTACGTGCGGCACGATCCACAAATGCTTCTATCTACTTCCGAGGCGTTCGGCCCGCTCCACAGGAAGTGAAGGATATTTTATAAGCATTTTACTTAAACATTATTAATGATTTATATCCAAGGTAATACAAATTTCATTAACTACCTTTCAAAATTTTGCTAACAAATTCTAATATAATTTAGGCAAAATTCCAAGTAGTTCATGAATTGGGTCCTAAAACTACCCGAACAATAACATAATAGTAGCTACACACAGACTGTCGTCACCTCGTACTTACATAGCCCCCACAATTAGGAACAAATATTTATTTACAATACCTATGGGGTAAATTCTCTCTTACAAGGTTAGACAAGATATTTACCTCATCTCAAAGCTCGCTTCCCAATCACAATTTCGCGTTAAAGCCTCAATTTGGTGCCGAAAAATCCGAAACTAGCAAATGTTATATAATATAATCAATGCATGCTCAATAATTCGAAATTAAATCATTAGATTAATTAACCAACCCAAATTGGTAAAATTCTTAAAATGTACCCCGGGCCTACGTGCCCTGATTCCAGAAATATTTAGAGGAAATCATCACTCATAACCTTAACAACTCAAATACACAATATGCATCTCATTCCATAACCATTTTCGTGATTAAAATCTTATTTTTGTTTTATCAAAACCTAGGTTTTTCATCTAAGTCCTTGATTTTCACAATTTATATGTTATAATCTACCCATAATCAATGTATTTAACTCACAATAGGTAGAATTAACTTACCTCCAAGTTGCTAGGTGAATATCCCTCTCAAGAAGCTCCAAAATCGCCCAAGAATGAAGAAAATGGGCTCAAACATGGCTGAGCCCCGCCTTAAATGAAGGTTCTGCCTTCTACGATTTTTGCATCAGCGGGTAGAGGGTTGCATCTTCGGTTCCGTTCTTCGGGCGGAGGGACGCATCTACAGTGATGCCCAGGGCCAGCGCTGGCCGCATCTGCGAATGTTTTTCCGCTTTTGCGGTCTCGATTCTGTAGCTCTTCATAGCAGAAGCGCGGTCGCTTCTGCGTACCCCACGCCGCTTCTGCGGTCCACTGGCCAAGGCTCCAAGCCGCGTTTGCGGCCAAAAATAGCACATCTGCAAGCTCGCATCTGCGGCTGTCCAACCGCATGTGCAATTACACGAGAAGTTGGAAGCTTCAGTTGTTCCTCCCAAGTCCAAACTTGGTCCGAGTCTCGTTCGGTTAACACCTGAGGCCCCCGGGGGGCCTCCCGAACATACCAACAAGTTTGAAATCATAAAACGGACTCACTTGAACCATTGGAACGCGTAAAACAACATCAAAACTAAGAATCATACCCCAGAACAAATCGATTCGACTTAGAAATTTCAAATTCTTCAAACTTACTCTGAACTCACCGAAATATACTTAAACTACTCTGAATGACATTAAATTTTGCGTGAAAATCTTAAATCATCATACAGAACTATTCCCAGGTCCAGAATTCCGAACGGACCTCTATTACTCCAAAATCTACTCCAAACTAAATTTAAATAACTTTAAAACCTTCAAATAGTCAGATTTTACTTTTAAGCGACGAAATGCTCTGGGATTGTCCAAAACCCGATTTGAATATACGCTCAAGTCCAAAATCATCATACGAACCTATTGGAACCGTCAAATCCCGATTCCAGGGTCATTTTCTCAAAATATTGTCCGAAGTCAAACTTAGCCTTTTTAAAGCCAACTAAGGAACCAAGTGTTTCGATTTCAACCCGAACCCTTCCAATTCCTAAACTAACCATCCCTGCAAGTCATAAAACAATAAAATCACATACATGGAGTCTTATCTAGGGGAACGTGGTTCTAGAAGGCAAAACAACCGGTTGGGTCGATACAAGAGATGTACTCCGGTTCCTTCTTTCGTGCGTTACGACGAATGAGACGAAACGTCCCGTCAGACGCGTTGTTCTGACTTCGGACATGTGTCAATCATCGGTTGGTTGCCTCCAAATGCAAAGTGTTGCCTGCTTCTCCTTCGGACATTTGTTCGTTTTCTACTTTTTGACCAAGCTTTTTTCCTTCGATATTCTCAGTTATCATCAAACTTCTTTCAAACCTTCATATCTCCATCCTTGTTCTTCAACTCTCATAGTGATTTCCATTTTTTTACCCAGATTCCCTTCAAATCTTCATACTATGTTATTCATCATTCAAATTCGTTCTTTCAAACCTTCGTATTCTTTCTTTAAATTTTCAAACTTCTCGAAATAACAATGGCTAAAACATCCAAATTTGTTCCTCAACAAGTTGCATGTTCCTTTTCCCAGTCAACCGTCGGTACTGAGGCGGTTACTCCCGAAGTAGTTTCCCTCGAAACAGCTTCTCCTGAGGTGGCTGCCAATGAGCCGGCCCCCGAGCCTCCCTTGAAAATGTTTATTCCCTGGGGCTGCTCAATTGCATACAAATTTAAGGTCGAGAAACCTTCTCTATGGAGGATCGTGATCCTACTTCGTGAACAAGACCGAGTCTCGTCGGTTCACCATCGATCATCTACTATGTTTATACAGTCCCCGAATTTTCTGAGGAGGGTTGATCAAGCTTACTCGTCGGGCTAGCAAGGCTCCCTTTTCGAGCATAGATGAAGACCGGGACAGGGGTTGACATGGATGCTTCGTTCAGGTGAAGACCGAAGACTCGATTCCCCCTGAGTTCATGCCATTCCCTGAGAAGTGGAATGCATCTCGTAAATGCAGTCTCTAAGCATCAATTTGTTATTCAATTTCTTTCTTCTCATTCATACTTGTGGTTATGCAGCTGTTGTCCGGGTTCTGAATGTGGTCCCCCGGCTAAATGAATGGGTCGAGAGAATTTGTACACAGATGATGTACTTCGAGCGCGTATGTCGTAAACTTTCTAAGGGCCGATGGGAGGACCATTCTCATGGTAAGGCCTTTCTCTGAATAGTTAATACCATTCTTCTAACTTTTATCATACTGACTTTCCTTCCCCTTTGTTGTTGTAGGTTCACCTAAGACCACCGAACTTAGGTCTTCGGAAGGGGACGAGGATGTGTCCTTGTCCGTCGATCCCTCCATTACGGGACAGCTCAGGGATGCCGTGGAGGAAACGAAGAAAAGGAAGAGAAAACAATCGGGCTCCCCGGGCCCTGACGTGAAACCGAAGAAGATGGGGACTCGCAAGCCCAGAATTCTCTTCTCTAGCTCAGGGATGAGCCAGAAGAAGACCTCATTTTCGCCACCTACGGAATGACCCTTTTCGGGGGCAGGAGGCATCCGAGGGGCAGACTCGTGAGGTTGACCTCCCTCATACTCGAGAGGCCGATATGGAGGCCCAGGATGGGACTCCCATGTCTCCGCTCCCAAAGAAGCACCCGGTATAATAGAGATTTCAGGGACGCCCTCCTACACCGAGTCCATGCTCGATGAGGCCTACACAGGAAAGGAAAAGTCTAATGAAAGGGTTTATGGAGCGGATGATCCACTTCATTACTTTTTTGAAGGTGTTGACTCATTTTCTTTGGAAGATTTTTCCGAGCTGGGCGACCTGGAAGTTCCGAAGAAGGACACATCCTCAAAAGCTGGTAGGCCGAGTTCGAGCCCGAAATTGATCAACTGGTTCCCTACTCTGAGGTGGACCCCGATCGCAAGATATAGGTTATTATGACCGTCCTAGAGGATGCATAGGTTTTGTCTGCTCCCGTAGGGATAGCTAGATACTTCCGATGCCTGGTAACCAAGGAGAACCAGGAAAAAATGAATGAGGTGAATGTGTCGTGATTTTTCAATGAGGCATAGCAGGCGCTGAACTGGGTAAGGCATCATTACATTCCTTTCAACTTTATTTAGGTTTTGATATTTCTCACGTTTTCATCTTTTTGCAGACCTCGATACTTCATTACGAGAGCTTCCTTCGGTACCGGGTCGAGGTCAATCAGCTCAAGCTCGAGGTTAAGGAGCTAGCCCAGAAAAGCGATATGTACAAGATTCTCAACGAGCAACAAGAAGGGGTCACTGAGAACATTCAGGCGGAGCTGGATAGGGCTTAGAAAGAAGCATCGGTCCTAAGGCGTGAACACGCCGACTTGTTTGAAAAGGTAAATGTCTTTGAAGGTAGAAACGAGGAATTGGTCGTAGTGGCTAACAACAATACCTCACAGGTCCAGCAGAAGATCAACTAGATCGACCAACTCAGAAAGAAGATGGATGAAATCCAAGTCATGGGCGATGGGTGGAAAAGAAAGATAGATATGTTGGCCTTGGAGAAGGAAACCACCTAGATGAAGTTGTCTTCGGTAGAGGTTCAACTTTGGGTGGCGAAGTAGAAAGATGATAAATAGGCTCAACTAAATGAGGATCTCCGAGCATAACTTGGCTCGGCCATTGTAGAACGGTACGCCCTTGGTAAAGAGATCGAAGCAATGAGTTCCAAGTTGGAGACAACATCGTCCGATGCTAAAGAGATGGTGGCCCAATACAAGGCCGATGTCGAAGCAGCTGAGGCCCGAATAGAACCTGACCTTGATGAAAGCTTTTATTTTCTCGAAGCTATGAAAACTCGGAGTGACCGAAAGTTTTCCAAAAATACTTAAGTGTCCACAGACGATGCTTTTGCCAAGGGTAACCTTTTGGCAGGTTTGAATATTAATTGAAGGCCTTACGTTTGATTACGGGCTTCAGACATCTCCGAGCCATTTTTTAGGGCGGCCATAGCCATTTAGGTTTAGGCACTACCTAATAGGTTTTGTGCCTCTGGATTTTGATAACCCGAGTTGTCTGAACATATTTTGGATGACAGTCCCCGAGTGGGGGTAGCCCTTGGGCTCAGATAGAGGTAGCCATTGGGCTTGATAGTCCCCAAGTAGGGATAGCCCTTAGGCTCGATGCTTTAAGAGGAAAAAATATATAATAGCAAGGTAGAAACTTTCTTTTATTTTTGTGTGTAAAGTACAAGATCAAAAGCGTGTAAAAGCTTGTATTATGGCTAAGGTAGCCTACGCGGGGATGGTTCACTTGACCGTTTGGCCCTTATAATAAATCATAACCACCGAGCCTAGACAATTAAGCACAAAATTTCCTTCATTCCTTGCTAAAAAGCTTGAACCAAGGGTGATGGCCCCCAGTATTCGAGGTCGATCTTGAGAGGGCTCGGATACTGTTGATGAGACCAATGCCTCTGATTTAAAACCGTTCTTCGATTCTAAGTTAGCACAATTTACTGTTGCCTCATTAAAAACCTTGCCGAAAAACTCATTTGGGACAAAATCAGTTAAAGGAAAAAAGAGTGCAGCGCGTGCTTTCGGACCAAATAGTCACATTCTCCTTTGGTTTTATCTGCAAGTGTTAGTTCGATTCACAATATTATAAAAATGTGAATTAGATCGTACCTTAGTAGTAGTACCGCTTTAAGTGCATCACGTTCCAGTTGTTCGATACCTGTATATTGTTTCCTGCTTCGAGTTTGTATGAACCTTTACCGGTAATCTCAATGACTCGATATAGTCCATTCCAATTTGGTCTAACTTCCTTTTGTTCGGGTTCTGGGTGTGCAGTGTTACTTTTCTTAACACCAATTCCATGATATTGAAGTGTCGGAGTTTGGATCTTCGGTTGTAATACCTTTCTATCCGTTGTTTCTAGGCGGCCAACCGAACTAGGGTGGCCTCGCACCTTTCATCCAATAGTTCCAGGCTCGTGCTCATGGCCTCAACGTTTGATTCTTCGGTCGCATATCAGAACATGTGACTTGGTTCTCTTACTTTGATCGGTATTAGTGCTTCAGCATTGTAGACCAATGAAAATGGATTGGCCCCGGTACTAGATTTATAGGTAGTACGGTATGCCCACAAGACTTCGGGCAAAATTTCCTTCCATTTCCCTTTGGCATCAGTCAACCTTTTCTTTAGGTTTTGAAGTATGGTCTTATTTGTTGATTCTGCCTGCCCATTCCCGCTAGGGTAATAGGGTGTTGACAAGATCTTTTTGATCTTATAGTCTTCGGAAAATTTGTTTACTTTACTTTGTTGTCGATGAACTGTTTCTCGTTATCACACACTTCTCGGTCGGTATCCCGTACCGGCATATTATGTGGTCCTAAATGAAGTCAATGACTTCTTTTTCCCGGAACTTCTCGAACACTTGAGCTTCGACCCACTTAGAAAAATAATCTGTCATGAACAGTATGAATTGAGCCTTACCAGGTGCCCACGGTAGGGGACCGACAATGTCCATTCCTCACTTCATGAATGGCCAAGGTAACAAGACCGAATGTAGTAGCTATCCGGGTTGATGGATCATTCGTGTATGCCTCTGACGGCCGTCATATTTTCGTACAAAGTCCTTTGCATCTTTCTCCATGTTTATCCAGTAATAGTCGGCCCTGCTTATCTTACGAACCAAGGATTTTGCCCTCGAATGGTTTTCGCAGGTGCCTTTGTATTCTTCCCTCAACTATCAGCAGTCCTCGGTTCTATGACCATGAGTGTCGTGATACTTACACATTAAGTTAGGGTCTCTCTGGGTAGGATCAAACTACAATGCTCATGGCATGCTGGAAGAATCGAAATTGAAGTTGTATTCTGATAACCTTGGTACCTCCCTCGCCCCGAGTGGCCTGACGAAACTGTTTTTGCTCATGAGTCCCCGAGTACTTTAGCCTCGATCGTTTCTTTTTTCATATCTTATAGGGTTACACCCAGATCCGTTACCCCTTCGATCTCCATTATATGATTGATATCGGTCTATGTTCGGTCCTGGTTCATGATTGATGACCTTCTTAGAACTGTCATTAGTTCTGACTAGATAAACGGACCTAGAGGGGGCCCCGAGCTGATCGTCCTTGACTCTGATTTTTAATCGGTACCTGTTATGGACATCGGCCTAAGTTACCGCTGGGTATTCTATCAAATTCTATTTCAACTGTTGTAAAGCCAAAGTGCTTCGGGGGTTGAGTCCTTGGGTGAATGATTGAACGGCCCAATCGTCCGCAACCGGAGGCATATCCATTTGTTCCATTTAAAACCTCGACACGAATTCCTTGAAAACTTCGTTATCTTTTTGTTTTACTTTGAAAGGGTCTGATTTCCTAGTATCGACCTTGATGGCCCCAGTGTGCACTATTACAAAGGCATCTACAAGCATAGCAAACAAATCAATAGAATTAGGGGTAAATCGTAATATTGTAATGACCCGATCGGTCATTTTGAGCATTTACATTTCACTCAGTAGTTTGGGAGCGCGAGTAGATCCATATAATGTATTATGACTTGTGTGAATTGTCAGTTTTGGTTTTCAGGTTATTCGGAATTGATTTAGAGAAATGAATCTCCTTGTTAAAGTTTTAAGTTGAAAGAGTTGACCAAGTTTGGATTTTGTGAATTTAACCCCGGAACGGAGTTTTGATGATTCCGTTAGGTCCGAATGGTGATTTTGGACTCATAAGTATGCCCATATTTGCATTTGGATATTTCTAGAAAGTTTCGGCACTAGTTGGCGAAAGTTAAAAATTTGAAGGTTTGGAAAGTTTATAAGTGTGCCGAGAGTTGACTATGATGATATCGGATTCGTATTGTGGTTTCGGGAATCAAAATAGCTTAGTTATGTCACTTGGGACTTGTTTGCCAAATTTTAGTTCATTCCGGGTTGGTTTGAAAGTTAAAGATTCAAAATTCATTAAGTTCGATTTGAGGTATGATTCGTCGTTTCGATGTTGTTATGTGTAATTTGAGGCTTTGAGTAAGTTTGTAGTATGTTTTAGGACTTATTGGTATGCTTAGATGGAGTCCAGGTGACCCCGGGTGTGTTTCGGGTGAGTTTTGAACAAGTTTGGGCATTTCGGCACTTTGATGATATTCTTGAGCGAGTGAAGTAAGAAGGGCACATTTTGGAGTGCTGAGGCAAAGATTCATGTGCGGACCGCAAAGGAAATGTGCGGACCGCAGAAATCCTCTTGCGGACGCAGAAAGGAGAATCGGCAGGTTGATGGACTGACTTCGGAAGCTTATATCTTTTAATATACAAGAACTTTGGAGATGATCCAAAAATGAAAGTTGTAGCCCTTTGAGTCTAGTTTTCAGAAAATTAAACTAATCATCAGTTGTACATTTGTACAAAAAGTTACGATCAATATACTAAAGCCTAGTATGTTGTCATTGATAAAGTGCGGCCGCACAATTTGGAATGAGGTCGCGTAACCTGGAATGTGCGGACCACACAAAAAATGTGCGGTCAACACAATGGGAGGTCAGATTTTGTACTATATAAACGAGGGTTAGAGTATTATTTCACATTTGGACTTTGGGAGCTCGGTTTTTGGCGAGTTTTTGTGGGTATTTCAAGAAAATCATCGGGGTAAGTGATTCTAACTCGAAGTTGGTTAATATACATGAATATATCATTATTTTCATCATTTAATTAGTATTTTGAGATGGAAATTTGGAGAAAATTATAGAAACTTCATAAACTATAATTCGACGATTTGAAGTTCAAGTTGTGATCGGATTTGACTAATTTTGGTATAGTTGGACTCGTGGTTGAATGGGTGTTCGGATTTTGTGACTTTTACCGAATTCCGAGAATGGGCCCGGGGTTGAGTTTTGAGTTGACTTTCGACCTTTTGATTAAAAACTTAATATTTTCTTATGGAATTGATTTATTTAGCTCGTGTTGATTGTATTGAATTACTCTTGACTAGTTTCGAGTCATCCGGAGGTCGGTACGCGATAGATGAAATTTTTGGAGCATCGTTTGGCTTGCTCGGTATTGGATTTGGCATGTTCGAGGTAAGTAACACTTCTAAACTTAGTGTTGAGGGTATGAAACCCCAACTTACGTGTTATGTGATTGATGTTGAGGTGACGCGCATGCTAGGTGACAGGCGTGTGGGCGTGCACCGTAGAAATGGTGATTTAATCGATTCCATGGAACTCTGTAGCTATCTTATCTGAATACTTGTACTGTACTCTATGTGTTAGAGCACTTGAGCTATGATTTATGCTAGAAAACATGTTTAGGCTATATACTAGTATCATTGGGACCCACAGTGGTCGTTCCTTGCTATTGAGTTATTTGTTTAATTGCAGTTATGTACTCAGTCGCATCTATCATTACATATCATATCTCACTCTCTGTTATTGTATATTGTCGCATCGCACATCATTGATTTGGGGTGCTTAGCATGAGTGTTGTGAGCCCGAGAGATTGATGATATAGTACGTGATAGTCCGTGCAGAACATGAGTTGTCCGTGTGGATCCAGATATTGATACTATAGCACGTGAGTTGTCTGTGCAGCACGTGAGTTGTCCATGCAGATCCAGATATTGATACTATAACATGTGAGTTGTACATGCAGCACGTGAGTTGTCCGTGCGGATCAGGATTTATTGATTCATGTCAGAATTTGGCTTATTATAGCGCTTGGGATGGATCGGTCACTCCGGAGTCTGCACTTCCACAATGGGCACAGTTGCTAGCAATTATTATGCTTGGGATGGATCTGCCATGTACAGTACTGAGTGACTGAGTGTGTCGAGTGATTGAGTGTGATGAGTGAAAAGTGTGAGACATTGAGTTTGAGTACTCTGAGAGTGTAAGTACATGCGTTCATCACTGAAATGCATTGTGTTTGACATGCGTACTTGAGATACATGCATAAAGATCCATTTCCTTCTGCTACCCGGTTTTGGTGACATTCATGGTTTCACTTGTATATTGACATGTAGGTATAGAGATATATTTTTCTCATGTTATCTAAAAATGAAACATCTTATTTATTGTTGAAAGGTTTTTGGGAAAATTACAGTTTTCAAACTTACTCATATGCTTTTGGTGTTTTTGGTGAAAGATTTGAGATTTACTGTTATACTTGAAAAGCATGCCTATTTTTCCGTAAGTGTAAACGAGTTGAGAATCTTACCTCTGAGTTATTTTCATTTACCATTTTATTATATTGTTATGACTATTGCTAGTTATTGGAGTTGGACTCTAACACTTGTCCCAGCTCGTCACTACTTTCAACCTAAGGTTAGGTTTGTTACTTATTGAGTACATGGGATCGGTTGTACTCATACTATATTTTTGCACCTTGCGTGCAGATGTTGGATGTTAATGTTGTTGCATACGGTGGGAGTTGGATCGTAAAATATACCTGCATTTCAGTTATGGCTACACTATTCCTTGGTAGCAATTGATTCGAATTCTGTTCATTTACATTTCAAACAGATATTGTAATTATTTCAATTTCGTTTCGTAAAGAGACCTAAATCTTAGACGCTTATGATTTGTACTATCAGTCATTGGGGAGTTGTGTAAAGTTCAATTATCTCATTTTTGACTCACATCAATATTATTATATTGTGTTCTATTGTTAATTGGCTTACCTAGCGGGTTGGGTTAGGTGCCATCACGACGGTTAAGATTTTGGGTCGTGACAGATACCATATCATTGCTTCTTTTGACAGGGTTTATCTACACTTTTTCAGCAAAACCGACTTGATTTCATCATCTTCTAAGTCGTTTCCATTGATGGCACACGTATAGGAGGTCACGTGTTCGTTTAGATCCGTGGTTCCATTATACTTCAGAATTTCGGGCATACAAAATTTCTTCGAGATTGGCTTTAGTGTTGCGCTTTAGGGGGAAGGCTTTCGGACAAATTTCTTGGTGTCCAGACCTTTCAATATCGGGGGCGCTCCTAGGATTTGATCGACTCTAGAATTATAGGTATCTATTTTTTTATCATTGGCCTAAATTTTCTTTTCCCTCGATTCCACCCGTTTTGTCTATTCCTCAAGCATCTTAATGATTTCGGGGTTGGGCCCGAGCTCAGCCTCACCGGGCCTCTCCGTGACTTGCTCATTCCTTCGGATGTTTTCCCGAGAATGTTTGGACTCAAATCTGCTGGGGCGCGGCTTTGGTTCTGCAGCTATGCTATCGTCGTTTGTTGAGCTCGTAACATTTTAAAGATCACCTACAGATTAATCTGTCGCCTTCTCCTTCGGGCTTACCGCGAGTCATCGGTTGGGCTCATCCGCAAACGTTGTCCTCAGGGTCGGTCGGTAGGTTGGCATCGATGGCCACATGCAAGTTGGCATCGATTGGGTCTGCGACTGGGGCTCCATTGGGATCAGCAGGAGGCACCTCGTTGCTAGGTGCTACATTGTTGTTTTCGCCATGATGGTCATACTCAGTATCAACATTGAAGTGAGCCGATTGAGGGTTCGACATTCTTAGGTATATCTGAAATCAAAATCTTAAATAACAAGTGTAAAATATAGTGTGTTATGAAAATTTGTATCAAACTACCACTATTATCCTTAGCCTCACGGTGGGCGCGAAAATGTTTACCCTTAAAAATATATAACAATTGAATTTGTACGCGGTTTTAAGGATATGTGGATTAATTCAATACAAGTGATTAATAACGTTAGATAAGCAAATAAAAGATAGAATAAATAACCAAACCAATGATGATAGCGAGTCTGGGCTCGATTAAAGGTTTAACGAGAAGCTCGCCTTCGGTTCCGAACCAGTGCTTATGAAGAACTTATGAACCAAAACAAGAACCAGGAACAATCCTTTAGAAACAGAGAAAAATAGATGTATATCGCCTTGATATATGTGTTACAGTGTGCCTAACGAATAATTAACTTTCACTTTATATAGTAGGGGAGTTTTACCCTAAATATAATTCTAAAAAAAAGTAAAATTCTTCCTCTTCGCTAATCGCTGATCTACGGCTGATACAGACCGAGATTCACGCCATTATATATGATTAGACACGGATATCACGGCCCTTTGTTAATCATGCGTGGTCGTTCGGTAACGCTCCCCGAGGTCTTGAGACTCAAACTGGACCTAGGGGCGTGGTCTCGATGGTTCCGAGAGTAGGTGTTTTGCTCGGACCTTGATGCGAAAGGCTCCTCGCTTCGATTTCGATTCCCCACAGAGTCATGTCCTTGCTCCGTTTGCCTCACCGGAAAATTAGGGTTCTCACCATCCTCGGTTTTTTTCTGTATACAACTAGTTACTAGTAAAAAAGCACGAAAGAGAACCGACTAATTAGTAAAGGAAACATACATTGCTAAAATACAGCAACAACAACATGATAGAGAGAAGAGAAAGATCAAGATAAAAGATAAACCCCGGCTCTGTGAATTAATAAAAGAAGATAACTTTTATTTTCTATCACTACTAGAATTTCGGTAAAAATCGACCAAGGTCGACTGACCAACTTTGGCCGGTCAAAAAATCGACCAAAGTTGGTCTTTGGTAGGTTTTTCAAAATATTATATTTTTAAATTTTTTTTTTACAAAACCGACCAACTTTGATCGGTTTTCTTTGGCGCAAAAATGCGGGAAACTATTTTGAGTCCCGCAAAATTTATTTTTCAAGAAACCGACCAACTTTGGTCGTTTTTTCAATTAAAATAAATAAAAATTAATATTAAAAAAATCGACCAAAATTGGTCAGTTAATTCGGCCGGTCATTTAAAAAAATCGACCAACTTTGGTTGGTTATTTTCGTGCAAAAATACAATTAAAGAGTATAAATCAAATAAAAGATAGTCTTAAAACAAAATGTACCAATGGTCTAGTGGTAGAATAGTATCCTACCACAGTACAGACCCCGGTTCGATTCTTAGATGATGAATCTTTTTATTATATAATTAAAATACTAACCAACGTTGGTCGAAAAAAACTGACCAACTTTGGTCGATTTTTTTTGCAATATTTTTTTTTTTTTGAATTTAATTGACCGACCAAAGTTGGTCGGTAATTTCCAACCAACTTTGGTCGGTATGTCTTTTCGACCACAAAAATACCGTCTACACATAAATGGTCACGTTTTGATCGATTTTTTGTCATTACCGACCAACATTGATCGATTGTTTTTATTTTTACCGAATTTCTCGTAGTGTATATATACTCCAAACTACACGAGTACATCGTTTTCACTAAAGTGAGCACTTGTATAGCAGATTTTTTTTATTTTTTTTTTATCACGAGATGATATTTTTTACTACAAGCAGCCCGTAGGTCACTAGCTCCACTAATCTAAATTTGCATTGAATAAGCCAATTAAGAGGCATAAAGTGGTTCACACCTTCATATCAACTATATACACTATGAGTTGTTTATATTCGGTGGACACTATAGGGTAGTTTTGTACGCGTACTAAATTATTTCGGAATTATAATTTTGGGATTATAATTATAGTACTAATTTATACCACACGAAAGATAGATAAAATAATCATATCTTTGATGGGATAAGGTATTAAGGTGAGATAAGATGAATATCTTGAATTAAACTGGAATTAAATTTATACCTTGTTTAATTGACGATATAAATTTATTCCAAAATAAATTTATAACTTCAACCAAATAAAATATAAATTTTATATTTTAAATCTTATCCCACTTTATACCTCATATAAAACGACGAGTTGTTTTAACAAAGTCATTAGAGTGATTTGTACCATATGATACAAAGCTTGCATGCCCTACAAAGTACAATGCACGTTGGGAGGGACCTTTTTTCTATGTTGGTTCTAAGATGCTCATTTGACCCAGAAAGAAACAAATATCATAGCGCATTGAGTAGGTCCCTTTGAACTCCAATGAATGCCCTTACACGAGTTAGACCCTTTCATAATTACTCTGATTCTTATCCTTCTATTCTAAGTTCTCAGCAAATATGTACTCTGATTCTCATATGCTTTTTTGCTGCCTATCCTTCCATTCCCTAACAACTTGTTTGGTCGTTTGTTACCTAATATATATTGACATGACGGGACATGGCAGGGCGTGGTGGTACATGGCCACGACCTGACGTCGGACGTAGAAGGATATGGCGGATATGGCCATGACAGGACGTAAGACATGGCAGGACGCAGGTATTGAATTGTTACTTTAAATTCATTTTGATTGTTACTTAAATTTTATTGTATCGTATTACTTAAATCGATTAAAAAATATTATCTTCCTTATTTTTTTTCTTATTTTTTATTATATTAAATAACATTATTTTATCTTTTACCCTAACTTTTTATATATTAAAATTACCTCGTATCTTATTTTTTCTTTATAATATTGTATATTTATTCTTCATATTATTAGTGCATGACATCATAAAATGATAACAAACAATACAATATATCCAAACATTATATACATCAAAACGGTACACTACGTTATGAAATAAATACAACCATTCAAACAAGGTAACAGGGTCATTTGATACGATGGATAAGCAAAAATAATCTTTGAATAAAAATTTAATACCGCCTTATCCTTAATTGGTTATTAATCTTGGCACAAGTTATCCTAAGATTAAAAATAGTACCGAAAAAATTTATACATGATGAAATAGTAAACACAGGATAAATCAGTAAAATTAACAATCTCTGGATTAAATTAAAACAACATAACAAACAGTCAATAAAAAATAATACTAGTATACCTAATTCCAGCTTAACTAATCTCAGTATAACTAATTCCAACATAACTTACCGAACGCCAGAGTTGTCACCAAGGACACAGCTTCAACCGCAAGTATAAGTCACTTCAAACTCACTAGAGGAGAAGGATTAACTGACAAGACAATCAACTAAAGAAGCAAATAAGCAATTCTCAAATTCAGAGTTAGGTGATCCCCATGTTGCATCAAACTGTCTACACGACAAATAAATAAATCCAACTCCCTCTTGCTGAAACAATGTCATATGAGGGACTTGCAAACCCAGCCAAATACAAACACATATGAGGTGATCCATGAGTTGATGACTAAGATACATTACAGCAAGAGAAGCACTAAAATAAACAAGAAAATATTGAGGGTAACTACATTGCTTCCTTCCCTAGATTGGACTTTACAATTCCTGGATACATCTAGCTCGAAGGAGGCTGCTCTCACGATCAAGGCAATAAACGTGTTAGCTTCATATAGTGATCACTTGATTAGAGAACTGTACAATAGAGACAACAAGAACCCGGCCCCCATGTTCAACATCAAGTTCTCGGGTGTAGTGGGAGAATTTACAAATGACATCCTATTAGTCTAGCCGCTTATAGTGCACAATTGATGTGATACCTCGGGTGCGAACTGCAACATTGCGCCATCCCGAGATATAATATGCTCCTCCGTTTACTTCTTTTGATTTCTTTGATAATTAAGCACCTCCACTTTCGTTATCCTCTATCTAAATAATCTCTTTATTAAGAGCTTAAGCACGTGGCTTTCCACTCCCAAGAGTGAGCTCTAAATCATCGACAGCAACTTCATGTATTCTCTCACCTTCCCATGCCATCACTTTGCAGCTTTCAAAATTAAATTCAGAGCCATGTCCCTTTTGAGCTGCTTCAGCCCAGCCAAAAGCCCCACGGCCACTTAAGGCATCTAAAAGAATATTCTGCTGAGGAACAGGCTTTACAAGGTTAAAAGTAGGCGAAGTTGGAGCAGCTGACGGTGCCACCGTCTGGAAGCTGACCCAGCGTGCAGACTCAACTGAGGCGACATCAGACTCATCACATTCTGGAATTGTAGCAGGCTTGGAGTATTGGCGGCGGGTGGGACTTGATGGTGCAGAAGCAGCAAAAAGCGGGTGGTGGAAAGAATGCAATGGAACACTGGAGAGGGATTCCCAGACAGGTTTGGGCTTTGAGCCTCGGGTAGGAGAGGAAAGAGGTGGGGTAACAGGGGCACTGTTAGATATACGAAGAGGTGGGAGAGAAGAGGGAATGGAAGCTAGGTTATGGAGAAAGGGGAGGATGTATGATGGGGGATTTCTATCACAACGGGAGGGGCTAGGGAATGAGGATGATGTTGGACTGGCATGGTAAGAAGGTACAGGACTAGGGTAAGAGGACGACATTGGGCTAGGCTGAATCGATGAGCATGCACTGATATTCATTGAGGCACAACCATTTTCCATTTGTGGAGGCCTGTTTCCCTGAAATTAAAGAAATTAAATTATCAGGAAAAGAAACTCGCTTCTGAATCAGAGTAGACGGTTAAACTACACATCTGCAGTCATTCATCATATGTAATACTTCAGCAGCGAATCCATTCACAACTTCAAGGACAAAACAGTAATTTATTCCAATATAAGTAGCAAACTTGATGAACAAATTGACAGATGCTAGCGAAGTTGTTACATTCTTAATCCGAAATGGCTGAGGAGAGGAAAGGTTCCTTTTTTACGAGTACTTGACCAATCTATACAATACCACAACAACTATGTTCAATTTCAAAATTAGTTGAGGTCGGTCATATGAAATACTCCATGTCCATTCTGCTCTAAATCTATACGAGCATAGAACACTGAGACTTCAGCTCTGACCAGAAATTGCAGCAATTCATAAACATAAGGAATCAAATGAGAAAAACGTGAAAATATAAAGGTTATCCATCTCCTCATAACCTCCAAACTTCATTACCACTTTAGAAACTCCTAAAAGACTAGAATAATTCAGATCCAAATTTCAAAAGAACAACACTTGCACCTCATTCTCAAGCTATTTGGCGTGAGCAGTATAAATTCTTTATCTTCATCCAGTTGCCCTCAAAAATTTCAACAAAAATCTCTGAATCTATAATTTCAGAAGTACAATGAGAAACCATCAAATTTAGATTCTGAATCCGCAACCAAAAACATAAGATCCAACAAATAAACCAAACTGACATACAAAGATCGAATCTTTAAACCTTTTTTAGAACCTGAAATCAAACAGTTACAAAAAATACACAAGATCCAATTGCAATTGCTCAAACTTTGACCATTTAAGACTCAATTTTTCGTAGGTTTAATCTCCAGATCCACTTGCTTTTTTGCAGGAATACAGATCTAACATTATAAATCAATAAACCCAGAAGTAAAATGACAAACAAAAAAAAAAGAGTAAAGTTTTGACCTTGCGATAAGTGGTGCCATCATCTTCAACGACCCAACCAGCTTCAAGACAGAGAGCTTTCAAGACCTCGTTATTATCACAGTGTTTGGGGAGTTTGAAGTTTCCTTGAGCTCGTAGCCCAGTAAATATTTTGGCTGCGATAGCTCTTCTTCTCCTCTCTCTCCTCTTATTGTTTTCCCTCTCCTTCCACGTCGGCAACCGCCCCGATGATCCGGCGGCCGTCATTCTATCACCGGCGGCCGTCATTCTGTCACCGGCGACGACTCTTTAAGAAGAGGAAGTGAGTGTAGGAATGGGACACAAAGAAGGGGAAAGGCTTATTAGTTTCACGATGCTTAAAAACTTTTCTTTATTGGAATCTAGGAGACCTTGGCGCCGGCCTTAAGATTATCTCTGCTTTCTTCTCCTTTTCATATATTTCCACAACAAAGTAAAGTATGCTCCTTTGTTCATTTTATATACTCCACTATTTAATATTTCCTTCGTCTCAAGAAGAATAATATTTTAAAGTTCTTATTTTGATCATTAAATCCGATATAATTTTTTTTAAGTTTGTATATATTTAAAAGCTATATAAAAAGTATTATAAATAATAATAATAATAAATATTTTAAAACATTCAAAAGGTATAAAAAAGGAAACGTTGTGGTAAAAATAATAACTAGTTTGACTCTCGAAATTCGAAAAGAGTTATTTTTTTTTACGGAGAGAGTACTTCCTTTAGACAAAAATAATACTTTTTTATATTTTGAAGAAATTTAATTTTAAATTTCTTAATATATTATTTATAATTACGTAATTATTATAGTCAATTTAAAATTATAAATTTCAAAAAAAAAAAAAAACTTTTTGTCAAATCAAATATCACTGCATAAATTAAATTAATGGAATAATTTAGTAGGCTTCATTTTCTGTGATGGTATTTTATTGGCCGTACAGAATAAACATATTGTGTTATTCTTATAGAGTGTTTCAACTGAACAAAATTTGCATTATTCTTCCATAAATGGACGCATTTGTATCGGTGTTTTAGAAAGCTTAGCTTAAAATTTGTGAATTAGGTGCAAGATAATATGCATTTTACATAACTTTGTAAGTAAAAAATGAAAACTGTAAGTGTGTAATTTTATTGTTTGGACATAGTATTTATTATTTACAGATAAATATTGCTTTATAATTTTGTTCATTATTTCAATTTTAATAAAGATTTGAAATTTGGAAAACCAATTTGAGGAATATTTTAAGTGAAATAATAATTTTTACCCAAAAGTACTTCAAACTTTTTTCAAGTGAATTCATGTCAAAACACATTTGAATTTCCAATGCAATTTTTTAACTTCAACTTCAACTATTTGTTTTTTTCGATTTCAACTAAATATGTCGAAACTTGAGGAGGGAGGGGCTCATTTTGTCCAATAAAATTTAGGAGATGCCATTTTCTTAACAGTATAAGGGACAAAGCACGAGCTCTGATAAGCGTGGGACTGGGGCCTACCTTAAAATATTACCACTCCTCTCATCAATGAAATGAATGGCACTTTTCATCTGTCGGACACGCACGTGCGACACAGACACCTAGCAAGAAAGAAAGTGAGTTGTGTTTGTGGGGACCACTTACGACGTTTGACACGTGAACCCGGTCCCATCTCTTTCTTTATATTTATTTTTATTAGTTTTTTAAAATTTTATTTTATTTTAACTTTATAAACAAAAATTCAAATAATTATTTTTTTTCCATTATTTATCTTTTATTTTCTTATGTCTCATTTTTTCCACCTTTACTTCACGTATTTCTACATAATTCTCATAATTTGTTTCTTTTTTAATTATTTTTCTTTATTTTTTATTATATTAAGCTTTGTTATTATTCTAATTTTTCTAAAAAAAATATAACTCATAATCTTAAAAAGAATAAATTATCCATAAACTTGACTTATAATGAATGATGTCATTAAAATTGAACTTTGTTATTGGATGCGGTTATATGAAAACTTAATTTTTAAAATGATAGATTATTTGTTTATATTTAAATAATATTCTCATTTTTTAACCTTTAATTTCTGTGATTCTATGCAGTTGCTCAATTACTATCCTAACAATTACACTAATTTCAATTACCTGATGGCTTTCCTAACATACCTTATGTCACGACCCAATTTCACCTATAAGTCATGATGGCGTCCAACACTACAGTTAGGCAAGTCAACTAATAAGTTAAACATATATCAATTATTTTCAGAATAATTTTTTAAGTAATTTTATTCTTTTACTAGCAATAATAAAGAGAATAGAAAAGATACCGATTAATTTAAATTCAAACAAATAATACCAATTCCAAATTCTACTAATGTGCGTGCCAAGACCCGGTGTCACAAGTGTACAAGCATCTAGTAGATTATACAAAACTCCAACTACTGTCTGAAATAAAATAGACAAAATATAAATACAAGAAGAGACATTAGTAGCTGCAAAATGGCTCAGAAAGGCAGCTCACCACTACGCCTCTGGATAACGTGGGTGTAAGATGATAGGTCCTCCACTAGTACTTGCCTCAGGTCCTGCACAAAAAGTGCAGCAAGTGTAGTATGAGTACGTAAACAACGTGTACCCAGTAAGTATCAAGCATAATCTCAAAGTGGTAGAGACGAGATGGTCGACTTTGACACTCATCAAGGGTCAACAATAATAAATAGAATGAAATAGAATTATTTAAATCAGCATGATTCACAGAGTTAATCAATAATTTTATTCAATTAGCAAAAATAATAAAAATTCTTCAAATGCAACAACCCAGTATAATCTCACTAGTGGGGTCTGGAGAGGGTAGTGTGTACGTAGACCTTACCCCTACCCTGAGGTAGAGAGGCTGTTTTCGATAGACCTTCGGCTCCCTCCTTCCAAGAACTCCCCACCTTGCTCTTGAGGTGACTCAAACTCACAAACTCCACAAGTTGCAAGAAAAATAGCAAGGTATCGTGTAATTATTACTATTATTAGGCACAATTTCTGCTGACGTCGTACGACCCATTCCAGAGTGTCGTGTACACTGCCGAGGGACGTGCGGCGCGATCCATAGATGCATCTATCCTACCGAGGCGTTCGGCCCGCTCCACAAGAAAGGAGGACATTTTCTTATGTACCTCCAGAAGGAGAGTATATTTATTATAAGATTAATTTAAGAGGATAAATAATTTCTTTTAACAATTAATTAATTTAAACAGAAAATTAAGCATATGAGATTTTCATCTTTAATATTATTCCTTAACAATTCACAATATATATCAAATAATTTGATTAAATAAAGAATACAATTTACACACGTAATTCATGATTTGAGTCCTAAACTACCCAGACTTTTTAGCATAAATAGTAGCTACGCACGGACTCTCGTCACCTCGTGTGTACGTAGCCCCCACAATTAGCAATAATTATTAATTTAATCATCTATGAGTGAATATCATCCTCACAAGATTAGACAAGAGACTTACCTTGTCTCAAAGTCCACTTTCCGATCAAAATGTCGTGTAAAAACTTCAATTGGATGCCGAAAAATCCGAAACTATCCAAAAGTTATATAAAATAATTAATACATGTTCAATAATTCGAATTTAAGCTATTAAATAAATTACCCTAACCAAAACGATAAAAATTTTAAAATTCATCCCGGGCCCACGTGCCTGGATTCCGGAAATTTTCGGATAAAAACGTTACCCAAAATCTCAAGAACTCAAATATATAATTTCTACCCAATTCCATAACCATTTTCGTGGTTAAAATCTCATTTTTATAAAAATCTAGATTTTTCATCTAAACCTTTGATTTCTAAGATTTACTAGTTATAATCTACCCATAATTTATTTATTTAACTCAAGGGGTGTGGAATTAACTTACCTTCCAATTGCTAGTTGAAATCCCCCTCTCAAAAGCTCTGAAATCGTCCGAAAATGGAGGGAAAATGTGCTCAAAATGTGTGAGCCCCGATTTTAACACATTCTGCCAAGCAGGGGTTTCGCACCTGCGGAAGGTGTACCGCACCTGCGGCTTCTGCACCTGTGGAAAGGCCTCGCAGGTGCGAGTTTTCCCTCGCCCGCCAAGCCTCGCACCTGCGCGTTCGCAGGTGCGTCCAAAATTCTGCACCTGCGATGGCAGGCCTCCCTTCCCCTTCTACTTCTGCGATTGAAGCTCGCATCTACGAGGGTCGCACCTGTGGCTGTCTAAGCGTAGGTGCGAACGTACCGGAAGCAGAAAGCTTTAGCATTTTCCCCCCAAGTCCGAAGTTGGTCCGAGCCTCGTCCAGTTAACACTCGGGCCCCCCCGGGGCCCCGTCCGAATATACCAACAAGTTTGAAATCATAAAACGGACTCGCTCAAACTCTCGAAATGTGTAATACAATATCAAATCTAGGAATCATACTCCAAACCAATTGATTCAACTTACAAATTTCAAGTTCTTCAAAATGATAAATTATCCATAAACTTGACTTATAATGAGTGATGTCATTAAAGTTGAACTTTGTTATTGGATGCGGTTATATGAAAACTTAATTATTAAAATGATAGATTATTTTTTTATATTTAAATAATATTCTCATTTTTTAACCTTTAATTTTTGTGATTCTATGTAGTTGCTCATAGTTTTTATTTTCTTTATTTAGCATAATTGTGTTATTATTCTAATTGTAAAATTACACCCCCTAATATTAAAAATAATGAGTCATTAATAAACTTGGCATATTATGAGTGTTGTCATTAAAGTAGAATCTCATTGTTCAATGAGGTTATATATTTATGTTCCCCCTTTATTTTGAATTATATTCACTTAAATTATGTTAAAACTTATTTAATGTCATGTTGTAATTTTACATAAGAGTATTATGTTAATTTTTTAAATTTTGAATTTATGTTATAATTTCTTAGTTTTATTTTGTCTGCTTTAATAGTATTGACTTATTAATTAAGATTGCATGACATTCATTTTTTCAGTTAGAATTAATAGATTATTTTTTTCATAAAATATTTAAGTAATGTTATAGCATTTTTATCAAGCATGCAGTCCGTGATGTTCTTACAAAATATGTACTTTCAGCTTTTATAATTAATTAAAATAAAATATTATTAATTTAAAAAGTATATGTCAATAATTTTTACAATATTAGTTACAAATATAAGATTAGTAATTAATATATTTTCAAGAAACAATATGTATCTTAAATGTCAAATTTAATATTATTTATAAAGTCATATATTTGTTAAATCTAAACTTTTAATATAATTAATATAATTACACTTGTGCAACCAAATAGTACACTTGTAATTACACTATAATTACATTATTATAACAAACAAATAGGTTGTGGTAATTACTAGGCTGTATAATTACTATCCTAATAATTACACTAATTTTAATTACCTGATGGCTTTCCTAACAGACCCTATGTCACGACCCAATTTCACTTATAGGTCGTGATGACGTTCAACACTACAGCTAGGCAAGCCAACTAATAAGTTAAACATATATCAATTATTCTCAGAATAAATTTCTAAGTAATTTTATTCTTTTACTAGCCATATTAAAGAGAATAGAAAAGATACCGATTAATTTAAATTCAAGAAAATAATACCAATTCCAAATTCTACAAATGTGTGTGCCAAGACTAGGTGTCACAAGTGTACTAGTAGATTATACAAAATTTCAAATACTGTCTGAAATAAAATAGACAGAATGTAAATACAAGAAGAGACACTGGTAGCTGCAAAATGGCTCACAAAGGCAGCTCACCATTACGCCTCTGGATAACGTGGGTGTAAGATGATAGGTCCTCTACTAGTACTTGCCTCAGGTCCTGCACAAAAAGTGCAGCAAGTGTAGTATGAGTACGTAAACAACGTGTACCTAGTAAGTATCAAGCATAATCTCGAAGTGGTAGAGACGAGATGGTCGACTTTGACACTCACTAAGGGTCAACAATAATAAATAGAATGAAATAGAATTATTTAAATCAGCATGATTCACATTTTATTCAATTAGCAGAAATAATAAAAATTCTTCAAATGCAACAATAACAACAACAACCCAGTATAATCCCACTAGTGGGGTCTGGGGATGGTAGTTTGTACGCAGACCTTACCCCTACCCTGAGGTAGAGAGGCTGTTTCCGATAGACTCTCGGCTCCCTCCCTCCAAGAACTCCCCACCTTGCTCTTGGGGTGACTCGAACTCACAACCTCCACAAGTTGCAAGAAAAATAGCAAGGTATCGTTTAATTATTATTATTATAAGACACGATTTCTGCTGAGGTAGTACAGCCCGTTCCAGAGTGTCGTGTACACTGCCGAGGGGCGTGCGCGCGCGATCCATAGATGCATCTATCCTGCCGAGGCGTTCGGCCTACTCCACAAGAAAGGAGGACATTTTCTTATGTACCTCTGGAAGGAGAGTATATTTATTATAAGATTAATTCGAGAGGATGAACAATTTCTTTTAACAATTAATTAATTTAAACAGAAAATTAAGCATATGAGATTTTTATCTTTAATATTATTCCCTAACAATTCACAATATATATCAAATAATTTGATTAAATAAAGAATATAATTTACACAAGTAATTCATGATTTGAGTCTTAAATTACCCGGACTTTTTAGCATAAATAGTAGCTACGCACGGACTCTCGTCATCTCGTGCGTACGTAGCCCCCACAATTAGCAACAATTATTAATTTAATCACCTATGAGGTAATTTCTCCCTCACAAGATTAGACAAGAGACTTACCTTGTCTCAAAGTCCACTTTCCGATCAAAATGTCGTGTAAAAACTTTAATTCGATGCCGAAAAATCCGAAACTATCCAAACGTTATATAAAATAATTAATACATGTTCAATAATTCGAATTTAAGCTATTAATAAATTACCCTAACCAAAACGGTAAAATTCCTAAAATTCACCCCGGGCCCACGTGCTCGGATTCCTAAATTTTCGGATGAAAACGTTACCCAAAATTTCAAGAACTCAAATATATAATTTCTACCCAATTCCATAACCATTTTCGTGGTTAAAATCTCATTTTTATAAAAATGTAGGTTTTTCATCTAAACCTTTGATTTCTAAGATTTACTAGTTATAATCTACCCATAATCTATGTATTTAACTCAAGGGGTGTGGAATTACCTTACCTCCCAATTGCTAGTTGAAATCGCCCGAAAATAGAGGAAAAATGTGCTCAAAATGGCTGAGTCCCGATTTTAAGACATTCTGCCAAGCATGGGTTTCGTACTTGCGGAAGGTGTACCGCACCTGCGGCTTACGCACCTGCGAAAAAGCCTCGTAGGTGCGAGTTTTCCCTCGCCTGCCAAGCCTCGCATCTGCGCAAACATTCTCACACAAGCGCGTTCGCAGGTGAGCCCAAAATTCCGCCTCCCTTTCCCTTCCACTTCTGCGATTGAAGCTCGCATCTGCGAGGGTCGCACTTGCGGCTGTCTAAGCGCAGGTGCGAACGTACCAGAAGTAGAAAGCTTTAACATTTCCCCCCAAGTCCGAAGTTGGTCCGAGCCTCGTCCGGTTAGCACTCGGGGAGCCCGCCCGAACATACCAACAAGTTTAAAATCATAAAACGGATTCGCTCGAACTGTTGGAACGTGTAAAACAACATCAAATCTAGGAATCATACTCCAAACCAAATTGATTCAACTTACAAATTTCAAGTTCTTCAATTTACTTCTAATGCGTCGAAATATACTTACACTACTCGAAATGACACCAAAATTTGCGTGCAAGTCTTAAATCACTATACGGAGCTATTCCCAAACTCAGAATTTCAAACGGACTTCGATTATGCCAAAACATATTCCAAACCAAATTTAAAGAACTTTAAACCTTCAAATAGTTGATTTTCACTATTAAGCGCTAAAACGCTCCCGGGTTATCCAAAACCCGCTTCGAATATACGCCCAAATCCGAAATCATCATACGAACCTATTGGAACCGTCAAATCCCGATTCCGGGGTTGTTTTCTCAAAATGTTGACCGAAGTCAAACTTAGCCTTTTAAGGCTAACTTAAGGAACCAAGTGTTCCGATTTCAACCCAAACACTTCCAAATTACGAACCAACCATCCCCACAAGTCATAAATTAATAAAAGCACATACGGAAAATTTAATTTAGGGAACGGGGTTCTTAAAGTTAAAATGACCGGTTGGATCATTACACCCTAAATATTCCTTACAGCACATCAATAAATACTGCATCATCAAGAGGTGTTAAGGAAACAAAAAGTTAACGCAATGCTAACGCACAACTGAACAATTGTGTAGTACATTAGCGAAACTCCAAGTAAAAAAATATTTATAAAAACTTAATATTTACACTGAACTATATTGGTATATCATAGTTAAGAGACAAAATGAAATAAGAGTATATACTATAAACTCTAATTAAGTAATTTATGCACACACAAAAAGTTCATTCTGCATACATAAATTAAATTCAAATATTAAATACGAGTAAGTTTTGTCTTCTTGATTTAAAAACTGTAGAGCTTAGCCTAAAATACGAGGGAAAAGTTTAAGTTTCAATCTATATCTATCTATCTATCTATATTATTATAAAGCACGAATAATTTGTACTAACTATTGAAAGACTAAAATATTCCTGAGATATTGATCGACTTTTATAACCTTAAATATTTGTATAATTTAAGAATATAATTGTAAATCACCTAAGGCTAAAATTCTTTTTCGATTTAAACTACATATACGTCAAGCCTACTAAGTTGAATTTGGGTCAAATTCGTTTGGGTCTTTATCGTTTTGTGTCTTTGTGATAGTAGCCTACTTCTCAGACAACATAAAATTCCAATGTCGTCATACCAATCCTACTTGGACTATAACCGGACAAACAAGGTTAGATTCAAATATTTATCTCGGCCACAAACATAAAGAGCAAATGAATTAAAACTCGAGTGACTAAAAAAAAAAAGAAATATTATGAAAGAACTGCGAAGAAACTAACACAAATACATTTCCTTCTTAATCTATTATTTGGCATGTGTAATAAAACTTACTCATAATATTTTGAACGCAATATGACTCACTAACACACGACTACTGAATGAGCATCTTCTTCAAATGACTTAATCGTTTAATGTATGAAAATTATAGTAAAATTCAGGAATAAGTTTCGAAAGACTTTACAGGAAAGACAAACATTGATAATATGATTTGTTTTTAAGGCATGCTTTTAATAGGATGCTCATTCGTTTTGAATTCAACTATTATGTTGATAATATGATTGATTTTCAATTTAAAAGATTGTTGTAGTTTTACTAAGACAGTTGCTTTTCAATGATTTTTCCTTTTTGTATGTAACTTTTAATAAATCTAATTCCTTGTTCTTTCATATATTTATAATAAATTTAATTTTTGCAATTATATATATAAAATAACTTACTAAACATTTATGTGCAAGGCACATACGTAGAGACTAATACTCTATTAAAAGCGCGAAATCCCTTAGCGAAATGTCGTTTGCCTTTTTTACCCTTTAAAAATAGAGTTCATACTAGACAAAATAATCATTTAATTATTCATCTAATATTTCTAAGATTTTTGTTATTAAATCTTTTCCCATTTGAACTAGGCAGAAATTCCTAAAATTTAAGACATTAAAGTCAATTAAAATTTTACCTTACTTAAATCTTGCTCTTATTTGAACTATATATATGTTACGTAATTATAATTCTTATATGTTACTTTTCATAGGAAAAAAGTAAATTAACGTGTGTTTTTTAATGAAACTAAAGTAACTAATTGATCCAACAATTTTAAGGCTAATATTTAAGAGGGCACGTAAAAAATTGTGCACGTCAAACTTTTGATTTAAAAAATGGGAACATTAATGATAATTCATACTAAGGTGGCATGAATTTAGACTTTAAAGAGCATTGGGTCGTTCTTTTTTCTTTGAACAATAAGGACTTAGAATTTGAAGTATACTCAAATTTTTTATCCACTTGATTGTTTAAATATTAAGAATAATGTTTCAAAAAAATATATATTAAGAAATAATTATATGATAATCTTTTTTAAATGTAAAATTATTTTAAACGGTAAAAAAGTTGATCAATATATATATATAAATCTATATATTTGTACAAAGAAATAAGAATAGGAAAACGAAGTACTTTAGAAAAAATTTATAAGTAAAATAAGATAAAAATCGAGCAAAAAAATTATAAGAATTCTTAATAATAATCGAGTTCGGATGCCTATGTGATTACTAAGGTATCAATAGAATAAGGCTATAACTTTAGCAGTACCGTAAAATATGAGTAAATCTTTTTCAATTGTTGGTTAACTATCTCAACACAAATTTTGTAATAAGTAACGTGAAACATACATGCATTGCACGTACCCAAGTCCTCAAGTAAAGTTGAACGATCTTTTTACATTTCAATCAAACGCTACTCCTGTGACTTTTTGACAATAAAGCAAGTAAGAGAACAAACTAAAGGAGAACTACTAGACTAGATCAAACTCCTAATATGATTAATATTTATTATTTTGGAGCTTGCAAATTTTTGTTAATTTTTATATTATACTATAAACATGTCTTTTGAATATTATTTATGTTATTTTTAAAAAACTATTTTTATTAACACGAGAGACATGCGCAACACGCGTACGCTAAGACTAGTTATTATAAAAGCACGAATGTTAAAACGCTAAATGTTAAACGACTAAAATATCCTTAAAATGTTAATTGACTTTTATATCCTTGAAAAACTAATGTACAAAAAAATTTATATAGGATAAAATTGTAATTACTTTTAAATTTTAGTAGCATGATTGCGCTAGAATTTTGACTTCTACAAAAACTACCGTTCTGAACATTAATTGTGATGACTCGATAGGTCATCTTATATTTTAGAATCTAATTCAGCGTTACGAGGTCTCAAAAACCTCATCTTAGCCTTTTTCGATTTACGTGCACAGTCAGGGTATTGGCCCGGATGGCTTATATGTTAAAAACTGATAAAAATAAGAGTTTTTGCCTAAAAACTTCAATTGAGTTGATTTCGGTCAACATTTTTGGTAAACAAGCCCGGATCCATATTTTGACGGTCCCAGTGGGTCCGTATCAAAATATGGGACCTGGGCGTATGTCCGGAGGTCCCTAACTCGAGTTATGAATTTTTGATGAAAATTAAAAGTTTGAAAATTTAATGATTTTAAGAATTGGTTGATGTTTGGCCTTGTTGATACAGGGTCTGTATTTTAGTTCCAGAACTCGGTATGGGTCCAATATAATATTTATGACTTTACCCTTCGCGAACGCGACCAGCTCAACGCGAACGCATAGTGATAGGGACCTGGGGGAGGGGGTCAGTCACTCTTCATCGCGAGCGCGAGCAAGGACTTGCGAACGCGAAGGCTAGGGGGCGTAACCTTCGCGAACACGATAGGAGTTTCGCGATCGCGTAAGCTTGGCAATCTCTGCTCTTCGGGAACGCGATGAACATTGTCGCCCAGCTATTAAACAGTCCCATTACAGGACTTAAGCCATTCTTTCAATTTTTCAAAAGCCAAACGGCCTAGAGGCGATTCTCCCAAGCTAAATTCTTCCCCAAAGTATTGGTAAGTGATTCTAAACTACTTTCTTTCAATTACCCATTATATTTCATGAGTTTTCAACCTAACATCTAGGATTTTCATGGTGAAAATTGGGGGTTTGGGTAGAATTAGGGATTTTTGCATAATTGGAATTTAGACCTCGAATTGAGGTCAGATTTCGAAATAAATTATATAATCGGGTTCGGGGGTGAATGGGTGAATGAAATTTGGTCCGAACCTCGGGTTTTGATCAAGCGGTCCTGGAGTCGATTTTTAACGTTTTGGGGGAAAGTTTGGGAATCTAAATTTATGCATTTTAATTGATTTCTTTAATCATATTTGATATTATTGAGTCGTTTGTGGATAGATACGAGTAATTCAGAGGTGAATTCTAGAGGAAAAGCGGTAATTAAGCATTGAGTGGCCTTTGGAGCGAGGTAAGTGTTATGTCTAACCCTGACTTGAGAGAATAAGACTTGTTTGTCTATTTTCTACATGTTTAGATGTTAGGGAACAACGTATATGTGAGGTGACGAGTACTTATGTGTTATAGTCGGGTTAAAGCATGCGGGTGGGGGCTTGGTTTCTTGCAATTATAGCTTCCTTTGTTCATGTGTATCCATGTTTAGACTAGTATTATTAAATTGATCGTTCTTATATTGTGAGACTAAGAGTAAAAGCACGAAGGGTGATGCCGTGCCATTTTCTTCATTGTGTTTAGTTGTTTTTCACTAGTTAAAAACATGTTGATTGTTCTAGTTATCATTTCCGTTGTATCTCCTATATCGTGAGCCCCTTTAGCATGCTCCCCCTCCCAATAGTACATGTTTAGCTCTTACTATTATTTTCTTGTACATAAACTGTTATCTGCCCAGGTTTATTATGTGGGTGTCTTGGCATAGCCTCGTCACTACTTCGTCGAGGTTAGGCTCTACAGTTACCAGTACATGGGGTCGGTTGTACTGATATTGCACTCTGCACTTCTTGTGCAGATTTTAGTATCGGTCCTAGTTGATCGTGAGGCTTAGCAGCTTGGATTTGTTGCCAGGAGACCCAAAGTAGATCTTCTGGCGTCCGCAGACCCTGGAGTTTCTTCCTAGTTTTATCATTTACTGTTTCATTACTTCTAAACATTGTATTTTTTTCTCTTTAGACTCTGGTTGTAGTAAATCATAGTAGCTCGTGAGTTGTGACTCCAGATCCGGGTGGTAGTAATTAATGCAGTGAGTTAATTAATTCCACACTCACTATATTTTATCTTAGCTAATTTGCTGTTATTTACTAAATGGAAAAAGGATTGGTTTAATGTTTCTCTAACATTGACTTGCCTAGCAAGTGAAATGTTAGGCGCCATCACGGTTCCGACGATGGAATTCCGGGCCGTGACATGTTGGTATCAGAGCACTAAATTGCCTAGGTCTCACAATTCACGAGCAAGCTTAGTAGAGTCTGGGGGATCGGTACAGAGACGTCTGTACTTATGAGGCTATGAAGTTTAGGAACAAATTTCACTTCTATTCTTCTCTGTCATGCGATTTTGTTCTCACAATGCTAATTTAACTCTTCTACTCTTATTCTCTCGCAGATGGCGAGAACACGTACCGCGTCTTCAGCCGAGCAGCAGCCAAAGCCTCCAGTTGCAGCTCCTACGGGGGGCAGAAGTCGAGGCCGAGGCCGTGCCATAAGCCGAGGCAGGGGCAGGGCTCAATCCAGAGCCCGAGCAGCAACAGCAGCGGTAGAGCCTCATGTAGAGTTTGATGAGGAGGTTCTATCCCAGGCTATGCCTGTCGGACCAGCTCAGATTCCGGAGGGGTTCATTGCCACCCCAGTGGTTCAGGACGCTTTGGTCCGTTTGGTGGGCCTTATGGAGAGTGTGGCCCAGACTGGTGCATTTCCCATGGAACCAGTCGTCTCTCAGGCTGGAGGAGGAGCCCAGACTCCTGCTACTCACACTCCGGAGCAGATGGCTCCCCAGTATCAGACTCCAGTCGCTCATCCAGTCAGAGTAGTTCAGCTGGTTGTTGCGGCATAGACCGGTGATGGGTAAGTTATGTCTTCTGAGGCTTTTTGGAGATAGGACAGGTTTACCAAGATCTTCTCGGTTCACTTCAGTGGTGCTCTTTCATAGGATCCCAAGGAGTATCTTGACAGTTGTCATGAGGTGCTACGGAACATGAGTATAGTGGAGACTAATGGGGTAGATTTTGCTGCATTTCAGATGACTGGTTCCGCCAAGAAATGGTGGAGAGATTATTTGTTGACCAAACCAGCGGGGTCACCTGCTCTTACTTGGGACCAGTTCTCTCAACTATTTCTAGAGAAGTTTCTCCCTATCACATTGAAAGAGGAGCATCGTCGTTAGTTCGAGCGTCTCCAGCAGGGCAGTATGACTGTTACTCAGTATGAGACCCGTTTTGTGGATTTGTCCCGCCATGCTCTTCTTCTGCTTCCTACCGAGAGAGAGAGAGAGAGAGAGAGAGAGGGTGGGGAGGTTTATTGATGGACTTGCTTAGCCTATCAGATTGTAGATGGCTAAGGAGACTGGGAGTGAGATTTCTTTTCAGGCGGCTGCCAATGTTGCCAGGCGTCTATTTGATCCGGGTTCTACTTATTCCTACGCGTCATCCTATTTTGCTTCATATTTGGTTGTGCCTAGTGATTCTTTGAGTGCTCATGTGTACGTGTCCACACCTGTGGGGGATGCTATTATTGTAGACTGCATTTTTCATTCATGTGTAATCACCATTGGGAGTCTTGATACTAGTGTAGACCTTCTACTTCTCGTTGATTTCGATGTTATTTTGGGTATGGATTGGTTGTCACCTTATCACGCTATATTGGATTATCCCGCCAAGATGATGACCTTAGCCTTGACGAGGTTGCCTCAATTAGAATGGAGAGGGACTCGTGGACATTCTACCAGCAGGTTTATCTCTTATATGAAGGCTCGACGTATGGTCGAGAAGGGGTATCTAGCTTATTTGGCTTATGTTCGCGATTCTAGTGCGGAGGTTCCTTCCATGGATTCAGTACCCGTTTTACGTGAGTTTCCAGAGGTGTTTCCTGCAGACCTGTCGGGGATCCCACCCGACAGGGATATTGATTTCATTATTGATTTGGCTCCGGGCACTCAGCCCGTCTCTATTCCGCCATACCGTATGGCCCCGCCAGAGTTGAAAGAATTAAAGGAACAGTTGCAAGATTTTCTTGATAAGGGTTTCATTAGACCTAGTGTCTCGCCATGGGTGCACCTGTGTTGTTTGTGAAGAATAAGGATGGATCGATAAGGATGTGCATAGATTATCAGCAGTTGAACAAAGTCACTATCAAGAACAAGTATCCATTGCCGAGGATTGGCGATTTATTTGATCAGCTTCAGGGTGCCAAGGTGTTTTCGAAGATTGATTTGAGATTTGGCTACCATCAGTTAAGGATTAGGGCATCCGATGTCCCTAAGACAGCTTTTCGGACTCGTTACAGGCATTATGAGTTTCTGGTGATGTCCTTTGGGTTGACAAATGCCCCAGCAGCATTCACGGATTTGATGAACCGAATGTTCAAGACTTATTTGGACTCATTTGTGATCGTGTTTATTGATGATATCTTGATCGACTCCCGTAGTCGAGAGGAACATGAGCAACATCTCACGATTGTACTTCAGACTCTGAGAGCCAGCCAATTGTATGCTAAATTTTCAAAGTGCGAGTTTTGGTTGGATTCAGTCGCTTTCTTGGGACACGTTGTATCAGCAGAGGGCATTCAGGTAGATCCTAAGAATATTGAGGCGGTTCAGAACTGGCCTAGACCCACTTCATCTACGGAGATTAGGAGTTTCTTGGGTTTGGCAGGCTATTACCGTCGATTTGTGGAGGGGTTTTCATCTATAGCAGCCCCGTTGACCAGGTTGACACAGAAGGTTGTCCCATTCAGATGGTCAGACGAGTGTGAGACGAGCTTTCAGAAGCTCAAGACTGCTTTGACTACAGTGTCAGTGTTGGTGTTGCCCTCAGGTTCAGGATCTTATACAATATATTGTGACGCAACTCGTATTGGTTTGGGTGCGGTATTGATGTAGGGTGGCAAGTTTATTGCATATGTTTCACTGTAGTTGAAGGTTAACGAGAAGAATTACCCTATCCATGACTTAGAGTTGGCAACCATTATTCATGCGTTGAAGATTTGGAGGCACTATCTCTACGGCGTGTCATGTGAGGTTTTCACGGACCATCGGAGTTTACAGTACTTATTCAAACAAAAGGATCTCAATTTGAGGTAAATGAGGTGGTTAGAGCTATTGAAAGATTATGATATCACCATCTTGTATTATCCCGGGAAGGCCAACGTGGTGGCCGATGCCTTAAGTAGGAAGTCAGTGAGTATGGGCAGCCTCGCGTATATTCCAGTCGGCGAGAGACCACTTGCACTAGATGTTTAGGCTTTGGCAAATCAGTTTGTGAGGTTGGATGTTTCTGAGCCCAGTCGTGTTCTAGCTTGTACCGCCGCTCGGTCTTTGTTGTTTGAGCGCATCAGAGATCGGCAGTATGACAACCCTCATTTGCTTGTCCTTAGGGACACAGTGCGGCACGGTGATGCCTAGCAGGTTACAGTCGGAGATGATGGAGTTTTAAGGATGTAGGGTCGTGTTTGTGTGCCTAATGTGGATAGACTTCGTGAGTTGATTCTAGAGAAGGCCCACAGTTCTCGGTATTCTGTTCATCCGGGCGCCGCCAAGATGTATCAGGACTTGCGGCAACATTATTGGTGGAGAAGGATGAAGAAGGATATAATTGCTTATGTAGCTCGGTGTATAAATTGTCAGCAAGTAAATTATGAGCATCAAAGACCTGGTGGTTTGTTTCAGAAGATAGAGATTTCTGAGTAGAAGTGGGAGCGTATCACTATGAATTTTGTTGTTGGACTCCCATAGACTGAGAGGAAGTTCGACGTAGTTTGGGTAATTTTGGACAGGCTGACTAAGTTAGCACATTTCATTCCTGTGGCAGTTACCTATTCTTCAGAGCGGTTGGCAGAGATTTACATCCGCTAGATCGTCCGTCTCAACGGTATGCCCGTGTCCATAATTTCTTATCGAGGTACGCAGTTCACCTCGCACTTTTGGAACAGCTACCAGTCGAGCATTCAAATGGCTCCCTATGAGGCATTATACGGTAGGCGGTGCCGGTCGCCAGTTGGGTGGTTCGAGCCGGGGAAGGCTCGGTTGTTGGGTACAGATCTAGTACAGGATGCCTTGGATAAGGTCAAGATTATTCAGGATCGACTTCGCATACCTCACTCCAGGAAGAAGAGTTATGCCAACCGAATAATTCGTGATGTTGCATTCATGGCCAGAGAGAGAGTGTTGCTTCGGGTATCACCCATGAAGAGTGTAATGAGTTTAGAAAAGAAGGGCAGGTTGAGCCCTAGGTATATCGGGCCCTTTGAGATTCTGGAGAGAGGTGGCTTACAGACTCGCATTGGCACTTAGTTTAGCCGATGTTCATCCGGCATTCCATGTGCCCATGCTCCTAAAGTATCACGGCGATCCATCTCATGTGTTATATTGCAGCTCTGTCCAGTTGGACAAGGATTTGACTTACGAGGAGGAGCTGGTTCCTATTCTAGCCCGGTAGGTCGCTAGTTGAGATCAAAGAGTTATCCTTCAGTTCGAGTGTAGTGGAGAGGTCAGCCCATCGAGGCAGCTACTTGGGAGTCCGAGTCGGACATGTGGAGTAGATATCCACATCTTTTCACCAGCGCAGGTACTTTTCTATGTCCGTTCGAAGAGGAACGACTATTTTAGAGGTGGAGAATGTGATGACCCGATAAGTCTTCTTATATTTTTAAACCTAATTCTGCGTTACGAGGTCTCAAAAACCTCATCTTAGCCTTCCTCGATTTGCGTGCACAGTCCGAGTATTGGCCCGGGTTTTGACAGTCTCGGTGCGTCTGTATCAAAATATGGAACCTGGGTGTATGCCCGGAATCGAATTCCGAGGTCCCTAGCTCAAGTTATGATATTTTTATAAAAATTAAAAGTTTGAAAATTTAATAGTTTTAAGAATTGGTTGATGTTTGGCCTTATTGATACCGGGTCCGTATTTTAGTTCCGGAGCCCCGTATAGGTCAAATATAAAATTTATGACTTATCTGTGAAATTTGGTGAGAAATGGAGTTGGTTTGACGTGATTCAGACGTCCGGTTGTGAAAATTAGAATTTTAAGTGTTCTTGAGAATTTCATTTGATTTGGTGCTAAATTCGTAGTTCTAGGTGTTATTTTGGCAATTTAATCGCGCGAGCAAGTTCGTATGATTTTTTTAGACTTGTGTGCATGTTTGGTTTGGAGCCTCGAGGGCTCGAGTGAGTTTCAGATATTTTGAAGGCAATCTCGCGAACGCGTAGTAGAAACTGGACTGGCTGAATTTTTCTTCTTCGCGAATGCGAAGGTTGGGTCGCGAACATGGAGCGATGGGAACCTTACCCTTCGCGAACGCAACCAGCTCAATTCTAACGCATAGTGATATGGATCTGGGGTAGGGGGTCAGTCACTCTTCATCACGAACGCGAGCAAGGACTCACGAACGCGAAGGCCAGGGGACGTATCCTTCGCGAACGCGATAGGAGTTTCGCGATCGCGTGATCTTGGCAAGCTCTGCTCTTCGCGAATGCGACAGTGTCCTCGCGAACACGATGAACACTGTCGCCCAGCTATTAAACAGTCCCATTATGGGACTTAAGCCATTCTTTCAACTTTTCAAAAGCCAAACGGCCTAAAGGCAATTTTCCCAAGCTAAATTCTTTCCCAAAGTGTTGGTAAGTAATTTTAAACCACTTTATTTCAATTACCCATTACATTTTATGAGTTTTCAACCTAAAATCTAGGATTTTCATGGTGGAAATTGGGGGTTTGGGTAGAATTAGAGATTTTTGCATAATTGGAATTTAGACCTAGAATTGAACTCGAATTTCGAAATAAATTATATAATCGAGCTCGAGGGTGAATGGGTGAATGGATTTTGGTCCGAATCTCAGGTTTTGACTAAGCGGGCTCGGGGTCAATTTTTTACTTTTTTGGGGAAAGTTTGGAGAATCTAAATTTATGCATTTTAATTGATTTCTTTAGCCATATTTATATTATTGAGTCGTTTATGGATAGATACGAGTGGTTCGGAGGTGAATTCTAGAGGAAAAGCGGTAATTGAGCATTGAGTGGCCTTTGGAGCGAGATAAGTGTTGTGTCTAACCCTGACTTGAGGGAATATGACTTGTTTGTCTATTTGTTACATGTTTAGATGTTGGGGAACAACGTATATGTGAGGTGACGAGTACTTATGCGTTATAGTCGAGTTAAAGCATGCGGGTGGGGGCTTGGTTTCTTGCAATTATAGCTTCCTTTGTTCATGTTATCCATGTTTAGACTAATATTTTTAAATTGATCGTTCTTATCATGTTTACGGATTTTCTGATGATAATTGAGTATTGATTTCGAAGCTGAGGTTGGTATTGTGAAATCAAATATTGAAGTAAGGCTTGTACTTGTTATTCTATCTCCCTGTTGTTATTTGTTCATTTCATTATGGTAAGAGAGAGTGTTAATGCACGAAGGGTAATGCCGTGTCATATTGTGAGTGTTAATGCACGAAGGGTGATGCCGTGTCATATTATGAGTGTTAATGCACGAAGGGTGATGTCGTGCCACGTTATGAGAGTTAATGCACGAAGGATGATACCATGTTGAATCTATTTATTTGTATTGTGAGGCTGAGAGTAAAAGCATAAAGAGTGATGCCGTGCAATTTTCTTCATTGTGTTTAGTTATTTTTCACTGGTTAAAAGCATGTTGACTGTTCTGGTTATCATTTCCGTTGTATCTCCTATATCATGTGCCCCTTTAGCATGTCCCCCTCCTAATAGTACATGTTTAGTTATTACTGTTGTTTTCTTGTACATATATTGTTATCTGTTCAGTTTTATTATGTGGGTATCTTGTCATAGCCTCGTCACTATTTCGTCGAAGTTAGGCTCGACACTTACCAGAACATGGGGTCGGTTGTACTGATACTGCACTTTGAACTTCTTGTGTAGATTTTGGTACCGGTCCTAGCTGATCGTGAGGCTTAGCAGCTTGGATTTACTGTCATGAGACCTAAGGTAGATCTGCTGGCATCCGCAGACCCTGGAGTCTCTTCCTAGTTTTATCATTTACTATTTCCTTACTTCAAAACAGTGTATTTTTCCTTTTTAGACTATGGTTATAGTAAATCATAGTAGCTCATGAGTTGTGACTCCAGATCCGGGTGGTAGTAATTAATGCAGTTTTTATATTATTCTACACTCACTATATTTTATCTTAGCTAATTTGCTGTTATTTACTGAATGGAAAAAGGATTGGTTTAATGATTTTCTAACGTTGGCTTGCCTAGCAAGTGAAATGTTAGGCGCTATCACGGTCCCGATGGTGAGAATTCTGGATCGTGACATTAACATTTAACCAACTTTAAAACTATTTTTGGGACTCTGAAACAAAATAGATCTCTTCGTAATTTTATTCCCATAAGAACTAAGTAATTAACCTTTATCGAAAATAGCAATTCTTAGTAATATTTGCTAGGTCGAGGTGCCAAGTTTTAAGATGTATTTTTTTTCTCCCTTTTTTTTTTGGGTCGCAGTAAGACTGGAAAATATTTTATAATTGGATCCCAATTGATCAAATCGCTACCAGTAATGTATTTAATATTTAGACTAAAAATATTATATGAAAGAGAAAGTAATGGTTTTAGAGGTGAACCATCAAGTACTATCAATAGTTCCAAATTTAACGAGAATATAGACAATAAATACACACCTGATAGAATTATACTTATGACATCAAATAAAAATTATTCAACTAATTGAAAATATGAAAACAGAAATAAATCCAACATTCAGCGATTGTTTCTTCATTTCGAAAACGGAGAAAAGCATACAATAAGAGAATTTAGTCCTCATTAAGAACAATTGGTTGTCAAGCCCAATGACGATAGTGATGAAGGTTGCTTAATAAATAAAATCTTTTATATCATCAAATAATAAGACGAGTTGTCCAAAATACATGATGAAAGATGTAATCTTAGCTAACACAATATGTCGATTAGTTAAATGAGATATTGATTGTCAAGATAATACCAGCAACTATTATAGTATTACTAGGAAGATACTTAAATACTTTGCAACAAATGACCCTTCACCACATAAGATCCTTGTGATAAGATAATAACTTCATAATCGGATGGGTAAAGTGACATAATAAAGCGAAAAACGTTTGTTATATGAAGTTATAGAAAGAAATATCTCTTCAATTTATCTTTTAATAATAGCGAGAGATATACGTGCAAAGCACGTATATAGAGACACTAGTTATTATAAAAGTATGAATACAATGTCGGTTTACAAAAATAACCTTATAATATTAAGCATAATAACTCATAATAAAAGGACGTAACCGGAATTCTAGATATTAGCCTTATAATATTATTAGTTTTAGGACATAATACTACACGTTAGGAATCCTACATGATTACCTTTAGAAATCCTATTACTATACAAATGTCCGAGGAAGCATAATCAAAGCTAAATCCTAATCAAGAACAAGCTTTCAAGACTATATTATAAAGAGTCGACTCTAGTATAACGAGATTATTCTTTGTAGATGCATGCAGCGGAATCAAAATAATATTTCTATGTCATGCATTACTTGCATATGCATATCATATTAAGAGGCATGGCACTATTAGCAATAATAGCATGTGGTGTACCAACAATAATTTTATTGCGAGCCCACCCACTTTAGATTTGATATGCTTCTTCAAACAACTTAAATAACCATCACAAATATATCAAAGCAAAGCAATGGCGCTAAATTTATAAGGAAAGCAAAATTGATAATATGGGATGACGCACTTATGGCTAAGTGTCAAACGATCGAAATAATTACCCGGAGTTCTAGAGATATATTGGATATTAATGAATCGTTTGGTGGAAAATTAATGATTTGAGAGGTGATTTATGTCAAGTATTACCAGTAGTTTCAAAATCGACAAAAGTTGAGTCTGTAAAAGCTATCTTGCAAAAGTTATACTTCTGGCCTCAAATGAAAAAGATTCAATTGACAAGAAATATAAAGTAAGAACAAATCCAGTATTCAGTGTCTTCTTGCTTCGTGTCGGAAACGAAAAAGAGTATCCAATAAAAGATGATTTGATTCTACCTGAACACTTGGGTATCACTCCCAATAGTAACAGTAGTGCATTTAATAAGATAAATATTTATATCATTAGATTAAAATGCAATTTGTGTAAATCGCACGATAAAATTTAAAAGATATCTTAGCTAGCAGAAATGAATATACTGATCAACTAAAAACAAGATTGATTGCAAAATTTTATAGTAAGAATAAAATATTTTTCAGCTTTTGACTCGGCAGAAAATAATACCAATAATTACTAACAAGAAGAATACTTAAATACTGTAATACCAAATGGCCTTCAACCATACATGTTTGTTGTCAAGTTTATTATTTCTTAAGTATGTTGGTGTCACCGTATATATAATAGACTAAGTTAAAATCTTTCATTGTATATAGGTTAATTTTGAAGAAAAATATGTTCATCATGCTACTGAAAAACATAGACACGCCGAATAGCTTATGCAATAACACACAGATGGTATATAGAAGTTTTGACTAACGTCATACATGCAAAAATTATGATACTGGTCAATGTTCTTCTAAGTATATTCTTATCCCTGAATTCAACTTCCGTCTTACGAAACTACGGAATATCCTTTTAGATTTGTGTGAAAATAATTTTTAGTATGTTTATGTTTTATAAATATAATAAATAAAGCACAAGAACAAACATCCTAAATATTTTCTTTCACAAACAACTATATGTTGCACTTTCAAGAGGGATATCAAGATCGACAACAAAAGTTCTGGTTAAGGCAGAACAACCAAAGCATTAGGAGGAAACATACACACACAAAAATATCTACAAAGAAATGTTCGTTAAGATACCATCACATTAAATACTTTTAAACTATAATACATAATTATCTAACTAACATGACAAAATTGATCATTTGTGTAAGGTTTGATGATGTTCTTTTATTTTAAATTCATGTATTATGTTAATGTAATAATATTTTTCGGCATTTAGATGATTGTTGTATTATTAAACATAAAATTTCTTTCATTAATTAAATTTTATTGTTCCTTTATATAAATAAATATTTAAATCATCACGTGTCATTATTAACGTGCAACGCACGTTCATAGATACTAGTATATAATAAAAAAGGAGAAGTAAAGCCACCATATTAGGCCAAGTGGCGTAACCATAAGATGAAAAATATAAATTTTTAGGACAAAGCTCAAGAAAAAATAGAGTTTTAAAATTAATTTTTCATAAGAAATAAAAATATAACAAATAAATTCAAATTAGGGAGTAGTTTCAAGTTGGAGTTTTAAAATTATTTTAATATAAAAAACGAAAATAAGAAAAAATAAAAACTACCAATGCCAATTGGGGAGTTATTTCAAGTTGAAGTTTTAAAATTATTTTAATATAAAAAACAAAAATAAGAAAAAATATAAACTACCAATTTAAAGTGGGGAGTAGTTTTGTCCTACTCTCTCTCTCTCTCTCTCTCTCTCTCTCTCTCTCTCTCTCTCTCTCTCTATATATATATATATATATATATATATATATAAAACCACATTCCCAAATATATAACAAGAAGATAAACTTTGAGATATATAACTAAATCAAAATATTAAAATTTTTACTATAATACTTAAAAATATTATTAATAAATTTAAATAATTTAATAATTTCGAGTATTAATTTTAAATAATATAAATATTTATGTCAAGATTAAAAAACCAGACATGATATATATTATATTAAGGATATAAATGGATAATGAAATTAAATAAATACAAAAGTTAATGAAAGTCACATGATGTAACGACTCGACTTGTCGTTTTAAGAATTTACGTCTCGTTATGTGACTTAAGGTCTCGAGTAGCTTCGCAAAATGTATTATGACCCGCGGGTGTGGTCGAGTTTGATTTACTAAAGATTCTGAATTAAATTAAAAGTACAATCCATATTTAGAAGCTTAAATGGAAAAAGTTGACCAGAGAGTTGACTTTTGAGCAAACGACTCCAGAATAGAATTTTGATGTTGTCAATAGCTCCGTATGGTGATTATGGTCTTAGGAGCGTGTCGGAAAAATTATTTGAAGGTCTATAGTGGAATTAGGCTTGAAATAGCGAAAGATGAGTTTTTGGAAAGTTTGACCAGGGGGTTTGACTTTTTGATATCGGGGACAAAAACCGATTCTGAAAATTGGAATAGGTCCGTTATGTCATTTATGACTTGTGTGCAAAAGTTGAAGTCATTCCGAATTGATTTGCCATGTTTCGACACGAGATATAGAATTTGAAAGTTCAAAGTTAATAGATGTTGATTTGAAGTGCGTTTCATCGTTTTGATGTTGTTCGAAGTGATTTGAGGTCTCGAGCAAGTTCGCAATGTGTTATGGGACTGGTTGGTATGATTGGTTGAGGTTCCGGGGGCCTTGGGTGTGTTTCAGGTGGTTTCGGACCATTTGGAGCTGTTTTGGAACTGCTGATTGTGGTGTCTGGTTTCCGCGTTCGCGAAGAAGAAATTTTGGGGGTGCTGGATTTTACCTTCGCGAACGCGAGGCAAGGTCTGGTCAAGCTTACGCGAACGCGACACAGTGGTCGCGAACGCGAAGAAGGAAGGGGAGCTCGGGATGAGGCGATGATTTGGGAGATTTTCAGAGGAAACAACGGGGTAAGTGTTATTAACTCAATATTGGTTAAATTACTCGAATCCATGGTTGTTTTTAACATTTAATCGGTGAATTAAGTTGGAAAAATTGTAAAAGCCTTCTTGATTCAATTTAAGATTTGGAGGTCGAGCTGTTATCGGAATTGAAAAAAAATAGTATGGTTGAACTCGTATCGGAATGGGCGTTTATATTTTATAACTTTTGTCTAGTTCCGAGACGTGGGTCCTACAGGCAAATTTTGGGTTAAATTTCGGATTTTTGTAGAAAATTTATATTTTCATATGGAATTTATTCCTACAATTTGTATTGATTGAATCTAATTAATTATGACTAGATTTGAGCCGGTCGAAGTAAAAAAATCGAGGAAATGGCAAACTACTTGACTGATTGAGCGCATTTTGAGGTAAGTATCTTGCCTAACCTCGAGTGGGGGAATTACCCCTTAGGCATTGAGTTTTATGTGCGATTTGTGTAATTGAAAACCAAGTACGCGAGGTGACGAGTACGTACTTGGGTTATATGTGCAAATTACATTGGTTAAAACCCTTAGATGCCCTTAGGTATTAAATGGAAAATTATTGGTACTTATTAAATCCTTTAATTGTCTTGCCCAGATCCTCGTTCTGTTGGACTTGTTTTTATATGATGATTTTGGTGTGATTGCCACCTTGATTTTTATGTGAAACATTATTTTGTTGAGTTTCATTTTCACTCTCGGGCATATTTGTTAAGATTTTGTGCACATTATGGTCGAGCTATGGGCTCCTTATTATGGAAATTTATGTATCATTGAATTTTGTGGCAAATTATAGTATTTGAGCACTTGATGTGCAATCTGTGATAAATTTTAATAATTGAGCACTTGATGTGCAAATCTGTGATACGTTGAAATATTTGAGCGCTTGAGGTGCAGTTTATGAGATGTGATATTGGCACGTTATTTTGTTGGAAAGTTTTATTCGGATATTTGCACGAGGTTTCTGTCGTGCTATTGTTACTATTGATATTTTCACATTTGGCGTGACAAGTGGGATATATATATATATATGTGTGTGGGTTGCGCATGTGGCGAGACAAGGTGGGAACATTATTGTGCACGTGTGGCGAGATAAGGCGGGCATTCACTTCACTATTGCACACGTAGCAAGACAAGGTGGGTTATGTCAGGGATTGATTTGTGATGGCCTGGGGGCATTGTTGATGTTGCATATTTACTTTTGGGACTACGAGGCGGTACCTCGGGAGTGCACTTTTTGTTGATATTTTCTATGGTTGCACTTGCCTTTGGTTATTTTGTTTTTCCGTGATATGTAGATCATTGTGTTCTCCCGTGATGTATTATTTAATTTTATTGTGTGTTTGTATTCCTTGTTGTAATGTGTTGGCTTTGGCTCTTGTACGACACTTTGAGGATTTGTGTTCCTAGTTTTTTTCTAATTTTTAAGGTTAATTTGTTTTGAATAAAAGAAATTGTTGTACACTTTAATTTTTATAAGTTTCACATCCAAATCAGCAACTATCATGTGTTTTTTTTTATTTTTTATTGAAATGTTATTTTCTCCGCCCAAATGATTTCTAAAGTAAATTCATTCTTTTGTTGATTTTCCTACATGATTTAAAGATCTTAACCTTACTTTAGTGAAAATAAATTGATCATGTGGATCTATATATACATTGATATTATTGGCACGTGAGTAGTCCGTGCAGTTGTAATAGAAATGTGGGCACGAGGTGCCGTGGAAATATAAAGGTGGGTTGAAACCCACATTTGATGATTATGAAATGAGATGTCACAGGATGACTTTTAAAATTGAAGAATTATATTTTAAAGATATTTATTTGAAAGAGTTTTATATTTGAAGGATACTTATTTGAAGGAAATATATATTTGGAAGGTATTTTATTTGAAGGGTTCTTATGTGAAAGACTAGTTTAATTGGTTGTACTCGTGTGCTTTCTTATTTGTAGTAGCAATAATTGTGGTGTTATTGCTACCTTACTGTTTATATCACTGCTATTTGTTCTCGATTATTTTAGTATGACACATGTTATTTGACTAGTGAGTGTCTTAACTATACCTCATCACTACTCCACTGAAGTTAGTCTTGGTACTTACTGGGCACCGCTGTGGTGTGTACTCATTCTACACTTCTGTACTTTTTTTTTGTGCAGATTCAGGTATTGTTCGTTAGTAGCTGTGCGGGTCGTTGCTGTGGAGACTCAAGGTAAACCTACTGCTGCGTTCGCAGGCTTCAGAGTCACTTTCAAGTTTTTATTTTGCACTGTTTATTCTTATTTCTAGACAGTTGTATTTAGAAGCTTTATAGCAAACACTATGTAGAGCTTATGACTTGTACTTCCGCGTGTTGGGGATTTTAAAAGTTTGAGAGATTTCTATTTCAAATTGTGAGATGTTGTTTAAATAATGTTGTTGTTTCAATTAATGTTAGGCTTACCTAGTCCTTAAGACTAGGTGCAATCACGATACCCAAACGGCGGGGATTTTGGATTGTGACACATGAAAACATGAAATACTATATATTAGGTAACGTAATAGTAATAATGTGATGACCCGATAGGTCATGCTATATTTTAGAACCTAATTCTGCGTTACGAGGTCTCAAAAACCTCATCTTAGCCTTTCTCGATTTGCGTGCACAATCCGGGTATTAACCCGGAAGGCTTATATGTTAAAACTGATAAAAATAAGAATTTTTGCCTAAAAACTTCAATTGAGTTGACTTCGGTCAATATTTTTGGTAAACGAGACCGAATCTGTATTTTGATGGTCCCGATGGGTCCGTATCGAAATATGGGACCTGGGCGTATGCTCGAAATCGAATTCGGAGATACCTAGCTCGAGTTATGAATTTTAGATGAAAATTAAAAGTTTGAAAATTTAATAAATTTAAGAATTGGTTGATGTTTGGCCTTGTGACACCGGGTCTGTATTTTGGTTTCGGTGCCCGGTACAAGTCTAATATAATAGTTATGACTTATCTGTGAAATTTGGTGAGAAACGGAGTTGGTTTGACGTGATTCAGACGTCCGGTTATGAAAATAGGAATTTTAAAGCTTTCTTGAAAATTTCATTCGATTTGGTGTTCAATTCGTAGTTTTAGGTGTTATATTGGCGATTTGATCACGCGAGCAAGTTCGCATGATTTTTTAGGACTTATGTGCATGTTTGGTTTGAAGCTCCGAGGGCTCGGGTAAGTTTCGGATAGGCTACGAGATATTTGGACTTAGAAAATCAGGTATTTTTGCTGCAGTAGCTGTTCTGGTGTGTTCTTCTTCGCGTTCGCGAAGATACTCTCGCGAACGCGAAGTGTAAGCTGGTCAGTGTGAGTTTTTCCTCTTCGCGAACGCGAAGTCCTGGTCGCGAACGCGGAGTGATGGGGGCTTTACCCTTCGCGAACGCGACCTGCTCATCGCGAACGCGTAGCATTTGGGACATGGGGGAGGGGTTAGACTTTCCTTCTACGCGAACGCGAGTATGGGCTCGCGAACGCTGCATTGCATTCGCGAACGCGGTGAGGGATTCGCGATCGCGTAAGCCTAGCATGGCAGATCATCGCGAACGCGACAGTGTCCTCGCGAATGCGATGAACACTGTCGTCCAGTTCATAAAACAGACCCAAAACGGGACTTAAGCCATTCTTTCAACTTTTCGAAAGCCAAATGGCGTAGAGGCGATTCTCCCAAGCTAAATTCTTCCCCAAAGTGTTGGTAAGTAATTCTAAACCATTTTCTTTTAATTACCCATTGCATTTCATGAATTTACAACAAAAAATCTAGGATTTCCATGGTAGAAATTAGGGGTTTGGGTAGAATTAGGGATTTTGGGGAAGTAGGGATTTAGACCTCAAATTGAGGTCGAATTCCAAAACTAATTGCATATTCGGGATCGGGTTTGAATGGGTAAATAGATTTTGGTCCGAACCTCGGGTTTTGACCAAGCGGGTCCGAGGTCGATTTTTTGACTTTCTGGGGGAAAGTTTGGGAAATCTAAATTTATGCAATGTAATTGATTTCTTTAGCAATATTTGATATTATTGAATCGTTTTTGAATAGATACGAGTGGTTCGGAGGTGAATTCTAGAGGAAAAGCAGTAATTGAGCATTGAGTGGCCTTTGGAGCGAGTTAAGTGTTGTGTCTAACCCTGACTTAAGGGAATAAGACTTGTTTGTCTATTTGCTACATGTTTAGATATTGGGGAACAACGTATATGTGAGGTGACGAGTACTTATGCGTTATAGTCGGGTTAAAGCATGCGGGTGAGGGCTTGGTTTCTTGCAATTATAGCTTCCTTTGTTCATGTGTATCCATGTTTAGACTAATATTGTTAAATTGATCGTTCTTATATTGTGAGACTGAGAGTAAAAGCACGAAGGGTGATGTCGTGCCATTTTCTTCATTGTGTTTAGTTGTTTTTCACTAGTTAAAAGCATGCTGATTGTTCTAGTTATCATTTCCGATGTATATCCTATATCATGTGCCCCTTTAGCATGTTCCCCTCCCAATAGTACATGTTTAGCTGTTACTATTATTTTCTTGTACATATACTGTTATCTGCTCAGGTTTATTATGTGGGTGTCTTGTCATAGCCTCGTTACTACTTCGTCGAGGTTAGGCTCGATAGTTATCAGTACATGGGGTCGGTTGTACTGATACTGCACTCTGCACTTCTTGTGCAGATTTTAGTACCGGTCCTAGCTGATCGTGAGGCTTAGCAGCTTGAATTTGTTGTTAGGAGACCAAGGTAGATCTGCTGGCGTCCGCAGACCTTGGAGTCTCTTCCTAGTCTTATCATTTACTGTTTCCTTACTTCAAAATAGTGTATTTTTCCTTTTTAGACTCTGTTTGTAGTAAATCATAGTAGCTCGTGAGTTGTGACTCCAGATCCGGGTGGTATTAATTAATACAATTTTTATATTATTTTGCACTCACTATATTTTATCTTAGCTAATTTGATGTTATTTACTGAATGGAAAAAGGATTGGTTTAATGATTCTTTAATGTTGGCTTGCCTAGCAAGTGAAATGTTAGGCACAATCACGGTCCCGACAGTGGGAATTCTGGGTCGTGATATGTTGGTATCAGAGGACTAGGTATCCTAGGTCTCACAATTCACGAGCGAGCTTAGTAGAGTCTGGGGGATCGGTACGAACACTTCTGTACTTATCTACTAGAGGCTATGTTTAGGAACAAATTTCACTTCTATTCTTCTCTATCATGCGATTTTGTTCTCACAATGCTAATTAAACTCTTATACTCTTATTCTCTCGCATATGGCGAGAACACGTACTGCATCTTCAGCCGAGCAGCAGTCAGAGCCTGTAGTGGTAGCTCCTACGAGTGGCAGAGGCCGAGGCCGTGCTAGAGGCCGAGGCAGGGGCACGGCTCAGCCAGAGCACGAGCTGCGGCACCAGCGGTTGAGCCTCAAGTAGAGTTTTATGAGGAGGTTCTAGCCCAGGTTGTGCCTATCGGACCAGCTCAGGTTTCAGAGGGGTTCATTGTCACCCCGGTGCTTCAGGACGCTTTGGTCCGTTTGGGTGGCCTTATGGAGAGTGTGGCCGAGACTGGCGCATTTCACATGGCACTAGCCATCTCTCAAGCTGGAGGAGGAGCCTAGACTCCTGCTACTCACACTCCGGAGCAAATGGCTCCCAGTATCAGACTCCAACCGCTCATCCAGTCGGAGTAGTTCAGCCGGTTGTTGCGGCACATATCGGGGATGGGTCAGTTATGTCTTCTGAGGCTTTATGGAGATTGGACAGGTTTACCAAGCTCTTCCTGGTTCACTTCAGTGGTGCTCCTTCATAGGATCCCCAGGAATATCTTGACAGATGTCATGAGGTGCTACAGAACATGGGTATAATGGAGACCAATGGGATTGATTTTGCTGCATTTCAGATGACTGGTTCCGCCAAGAAATGGTGGAGAGATTATTTCTTCACCAGACCAGCTGGATCGCCTGCTCTTACTTGGGACCAGCTTTCTCAGCTATTCCTAGAGAAGTTTATCCCTATCACATTGAGAGAGGAGCATCACCGTCAGTTCGAGCGTCTCCAGCAGGGCAGTATGAGTGTTACTCCGTATGAGACCCTTTTTGTGGATTTGGCCCATCATGCTCTTATTCTACTTCCTACCGAGAGAGAGAGAGAGGGGGTGAGGAGGTTTATTGATGGACTTGCTTAGCCTATCAGATTGCAGATGGCTAAGGAGATTGGGAGTGAGATTTCTTTTCAGGTGGCTGCCAATATTACCAGGCGAGTTGAGATGGTTTTAGCTCAGGGGAGTGGTCAGGGGTCTGACAAGAGGCCTCGTCACTCTGATGGATTCAGTGGAGCCTCATCTGGAGGCCGGGGTACTTATGGCAGAGGCCATCCCCTCAGGCCATTTAATTCAGCACTCCAGGCATCCCACGGTGCCTTAGGTGGTCATGGCCCTCAGATGCATTATTCCGATCAGCTAGCCTACAGTGCACCACCATCCCCTATTAGTGCACCTCCGCTCCAGAGTTTTCAGGATGGTTAGTCAAGTCGACATGGTTAGTTTCACGGCCAGCAGTCACAGCAGTCGAGGTCTTGTTATACTTGTGGTGATTCGAGGCACACTGCTAGATTTTTCCCTAGGATATCGGGCAACTCACAGCATCAGGGTTCTCGTGCCATGGTTCTGGCACCAGTTATTGCACCACCTGCTCAGCCAGCCAGAGGTAAGGGTCAGGCAGCTAGAGGTAAGGTCCAGACTGTTAGAGGTGAAGGTCAGGCCGTTAGAGGTGGAGACCAGCCAGCTAGAGGTCGTCTTAGGGACGTAGTTCATGGTGGTGGGCCCCAGCCCCGATGTTATGCTTTTCCAGCCAGGCATGAGGTTGAGTCATCCGATGTTGTTATTACATGTACTATTTCAGTTTGTAGTAGAGATGCTTCAGTTTTATTTGATCCGGGATCTACTTACTCCTATGTGTCATCCTATTTTGCTTCATATTTGGTTGTGCCTCTTGATTCTTTGAGTGCTCCTGTGTATGTATCCACACATGTGGGAGATGCTATTGTTATAGATCGTGTTTATCGTTCATGTGTAGTCACCATTGGGAGTCTTGAGACTAATGTAGACCTTCTACTTCTCGATACGGTTGATTTCGATGTCATCTTGGGTATGGATTGATTGTCACCTTATCACGCTATATTGGATTGTCACGCCAAGACGGTGACCTTAGCCTTACCAGGGTTGCCTCTATTAGAGTGGAGAGGGACTTCTGGCCATTCTACCAGTAGGGTTATCTCTTATGTGAAGGCTCGGCATATGGTCGAGAAGGGATGTCTAGCTTATTTGGCTTATGTCCGCGATTCTAGATTCCTTTTTCATCGTGTTTAAGCCCTATCTGGGTTCCTTTTTCATCATTTTTATTGATGATATCTTGATCTACTCCCGCAACCGAGAGGAGCATAAGCAGCATCTTCGAATCGTTCTTCAGACTTAGAGAGACAGTAATTATATGCTAAGTTCTCAAAATGCGAGTTTTGGTTGAGTTAAGTTGCTTTCTTAGGTCACGTTGTATCAGCAGAGGGAATTCAGGTGGATCCTAAGAAGATTGAGGCAGTTCAGAAGTGTCCTAGACCCACATCACCTATAGAGATCCGTAGTTTCTTGGGATTGGCGGGTTACTACCGTCGGTTTGTGGAGGGGTTCTTATCTATAGCAGCCACGTTGACCAGGTTAACCCAGAAGGGTGCCCCGTTGAAATGGTCGAACGAGTATGAGGTGAGCTTTTAGAAGCTCAAGACTTCTTTGACTATGACACCAGTATTGGTGTTACCCTCAGGTTCAGGATCTTATACAGTATATTGTGACGCATCTCGTATTGGTCTCGGTGCGGCATTGATGAAGGGTGGAAACATTTTTGCATATGCTTCGCGGCAGTTGAAGGTTCACGAGAAGAATTACCATGTCCATGACTTAGAGTTGGCAGCCATTGTTCATGCGCTGAAGATTTGGAGGCACTATCTTTACGGCGTGTCATGTGAGGTTTTCACGGACCATCGGAGTTTATAGTACTTGTTCAAACAAAATTAGCTCAATTTAAGGCAGAGGAGGTGGTTAGAGCTATTGAAAGATTATGATATCACCATCTTGTATCATCCCGGGAAGGCTAACGTGGTGGCCGATGCCTTAAGTAGGAAGTCAGTGAGTATGAGCAGCGTTGCGTATATTCCAGTCGGTGAGAGACCGCTTGCACTAGATGTTCAGGCTTTGGCCAATCAGTTCGTGAGGTTGGATGTTTCTGAGCCCAGTCGTGTTCTAGCTTATACCATTACTCGATCTACATTATTTTAGCGCATCAGGGAGCGACAACATGATGACCCTCATTTGCTTATCCTTAGGGACACGGTGTGGCACGGAGATGCCAAACAAGTTACGATTGGAGATGATGAAGTTTTGAGGATGCAGGGTCGTGTTATGTGCCTAATGTGGATGGACTTCGTGAGTTGATTCTAGAGGAGGCCCACAGTTCCTAGTATTCTATTCATCCGGGCGCTGCCAAGATGTATCAGGACTTGCAGCAGCATTATTAGTGGAGGAAGATGAAAAAGGTTATAGTTGCATATGTATCTCGGTGTCTAAATTGTCAGCAAGTCAAGTACGAGCATCAGAGACCTGGTGGTTTGCTTCAGAAGATAGAGATTCCTGAGTGGAAGTAGAAGCGTATCACTATGGATTTCGTTGTTGCACTCCTACGAACTCAGAGAAAGTTCGATGTCGTTTGGGTGATTGTGGACAGGCTGACTAAGTCAGTGCATTTCATTCCTGTGGCAATTACCTATTCTTCGGAGTAGTTGGCACGATCGTCCGTCTTCACGGTGCGCCCGTGTCTATCATTTCTGATCGAGGTACGCAGTTCACTTCGCACTTCTAGAGAGCAGTACATCGTGAGTTGGGCACGTGGGTTGAGTTGAGCACATCGTTCCATCCTCAAATAGACGGACAGTCCGAGCGCACTATTCATATCTTAGAGGATATGCGTCGCGCATGTGTTATAGACTTTGGAGGATCATGGGATCAGTTCTTTCCCCTTGCAGAGTTCGCCTACAACAACAGCTACTAGTCGAGCATTCAGATGGCTCCCTACGAGGCATTTTACGGTAGGCGGTACCAGTCGCCAGTTGGGTGGATCGAGCCGGGAGAGGATCGATTGTTGGGTACAGATCTAGTATAGGATTCCTTGGATAAGGTCAAGATAGGAATTGGGACGGAAGGCTTATAATGTAAAAACTGATAAAAATAAGATTTTTTGCCTAAAAACTTCAGTTGAGATGGCTTCGATCTACATTTTTACTAAACGGGCCTAGATCCATGTTTTGACGATCCTGGTGGGTCCGTATCGAAATATGGGACCTGGGCGTATGCCCGAAATCGAATTCGGAGGTCCCTAGCTCGAATTATGATTTTTTGATGAAAATTAAAAGTCTAAATATTTTTTGGTTTTAAGAATTGGTTGATGTTTGGCCTTGTTGATACCAGGTCCGTATTTTGGTTCCAGAGCCCAGTATAGGTCCAATATAATATTTATGACTTATCTGTGAAATTTGGTGAGAAACGGATTTGGTTTGGCGTGATTCGGACGTCCGGTTGTGAAAATAGGAATTTTAAAGCTTTCTTAAAAATTTCATTTGATTTGGTGTTTAATTCATAGTTTTAGGTATTATACTGGCTATTTGATAGCGCGAGCAAGTTCGTATGATATTTTAGGACTTGTGTGCATGTTTGGTTTGAAGCCTCGAGGACTCGAGTGAGTTTCGGATAGGCTACAGGATGTTTGGACTTAGAAAATCTAGTACTTTTGTTGCTGCAGCTGTTCTGGTGTGTTCTTCTTCGCGTTCACGAAGATACTCTCGCGAAGGGTAAGCTGGTCAGGGTGAGTTTTTCCTCTTTGTGAACGCGAAGGTCTGGTCGCGAACGCGGAGTGATGGGGGCTTTACCCTTCGCGAAAGCGACCGGCTCATCGCGAACGTGTAGCATTTGGGACATGGGGGAGGGGTCAGACTTTCCTTCTATGCGAACGCAAGTATAGGCTTGCGAACGCGAAGGCCAGGGGGCATAGCCTTCATAAACGCGGTGAGGGTTTCACGATCGCGTAAGCCTAGCAGGGCAGCTCTTCGCGAACGCGACAGTGTCCTCGCAAACGCGATGAACACTGTCGCCCAGTTCATAAAATAGTCCCAACACGGGACTTAAGCCATTCTTTCAACTTTTCAAAAGCCAAACAGCCTAGAGGCGATTCTACCAAGCTAAATTCTTTCCCAAAGTGTTGGTAAGTGATTCTAAACCATTTTCTTTAAATTACCCATTACATTTCATGAATTTTCAACGAAAAATCTAGGATTTCCATGGTAGAAATTGGGAGTTTGGGTAGAATTAGGGATTTTTGGGAAGTTGGGATTTAGACCTCAAATTGAGGTCGGATTCCAAAACTAATTACATATTCGGGCTCGGGGGTGAATGGGTAAATAGATTTTGGTCCGAACCTCGGGTTTTGACCAAGCGCGCGAGGTGGGGGGTCAATTTTTGACTTTTGGGGAGAAAGTTTGAGAAATCTAAATTTATGCAATGTAATTGATTCCTTTAGCAATATTTGATATTATTGAGTCATTTTTGAAAAGATACGAGTGGTTCGGAGGTGAATTCTAGAGGAAAAGCGGTAATTGAGCATTGAGTGGCCTTTGGAGCGAGGTAAGTGTTGTGTCTAACCCTGACTTGAGGGAATAAGACTTGTTTGTCTATTTGCTACATGTTTAGATGTTGGGGAACACCGTGTATGTGAGGTGACGAGTACTTATGCGTTATAGTCGGGTTAAAGCATGCGGGTGGGGGCTTGGTTTCTTGCAATTATAGTTTCCTTTGTTCATGTTATCCATGTTTAGACTAGTATTGTTAAATATATCATTCTTATCATGTTTACGATTTTTCTGGTGATAATTGGGTATTGATTTCGAAGCTGAGGTTGGTATTGTGGAACCAAATATTGAAGTAAGGCTTGTACTTGTTATTGTATCTCCCTGTTGTTATTTATTTATTGCATTATGGTAAGGGGGAGTGTTAATGCACGAAGGGTGATGTCGTGCCATATTGTGAGTATTAATGCACGAAGGGTGATGTTGTGCCATATTAATGCACGAAGGGTGATGTCATGTAAGCAAATCTAACCCAGTTGGACTGTCATGTCACCTTCAATGGCAAGACTAACAGTTTAAGGACATATGTGGTCTAAAATATAGACGGCAATGATATTTTGAGCTATTTCAAATAGTTCAAGGGCATTTTTTGGCCCTTTTCCGTTATTATTATTATTATTATTACTTTTACTTTATATAATAATAATAATAATAATAATAATAATAATATTATTATTATTATTATTATTATTATGAGAAAGAGAGGAGCGACAAAGCAAAGCAAGCAAGCTGGCGTTTGTTGCTTTGATCGGGTCAAACTCTAATTCCAAATAATAATTATTGACACACGGGCGATCGCGCGTGCCGGTTCTGCCCCGTCGTGGACCACTACCCATTAGTTCCTTTGACGAAGAAGGCCAGACTTTATTTTTGTTTTATATTCTTGTTGTGCATCTCTTAGAGTATTTGGATTCAATATCGAAAAATTAATTTTGAATTATTCTTTTAGAATTTTGGAAGTGCTTATAGTTATATATTGGTCATAGACACAAAAATTATGTCATTTCTTCGTATGTTTTGTTTCAAAAAATGATGCTCGTTGAAGAAACTGTTTTGTTTCCAAAACCAAATAGACTTGGGACTTGGGAGGACATTGGTGATTGAGTTTACGTGGACTATCCAAATGATGATCATCAGCTAAGAGTTTTATTTATTTATTGGAGTGTAGGAATCTCCCCGAGAAAATTTGGGCCTACTCTTGCACAGATCTTTTAACTTTGGGCCTATACTTGCACACGAGAATCACTCTCGCAATTAGAGGCTTTTGAAAGTAGAAATCTAAAATATTAACCTAAATAGCCACTCACCCAAACACTTAAACTAAAAGTCAAAATGACCTTCACTTAAACTTATACCTGTTTTTCAACCCGATAAAGAAATTTACGTGTTCCCCACTTGAACACCTCAATTTGATAAAAGTACAAAAAATAGTCACTTCAAACTAAGCGTGTACCTCAATCGCTATGACATAATTGACACAGCATGTTATTCGCCTATTATTGTTCGACACGTATAATTTGTGGGTCCTAATCTTTATTTAACCATTTTATAAAAATATTAGGAAAAAAATTATGTCTTTTTTTTTTAGGTGGCCACCAGCACCTTTCACCATGAACACCTCCCTTCCTCCACCCTAACCCCCTCCCCCCTCCCAAATTAATTAGAAATATCAGTGAAAATTCATCAATATGAGTGACCAAAGACCTTGCATGAGTATTCTCATAAATTCCCATTATTATTCTTCAATTTTATCATCGTCGATATCACTATTCTGGTTAGTAGCTCACCGGGAATTTCTGCAAAGTGTTGCCAGCCCTCTCGTTCCTTCTCATTTAGCAAAAAAATAATTTTTTTTGTTATATTCCCTTCGAAGACAGATCCCAAATCTTTTGAAATTGGATTAGCGACTGTCTAAAGTTTTGCCGGCACTAGCAAACTTGCCGGAGTGTTTGTGGGCTTGGGCAAATTTTTAAACCTTATCTATCCATCAAAAAGAAAAATAAAAAGAAATCCCCAAGATGGCTATTCCGACCAACCCATATACTTCTTTCCTCAATTTTGCATTCGTAGCGTCCTTATTCCGCCCATCTGTCCAGACGATTTATTCGCATCTTATAGCAAAAATGTGCTTTAGATATTAATGGTTGAAAGTGGTGTTTGGAGTGACGGTGATGAAAGTGGTGGTGATGAAGGGGGAAGAGCAAAAATTTGGAGAAAAGGAATTGGAGAAGATGAAAAAATGGAGGGGAACAGATGCAGAAGAAAGTGGGGCGGGGAAAGAGAAAAGGGAAGGTGGGGGGAGGGTCCCAAAGTAACTGGTAATGAGCTTTTTCCTTCTTTTATTTTTTGATTTTTTGCTTTTCTTTTATTTATTTATTATTTATAATTTTAGTAAAAAACAAAATTCTCATCTTCATTATATACACACGCTTCATAGGCGTGATTAGCACGCATATTTGCCATATCAGTTACATTGTTTTCACATAAGTATAGTCAATGGTCAAAGGGGTTTAAAATTATGCAAATGAATGAGTTGAGGTGTTCAAACGGGAAACACGTAAGTTCCTTTACCGGATTGAAAAATGGGTGCAAGTTTAAGTGGCCCGGAAGCCATTTTGCCAAACTAAAAATAGTCAACAGGTGGATATATATATATATATATGCACTTTCCAATTATACGTAAACAAAGTATTTATGGGCCTTTATAGAGAAAAGAAAAATAGATCCTAAATATTTGTAATCAATCATTTATCACTTGGTGAAGGAATATATAGTATTTCATTGCTACAAGTATAGATTATTGAAAATAATAAGATATGAATTTGGATATTTCCCTTTAACTATTCATGTCAACTAAAAGGGGATCGAAGAAAATTTTGTGAACAAAAAATGGAATATGAGTTATATATATATATATAAGCATTGTATAATCAGTATATAATTTATATATAATAGCTAAAAAGGTAAAAAAAAGAAAAAAAAATCAACCCATTACTTATGTTTAAGATCCCGTTTAATCCCTAGCTCTACATTTCATGACTTTGAATTATTATTGGCTAGATTCAGTCCAATATCCCCAATAAATCTGCCTCGCCTCCAATAAGCTTACTTTCAATATACAGCCCAATAAGAGTTATGTTGTTTATATGAATATACTTATGAACTTGACCTACCTATAAAAATCTCAAAAGGTTATGGGGTGTTAAGAGAATCAGCGTTGCAGATTACAGCAATGTGATTGGCCATTATCAAGTGAATTTAGACTGATGGTTTGAGATCCAGATTTACTGTTTTACACTTTTATTTTTTCACTTTGACACAATTTTTGTATAACTCCATTTCCAAAATTTTAAAAAATACATTCTTATATTTCCTGAATGATAAACTTTTATAGTACATAAATGAGATATGTTTATGATAACAAGTTTAAAAATTTTTATAGTCACACAAATACTATGTCATATTTAAGATCACAAGTTTCAAAAAAAATTATTTTTCTATTAAACTTTGAGTGAAACGAAGAGCAATTATTTCTCTTAAACAAAAATTCTTATATTAAACAAAAACTATGACTTTACAGTAGTTATTCCAAGGAGCAATAAAATTGTATTACTCTCAACTCCTTTAGACAAAAAAGAAGAAGAAAAGATCGGTTCTTATCACTTTCCTCACCTAGCTTCCTATACATAATTTTATTTTAGTTTTTGCCTTTGACTGAGGCTTAGAGGTTAGAGCAAAAAAAACCCTATCTGCCAACAGTTATTAGCCATTTGGCCTATTGGTTTATTTTTATATATACATTGTCAGCGTTACATTATTAGGTTACGTGAGTGATAATTGTCCATAAAAAATGATATTAGAAACTTGAAGAAAAAATAAAATATATGTTATGGCATATTAAAAATATATTGATGGGATCATTTGGTTGGTGGGACAAGGGATAACAATTTCGGGATAAAATAAATAAGATCAGCTGGAAACACATTTGGAAAGAACATCTATCAGTTCCCATAGAACACACACAACAGTAAGTAAAAGACATAGCAGAGTTTTACGTGAAAAACTTCCAGCTCACGGGATTAAAAACCACGACCTACACTCGTAGGATTTCAACTGCACTAACTGAGAAAACTTTAGATTACAACCTATTGTAATTTAGAAATTAACCTCTTAATCTCTCACCTACTCGTAATAACTCTATTACAAGTCTCTTTGTAATAACTCTATTACAAAGCTCACACTTTGACTAATTCTAGCCAAAACACAAACACAAGGTTTATGATTTTACAAACGATCCCCTACAAAATGCTTCTAAGTAAGTCGAGTAGGAGTTACAAATAGATAACATTAACAAATATACACCAATAATAAGGACATATGATAAACTCAGTGATGGGATATGATCCTTCGTTCTGTTGTTGCTTTGTTCTTCAAGCCTTGGAGTCACTTGAAAGTCGGCAGCACACTTGAGAGAGAGATTTGATGATTTAGGGTTTGCAAGTGTGTGTTTTCCTTTGCCTCATGTTGATAATATATAAGTGAAGTCATTGAGATGATGTATGAAAATATCTAGTAGAAGGCATGCTCCATAAAGTGACTGCTGCAGCCTGCACTATTGCGTGTGCAGAGAAACAGTGCAGCAACTTTAACAACTGTAGAGAGTTGACTTGTACTGTCACCGGAGGAACTGATAGCCATTTGTTCCCTCTACCGTTTCTTTGACCTAAAGTTGTTGGAACTTGTGCCTAAGACATGGTGTTCTTGAGCACTTTGAGGATGTGTAACAAGTTCCCAATTTGTTTCTCATATGAAGTTTGTTAGATCATCAAAATACAAAAAGGCGCATAACTTAACAATTTTCCTCTTTTTGATGATGACAAACTTATAATTGAAGTTTCCCTTGAGAACCAGGTCTTTTCAACATTTTCCCTGCAAAATGATTTGATTCCCCCTGAGAACTTGTTCCCCCTCTCAATTTTCCCTCTCAATTTTCTTCCCTATTTTGGCATCATAAAAAGATTACACAAGAGTAAGTGCAAAAAGAAGTCTAGCAAGGTTAACTCATGCCACATGTGTGCACACAACATGGCTAAAAACAGAGCGCAAGAGTATAACATACATAGCAAAATATGAGATGCTCATTAATTTATAAGAGAAGAAAAAATATATAGTAGCACCATTGTTACAAAAACATCCACATAAAAATAACTTAAAGTACTAGTCATACCAACAACATGCCAAAACAAAAAGACATTGGGTAAGACACACAACATTCAAACTAAACACTGGGAAGGGAACTATTTAAGGGGCATTGGAAGAGGGAAGAAGGGATGGGAAGGCAAGTGTTTTGAGAAGAATGTCCATTCAAGCATTTGCAGACCGCTGCTCTTGTATCAGATGTTCTTTCAGGTTCTCAACCTGTTTCCTCAAGCCTGCATTTTCAGTGGTCAAGCGGGCAACCTCTGCGCCTTGGGCACTACTGGAACCAGGTTTCTCCTTGGCTTGACTAAACTGCCCCTTAAGAATGGCATTCCTGGCCTTCAGCTTCCTTATTTTCTCGTTAGCAGCATTCTGAGCATGAATCAATTGCAAAATAGTGGAATTGCTGCCAACCCCCCCTTCTTGTCAATACACTCACATTCCTCCAAGGTTGTTTTTGAGAAGGTTTGCTTAAGATTTCCCACTGATGCCCTTCCCAAGGGGACTTTACAGAATTCAAACACTTTAGTGAGTAAGAACTCATAAGTTAAACCATGGTTCCCATCCTTGAAGTTTGCCACTTCTTCATATGCTCGGTCATGATACCGGGCAGATTGATGGTGGTGTATGCAGCTAGAGCTTCCATGAGGACTGGTCTGCTTTTGAAGTAATTGAGCATCTTTCTGCACGTAGAAGCAGAACATTGTTCACCATTTCAAACATAAGTTGATACTCTGGAAGGAGGGCCTTCTTGTGCACCCGTTCCCTTACTGCACAGCCTGATCTTTTAGAATGACCGGAACAGGTCCCTTCAACAGATGAGAGCCCTTCAATAGGCACACCCAAAATACTTCCTAAAATAGCCCCGTCCATCACAAAATCTACTCCATTGACCTTCAAGAAAATGTTGTCGTCTTCCATTGTAAACATATCTGCGTGGAAGCTACGAACCTCCTCTTCATAAACCTTGGGACTCTGATTGGTAACCAAGTGAGTCCACTTCGGAAATTCACATATGTCAAACAGTTGTCTCATGCCTCACATCTCCAAAATGTCAGCGATAAATGCTCTGCCCCAAAGCACTTTCTGCTTCTTAAGGTTTTCTCTGCTTTCAATCTTTGACACAACCATTTTGGCCTTTTTAGAGGAACCAGGTTCCTCTTTGTCACTAGCCTTCTTCTTCATAAACTTCTTCACACTTTTCTCCTTCTTTTCAGATTTCTCTCCAATCTTCTCACCGGATTTCTCTCCTTCAACTCTCTTCACTTCATCAAACTCCACCGCTTACACAAACGATCCTCTCCTGGGCTTTACAGTCACTAATTACTTAGAGGATTTACGAATTAAGGAAGAAGGTTCCTCATTCACCTCTTCATCATCAATAGTCACAACATGTGTTGGAGGCACATCCTCCTTATTCACCAGTTTTCCCATTTTCACCAGCCTCCTTATTTTCTTTACTTCTTTGTTTCTCTTCAGAGCACTCTCAAAAGCTTCTTTCTTCTGCTGCCTGATAGTGGGTCTTTTAAGAATGTGCTCTTTGGGAACATACCTACCACTTCTAGCAGCAATGAAGCTTGCCACTGTCATAGTATCATAGTCTTCCTCACCGTCTTCACTTTCCTCTTCAGACAAGGGTCTCATTTCAGGAATAACAAAGTCCAAAGGTACTGCATCAAAGTGAGGAGAAGGAGCAGGGTCAGTACTGACCTAGGGCTCTTTCGAGGAGCATTGGGTTTCATCCCAAGTAGGCTTTGGGTAGAGGGAGAAGGTCCCTTTGTTGTTTCCCCAGTAGTACTGACTTGCGCCATATTTTCAAGAGGCACCAATTCCCCACCTTCAACTCCATGTCCCTCTCCTTCCCTCGTAGACCCAGCAGTCCCATCACCACACTCATACACTCCAATTAACCCTCCTTCTATAGCAATTAGTAGCATATTTTCTATAGCTTATTTCTCATTCACACCCAAAATAGAATCAGAAGATGCAGGAGGATCATTACCTGTCGGAGAGACAATGTTCAGATCAAAATTTTGAGCAGACACTTCTGATACTTCACCATTGCCAGCAACATCTTATTGGGTTGCAGATACTTCCCCAACATGTTGACTAGAGACCTTTTGTCCCTTTTCTCCATCCACTATTTCACCGTCTGCCATTTTTTCCAGCGAGGCAGATAGAGAGAGGTTGTAGCCACAAAGCTTTTGGGGGTTTGAGTCTTACGACTGCGGTGAAAACTAGAACTCGATGGGGTAGGAGAATAAATAGTGGGTGGTTGTTGTTTTGGGATGGGGTTTTGACTAGATGACAGTTGAGACTCAGACTCTCATTCCAGTCCTTCGAGAGACGAAGGCACAATGGGAGTGACACTGGTAACGTTGGACACCTCTGGATTCTGGGAAGTCATAGTGAGTTTTTTTGAAGTAAGGACACAAGAAAAGGAGTTTTTTTTTTAGAGAAAGAGGAAGTTTAGTATCTCTCATTTGGATGATTGTGAGAAGGACGATTTTTGGGGTTATTTAGGGAGGGTGAGGGACCGGATACGAACGGGTGTAACGTACTAGGTAGACGGGTTGGTTTATAACGGGTGTGACATTTGAGTTTTAAAAGGATGAGAGAGAGGCAGAAACATTTAATGACGTGGCACTTTTATAGCCGTTTAAAATATGCATGTATAAAAAGGAACTACTAACCCGAGTCAAGGGAACTAGGTTCCCTGACTAAGTTTTGTAAATGTGAGCCTCGCCCTTTTACCAAGATGCAATGTTATTAGCTGCTTGTTTGCTCTATAGCTGTCATGTGTGTTTACCTGTAACGGTATAGAAATAAGTTAAAAATTATCAGAAAATACTTTTTAGCAGTTTTACCTGTTTATTCTTTCATAGCCTATCATTGAGGAACCCGGTGCTCAGTTAGATTTTATCAGCCACAATGCCAGTCGATTATTTTCAAAGTACTCTCTGCTCAATGCTTTGGTGAAGATATCTGCTACCTAGTCCTCTGTTTTGCAAAACTTCATCCAGATGAGACCATTTTCAACATTATCCCTGAGAAAATGATGTCTCACATCAATATGCTTTGTTCTCTAATGCTGAACCGGGTTCTTTGCCATATTGAGAGAACTTGTGTTATCACACAGTAATGGCACACAATCAGAATACACACCAAAATCCTCCAGTTGTTGCTTGATCCACAACAGTTGAGCACAACAAGAGGCAGCTTCTACATATTCAACTTCTGTAGTTGAAAGAACCACAAAGTTTTGTTTCTTTGTACCCCACGAAATTAAGCATGACCCAAGAAAATGTGCCATGCCAGATGTGCTCTTTCTATCCACCAGATAACCAGCACAATCAGCATCAGCATACCCAATTAAATTGAAATTGTCTCCTGAAGGATAGTAGAGAACCATGTCTTGTGTTCCTTTAAGATACCTTAGAATCCTCTTGGCAGTTTTCAAATAAGATTCCTTTGGAATTGATTGGAATCTATCATATAGTCTCACACTTAATACAATATCAGGTCTGCTAGCTGTGAGATACAAGAGTGAACCAATGATACCTCTGTACATGGTTTCATTCACAGGAGAACCAGGTTCATCCATGTCCAGACGAGTGGCAATGGAAATAAGAGTATCAATGATTTTTGAACTTTCTATCTTAAATCTCTTCAGGAGCTCTTTAATGTACTTCTGCTGACTTTTCATCGTTCCCTTAGAGGTTTGCTTAACTTGCAACCCTAAGAAAAAGTTCAGTTCCCCCATCATACTCATCTCAAACTCGCTTCCTAGAAGCTTGGCAAACTCCTTACACAAGGAATCATTTGTTGTACCAAAGATGATGTCGTCAACATAAACTTGCACAATGAGCAGGTTCCTCCCTCGTTTCTTCAAAAATAAAGTGTTGTCAATTTTTTCTCTTGTAAATCCATTTTTCAGAAGGAACCTGGACAGTCTTTCATACCATACACGATGGGCTTGTTTCAATCCACATAATGCCTTGTCAAGTTTGAATACATTTTCAGGATACTTATGACACTCAAAACCAGGTGGTTGTTTGACAAAGACTTTTTCATTTAAATACCCATTCAGAAATGCACTCTTGACATCCATTTGGAATAATTTGAATTCCATATGAGATGCAAAGGAAATGAGAATTCTGATGGCTTCCATTCGAGCAACTGGGGCAAAAGTCTCATCATAGTCAATACCTTCTTCTTGATTATAGCCTTGAACCACTAACCTGGCCTTGCTCCTTGTTGTATTTCCAAACTCATCAAGGTTGTTTCTAAACACCCACCTGGTTCCTATAACAGTTATGTCTGAGGGTCGAGGAACAAGGTGCCATACACTGTTCCTCTCAAATTGATGGAGTTCATCTTGCATAGTAGTAATCCAGTCAGCATATTTCAATTCTTCCTTGAAATGTTTGGGCTCAATTTGAGAAATAAAAGCTAAGAAGGCAAGCGAGATTCTTGTCTTTGATCTGGTTTGAATCCCTGAATCAAGAGGAGTGATCACATTTTGGAGAAGATGTGAACTTTTGTACTTCCAATTAGACACATGAATCTCATTATGAGAAGACCCAGGTTCCTCTGAATGGGATCCATTGTTGGCATCAACGGAAGAGTGAGTGCCACTTCTCTGCTCAGCATCAGGAGTTCCTTGCACGGCATCAACAACTCTGTTTTCTGCTTCAATTGTTGCAATAGAGGGACCGGGTTCCTCTGTATCAGCTAGAGGTTTTGATGCATCTTCTTCATTCGATTCCTTGACTTGACTCATTAAATCAGCCTTTCCATTTGCCATATCAATAACTTCTCTAGGAACCTTTGACTGCTCTATGTCTTGATCAATCTTATCATGTGAATATTTCCCACATAAGTGGTGTGATTCATCAAAGATCACATGTATGATTTCTTTAACATATTGAGTCATTTTGTTGTAGACCTTGTATGCTTTGCTTTGTGAGGAATACCCAAGAAAGATTCCTTCATCACTTTTGGCATCAAAGTTTTTCAGCGTTTCCTTACCATTATTGAGAATGAAACATTTGCAGCCAAATGTTCTCAGGTGAGTTAGCTTGAGTTTCCTCCCGTTCAGTAATTCATACGGGGTTTTGTTTAAGAGGGACCTGATCATGCACCTGTTTATCAAATAGTAGGCAGTGTTGACTACTTCCGCCCAAAAACCTTTTGCTACACCACTGTCAATTAGCATCGTCCTTACCATGTCTTCAAGAGTCCTATTTTTCCTCTCCACAACACCATTTTGTTGAGGTGTTATGGGGGCTAAAAAATTATGACTTATACCATTTTCAGCATAGAATTCTTCAAAATTTGCATTATTGAACTGTATGCCATGATCAGATCTTATGCTTACAACGTTATGGCTCATTTTCAATTGAATCTGCTTCACAAAGGCAGCAAAAACTGGAAAAGTTTCATCCTTGGTTCTGAGGAACATGATCCATGTGAATCTGGGGTAGTCATCAACTATGACGAAATATACTTCTTTCCTCCTCTACTTGGCACCCTCATAGGTCCACACAGATCGATATGAAGGAGATCAAGTGGCCTTGAGGTGCTTACTTCCTTTTTGGGCTTGAAAGAGGAGCTTACTTGCTTTCCCCTTACACATGCATCACACACCTTGTGATCCTTGAACCTTGACTTGGGCATCCCACGAACCAGGTCCTGCTTGACCAACTTGTTTAGCAACGAAAAGCTTATTTCCTTTGTCGCATATTTGAGAGACACTCAGTAGGCTGTATTTCAGGCTATTCACATAGTACACATTTTCAATTGAGTGAGCGAGTGTCTTTCCAACTTTTCCTACTCCCAAAAATGTATCCCTTTTTGCCATTGCCAAAGGACACAATTCCTCCTTGCAGGACTTTGAGTGAGAGAAAATCACCAGTGCTTCCAGTCATATGCTTAGAGCAGCCACTATCCATATATCATTTTTGGTTACTTCCTTTCACTGCTCCCTGCACAAAGAAATCAAGGATTAGACTTAAAAAATCAAACAAGTTTGGGTCCTTATAGTGAGGAAAATGGTGAATTAAACTTCTTCTTGCCCAAACAAGCATCACACTTTTTTTATTGGAGGGGCCAGATTCTTTAGCAATAGTTACTTTTTCAACAAAAACTTTATTTTTCTGTTGGGACTGAAATCTAGCTTTACATGTTTCTTTAAAGTGCCCAGTGTTACCACAGTGAGTGCAAAGCTAGTTATCAGGGACAGTAACATACTTGTTATGCGGATTGCAGGGAGTCTTTTCCTTTTGGAATCTGATTCCCTGCATGTTCCCCCCGTTGCATTTATACATAGTAGTGATTGTATCAGAGGACCAGGTCTATTTTAGAGATTTCTCTAGGTCATTTTTAACTCTGCTTAGATCTTCCTGAAGTTGTCTGTTTCTTTCAAGTTCAGCACACGGACTAGATTTCACCATTTTGATCTCATTTTCAAGTTTAAGGTGTGCCTCACTTGCAACTTCCTTTCCTTTTAGAGTGTTCCCAGAACTGTTTTTCCCTTTTAATCCTTCAATTGTTTCTTTTAGATCCAGAACTACTACCAACAAGTCATCTCTCTCATGCTCTACGTTTTCAATTTTCTCAGTTAGAGCATCTTTTTCTTTCTTTAAATCCTCAATGGTTTCTTTTAAATCAACCACTACGACTACCAGATCATCTTTCTCATATTCTACCTCTCCTAGTTCTATAATTAACACATTTTTATCATTGATGAGATTATGATAAGCATCAATTAGAACATTTGCCAAGGATATAAGCTTCTTTTGAGAGTAAGACTTTAAATTTCTTTGAACGTCTAGAAAGTTTACCTAATCTTCATCATTGTCAGATTTTGCCATCATGGCAAAGATATAGTCATATTCAACTACTTCACTTTTAAAGGCCATCATGGAGGTGTCACCTTGTTCATCATCTTCCCCAGATTCACTGGAGGAATCTCCCCATGCAGCAAGATCTTGTTTCACAATTGTCAGCATCATCTTTTCTCTTGAATCTCTTGTTAGGAACCAGGATCCTCTTAATTGTTTTGTATGTGTTGTGCTTGTATTGATCTTGCTTGTGGAGAGGACAGTCTTTGATGAAATTTCCTGGCTTTCCACATTTATGACACGAGTCATAGCCTTTTGGTTTGTTGGAGCTGTCCCTTTTTGGAATGCCTTCATTTCTGCGAACCATTTTCTGAAATCTTTTTGTCAGATAGGCCATGTCAGCATCCTCACCACTTGATTCATTGTTGTTTGCCTTGAGGACCAGGTTCTTCTACTTTTTGGGTTCTTTTCTTTAATTGTCCTTCTTTTTCTTCATTTCATAAGTCTTCAGATTTCCAATGAGTTTATCAATGGTCAGCTTTTGCATATCTTTTGCCTCTATGATAGCATTGACTTTACTTTCCCAAGAACCAGGTAATACACTAAGTATTTTCCTAACAAGTTTGTTCCTTGGAATGACCTCTCCAAGGGAGTGAAGCACATTGATGATGGAGGTGAATCGAGTATGCATGTCCTGAATGGACTCATCATCCTTCATCCTGAAGAGTTCATACTCAGTAGTGAGCATGTCGATCTTTGACTGCTTGACTTGAGTTGTTCCTTCATGTGCGGTTTGGAAAGCCTCCTAGATCTCCTTGGCAGATTGACATGCAGAAATTCTGTTATACTCGTCTGGTCCAATACCACAGACGAGGATCTTTTTTGCTCAGAAGTTTTTCGCTATAACTTTGCGATCAGCATCGTTGTACTCCTTCCTTGTCTTTGGAACACTGATGGCTCCCCAATGGTCCTCATGGGATCGAAGGGAACATCACAGATGACATTCCAGATCTCTGAATCCTCAGCTATAATAAAATCATGCATCCTTGTCTTCCACCATCCGTAGTATTGTCCATTGAATCTTGGTGGTCTGTAGGTTGATCGACCTTCTTCAAAGTTTGGTAGAGCAGCCATGTGGATCCTTTCTAGGTGTTAGCCTTGTAGAAAGAACCCGCTCTGATACCATTTGATGTAACACCAAACTATATAGACAACCTGGTTCTCTATCAATTCCCACAAAACACACACACACACAGCGGTAAGTAAAAGACACGACAAAGGTTTACGTGGGAAACTCTCAACTCACAGGATTAAAAATCACAACCTACACTCGTAGGATTTCAACTGCACTAACTGAGCAAACTTTAGATTACAACCTATTATAATATAAGAATTATCCTCTTAATCCCTCACCTACTTGTAATAACTCTATTACATGTCTCTTTGTAATAACTCTATTACAAAACTCACACTTTGACTAACTCTAGCCAAAACACAAACACAAGGTTTATGGTTTTACAAACGATCTCCTACAGAATGGTTCTAAGTAAGCCGAGTAAGAGTTACAAATAGATAACACTAACAAAGATACAACAATAATAAGGACATATGATAAACTCGGTGCTGGGATTTGGTCTTTCGTTTTGTTGTTGCTTTGTTCTTCAAGCCTTGGAGTCACTTGAAAGTCAGCAGCACACTTGAGAGAGAGACTTGATGATTTAGGGTTTGCAAGTGTGTGTTTTCCCTTGCCTCATGTTGGTAATATATAAGTGAGGTCATTGGGATGATGCATGCAATTTTTCGGTACAAGGCATGCTCCATAAAGTGATTGTTGCACTGTTGCGTGTGCAGAAAAATAGTGCAGCAACTTTAACAGCTGTAGAGAGTTGACTTGTACTGTCACCAGAGAAAATGATAGCCATATGTTCCCTCTGCCATTTCTTTGACTCAAGTTGTTGGAACTTGTGCCTCATACTTGGTGTTCTTGAGCACTTTGAGGATGTGTAACAGGTTCCCAATTTGTTTCTCATATGAAGTTTGTTAGATCGTCAAAATACAAAAAGGCACATATCTTAACATTTTATCTTGCATTTTATATTAACATGATGCATTAGTTATCCCATATAAAAGTTGAGATAGTTAATTATCCCATGATGGTAACCGAACGACCCCTATAGTGCTAGAATCACTAAGGCCTCATTTGTTTGCACTTAATGAAGGTCTAAATCTTAATCATTTAGATCTCAGACATTAAGTGCGTTTGTTTTTTAAGTCGAAATCTATATCATTCAGATCTTATTTATTAAGTGTGTTATTTTTTTACTTCACAACCACTTAATAGGTGTGAATAGGTTTGTATGATTAAGATCTATAACAAAGACTTAATTTCATTAAGATGCTATCATCCACATTCATTATTAATTGTTGCCACCGCCTACCATTATTAACTATCACCATGCCACCCACCACCACCATACACAACCACCACCGCTACCACCATACTATATCATAGTCACCACCATCATCGACAACCACCACCCACAATCCACACTACCCCCATCACCATCATTCTCAACCACAACTACAAACTCATCCACCTCAACTACCACAACTAACTACAACTAATCACCCTATCGCCATCAACAACCTTAGCCGACACTATCCAACATTATAAACTACCACCACCTTCCTCAATCACAACCACCACCCACCATTATTAATTATTATCACCCACCACCATCCTCAATCATAATCGCTATCACTACCAATCATCACTAGTTACTACTCAGAACCACTACCATCAACGAAAATCATCGCCTCTAGTCGGCATTCACAAGCACAACTGTTAGCCATCACCACCATCAACTACCATATTTTTAAAATATATATATATTATTGATAGAATATTAGATTAATTAGTATTTTATTTAAATTTTATGTTTATTAATTTTCTAATAAAGATAATTTTTATATATTCAGATGTTAAAAATCAAACAGTCTTAATCATTTAGTATTCATATCTTAATATACGTCCTGTTATTTAGATGTGTAATCAGATTTAAATGTCTTAATCTTAATGCACATCTTGATAGTCAGATATGTATCCAGATTAAGATTTAGACGTCTTAATCTATAAAAAAAAGACAAATGAGGCCTAAGTGACACTCCTCATTTATTTTTTTTAAGATTAAGACGTCTCAATCTGAATACACATCTGAATATCAAGATGTGTATTAAGATTAAGACATTTAAATCTAAATACACATCTTAATATTAAGATGTGTATTAAGATTTGAATATTAAATGATTACGACTATTTGATTTTTAATATCTGAATGTATAAAATTTATCTTTATTTGAAAATTAATAAACATAAAATTCAAATGAAATACTAATTAATCTAATATTCTATCAATAAAATATATATGTTTTTTTCAAAATATAGTAGTTGCTAGTGGTGATGGCTAAGGTGGTTCTTGTGAATGCCGACTAGAAGCGGTGGTTGGTGGCAAGTTTGGTTGATGGTGGTGGTTCAGGGTAGTAGCTAGTGGTGATTAGTAGTGGTGGCGATTATGATTGAGAATAGTGGTCGTGAGTGGTGATAGTTAATAATGGCGGGTGGTGGTGGTAGTTGTGATGGTGGTGGGCGGTGGTAGTTTATAATGATGGGTAGTGCCGGTTATGATGGTTGATGGTGATGGGGTGGTTAGTTGTGGTTGTTGAGGTGTATGAGTATTTGTGGTTGGGAATGATGGTGGTGGAAGTGGTGCGGATGGCGGGTGGTGGTAGTCGATTATGGTGGCGGCTATGATTGAGGATGATGGTGGTTGAATATGGTGGTGGTGGTGGCATGGTGGTAGTTGATAATGGTATGCGGTGGCGACAATTAATAATGAATATGGATGATATCATCTTAATGAAATTAAGTCTCTGTTATGGATTTTAATCATACAGACTTATTCAGACTCATTAAGTTGTTGTGAAGTAAAAAAAACAAACACACTTAATGATTAAGATCTGAATAATTAAGATTCAGACTTTAAAAACAAACGCACTTATTGTCTAAGATCTAAATGATTAAGATTCAGAGTTCAGTTAAGTGCAAACAAATGAGGCCTAACTCGTGTATAAGCTAAATCCGTTTTCATTTGGCCTCTACTTTGTTGAAAAGGCCTCCTTAGTCGTAATCTCCCATACCTAGTCAAAGCCAATCTCACCAAACAAACGCTCCCACCTAAAGTCTTTCGCTTAATGTTTCATTTCTGACTTCCACTATAACGACAATAACAAAAACAGACAACAGTTTGAATTGCATTGTCCTATGTTCAACTGGGTAAATTTTGCATTATATCAGATATTTAATTTTCGTATTAACAAAGTATGCCATGTGCTATGATCCATGTATAGTTTAGACTATGTTTGAATATTGAATATTCTATGCTTAGTAAGATCAGAAGTCGCATCCCATTTGCTTACGCTATTCCTTTGAGGATATCGTAGCAGAACTTTCTCTACTCCCACGTTAAATGGTTCCCTACCAAACCTAGCACGTGCATTTACTCGATTTTCACAAATATGTATACAAAAGTTTATGAAAATTTACTATGGTACGTATTAGATTATTCATCCACTCCACTGGTTTAAAATTGTGATTTTTCCTTCGCTGACCATGGCTTACGTATGAGCTTAACTGCTTGAGTTTCCAGATTTTGTCCTGCAATTTTCAATCTGCTACTCTAACCACATTCATACCATGAGGTTAGCTCCACTCTTGTTTCTTTTATTGATTTCTTAATCTTACATTGTGTGTTAATTGTACCATCAAATTTGTTGTTTCCTTTTAAATTTATTTCTGGTTTGATTCTGGATTAGACTTCACTCTCTCTGATTGTTTTTTTTATACAACTTGCAAATCAGATAAATGTTCCACCATTTATTACTAGTTGTTTAGTTAAGATTAATTGTTGCTTTTCTTTGTGCTTTGAATGTGTTTGATTTGATTCTGAATGTTGTCAATAAGCTCTCTTTATGCCATTAGATTGGTATTTAATGGAAGTTGTGGAGGTAGAGCTTGAACTTGCATGTGTAGGCTGTTGAATTTTTTTTTTAAATATATCGTACTCCATAATTTTACTTAGTTTGGACCTACTTCTACAAAATACTAGTAATATTGAGTGCATCAACGGACTTAAAATGTTAATCGGCCTCTCTGTAATGGACCTTTAGTCATCATTAATCAGTAAAATTGTAAGCTTCAGTGCCCATTTTCTTCAGTTTCCTATCAGGGTTATGATACCGAAATCATATGAACAAATTTTAATTTGATATTTTCATTAATGGGTAATGCTTACTAGATTTGATATCCTGTGAATTGAAACTGACTCTTTAGTGGATCTTAAGGGATTATATATATTATTCTCTTTTAAACACGCTGTATATAGTATCAAGGATCAGAGGTCTCAATTGGATCATGTTTATGCATAGCTGAAACTAAAAATTTGGACCTCTTAATCATTCTCCATTTGCAGTTCTCTTTGTCGTGCTACTTCTTGTACGCCGTTCTCTGTGGTTGCCCTCTGATCAATGGTTTAAGTTGCTTTTCTTGGATTTGCTCCCTAAATCATTCGAGCCTCACCTATATATAGTAATGCAATCCCCTAGTGCGGATTTGCTGCTCATTCATTTAATTGAATGTCTGATGGTCTGTAGTAACTCTTCTAGCAGTTTTGATTTAACAAGAACAAAGTACCGATGTATTAGTGAAACTGTTTCAGGATTTTTGGTTCAAATTTTTGCCTTGACCCTTTGATGTGGCCTTTCAATAGCATATACTTTTAGTGAAATTAGTGGTTACCTGATCAACTATCAGTGATAATGCCAAATAATCATGTCTAATCACTAGTCAAGTAATCAACCCAATTACATTGAATGTATGGCTTATGGTGTTTACTGAGCATGTTTTGTGTTTGTTGTTATAGCCATATCCATGTGACCAAGCTTTTTTATCGTAAGATACTCCTTGCACCAAACGATGTTATCCCTCTTTGTTTTAGGTCCTATTTTCTTCTGATTTGAATGTGAAATGTTGATCCATTACAGATCAAGGAGATTTTATGGGATTTCTCTTTCCCTAATCATCATCAACATGGCTGCCATAATGGAGCGTGCTGATGAAAATCTCCTTCCAGCTGTTTACAAAGAAATCAGTGAAACTTTTAAGGCAGGGCCATCTGATCTTGGTTATCTCACATTTATAAGGAATTTCGTCAAGGGAATTGCATCACCAGTGGCAGGTATTTTAGTCATAAACTATGACCGTCCCCCTGTTCTTGCAATTGGTATCCTGTGTTGGGCACTGGGTACTGGTGCAATGGGTGCTAGTAAGTATTTTTTTCAGGTTGGATTCTGGAGGGCAGTAAATGGCTTTGGACTGGCAATTGTGATACCTTCACTACAGTCCTTTATAGCTGATAGCTATACGGATGAGGCTAGAGGAACTGGATTTGGTTTTCTTTATCTTATTGGAACGTTGGGTGGGATAGGAGGTGGAGCTATTGCTACAGTTATGGCCGGCTATGAATTCTGGGGCATTCCAGGATGGCGCTTTGCCTTCGTCATGATGGCAACATTGAGTAGTTTGATTGCATTTCTTGTATTCAAATTAGTTATTGATCCAAGAAGAAGAACCAGCATAGAGTACGATATTGCAAAAAGTAGTGACAGGTAGGGTTGCTTGTTTAAGTTACATTAGATTAGTCAAAGACATTGTAGCTTCATGTCCCATGCTCTAGTTAACCATCCTTTCACTCTTTTTGCGATCCTGTTTTAGGAAGGATTTGATAGAGAAGGGACATACCAATTCAATGTCGATTTGGATGGAGTCTTGGACAGCCATGAAAGCTGTCATGAAAGTGCAAACGTTTCAGTGCATTGTTCTGCAGGGTCTGGTTGGGTCCTTACCATGGACATCTATGGTTTTCTTTACATTGTGGTTTGAATTAATTGGTGAGTAGCCTGTATTTCATGTTTAGTAAGGCACCTGCTCTTTTAATTGCCAATGTTGATTGTATTAATTAGTTCATGACTGTGCACTACGTCAATAATAAACATGATATGATGATGCAGGTTTTGATCACAACAGTGCAGCAGCACTAGTCGGTCTATTTGCTGCTGGATGTGCATTAGGGTCCTTTTCTGGTGGTGTCATCGGAGATAGAATGTCTCGCATGTACCCTAATTCAGGCCGTATCATGTGCGCACAATTTAGTGCTTTTATGGGCATCCCATTCTCATGGTTCCTTCTTCGAGTTGTCCCCCAGTCCGTGAGCAGCTATTTCACATTTGCTGTGACTCTATTCTTAATGGGGCTAACAATCAGCTGGAATGCTACTGCTACAAATAGTCCGATGTTTGCTGAAGTCGTGCCTTCAAAGCATAGGACCATGATCTATGCATTTGATCGCGCCTTTGAGGTTTCATTTTCTTCCTTTGCAGCTCCAGTTGTAGGAATTCTTGCAGAGAAACTATATGGTTATGATTCCAAGTCTGTTGATCCGGTGTTAGGATCTGCAAAAGAGGCCTTAGCATTGTCAAAAGGCCTATTCTCAATGATGGCAGTGCCTTATGGTTTATGTAGCTTTTTTTATACCCCTTTGTATTGGACATACAAGCAGGACCGTGAGAATGCAAGAATTGCAAGTATAAAAGAAACAGAGATGATTTGACAATCACACCTCTTCACTTCCTTGTCGATGCTGAATCGTGTAGTTGATGTGGTTATTCTGGCATCAGAGATTCTGAGCACTCCAGTGTTATAGCAGTTTGCTAAGCATGACTGGTGGTATCCATCAGAAGGTGATCTGCTGATGGAAGCTAGGATTTGCATGCAGAGACGAATTCAGGACTTAGAATCAGTGTGTTCAAAGTGCGCGCAATCTTGTAATACGTATACATTTAAAATTTTGTTTTGCATATGTACACGGAGTTCAAGCTGAAAGCAATGAGTTCAATTGAACAGAGAACCAATAGAATCAGTGTGTTCAAGTGAACACATAGCTCAAGTTGCCAATATAATTTTTGAAGAAAATAGGACACGATATGTTGCAACGTGCAACATCTTGCATGTTTTATTACATATCTGTGGGCTGTGGCACTGAAACTGTAAATAGAAAGAAATGCTATAATGTCTCGGTAACTAAACATGTCATCTGGTGAAATTCCGTTTCTTCTTTCAAGTTTATTGGTATTTTTCTTTCGCTTCCTCTTTCTTTTTTGCCAAATTGTTCTGCCACACATGACAATGGTTAGTCCTTTCATTTCTTTTCTAGATGGAATACTTGAAACCACCTCAAAACAGTGATTGTTCAGAATGTTTCACTACACATGAAATACTAGTTTTCTGTGCTACTATGGTGTACATGCATGGTAGCTAGTTTCATGTATGAGCCAAAATCTGCCCCAAGGGTATTTGGTCTAATATGACATTAAGGAAAGAGTCGGTCGGGGTCGATCAGAAAGACAAAATTCGTGGCCGAGGTGTCAACCATGGTCGAGGTCAAGCACTGTGTAAAGAAAAATAACGGTTAGTTTTCAGAGTAGGATATAGAGAGAATATTCTGGTGAATATTCCCCACCTTTGTACTATTAGGGTTTACTATGTTGAATATATAAGGAAAAAGATAAAGGAAGAAAGGCATATAATACTTGATTTGATAAGAACACTTTTGAGAGGAAGATTCTCTCTCTTACAAAAATACAAAGATTACATTTTGATAAAGATTCTTGCTCATATTATTCTCCGCTTTCCCACCAAAGGATTGTTTATAAGAATCTTGGACCTTTCTGTCATTCATCATTGTCAGGAGAAATATTCGTCTAATCCATCCATTATTTTGGTGAATCATTCTCCTTATTTACTTAAATGTCATTTATTGTTAGTTATATCTCCGTTAATGTTCATGCTTTAAGAGTATTTTGCACTTATTGTCATCACTCATTCACGGGATCTGTCACAATCACTTACCCGTTTTCGAGATTAGCATCTAGAGTTATTATCCTTAACTAGATTTAACTCATTAATACATAAATTTAATAATTTAACCGGAAGTTACATTTTTTGGTCAAACAATTTGGCGCCGTCTGTGGGAAGTTTCTAGTTAAGTCTTTTAGTTTCTTCTAGATCTACAATCGACATTGGTTATTAACAAACAAAAAAAAAAGAAACAAGAACATTTTTCTCCATGCACGCATAAATCTAATATGGCAAGTAACGGAGAGGGAAGAACTCAGATACCAACGGTTTGGCTTTCCCTCACTAGGATGCTCTCGTTATCAACTTACGAATTTTAGATACCGACGTAAGACGAATTATGGTAGACGATGGGAGCGTCGCTTGTATTATCCATCCTCGAGTACTCGCTCAAATGAAACTCGAGGACAAGATATTGCCACGTTGCATCACGCTAACACGCTTTAACAATGAAGTTGAGAGAACATCTGGCGAGATCACACTCCCTGTCCTGGTTGGTGGCGTCACTCTGGAGACCACCTTCCACATCATGGACCAAGACACGACATACAACGCCATAATAGAGTGACCACGGATACACACCATGAGAGCTATACCCTCCAGCTTGTACCAAGTCATCAAATTCCCAACTTCATGGGGCGTATTCAGTATACGAGGGAAGAATTGGGATGGAATGTTACCGTATCACCCTAGACTGCACCGCCACCCAACAAACAAAGGATAAAGAAAAGAGGCATAGCAATCAACAGGGTCGAGGTCGGTACACGATGACGGCGAGGACTTCATCAGGGACCCAGATATGGTCGGGGCCGCAGGATCGACCATAGAGGATCTCGACCCAGTTCAATTGGACAGCAACGACCACAGTAAGAAAGCTTACATCGGCTATAAACTTCAAGAACCAGGTAAGTTTCGTAAATTTTTAGCTAATAACGTAGACTTGTTTGTTTTTAGCCATGCAAATATGCCAGGTATCCCAAAGAAAAATTGCCACGCACAAATTGAACGTCGATCCACTCTACCCTCTGGTGAGGCAAGTTAGGCGTAAGTTCAACTCCGCAATTAATGACACAGTATGCAAAGAAATGGAAAAATTATTGGAAAATGGCTCCGTCAGGGAGTCAAAGTATCCCCAAAGGGTCGCCAATGTAGTCATGGTGAAAAAGAATAACGGTAAGTGGTGGATGTGTGTAGCTTTCACTGGCTTGAACAAATCTTTCCCCAAGGATTCATTTCCATTACCGCATATCGACCAACTCATCGACGCAACAACTGGACATGAGCTACTAAGTTTCTTAGACGCATACTCGGGCTATAATCATATCCTCATGGAGGAAGAAGACTAGGAAAAGACCACCTTCATCACCCACCAGGGGACGTACTGCTACAGAGTCATTCCCTTCGGATTGAAAAGTGTGGGGGCAACTTACCAAAGGCTGGGGACGAAAATGTTCAAAGAACAACTCGGAAAAATGATGGAAGCCCACATTGACAACATGCTGGTCAAATACAAAAGGAGAAAGGATCACATCGACAACATGCGGGTCAACTCTAGGAAGCTTTCGACATACTCAGGCAATACGGCATGAAACTAAACCCCGAAAAATGTGCATTCGGCGTGGCCTCAGGAAAATTCTTGGGTTTTCCTAGAGTTGCAACGAGGTATCAAGGTCAATCCTGACCAAATCAAGGCCATCGAAGGGATACCAGAGCACTTGACCACCAAAAAGCAGGTCCAAAGGATGAGTGGTCGTATCGCCGCCTTTTCTAGATACATCTCACGATCCTCCAATAGGTGCCACAAGCTCTTCGGCGTACTCAAAAAGGAGAACGGTCTCCAATGGATCCATGAGTACATCCAAGCCCTTAAGGAGTTAAAGGTGTACTTGTCCTCGCCATTGTTATTCTCAAAACCAGAACCAGGACAACAACTCCTCATCTATCTCGTTGTGTCCGAAGTAGCTGTGAGCACAGTCTTAGTCCAAGAAAATAAAGGTATGCAATCTCCCATCTATTACATTAGCAAGACATTAGTTGACGCCGAGACCAAATACCCTCATCTTGAAAAACTGGCTCTAGCCTTAGTCGTCGCTTCACGGAAGCTTAGACCGTATTTCCAATGCCGCCCCATATCAGTCATCACGACTTTCCCTTTAAGAAGCATTTTACATAAACCTGAACTATCGTGTAGATTGGCCAAATGGGCCATCGAACTAAGCGAGCACGATATTACATATCGACCACAGACGGCGATAAAGTCATAGGTCCTCGCTAACTTCGTCGCCGATTTTGGTGTGCAAATAATGCCTGAAGCCGAAAAGGAAGTCATCCACACTTCTTCCCAAACACAAGACCTCTGGGTCTTGTACTCCGACGGCAGATTTAACGAGTCAAGGTCGGGGCTTGGACTCGTACTCGAAGTCCCAATAGGCGAAGTGATTCGTCAGTCCATAAGGTGCCCGGACATGACTAACAGTGAGGCCGAGTATGAGACCGTAATTGCAGGACTGAGACTAGCACTCAAATACGGGGCGAAGCGGCTAAGGTTACCCTGCGATTCTCAGCTCATGGTCAACCAAGTCACGGGGGCTTTCCAAATCAAGGAGCAAAAGTTTAAAAAATACCATACCAAAATCTGCAAACTAATACCTGAGTTCGACAAATGTCAACACGATCAGATCCCCCGATCCCAGAACATCGAGGCGAACGGCCTCGCCAAATTAGCAGCAACAACCGAAAATATTACAACCGGAGACTGGAATGTAGTCCACCTCCTCAACTCGTCGATAGACCAAATCGAGGTAAGACCATAAACCTGACTTGGGGCTGGCGCAACCATATTATTGCATACTTGTAGGACGGCGTATTCCCCAACGATAAAAAAGAGGCCAAGAAGTTGCGAATGCAAGCGGCCAGATACAACATCGTTCACAACAACCTGTACAAGAGCACATATAGCGGCCCTCTGGTGAAATGCTTAGGCCCAAATCAGACGCGGCGCGTCCTAGAAGAAGTACACGAAGTCCACTGTGGATCTCACTCCGGCAATCGAGCTTTGGTCAGATGCCTCATATGAGCGGGGTATTACTGGCCCACCATGAAGAAGGAGGCCGCAGTTTTCGTGAAAAAATGCGAATAATGCCAGAAGCACACCCCAATGATCCACCGAGAAGGCGAACACCTACAATAAGTAACTTTACCTTGGTCGTTAATCAAATCTGGAATAGATATCGTGGGTCCCCTCCCCCCCCCCACGGGGCAGGACGAGGTAACGTACGATTCCTCTTGGTTTTGACTGATTGTTTCTCTAAATAGGTGGAAGCAGGAATATTCGCCTAAATTCGTGAATAGGAAGTGATCACCTTCATATGGAAAAACATCATATGTCGTTTTGGTCTCCCCAAAGAAATCAGATGCGACAACAGACCTCAATTTGCAGGAAAGAAGGTCGCCAACTTTTTCGAAAAATGGCACATCAAAAGAATACTCTCAACGCCTTACCACCTCGCGGGCAACGGACAAGCGAAATCCTCCAACAATTAAATACTAAACATCATGAAGAAGAAACTCGAAGACGCCAAGGGACTGTGGCCGGAAATATTACCAGAAGTACTCTGGGCCTACCGAACAACGCCCAAAATGAGCACAGCGGAAACACCATACTCATTAATCTATGGGACTGATGCAGTAATACCAGTCAAAGTCGGGGATCCCAACCTAAGATACTTATGTGAAAGAAGACCCCAGAACGATGACAGTAGAAGGCAGGAACTCGACGAAGTCGGGGAATGAAGAGATATGGCCTATGTGAGAATGGTCGCCCAAAAGCAACAAGCAGAACGCTACTATAATAAAAGGGCAAAGATCATGCCACTCAAAGTTGGGGACTACGTTCTTAAAGCTAAAACACAAGCAAACAAAGACCCACGGGAAGGAAAACTAGGAACAAACTGGGACGGCCCCTACAAAATCACGGCAACAGCAAACAAAAGGGTCATTCACGCTAGAAACAATGGAAGGAAAGTGACTACTAAATAACTAGAGTATTACACACCTCAAGTACTTCAACTTTTAAAGGATGAGGTCCCCAAAGTCGCACTCGTTTTCCCTCACTTGAGTTTTGTCCCAATTGGGTTTTCTCGAGGAGGTTCTTAACGAGGTGATAACGGATATACTTCAGGATGGAAGTGCGCACAGACCAGGGCACTGGATGGCTAGTTCATTGCACGATCTCTCACTATATTTTCAGTTCGACCAATGAAGGGACTAGATAGACTGGGACTGGGACTGAACTACCAGCCAACGCCAAAAAAATATGTAAATCTCTCCAAGAAAATGAATAAAGCACAAGTACACGAAATTTATTTCTGCTCTCCCCAAATGAAGGTTACATTCGACCACATTCAAATTAACGCCTACGCATCCCACGCCACTAAATAGATAAAGGTTACATTTGACCTCGTTCAAACTAACACCTACTCGGCCCACAGCCTTAACTAAATGAAGGTTACATTTGACCTCATTCGAATTAACTCCTACGCGGACCACAACACTAAATAGATAAAGGTTACATTCGAGTTCATTCGAATTAAAGCCTACGCAACCCACTCCAAAATGGGTAAATGTTACATTCGACCTCGTTTGAATTAATACCTACTCGACCCACGGCCTTAACTAAATGAAGGTTACATTCGACTTCATTCGAATTAACACCTACTCGACCCACGGCCTTAACTAAACAAATGTTGTATTTGATTACGTTCGAATGAACACCTAGTCAGCCCTCGGCCATAGATAAACACGCAACGTATTCGACCTCGTGACGTGTTCAACCTCGTTCGAACCAACATCTATTGGCCATCGGCCAGGATTAAACCTAAAGTTAGTTTCAACCTACTTGAAAAAATTTAGTATGGTGAAGGCGACCAAGCAACAAAATCAAAAAGCATACAAACTCGAGCGAAGAAAAAGAATCAGGTACCAATAACAAAACTAACATTTCATACGTAGAATATTTTTTACAAAGGCTCGATTACATGCCTACAAAAAATACACACAAATCTACGGCTAAACAAAAAAGAAGGAAAAATAACTAATCACCGCTTGGCCCAGTAGCACCGCCAACTTGGTCGCCCAGACCATCTACACCTACCTCTTCGCCATATCCATCACCGGCGGGATACTCATCCTCATAACATGCGTCCTGTTCAATCCGTTCCACGCCCGCATCCTCGTCATCACCAGCTTCCGGTGTAGCGGGGACATACCCGCAAGCAAACTGAGATTTACATGCCTTAGCACGAGCATCCTCGAAGTCGGCTTTCGAAACAACCCCCGCTCTTATCAGATCGCTAAGCATATCTAGTTGGGCCTCGGGGTGAATCCATTCCTCGTACAAATCCCACGAAAAATCAGGAAAAGCAGAAGTACGGGAAGAGGACGGTTGAGCCAATAGTTGCACCTTATCGGCCTCGAGAGCACCAACTCGATCACTAAGGCCTGAAGCCTCTTTTTCCAGCTCTCATATCCGCTCATCAAGTCGTTCCTCTATGAGCCTGGCCATCTCCACAGCACGCTCCCGCTCGGAAAGGAGAACGAGGATCATGACCTCAAAAGCCTCTACTTTCCTCACATCCGACAACTGGGACAACTCTGCTTTCTCTAAACTCACTGCCTTCTCAGCTACCTCATTGAGCGTCCGCTGAGTTGACACTCCTCGAGCTCGGTGCGCAATGAGATCACTTGGGCTTGAAGGACGGCATATTGGGCCTCGACCCCCTGCTCACCTCAAAATCCTCCACTTTTTCCCTCAAAACCCTCTTGAGAACGCTACATTTTTCGATGACTTTCACCAACTCGTCATCCTTCTCCTTCAGTTCATCTCGGAGAGCCCGGAAGTTGCCGCTCTCACCAAACCGACTGCAGATCTCGCGATGCTTGGTACGGTATTCATGATATTTCCGCTCCATCTTCTGAAAAATAGCCTTACGCCTATCCTCTTTTAGGGTGCTCTCAATCTCCAAAATCACAGTCTGAAAGAAAAACAGAAAACGAAGAGTAAGAACAAAACTTTGAACTCGCCATACAAAAATAAAGAGGGATCGAAAAACTTACCCTAAGAGCGAGGTCGTCTATACTCCTAGATAGAGTGGCATGTTTCAACTTCTCAAGGTTTTTACCCTTCACATCAGAGCAAAGGGGACCCAGAAAAGGGACCACGTCCTCCATGTCCACCTAGAAGTCCTGATCCATGGGGATCGCAATAGTCTGTGTGGTCCCATCCAACCTCACCTTGAGTTGGGTAAATCCTTCCCTTATCATCCTCACCTCCTCGGAATCCATGTCGAAGCTCGTCTCGTAAACTTCCTCGTCTACGTATTTCCCTTTTAAGTCGGTCCTCGGAGAAATATCCTCGACCGATCGCGAAGCCGATGGCTCGTTCTGCCGCAAGTCGTCAGGGACTCTCGTCGATGGCCCTTCAAATTCCATCACGGTCTCAGGGAGAGATGTACCCTCTTCGGCTTCAGACGAGGGCGGAATCACGGGCGGAAACTCGGCATCACCTCCAAGCTCTATGGTCGCCGTCTCTCGGACTTCCAAATTTTTCATTACTAGTCTCCTCTTGCGGGGAAGTAAGTTATCTCCACTCTGCGTCATTCTATTTCATCGTCCTTGTCTACTAGATGGTATATAGAGGGGAAGTCGAAAGTCCTGCTGCAGGTGTGGTCGACGACCGAGTAGACCTAGCCACGGCAGAAGAAGGAATAGAAGTAGACAATCGGGGGGCTTGGTCACGGTCAAAATGGCAACCAACCCCGAAGAAGTAGCCTTCCTCTTATGAAATGCAAGAGAAGGGGCCTTTGGTCTATACGAAGGTCCTCAGGTTTAAAAATATAGAATAAAAGATTCAATTCCTACACAAAACTACAATGGGCAAGCGATCGTGAGATCAAAACAACATAGATGAAAAGATGTACATGTGAACTCATCAGTCGCGGAAGGTTCAGGCCCGAACTTCTTGAGAAAGGCCGGCCATTCACGAACCCCCACTGTGTGAGGCAGAATACGGCTGACCCAGTCATGAATGTGCCCGACCAAAAGGAGGGGGCGTAGTCTCGGCTGCACGAAAAAGGGACGGAATGTCACACCACGACTAAAATAGGCAAAACAAATGCTTGGGTAACAAAGAATACTTATGGGAGTAATTCCAAGTCTTAGGGAATCAGCTCGCGTTGGCCACCACATCCTCGGTTTTGACGAAAAAGTAGTTGAGCCAGAACTGACAATTTTTCTTATCGTCCATCTTCACCACTAGGCACTTACTTCCTCTGTGGTAAAGGTACAGCATCGTCCCCCTATAGAAACTAGGGGCGAAGAGATGCATCAGGTGGCGAAGTGTGATCTCAACCCCGGCCAATTCTGCGAATTTCGTTAACTTGCGGTTAAGCTTGTAGATGTATGGAGAGAGTTGGACCGGAAAAATGTCGTAATAGCGACAAAATGCCTCCACCAATGGGAGAAGGGGAAAGGAATAGCCTACGTAGAAAGGGTATGCAAAGAACGCACAATACCTAGGACAGTGTATTTGTACCACATCGCGCCCCGCTGGGATCAGATCGATATGGGCAGGAATCTTGAACCTCGCCCTATAATCAGCAAGATCGATCTCCTTCATCATTGAATCTGGGACCTCAGGGTCGTCCCCAGGTATCTTCGATAAATCGGACCTAGGTTTCTCATTACGGGGAACCATTTCCTCCACAGTAAGGAAGTTCTCTTCCTCAACAGCGGCAAAAATCCTATCGGCGTGAGGAGGCATGCCAGAACCATACGGTGCGTTAACCATATTCTTGAGAGAAGAAGTTTTAAGGACAGAAAGGATGGAAGCAACTGAAATCACTGGAATCAGGGGAGTGACTACGCAATGACGAAGTAAAAAGGGAGACAAGGGTTCAATATGGAGAATGAAGAAGGAGCCACAAGGATTTGGTATTAATTTAGAGTATGCAAAACAAACACAAATGGCCTCAGGTCCTTATTTATAAGTGTTCAAGCACTAGGACCAAGAAATCAAGCCATCATTACCCAGTGTAGGTATCGAAACAGTAGACACGCGGAAAACGACGCAAAGCATCGGGAAAATGCATCACAATGACGTATAATATCATGACGTCATTATGAAATAATGCGGCCTGAAAGGTTGCGGCTCACGAAAGGTCATGTCGCCACCTCGTCCAACTATCCGACTTGCTCGCCCAATTTTGTCAACCACGATAAACAGAGTCTGCTCATCAAGTCCATCTGGGCTCGGCCTCAATGAGCGGAGGGACTAACTGTATGAGCCAAAATCTGCCCCAAGGGTATTTGGTCTAATATGACATTAAGGAAAGAATCGATCGACGTCGACCATAAGGCAGCAAAATTCGTGACTGATGTGTCAACCATGGTCGAGGTCAAGCACTGCGTAAAGGACAATAACGGCTAGTTTTCAGAGTAGGATATTAGAGAGAATATTCTAGTGAATATTCTTCACATTTGTACTAGTAGGGTTTACTATGTTGAATATATAAGGAAAAATATAAAGTAAGAAAGGCATGTAATATTGATTTGATAAGAACACTTTTGAGAGGAAGATTATCTCTCTTACAAAAATACAAAGATTGTCTTTTGATAAAGATTCTTGCTCATATTATTTTCCGTTTTACCACCAGATCCGAGGATTGTTTATACGAATTTTGGACCTTTCTGCCATTCATCATTGTCTGGAAAAATATTCGTCCAATCCATCCATTATTGGGTGTATCATTCTCCTTATTTATTTAAATGTCATTTATTGTTAGTTATATCTCCATTAATGTTCATGCTTTAAGAGTATTTTGCACTTATGGCCATCACTCATTCACGGGATCTATCCACATCACTTACTTGTTTTCGAGATTAGTATCTAGAGTTGTTATCCTTAACTAGATTTAAACCATTAATATATAAATTTAATAATTTAATCGGAAGTTATATTTTTTGGTCAAACAGTGCATACCATACCATATTGGTACGAATATTTACCCGACTAACGTTCTAAGAGTTCCTTATCAGCTATAAATTCTTATTGTTCGAACAATGAAACAGACCAAGAAAACATGTCTGGTCTTTTCCCCATCAAATTCCTGATAATTGATGCTCTCAAATTTTCACAATGGAAAAATAAATGGCATGTACAAGCGGATAAAAATATGGGAGTTTTATAGCTTTACCCATAAACACCAAACTAATTATCCTTGTCTATTCATTTATTTTTCTACCCATTAAACTAATTACCTTTCCTACCCATTGTAGCTTTTGTGGATAATTGGCTATTTTTTATCCTTTTCTTTTTTCTCCTTTTTCTTTATTTTTTCCCTTTTTCTCCTATTATGTTCTTTTTTAAAATCATATTATTCTTTATTTTATTAATTTCAAATAATTTGATTCCATACTCAATTTTCGCTCCTTTCTTTTATTTAATTTTTTCTCTTTTTTCTTTCCTTTTGTTCATTTTCTTTATTTCTTCCTCCTTTTTCAAATTAATTTAGCTCTTTTTTCTTTTACTTTTTTTTTCTACATAATATATTTACATTCACTTTTTTGGCTCTTTTTCTTTGTTCTTCATTTTTTATACAATAATAAAAGATAACAGATATGGTAAAAATTTATTCATCTTCTTTAATATAATTGATAATATAATATACTATTGGTGAAGTGGTTGAATTTTGCGAGTTGTTCCAACCACTGCTGGATGTGATTCCAAGAAGCTAATTGAAACTCAAGAGCTTCACTCAGAGCTATTAAGCTCTTTGGGGCTTTTTTTTTTCTTCGTTAACTCAATTATTAGAGCAACTTATACATTATACCCGTTTTCTCTTCTCTTTTTTTCATTGTATTTTTTTTTAATACATGTATTACTATAAACATTTCTAGCACATAGGATCCAAAATTATATATGATTATAATAAAATGGTATATTAGTATAATAAAATGGCATATTAGTATTTAATGTTATTGTAAAATACTTGTCACAATATTACACCAAAACCGCATATAAATATACCAAATAGGTATATTGTTATTTTATGTCTTCCGACACCTACTTCTTATACAATGAATATTATTTTCATGGAACTCCATCAAAAATTCATCTAAGAAAATATTTGCAAGGACATAGTTGGAAAAAATTTAAATTTTTTAAAAATGACTTATTTATTATGATATATTGTTATATTATATTGTATACTATAACAACATAATGTTACTATAACCATGACTTTAGCTTTGCACAATATCACCTAGATGATTCAACAAATACCAGTCGAAGTATACTATTATAATATATTGTATACTATTATAGTATATTGTTACAGCATATTGCATATTATTGCAGTATACTATTATAGTATATTATATACTATAACAGTATATTATTACAATATAGCTATATACTCCTACAATATATTGTATATCGTAGCAGTATACTGTAAGGTAACTGTGTTCTTTTTCGCTTATTACAGTAAATCACTGCAGTATATTATATACTATAATAGTATATTGTTGTAGTATAGCTATATACTCCTACAACATATTGTATACCATAGCGGTATACTGTTGAGTAACTATGTTCTTCTTCGATTTTCAGTTGAAATATTCAATCTCAATCACCTCAAATCAGCTCCAAATGCGATCAAATTTCAGTATGATCTTTCAAACGGTACTATAAGCAATATTTAATAACATCCACTTTAAATCAAACAAGAGATCTTCAAAATAAAAAATTTAAATTCAAGAGCTTCAAGCCCAACAATGGTGGATATTCAAATACACATAAAAATTCAGATCTGGAAACTTACTCGAAGGTGCTATAAGCAATATACATCCACTTCAAATCTAATATTAAAATCTTCAGGTTGACAAATCATATATTTGGAATTTTGGAAAAAAGACTTTAAGAAAATCTGTAAAATTTTAATTTCAGCAAAAAATACGAAGTGCAAAATCCGAGCAAGCATGAGATTTTAACAAAAAAGTGATGAGATTATATGAAAAATAACGGGGTCAATTGAATTCCATAGTCTATTAAAAGAGAAAGCTCTAGGGTTTTGCAGAAAGGGAATGTTTTCCACTAGATTAAGCTAGAATTGATAAAACAAATCTAAAAGCAAAAGGGAATAGGTAGGTTGGGTAAAATATTTTGGCCGAATAGGTAGTTTTTGTAACAAACTTTTATATGGTAATTACAGGTAATTATATTGGGTTGTGTGGGCATTTAGTATAAGTTATAGTGAATGAATCTTTAACCAGTATATATGTTCAGCATTGAATCCCTCAACAATCAGTATACTCAAATTATTGAGCTGTAGGTTTGTCAGCAGGATTTACAGCCAGCACGTTTATATATATAGACCATATTGCCTTTTCTTACATTTGATGGTTGAAACAACTTACGAAACTTTAACTGCCATTGGCAAGTCTAAGGTAAAAGCTTAACAAGGGAGGCTCAGGATATGCTGGATTTCAACCATAGAATATAAGTGATGCTGCTGTATGTTATGTTATGGAAGAAAAGGGTAAAAGAGAAACATCATCTAAAAAAATATATAAAACGAACAGATACACAACATGAGAAAAATTAAATAGGCAAAAAAGAAACAGCGCCGTTGCCGGGGATCGAACCCGGGTCACCCGCGTGACAGGCGGGAATACTTACCACTATACTACAACGACTCTTTGTTGTTTCCCTAAAGTAGTGTTTTATAATATAGCTATATTAATGTTAAAGTCAACTTCGATATGTGAGACATTGCTCCTAACTATGTAAGGAAGATAAGCTTACCGATAGTGACATATGCATAATATATATTGACTTGTAAGTATGTTTGGATATGAGACTTTTGATTTTAATGCTTTAAGTCATGTACCAAATTGATATGTATTTATATAACCTTCAAATAGTGTTATCCTATTATCTATCTATATATATATATATATATATATTGTTCACACTTAGGTAAAGAAAAAATTATGAAGCTGTGTCGGATAACCAAAGGTGCTCCACTACTGAACGACAGTGAACACAGGAATTGACCTTATTTCTTTAACCCACAAGATCCATTTCAAACCCCTAAAGCCAACAATGTAATCTCTGGTTTCTGATCAAAAGCATGCCCGTGAACGATACCCAACTTATAGCATGTTCCGCCAAGCTTTTCGAGAGGTCAAAAGTGTTTTTTTTTTTCCTAACTTGGTATTTGGCCAAGCTTTTTTGGGAAAAAGGTGTTTTTGGGAAGAAGCAGAAAAAAATAGCTTCTTCGCAAAAGCAGAAGCAGTTTTGACTTTTTTTTATCAAAAATACCCTTAATAAAATATAGTATATACCAAAATAATCGTTAAACCTAATACTTAGGATATTAATGTATAAATATTTTTTATTATTATTAGGATAGCTTTCTAATATATAGTGACTTTAGGGGTAATTTTTTTATATTTGTTGAATGATTTTTAATATATTTAACTTATATTAAAAGAATTAAATACTTTTAAATTTTATTTTCATATTTTACTTAAATAAAATGAAAAGATTTAATTATTGCATGTAATAATAAATTTTTGAGATTATTTATTTACTTATAATATTAATTATTAAGTAAATCTATTCATGTCCTTATTCGTAATTTGATACTAAAAAGCATTTTTTGAAAAGTTTGGTCAAACACAAATTATTGCTCAAAAGTATTTTTCAGAGTGATTAGCCAAACACAAACTGCTTCTCTTCAAAAGTAAGTACTTTTGAAAAAAACACTTCACAAAATAAGTTGATTTATCCGGTTGGGCCAAACAAGCTATTAATTGTCAGCTATATCAGAAAATAAGTTAGAAATATGTTCAATTTATCATCATTACTACTGCAAAAAGAAACCAAATATGACAAAAAATAAAAGGAACAAAGCAGCTAAGAGAAAAGAGCCATTATGACCCAATCCGTGAATTGCTGCCTATTCATGATTGCATTTATAATTTTTCCCCAGTCATGTTCATCAGCTAGTAATATAAATTTTACTAGATAATCGTTTATAATAAGTGAGATGAGTAATCTCCTTAAAATATACATATATTAATATAGAACTTTTTACATTATCAATCAATATATATGAATTAAATCCTTGGTAGGTGCACTAGTAGAATCTATGATGGAAAAAGAATTTTTCTATCCCAAAAAAAGGACAGTTTATTCTTTATAGCATGCATTAATATGGCAAAGAAAAATATTGTTACTTCTTGATTTATGCTTCTCTCTCTGCCTTCTTTTTCTTCTCAACCACAAACTCTTCCAAGACAAGCACCCACCTAATTGCCTACTGCACATCTGCTTCACTTTCTTTTTCTGTCCCTGCAGCAACTGCTCCTCATTTCTTTTCGTTTCTTCTTCCCCTGATCCTGTTTCTTTCACTTTCACCTGTATATACATTTACGGTATACAAAAAACAATATATATATTGTCGTAAGTGTTCGAATGTTTTGTCAACAAGAACAAGGCTTATAGCTTTTTTTGTTAAATTAGTTGAGTATTCTTTCAATTTTACAAACATAACTAATTAATACGTTAGCTATAGTTTAGCAATACCCAAGCTTTCGATATAAGTAATTATACTTCGTTTGTATTTTTATTTTCGATATAAGTAATACTGATATTATTTTACACTGGATTTTTAACGTATTTTATACTACCTCCAACATGAGATAACAATCCAAGAATTAACTACACCAGGATAAAACAAGTAAAATAACAAATTGTTCTTCTACTAAAACCTTCCATTAAGAAGATCAAGGTTAAAACTAGAAATAAGAGTTTATCATGTTTAAAGTCGAATACATCTTTGATTATACACTCATGTGTATCACATTTAAATGCAAAGAACCAAATAAATCGTAAGTATTATAAACAATCTAGGATAGTATTACAATATATGCATTATAATTCCAGCATAATTTTATTTTCGGGCCAAACGTCCCCTTATCTATCTAACCGAGTAGAGTAGCTGGCAGAGGCGGATGTAACGTAACGCACTCGGTTCAATTTAATCCAATACTTTCGGCGTGGAGCATAAATTTATGTGTAAAAATTTATTAATATTGTAATATATAGCAATATAAACTCATAACTTTAAAAATACAATGTATTCAATGCTAAAAACTTTAAATGTTAAACTAATAAAACTTAAATCTTAGATCCGTGTTGGTAGCGGGAACTAGAGAAAGATAAAAGGTGGAGAAAAACACTACTTATTAGATCATGTGGTTTGTGTTTGTGGGGTTGTGCATTGGTGTTTGAAAGAAACTTATCTTGCATGAATTATTGAGGGAGTACGTAACAATATGACAGATATTATATTCATATTGACATGAGTATAGGGGAATACTATTCCCCTTAGTATTGGAAACCTGTTAACCATTCTTAGTAAAATAAAGCTGAAGAAAATATGAATAAAAAAGAGAGAAAAAGCTAAAATCTCACTTGTCCACAGAAGAAGCACAAACATTTGGGGCCACAAAAGCAAGTGATTTGCATGTGCTTGGGTGAATTATGCTGATTGATGTTCCAAGGGACCAATTATATATATATATGTAGTCCCCCACCAATATAATATATAGGGCAATAATCTGTCAATATCATGATATTCAGACAATCTTAATAATCTAGTCTTTCTGTTACTGTTGTCCCCCATCCACTATATATGATTCTTGAATGATAGGCCATGGTCCAAAGTTGAGAATTATTGAGATAGTACTGTTTCCTGTTGTCTTAATTTATGTGATACTTCACTCATGTCAAAATATCTGACATAATTCTACTAACAATAAAATTCCATATCTTTCATGAGTTTCTACAATTCAAGGTCAGTTGACTAATCAAATTTGGATTTTAATAAAGTGAATCTAATATACTGCTAATTAATTAAACTATGATCAACCACATAAAGTGAAGGACAGAGTTTCTATGGTTGTTAAGTCTTAATAAAAGATATATCCTAACAGGAAAAAGAAAAAAGTGTGAAACTAAAAATTCTGAGATATAGGTCCATAGATGTTGGGTTTTTTAATATGATGGGGCAGCAAAAAAGATTTAAAATATTAATTGAAAATGTCGCTCATAAATTTTATTAACCAAAAGGGCTTTAAATAGCCAACTTAAAACAGGATCTTGCAAAATAAATATTCAAATTTAAAAATCTAAAATATCTCAACTAACTTATCCAATTAAATTTAAATTTAAACAAAGCTCCTCTTACGACTAAATTACTTATTATTCTAGTAAATCAAATATCACCAATAACAAATGCAAAATCCAACAATAGACAAGAACCAAAAGAAAAGGATTTTTACGAAATGATCAACTTGTGCATCATTCTCTTAAATTATTTTGCATGTAGATTGTAGTATACCATGCAAACATTTCATAAGACAGGATTCTGAAATAATTACCTCTTCCTCAGATTTTAGTTCTGGAGTAGTCATAGGTGAGGAATCAGCTGCTTCACTTTGCTTTATAGACATTTCTTCAATTGATGGAGTTGGAACTGGACTTGGACTATTAGAACTGACATAATTATAAGCTGGTATGCTTTGTGTTCCCATATCTCTTGTTATGCTAACATCTTTCTTCTCTAAAACTAAAAGTGTGCAAAAGAAAAAAAACATTGTGAGTAGAAGAAAGGATAGTTAACAACAACAACATTAACAAATTCAGTGTAGTATGGGGTCTGTGGAGGGGAATGTATACATAGACCTTACCCCTACCTTGTGAAGGTAGAGAGTTTGTTTCCATCGGCTCAAGAAACAGTAAAAAAGAAGAAATGATAGTTAATGGTCTTGAAAATATAATTAAGTAAATAAAAGTGTATCTTTTTAACAATTTAAGTTTTAGACGAGGTAATCACACATTCTGCATGGTATTAGGCAAAGATCGTGAGTTCATGTCAAATTACCACCTATTATAGAACAAGAAGTTCTATGTATTTGGCCAATGAAGAAGAATTAGGTCGGCACATGAGGAAGGTTGAAGATATAACTAAAACAAAAATGTAAGCTCTCTAACAGCTTAAGTAGTTACGCATTCCAACAAATAGTAATGAAGAAATGAAATGAAAAACAAGTGTTTATACCTTTGCTTGGGATTTGGTTTTCAACATCTTGTGTAGGGAAAGAAGGCTTTGCAGGGTATTTTGTTGGAAATTGTCCTGTACTCTGAATCTGACAAGGATAAATGAGAGGTGCTGAGATAGTAATTCTGCTATTTGTTTGGCGAAATGATCTTTCATTCAGTGTTTTTGTAGATAAACACTCCAAAGGAACTTCCCCTGACAATGGATTGCATATGTATTTCTCAGCTTCATTCCATTTTGAATTGAGAGCCAAGCCATCTGGTGACATGTATTCCCAATTATATAATGTTTTTGCCTGTAATGCTGCATTCAAAAACTAGGTAAAGTTGAAAATCACCATTCATCACAATCATCTTTATTGTTCAAATGACTCACCTTTCAGGGCAGTGGTAAAAGAATATTTTGATGGATCAATTTCCTCTGCAGAAAAAATTAGAGCTTTATAAGATACAAAACTCCAAACCATGATTTTATAAGCAATTCAAGATTTCGTTTGTGTTCATGTTGGCGATTTCTGATGTAAATTATTGAAAGTGAAAAGGGGTGAAGAAGATGTTACCTCTTAAAGTGTAGCCAGGAGAAGAAGCAGTGCTTGAAATTGTGACATTTGATCTAAAAGATTTTGCATTTTCTCTGAAACTTCCAATATAAGATGCTGAGTACCTTCTTGAATTAGTTTTTTCTCTGCTAAGTTTAGCCTTAAGAGCCCATTCTCTCAAATTGAACTCTGCTTCATCTGGCTTTCTTGAACTTCCAAAAGCTGACTGTTCCATGCTAGGTTCTAGTTTCATGGATATACTATTGATGTAGGTAAGAAGATTTTAATGGCACTAAAATTTCTTTTATTTTTAACAGATAGGAAGGTAAGTCCAAAAAAACTCTTGTTGCAGAATAAGCAAAATAATTCAAGAGCATGAACTTAACATGTAACTTCCAAAAAATAAATTCGAAATATAAAATTCCTACCCTGTAGCAACCTAGTAAATGAGATAAAAGTGGACCACATGAATATTTGGTTTATCTGCAAGTAGTAAGATCAGACAGAGCTCTAATCTGATCTTGCTTTTGCATTTGCATAATAAAATGGAGGGGAAGCTTGGTGAATAATCCTAACGCGGAGTTTAAAAAAGAAATACTTTTCAAATTTGTAGCCTAAAAAATACCATAAATATTTATGTGGTTATAAAATCATGTCATTAAAGGTAAATGAAGAACTTAAAGTTAAATTACTTCTAAAAATTAAAATGTTTCTTTTTTTATGAAAATGTTGTCACATAAAATTGGACAATGATCTCTCTTTTTGTAGTACCCAATCTAGGAGCTGAAATACTACTCTATGTCTGCAAGAGCATGCAGTTTCGCCCTTATATTTTGGTACAAATAACAAAGTACAAGATAGCCAGGAAATATATGTTGATTCACCAAAACATTCTATACAGAACTGTGAATTGTGATCAATGTTGATTTTTTTTATTAGCCTTATGGATAAAGTCGTGGTTAAACAGGAAAGCAATTTAAAGAAGTGATCACAAATCGTTGTGTACTACTAACTCCTAATCGAATTGTTTGAGATTTACAAGTGGAAGACAAGAACCTAAAATGCATATAATTTTGAATTAGCTCTGAGATGATTAGAACTTTCTCCTATTCTTGTGAGTCCAAGAAATTCAATTAATATCAACTTGTTTAGTACTCCTTTAGGGAGTTCCTATATCCATATGGTAAGCTCGCAAAGCATAATGGAGTAATAAATATAAAAAGTAGCCAACATTGAAAAAGACATGTACTCCGGGCAACATTCAGAAGTTCAAAGAAATGATTCATGAAAATTCATTTTCTTGGCAGCAAGAAGATTATCCAATGGAATATGGACATGTGTTGCTAATCCATATCCAAGAAGATAGGGGGAATGATATATTTCCAAAGAATTGATGAAGGGGCATTCCACAATCCACAGTGTTGGGTTATATTCATTCTAGATTGGAAAGATTGTGTTGAAAGAGAAAGGAGAATAAAGGATATATAGAGAGAGATTGATGTATGCATGTGTTCATATGTGGACATCCATGAATCCATGTGAAGATGTCAAGATCATTATCTTAATACTAGGTAGGTCCCCCCCCCCCCCCTTCTTCTTCTTACTGAACATTTTGTTGATCACCCTCAGGTTTTGTCTCACGTGTATGCAAAATAGGTTTCATGGCAGAGGATAGAGAGTATGTTGTTTATGTCTCGTTGGGTTATTTGATCCTTCTTTACTTCCGGTATTTTTATCCAATTGGTTTTTACTTGTTCCATCCTCCGAAAATGTGTCTAATCTTCTAAAAAATTCTCACTCTTGGAAGATCCAACAATAGTAACGATATTTTTTTTGAGAATTTGAGCAACATAAGTGATTGACACCTAACGAGCTTTAATGCCCGGCAAACAAATATGCAAAGGGGTTTCAAGTGGTCCGACAATCATGCAATACGTATAATAAAAGCCATAACATGGCCCAAAGGTATCTTCATAACAAAATAAGTCACCTCAACAAGACGACATCCGAATACAAATTCGTAACACCACATACACCAACTCAAGTTTCATAGAGCTTAGAGTTATGAGTACATTAAGTTACGCACTTACAGAGTATAGGTGCTTATGTTTGGCTTATACAATAATTTAGTTGAAAAGAATCTTTGTACTATCCGTGGACAAAAGCTAAACTCTTGGTGAAATGTACTCCCAAATTTATTAGTTGATTGAATGTGGCTTTATTGGTTCATTTGCACACAAAATTGGACACAAGTGAGCTTAGTGGGAGGCTTAGGTCCACAGCCACAGCAAAGGCAAGTCTGGACCCTCAAGAGGAAATGGCAGTCAACTTCATACCTGACACTAACATGCATACTACTACTATTACTGTCAAGTGCCCACTATCTCGTCTCACTTATGGAGTAGTTTCCACCTCAATGGACAAGATGCCAAGAGAATCTTTTACTATGCATTTCACCCCCCAACCATATTTGGAACAGCAGCAAGATGAGGTAAGACAAGGCTAAGGATTATAGAAACTGTCAACTGTATATACAGCAGAGCGCAATACATAGTTCATACCATCTTCTGCATTTTCATACCATATCACAATTAAGCTGCATGAGTACAGAAGTTTGTAAAACAGTAAAGAGTCATCCCTAAGTCTATGAAAATACTCACTTTTTTGTTGCTATGAAAATACATATTGTTATATGACCAAGATGACAAGTTGGTAGTCGATATTTCAAATGACCTCAGGACACATCATATAGTAACAAGTTGGTTACAAGACAATGCTACCATTAAATGGAGTTCAAATAGAAACAACAAAAGGATGTGGATGGAGAAGGCACATTACAGACAAAACTAGATACAACTGCAGTTACAATATTCCTAGAGGTCACTGACAAAACATTACAACCAGAAGGTAAAGGTAACATATTGAAATGTAATCTTCAAATCCTATCATCTACCCTCTTCTTTTCTGGTACTGTGAATATGCAAGTCACAGAAAAATAAGGGTAAAAATACCATCCATAAGAGAAGCCGCTACCCACTGCATTTCTCCAACGAACTGCAGGTAAGATGATGACAAAGGTTGTTGATCTTAGCTAGGCACGCATCTCTTGACATGTTGCAGAACATATTTAGTACCTGAATTCTACCAAGTGGTTGTCAAAAATCAGAAAAGATCTTAAGCAATAGCTTCACTATTCTGAAATGGAAGTATCTCCTGGACTTTGTGAGCTCTGACCCTCTTTACCCTGCAATTGAAGAAATATGATTTATTCCTGAAGATTATTAAAACTTACAAACAGTAACGCCTGATCAACTCAGAAAGACTATCAACTTTATACTAGATCCACATCCAAGTAATACTAATCCCAAGTGGGAAACTCCGAGACAACATATTGGCAGCAAGGATGTGTTATTTTCAGTCAAATTGAATTATCAATGAAGTTTATTCAGCATATGCCGATAACAATAAGCATTAACATAAATACATGCTTGCAAGCAAATAGCTAATGCAGAATTGTGATTTGTGACATAGTATATTTCTGTTAAATGCTCATAAATCATTACTTGATATCATGAGACAAATGAGTGCATTTTTCACCTTACTAAAGGATGTTTTATCTCAATTACTAGACTGGTACAAGGCCATTTCTGACTTCCTGAGCATAGAACAGGGGAAAGGTACATTTCTTTCTACCATCCATGGGAGTGGTCTAAGCAGCAATCAGAAAGGCAAGTACTGCAGTTCGCATATTCCAGAACAATAAAGAAGAAACTAAAATGAGCTTTTACATTGACCATGCAATAGAACTTGGAGAAAACCTTTTTTTCTTTTTGACAAGTCAAAAAAGTATGAAAATCCTAAAGGCCAGACAATCAGACAAAACCGTGTTGAAATATACAACTTATCTGCAAGGGAATTAGGGAAGTTTTAAAGTGGTTGGTCTCATATGAACAGATTAAGAGATTTATTCTCAGGAGAAATTCTTATCCTGTTTGTCCTGCTATCCCAAGTACAGCAAATATTCTCTTAGGAGTCTAAAAAGGTATCCAGTCAATGCACTTGTTTCTTATTCTAGACAATAAAGCATGTCAAACCTGAAATTCAGGCTCTTTAAATAGCCAGCTGGAAAAAATGAGAACTCAGCCTTGGAATCTCTATCAGTTTAATGGAATATAGTATTTGCATTACCAACCTTGAAAAATTAATGCGCTTCTCAATGATTTCTTTCTGTTCAACATCAAAAGCGGACCATTTTTCATCGGATGCAGCAGTATCACCAGTTCCTATGTCTGCATATGAAATAGGTGTAAAGAAGATCATCCAAATGCCAGTTGCAGAAAACCAGAGAAAATTTATATATACTTGAACCAACCTTGACATAATAGAATGGAATTGTCACAATAGCATTTTAGTCTCCAATACACATTACCATCAGTGCCTAAAAAGAAAGGCTCTGTCCTAACAGCTTCAGATCTTTGATTATCTATAGATAAAAAGAAAATGGTCAGAACCCAAATATATTTGGGTGGGTGGGGCGGGGGGGTTACATAATCATTGAAATTACAATAGACCAGGAATCATCAACAAACAAGCATTTCACATATCTCGTACCCAAATTTCATTTATGAATAAAGTGGCAGTCTGGATGGGGTAATAGCTATCTATGTTACTATAATTTTGCTTTGTTTCACTTTACATGATTGATTTGGTGTTATTGATCTTCTCTTTATTCTCTCTGGTCGCATGGTGCAGGTGTTTGATGGTCGTGAAAAGGTAGAATTTTCCATCTTTTCACTAGCCATTATATTATAGAATGTGGGGTAATGGCTGACAACCTACTCACCATATTATCAAGGTACTACAATTTACTTCTTTGAGAAGGATGGTGATCTACCGACGTGCTTGACTGGATCAAATTATATGTTCATCAAAAAAGTGAAACGGATAAAAGCGTCTTATGATCAAAAATCTGCATACAAGTTAATATTAAATTTCTCAGAGAAAATACTAAGCTTTGTAAAACAGTGGAATATTTAACAAATTTTCAATTGATGAAAGGAGAGTAAAGATACCCTCTCTAAGGGTAATGTCGTCATTCAACTTGCAAAGTTAAACAATTCGCTGAGTTAACCATAAGATTTAACGGGGAGGGGCTATTTAGTCTTGAATTCAAAATCACACAAGATCTTAGCCTATTCCAAAATCTTGGAAAGAAGACAGAATCTCGCATTGGTAAAAGTTCAACAGGTTCATAAGGCAAATCAAAGATGGTAGGCAAATACTATAATATACGAGACAAAACAATCCTAAAATACCAGCACGTTTTGACAAATATTAAAAACTCAAACACCATATATGGTAAAATAAGTTATCACAATAAAAATAGACAGGTGCATGCATCAAAACCCAGCATCTTGCAGCACGCTGAATAGCAACAGTTTTGCATCAGGATGAAAACAAATTTTGCTTTTATTTATCATGGCACACTATAGATACAAGATGATAACATTCTAAAGATTTCTTACAAGACACTCAAAATTTCAATATTAACTACCAACTACATTTGCATGACTTGAATCAACTGATGCTACATCAATACTGAAATCAAGTCTTAATGCAGTCCAAGCTAACTTCTGTCAATCTATTTGTCTAATTCTATCTCTACCTCTCCCTGAGAGAGAGAGAGAGAGATGATAACCTGCAGTATGTATATTACATCCAGATTGAGCTTGTGATTATAACTATAGTTTCCCTGGTGTAGGAATCAGATTTGCCAATAACATTTATGGCAAGTGAACAAGGAAAACCTTTTATTCAATCTACAGTGAGAAAAATAGAATGGATGTAACTAGTCTAACTTAATTGGACCTCTTTAAGTTGGTGTACTAGCACAAGACTTACTCCATGTTAAAGCAAAAGGTTTAGAATCTCTCTTGGGGCTCTAGATATCATATAAGGTAATAACAGATGACATGGTTCTAGAGCTAGAATAGAAAATATATAACAAGTCGTTTACTGGTCCACATAACATCATCATGAACAAAAAAATCTACTCTATTAGCATGTCTTTCCATTTTGGGCTTCCTTTTAACATGACTGATTAGATATGCACACTTATGCAAGTCATACAGGTAAAATAAATGAACTTAAAACTTGCATGTAGAATAAGAACATACACTTTGAATAAGTGTTCTTTGACTCCATCACAGAAGCATGAGCTTCTACTGCTTCACTTTTAATTTGAGAAACAATTGTTTCATGTTCCAATATTGAGAGTGGAGCACCATTCTTTGCAATTAGGGCTTGAGCTATCTGATCCTGCATTTTCTGCTTCAGGCGCTTCTCCTGTACAAGTAATAGCATTTCATATATTAACTTTCGTAACTTGACACACAATGAGGTTAAGTTTGTTTTTATATCTTCTTTACCTCATCTTTTGCAGCAATAACTTTTTCTTTTGCTTCCTTTGCCCTTTCAGCAAATTTTGCGTTTTGATTGTCAATCCAATCCCTTATCTTTCTGGGGAAAAAATATAAATTCACATCAACAAAAGGACAAACAGATAATAGAAAACGCTATGATGAAAGGGAGAGGCTAGGACAATACTTACACAGTTTCAAGGACTTCATCGCAGATAAAATTTAATATCTTGAGCTTTTCTGATGGACTCAAGTTCTCAAATTGATCAGTTCCATTACTTAAAGAATACAAGCCCATGGTTCTTGAAACACTGGGGGATTCTGAGATGCACATTTTAATATCAGCATACCATGAGTTTTTCCCTTCTGTTGAAGTTACTGCTGAAAATCTGGAAAATAAATTCATATATAAATGTTAAGAGATGTAAGAAATGTGCTTCTTAAACAAATGTGAAGAAGAAATTGTACCTTTCCTCATCCTCCTCCTTTAAAAATGATAGCAAGTTATTAAGAAACTGTATTGTCAAAGAACATTTTCCACGTCGTGAACTTCTCCCCTGCATTATATCTCTAAGAACAGCTTCTGGTTGCCCTTTCTTGATGTCAAGAATCTATCAAACGTGAACAGAAGAATAATTGAGAAATGTAAAATTTGATCAGCCAATTGTGTACACCTCCTAAATGCCACAGATCTAGCAACAGAAAAGAACCACAGGCAACAAAGCAAGTGAATAAGAAAGCACAGTATACTTGGAAAACAGATGTTCCATAAGAAATCTGGCAAAAATACTTCGTGTTCAGCTTAGCAGCTCGCCAACAGATATACCCTATATACCAAGTTCCAAGATTTTGGGAAACAAAAATGAAATAATGAACTAAGGAAAAACAAACAGTAGCCTATGTGTAGGAAAGCATGAAATTCAGTAATGAAGCTATGACAAGTGCTCGTCCACATTACAGCTTCAATGCATGAAAAATATTTTTACCATGCTGCCATAATAGAGTTTGTATTGGTATTGAGTTACTTGCCTTTCCAAAAACCACACAGAACTCTAAAAATTGTAAAGCATTCCCAACATCTTCCAACTGTAGATCAATGCCACCAACAGCTGTCAAACCAGCGCCCTGGGGCAATGAAGTCAAGGCAAAGGGATCATTATTTTCAATAGTGTTATCTTTCACAGAACCTTCCTTGACAGATCTTTCCTTGTTACTCTTTCTAGAATCTTGAGATTTTTCTAATAGAGTTTCTTTTGCTGATGCAACAGCGCCTCTCTTGCTATCAAATTTTGATCTTGGTTGACCTTGCATCAATTTTTTTGGCTTATTTTCACCACCATGTGGACTATCTTCAGAAGATGGAATGTTTTGTACACCATGATCTTTTACTTCATTATTCTCTGATTTCCTTTTATTATGACTGTTTATCTTACCATTCACTTCAGTTGCTCCCTCTTGCTTGATTCTCTTAGATTTTCCCTTGCCAAGGGGATTATTCTCCTTTAACGAAAGCCTTCCATCAGGCTTTCCGTTAACCTCTTTCCTTTTACATCCCACAGATTGCTTACTACTGGGACTTTTTGACAAATGAGAAGGACGCATATTTAAGTCTATCACCCCTTCAACGCAATTTTCCTTCCCCACAATTTCAGCAGAAACAATGCTTTCCTCCTGTCAATATTTAGAAACAAGGTATCAGAGCTAACAAGCAGACAAATATTTCCCCATTATCAGTGTCAAAATAATGATATAAAAGCAGAATTACATTGTTTGAAGTATTTGTGTCTTTCAGAACTTTGATGCGATCAATATTATTAAGCCCATTAGTCTGCAGCATATCTGAAACAGAAGAATATCCTGTTGCCTTTGCTGCGTGCACGAGGATACCGGTGGGTTGGAAACCCCGTCTCTTCCTGAGAATTGAGTTAGTCAGTACTCAATATTAAGCTGCCAAGACCATGTTAAATTTTGTTTTTAAAAGAATATGTATTAAGAACAAACTAAAGAAGGCTACGCACATGCAAAAACTGCAGTTACAAATGCCTCTGCATTTTGGACATTTCCAATCCTCCAAAAGTGATACTTCTTCTGCCTTCTCACCATACCTAGTTTAAAAGCTCACAAAACATAAGTACACATTTAAAATAAAAAGAATAGTGGTTGTCATAAAAAAAATTAAGATGGAATGCTTTTAACCTGTTTAATAGGCATTTATGACAGAAACGAATTGGACAAGGCTTATCATTTCTCATATTCTTACACGCAGCCATATAGTCCATAGTCTTTTGGCGGCACTGCATGAAGTTCAGTAAAAAGTTAGTACAAGATGCTGAAAGAACAAAAGGATGAAGGACAATAAGTTCATAATCTGCAATGCTATGCACACAGTAATGATAAATGGACAACAAGTAGTGCATGAGCCACAGGTTAACACAAATGAAAGTTCACATAAACCAAAATGTCATAAAGAAGCATAAAGCTTCACCAAGTTTGTCTTGCTTCAAATACATTTTTACCCAAATTAAATTATTCAAATAATAACTTCTACTTGAAAATGCAACAAAAATCACCAAAACCATTGTTCAGTTTTTAGACTCTTTCATCAAGAAAGAACTTCACATCTCCTGTAAAAACAAAGCAGGAAAAAAGAGAATAATTTTTCCTTTATGCTTGGCTACAAAATGAAATCTTGCATTAATTTCTACAAAGGTCTTGACTCTTGTGCCTAGTGCAGAAAATAAATTCCTTTAGAAAATATAGACAAAGTTCGAATCATGCTTCACTAATTAAAAAATCCAAAAGTAGCAATATGTTGGCAGTACATTTTTCCATCCAAATGCAGCAGAAAATGCATATGAAGGGTAAATGTTGATTTTAAACAATAAATTCTACATTAATGAACAATGCAATGAAGCAGAAGCACATAAATCACTAGGGAAAAAAGATAGTAGTAATAATTTCACAAGAGCAAACTTAAATGGGAAAAGACTGCATATGTAGTAACAGGGCTAACCTAGAGTATAAGCTGTGGTTTCAAACCCATTGCTGTTGGCTCTAAGCCAATTGATATATATATCCTCCTCCTCCTCTTCTTCTTCTTCTTTTCGGATAAACAAAACATCCACAATGTTCCAACTTCGCAGTGCATAATGGCTCACCCATCTACCCTTCCCATTTAAATACCAGACTTGGTTCACCACCCAAAATTTAAAAATGATGACATGCACCCACCACACATCTCATACTACGCTATGCCATTGAACCATAACCCTAGAAGCACATTGGAATTTATATTTTTATTTATAAACAAAATATATTCAAACTTCTCAATGGAAAATGGCTCACCTCTCTCCACTTAAATACCAAATTCAGTTCACCACCCAAAATTTGGAATAATGACATGCACTTACCACACATCCCATTCTACACTATGTTTGCCATTGAAACAAAACCATATAACCCCATTAGAATTCATATATTAAGGAAATCTAACTCATTACTCTCTTGAAGCAACAAAGCAGCGACATTTGTCTGTCATCCTAATTGCAACACTGAACTCGCTTACTTTACATCATGGACAAAGGCAGATTCAAGATTTGAATGTTAAGAGTGTTTGAACTTTAATAAGGGATTGACTTCAGGATTCAGAGTCAATTGTTTGTACTTATTTAGTGAATTTTTTAACAAATAAGGTTAGAGTCAAGACTACTAAGTTAGAACTCTATACCTGCCCTTCATGGATCAACGTCAACCCATGAATGGTAGTTTTTAGAATCAAATAATCGAGTAAGTCTCCTCCTGGTCCTCATCATATATAACAACTTACAATTTATAAAACATTTTCCTAATTTTAAAACAAGTCACCGAAACCTCAGTCCCTTATCAGCTTTCTTACTGATTAGCACATCAAGTAGATGTAATCACAGACCAGTTAAGAGGTACAACACAAGCATAATCTGTTATTAATCAGGGACGATATAGTAAGTAAAGTACCTGATGACATGTCTTGCCATTAAAAGAATCATAGATTCGCCCACCCACAAGACGTACTCCGGGACAATTGTTACGCTTCGCAGGAGTAGAAATAACCTTTTCCGATTGCTCTTGAGACTCCTTATTTCCCTTTTTCGTTGGGCTCTTCATTTTTCCTTCCTTTTGCTTAGAACCTGAAGCAACAGCCATTGTACAAGCAGAGAGTAGAGAGGGAAAGTTTACTTGTAATTTGTAAATAGATTTTGTTTTCGGTTTGGGGGTTTTTCTATTTCCTCTAGAGGGCGGGAAATGAATTTGGAAAAATGAAATTTTTGGATTGAAATGAAATTGGTTTTCGAAATTAACCCGCCATTGTCGACTCTGCAGACTATTTTAAAGGAACGGTGTGGATGCGAATTTTAGGACCATCATGTGCGCCGAATATTTTTTGCTATTTCTTTATTACTGTACGGAGAAATCGAGAGGGAAAAATACTTTAAGTTTCTTACCAGATGGCGTGCATAATAAAGGCCAATAAGGCATGACTTGTAACCTTTAGTGGGTTGCGTAGTTGGTTAGGACTCGATTAGGATCGATTATGTGTTCAATGTTTTTTGGGTTGAGCATGTCGAACAGATTTTGTCTAGTGTAATTTTTAATCTATTATATATGGGGAGGTTTACCCAATTCACACAAAATGCTCACCCGAAGGACAAAGGCTGTGACAGAGATTGTAGCGACTGCGAATTTTTCCTCTTACCAAGCAAAAAGGCATGACTTGTAGGCAAATCTACAATGTCCCTAAGTCCCATGTGGATTCACAATATTTATCGAAATTTTCTATATATATTAAAGTTTATTAAATATTTCCTAATTAAGATTATTGTTTGAACCCATAAGCTTCAAACTTTGAATTCTGAACTTTTATATATCTCACTTAAATCTCTCTCTTTCTATATATATGTGTGTGAGAGAGAGTTATACTTTTATTAACTTAATATATCAACCTAAAGTCGTTGTAGAACCCATTAATTTTGGATCTTGAACTTTTATATAACCTATATATAACGTGTGTATATATATATATATTGATTTTCGAAATTTACCTGCCATGGTCGACTCTTGATCACGTCCAATTCACACTCACTTAAAGGGTATGAAACAGTCGTTGCAATTATAAATCCCAACACGAGTCAGGATTGAATACACATGGAGTTTAAGTTGGTGCTAAGGTAAACACTCAAGAAAAGAACTTGAAATAACTAAATTTAGCTTTCAAACAAAAGTGGGTAATTGTTATCTAAATTAACTTCTAGGGGGGGTAAATAACTAATAAGCAAATAATAGTTGAAATATTTTTAATGTTTATCAAATAAAAGGATAGCCTAGGGTTGTAACTTTCACCTAGATGTAAATTTAATGGGTAGAGTAAATCTATGCGTGTTTGGTAGATCGAGGTCATGACTCTTAATGCTAAAGTACCCACTCAATAACTCTTGGTCAAAGAGTGATTATGCCCAAATTGACTTTCTCAAAACCCAATGAGTAGCAATCAAATCAATTGATTATGATTCCAAGTTGGATTATCCCTATCTCTAGTTCAAGTCCTTTAATCAAACTAATCAAAACTTCAACTAGTTCAATTTCTTGTTAGCCAAGTTTTTCTAGACTAAGTTCCTCTTTCTCAATTAATAACTAAAGCAAATGGGCATGAATCAATATTTTCAACCATTAATTGTAGAATAAATGCATGAATAAGGCTAAATAACATACACGCAATCACTAACAAGCATTAATATTAAACACCTATAAGTTTTACATTCTAGGGATCACAACCCTAGAAAAAATCCAACTACTCATAATCATAGACATAGAAAAATAAAAGGAATAAGTAATTGAAGACATAAGACTAGAATTAAAGAGTAAAATTAATGGGTCCTCTATAATTGTAATCACAAAATGCCCAAAATGGCTAAGTATAACCGTTAGCAGCTACTACAGTACAAAAATTGCCCTAAAAAGTATTTCTCATCTATTTATAGTGCTCTAAAATTTCCTGATAAAAATACCCTTCAGAAGATTCTGCGGCCGCATAATTTCATATGCGGTCCGCGCTTCAGTATGTTGCTCTTGCAGTGCTTGTCGGTTGAAGAGATTTTGGGGCAGCACAATTTTAAGGAGGTTTTAGACTTGTTCTTTTGCATCTTCTCTAATCTCTCAATCTTGTCAGTGTGAGCTTAAAATGCGACCGCACATTTTGGTGTGCGAACCACACTGCTTCTAAGATCATCTAAAGCTTCAGGGTTTAATATGCGGCCACGCTTCATTTTTTGCGGGCCGCATCTGCATTTGCGATCGCGGATAGAATTTTGCGGACCGCACTATTCTTTGCATTTCTCCTCTTGATTGTATGAGCTAGAACATCTCCTCTTTGAGTTAGATTTTTTTCGTTGAGCTCACATTCTCCAACACACTTGCAATTCGCACATTTTCATTAGATTCATAAATAAAAATCACTACTTTCGAACTAAAAACTAAAGCAAGAAGGTACTAATAAGTGGTTAAAATCCACACTTATCAACTCTGCATATTATTTTAAAGGAATGGCATGGATGCGGATTTTAGGACCATCATGTGTGCCGAATATTTTCTGTTATTTCTTTGTTACTGCATAGAGAAATCGAGAGGGTAAAATACTTTGCTTTTCTTGCATAATAAAGGCCAATAAGGCATGACATGTAGGCGGATGACGGATCTACAATGTATCATGTGGATTCACACTTCTTATCCAAATTCTCTATATATATTAATATGTATAAATATTTAATTATGAACTCAACTACTACAATCAGCATGACTCGACGTGGTTTTTGAACCTCTCTCTCTCTCTCTATATATATATATATATATATATATATATATATATATATATATATATATAATGTGTGTGTAATTGTTTTGTGCTTTTGTTAGCTTATCATGTGTTGCATATAAACTTCCTAGTTACGTGTGAAAGAGCATATTGTTATAGAATATAACTCAAAGTAACAATATAGAACAAGAAAAAACAAGTTAAGAGATATAGAGAGAAAGAGAGGAGATATTCTTATTTCTTCTTCAATTGTGTGTATTTTCCTATCTATTACAAGGTCTTTATATAGGAATAAAAAGTGAAGAAAAATATGTCATTGAATATGTCACTAAGCATAGAAATATGTCATTGAATATGTCATTAAGCATTTGAGAAGATCATGGATGAAGAATAGACATCCACCATAATTTTAATTTTTCTTATAACACTCCTCCTTGGATGTCCATATATAATGTGCCTCGTTAAAACCTTATTAGGAAAAAAAACCTATGGAAAAAAATCCTAGTGAAGGAAAAATAGTAAACATGTTTAGAAATACGTCTTTTGGTTGCCTCATTAAAAACATTGCAAGAAAAATTTAGTGGGACAAAACCTTATAAGGGGAAAAGAGTACAATGTGTATTAACTCCCCCTGATGAGAGCATCAATTCACATCCTTGAGCCTTCGCATCTCAATATTGTATACTAGTTTCTTGAAGGTTGACGTCGGTAGAGATTTGGTGAACAAATCAGCCATATTATCACTTGAACGGATCTATTGCACATTGATATCACCATTCTTTTGAAGATCATGTATGAAAAATAACTTTGGTGAAATGTGCTTTGTCCTATCCACTTTTATGAATCCTCTTTTCAATTAAGTTATACATGATGCATTGTCTTCATACAAAATTATGGGTAGTTTGTCACACTTAAACCATATTTTTCTCGAATAAGGTGTATTGTAGACCTCAACCATACACATTCTCGACTTGCTTCATTAATAGCAATTATCTCAACATGATTATATGAAGTAGCCACGATTGATTGCTTAGTCGATCGCCAAGATATGACAGTGCCTCCATATGTAAAATACCCAGCATCGGCATAACCAACAAGATCGGGACTGCATTCATTGCCATAAAATAATTTCATATCGGTAGTCCCTTTTAGATACCGCAATATGTGTTTGATTTTATTTCAAAGTCTCCTCGTAGGAGCAGAGCTATATCTTGTTAACACATTAACTGAAAAAATTATATTAATCCTTGTAATGTTAGAAAGATACATTAGTGCACCAATTGCACTAAGATATGGTAGGAGTTTTATCTTTGGAACTGATTAGTCTATTATGCTTCATGCATGTCATAGACTCTATTCATTATTAACTTTATTTTATTTGGAGCATTAGCAACTGAATATGACATTTAGCTTTGGGTCAGCAAATACGCCTGGTTATATTTTGCAAACGAATTATCACTTGAACTTCAAGTTCACATTTTCTCGTACGAGGATCTAAATGTACTCATAATAATTCATTACATGCATTACTTTTTCAGCTGACCATTTCCCCCCTATTATTGGGATCACCAACACATATCCCTAGCCTTATTTGGGGATCCATCTTTGTGCATTGTGGTGGAATAATCAAATCATATAGCACATTCATATTTCTAGATGGAAATTATTTGGTTCCTGACCCTGAACCAATTGTGATAGGGAGAACTTATCATAACTTAGCTAGAAGCATACAAGTGTTGTTGTATATTAAATACTACATCACATATCAAATTTTATTTTGGCAGTTTTGTTCTCATAACCAATGGATTAGATATAATTGGAGGCATACAATTTCTGCTAAAACCAACTTGGATTTAAACTAGTATTATCAAGATAAATCATCATAATTTATATTCTAGAACTTTGCTCTAATAATTTGAGCAAGTAACCTTGCAAAAGTCAAACTGCAAGTTGAACAAATGCACATGTGACCATAGAATAGACGCATCTATTAAGATCATATAATAATAAAAGGTCCACATGGTAGGTGACTGGGCCAATATATTTATCACCTTTTATTTGCTCCAGATATCAAGGGATTCAATCCCAACATTAACTGGTATATCATGTGAATAAGCAGCACAAGAGAATTCATGAAGAATCTTTTATTTCTTCAATATATGTCAATGTAATTCTCAATTAATTTTTCGCATCATAATTGAACCGGGATGGTCAACCGGTCATGCCAACTAATATTTGTTTTAGTAAACCTCTAGTTTACTTGTGACATATAATTTCATCATCATGCTTATATTTTTATAGTACAAATAGAAAGAAAATCGGGTAACCTTTCATATTTACCCGTTATGATTATAGAAATATGAAGATATTCAATATTTCGTTCACTTATAGTCTCAATATGCCAACCACTTTGACTTGTACATTTGAAACTCAAAAAGTTTCGTTTGAGACTTTACAATATCAATGTCGTGAATAATTATTCATCCGGGTAATAACAAATTAATTTTTTCGGAGCTCTTAACAATTTTTGTACTATAAGATCTTTTGTCACACCAATCAAAATCATATCTTGCTTTAATTTTGCCTTTAATAACCTTTTATAAGGCATAATAAAATATATATTTTTGGCGTATCACATGTACGCGACCAATGACATATTCATGTAACCACACAATAATAGTTATTCTCTTTATTTCACTCAAACCTCCCTTATAGGTGAGTTGTGTGGTATTCATCTAATCATGCATTGCTTGTCTTTATTCATTACTTTTATCACATATTGCCACATTCACCTTTAGGAATAGGTCTGCATTCTCAATGCTTCTCACAAGTCATATTCTCTTCAAGGAATGGATCATAATCAACGACGTGTTTTATTATTTTTCATATCAATTTGATGGTAAACATTGTATTCACATTTTGATGGACTATTTTGAGAACCTTTATTATTCTCATTTTATAATCATAGTGATGATTATTATTATTTTGATTTTTGGAACACCCACATTCATTGTTCAATCACTTGTCTTCATTTAGACTTATTATGCGTCGCTACCACATTCACTTCAAGAATGGAGCAAATCAAGTGGGACAATATTCATGCCTTTTCATGAAAAATATATTATTTTTCTTTAGTTATCATTATATCATCAATATGGTATAGTGAGACTCAAACCCAATGTCTTACCAATATAAAGGCATGTTAGGCCATAATGAATTGAGACTCAAACCCAACTCTTATCATTGGGACTTAAACTCATTGGAGTTGATATCATTAATAGCAAAAGACAAAAACAATTTCAGATACGAAGGAAATGCTTACCTCTTGAGTTAAACTCTTCATAATGTCATTTGGATATAATTCTCAATAATAGACTTTCGTTTACTCAAATCATCTAAGTAATTAATGTCAGACGAATATATGAAAATATAAAATAATATTAAAAATTCACATATGATCTTTGCTGCAATAAACTTACTTCAAGATGAAAATGATATGACTAGAACATTAAGAAAAAATTATGTATCAAACAGAATAATAGTACTACTAGTTACCATGCACTTTTGTGGAGATTAAGTATTATACTCTCTAGAAAAATAAAAAGATATAGTAGAATATTTAAGTCAAATAGAGAATCAAAACAAAATAGTGGACAAATCTCTGTCTACTATCTACTACTAAATGCTTTCCATATATAAATGATTCAACATGTTAATTTGATAAGAACTATTATCAATAAAAAATTTGATGTAGTACATACTTCTTGTACTAATATTTTATCTTATCAAAATAAAATAGTTACGATTATTATTATTATTATATTATATTTGATAGTAAACTAATGTATAATCATTATACTAGGCATACTAAAATCGTATTAAAAGGTAAAACCATAAGCATACATAATAAAGTATAATTTTAATTTTGTAGATTATTTAGTATACCGCATGCCACCTATTATTTAGTTCATGAAAATTTAACAAGGTGACATCCTTAGCAGCCACATAAATACTAATTTTCTAATAAACATACCATTGCTTATTCTAAATAGTGGTACAAACTTATCTGGTTTAAAGCTCGAACTTGTTGTTGTAGCAAAAAGACGTGTCTGTAACACTACATACCTTTCTGAATAAAATCTAGATAATTTTAACGATAGATCATCGAGATATACCTTACCAGAAGTGGAATTCAACCTTGAGGTTAGAGACTTCGTGTTGATAACGTGTTATAGAATATAGTTCAAAGTAACAATATAGAACAAGGAAAAACAAGCTAAGAGATATAGAGAGAGAAAGAGATTCTTATTTTTTCTTTAATTGTGTGTATTTTCCTATCTATTACAAGGTCTTTATATAGCCATAAAAAGTGAAGAAAAATATGTCATTGAATATGTCACTAAGCATAGAAATATGTCATTGAATATGTCATTAAGCATTTGAGAAGATCATGGATGAAGAGTAGACATCCACCATAATTTTAATTTTTCTTATAACACATATTGCATCCTAAGGAGTTGTTGCAAAATGATGTTAGATGGAGGGTGGGGAATGATAAATAAAAAAATAATATTGATAATGACCTCACCTTCCTTTAGATAATAATTTTTTCCCCGGAATTCATTTATATGTGGAAGCTCAAAATATGCAAGCTAAAATCTATTTTGTAAAGATGGCACAGGTATGATTAAAAAAAATCTCTATCTTTAACAAAGAGGAAGCAAAAATAATTTGCATTATTCCGATTAGTGTAAGAGGGGAGGTTGGTCGATTAATTTGGTATTTAAAAAAAATGATCTTATATCGTCAAATCACGTTATCACATTTGTTATCCCCTCTCTCTCTCTCTCTCTTCTCGAGCTTCGTGCTTTCACGGGGCATTTGTTGATTGGAAGAAGCTTTGGCACTTGAAGTTACCTCCAAAAAATAAGAATTTTATTTGGAGGTTAGCTCGAAATATTCTACCTACTAAATTAGTTTTAATAGCTAGATTCATTATTTTCAAGTGGTGTGTTATTTTTGTGGCTCAGTAATAAATAATGAACAGGTATTCCTTGATTGCAATAAGGCGAAGAAATCTAGGTGGCATGACAGTATGAACTAGGCGTGAAAGGCATTAGTATGGTAGGGTTCCTTAGCCCTGTTGATAATGACTCAATTTGTTGGAGGCTAGGCAAACATGTGCAGTACTTTGAAAAATTTAAGCCATGAGGAACAAATTTGTATGGAATGCACTACAACAAATGTGGCCTACAGCCACACTTATTTTATATTGCGCCCAAGAAGTGTTGCCAAAAATATTTATGGGAACACTTTCAAATGGTGGCCTTTGGATAGAGTCTTTGACTACGCTTTTTAAGGCAACGCTTGGAAAGCGTTCCTTTTAAATGAAAAGACTATATTTTTTAAGGGTGGCTAATAATAAAATATTTGAAAACCCTTATTCTAGGCATTGTAATGCTTTTATGAGTAGTATTATCAGCATAACTAATGTAATCCTTTACAAGTGTACCCAAAAAATTTCCCTCTAAATCTTTTCCCCAAATTCCCCCCTCCTAAAAGTTCCCCCCAAAATTTTCTAAAAATTCAAAAGGCAGTAACATCGATATTCATCTGTATATCACTTTTCAAAAGTACTGGAAAACCTTTTTCCATCTCCAATTTGTTTCCTCCGCCATAGTTTTGTTGAACTCGACTTCGCGTTACTTCTGTTACCGAATCAACACTGCTATTGTTTCTTAAGCTGACTGGTATGGTGTTCTCTTCATTTTATTTGGTTGATTCGTTGTTATTTTCTCACTTCATGCTTTGTCTTTTTTTAAAAAAATTCTTCTAGTTTGATATGAATATACGTGAACAACTGAACTTTGCTCAGGATCGACAATCTACTGTTGTTCGAGATGAGCTGCTAAGATCTCTTCTTGTGATTGCGCAGTCATGACGGTGAGAGTTTTATGAGAAAAATATTTTTTCAATTCAGCTGTTAAAAGAGACTCACGCTGACTCCTAAAACCCTAGACGTCAACGAAATATGTGAATATTTCGTTGCTGCCTAGGATTCAGCGGGTAATAAATTATGATTATATTATCTTTACTGATACTGATCTAGAAATCACTAGTTTTTTTCTAACATCGTGGCATTATGTGGCTAGCACCCGTATATATCAATGCCCGAATAGGTCTGCCGTTTACTTTCATGTCAACGAACTTTAACGTCCTCTTTTGTGATGTGGGAGGCCTCTCGTCCGCCTTTCCTTTCCCTTTCTTGTCGATTGGGAATGCCTTCTTCTTGGGGTTGCCAGCACTGGTTCTTGCCAAGGTATCATGAACGGAGCCAACAAATGCGTTGAAGGCCCCTACCTGTTCTTCGCCGACTGAGCCGTCCTGATCTGACTCATCATCGTCAACAATTTGTTAAGCATTGATTTGTGTATTGGGGCATTGATTGTTTCAATGTTCCCCGCCGCAATGACAGCATTCTGATGGGGGATTTCTCCCTTGATTGTTGTTGACTGATGCAACACTGTTGGTGCTTGAGTAAGGAGTCATAGATTTGATGCACCTCGATCTCCTCCGTTTCTGTTGGGGCTACCGTTGCTAGGTTGGCTCCCGTTATATCCCCCTCGGACAGGCGGCTGGGGCCTATCCTTCTGAGTTTCCAATTGATAATCCCCAAGGCACTCTGCAGCTTGAATGGCCTTGGGCAGGGTATCTACCCGTTGTCTTTGCAGCTCCATACGAGCATGAGGTTTCAAACCTTCTATGAATGCGAACAGTTTGTCTTTGTCCCCCATATCCCGTATGTTTAGCATGAGTGCGGAGAATTCATGCACGTAGTCCCGCACCGACCTGGTGTGGTGGAGTTCACACACCAGAGTTTTGCATCTTCACCGGCCCTGATGGCTTCGTACTTGACTCGCCACCATAGTTTTGCATCACCCTGAAGATACATGGCAGCAGTTGCTACCTTTTTGGATTCTTCCAACTGTCCAATGGCATCGAAGTATTGTTCGATGTCGAAGATGAAGTTTTCCACTTCTTTAGCATCCCGGGCTCCGTTGTATGGCTTGGGCTCCGGAATTTTCACCTTTTGTGGCATGGGGACAATGTTCATGGCACCCCTGATGTGGTTTCCGCCTCCTTTGAGCAGGCTTTGAAGGGCAACATTGACAACATTGAGCTGGCCTGTCAAGTTGTTTATGGTTTTCTGCATGACGGGCAGTCTGTCTGCCTCTAGTTCCTGATGGGCTAAATCCTCGGCACGCTTATGTTGGAGGTCCTCAAATTTGCCATGAATTTTGGTTGCCTCGACAGCAGCCGTTTTCGGTCTTCCTCAGAGTCTTGACTGATGTTTGCTATGTCAATTTCTGCCTGCCGCATTCTGCGGTCCAGGTCGTCCAACCTTTACACTAGGATGGTTTTTAGATCAGGCAATGTATCCACGATGGGCCGCAATGCGTCAACCGGCTCTTTTAGGGTCGTGATGTGATCCCCATAATTCACCATAGTCAGAAATGGTGATGATGATGGCAATGAGTTCCCTCGTCCAATGTCGAGCCTAGCTCTAATACCAACTGTTACGCGATGCCTTCCTGAAGTTCCTTGGAAGGGCGACGTAAGGCTAAGAAACCGATGTCAGTGCGGTTGCTATGCGCCAACTGAGGTCCTCGTCGTACGTTAGACTAGATTGTCAGTGCCGTACGGGAAAACCAATGTCGTGAGCAATTGAGCAGCGGAAAATGAGCAATTGATGATGAAAGCTGATGATTGTATTAATGATGATGAAAGCTATTACAAGATGCAATGCGGTGTCGGGGGGGGAGAGACACCAGTACAGAGAATTGTTTGAATGCTTGAATGTTTGAATGCTTTAGTCCCCCTTAATAATGCTTAAAAAAAATAAATCAAAGTTACATGAGTGGACCTAAGAAAGTTGTAGAAGCACACTGAAAATGAATGAAGTAAAACTACTCTATAATTACATTGAGAAGGACTTAGTCTTCTATGGAAGCAAGTCCGATGGCATCAACTTTGTCTTGAGCATCAGGGTCTGCGCACGCATTGATGTGGGCGCGTGCGACACTATTTGTATCTGCCAGCGGCGGGGCGCTGGTGCTTGGTATTGGGTCTGCACGCGGAGCACTGTCTGTGCATGCGGCGCTGTTGGCAACATGATGGTTTGTGCGCGCGGCATTGTCGGTGCGCGCGGCACTGATGACATTCGCTAGTCGTTGGGCACTGACATTGATTATCGGTGGGGCAATAGAGGTGCATGCTCGGTTTTCACTTAGCGCTGCCAAGACCACGGGGTCGACCATGGCACTAGGCGTTGGGAGGTTTACCGGGACGCCACGGGGCGCGTCCAAGGGGTCATGGGTCGATGATGGAAAGCAGCCCATGACATTCTCCCCCACCTGAGTTGGCGACGTCCTCGGATCCTTACCTGCCGGATGATGATGATTGGTCAGGCTCTTGTTGGCAGGGAGGTCTGTTCCCCTCGGTGTTGTGAGATGTCTTTCTGAATGATCTTTTATGCATTTCTGAAATGGCCTGAGGCGGATGACATGGAAGACTGGATGGATTTTCCACCAGGCTTGTGTGTTCAGCTGGTATGTGGATTTCCCGATGCGCCTTTCAATGGAAAAAGGCCCGATGTAGCTTTGCAATAGGTGAGGATCTTGGGTCCTCTTTGCAAATAAGTCCCGCCTCGGGGGTTCTTACCATCACTTTGTCCCATGTTTGATGTTGGGCAAAGCAAAGGTTTTGTTCGTTATACCTCGTTGCCCTCTCCTGGGCTTTGACAATATAGCTCCGCACTATCTTCAAAGTTTGCTCCCATTCTGTCGAGAAACTGACAGCTCGATGAGATGATGGCATGTTTGGTGCATTCACATTTTGTGGGAGTAGCGGTTGCTGTCCGGTAACAATTTCAAAAGCGCTTTTGTTTGTATGGGCGCACTTTTGTGAATTGAAACACAGCGCAACAGCATCTAAAAGCTTCACCCAATGTGTTTGTGACCCGGTTGCAAATTGGCGGAGATATTCCTCTAGCATGTTGATGTTTGGCATACTTTGATATGTGTTGATGTTACTTTACCCCTGTTTTAAAATGCTTTTTGATGTTATTTGATCTTTAAATGCCCAACATGGTTTAATTATTGGTTTTATGACTAATTGAGTTGTGTGTGGTGAATTAGGGTGTTTGGAGTGCAAAAATATGAAGAAACGTTGCTCTAGGTAGAGGAAGAGAGATTGGATGCGTCGCATCCAATCTAGAAAAAAATCAGATTTCGTGCACCCTTAGCAGTGAAGTCGGCCCATAGCATCCGCACTTGGGCAAAGCTGAGATGGAGGAACAAGGGTTGGATGCGTCGCATCCACCCTCGCATGCAAAGGTGAGAAGTAGAGGACGAGGTGGATGCGTCGCATCCACCCTCGCATATGAAGCTGAGAAATGGAGGACGAGGTGGATGCGTCGCATCCACCTTAGCATCAATCCCTGAAGCCGATTTGGACTAGGAATAGGAGAACTTTGGCCCACGACTTTTGTACGCAATATATAAGCCAAAAACACCTCTTTTAGGTCATCTAACATATTGGAAAGAGGGAAAAAAGCCACAAAAAAACTATGGAGGCCGGAATTCGTCAAGTTTTATCTTTCTCCCACCAAACTTAGTAATCTTTTATGTTTCTTTGTATAAATTGTTGTTTGGCTGCCATGTCTATATGGAGCTAAACTTCACGTTCTAGGGTTGTGGTTCTTTCATGACTATTGTTATTCGGATATTGATTTTGACTTCTTGATTTATCATATTAGTTTATTTATTCAATATTGCGCTTAATTATTTGATTTCTTGATCATCAATTGAATATTATCTACGAATCTAGAATTGAACTCAAAAGTGGGAATTCTATATTGCATACAGGATTGAGTAGGGCAAGTTCTTAAACTCGGGCATCGGGGTACGGATTCGTGGTCAGGATAGACATATACCTAATTGCCTTGTTTGGTTGATTTACATAAATTATAAATGCGTTCTTGTTGATTCTAACTCCATTGACATATAGGCGTTAAGTTAGCTTGAATAGGCGAGTAAGAACTCGATAGATTTTTATGAGCAATATGAACCCTGTCAACCAATAAGCTAGATAAATTAGTTGGTCCATTCAATTTAAGAATACAATAGGATTGTTAGATAGCCCATAACCCTAGATCGTTTTCATTACATTGATATCATAAAAATCTGCTCTTTCTCTGTTCAAAGTTCATTATTTATATTTTTTTATTTAATTAGTTTAGAATCAAATATTTTTAGGTTTAATTCTTGTTTAGATAATTAGGATAGTCTAATTTAGTTAATAGTTAATCATAAGTCCTCGTGGGTTCGACATCCGACTTTTAGTCACTTTATTACTTGACGACCGCGTATACTTGCGTGAGTGTGTTTGGTCGCAACAAGTTTTTGGCGCCGTTGCCGGGGACCTAAAAATTAACTACTTGACTGAGTTAAGCTTTTATTACTTATTTGTTCAAGTTTTAATTTTTAGTTTGCCTTGTTTGTGTTAACGCAGGCTCTTCTCTTGAATGCGGAGGAGTAGAAGTGAAAACAACCTACTTCCTTTTGATCCAGAAATTGAACGAACACTTCATAAAGTAAGAAAGGAAGTGGAAGCTAGAACGAGAATAGAAAGGGAGGTGGACATCGTAGTTCAACCACAGCCAATAGAGATGGCAGGTAATGAAGAGCGTCTAGTGATAGAAGCCGCAAGGCCCAATCTTGCTAATATGACTCAGGCTATCGTGAAGCCTGACATCACAGGGCATTTTGAACTCAAATAGTACATGGTACAGCTGATTCAATCCACATGACAATATATGGGTCTATCTCATGAAGACCCGCAGAGGCACATTCAGAACTTCTTGGAAATTATGGACACTTACAATTATCCGAATGTTTCCAAGGACTATGTTAGGCTGACATTATTTCCCTTTTCACTGTTGGGGGAAGCTAAGGAATGGTTGCAAAAGGAGCCCGCAAACTCAATCCACACTTGGGATGATTTAGCAAGGAAATTCCTAATTAAGTTTTTCCCTACTAAGAAGACAAAATCATTGAGGAGCCAAATTCTTGGGTTCCAACAACGGGATGGCGAGACACTCCGTCAAGTTTGGGAAAGATACAAGAAGCTACTCAGAGACTGCCCACATCATTGTCAGACTGATGAGGTATTGGGTCACACTTTTGTTGATGGGCTAGACGAGGCACCAAAGATGAATCTGGATTCAGCTTGTGGGGGTAGTTGCATGGCGAGGCCGTACCGTGAAATTCAACTCTTGCTAAACAACTCCACAACTAATGATCATAACTGGCAAGGAGATGGGGATGCAAGAAGAGCAATTAAATAAAAGTCAGCCGGGTTGATTGAGCTTGATGACTTCTCAACCATGAGAGCAGATATTGCAAAGCTGGCAAATCAGATGAACCGAATGACAACACAACAAACGCAACATGTACAACAGATGTCTATTTGTTGCGAAATATGTGGTGACAGTCATATGAGTGACATGTGCCTCACGAATCCTGAATCTATATACTATGCGGGGAAACAAAATAGAGGTCCTATGAATCAACATGCACAATATGGGAACACTTACAATCCAAATTGGAGGAATCATCCTAACTTCTCATGGGGCAGAAATCAACAGAATCATAATAGGCCTCAAGAAAATTTTAATCAGCCTCAGAAGCTACCCCAACAAATAGAAGAGAGTACGAATGACTTGCTGAAAAAGTTGTTACTAGACAATCAACAGCTCAGGACCGATTTCAGAAATCTTGAGAGGCAAATGAGGCAGTTAGCATTAAATCAAAATACTAGACCTACAGGCTCTCTTCCCAGTGATACAGAGAAGAACCCTCAAGTTAATGCAGTTACACTTAGAAACGGGAGGGAACTAGAGGAAGTGCCAAAGAAGAGAAAGGACAAACCTATACCTGAAGGGGAGCTGACCCCTAAGGCAATACACGAGTCAAAGAAAAATGATGCAAGTTCAGAGCCAGTGGAGGCTGTAAGGCCACCACCACCTTTCCCCCCAGAGATTGCAGAAAAAGAATGACGATCAAAGGTTCAACAAATTTCTCTCTATGCTGAGTGATGTTCAATTAAATATTCCATTGGTGGATGTACTTCGTGAAATTCCAAAGTATGCTAAGTACATAAAAGATATAGTGGCTCACAAGAGGAAATTGACTGAGTTCGAGACAGTTGCACTTACTGAGGAGTGCACTTCAAGGGTCCAAAACAAGCTTCCCCAAAAGCTTAAGGATCCTGGCAGCTTCACTATCCCAGCCCGAATCGGTAATAGTGATGTGGGTCGTGCTCTTTGTGATTTGGGGGCAAGCATAAATCTAACGCCCTTGTCCTTGTTTAAGCAATTGGGTTTGGGAGCTCCAAGACCAACCACTGTGATGTTGCAATTAGCTAATAGGTCCATAGCCTACCCGGAAGGAGTGATTGAAGATGTGCTGCTGCAAATTGGGAAATTTATCTTCCCAGATGACTTCATTATTCTAGATTTTGAGGCTGATGAACAAGTTCCAATCATATTGGGATGACCTCTCTTGGCTACCGGTGATGCAATAATTAAAGTGAAAGAGGGAAAAATGATTATGAGGGTGGACAACGAGGAAGCAGTCTTTAATGTCTACAAAGAAATCCAACTTCCCCGCCACTATGAGGAGCTCTCTATGATATCTGTTGTGGAGGCGGACGAGCAACTTCTTGACACAAGTGTATATCTAGACAACTCTCTAGAAAAAGCACTCATAGTGTTCGATAGCTTGACGATTGATGATGAGGTTGAGGAGATGATGCATATCCTAGATACATCATGTGCTTACATACAAAGAATACACCCGTTTGAGCCCCTGAATAAGCCAAGCGGGCATCCTCCAAAGCCGTCAATTGAAGAAGCTCCAAAACTGGAGCTTAAACCCCTACCCCCTCACCTTCAATATGCTTATTTGGGTAGTTCTGACACTTTACCTGTTATTGTTTCTTCTCACTTGTCTAAATTGCAGGAAGAAAAGCTATTGAGAGTGCTACATGAGCACAAGCGAGCAATTGGGTGGAAAATGTCTAACATTAAAGGCATTAGTCCAGCTTTCTGCATGCACAAAATCCTCATGGAGGACGAACACAAGCCAAGTGTAGAGCATCAACGCCGACTAGATCCAATCATGAAAGAAGTGGTAAGAAAAGAAGTGATTAAGTGGCTTGATGCAGGTATTGTATTTCCAATCTCTGATAGCAAATGGGTAAGCCCCGTTCAATGTGTACCAAAGAAAGGGGGGATGACGGTAGTAGTTAATGAAAATAATGACTTAATTCCTACAAGAACTGTCACTGGATGGAGAATTTGCATAGATTATAGAAAATTGAACAATGCCACCCGGAAATACCACTTTCCCCTTTCCTTTATTGACCAAATGCTTGATAGGTTAGCTCGCCACGAATAGTACTATTTCCTGGACGGTTATTCGGGGTATAATCAGATTGCTATAGCCCCAGAGGACCAAGAGAAAACTACATTTACGTGTCCTTATGGCACGTATGCGTTCAAGAGAATGCCCTTTGGTCTTTGTAATGCACCTGCGACTTTTCAAAGGTGTATGATGGCTATTTGTACTGACATGGTTGAAAAATTTGTAGAAGTGTTCATGGATGATTTTTCTGTGTTTGGATGTTCTTTTGATAGTTGTTTGATGAACCTTGATAAAGTGCTTGCTAGGTGTAAAGAGGCGAACTTGGTGCTAAACTGGGAAAAGTGCCATTTCATGGTACGTGAAGGTATAGTTTTGGGGCACAAGGTGTCAAAAGATGGTCTACAGGTGGATAAAGCAAAGGTGGAGGCGATTGAAAAATTGCCCCTACCGACATCCGTCAAAGGCATTCACAGTTTCTTGGGCCATGCAGGTTTTTATCGTCGATTCATTAAAGATTTCTCAAAATTTTCTTCTCCGATATGCAGGCTCCTAGAGAAAGATGTCACCTTCAAGTTTGATAATGCATGCCTGAAAGCATTTGAGGAGCTGAAGGGAAGATTGGTGACTGCACCAATTATCATTGGCCCAGATTGGGCACAACCATTTGAGTTGATGTGCGATGCAAGTGACATAGCAATCGGAGCGGTTTTGGGGCAAAAGAGGGATAAAATCTTTCACTTCATTTATTATGCGAGCAAAACTATGAATCCAGCTCAGATGAATTATACAGTTACTGAAAAGGAGTTGCTTGCAGCGGTGTGGGCGTTTGACAAGTTCAAATCCTATCTAGTGGGAACCAAAGTCATCGTCTACACAGATCATTCAGCTATTAGATACTTGTTTGAAAAGAAAGACGCCAAGCCGAGGCTAATTCGTTGGGTCCTACTCTTGCAAGAATTTGACTTAGAGATCCGAGATAAAAAAGAGACAGAAAATCAAGTGGCTGATCACTAGTCCAGATTAGAAAGCCGGAACCATGTAGCTGAATGAGGGTCAATCAAAGAAACATTTCTGATGAGCAATTATTAGCAGTCACCTCAGGTAAAGCCCCATGGTATGCAGATTATGTGAATTTTATTGCAAGTGGGGTGATGCCATTAGAATTGTCACCTGACAACAGAAGAAGATTCTTACATGATGTGAGGCTCTACATGTGGGATGAGCCATTCTTATATAGGCAGTGCGCAGATCAGTTGGTGCGAAGGTGTGTTCCTGAGGAAGAGATGAATGCTATACTGCATGACTGCCATGCTTCGCCATATGGAGGTCATCACGGCGGGGATAGAACCTCCCAAAAAGTGCTACAATCAGGTTTCTATTGGCCAAAATTATTTAAGGATGCACATGCCTTTGTTAAAAATTGTGATAGATGCCAAAGAACCGGAACTATCACGAGGAAGCACGAGATGCCCTTGCAAAATATTCTGGCAGTAGAGCTTTTTGATGTTTGGGGGATTGATTTCATGGGACCGTTCCCATATTCTAATGGGCACAGGTACATCTTGGTGACGGTCGACTATGTTTCTAAGTGGGTGGAGGCCATTGCTCTTCCTACTAATGACGCAAAGGTAGTGGTAAGCTTTGTAAAGAAGCACATCTTCACATGTTTTGGGACTCCAAAAGTGTTGATAAGCGAAGGGGGAACTCACTTTTGTAACAAATTGCTGAATAATATTCTTGCAAAATATGGAGTTAAGCACAAGGTTTCCACTGCCTATCACCCCCAAACGAGTGGTCAAGTAGAAGTTTTCAACAGAGAGGTAAAGCAATTTTTGGAAAAAACAGTAAGTGGGAATAGAAATGACTGGTCCGGGAAGCTGGATGACGCATTATGGGCGTATCGCCCTGCATACAAGACCCCCATAGGTACTTTTCCGTACATGTTGGTTTATGGGAAGGCGTGCCATTTGCCCGTCGAGCTTGAACACAAAGCATATTGGGCTATTAAAAAGCTAAATATGGAGATGGACTTGGCCGGTGAGAAGAGATTGCTACAACTCAACGAGCTTGATGAATTTCGATTGCATGCGTATGAAAATGCCAAATTGTATAAAGAAAAGACCAAAAGGTGGCATGATAAGCACATCCAACATCGTGAGTTTGAGCCAGGTCAAGAAGTTCTCTTGTTTAATTCAAGGCTAAATCTTTTTCTAGGAAAGCTTAAATCTCGATGGTCGGGTCCGTTTGAAGTGGTTACTGTGAAACCTCATAGTGCAGTGGAATTGCGTGATACGGGTTCCAATGCGACATTCTTGGTAAATGTCCAGAGAGTAAAACACTATTGGGGTGGTGACATTGCACATCACAAGACCTCGATGGATTTAGTGGAGGCATGAAGAACGTGTTGCGTCGTGCCGCGACGTTAAATCAAGCGCTTCTTGGAAGGCCACCCAAGTTAGTTAGTTCATTGTTTTGTAAGAATTAGATTATATATGTATATATATATATATATATATATATATATATATATATATATATATATATATATATAATTAAAAAAAGGGTCCAGATATAGGAAAACGAGGCGGATGCGTCGCATCCTCCTCAGCATGAAAAAATTGATGGACTAATTGCACAAGGCAGTGAAGTCTGCCCATTGCGTCCACAGCAGCGTCCAAAAATAATTCAGAGAAGTCAATTAGGACGCGTCGCGTCCAAATACGCATCCCAGGTAAGTATTACTTAAAACACTTAAACCACCTAAATCCCCTCCCTCACAATTTTCCCTTCAACCCGTCTTCCCCCATTCTTTCTTTTAATTTAATTGGCAGTCTTGAAACATCCGCAGTCTTGCGATGCATCCAAACGCGACAGGTACGTATCGTCTTCCTCGTTTTTTCTTTTTCTTCTCTCCTAATTCTCCTCTCTTCCCTCTCTCAATGGTAGCAACAAGTTAGGTTTTGCCAATTTCAAATATCACACATGTGATTAAGAGAGGAACTGAAAAAGTTTGAGGTTTAGGGCTGTCGTTCTTGTTAGTTGTAATGGTTGCGAGATGATAAACTATAATTCCTTTCATCTCGTTAATTTTGGGAGGGTAGTCGAATTACACAACTGATAGAATGAACTAGGCACAACTGTTGCATATTACATGTTCGACGAATTGCCTGTGAGGTAAATTTAGGCACCGGTGAAGTCTGAGTAACCGAGCAACATTAGTATATGCTAGTGAATAAGTGTGAGGTCGTTTGTGTCGATTGTGTACAACAATGTTTTGAGCCTATGATATATTGTCTAAATAAATTGAACATCCGGCACATGCTAGACATCGTGAATTATAAAGTGTTACTCGATTTAAATTGTGTGAGCGCTATGCGTAATGATATGTCGTGAGAATAAATGTGGGGTCGAGTGAGGTGCTGTGTGCAATTGAACATGGTTAGTGAGCGTCACTCGGATAAACCTCATGTTGGGCATAATGATATCTATATAGCGCAATGCTTATTTGTAAAATTTGAAGAGAGTTATCACATCCCTGCTGAAAGCCATGAGCTATAGTTTCATGAAGTATTGAATGGCATGACTCTGCGAATAATTGGAAGTGCAAGCTGTTGCAACTGCTTTATAGCTGAACTTCACTGTTTTATACGCTAATTGTTGATTTCTTTGCATTGCAGGTACTTAGGTTCATAAATGGCAGCAACGAGTAAACCGTCCAAGCAACAAGACAAAGATAATAACAAGCAACCGCCCAAAAAGCCTACCGGAAAGGCAGCAGGTGCCCCAAATCCACAGAAAAAAAGGAAGCGGACTAAGAAGGAGAAGGAACTACAGACTAGGCAGTTGATTGATGAATCAGAGCAAGAAGAGGAAGAACCATTAGTAAGGAGGACATTGGAAAAGGGTATTACAACATCATTAAATCCGCCAAGTAAAGGGATAGAGATAAGAGAACCTGTGACATACCAGAGAAAAGCCTCCAAGCAGAGTGACCCGAATGATAAAGGAAAGCAGAAGATTACTGCAGAATCTGAGTCCGAGTCAGATTCGGATAATGAGCTTCTACATGGCGGCATGAGTGATGAAGATGAGGATGAACCAATAGACCGAGCTGCTTGGGAGAAGAGCTTTGTTAACGAAAAGGCATTTTGAGCTTATAATAAGATACTGGGTTCAAAGAAGTACATTCCAGAAAAGCCTATCAACATCGGAGCACTTAAGAAAAAGTACCCAGAGTTTCTAAAATCAATTCGAGAGGTGCAACAATGGGGACCTATTTTGAAGGGCCACGGCAAGGCCAACCTCACTATCGTCAGAGAGCTTTACGCCAATTGGCGTCACTCCAGGGGCAGCATTGTGAGAGTACGAAGGGTGGATATTAATGTGTCAGCTGAAGCTCTGAATAATTTCTTAGGGGTGCCACAGACACTAACAGATAGGTTTGACTCCATATGCAAAACACCAGAATATGCACACATTAAGTCTGTCCTATGCCCTAACAGGAAGGATGCAAATTGGAAGCATGGGAGTATGGAGTACCATTCTATAGCCAAGGAATTCATGAGTGCGTTAGCACGTGTGGCTCTAAATTTCATATGCAACCGCCTGATGCCATGCCAACACAAAACTGATGTCCCTCGACACCGAGCACTAGTATTGTATGCTTTATTAGAGGGGATACCGCTCAACTTGGGAACCATCATGCATGACCAAATGCAACGTACCAGGATGAACTACAAGTGGAGGTTGTTCTTTGCAAATACCCTATCAACTTTCTTGACAGAGATGGGATTACTATGGGACAAGGAGAATGACGACATTGAGCCTAAAGCTCCAAGACCATATGATATTACTCAGGTATTAGAGCCGAACAAGGGAAGGTCTTTTAAGCTCACCATTCAACAGTTGTTTGAGCAAATGCAAGCGGATATACAAGAGAACAAGGCTGAGTTGATAGCGACTCGTGTAAAGTTGCGTGCCACCAGAGACGAGTTGAGTCAGACTCTTGAGGATCTAAGTCGAGTCCAGACTGAGCATGCCACGATGATGAGGGAGATATCATTACTCCTCAGAGCTCTGGTTTAACGTGCAGATATAGATATCTCACAGCTGATTGCATCGTCCACTGCCGGACCATCCACTCCTGTTCCTCCTATAGTCCCTGAGGCTCCACACACCAGGCCTTCTGAGGTCGATGTACCACCTGCTACAGAATCAACTCCAGTTGGTGATGATAGGACAATGACAGCTCTCCCTCTGCGTGAGGATTATATTGCAAGGCCGGAGGGGGTCTTGATGAATGCCATGGATGCATATGCTCTTCCACAGACTGTGGATGAGCCTTCCACCTTGACTTGAGGGGGTTTCTTCTCACCCTACTTTAACTTATTTGTGTGCATTGAGGACAACGTACAGTTCTAAGTGTGGGGTGGGGGTTATTCATATTTTTTGTGTGGATGAATGTACTTAACTGTTACAATTTGACTGTTGGGGGCTGTAATATTCACTAGATTAATGGCATGTAAAAGTAGTAAATTCATCTATATGGAGTAACTCTCAGTTAATTCTTGAAATTAGTGTTAGTATTAGGAGATTGACAGAAAACTAAAGAAAAGCACAAAAATAGAGTAGTAGCCTTGAGTAATTAGTAAATTTTTTGTGTAGGTAGTAATAATACCCTGTGGTTTTTCTTTGTGCATCGGTTCTTTTCCATGGGATGTATTTTGAACCGGGTAGTAAATTTTTTATTTTAGAATAGATTAGAGTTAGAAAATAAATGGAGGAAGAAATATGAGATTCCTAGAGGGCTCTTGACTTGTTTGATAATAGCATATTCAGGATTTGGCATGTGTAGTGCCTTTCCTATATTTTAAAAATTGATCATGAAGCCTTTATAAATTGGATAGCATGTTTTGTGACACCTATGTCTCGTTTACATGACTTATGTTCACTTTATGCTTAATGCTTAATATCTCGTTGCTCCGTGAATACTTACATTATTTGAGAGTCGAAATGTGATCGTCCTTAGTGAGTAATGTGCCATGTGGGGTGAGGTTTTTGTGTTGTTCATGTATTGTACTTGTATTTAGAACTTGCCTGGTATGTGAGTTGAAGCAAAATTTGAGGTGATGCTCGGTTAGAAAAATAATTTTAGGCTTTCTTTGATCTTTTTGAGCTTATTGCTTATCATAAATAAAATTTATCCCTAGTTAACCAATTTGAGCCTATTGACTTTTATTTGGTACCCATATTACAAGCCTATACCCTTTTTATTCTTAATTGACATTGTTTTGATCCTTTTACCTCTTGAAGCACTTTAGTTGTTAGATGAGCGCTAAAAGAAGTAAGAAGGAACTAAGTGTGGGGTGGCTTTTGAGTGGAACCAATAAAAGGAAGAAAGGTGCACTTGTTTTGTAAAATAATACACCACTAGCGGAAATTGAAAAAATAGTTAGGGAAAAAAAATGAAAAAAGTAGAAAAACTAGACTTTTGCAGACGATTGATCTCCTAGACAGTTTTCTTGAGGGATTAAAGTCTAAACAAAAATCCAAAATATGTCTTTTGGCTTTTTTTAGGTAGTAATAATCCCTTGTGGTTTTTCTTTGTGCCTCGGTTCTTTTCCATGGGATGTAGTTTGAACCGGGTAGCTTTTTTCTTTCCGAGTAGATTAGGAATTTAGGGAATAAAAGGAGCAAGAATGATGAACCTAGGCGCCCTTGACTTGTTTGATAGTAACATATTTATGCTTTGGCATGTGTAGTATCTTCTGTATTATTTGAATTTATTGATGATGCCTTGTTAAATTGGATAGCATGTTTTGTGGCGCCTATGTCTCGTTTACATGACTTATGTTCACCTTGTGTTTAATACTTAATATCTCGTGGCTCAATGAATACTTGCATTGCTTGAGAGTCGGAATGTGATCGTCCTTAGTGAGTCATGTGCCATGTGTGGTGAGGTTTTTGTGTTGTCCATGTATTGTACTTGTGTCTAGAACTTGCCCGGTATGTGAGTTGAAGTAAAATTTAGGTTATGCTCGGTTTGAAAAATGATTTTAGGCTTTCTTTGATCTTTTTGAGCTTATTGCTTATCACAAATAAAATCTATCCCTAGTTAACCCTTTTGAGCATGTAGACCTGTTATTTGGTACCCACATTACTAGCCTATACCTTTTTTATTCTTAATTGACATTGTTTTGATCCTTTTACCTCTTAAAGTACTTTAATTTTTAGATGAGCGCTAAAAGAAGTAAGAAGGGACTAAGTGTGGGGTGACTTTTGAGTGGAACCAATGAAAGAAAGAAGGGTGCACTTATTTTGTAAATAATACACCACTAGCGAAAATTGAAAGAAAAAAGAAGAAGAGAAAATATGGAAAAAAAGAAAGAAAAATATAGATGAATAAATTGTTATCTTGTTCTTGCTAGTGGGTATGAATTAAAGTAGTGCTTAAAGAAAGAGGAAATATTGTTGGGGATGATATTATTTTTGTAATTGAAATGGTGTTGAAGAATTTGCGCTTAAGTTATTTGGTGATGTGTTAAAGTGCTTAGGAGGTTGAGTCACTATTCCTAAAATATATCCTACCCGTCCCTTAGCCCACATTACAACCATGAAAAAGTCCTAATTGATTCTAGATCGAGCGAGCTTACATTAGTAGAGATTTATATTAAGGGCAAGCCTATGGTACCAATTGCATGCATGTGACTTCTTTGTGAGAGTGAGCGATTTTCTTTGATATATGTGAGTCATTAAAATATATTTGATCATGAGATTCGAATGTGTGGATTGAACTCGCTCTCTTGTTCTTGTTGTGAGGGCACATGGTTTCACGAGGGATAGGTAACGTTATTAGACTTCTCTATGATGCTGGGTGTTCAAGCCATGAGTGCATAGTGACATTGAGTCGGTTTTTGAGGTTAGGATTATTGTGAGCATGTTGTCTTTGTTGGAATATTTTTAAAAGAATGACACAAGTAAAGGTAAGTGCATATGATGCATATTCTAGAGCCTAATTGTGGCAAATGACCATGGTCATAGGTGTGGTGTGCTTTGAATGATAAGATCTTAATTTTATATTTGTCTACTATAGTAATGGTTTGTTCGAGGACGAACAAAGGTTTAAGTGCGGGGTAGTGATGTTTGGCATATTTCGATATGTGTTGATGTTACTTTACCCATGTTTTAACCGTTTTTTGATGTTATTTGATCTTTAAAATGCCCAACATGGTTTAATTATTGGTTTTATGACTAATTGAGTTGTGTGTGGTGAATTAGGGTGTTTGGAGTGCAAAAATATGAAGAAACGTTGCTCTAGGTAGAGGAAGAGAGATTGGATGCGTCGCATCCAATCTAGAAAAAAATCAGATTTCGTGTACCCTTAGCAGTGAAGTTGGCCCATAGCATCCGCACTTGGGCAAAGCTGAGATGGAGGAACAAGGGTTGGATGCGTCGCATCCACCCTCGCATGCAAAGCTGAGAAGTAGAGGACGAGGTGGATGCGTCGCATCCACCCTCGCATCCACCCTCGCATATGAAGCTGAGAAATGGAGGACGAGGTGGATGCGTCGCATCCACCTTAGCATCAATCCCTGAAGCTGATTTGGACTAGGAATAGGAGAACTTTGGCCCACGACTTTTGTACGCAATATATAAGCCAAAAACGCCTCCTTTAGGTCATCTAACATATTGGGAAGAGGGAAAAAAGCCACGAAAAAGCTATGGAGGCCGGAATTCATCAAGTTTCATCTTTCTCCCACCAAACTTAGTAATTTTTATGTTTCTTTGTATGAATTGTTGTTTGGCTACCATGTCTATATGGAGCTAAACTTCACGTTCTAGGGTTGTGGTTCTTTCATGACTATTGTTATTCGGATATTGATTTTGACTTCTTGATTTATCATATTAGTTTATTTATTCAATCTTACGCTTAATTATTTGATTGCTTGATCACCAATTAAATATTATCTACGAAACTAGAATTGAACTCGAAAGTGGGAATTCTATATTGCATACAGGATTGGGTAGGGCAAGTTCTTGAACTCAGGCATCGGGGAACAGATTCGTGGTCAGGATAGACATATATCTAATTGCCTTGCTTGGTTGATTTACAAGAATTATAAATGCGTTCTTGTTGATTCTAACTCCATAGACATATAGGCGTTAGGTTAGCTTGAATAGGTGAGTAAGAACTCGACAGATTTTTATGAGCAATATTAACCATGTCAACCAATAAACTAGATAAATTAGTCGGTCCATTCAATTTAAGAATACAATAGGATTGTTAGATAGCCCATAACCCTATATCGTTTTCATTACATTGATATCATAAAAATCTGCTGTTTCTTTGTTCAAAGTTCATTATTTATATTTTTTTATTTAATTAGTTTAGAATCCCATATTTTTAGGTTTAATTCTTGTTTATATAATTAGGATAGTCTAAGTTAGTTAATAGTTAATCATAAGTCCTCGTGGGTTCAACATCCGACTTTTAGTCACTTTATTACTTGACGACCGCGTATACTTGCGTGAGTGTGTTTCGTCGCAACACATATCATTGAACCGGTCTGTTTGATCATATGTTTGCTGATGATGATGGCTTGAGTTGTAACTCAATTTGGATCCGAGGCGACTGAAGAGTTGGGTCCAAAATTTACTATGAAGCGTGGGTCGCAGTCACTAATGATGTTGTTGGGCATACCCCAATGTTTGACAACATGAGAGAAGAAGAGTCGAGCTGTATCTTCTACCGATATGTTCTGTGGGGCTGTGATGAAGGTAGCATACTTGGAAAATTGGTCTACTACCACCATGATGGTTGCATGATTTCCGACCTTGGGTAATCCTGTGATGAAATTTAGGGAAATGCTTTCCCAAGGTCTCTGTGGGACAGGTAGCGGCTCCAAGAGTCCCGCTTGTGCTGAGTGATCCGACTTGTCCTTTTGGAATGCTTGGCAAGTCTTCACACAATGAGGGGAGCCATGAGCTGTTGGACCCCGATGATGTGATGTCTGTTTGATAATGTTGAGGGCAGCCGGAACCGTGGGTTCAGGTCTATTGGTTCCCTCCTTAAACTGCATGGCTGTGATGTTTCCAGCGGCCATCTTCTTGGATATGCACGGTATGGTGTGGGGTTTGGCCCCGTTGTCTCCCATCATTAGGAGCATGTTGGCATATGGTACCGGGATGGTGTTGGTCTGCCTGAGGAATTCCAATCCCACTATCAGTTCGAAGTCATCGATGATAGATATGTGTAGGTCGAATATTCCCTTGTATGGGCCAAGCTTGATTGGCACTTCTTTGGCTATTCCACTCACTTGCTAAGATGGAGAGTTGATAGCCTTGACACGACCCTTGCATTTTTGCACTGCTAGACCGAGGTGTTGCACCTGAGTTGAGGTCAGGTAGTTGTGGCTAGCACCCGTGTCTATCAATGCCCGAATAGGTCTGCCGTTTAATTTCATGTCAACGAACATTAAGGTCCTCTTTTGTGATGTGGGAGGCCTCTCATCCGCCTTTCCTTTCCCTTTCTTGTCGATTGGGAATGCCTTCTTCTTGGGGTTGCCAACATTGGTTCCCGCCAATGTATCATGAATGGAGCCAACAAATGCGTTGAAGGCCCCTACCTGTTCTTCGCTGACTGAGCCATCCTGATCTGACTCATCATCCTCAATAGTTTGTTAAGTATTGATTTGTGTATTGGTGCATTGATTGTTCCAATATTCCCCGCCGCAATGACGACATTCTGATGGGGGCTTTCTCCCTTGATTGTTGTTGACTGATGCAACATTGTTGCTATTTGAGGAATGAGTCTTAGATTTGGATACACCTCGATCTCTTCCGTTTCTGTTGGGGCCACCGTTGCTAGGTTGGCTCCTGTTGTATCCCCCTCGGACAGGCGGTTGGGGCCTATCCTTCTGAGTTTCCAACTGATAATCCCCAAGGCACTCTGCAGCTTGAATGGCCTTGGGCAGGGTATCTACCCGTTGTCTTTGCAGCTCCATACGAGCATGAGGTTTCAAACCTTCTATGAATGCGAACAGTTTGTCTTTGTCCCCCATATCCCGTATGTTTAGCATGAGTGCGGAGAATTCACGCACGTAGTCCCGCACCGACCTGGTGTGGCGGAGTTCACGCAACTTTCTCTGTGCATTGTATTCCACGTTTTCAGGGAAGAACTGTAGGCGTATGGCGGCCTTCAGTTCTGCCCATGTCTTGAGAGTATCTTCACCGGCCCTGATGGCTTCGTACTTGACTCGCCACCAGTATTTTGCATCACCCTGAAGATACATGGCAGCAATTGCTACCTTTTTGGATTCTTCTAACTGTCCAACGACATCGAAGTATTGTTCGATGTCCAAGATGAAGTTTTCCACTTCTTTAGCATCCCGAGCTCCGTTGTATGGCTTGGGCTCCGGAATTTTCAGCTTTTGTGGCATGGGGGAAATGTTCATGGCACCCCTGATGTGGTTTTCGCCTCTTTTGAGCAGGCTTTGAAGGGCAGCATTGACAACATTGAGCTGGCCTGTCAAGTTGTCGATGGTTTGCTGCATGACGGTCAGTTTGTCTGCCTCTAGTTCCCGATGGGCTAAATCCTCGGCACGCTCCTGTTGGAGGTCCTCAAATTTTCCATGAATTTTGGTTGCCTCAACAGCAGCCGTTTCCCGGTCTTCCTCAGAGTCTTGACTGATATTTGTTATGTCAATTTCTGCCTGCAGCATTCTGCAGTCCAGGTCATCCAACCTTTGCACTAGGCTAGTTTTTAGATCAGGCAACGTATCCACGATGGGCCGTAACGCGTCAACTGTCTCTTCTAGGGTCGTGATGCGATCCCCGTAATTCACCATGGTCAGAAATGGTGATGATGATGGCAATGAGTTCCCTCGTCCGATGTCAAGCCTAGGCTCTGATACCAACTGTTACGCGGCGCCTTCCTGAAGTTCCTTGGAAGGGCGACATAAGGCTAAGCAACTGATGTCAGTACGGTTGCTATGCGCCAACTGAGATCCTTGCAGTACGCTAGACTAGATTGTCAGTGCCGTACGGGAAAACCAATGTCGTGAGCAATTGAGCAGCGAAAAATGAGCAATTAATGATGAAAGCTGATGATTGTATTGATGATGATGAAAGTTATTACAAGATGCAATACGGTATCGGGGGGGAGAGACACCAGTACAAAGAATTATTTGAATGCTTGAATGTTTTAGTCCTCCTTAATAATGCTTAAAAAAAATAAACCAAAGTTACATGAGTTGACCTAAGAAAGTTGTAGAAGCACACTGAAAATGAATGAAGTAAAACTACTCTATAATTACAATGAAAAGGACCTAGTCTTCTATGGAAGCAAGTCTGATGGCAGCAACTTTGTCTTGAGCATCTGGGTCTGCGCGCGCATTGATGTGGGTGTGCGCGACACTATTTGGATCTGCCAGCGGCGGGGCGCTAGTGCTTGGCATTGAGTCTGCGCACGGAGCACTGTCTGTGCGAGCGGCATTGTTGGCAACATGATGATTTGTATGCGCGGCATTGTCGGTGCGCGCGGCACTGATGGCATTCGCCAGTCGTTGGGCACTGGCACTGATTATCGGTGGGGCGACAGAGGCGCATGCTCGCTTGTCACTTGGCGCTGCCGAGACCATGGGGTCGACCATGCGTTAGGCGTTGGGAGGCTTGCCGGGACGCGTCCAAGGGGTCATGGGTCGATGATGGAAAGCAGCCCATGACACAACACATGCTTCATTGTTACGAGAGGTCTTGTTTATGGCAAAATTGGATACAACGGTATTCATGTTAGTATATTTGTATTGAATTCTAATAATATTTGATTATTTGCTCCACCAAAATTAGTCAACACCCGGAAAGATCTGTGGTGTACTTGAAGTTAGCTTTGGCATAAAACAAGTGTCATGACTAGCTAAAGAGATTCCTATTCTTTTTATTTTCTTATTATCTTACTATACAACATCCTATTTTGGAAAAGTTATTCTTAATTTTTACGATCTATATCTAATATCACCATTGACTTTTAGGTTTTTAAATGTTATGTCCCAAGGCTGGATGGATCTACCAAGGTATACAAAAGAGTATACTAATGATGTTCAATATTTCTTTGGCTTTACTAATTCAAATGATGAATGTTTGTACATGTTCAGCTAGAAAAACCGTTCAATTAATTGCTTGATTAAATACTAAAGACACGTTAGAAACTCCAGCTTTAATATTCATTTTTTGTTTTTGATACTTTCTTCTATGTTTACTTTATATATACAGATTGTCCCTTTTGGTATTGGTAGAAGGTATTAGATTGGTTACTTTTGATTCTCTTTTGTTAAAATCCGAAGTTGTATATGTAAGCATTTTGATCTTATTTGGTTCCCTAAATTTAAAGCATTTGGTTACTATTTCTCGTGCCTCAAGTAAATATAAGAACCATAGTGCACATATTAGAATAAATGGAAAGAAGTCTAAGTCCTCTACTTTTGAACTATACAACCAGAGAAGTGAAAGGGAAGTTTACCCGAAGTAATAATATCACCATCATATTACCTGAAGTATTTAAGCAAGTTTTATACTAATAACATGCTCTTTTTCTTTTATTATTGTCAGGTGGTTAACATCCAACTAAAGAAGATTGTGGACTAGCAAAAATTAAGGAAGCACATATTAGAACCATAGTGCATCATATTAGAATATATGGAAAGAAGTCTACGTCCTCTACTTTTGAACTATACAACCAGAGAAGTGAAGGGAGGTTTACCCGGAGTAATAATATCACCATCATATTACCTGAAGTATTTAAGCAAGTTTTATACTAATAACATGCTCTTTTTCTTTTATTATTGTCACGTGGTTCACATCCAACTAAAGAAGATTGTGGACTAGCAAAAATTAAGGAAGCATATAGATATTGAGCAGGTATGTCACGATCCCAAATCCACCAATCGTAATGGCACCTAACCCAACCCGCTAGGTAAGCCAATTAACCACTAACCAATTCTAATAACAATTAATAAAGCGATTAAGTAAAGAAATACGTGAATCTTATACATTCCACAAGGACTGGTAGTACAAATCATTAGCTTCTAAGAATAGAGTTTACAAAGCTGAAATGAAATAAATATATCGTTTGTTTGAAAAGTGCATAAACAGAAGTTTTTTTTATAGATCTAAGGCTACCATGAACAAGAGGTAGCTACAACCAAAACACATGCACATCTTCAAATCCAGCTCCCATCGAACACATCAATATCAACAATCAATATCCGCACGCAAGGTGCAGAAGTGTACCGACCCCATGTACTAAATAAGTAACAAACCTAACATTAGGTTGAAAGTAGTGTCGAGCTAGCAGAAAGGTCGGGTCCAACACCAATATTCCACAACAGTTCATAACAACATAGTACACGTAACAAAAGAGTATCTCATAAATAAAAGGCTCAGTCCGTTCACATTTCCAGAAAAATAGGCATTTCTTTTCAAGTATCTTAGTGAAAATCCAAATCTTTTACCGAAAAAGTCAAAATACGAGTAAGTTTGAAAACTGTGATTTTTCCCAAAACTCTTTTCAACAAATAGTAAGATGTTCATTTTCAGATAACATGAGGAAAGTACTTCTCTATGCCTACATGTCAAGATACAGGTAAAATCACAAATGTCCCCAAAACTAGGTAGCATAAGGAAATGCACCTATATGCATATATCTCAAGTACACATGTCAAATGCAATGCATCTCGATGATGAGCTCATGTACTCACACTCTCAGAGTACTCAATCTCACTGTCTCACATTCCCTCTCACTATACTCAGCACACTCAATCACTCAACGCTGTACAATACCCGCTGCGGCGTGCAACCCGATCCATATATGACCATAAGGCCCGTTGTGGCGTTCAACCCGATCCACATATATATAGTCGACTGCGCTCATTGGGGGTGTGCAGACTCCGTAGGGGCTCCTTTCAGCCCAAGAGCTATAATCCGCACGGACAACTCACGTGCTGCAATATCTGGAATCGCATGGACAACTCACGTACCGCACGGATAACTCACGTGCTATAATATCAACATCTGGAATCGCACGGACAACTCATGTGCTATTGTGACAACATCCTCACAAACAGGCCCCCGGCCTCACTCAGTCATCAATCTCTCCAGTCTCACTCACGGGCTCACAATGTCATGAAACTAGCTCGACAACAATGATATGATGTATCAATATATAACTGAGACTGAGATATGATATGAATGCATGAATATGACTGAGTACAGAATATCAATGAAATCAGTGAGATGACAATAAGAAACGACCACTATGGGTCCAAACAATATCGTCATAATGCCTAAACCTAATATCTAGCAAGATTGACAACTTAACTACTTTATCACATGGTGAAAACACGGATATCAACAAAGTAAGACCATTATATAGTGCCATGGAAACAATAGAGTCCCAATTCACATGGTGCACGCCCACACGCCTGTAACCTAGCATGTGCGTCACCTCAATACCAATCATGTAACACGTATTTCGGGGTTTCATACCCTCAACACTAAAATTAGAAGAGTTACTTACCTCGAACAAGCCAATACCAATGTCGAGCAAGCCAAGCGATGCTCCAAAGATGTCATCTCGCGCGTTCCGACCTCCGAACGACTCGAAACTAACCAAAAATAACTCAAATGCATCAAACAATGCTAAAGGAACCAATCCCGATCGAAAAAGATCAAATCTTGAATCAAAAGCCCAAAATCGGCCAAAAGCCCAACCCGGGCCTGCACCTCGGAACCCGGCAAAATTCATAAAATCCGACAACTCATTCAATTACGAGTCCAACCATACTAGTTTCACTCAAATTCGACTCCAATTCGATGTTCAAGATCAAAATTCATATTATGAAACTTTAGTCCAAAACCTCTAATTTCCTCTTTAAAAATCACAATCCAATTACCAAAAACGAAGGTAGATTCGTGATATAAGATAAAAAATGAGTAGAGAACACTTACCCCAAGTTGTGTGAAAACTTTCCTCTCCAAGTCGCCCAATCCGAGCTACAAAATCCGAAAATGAAGAAAGAAACCAAAGACCTCGAATTATAAGTTTTGCCCATCGATTTACGCATTTGCAGGCAATCGTCGCATCTACGACCACCGCTTATGCGGTAAAAACTTCACTTCTGCGAAAATAGCCTTGCCCAGCAACCCCCGTACCTGCGGATATCAAATTCCGCTTTTGCGAAGATTTTCGCATATGCGCTTCCAATCTCGCATCTGCGCGCACGCATGTGCGCTACAAAAATCCACTTTTGCAGTCTTCCTCACCCAGCCTCTTCTCGCTTCTGCGACTTCACCAATGCTTCTGCGACCATCACACTTGCGCAAACTAGCCACAAGTGCGGTCACACCAGAACCAGCAATAGCAACATTGAAGAAAATAATCCAAAATCAATCCGAAACACGCCCGAGCCCCTCGAGACCCCGTCCAAATATACCAACAAGTCCCATAACATAATATGGACCTACTCGAGGTCTCAAATCACACATAACAACATCGAAACGATGAATCGCACCTCAAATCAAAATCTATGAACTTTGAGACTTCAAACTTCCACAATTGATGCTGAAACCTATCAAATCACGTCCGATTGACCTCAAATTTTGTGCACAAGTCCCAAGTAACATAACGAAGCTATTCCAATTCCCAGAATCACAATCCGAATCCAATATCAAAAAATTCACTCCCGGTCAAACTTTTCAAAAATCCAACTTATTCCATTTCAGGCCAAATTTCCCTACGAACCTCCAAATCACAATCCAGACGCGTTCCTAAGTCCAAAATCACACAACGGAGCTAATGGAACCATCAAGACTCCGTTTTTGGTTCAAATTCACAAAAAGTCAAACTTGGTCAACTCTTTCAAATTTAAAGCTTCTAGCTGAGAATCATTATTTCAAATCAATTCCAAATAACATGAAACCAAAACTGACGATTCACATAAGTCATAATACATCATACGGAACTATTCATGCCTTCAAACAACCGAGCGAAGTGTAAATGCTCAAAACGACCGGTCAGGTCGATACATCCTCCCCCACTTAAACATACGTTCGTCCTCGAACATGCCCAGAGTTGTTCTCAAAGCCATCAACTGTCGTGTAACCTTATCATGCACACACCCGGGGGTGATCCCATGTCACCATATTCCATATAGGCCCGATAACACAACATAACTGAATATCATTACTCCAACCTTAACCCATAAGCCTTAGAATCCAATTTCCAGCATCCGAAATTTCTATAAGGTCAGAATCTCGCATCTACACACTGTATAATCTGAACAAGCTATAACCATAACCCAAGATGTAATCACATGATATACCACATAACTCAAATACTCATAGCAATAATTTCTAATCACAGTGGCTGCTCAAAACCACCCAATATCGGTAATAAACCTCACGCCAAACAAAACCTCGTTCTAAAACCTTCGTACACTGCCAATGATGAAAGAAACACGCAGGACTCATAACCATTCATCAGATCAACCAGTCATGGAATTCCCTCTCATTCGACAAGAACTATAGTCAATTCTAAGCCGGCTTTTGATATTATCCTTCCAAACATGCTGTAATCAATTCCAATAGTATCCATTCTAGGTCCAATGATCTCATCTCATCCAACACGATCATTCTAGTGACATGCCACATCAATACAATCTAAAGCCATAACCCGTGCAATCCGTGCACCAATAAGCAACATTCCAAATATACTCAAATCATGGAAAACTGATTCAGACGGGAGAACTGTCCTGCAAGCTCAACAAGTACCACCACAACGCAATGCTAAGAACCTATGACACACCGTAGAACCAAAACGCATGAATCTAACACAAGGGATCATATCTCAACATAACTCCGCTGCAATGCATGACCCCATCCAAACAATATTTCATATGATATACCTCATCCCCCATGCTCAAAATCAATAACCACGCGCAATCCGACATCAAGTACTCAAAGTGCATTACCATAACCATGAAGAAACAGATGACACAGTTGATAACGATAAGGTCGGGAATCCAAACTAGAGTAAGAATTTGAAAAGTAAATGCGAAAGCAATAACAATAAGGAACTGAACAACTAGAACTAAAGGGCAGAAAATAAAGGATATGGGAAAATTCAAGGAAAGAATTCCAATAACTTCCAAGAACGCAAGTTCTATAGACTTGACAAGATCAAAGCAACAATGTCTTGATTTATTGAAGAAAACAAACGCCTTTACTTAAAAGCAAATCAAAATAATAGATTCGAATCTTGACCGCTTTACGAGTAACTTGAGACAACAATGAATAACTAGTATTAATCGCCTTCTAAGAATACCACAAAGGAATCAAAGATATCACAATAGAGAATAATCTTACTACCTTGAACTATGAATTAGTAAAGGTTGAAAGATAAATATCAAAGCACAAGTAACAAAGGTTCAAAAGAACTCTCAAAGTATGATATACTTAATCAATAATGAAGTGTCTCAATAAATGAGATGAACTCCTTATTTATAGGAGTACTAAGGCACAAAAAGTCCTTAAAATTAGGTATGGTGGTTGCTAAGGCATACAAAGTCATTACAATTAGGTAGGGTGATTGCTAAGGAGTAAGAAAAGTCATTACAATTAGGTGATGGGCGGCCAAATCCCTTTGGGGCAGATTTGGACCTTAAAACTACTAGTTTGGGCCATTGATTTGGACTCCAATTGGGCTCCCTTTTGAAACATCCCCTTTTGGATATCTTTTTAAGCTCATTTTGAGCCCCTTTGGTGGACTTCAAGGGCTGATTTGGTGGCCCAATCTTCCTTCTCTTGGATTTCAATTTGGATCACCAAATAATTATAAAACTTGGATAATTCATCTACTTTGGGCTTGAGCTCTTCCTCTACAATTAAAAGCTTCTTTATTTGCCATTGAAGTCCAGCAACCTTAGAGTGCAACTCTTTAGCTTGAGATCTTGTAAATGGCCTTGGAGCTTCCAAAACTCTATCCTTGTCCTTGATGCTATCATTCCCCTCTTCTTGAAAAGAATTCGTCCCCGAATTCGATCCTACATCAAACAAAGACAAGTCAGCAACATTGAATGTAGCACTTACTTGGAACTAACCAGGTAGGTCCAACTTGTAAGCATTGTCTCCAATCCTTTCAAGGACTTGAAATGGGCCATCTCCTCTAGGGTGCAACTTTGACTTCCTTTTGGAGGGAAATCTCTCCTTTCTAAAGTGAACCCAAACTAAATCTCCAGGTTTAAAAATAACTTGTTTTCGACCCTTATTCTTTCTCAAGGCAGTTTGCTCATTTTTCTTCTCAATTGCTAGCCTTGTTTGTTCATGATTTTTTTTCTTCATCTCAGCCTTTGTCCTACCATCAATATTAACAATATTATTAGTAGGTAATGGTAATAAATCAAGGGGAGTGAAGGGATTAAACCATAAACAACCTCAAAAGGAGACATACCTGTAGAAGAATGGATTGTTCTATTGTAAGCAAATTCAATCATAGGTAAGTGAGCCTCCCAAGAAGTTAATTTACCTTTCAAAACAGCCCTCAACATGTTTCCTAAGGTTCTATTAACTACTTCAGTTTGTCCATCAGTTTGTGGGTGACAAGAAGTAGAAAACAACAATTTAGTGCCTAACTTCCCCCAAAATACACGCCAAAAGTGGCTCAAAAACTTAGCATCTCTATCACTAATAATAGTTCTAGGTATACCATGCAATTTGACAATTTCTTTTACAAAAAGATCAGCAACATGTGAAGCATCATTAGTCTTTAAACAAGGAATAAAATGAGCCATTTTGGAGAACCTATCTACCACAACATATATACTATCCTTACCATACCTTGTTCCAGGCAAACCTAACACAAAATCCATAGAAATATCAATCCAAGGTGAAGTAGGAACAGGTAGTGGCGTGTAAAGACCATGTGGTAACACTTTAGATTTAGCTTGTTTACATTCCAAACATTGTGCACACATTCTTTCAACATCTTTTCTCATTCCAGGCTAAAAGAAATTTTCAGCAAGTATGTCTAGCGTCTTTGGGAATCCAAAGTGACCCATAAGCCCTCCACAATGTGCTTCCCTTACAAATACTTCACGTAAAGAGCAATTAGGGATACACAACTTATTTTTCTTAAAGAGAAACCCATCTTGGAGGTTAAACCTCTCAAAAGGACCCAACTTACAATCTGCAAAAATCTTGCCAAAATCAACATCATTAGCATAAAGTCCCTTGATTTGATCAAAACCCATCAATTTAGAAGTCAGGGTAGAAACTAAGACATACCTTCTTGAAAGTGCATCCGAAACAATATTTTCTTTCCCTTGTTTGTAAGAAATTACATAAGAAAAAGTTTCAATGAATTCAACCCACTTAGCATGCCTTCTACTAAGCTTGCCTTGACTCTTCAAGTATTTCAAGGATTAATGGTCAGTTTTAATGACAAACTCTCTTGACCACAAGTAATGTCGCCATGTGGCTAAAACCCTTACCAAAGCATATAGCTCTTTGTCATAAGTGGAATAGTTCAACGTGGCTCCACTCAACTTCTCACTAAAGTAGGCAATAAGTTTAGAATCTTGCATCAAAACAACACCAATTCCTTTGCCAGAAGCATCACATTCAATTTCAAAAGATTTAGAAAAACCAGGCAATTGTAACAATGGAGCAGAACATAACTTTTCTTTCAATAAGTTAAAAGCATCATCTTGTTCTTTTCCCCATGTAAAAATCTTATCGTTTTTAATAACTTCAGTTAAAGGAGAAGCAATGGTGCTAAAGTCTCTCACAAACCTACTATAAAAACTAGCAAGTTCATGAAAACTCCTAACTTCAGTTACATTCTTAGATTTTGGCCATTCTTTTATTGTTTTAACTTTCTCTTCATCAACCTCAACTCCTTTAAAACTAACCACAAAACTCAAGAAAATCACACGATCCACACAAAAAGTACACTTTTTAAGATTAGCAAATAAGAGTTGCTTTCTAAGAATTTTAAAAACTTGTTTTAGGTGTTCTACATGCTCTTCTAAAGTGTTAGAAAAGATCAAGATATCATCGAAGTACACCACAACAAATTTTCCATGAAAATCCTTAACGATATGTTTCATTAATCTCATGAAAGTGCTAGGTGCATTAGTCAAACCAAAAGGCATAACTAACCACTCATAAAGCCCATATTTGATCTTAAAAGCAGTTTTCCATTCATCTCCAGGATTCATTCGAATCTGATGGTAACCACTTTTTAGATCAATTTTAGAAAAGATTTTGGATCCATGTAATTGATCCAACATGTTATCAAGATGAGGAATAGGATGTCGATACTTTACCGTTATCTTGTTGATTGCTCTACAATCCACGCACATCCTCCAAGTTCCATCCTTTTTGGGTATCAATAGGACAGGAACAGAGCAAGGGCTCATGCTCTCTCTCACAAAGCCTTTCTCATGCAGCTCCTCAACTTGCCTTTGAAGCTCTTTTGTCTCTTCTAGATTACTCCTATAAGCAGGCCTATTTGGGATTTGTGATCCAGGGACAAAACCAATTTGATGCTCAATGCCACGTAAAAGTGGCAATCTATTAGGAATATCTCCAGGAAAGACATCTTCAAAATCTTGCAAAAGAGAAGAAATACTACTTGGCAAAGAAGAAGTTAGTAACTCAGAATTAATCAAAGCTTCTTTGTAAGTAAGTAGTATTATGGGCAACCTCCCTTTTCTTGCATTTAGACACTCTTTGGCTTTTTATATAAAAACTCTCTTTTTTATTTTCCTTAGCCTATTTCCTCTCACCAAGATTTTTATTTTTTTCATTCAAGCCCTTTTTTATCTCATCTCAAATTGTTGCCCTCTCTCTCTCTCTTTCTCTCGACCATCTCTCTCTTTTTCTAACTCTTGGCCTTCTTTCTTTTCTTTTTCCTTAAGCTCATTTTTTATCCCTCCCCTTGGTTTTCCCATTGTTTCCCTTAATCTCTTTTGATCTTCAAGCACTCGAGAAGGAGATAAAGGTGCAAGAGTAAATTTCCTGCCATTTAGCTTAAGAGAATATCTATTCTTCCTTCCATCATGAAAAATATTCCTATCATACTGCCAAGGACGACCCAGTAAGATATGACAAGGTTGCATAGGGACTATGTCACAAAAAATATCATCCTCATATCTACCAACATTGAATGAAATCATGCATTGTTTGTTTACCCTTTGTTCACCACTATCATTTAACCATTGAAGTCTATAGGGAGTAGGGTATTTCATGCATGCAAGTCCCAATTTTTTCACAAAGTATGAACTCACCACATTAGCACAACTACCACTATCAATGATCATAGAACAAGTTTTTCCCTTTATCTCACACCTAGTTGGAATATATTCTCCCTTTGTTCTTCACTATTGCTTCCCAAATTGATAGTCATAATTCTCCTAACTACCCCAATCATGCCATCATTAGGTAGTTCTATATCATCATCATTACTCACATCTTCCTCTTCTTCTCCCTCACTTTTTTCACTCTCACATCCTCCATCTTCTCTAAGAATGATGTTTCTTCTACTTGGACATTCATGCATCATATGTCCCCTTCCTTTACATTTATGACACTGAATAGAACTAGAAGGTGTAAAAGGTTTAGGGTTAAAGGTTTTACCTCCCTCTTTGTTCTCAAACTTACCTTTATCATTGTCTTTTTTGAGGTCTAGAAGAACTCTTCATCTCTTGATTCGACCATGGCTTCTTGGAGACGGTGTTTGACCGACCTTCCCATGAGCTAGTTTGCTTTCTTTTATTTTGATTTTCTACCTTTACAGACAAATCAACTAACTCATCTATTGTTACATATTGTTGTAATTCTACTACATCAACTATTTTCTTATTTAAACCATTTAAAAACCTAGCCATTATAGCCTATTCTTCCTCCATACAATTAGCTTGGATCATATTCATATCCATAGCCTTAAAGTACTCATCCACAGACATGGACCCTTGCTTCAATGTTTGAAGGTGTTGTTGTAGCTCTCTTTAAAAGTGTGATGGTATGAATCTCTTTCTCATCACCCTCTTCATCTCAGCCCAAGTAGCAATTGGTGTTTGTCCTTCTTGCAATCTGTCCTTAGTAAGCTTTTTCCACCAAATAGTAGCATAGTCAGAAAACTCAACAATTGCAAGTTTAACCTTCTTACCCTCAGAGTAGTTGTGACAGTCAAATATGGCTTCAACCTTTCTCTCCCAATCAAGGTACAAGTCTGGATCCCTTGTTCCCTTGAAAGATGACATATTTATCTTTATACTACTTATATTATCATCTTCTACTCTACCTCTTTGTCCCCTCCTATCTCCTCCCACCCTATCAAAATCAATATCATTAAAATCATCTATAGGGTTTTTTTGATTTAAAATGGGAGCAAGGGATACATTTCTCTTAGCTTGGGGCCTAACATTATTTTCCCTTCTAAGTTCAACTATTGTATCATTTTGCTCAGCAATTGTGTCCCTCATCTCTTGGAGTTGCAAATTCCACCTTTCGAATTGTTGATACATAGCTTGTAAGGTAAAATCATTTCTTGCTTTGATTTCGGCTTCTTGAAGAACTCTTCGTTCATCATCACTACATGTATGTGACATCTTAAATAATTAAACTGTATCACACAAATTGAATTTTTTTCTCAATTGTTCTCACACACACTTTGCCCTTTTTTTTTCTCTCGAAATAACCTTTGAACAAAATACTTTGTAGATTTATAGTTAAACACAACCCGTATAAAGTTCTTAGTAGTAAACTATAGATTTTTGGGGAACAAATGAAAGAAGAACCAAATCCTAGAACTATTAGACTCGGTTGAAACAAGACACGAACAAAAAGAAAATGATTATATATTTAGATTAGAAAGAGTAAGAAAAATTAAATTTTTGTCTTATCTTTGAAATCTAGGATCTCCTCTTCTTGTTTCCTTTGATAGTTTTTGGAAACAAATTAGATACAAAAGAAAGTTCTTGGAGAGCAAGCAATTTTTTTTAAAAAAATTGATTTTCGTTTTTTTTTGTTTTTCTTTTTAACTTTTTTTTTTGCTCTTAGTATTCAAGAAATCCCCACAATTATCAAGAACGAAACCTTGATAGAACCGCTCTGATACCACTTGATAACGATAAGGTCGGGATTCCAAACTAGAGTAAGAATTTGAAAAGTAAATGCGGAAGCAATAACAATAAAGAACTGAACAACTAGAACTAAAGGGCAGAAAATAAAGGATATGGGAAAATTCAAGGAAAGAATTTCAAGAACGCAAGTTCTATAGACTTGACAAGATCAAAGCAACAACGTCTTGATTTATTGAAGAAAACAAATGCCTTTACTTAAAAGCAAATCAAAACAATAGATTCGAATTTTGACCGCTTTACGAGTAACTTGAGACAACAATGAATAACTAGTATTAATCGCCTTCTAAGAATACCACAAAGGAATCAAAGATATCACAATAGAGAAGTAATCTTACTACCTTGAACTATGAATTAGTAAAGGTTGAAGGATAAATCTCAAAGCACAAGTAACAAAGGTTCAAAAGAACTCTCAAAGTATGATATACTTAATCAATAATGAAGTGTCTCAATGAATGAGAAGAACTCCTTATTTATAGGAGTACTAAGGCACAAAAAGTCCTTAAAATTAGGTAGGGTGGTTGCTAAGGCATAAAAAGTCATTACAATTAGGTAGGGTGGTTCTAAGGAGTAAGAAAAGTCATTACAATTAGGCGGAGGGGGGGCAAATCCCTTTGGGGCAGATTTGGACCTTAAAACTACTAGTTTGGGCCATTGATTTGGACTCCAATTGGGCTCCCTTTTCAAACACCCCCTTTGACCTCTTTTTAAGCTCATTTTGAGCCCCTTTGGTGGACTTCAAGGGCTGATTTGGTGGCCCAATCTTCCTCATCTTGGACTTCAATTTGGATAACCAAATAATTATAAAACTCGGATAATTCATCTACTTTGGGCTTGAGCTCTTCCTCTACAATTAAAAGCTTCTTTATTTGCCATTGAAGTCCAGCAACCTTAGAGTGCAACTCTTTAGCTTGAGATCTTGTAAATGGCCTTGGAGCTTCTAAAACTCTATCCTTGTCCTTGATGCTATCAACAATGCCACACAAAACCCGAAAGAACATAACCCATACGCCATCGACCATGCAATACCCAATTACTCAACTCGCTCAACTTCCTCTATAAAGCCCAAATAGAACCGCACTAGGTGTGCTTATAACCAACAAATTACAATTCCTCGTAGCATAGAAGAGTAACTCACAAATCATTTCAGAACACGAATAAGCTCAACAACAACTGAATGGAACATCCCTCAATAATAGCGGTATGGAACCAACCAATCCGGCTCGATGTAGAATACACATCCTAATTGGGCCTCATAATGGACCCCCAAATCGACTCTTGTCACCCACAAATAGCTAAATAACCCTCCGAAAGTCTACAGTGACTGAATCATAACACATACTATCATCTGGATAGCTTCGGCCACAACCTCAGAGTCCACAACCATGAAACAATTTGCTCCTAAGAACTCTCATCCTCCAAATCCATAAAACACACGAATCACCATATCGGATTCCATCTCCACCGCCTGAATGTCTAACACATCTCTCATACATGATCATCCCACGAGGAATACTTCTAAAATTCTTCCGTGCGCCACCTAGCAAAATTTGAATATCAGCAGTCGATCAACCATGAGAGTGTCGCAGTACCCGTGAAATATCCATAAATCAAACACACATTGTCCCTTCTGAAATGTATACTCTTATAAAGCCATACCGATTAGTAATATCAGTTACCTAGTCATCTGAAACCGTCCATGCTGCCTACGAATCTATGTCATTCCCTTCCAAATTGACATGTGACCTTGCACATGCAAATCTCAATCCCACACAACACCGCATCTACCATGCCATCATGTGAAGAGTACAAGAATCTCATAATCAACTCTGAGTCCCAAGCAGAATACATACCAGATCAGTCAGAAACCTTCTATTTGATCTCATCCCGGAGAAAATCCCAATACATAACATATTCCTCACACCGGTAGGAAATATACTTCTCGAACCGTGGTAAAAACTATTGAGAACTCTTTGAAACTCATTTGCACATAACCAAGATATCAGAACAGAATCTCTCTAACTCATCCCAGTCACGCAGGTCGCCAAAACCCAAGAGCATTGCCACGAAACACCTGTAGAGACTAGTCGCATCATAGGTACCTAAAGAACCGATTATATCCATTACTATGCTGATCCAACCTACTACCACGCTGTCCTATTTCTCCAAGTCCCTTTCAAATTGCCTTCAAATTGATACTTCTCCTTGCTGGAACACCACGATCCTTAACCAAAATTCACCACAGAAGAGACCCTAGTATAAAACCACAACACCCTAAGGCCCATAAGCCGATGACTTCCCTCTTAAGCACCCCAAAGTACCACAACCGCGACACCCACTCTAAGAAGATCTTATGTGAACCTAAAATTGTTTCCTTCACCTTCTTGATGCTGAAGTGCATAATCCACAACGGTATAAAAATGCCACAAGTCTCGACACCATCCAATGTAACTCTTAGTTTCTACCTATATACAAATCTTGAAAATTCCAAATCGCTATATACAAATCTTGAATCCATCAGAACCATTCTCGAAGTCATCCACTCTACTCAAATCTTAATTAAACGGACCGAATGACCCGTGCCCCATTATCACACCAACACTCAAGGGAGTAACCCACACTCCTAAGCAACTGAGCAGATTCCTACTCCATGTACACTACACCCTTCACGAATAACCACTCAATTATTTTATGATTCCCATATACCCATAGAGTGTAATACAACCTGTATCCCGAATTTCCTTTACCTGAGTCATCCTCGATCTCGACCCTATGCAAGTCATAACTGATTAGCCAGTATACCCCGAACTGAAACCAATACAACACATAACCGTGCAATCAACTCGTCGATAGCAGACTCCCCCACTTGGCTCAAAGCCATGGAATAAAACATCTGATTACTTACATGATACACATACTCTATTATTGCCAGAATCCCGCACTGAAATTCAACTAAATCCTTTGTAAGCTCATGTAACACAAACCATATAATACCTCAAATCATCTACAAATCTCGCATTCATCCTCGTGCTAGTCAGGTCAACTGTTACAACCAATCCAAAAAGTATAACCCTCTTGGTAGAAAAGAAAGCCTCCACACAACATTATAAAATCACACATCTATAGATTACCTCGCAGGTTATAACCCACCTACTTAGCTCCAAACTGACATCTCTCTATAACCTTTCACAGCCACAACTACTAAGCAATCACTTAATCTCCCTGAGTATGATCTCAACAATAAGACATGAGAACCTATTTCGTTCCAGCATTAAGCAACAAAAAGGATCCTTCAATACACTCATACTCGAGACTGTACGTCACATCAAAACAAAAATCAAGCACTCAATGGCCTCTCCTTTACATTTCAAGAAAACACTTCTCGTCGTATTCAAATCATCTTAACACATCCCGCAGTCACATCATACTCATCACAAAGCCATTCCACCGCTCATCGAGCCACAAATTCCACTCGTAGGGATATTACCGGACATATGAATCCAAATGTAAAAGTTACAACTGAAGCTACCGAGCTTAAGCTGCGGTCTAACCATGACCTCAAGTCCTCCAGACTAGTCCATCACCAAAACACAGATACACATCTCGAATCTCGTTCATAGAATCACAAGCCGGCGATGCAAGCCGATACCGAGCGCTCACATACGCATACGAATGCGTGGAAGGAATTCAAAGAGTTACGCTTCAAACTAAATCAATGTCGCACCATAAGGAATGAAAGATGAGAAGTATATCCTAAATGTCTTGTAGCCTCTCGAAGATAGGTATGGACGTCATCATACTGATCCGCAAGACTCTACTAGACATTTGTTCATGACTTGTAGAACCTATGAACCTAGAGCTCTGATACCACCTTGTCATGGCCACAAATCCACTAGTCGTGATGGCACCTAACTCAACCCGTTAGATAAGCCAATTAACCACTAACCAATTCCAATAACAATTAATAAAGCGATTAAGTAAAGAAATACCTGAATCTTATATATTCCCCAAGGACTGGTAGTACAAATCATGAGCTTCTAAGAATAGAGTTTACAAAGCTGAAATGAAATAAATACATTGTCCTGCAGTGATTACATTTCCTTGGTTACGATTATTTCAAATTATTGTTAATTATTATTACTAATTCTTATGAGTAATATTTCTAATATATTCTTAACAACGACGACAGCTCATTCCAAGTAAAAAGGGTCTGTTGTATAGGTTGTTACTATTCATGTTACTTTATCAAGTGTATATCAGTTCAAAATTATATTAAAATAAAATTTGATTTTAAAAAACTCACACTAGAAGTTGTATATGGCTACTATATGCTTCATAGTTCTAATGTACTTCATATACATATTTGATTTTAGAGAAAAGATTGAGGAAATTGTTGTTAACTTCGAGTTGAAAGTTTTAAATATTTTCACTCTTTTATTAGAGTTTCGCCATTTTTCTCAAAAGAAGGCAAGTACATTTTCTTTTGAATATGCTCATTGCATATTAAATAAAGGAAATAGTAAACATGACTTTCTACGCAATAACGTAGACCCAGTAACTTTTCAGCCCATATGCCAACACTCGCACAAACTATTTTTCTCAATCATGTGAATCCCAGGGATTCAAGGGAGATGGTGGAAATTTCAGGAAAGGGTTAAAAAGTTTTGCTAGATGTTTAACAATTAATTCCAGGATTTCAAAGGATTTTGAAAATACATGGGCGATCACACAACATGCAAATGAGACTATAAATAAGAGCAAAGTCATCAACACAAACAAGTAATGCCACCATGTCAAATTTTAATCACCATAGCACTAAGCGACTATCTTGACCACATATTCTATCACACTACGACATGTTTTATATTGAACCATTTAGACAGTGACACACACAGCCATTGAAGTATCTAATTCACGATCTGGCTATATCCTCATGCAGCACCCTATAAAATAAAGACTAAAAGACTATGCTACTAACTCATCACTGCTGCCCCTCGCCTGACTCATGCTTTGGAGCTTCCTTGATATCATCCTCAGCATCCTCCTGGAATCAGAATATTTAACAACAAAAACCATTCAATATCAGTAATTCAATAGTTAAAGTATGCGAATAATATTCCAGATTTTAGCAATCAAGCACAAGCTGATCCATTTTTCCGGACGTACACAGGTTAAGCAAATCTTTTGTTAGTGCGGGTGGGACTCTGTGTGTATGTTCGTGAGAAAGAGAGAGACACACAGATAAATAAATAGATAGATGTATATATATATATATAGAGAGAGAGAGAGAGAGAGAGAGACCGCATTATCTGAAGTCCAAAGTGTAAGATTGTCTCTGAGAAGTTGCATGATCAATGTACTGTCCTTGTAAGATTCCTCGCCCAGCGTATCCAACTCTGAGATAGCTTCATCAAAGGCCTGCACAATTAACATCATTGTTTATAAATATCTCCACATAATAAGGTGTTAATAAAGAAGCCGAGGTACACTTAAAATCACGTGGTAAGAATGCCTCAAAAGACCTATTATCCTTCAAAATCCACACAAACTTGGTGAAAAATTGAACCACTAGAAAAAACAAATCCATATCAACGACACCAACAAGTTGTAAATTAAGATTTTGTTGTGGTGGTACAATCACATTAGGTCTTGTTTTATTAGGAGATCTTTTAGTTTGATAAGAGATTTATATGTCAGTACAAAAGTAGAGAACCACCAGTGCTACAGAACATGTAATTGGTCCCCCCCCCCCAAAAAAAAACCTTTTTTTATAAAGGAGAACCCTCTAATTGGTCTTATAAAATAAATTATTGAGCATTGATGAAACAGAGTCCAAAAGAAGCAGAATGATATTGAGGGTTAATATAGCCAGTCCCAAGTAGTTTGATGCACTGTAGAAGTGGTTGTTATTGTTATATAAATACTGTCTACAGTTTACAAAGTTAAATAAGGAGCAGTCTGAAATATTCGGCCACACCATAATTGATTGGATAATTTTTTTACCCGTCTCAAAAGGTAGATAATTATATCCTCAGGGTGAGACTGTAATTCTCATCCCACCACTATAATTGTAAGAAGATGATGCTTCCTAGTCTTCTAGATTATCATGAAACTTAATTGTGACTTGACTTTGAGTACAAGAGCAATATGATTTGATACTAGGGTCCTACAAGTCAAGCTGCCAACCAAATGGTCATGTTCATGCATAAACAAAAAGCTATTCAGGCTGCATTGGATATTGATTTAGAATTCCAATGTAACACCTACCTCTAAGCTAATTAAATGAAAGCACTCTCTTTCTACAGACTAGTCCATGCTATTTTTTTGGTTTCGTCAACCGTCGAGTACTAGAAATTCATTGTCACCACCATATAGGGAGACAAAGAAAGCTAATTCTAATGGAAGCCCGACAATATAAGACATAATCTAGAGAGACGCCAGATGAAGTATCACCCTGAGTTCAGAAGTTCTAAAAAAAGATGACTACAACTGACAACACCTTACTAGAATTGCTGCTAGGTCATCATATACAAGGACAGAATCCAGATAAGCTTTAGTTTAAAATTTTCGCGTATGAAACTGCCACAACCCAGGCCAAGACCCTGAAGTGAACAGGACAATGCAGGAAAGAATGCAAAGGAAATAAGCCCTTCTTCCGGTTCGAACGAAGAGAACTATTACAAATTTAGGCAAGACAGAGCACTTTACTCCAACCTTCGGTCACGAAAAGGCCTCTATGGCTGATAACTGTTTCAGTAAACTACTACTACAACAACAACAACAACAACAACAACCCAGTATAATCCCACTAGTGGGGTCTGGGGAGGGTAATGTGTACACAAACGTTACCCCTGCCCTAGGGTAGATGTTGTTTCTGATAGACCCTCAGCTCCCTCCCTCCAAGAACTACCCACCTTGCTCTTGGGGTGACTCGAACTCACAACCTCTTGGTTGGAAGTGGAGGGTGCTTGCAACTAGAGCAACCCTCTTGTCCAACTGTTTCAGTAAACTAACCAGAGTATATGGCAGGCATAAATCAAATCATTCCAACACATCAACGATGATTCCTATCATTCAAACATCACATACCAAGCTTCGTAGTCATTATGAGGCCCTCTAGAGCAGCCCTCTTGTCCAACTGTTTCAGTAAACTAACCAGAGTATATGGCAGGCATAAATCAAATCACCCGCTTACCACTAGACCAACCCTCTTGTCCAACTGTTTCAGTAAACTAACCAGAGTATATGGCAGGCATAAATCAAATCATTCCAACACATCAACGATGATTCCTATCATTCAAACATCACATGCCAAGCTTCGTAGTCATTATGATGCTCCTAATGATAAAGTTAATTCCTATTCAAAAGGTAAATGCAAGCTTAATTAGTATGGTAAAAATATCTAGCTTTTTCATGGACACGCATAACAAATCAACTATAAGAACTAAGAAAAAAATCCATGTAAGCTTATGAGAGAGAGGGGTGTGTGTGTGTGTGTGTGAGAGAGAGAGAGAGAGAGGGAGAGAGAATAATTCAAGTCAGAGAATCAATAAAAGCAAAGAGATTACCTGTTTCGCAAGGTTACAAGCACGATCAGGTGAATTAAGAATCTCATAATAGAACACAGAAAAGTTAAGGGCAAGTCCCAGCCTGATTGGGTGAGTAGGAGCCAGCTCAGTCAAAGCAATATCCTACGATAGACGACACTCAAATATCAAATTCTGTTAAATTACAAGAGAAACTGACAGTGCTCACAATAGATCACCTACCTGAGCAGACTTGTATGCCAATAAGGTGTTCTCAGCAGCTTCTTTCCTCTCTGAACCTGTTTTAAACTCAGCCAGGTACCTGTGATAATCACCTTTCATCTTCAAGTAAAAAACTTTGGACTCAGCTGTGGAGGCTGATGGTATTAAATGGGACTCAAGGAGACCCAAAATCCCATCACAGATCTTGCTGAGTTCAGCCTCAATTTTGGCTCTGTATTCTTTAATAGTTTTGACATGATCTTCATTTCCACGACTCTCCTCTTTCTGCTCAATTGAAGAGATTATCCTCCACGAGGCCCTTCTTGCGCCAATCACATTTTTGTATGCCACAGAAAGAAGATTCCTTTCCTCAACAGTCAGCTCCTCGACATCACCTGTCTTTGCAACCTTCTCCATAAACTCAATCATTTCCTCATATCGCTCGGCCTGCTCAGCTAGCTTGGCCATGTACACATTTTCTTCACGCGATGACTCAGCCATATTTGTTGTTTGTGAAAAAACCTGATTCAACACAAATCCAAGTAAATGAACACCACATGCTGGATGTCAGAAAGCATGGCTTCACACACAGCTAAACTGTAACTTTTATATCTACTTATTGCCATTTTTCAAGTGAACAGCAAAAAAACCCTTGAAATATTGGCATTGAGGCTCAACACCCCATGAACTATTTTTGGGATAGTTAATTTCCTTTGACCTTTGCTCAAGTTTCCAAAATTTATAAGGTGCAACTAGAAAGAAACTCATTTTCTCTGAATGGCTAACCGGTTTGCTATATTCGGAACATAGGCAGGTTTTTGCCTCTTAACTATAGTTAAAGAGCTGGTCAAATTAATTAAATCTAAACCTTTGAAGACTAAAGTGGACATGTGTTCTTCATTTAAAGCTACGCTGGAAGAAACAGGACAGTAACAAATGTTGCAAGAGGCACCTCAGAGGGAGCGTGAAGTGTACTGTTGGATACCAAAAGAAACTTCGTCAAGAGAAGCAACTCCCTAGTAACTAGTTTAAGGAACCTTTTGTGCAAAAGTTGTATTAACTGGAACTCATTGCTTTTAAACAAATCACAGAGATCTCCACAAAAAAATAAAGATAAATCACAGAGATAAAAAAATAAACAAACAATACAAACAAACCTAATTTACATTTTTCCCTGGAGACAAAAATCATTAATTCGGTATTTGTATTTTGAAAATACGGCAAGTGAAATCATTATTTCAATTTTCACAAGCTTTTTCCAAGTAAAGTTCATGCCCAAACTAATTTCAACGTTCACAACATTTTCAACAACTTCTATTTCGTTTGTCTTTGTCGTGTTTTCCTTTTCTTTTATTGATATAGTACTTCAAATAAATGGTCAGTCATGAAATCGAGGAGTTCAAAATGGAACCGGTTCTGTTTCTCAAATTTCCTTGCTTACTATATGAAATGTGTAATACCTTAAAAATCGGAGTAAAACATAGAAAGACCAACAATAACAATAAGCAGTAGTCGTGGTACGCCTCAAATAATTTCAGATTCGAAGTAATCAGGTGGTCAAAGTTTTCAGATCTGTAGTTAAGAGACTGATATGAAGAACGGAAAATCTAAACAAAACGACAGATCTAGTTATGGGGAAAACCCTAATTATAACATCATCATCAATAGCATAATCGATTTGTGAAGGGAGCGAAAATAGATTCGATAAAGTACCTAGGGTTATGCAGCGGGTGGTTACTGATTCTCGCTCCTTTTGTGCGCAGACGGAAGAAGAAAGCAGACAAGAGTAAGCGAATGGAGTTAAATAATAGTAGGTGACTTAAAGACCTAGTAAAATAAAGTTAAATACTAATCCTTCCGTTCCAACCTGTTTGACTAGGCACGTAGTTTTAAAAAAAATGAATATTTTTAAAATTTGTGATCCTAAATAATTCAAAAAGAAACTCAGAGTATTTGTGTGGTTATAAAAGCTTCTCATTAAGGGTAGAATTATAAGTTTAAGCAAAATTGTTTCTAAATGTAGAAATGAGTCATTCTTTTTGGAACGGACCAAAAAGAAAATAGGTTCACATAAACTGAAACGGAGTTAGTACTAATATATGTTACTACTATTTATTTTTTAATTGATTCCACACAAAAAAACTCACTCGTTGTATCGGGTTTGCATAGTGCGAATTACATCTCATATATGATTTTTGAGCTATTGCATAGTAAGCAAGCTACCCAACACGTACCCAAAGCTAAGGAATGCGGTTTCCTTGGGAATTTTCCAAAAATATGCTCATGTAATCTTGAAAACATCATCACATGTCTAAAATTGCAAAATTTAAGGGTAATTTTGGTATATATTCAAAAAAATTATTTCTCTTTAAAATTATAAGTCTAGTCTGATAGACAAACACTATCATAAAACGAAACACATACTAGTAATGTAGTAGATAGTTATTATAATTAATAAGAATAGTTTAAATATTTTATTTACTAATAAAACTATTTACACATACACATCTCAAAAATTAAATAATATAGGTGTTATGGTAGCAATGTATAATATTTATTGGAACTAAGATATATACACAATAAATATGTACATACAAATGGACATAACAATAACAACATACCCAGTATTATCCCACACCGTGGGGTATGAGGAGGATAATGTGTATGCAGACCTTACCCCTACATTGTGAGGATAGAGAGGTTGTTTCTAATAGACCCTTGGCTCAGGAAAGCACGAGCACCACATTAATGAAAAATATATACAAGAAGTGACAATACCCAAAAGCCATATAAAAGCATAATAAAAACAACAAGTTAGTAAGGTGATCAAGAATGAAAGAAAATAATGGTTAGTCATAAAAACATATTACCAACAAAAAGCGAGACTGCGTGCTAATATTACCGCTATGAACACTCTAGACTACCTACTCTACTACCCTAATCCTCGACCTTCATACCTTCCTATCAAGGGTCATGTCCTCGGTCAACTCAAGTTGCGCCATGTGTTGTCTAATCACCTCTCCTCACATCTTATTTGGCCTACTTCTACCTCTTTGTAGGCCCTCTAGTGTCAACCTCCCATCTCCTCACCGGGGTGTCTCTGCTCCTCCTCTTCATATGACCAAACCACCTAAGTCGCGCTTCCCGCATCTTGTCCTCAATATGGACCACACCCACCTTGTCACGAATAACCTCATTTTTGATCCTATCTAACCTAGTGTGCCCGCACATCCATCTCAACATCCTCATCTCTGCTACCTTCATCTTCTGGACATGAGCGATCTTGACTGGACAACACTCAACCCCATACAACATCGTTAGCCTGAACACCATTTTGTAAAACTTACCTTTAAGTTTCGGTGGCACTTTCTTATCACACAAAATACCGGAAGCGAGTCTTCATTTTATCCATCCCACCCCAATACGATGTGTGACATCTTCATCAATCTCCCCACCCCCTGAATAATAGACCCAAGGTAGTTAAAACTTCTTCTCCTAGGGATGACCAGTGAGTCCAACCTCACCTCCCCTTCCCCTCATTGAGTCTCGCTACTGAACTTACACTCCAAGTATTCTATCTTGGTCCTGCTCAACTTGAAACCTTTAGACTCCAGGATCTGCCTTTACACAAATAATTGCGCGTTCACACCGTTTTGCGTCTCGTCAATTAATACAATATCATCTTCAAATAGCATGCATCACGTCACCTCTCCTTGGATGTGGTGCGTCAGTACGTCCATCGCCAGAGCAAACAAAAAAAGACTGAGCGTCGACCTCTGATACAACCCCATCATAATCGAAAAATGGTCTGAGTCCCCACCATTGTCCTCACTCAGGTCTTTGATCCATCATACATGTCCTTAATCAACCTAACGTAAGCAACATGTACACATCTAGCATCCAAACATCTCCACAAAACCTCTCTCGCAACTTTATCGTATGCCTTTTCTAAGTCGATTAACACCATATGTAAATTCTTCTTTCTCTCCCTATAGTGCTCCATCTATCTCCTAACAAGGTGTATGTCTTATATAGTCGAACGCCCCGGCATAAACCCCGAACTGGTTCTCGAAAATAGACACACACATCCTCACCCTTAGCTTTACCACTCTCTCCCATACTTTCATAGTATGACTAAGTAGTTTGATACCCCGATAGTTATTGCAATTTTGGATGTCACCCTTGTTCTTGTATACAGCAACCATCGTGCTCCACCTTCACTATTCGGGCATCTTCTTCGTTCTAAAAATGACATTAAATAACCTAGTGAGCCACTCCAAGCCTGTCTTGCCCGCACTCTTCCAAAACTCTACCGGAATTTCAACCGGACCGGTCGCTTTGTCCCTTCTCATCTTATGCATAGTCTCCTCAACTTCATCAACTCTAATCCGCCTACAATACCCAAAGTCAAAAAGACCCAGAGAGTTCCAAATCACTCGATACATTTCTCATGTCCCTCTCCTCGTTCAAGAGACTATGGAAGCAGGTCTGCCATCTCCGACGAATAATCCCCTCATCCAACAAAACTCTACCTTCTTCGTCTTTGATGCACTTTAGGTCCAAGTCACGCAGGTTCCTTTCTCGCGCCTTGGCTAACCCGAACAACCTCTTATCCCCACCTCGGCCCTTGAGTTCCTCATACAAACGACTAAAAGTTACAGTCTTGGCCGCCGTAACTGCTAGCTTTGCCTCTTTCTTAGACAACTTATAATGCTCCATATTCTCTCCCTTCTCCTCCTCGTCTACACTTTCCACTAGCTTTAGATACGTTGCTTTCTTGGTTCACTTTTCCTTGCAACTCCCCATTCCACCACCAGTCTCCCTTGTGACCACCAGAGTAACACTTTTAGACCCTTAATACCTCTCTCAAGGCTTCCCTAATGCATTACGCAGTCGTGATCCACATAGAGATTGTGTCTCCTCTACTCCTCCAAGCCCTCATAGTCAATAGCTTGACCCCCAACTCTTGCGCTTTAGCTTTCGTCAAGGCTCCCCACTTGATCATATGATGGCTATACATCGCCCTCCTCCTCAAGGTCCATGACTAAGAGTCTATGAAGGGTCGAGAGGTTCTCACTTAGGATGACCTTGCAATCCGTGCAAAGACTTCTATCGGACTTCCTGCAGAGTAAATAATCAATTTGAGTCTCGGCCACCGAACTCTGAAAAGTGACAAAGTGCTCCCTCTTTTTTGGGAAACTCGAGTTTTCTATCACCAAATCAAATGCTCTAGCAAAGTCCAGCATAGTTGTTCCTCGTTCGTTTCTATCTCCAAAACCAAAGCTACTATGCACATCATCATACCCCTCAGACGTCGCTCCAATGTGGCCGTTGATATCTCCTCCTATGAAAAGTTTCTCGGTATGCGGGATACCATACACCATCTTATCCAAATCCTCCCAGAAACACCTCTTGACTTCCTCATTCAAGGCTGCTTGGGGTGCGTACACACTGATCATGTTCAAAGTAAAACATCCAACAACTAGCTTACTAGTCATCAGCCTGTCATTCACCCTCCTAACCTCCACCATTAGTTTACAAATGTCATTATCAACTAAGATACCTACCCCATTTCTGCCCCCACCCTCCCATAATACCATAGTTTGAACCTGTCCACACCTCGCACCTTATATCCTACCTACCTAGTCTCTTGTACACTATGGAAGTAGGTCCGCCATGTCCGACAGATAATCCCCTCATCCAAAAAAACTCTACCTTCTTAGTCCTTGATGCACTTTACTTGGTCCAAGTCACGCGCCTTCCTTTATCGCGCCTTGGCTAATCCGAACAACCTCTTATCCCCACCTCGGCCCTCGAGTTCCTCATACAAATGACTAAAAGCTGCAATCTTGGTCGTCGTAACTGCTAGTTTTGCCTCTTTCTTATACAACTTATAATGCTCCATATTCACCCTCTTCTCCTCCTTGTCTACACTTTCCAATAGCTTCAGATACACTGCTTTCTTGGTTTTCACTTTTCCTTGCACCTCCCCGTTCCACCACCAGTATCCCTTGTGACCACCAGAGTAACCCTTTGAGACCCCTAATACCTCTATCGCGACTTCCCTACTACACTATGCAGTCGTGGTCCACATAGAGCTTGTGTCCCCTCTACTCCTCCAAGCCCCCATAGTCAATATCTTGACCCCCAACTCTTGCGCTCTAGCTTTCGTCAAGGCTCCCACTTGATCATATGTTGGCTATACATCGCCCTCTTCCTCTTCCTCGAGATCTCAAGGTCCATGACTAGGAGTCTATGAAGGGTCGAGAGGTTCTCACTCAGGATGACCTTGGAATCCGTGCAAAAGACCTCTATCGGACTTCCTGCATAGTAAATAATCAATCTGAGTCTCAGCCACTGAACTCCGAAAGGTGACCAAGTGCTCCATCTTCTTTGGGAAACTCGAGTTTGCTATCACCAAATCAAATGCTCTAGCAAAGTCTAGCAGAGACGTTCCTCATATGTTTCTTATCTCCAAAACCAAAGCTACCATGCACATCATCATACACCTCAGACGTCGCTCCAATGTGGCCGTTGAAATCTCCTCATATGAAAAGCTTCTCGGTATGCGGGATACCACACACCATCTTATCCAAATCCTCCCAGATACGTCATTTGACTTCCTCATCCAAGCCTGCTTAGGGTGCGTACGCACACTGATATATTTAGAGTAAAACCTCCAACAACTAGCTTACTAGTCATCAGCCTATCATTCACCCTCCTACAAATGACTAAAAGTTGCAGTCTTGGCCGCCGTAACTGCTAGCTTTGCCTCTTTCTTAGACAACTTATAATGCTCCCTATTCTCCCTCTTCTCCTCCTCGTCTACACTTTCTACTAGCTTCAGATACGCTGCTTTTTTGGTTTTCACTTTTCCTTGCACCTCCCCATTCCACCACCAGTCTTCCTTGTGACCACCAGAGTAACCCTTTGAGACCCCTAATACCTCTCTCGTGGATTCCCTAATGCACTACGCAGTCGTGGTCCACATAGAACTTGTGTCCCCTCTACTCCTCCAAGCCCTCATAGTCAATATCTTGACCCCCAACTCTTGCGCTTTAGCTTCCATCAAGGCTCCAAGCTTGATCCTATATTGGCTATACATCGCCCTCCTCCTCATCTCCCTCATGATCTAAAGGTCCATAACTAGGAATGAAGGGTCGAGAGGTTCCTACTCAAGATGACCTTGCAATCCGTGCAAAGACCTCTATCAGACTTCCCGTAAAGTAAATAATCAATCTGAGTCTTGGCCACCTAACTCCGAAAGGTGACAAAGTGCTCCCTCTTCTTTGAAAAACTCGAGTTTGCTATCACCAAATCAAATGCTCTAGCAAAGTCCAGCAGAGACGTGCTTCCTCCGTTTCTATCTCCAAAACCAAAGCCACCATGCACATCATCATACCCCTCAGACGTCGCTCCAATGTGGCCGTTGAAATCTCCTCCTATGAAAAGCTTCTCGGTATGCGGGATACCACACACCATATTATCCAAATCCTCCCAGAAACGCCTATTGACTTCCTCATCCAAGACTGCTTGGGGTGCGTACGCATTGATCATGTTCAAAGTAAAACCTCCAATAACTAGTTTACTAGTCATCAACGTGTCATTCACCCTCCTAACCTCCACCACTGGTTTACAAAGGTCATTATCAACCAAGATACCTACCCCGTTCCTGCCCCCACCTTCCAGAATACCATAGTTTGAACTTGTCCACATCTCACGCCTTATCTCCTACCCACCTAGTCTCTTGTACACAAGCTATATTAGTCTTCCTTTCCTCGAGAATTTTTGCTAACTCTACAGTTTTTCCAGTGAAAGTTCCTATGTTCCAAGACCCCACTCTTAGCCTAGTAGCTCCCTTAGCCCTCTTACCCCCTCCCCCCCCCCCCGCACTGACACCCTCGAGGACAAGACCTTACCCTACCATCGTTTACCAAAGCCACTATAATCTAGGAGTCACTACGCAAGTACTATCCCGAAAACAAGCGAGAAAAATAAAATAAATTACCGAAATATAATCTACCACTAAAGGTCACAAAACATGTGAAGAAAAAGAATAAAGAAACTAACGGGAACTATAATCTACAACTAAAGGTAAGAAAAATAGGTGAAGAAATAAAATAAAAGAACTAAAGGAAATTATAATCTACAACTAAAGAACAGAAAAATAGGTGAATGAATACAATAAAAGAGCTAAAGGGGACTATAATCTACAACTAAAGGTCAAAAAGAAAATGTGCAAAACTAGAGCAAAACTACGAGGGGATATATGAAATAAAGATGTAAACAAGTAGATAACAATATAAACAAGTAGGCAAAGCTATCACTAATACAATTAATTTGATAATGTTAAGACAAATACTAACTAAAGATTCAAGAACAAGATAGGCAAGCAAGGAGATACAATTCCGCTAAAATATCAAACTATTAAAATATCAAAACAAGAGAGGAACAATAGAACCTGGATTGCAACTCTTGAAGTTAATGGAAATCTGGCCGGCGGTGATGATGCAAGTAGTACAGGCAACCTTCTCATATTTGGATTGCAACCCTTGGAGTTATTTTGCATTTTATGTAAATAATAGTTTAAAGAAAAAGAGGAGTACCAAAATTAGTTATAAACTATAAACCTCTTAATAAAGCATTATAATAAATTAGATATCTCATTCTTAATAACAAAAAATTATTAAAAAGAAAATACAAGGCAAACATTTATAGCAAAATTCAAATGAAATCATGATTCGGGGAAAATATAAAATGCTACATCATTTAGGGATGTTCATAAAAATCGAACCAAACCAAAAATCAAACCAAATAGACCAAAAAAATGACATTGTTTTGGTTGGTTTGGTTTTAGTTTTGGTTTTGAATTTTAAAAACCAATCAAATCTGGTTTGGTTTTAATCAAAAAATAATCGAAAAAACTGAACCAAGCCGACTATAAAAATAACTATTTAAAATTTGTTATTACACCTATATATAAACATATATGTATATTTTTATGCAAAGTTTCTAAATTCTTATAGTACATGTTAATCGTTTGCACTTTTAGTCTAGTTATTTTCTATTATAATAATCTACTTCTTTTGCTTTACATTTCTGTTTGATTGATAGTTTCTGTTGGTAAGTACAAGAATCTATGTTATGTTAAAAAAATTATTTTTAATTGAGTTCTTAAATTATTCATCACTATTTTATTCAATTATCATTAATATATCTTGGTAAATGATAGATCTCGCAAAGAGTTTGATAGTGTTACGTTAAAAATATAGTCGCAGAAATATGTGTTGGATAGTACATGTCTCGTATTTAAGAAAAAACCAATAAATAACTCAAAATTCGACATAAACCAAATCGATAAAAATTGACTTAATTGGTTTGTTTGATTTGGTTCTAATATTTGAAAATTCGAGTTACTTGGTTTGGTTTCTTTTTAGAAAAATAAATCCGATCCAAACCGAATCATGAACATTCCTATTATCATTTAGTGTCCCATTTGGACAATATGAATGGAAATATAAAATATCATTTAGTGTCCTATTTGGACAATATGAATGGAAATATAAAATATCATTTAGTGTTCTCATTTGGACAATATGAATGAAACTCATTTGGCCTAAAAAATGCACCTTCAAACTTTTAAAATATAATAAATAGTATTTTCTTTTGGTGTTAAAAAGACTAAATGATGCAAGCGAATGGAGTTAAATAGAGTAGATGATGTAAGACATAGTAAAATAAAGTTAAATACTTGCTACTATTTTCTTTTTAATTGATTCCAAAATAAATTACATTTTATATACTTAAAATTCTTTAATTTTTTATTTTACTCCTAATAATATGCTCATATAATACTAAAGATATTGTTACATATTTAAAATTACAAAATTTAACGGTAATTGATAAATATTCAATTTGTTTTCTTAAATAATCCAAACGGACAAATACTATCATAAAATGAAACACAAACTTGTACTACATTAGATGATTATATTAAGAGTAACTTAAGTATTTTATTTATTAGTAAGATTATTTTCATATACACATTTTTAAAAATCAAAAAATATATTTGTTATGATGAAAAATGTATACACTATTTTTTGGATTTATTAAACATGCCAAGTGTATTTGGATATAGATTTTTAAATAACTATAGAAAGAAAATCATTAGGTTGAAAAATAATTAAAAACTAGTATTACTACAAATCATATTTTCTCATCTTTAGTATTAGAAACTTTCTTTTTTATAAATTCATAATTAAAATAAATTATCTAGCCATTTCAATTATAACGGTGGCATATAAAAAAGAAACTTGAAATTGCAATTTGCAACTAAATTACCAGTTTTAGTAAAACACAAACCTAACCATTGAAGAGTTAAAGGCTTATGCAGGGAATAATTGGTTGAGTCCTGAAGCTTTAAGCCCTAAAGTGAGACGAACAACAATATTGCTTAGAAAAAAAATTCTCAGTAATGGGATACATGCAAGAAGCCCGAGAAAATCACGTCAACAAGAAGGTCGAACAAGATAATTTTCATCGATTCTGGAGCCTTCTTTGAAACCCTAAATGTCCTCTGAGAATTTCTTTGTGTGTTAAAATTAGGTTACGGAAAATGTTCATACTCATATCTCTCTTGTATATTCCAAATCAAAAGAGTCGCTCAAATATGTTGCTCTTATTTTGTTCCATGTTATATTTCACAGTCCATAATTTGGATAGGTTGTATTTGTAAAATAAATTATTTTTGCGACCAAATTTTATTTGCTCAAGGTTTGTTCAGAAAAGGAGGAATGGGAGAAATGAAGAAAGGAATAACAAAAGCAAGATAAGGACAAAAGGTTAAAAGAATCATATATATGGAGTATATTTCTATGTTTGGTTTGAGATTAGAGGGAAGGGGGAGAAAACGGATTAAGCATGTTTAAAAAGGAAATGCTTCTCCTACAATTTATTTCGTTTATCTTTCTCTACAAGAAACCGAAAGGTAAAGACTTCTGATTCATTTATGTTCCTCCCCTTAGTTTCTGAAGGAGGTATTAATCATTGTTTGGGTATTTAGTTGAAATATGAATGTGGTAATGGGGGTTAACTTTATTATTGGGAGGAAGAAACTGAGCTCATTTAGCCAAATGGAGATTTAACGTGCTAACAAGATAGACATTGAATATTATTGAGAGGAAGAAACTGAGCTCATTTAGCCAAATGAAAACGTGCTAACAAGATAGACATTGAATATTATTGAGAGGAAGAAACTGAGCTCATTTAGCCAAATGAAAACGTGCTAACAAGATAGACATTGAATAATTGGATTAACTTAAAACACAGGAAAACTAATGCAAATATTCAATGGATAAGACATTGAATATTACTGAGAAGAAGAAACTGAGCTCATTTAGCCAAATGAAGATTTAACATGCTAACAAGATAAGATATTGAATATTTGGATTAGCTTAAAACATAGGGAAGCATAGTTCAAAAAATAAATGCTGGAAAATAGAAAAGATGTTCTTACAAGAGTGGACTATTATTAAATTTACATGCCCTTTTTATTGGATGCTTAAAAAGATGATGTCTTCACTTAAAAGCATTTAAATTTTTATTTAAACTTTTGCTTTATTTGATGTGGCCATTTTATTGATAATTTTGCCTATGACTTGTTTTTTATATTCACTAAGGGCTCGTAAATAAAATAAAATAAAACAAGCCATTTTATTGATAATTTTGCCTACAGTTTGTTTATGATATTCACTAAGGGCTCTCGTAAACAAAATAAAATAAAATAAAATAACGACATTCATTCTCATCCTTTATCCTCAGTTTTAGTAATAATTGAAATGCGGATTTGGTAAAATTTAGTAGTAATTGGATTTCCCCGGACAAGCATCCCAATAAGTACATAGTGTAAATTGCTTTTATTTATTTATGAAGTAAGGTGTTGTATTGTTGGCATCAAGAAGATGCAAATAGTACAAAAGCAGATATGTTAGCTCCAGTACATCATGTTCTATTCTAATCATAAGGAGTTAACCAACAGAAGTAGGCCATCAAGCCAGGCTCATTGAGCTAATAAATTCTAGAAAGAGAATAACATTATTTACAGGGGAGATATTATACCAACTAAAAAGATACACCAGACATATAGCTTTCAAGAAGTGATTAGGAGTTGGAATGCCATCAAAACATTTTCGATTCCTTTCTGTCCAAAGACACCAAAATATGCACCCTGTACCATTTTCCAAATACTTTTGATGGCCTTGCTGACTTTCCAAAAGCTCCAACTATCAATTGCTTCCTTAATGCTCTGAGGTAGTGTCCAACTGATACCAAAAATTGAGAAGAACATATGTAGAGATTAGTAGCCACTGTGCAATGCAAAAATAGATGGTTGATTGATTCTGAATTTAACTAGCACACGTGGCATCTATTCACAATCTCGAAGCTCCTCCTGCAAAGATTGTCTTGGGTCAAAATAGCACCTTTAAGAGTCGTCCATGCAAAACAACTGACCTTTGTAGGCATTTTTTTTTTAGATTAGCTTCCAAGGCCACATGATAATAACTTCATTCGATGCACAAAGTTTATTGTAGTCTGCCTTTGTTGTGTATGAACCTTCCTTAGAAGTGCCCCATCTTAGCTTTTCTGCATGTTGGATACTCATTATAAAGTTTGCTAACCTTTCAAGTAGATCAAGCACTCCTTCTATCTCCTACTTGTATGTTTCTCCTGAAAAGGACCTCCCAAGTGTTGTTGGATTTATTCTGTGCTACTGTTGAGTTAGGATCACTAGCTAGTTGGAATAAAGATGGATAATTTTCTTGTAGTGTGAAGTTCCCTAGCCACTTGTCCTTCCAAAATTTTACATGTGCTCCATTACCAACTTTGAAGGACACTTCTTGTTGGAAGACTTCCTTTAGGTTGTTAATGTGTTTCCAGGGACCAATCCCATGAGGAGCTCTAGTGGTTCTGGTACTCCAATTATCGAGTTGACCATATTTGGTTTTCACTATTTCCTTCCATAAGCTAGTGCATTCTTGCCCATCTCCAAAGCTACTTCATTAGCAAACTCTTGTTGTGTTTTGAAAGATCTCTAATGCCCAAACCACCCTGTGACTTTGGTTGAGTTACAATGACCCACTTTACCAAATGGATTTTGTGACCTTCACTGCTACCTTCCCATAAAAAGGATCTCCTCAATTTGTCCAGATGCTTTTGAACTTTAATTGGCATAGGGAAGAGGGACATTATGTAAGTTGGTATGTTGTCCAAGACACTATTAATTAGAGTCACCCTTCCACCCATTGAGAGATATTGCATTTGCATCTACCAAGTTGCTAATCTTTTCTCCACTTTCTCAATCACACAATTCCATACCTCCACTGACTTATGTTTAGCTCCCAAGGGTAGTCCAATATAGGTTGTAGAAAATGAGCCAATATCACAACTCATTATGCTTGCTAGAACCTCCAAGTTAGGTACCACATTGACATGATATATCATGCTTTTCAACATGTTTATGTGTAGACCTGAAATAGATTCAAAAATAAGTAGGGTTAGATTAAGGTATTGCAACAACAATTTTTCGGCCTCACGGAAGATTAGTTTGTCATCTGTATATAGTAGATATGAGACTGAGATTGAATTCCCTGAGTTGTTGTTTATCCTGAACCCTTCAATCCATTCTAATTGTCTTTCTTTATCAAGCATTCTGCTCAAGCCTTCCATTGCTATGATGAGAGAAAAGGTGAGAGAGGGTCTCTCTGCCTAATCCCTTTCTGAGGGGAGAAAAAGCCAACTGGAGAACTATTAATAAGGACTGAATACTTGACAGTGGTTAGGCTGAACTTGATCCACCTTATACATCTTTCACAAAAAACCATTCCCCTTAGTGTTGGCAGTAGATATGACCAACTGACTTGATCAAATGCCTTCTCTATGTCTAGTTTGCATAAAATTCCAGGGACTCCACTTTTTAGTCTCTCATCCAATAGTTCATTTGCAATGAGTGCTACATAAGTTATATGTCTATCGTTTAGGAATGCATTATGTTCCCCTGATATAAGCTTCCCCATTACTGTTTTTATCCTTTATGCTAAAAGTTTAGCTACTATCTTGTACATACCTCCAATAAGGCTTATTGGTCTGAAGTCCTTGAGCTTTATTGCACCTTTTTTCTTGGGAACAAGTGCAATAAAAGAGGCATTTTTGGATTTGATCGTATAACAGTTATGGTGGAAATGATTGACTGCTGCCATGAGGTCGGGCTTGATAAAGTCCCAAGTTTTTTGGTAAAATGCCATTGTGTAGCCATTAGGCCCCGGGCTTTATCTGGTGCATAAGAATTGATAATTGCCATCACCTCTTCCTCTTCAAAGTCTCTTTCCAGCCACACTTCTTCCTCCATCGATATCCTAGCGAGGTTTTCAAAGTTGACACTAGGTCTCTATTGCTCATTTTTTGAATAGAGCCCCTAATAAAAGTTTAGGATTTCCGTTTTGATGTATTTTTTGTCCTCAGTGATTTCTTCCCCTATCTTCAATTTGTCAATGCAATTGTTCTTTCAATAGGAGTTAGCCATTTTCTGAAAGAATTTAGTGTTCCTGTCACCTTCGTTTAGCCATAGACATCTTGACTTTTGTCTCCATGAGACCTCCTTAACCTTTGCTATTTATTGTAACTCCACTCTTAGCTGCATTAGTTTCTCTTTTTCAACTTATGTGTGGGCCATGTTCTATGTTGCTTGCTCCAGCATTGTTAACTCCTCGAGTAATTTATTCTTTTGTGTTTCCAATCTGCCAAACTCCTCTTTGTTCCAATTAGTGATGTCTGTCTTGAGCCTTCTCAATTTCTGCACAAGTATAAAATCTGGATTGCCTCCTATCAAATAGCTTTGCCACAAGTTTTTAACCTTATCAATGAAACTCTCCACGTGTAGCCACATATTTTCGAATTTGAAATAAGAAGGTGGTGGATTCCTAGTCACCACACTCAAGAAGCAGGGACATGATCATCATAGATCACTCTTGGAAGGGCTAGCTGCTTGATAGCTTTGAAACTGTCACACCACTCGGGAGAAATTAAGAACTTGTCTATTCTCGATGCTTGCAATGACTCTTCACCTCTAAATCAGGTATAATAAGCTCGTTGTAGAGGCAAGTGTATAATACCCAGGTCTTGAATGATTTCTGAGAAAAATACCATGGCCCTAGACCTTCTAACGCAGTTGTATCTTTCATTTTCATACGTACAAACATAAAAATTACCCCTATTGCCCATTGCTCATTCCAGATAGACCTAATTGCTGCAAGTTCTAGACATAGTTCCTCTCTTTGAGGAGTTGTGTGTGACCCATACACCCCATGTAAAACACCATCTGAATTCTTCATGCGTACTTTCTAACATGCATGATAGAGTGTAGTAACCTTGATGAGTACCCCTATTTACACACTGTCTTTTGTCCCATAAGATGATAGTTCCTTCACTATTCCTTATAGATTTCAACTCTACCCAATGATTATCCCATATTTGTCTAATCCGGGATATTGGGAACTCTTCAATTTTTGTTTCTTGCAAACAAACAATATCTAGCTTCCACTTCTGAATTAGTGATGTAGTTGTAGTCCTTTTATCAACATCATTCAATCCCCACACGTTCCAGCTTAATATTTTTACTTTCATCCAGAAAAAGCTTTGTAAAACCTACCCTCGTAATTTAGGCCCTATTTCAGTCTTTCTAGTTTTGTTTCTTGCTTCTTCGTACCCTTTTTTTGTCCCTGCTAGGTGATTTTGCATCTGCCGTTTTTATCCATTCGGAGGATGATATCCATAATATCATGTTCAAATCCTTCTACATTAACCCCAAAAGCCTTGCAAGACTTTAACATCACAACTTTTGTCCATCTTGTATGTTCGTAAATATTCGAGGTATCAATTACTTGTATGCTTGAAGAGCCTTGTTCATACCATGGGAGAGCAAGAGTATCGCAAGAAGATAGCTCGACATCCGAAGTACTTAAAGCTTCAGTTGTTGTGTTGCTCTCCTGCAGATTTTGTGCAATAACTTTTCGCCTTCATGTCTGCCTCTGAGGGGTAATCGCAATGAGTCACTGAAGAAGGTTTGGTACTGGGCCCTTCTGAGAAAGAAGCTTCTAGTTCCACCATTAGTAGCTCAAAAAATTTGCAGAGATATAGGGATTGGGCTTCAAAACACATGGGTCAATTTTAGGACCAACTGCTCTCCAGATATGTTTTGTTAATATTCTCCTCGGTGCATGCTTACCTTTTGGGCCCTTTTTATTATATTCACGATCCACTAAATGGCTCAAATTTTGAGCTCTCTCTTTGACCCTACCATTTACTTTAGTATGCCTAAAACTGGCATCTTGATCGTATTCCCTGAGACTGTGGTTGCCACCTCAACCACTTTTGAATTAAAGTTGCTAGGTCTAATGCGGTTAAACAATGTTGGGTTGTTCGATGGGTCCTTCATTTGGCTCGAGGAAGGTTTATCAGAAGTTGCCACCTTCTCTACTCCGACGATAGCTGAAGCCTCGCCGGAACTTGCAAATTTTGTGAGTACGTCCTCCAAAACTGAAAGTTTGTAGCTCATCATGCCTATTTTTAAATCAACGACCCCTAGGTAGTTCATCTATTTGTCTTTTACCTAGATTCTAACTCAGAACATCTGCGTCTTATTTTTCGTGTCCTCATCGTTGCCTATGAATCCACCATACGTATCTCTTATGTAACGGAAATTAGTTGATGTCCAACCATGCAGAGGAATTCCAAAGGCTTTTATCCACTTTTGCCCGGCTTCACCGTTGGTCGGAAATGACCTAGATTTCGGCGACCACCACTCAAAAGTTAAGTATCTACCATTCGAGAACCAATCCCCTGCTTTTACCCTAACTGCTTCTTGTCTCGATGGCAACTCGAAAAGGAACTAACTGTGAGCCATCTGAGTGACCCTAAGGCCGACAATTACTCTCCACCTTGTGATAAACCATTTTTTGATGACTTCAACTTTGGGGCTTTGATTAAAATGATCAATGAAGCATCCAATCAGACACTTGGAGAGAAATTGGGAGCTCTCATCAGTAGTAACAACACTTTCAGCAGCAACAACAACACCTTCTAGCTCGGTAACTTGCGTAGGATATTGAGGAATTTTTGCAGCAACTAGAAAGGACCTTTTTTGCACTTCTGAAAACTTTTTGAACTTATAGTTAGAGGCCTTCCCCAAAAATTATAATATTCTCCTAGCTATATCTCCTCACCCCCTATTGTAATCATTTCCCGGTATTATTATTATTGATGATTTCCTGTCTCCAATCCAAGTTTCAATTCTGATGTATTTGCCATAAACATTATAGTTTTGATACACCCTGTAAAAATAAACTTGTATCTTTCTCCTCCACCTTATGTAAAGATTTCCAGTATCCCGTGAAGCTTGGTACATATGCATGCTCACATACCCATCTGGTGTTGCCCTCATAGATCTTTATTTTACTTGTAAAAATGCTGCCCCCTTTCAATCCATAAAAGTCACCTTTCATTATCTTCACTGATGTCGATAAGCTCGTAGGATTTTTCACCTAAAAATTTAAAAAAAAAGAGCTTTTCCCCCCTTCTATTGCAAGGATAAACTTCACCGGAAAAAGAGTGAAATTCCACCAGAAGAGGAGTGAGAAAGTGAAGGAGAAAGTAGGCACATTTCCCAAGAATCCTTCTGCTCATATTAAATGATTCATTTCTTTTGTACTCCTTGCTTCAACACTAGAAATCAAATGACACTCTTTTGCATATATCAAGCCCGATGTTTGAAAAACAGGGAGAAGATTGTGTGGAGAATCAAATTGACATGCATTAATAATGTGACAGATTTTCGGTCTCCTTTTCTTCTTCTTCTTCCGTCGATTTGGAGTCTCCTCTTTACAATGCTTTTTCGCATGTAGTAAAGATTAGTGTAAGTTTCTTTACAATTATTTTCTATAAACCTTGAGAAAATTTCTGCATTATGAATGTGATCATCCATTTTGCTATAGAATTCTTTTTTATCTCTTCTGATAATCTAGAAGGGATGAGATAGACCAAGGACCAAGTTTAGGTGACTGAGAATAATGTGCTACATTCGGTTGGCCTTTTTATTTTTGATGCCTGAAATGTGAAGCAAGGGGTTTATTTCACAGGAAATGGTTAGAGATGAGAACAAATAGGGGTGTGTGTGATTGTTTCTGAGGCTGAAAAGCAAAAGCTTTTGGATGAATTTTATTTCAATATATGAGCTCTTTGCCATACTTTCGGGTCTCATAATATCTTGTAAGAGTATTTACTCAGACTTGGGAATTCTTGTAATATCTTGTAAGAGTATTACCTCAGACTTAGGAAAAAGTTCATTTCCTGCTTTTGTGGAACATTCCATGTTAATTTCTCATTGTCTTTCTTTGTGTTTGTTCTCTCCCTTACAAAACTCACTTATGTTTACGTCTTTGTGATCACATTTTCTATCTGCGAATATATCTTATGAAACGTCAACAATATCTGGTATAGTTGTTTATATTATCAGTTTTTCTTCCAACTTAACTTTGAATGGTTTATGTACCAAATATTTCAGCTTTGCGCAGTAAAATGAAGCAGAAAGCACTTAAAGAATATGACCGATATACCACAAAAATGCACCGAATGTGCCTCAGGAAGAACAATATCTGTTGTTTGGCAATGTCGCAAACAAGCTAAGGAATTAAATGAGTGTCTTCGTTTGTAGTAAGTCTGTTATCTTTGAGTTAACTTGTGCTTTCACTGTAATTGAGGACTTGCTTATAAGTAAAAAGTTTTTTTGACCTTGAGGTTACCGTGACACTGCTTTGCTTACTTAGAAACAAAAAGAAAAAGGATGCCTTTGATATTTTACATGCTTACCTATAATTATTTTGCAAAACCCTTCTCAATCACATGTCCTGTTATATGGAATAAGATAACAAGTTGCTAATGATGTGTTCTCATGAACAGTTTTACCATGGAATAAAGTATGAAAGTGACATGCCGCCTATTTAATTTCACCCTTGAAGTATTTTTGTGGCATTTCCCACCATTTATATTATCCATTTCTCTTTCTTTTCTTTATCATCATGAAAGGTGCCATTCAATGACAAGTTGGGTATGAGTTGAAGTTACAACTAATACACCACTTGCAAAAATGGAGTTCTCAACTTCTTGCTGATGAACCCAATTATGTCGGTCGAAACTGCAAATCACCTTTTTAGTTGGACATTTGGTTGATATAGATAAACCTCAAACTCTGCGCAGGAATACTAACTTTTCATAGGTAAGCAGTCCAAAACCATTTACCTTGCGAGCTTGCTTCTGAAGTTGAAAGTAGATGGGTCTGATGACAATATGCTAATCTACACTGCCCATTGCCATGAGTTTACTGCAACATGTTTGTCAGTTTCTCTATCAAAAGGAAAATAGAGGGACAAAAAGGAGGAAACAAAGGCGTTTTTGTCAATAGCAAACATCAATCGAATTTGATTGTGCAGTGTGTATATACAATTAAGCTTCATTGGCTATTGGCTAAGTTCGTATAAACAGCGAGTCAATTTAGCCATTATATGTTTTGTATTCGCAATTATGCATTTGTGTGCTTAAAGGAATCGTTTAAACAGACAAATCAATCGATTTTGATCGCCCAACGTATTTATAGAAAGCTTCCTATGTACTAAAAATAATAAATCAGTTGTACACAAATTATAATTGTTCTGTAACAAGTCACTTAACAAACTTTGCAGTTACTAGTACATGTGCTATTAGGAGTAACATGTATAGTGAGACGTCTCTATAACATCATCCATATATAACAACAATTCACTATAAAAGTCAAGTTTTTCTCATAACCGATTTTTTAAGTTATATTTTACCTCTTTATAATAACTTTTTACCTATAGTAGCAACATACACATTTATAGTAGAACACTCTTTGTAAAATTACCCCTCTATAACAACCATATAGAAACACTAAGATTACTAATAATAATTTTAAAAATATGCACACAATCTTTTCCATTAAACAAAGTTTCTATCTTGCACAAGACTTAAGATTTGAGATTTGCACATGATATCTTTTCCATTGGAAAATTTAACTGTTAAACTCTTAGATTGTTTTCAAGGGAAAGCTTTTTGATGCCTTTTTGCTGAAAATTTGGACACGAATCTTCGCCAATTCAACCATTATATCGCTAGTAAGAGAATGAAATCTACGAAAAAACTACAATTACAAAGCTCTTCTATCAATCTTGAAAGAATTTATTTTTCTAGGTAGCTTTAAAATGTTTGCTTTAGAGTTTAAATCTTTATACATTTAGTTTTTTTTTGTTTATATAAAATTCCTCCTAATTTAGGAGGATCTATAGTGTTTCCACACTTTACCTCTACCGTGACTCGAACCCTGGACCTAACGGTCGTGGGTGGAGGTGCTAGTTAGCTTTCTTCACTATTTAACTAGTGAAATATGAATATCCTTGAGATTTTAAATTTGAATAATTTTCTTATCTTTTATATGTAACATTAAAAAAGGAAAAACAATTGATTTTTTGAATAATTCTTATCTATAACAGTCAAAAAATATTAAACGTTAAATGCTGTTATAATAGTGTCAGTGTTTATATATCACTATAAAAGCAAAAAATATGACTGTTATAGAGAAGATTAACCGTAATTGACTTCTAAGAAACACAATAATATATTATTTTTTAATAGTGTCATTGTTTATATATCACTTAAATCCTAAACTATTTTAGTGTACTACTATTGTATCGTTCTCATTATCACTTGTACTATAGGTGTGGTGTGGATTATCGAATTTTTGGTCAATATTGTCCCTTATCTTGAAGGGTAAGTCTATTTTGGTTCCTCAAACATAGTCTTGAGCATATTTAGTCTCTTAAGTATGCTAAAGTTGAGCACCTTTAGTCTCACTGACACAATGTGTTAAAAAACTAACGGTGTTATCCAACTCTGATTCATGAAGCAAATTTTCTCCTCTGAAGCAAAAGTTTCATCTCCTTTTGTTGGATAACGCAAATTATCACTTTAATTCCTCATTTTTAGATATTGTCTTCTAGAATTTTGACCTTGAAAATATCCCCTTTTGTGCTAGTTTTCAATGAAAAAATGACACTGTATAGCTGCTGTAAAAATAATAGCCGAAAAATATATAAAATTTGTATATATATATATATATTGTATGTTAATATACAAAAAATATATAAACTTTATATACTTTTTTCGTTACCAGATGTAAATAGTTTTTGACACGGGTTAAAAATACTAATACAACCTGATTATTCGTTTGCTTCAATAATATGCCTAGAAGTGATATTGGCAGCTCTACGTTTTTCAAATTTTAACTTTTCTTTTTGTAAAAATCAACCTAAAATTTTAAATGTATAACAAAACAATTTACAAATTTTATACATTTTTTCGGCTATTATTTTTACAGCGACTATACAATATCATTTTCTCATTGAAAACTAGCACAGAAGGGGATATTTTCAAGGTCAAAATTTTAGAAGACCTATAAAAATGAGGAATTAAAGTGATAATTTACGTTATTCAATAAAATTAGAGGAAACATTTTTTGCTTCAGAGCAGAAGATTTGCTTCATGAATAAGAGTTGGGTAACACCGTTAGTTTTTGAACATATTGTGTCAGTGAGACTGAATGTGCTCCACTTTAGCATACTTAAAGGACTAAATATATTCAAGATTATATTTGAGAGACCAAAATAGACATAATCTCACATATAAGTGACAATATTGGTAAAAAACTCGTGGATTATCTTTGCGACATACTAGTTTTAATTATTGAGTACGAGGAAATGGTAATTCCGGGCGGTCCATTAAGTGTTAAACCGCCCAGATCGGTCGAGTTACTCACTCCAAAATAAAAATAGAAAAAAGAAAAAAGAAAAAAGAAAAAAGAAAAAAGGGGAAAGAAGAACCCTTGGAGTAAGCCCTTAAACCCAGCCCTCACAGTTGAGAAACAAACTCTTACCACACTTGCCTACTTCTTCTCTTTCTCTATAAACTCTCCCGCGATCTGTATTTTCTCGCATTGCAAATAACTGAAGATGTCTGTAAAGGTACTGAATCCAAATGCAGAGGTTCTCAACAAATCTGCGGCGCTTCACATGAACATCAACGCCGCCAAGGGTTTACAGGATGTTCTCAAAACCAATCTCGGCCCTAAAGGCACCATCAAGATGTCAGTTACACACACTCCTTTTTTTTTGGCGTTGATTTCATCTTCATATTTATTAGAGGCTTTATTTTTTTGTTTGACGACAGGCTTGTTGGCGGTGCCGGTGATATTAAGCTTACTAAGGATGGTAACACATTGTTGAAAGAGATGGTCAGTTCTTCCTTTCCTCAAGCATTATGTGATTTCTGTTCCCTTCAATTTCATGACTTTACAAAGAAATGACTAGGTTAGGGGGTAAATTCGTAAAAAGTAAGACTATGTGGTGCAAATGATGAGCTAGGCCCAAAGTGCATTTTGCCAACATAGTATCACCAAAAGTGAATCCACGTTTTTGAAGTTTATGGATTCCTACCACGATCTTGACCTCAACTGACCTCAAGTTAATATACAATAATAACTGTTTTCACAGTTAAATATTTATACATATATAGTGGATTTTTAAATGCACATATAGGGTTTTGGCAAAAGATACCGGGTTCTCCTGAACCCATAGGGGAACCCATAGGTTACACCAGAGATCCGTCCACCTCTAAGTATCACCGCCGGACTTATTCATGATGTTTGGCTACTTGTTTGGGCACCCATGTTAACTCCAAGCTCCACATGGCTAGTCTTGGGTATGATGGGGCTGTTAGAATTCCACATTGCTTTAAGGGGTCGTGTGTTAAGGTGTATAAGAATAGTGCTAAATAAGGTGTATTAGTAATGCAGGAGTAAGTATGCAAGCATGGGTTATGCAGAGATTATTTCTTATCTATTGTTTGGTGTGATGTATAAAAATTAAAATACATTGTATAATTTTTAAGAAAATTATTGTTTACAAAAATGCCCTCCATATTCATTAATTTTAAGAGACTTTAAGGACAATTTTATTTTTAACCATGCTAATGCAGCCTTGGTATTGCTAATACCATGATTTGCTATGCATTAGTTATACATAGGATAATACCAAATAGGTTGTATAACTAATACTTGCATTAGTAATACATAGATTGAAAAAAATGTACCAAGCAAGGGATTAATAATACCCAAAGCTAATGCATGTATTATTTTCTCTAATGCATTCTACCAAACAACCCCCAAGTGTATGAGTTGTTGTCTCCTTGTATGGTCGTAGGCAACACTCACCATTTTAGCTAATCCTCGTGGTCGACTTAGGCCCAAGGTTTCTTTTTGGCCTTTAGATGCATTCTTTTTTGTTTTTGGGTATTTTGCTTCTTGCTTTTGCCTTACGTTATCAAACAGGTTGAGTTCATGCTGTTTGTGGCGTCAGATATTCAGTATTAATGTTGTCACTTGGCAGTGTCCTGAAAATTTGTTTACGGATTTGCATGTTGATGCAGAGATACGTCTGGAGTTTAGAGAATTCCTATTTGTGTTAAAAGAAAAATTATTGAGTAGTGGGTACTGAAGTGAAATGGGCTCAAAAGGAGCGGAATGGATATAGACTTCATATAGCCAACCCCAACTAGTTTGTTATTAAGGCGTCGATGTTTCTATTTTGTGTTCACAGAAGTCAAGATCAATATTTAAATCTTTTCATGGAAGTGGAAACTAGGTCTTGTGACAAGATCTATGAACTTCTTAAGAACCAAAGCTTGTCTTAGCCATGTGAGCATATCACTGGTGACTCCGTTAATGTGGCCAAATTTATAATATTTATTTTGAAGATAAGATTTTATCCTTGTGGAGTATAAGTGGAAGATAATTGTTGTTGCTCCTAGGTAATTGGTTTTAATTTCCTTTTTTTACTTAAAACTGCAGCAAATTCAGAACCCAACTGCAATAATGATTGCTAGGACTGCTGTAGCTCAAGATGATACTAGTGGGGATGGTACTACATCTACTGTGCTTTTCATTGGGGAGCTCATGAAACAATCTGAACGATGCATAGATGAAGGTTTGCCATATATTATTTACTTTTCCAAGCAACTTTATTGCTATTCTTTTGATGCATTCTACACATTTAAAAGAAAAATAAAACACGGAACTTTGCTACTCTTGTTCATGAAAATAGCCCTCGAGCTTATGATGGTTTATGCACTCCTACTTTAAAAAAGAATGAAAATAATTGAAAGAGACCAACTCTCAGAAGTAGGGCGACTATGATGATGATAACATTTTTTCTCAGCTCATTATGAGACCTTATTTTTAAGGTCTAGAAATGTACTCCGTTTCCAACACATATATGTCTGAGCTTCACCCTCATTATAAGAAAAGAAGAAATAAAAAGAAAAATTTTCAGAAAGGGAAAAACATTCAATGAAAGATTCATTCTTTTTTACATACTATTTCAGTGACAGTATTACTTGTAGGATCCTTATGAAATCTTATGCATAAGTATCTGCTATCTGTTTTGGGTTAATTTAGGTTACCAATGCTTGTCCTTTTCTTGCAGGGATGCATCCTCGTGTGCTAGTTGATGGTTTTGAAATTGCAAAAAGAGCAACTCTACAATTTCTTGAAAAATTTAAGACTCCTGTAGTGATGGGTAATGAGCCAGATGAAGAGATATTGAAGATGGTTGCAAGAACGACATTGAGAACAAAGGTTTCTTCCGCAATTTTAATTTTATAGATTTTGTTTCTGCTGTTGATATGCTCTTCCTTTCCTACTGGTGCTAATGCCAATTTATTGTTTTGGCGCAGTTGTATGAAGCACTGGCTGATCAGCTAACTGACATTGTTGCTAATGCTGTGAGCATCCATTCTTATTAGCCATCAAAATATTTGGTCCTTTTATTTGGTCAGGTTTTATATCCTCTTTGAGACATGGTGTCCTGGGGAAGAGGGACCGGCCGATGCTGATATCTATCATGTCTGAAAGTTAGATGGATCGGTGGTCTCTGAAGGGACAGAATTCTTTTATTGATCTATTCGGTATAAGTCCTGTAGTAGGGGAGAGATACGCCTAAGATTTAATGTTCTGACGATTTTCCTTTTGCAATGATGCATGATGAACTATATTGGTTGTTTTTTGGTATCATCCTTCATTACATACTTTGCAACTTTGTGTGATAGGTGCTCTGCATTCGCAAGCCTGAAGAAGCTATTGATCTTTTTATGGTTGAGATAATGCACATGCGGCACAAGTTTGATGTGGACACTCGTTTGGTATGTGGAATGCTATTCTTGGCCTTTCTACAATTTGATTGACATTTCTATGAATAGTGAAAATAGTTGTCAGATATTGACAATGATAACAACACTGAGCAGAATAATGAACATCCTATTCTGATTAGTCTTAAACTCTTGGACTGGAATCAGAGTTACAACCTTCAGAATTATTGGCGATTCCGAAGCAGATACTACTTTTCAAATAAAATTTTAAATGCATGAAAACGAGTTTAATGTACCTCTTTCTAAGTTTAGGTGATGGTAAAATAAAGAATGCTGTGTATGAAAATAATTTTACTCTGAGATTACACTTCTTTAGTTTTTTAAAGTTGGATTTTATCTAGGATGGTGCGGAAGGAAAGTATGACTGGCCTTATTTGAAAAAAAGTAGGTCGGTCCGATTAGGGTAGAGAAAGTGAAAAATTGACCTAACACACCTAATGATAGTCATAGAAAGTGAAAGATGCATGTATAAATAAACCTTGGGTTAATTGACCAGAATATGAAATGAGCTGACGAATATTCTAAACATGTTGGAGGTCTTGAAGAGACATTAGCATGTGGGTTAAGGAAAGATATGGTGTAATGCTTATTTATTGCATGCAGCCATGTACATTTCACTAAGTATGCCAAAATGCCTAGATGTGGATTCACTTGCCTCACTTCTGCATGATATTTCGTGCTGCCAGATGAAGAAACTTTTGTTTTTTTCCCCTCCTTTTGCCCAGGGCGTGGGAGGTGTCAGATAAAAGTCGTGCTAATGTTTAATATGTCACCTCATTGATTTTGCTGCTTTTAGGTTGAGGGTCTTGTACTTGATCATGGTTCAAGACATCCAGACATGAAAAGGCGGGCAGAGAACTGTTACATTATGACTTGTAATGTCTCTCTTGAATACGAGAAGAGGTAATAGTGTTCATCCAGATTCACATTGCTTAAGTTTACTTGGTCTTGATGAGTTCATACCATTGATCAATCTTCTCTTTCTCAGTGAAGTAAATGCAGGATTTTTCTATTCAAATGCAGAGCAGAGAGAGGCAATGGTTGCTGCAGAAAGGCGTTCTGTTGATGAGAGGGTGCAAAAGATAATTGACCTAAAGAACAAGGTATGCTGTGCAGGTGGCTATTTGGCATTGCTCTATATTAGTGTAACAACATATTTATAACGTTCAATGCTGCTGGTTCCCTGCAGGTCTGCGCTGGAAATGACAACAATTTTGTTATCATCAATCAGAAGGGGATTGATCCTCCATCTCTTGACATTCTTGCTCGGGCAGGAGTAAGTTGTCTTTGCTCTCTTTATTCAGTTTGTAGTGAATTTGCTAGCTGATTCATTCAGTCTACCAAGCATGCAGCCTTTTCCATTTTGGTTTCTCTGGTTGCTGTGCGAGCATTTTGTGAACTAATTAGTTTGGTTATGCCTATACAGCTTGGGCTTGTTTTGATAAAATACGGAACTGCTTACAACCCCTTTATTCCTCTCTTTTCTTCCTTTGTTAGCCGTACAGAAAAAAGGTAAGGGGACGGGCTTAGTGGAAATAAAATGCTCGAATAGATCCGAAAGACTCCAAATCTCTGTATGAAAAGATAAAAGATATTTGAAACTTGTGGTGCTCTATTATAAACTGCTTAGGACAATGGAGCAGTTGGATGGGGCTTGCTTGTCTCTTCTCTTTTTCTTTGTTAGAAATTCAGAACTGATTTATTGCATTAGCTTTGTGCCTTCTCAAATCATTTGTTTTTAACACTCAAAAAAAGGTTCCGTGAGAGCAATATGCAATGAGCTCTCGCTTTTATTGCATTAGTTCTGTGCCTTTTCAGATCATTTGTTTTCAGGACTCAATCAAAGGATCCATGAGAACATATGCAATAAGCTCTCTCTCCATTTTATCATGTACAACAGCTTGAGTTGGTTGAAATATTGAGGCTATTTTTATTTAGTGACGTTTTACCCAAGGTTTTCTAAAATGCACTGTGCTCAAGCACCCGCATGCAAATGCAAATGCAAGTTTTTACACCTTTAGCTCTTATTTTAGTAATTTCCTCTTTTGCTTAAATAATAAAGGGTAGAGTTTGACACCTCTCTTTAATGCATTATCACAACTCACAATGGAAAATTTTCATTCTGTCTGGGCATCGTACCATTCAGTACTTATGGATCTTCTTTCCCAAAGTATTTTTCCCCTCAAAACTATAGATTGCAATTTGAACAGTCAAACTGGAGATTGCATGACATAAATGTATGACATGAACATAAAGACTTGTCTTCTTTCGACTTTCCAGAACATTTTATGTAATCATACTTGTTTCATGTTCTAGATAATCGCACTTCGAAGGGCAAAGAGGAGAAATATGGAACGTTTGGTTTTGGCTTGTGGCGGGGAGGCAGTTAACTCTGTTGATGACCTAACTCCTGATTGCCTTGGCTGGGCTGGGCTGGTCTATGAGCATGTTCTTGGTGAAGAGAAGTATACCTTTGTAGAAAATGTCAAAAATCCTCATTCCTGTACTATTCTTATCAAAGGTACTCTTAGGTGCTTATTGATTGTTAAACCATTTTGCTGATTAATTGTATTGTTGGTTCTCGTGATGCTTATCATCATCGTGAGCTGGAGCAGTAGATCTTAACCTGCAGTGCTGTTTTCTTTACAGGGCCTAATGATCACACAATAGCTCAGATCAAGGATGCAGTCCGTGATGGACTAAGGGCAGTCAAAAATACCATTGAAGATGAAGCAGTTGTACTCGTATGTTACTCATTGCCAAATATAAAAAAATAGTTATTTGATCAGCAAGATGGATATCTGTGTGATTCAGCATGGTTGCTCCTTCATATGATGTTTGTGCCTGTTTGTCTGTTGTTTTTTGCTGCTTGTTTATCTTTGATGACCAAAATCTGCATGCATCCCAGGGCTTTACTCTAGTGGTAAGAGTGCAACCGTGACGTGTGGATTAGGCGCACGTCACAGGTTTGAACCATACTACAGACATAAGCGTGGTATTTAAGTGGAAAAGGTAGAGGGCAGACCATTTATCCACCTAGTTTCAAACCGTGTCATGGCCCTCGTGGATTTCTTGGTTCTCAAAATAAAAACCTGCATGCATGGGAGCATGATCCGGTTTATGCGAGTAAATACTGCTAGAGATCATGATAATCCTGTGCATCATTTGTTATCTTCTCAGTTGGGGGCCTCAAAGTAAGTGTCAGTGTCTTATGTTGAACATTTACGAACAACGATGTATTGAAAGGGAAGGCTTTATTGACTTCATAACCTCAAGTTCTCTTTTCCCCTGATTAATGGAGGTACAGCTTCAACAATCAATCAATCAATCATCTCGGACTCCAATACTAGATGTTATAATTTAATGAATTTAATATATATGCCTATATCTGGTTATGGAATTTAAGCTTTCTCGTTGTTTCAAGTGTTGAAGCACAATTTGTGTTTGTAATATGAAAATGAGGTTATGCAATTCCTCTTACTGAGGTGTAGTCTTGAATGCTGTCTTTCAGGGTGCCGGGACCTTCGAAGTTGCAGCTCGTCAACACCTGATTAACGAAGTGAAAAAGACTGTTAAAGGGGTGTGTGTATATGTATTTATCACTACCACTACTTCCATCTGTTAAATATCTTCAAGTACTGTATCTGTCTTCTCACTCTCTATGTTTGTCTCGATAATATACGTACAGCGTGCTCAACTTGGAGTGGAAGCTTTTGCTAATGCCCTCCTTGTGATACCAAAGACACTTGCTGAGAACTCTGGCCTTGATACACAAGATGTGATCATAGCTCTAACGGTATCTAGATACTACTTCCAATCCATCTTTCATGCATGCAACAATGGATACTTTATGTCAGTGTCTTTGAAACATCTCAACTCTTTTCAGGGAGAGCATGACAAAGGAAATGTTGTCGGACTAAATCATCACACTGGAGAACCTATAGATCCACAAATGGAGGGTATATTTGACAACTATTCCGTGAAGCGTCAGATTGTTAATTCTGGGTATGTGAGAACTTTTCATTCCTTTTTTGTTTGCTGTGCTGCATGTGCATGTGTTTTATGCATGCTTAAATAGTATCAACTCTGCTGGGAAGTCCTTTGCAGTGACCATTGATCATTTCATGGAGTTTGATTTCTCTTGTTCTTCGATATCCCTTAGCCTTTGAAATGCCACAAAAGGGAGAACGCTGTTTGTTCTTTCTGTATGTGTCTACTTACTATACTCTTTTCTTTACAGGCCTGTTATAGCATCTCAGCTGTTACTTGTTGATGAAGTAATTCGTGCTGGACGAAACATGAGGAAACCAAATTAGTTTTTTCTGTCTGAAGATATACTTCTTCAAAAATTTTCCTGTAGTTTCCATCTTCGTATTGTTTTAGATTTATCTAGGGGAAAAATTGAAGAAAAAAGAAACAAAGGTGAGGGCGGGGATGAAAAAGGTGTGGAGAGTTAGTAATGTTCATCCGTCGATTTGTACGGTTTCTAAAGATTTCTGTTCAGTTTTTTTTGTCTTTTAAAAATGTTATACCAGTATCATACCGGTTCGGTATTTTATTTGTTAGATTTCAGTTTGTGCGATTCGATGACTTCGGTATTACTTTTTAAAGTTATATTCTATAAACCAAATTTAAAATGGGAGAAGGTCTAAATATACCCTGTACTTTTGAAAATGGTCTAAGAATACCCTTCGTTATACTATTGGGCTATTTATACCCTTTTAGTCAATACTTTGAGTTTAAATATGCTTCTTATTTAAACGGAGTTACATGTGTCATCGTCTTATTGGTCAATTTTAAATATCTCATAATTAAATAAAAATACTTATTATCCATACTCGAAAAATAATTTTATAAAGCAATTTATTTTTTTGTAAAAACTGGAAAAAATGATTTTTTTAAATTAAAAACTGATTTTTTTTTCTTCCATTTTTTACAAAAAATACTGCTTAAAAAAAACTGAAAAATATTTTTTAAAACAATGCTTTGTAAAAACTGGATAACAAAACTGAAAAATAATTTTCTAAAGCAATTAAAAACTAAAACAAACTGATTTTTTTAACTAAAAACAAACAAAAAAAAAATATTTGTTTTTTTAGTTTTTACAAAAATATTGCTTTAGAAAATTGCTTTTCAATTTTTGTTTTTTAGTTTTTACAAAAAAAATTGATTTAAAAATTATTTTTCAGTTTTTTTTAAAGCAATATTTTTCTAAAAACTGGAAAAAAATATTTTCGATTTTTTCAGTTTCGTATAAAAAAATCAGTTTTTCCCGTTTTTAATTGCTTTAGAAAATTAATTTTTTCAGTTTTTACAAAAATATTGTTTTAGAAAGTATTTTTCAGTTTTTTTAAAAGCAGAATTTTTTTGTAAAAAATGAAAAAAAAAATATTTTCGTTTTTTTCAGTTTTTAGTAAAAACAAAAATCAGTTTTTTCCAGTTTTTACAAAAAATAAAATTGCTTTATAAAATTATTTTTCGGGTATGAATAATGAGTATTTTTAATTAATTAGGAGATATTTAGAATTGGCCAATAAGACAATGACACGTGTCCCTCCGTTTAAATGAGGGGTATACTTGAACCCAAAGTATGATTGTAAGGGTATAGATAACCCAATAGTATAACGATGGGTATTGTTAGACCATTTTCGAAAGTACATGGATATATTTAGACCTTCTCCCATTTAAAATTGACGATTAAACATGTTATACATGAAACTGATTTTTCAGGTTTGATGATTTAATCAAGCAAAAAAGAAAATAAGAACAAATTAAATAAAAACGTTAATGATATTTCATTCTAAAACAAGAGTTTCTTTCTTTGGTTGAAAAGATAAGAAATAACATAAGACACAATATTTTATTATTGGAAGCCAAATGTCTAGAACTATCAAGTTTAAAATGTCTTTTTTGTGGCGAGTAGGTCGTGGGTGCAGATAGAAGATGTTGCATATGGCCGGAAAGGGGCTGGCTAGATCAGATCATAGAATTACAGTGGTTTACTTTTAAGGCAATATAAAAGATTATTGTTGCTGCCCTGGACGAGGACGACCAGAGGCGGACCTACATTGTGGGTTGAGGGGTTACGGGACTCGTTAGCCTCGACAAAAAAACTATATATATATGTTATATATATCTGTCTATATATATGGGACCCCTTAAATATTTAAGATGTGCTCCCAAACATAAAATGGTGGATGAAGAAGTGATTTGTATTGGGCATTTAAGTTTGCTTCCTATCTTGATGATGTGGGTTCGAAACCCCTCTTCACCCTTTTCTCCTTTTTGTCTTCCTTCCTGGAATACAACCGTTTTTAGACTTAATAGCAAATTGCTTTAATTTTAACTTTTATCTTCCTTTTGAATTCAACTATAGCTTAGGACTAATACATAATAATCAACTTAATTAGTTTTATTCTCTTTCAAATCCCTACCTTAAAATTAAAAGTCTCAAATTGTAACTTACCTCTCCACAAATAGAAACATACAAATCCTTGTTCAACAATCACTTTGACTCCGACTAGGCAATGGCCAGAGGCGGATGTAGCTCACTGACTACGGGTTTAACTGAACCCATAACTTTCGACGCGGAGTAAAAATTTGTATGTAAAAATTCATTAAAATTGCAAAAATAGTAGATATGAACCCATAACTTTGAAAATATAATGGGTTCAATGTTAAAAATCTTAAAATTGAACCCATATGATTTAAATTTTGGATCCGCCTCTGGCAATGGCAACTAAAAGTTTGAAACTCTTCTTCGGTTCTTTGACTATTAACATACCCATATTCTTTATTTCTTTAGTAATTTTTGATAATTTAAACATACCTTTTTTAAAATTAAAATACTAGAAATTTAAAGTGTGAAACATGCTTAATCAAACACCTTTCCTTTCCATAACATTCATTTTGCGAAGGAATCTCTCGTTGTTCAGTACTTTCTGTTTCTTTAGAACTTCTTTTTATTTATACTTGAACGATAAGTCATCATAACATTAAGTTTTCAAAGAGTTGCACGCCGAATTTAATTTATCGTTAGTGATTAGCATACAGTGGTGCACCCGTTGTGTTCAAATCCTGGGTCCGCCTATGAGGACGACCCAATATAGACGAGCAATAAGCATTAATTAAACTCTTACACTGATGCCAGCGGAACCTCCTAATTACATGTTTTAATCTTATTTATACCCTTGAAATATGATTTTTACATATCTTTTCAGAACTTGGCCAATATATTAATGTGTACTTGTGACTCCATATATAAGCTAACTAAAATGTTTCTTATACTCCGTTAACAAGATATATACACTATGAGTTATTTTAACAAGTCATTAATTTGTACCAAACGATATAAAACGTGACAATGCTAAGATGCTTTAGTTTGAAAATGTAGAATTATAGCGGGTCTAACTTTTAAGGCAGTAGAAAAGTTTGTCGCGGCAACATTTACAAGGAAGATATATAAACGCTGCTGAAGAACACGAGAAATCGAGTGTTTATCACTGTGTAAATACAATAGGAATGTAATTCTTATCTATTTGTGTTTAGGATAAACCAATTGAGCTTTCTGGAAAGAAATCCAAGCTAAGATTATTGATTGTAGGGTTTCCTGTCTTGATACTTTCAATATTGTTCAAGCATTTGCATTTATGTAGACAATTATACACTCGAGAAAGGTTCAATGATATGCTTAATTAGAGACATTAGGCCTTTCAGTTGAAGCCAATAAAACTCCTAGTTAAGTTGTCTTTATCCACTTAGGGTCCAAGCAAATTTCTTCGGCAAAGTTATAATTTTGTTCATTAGTAGTAAAGAACTTTTTGTATTTGACAGAAATTGATTTTATCGTTTTGTTCCTCTACCCTGTTATTTTGGAAACATGCCAATCCAATTCTAATCTCTCGAAGCCATTAAGAAAAAAGACATTAGTTTGAATTTTACCTTGGGTTTTATATTTATATTTATATTGATTACATTATTATTATCTATATAATAATTCAATATATATGTGTTTTACATGAGTCCGGAACCTAAGTGTTGCCTTTTGGACTCAAAGCACAAAAATAGGTGAAAAAATCCGAGGACCAATTTATATATAACGCAGGTCTTTAATGCGCTATACCTTAACAACACGTTTGTCCGTTAAGGTATAACGCATGGGCTGCATGCACTATATTTGAATTTTAAATTGGCGGGCAAAATATATATATATAGCGCATATACAGGATGCGCTATACCAGAAGTTGAAAAGACAGGTAGGTATAGCGCATTTTATATATGTGCTATACATATATAAAATATCGGGCCAATCTTCTTCCCCCACTAGACAGAACCAAAACGATCCTCCCCCCCCCCCCCCCCCATTTTTAACAAAAAAACTCCATTGGTCCCGTCCCCCCAAAATCGTGTCCTCTCCGTAACTTACCTCTCCACAAATAGAAACATACAAATCCTTGTTCAACAATCACTTTGACTCCGACTAGGCAATGGCCAGAGGCGGATGTAGCTCACTGACTACGGGTTTAACTGAACCCATAACTTTCGACGCGGAGTAAAAATTTGTATGTAAAAATTCATTAAAATTGCAAAAATAGTAGATATGAACCCATAACTTTGAAAATATAATGGGTTCAATGTTAAAAATCTTAAAATTGAACCCATATGATTTAAATTTTGGATCCGCCTCTGGCAATGGCAACTAAAAGTTTGAAACTCTTCTTCGGTTCTTTGACTATTAACATACCCATATTCTTTATTTCTTTAGTAATTTTTGATAATTTAAACATACCTTTTTTAAAATTAAAATACTAGAAATTTAAAGTGTGAAACATGCTTAATCAAACACCTTTCCTTTCCATAACATTCATTTTGCGAAGGAATCTCTCGTTGTTCAGTACTTTCTGTTTCTTTAGAACTTCTTTTTATTTATACTTGAACGATAAGTCATCATAACATTAAGTTTTCAAAGAGTTGCACGCCGAATTTAATTTATCGTTAGTGATTAGCATACAGTGGTGCACCCGTTGTGTTCAAATCCTGGGTCCGCCTATGAGGACGACCCAATATAGACGAGCAATAAGCATTAATTAAACTCTTACACTGATGCCAGCGGAACCTCCTAATTACATGTTTTAATCTTATTTATACCCTTGAAATATGATTTTTACATATCTTTTCAGAACTTGGCCAATATATTAATGTGTACTTGTGACTCCATATATAAGCTAACTAAAATGTTTCTTATACTCCGTTAACAAGATATATACACTATGAGTTATTTTAACAAGTCATTAATTTGTACCAAACGATATAAAACGTGACAATGCTAAGATGCTTTAGTTTGAAAATGTAGAATTATAGCGGGTCTAACTTTTAAGGCAGTAGAAAAGTTTGTCGCGGCAACATTTACAAGGAAGATATATAAACGCTGCTGAAGAACACGAGAAATCGAGTGTTTATCACTGTGTAAATACAATAGGAATGTAATTCTTATCTATTTGTGTTTAGGATAAACCAATTGAGCTTTCTGGAAAGAAATCCAAGCTAAGATTATTGATTGTAGGGTTTCCTGTCTTGATACTTTCAATATTGTTCAAGCATTTGCATTTATGTAGACAATTATACACTCGAGAAAGGTTCAATGATATGCTTAATTAGAGACATTAGGCCTTTCAGTTGAAGCCAATAAAACTCCTAGTTAAGTTGTCTTTATCCACTTAGGGTCCAAGCAAATTTCTTCGGCAAAGTTATAATTTTGTTCATTAGTAGTAAAGAACTTTTTGTATTTGACAGAAATTGATTTTATCGTTTTGTTCCTCTACCCTGTTATTTTGGAAACATGCCAATCCAATTCTAATCTCTCGAAGCCATTAAGAAAAAAGACATTAGTTTGAATTTTACCTTGGGTTTTATATTTATATTTATATTGATTACATTATTATTATCTATATAATAATTCAATATATATGTGTTTTACATGAGTCCGGAACCTAAGTGTTGCCTTTTGGACTCAAAGCACAAAAATAGGTGAAAAAATCCGAGGACCAATTTATATATAACGCAGGTCTTTAATGCGCTATACCTTAACAACACGTTTGTCCGTTAAGGTATAACGCATGGGCTGCATGCACTATATTTGAATTTTAAATTGGCGGGCAAAATATATATATATAGCGCATATACAGGATGCGCTATACCAGAAGTTGAAAAGACAGGTAGGTATAGCGCATTTTATATATGTGCTATACATATATAAAATATCGGGCCAATCTTCTTCCCCCACTAGACAGAACCAAAACGATCCTCCCCCCCCCCCCCCCCATTTTTAACAAAAAAACTCCATTGGTCCCGTCCCCCCAAAATCGTGTCCTCTCCGTATTTTAGCAAGCTAACACCGGATCCAAGGCGTTGCCGTATAGTGGATCTCGTCTATTTCTCGTTTCGGCTCCCAAATCATTAATTTTTCACATTTCAAAAAATTTAAAATCGAGCTATTCCGACTTACTTATTGGTAAAACTCATGTATATAAAATGCTTATTAGTTGTTTTTACTGTGTTGTATGTTTTTTTGTGATCGTTTGTGATGTAATTATTTTTTTTGTTTTCTATCCGAAGGAGTTTATTTATGTGCTAAAAATTAGTAATAATATATATTGTTATTTTATGAATAATTATTGTTATATGTAATTTTATTGTTGTACGTATATTAATATGTGACTTTATTATTGTTTAATGCCCTTTAGTGTTATGTTGTGCCCTTTAGCCTAGTAAAACTGATAATAAATTTTAGCTTATGGTAGTTGACTTTGTTTATGGCCATTTAGAGTAGTGTTACTTTAGTGCGCTTTAAGATTCCGTAGTGTAGAATCAAAACTACATGCTCTCCTTAACAAACTCGGTTAGAGTACTCAATTATGAATTTAGTGTATTAGTAGATAATTATCAAATACTAGATATGAATCATAAAATAACCAGTTGACGTTACAAAAGAGACGCTGTCGGGAAATTTGGACAAAATATGACAGTTAACAAATAAATCGTTACGAATGCAATAAATTCAATATTATTTGCTATTAAGTTTGTAGTATTTTTTATATGAATAATTATTGAATATATCTTGATTACTTATGAAATTTTAATATTTAATTATGTTACAATCCAAAAAAAACTTTAAAAAGATGATAGTTCAAACAAAACCATGTAGAATTTTAGTAAGAATATGTAGGAAACTAATATATGAAATATTAATATAGAAAATTTATCAACCTAAGTATTAGTTATATGAATAATTACTAAAATATCTTTTTAGTTATTGATATTAATTATTTAATTCTCTGTTAACCCCAAAAATATCTGAAAAAAGGATGATAGTTCAAACAAAAATCCTCTCGAATTTTAGTCAAGAAATGTAAAAATATAACATATAAAACAACAATATTCAAAATTTGTCAAACTAAGTATTTTTATATGAATACTTATTAATTATATCATGTATAGTTATGAAAATTAATTATTTAATTCTATTATACCCAAAAATAATTGAAAAAGATGATAGTGCAAACAAAACCCTACCGAATTTTAGTCAAAAAAATGTAAGAAACTAACATATAAAATAATAATATAGAAAATGTATCAACCTAAGTAATAATATAGAAAAATTATTGATTAAATATTAATATAAAATATATTACAATTTATTTAGAGATGTTAAACAATTAAACAGAAAAATACTTTAATTAATATTGTTTAATTTACAGACAACGTTATGGAGCTTCCCCCTGTGCATCCCGGACCTGCATCTCGAGAGTTACTGTTTCTACATGGCAACCATAAGTCTTCACACATCTGGGATGGGCAGTGTCTGTCCCAAACCTTCCACCCCAGACGTATAAACGATCCGTGGGAGTTCATTAGGGACCACCCGCTGTATCCCCGCATAGTTAGACGCCTTGAGCGGATGGGTTTTTACAAGATCATAGAGATCAGCTGGTTGCAGTTCAACTGGGCACTGATTACGGCTATGATAGAGCGGTGTCGATCGGAGACGCACACATTTCATCTACCCATCGGCGAGGCTACCATCACGCTAAAGGACGTGGAGGTTCTTTTCGAGTTACCCGTTGATGGTATACCTGTAGCTTACCTGCATGCTCTTAGAGACTATACATGAGAGGATTACCTTCATATGTTGCAGCAACTCACCGATTTCCAGCCTGCGGAGCCGATTGCGTTAAGTGGGGCCTGTCGATTGCAGCTGATGCCCGTTAGGCAGCATCTGGTGGCGATGGACGCAGAGATTACTGATGATTCACCGCCAGAGGATATAGTCCGACACATGAGGCTGTTGTTGCTGATGATGCTTGGTGGTATACTGTTCCCGAACACTTCGAGAAACCTAGTCACCTTGCAATTTCTACATCATCTGGAGCGGCTAGATGATTTATATGGTTACAACTGGGGTGCAACTGTTCTAGCTTACCTGTATAGGCAGATATGCCGGACGTGCATGGGCAACCCGAGAGACGTTGCCGGTTTTATACCGCTGCTGTAGGTGAAAACATAGTCAATTCTTTTCATGATTATAACATACATAGTAAACAATGCCTTAAATTTTACGTCTACAATCTATATTAGGTTTGGGTCTAGGAGGGGTTTCTGCAGTTCCATCCACCTCTGCCATCGATAGCTTCGGATGCACCACCTCCACAGTTTCACCCGCTAGCTTGGAGGTGGGTTAATAGGCAAGGTCACGCCCGCGAGGTCGAGGCTCGACATCATCTCCCTTAGTACAGGGATTTGTGGGATTTACTTGAAGGCGTTTAGGTATATAAATACTTAAATTTACTTGGCATGGCTTGATATGTGTTACGTTTACTCACGATTCTTGTGTTTAATAAATACTCTAGTTCGTATGGAGGCCATACAACGACGCACTCATAGTTGGATTGCCAGATTATTGCTCCCATGGTCGAGCTATGTGGAGCTCTTCCGTACCACCGATATGTCTCAATATAGTCAAGCATCATGCCACCGAGCGAGTCCTTTGCCAGTTTGGTCGACCCCAACTTGTACCTATTCGGCCCACTTGGCACATGATATATTACCAGCGGGATGATCGCAACAAGGCTGACTAGACATACTTGGCTTGGCTAGAGGCCCAGATTGAGGATTGGGACTAGAGGTATTGTAATGACTCAACAGGTCATTTTAGCTTTTAGAACCCCGTTCCCTAAAAATAAAACTTTCCGTAGGTGCTTGTAATGATTTATGACTTGCGGGGATGGTTGGTTCGGGTTCGGGATTTGGAAGTGTTTGAGGTGAAACCGGAACACTTGGTTCCTTAAGTTGGCCTTAAAGTGCTAAGTTTGACTTCGGTCAACATTTTGAGAAAACGACCTCGAAATAGAATTTCGATGATTCCAACAGCTTCGTATGGTGATTTTGGACTTAGGAGCGTGATCGGAATTTTATTTGGAAGTCTGTAGTGAAATTAGGCTTGAAATGGCTAAAATAGGAATTTAAAGTTTGAAAGTTTGACCGGGGAGTTGATCTTTTGATACCGGAGTCGGAATCCAGTTCTGAAAATTTTTATAGCTCCATTATGTAATTTATGACTTGTATGTAAAATTTGAGGTCAATCGGAGTTGATTTGATAGGTTCCGTCATTGAATGTAGAAGTTGAAAACTCTTAGTTTCATTAAGCTTGAATTGGGGTATGATTCATGGTTTTAGCGTTGTTTGATGTGATTTAGAGGTTCGACTAAGTTCGTATGATATTTTAGGACTTGTTGGTATATTTGGTTGAGGTCCCGAGGGCCTCGGGTGAGTTTCGGATGGTTAACGGATAAAACATTGGAGTTAAAAGGCTGCTGCAATTTTTCCTCTTATGTTGGACATTCTGGGCTGTGATCGAGCCCAGATATCGAGCCCAGGGTTGACGAGGTACATGCTCGAGCTAGTGAATCGAAGCCATGATCGAAGGTCCAACTCGAGGGCCATGATCGAAGGTCCACCTCGAGGGCCATGATCGAAGGCAAGGCTCGAGGGCCAGGATCGAGACAATCGAAGGCTCAAGCTCGATGCCATGATTGAGTCTATGATCGAAAGCCCAACCTCGATACCCTGATCGAGGCCATGACCGAGTTCCATGCTTTAGCCTATGATCGAAGCCGCGATCGAAGGCAAGGTTCGAGGGCATGATCGAAGGTATGGCTCGAGGGCTAGGATCGAGACCCAAGCTCGATGCCCTGATCGAACGTACAACCTCGATGCCCTGATCGAGGGCACATGTTCGATGCCGCGATCGAGGCCCAGCTCCGAAGGCTGCTGGGCAGTTTTATAAAAAGAGGGCGTTCGTCCCATTTGCCATTTTTGACGAACTTTAGCTTGAATAGAGACGACTTTTGGCAGATTTTCAAGGGAAAAACATTGGGGGTAAGTGATTCTAACTCGGATTTGGTCTACATATACAAGTGTATCATTATTTTTCACAATTTAATTAGTGTTTTGAGATTTGAGATTTGTAAAAGTTTAGAAATCTCATAGAAACGAAATTTTGAGATTTCGGTATCGATTCGGAGTCGGAATCGAGTGAAACTGGTATGGTTGGACTCGTAATTGAATGAGTTGTCGGATTTCATAACTTTTGCCGGATTCCGAGATGTGGGCCCCGCAGACGAATTTTTAATTAATTTCGGGATTTTTATTAAAAATATAGTATTTCCTTATAGAATTTATTTTCTATATTTTTTAGTGATTGTATCGAATTATTTTGGCTAGATTCGAGCCAAACAGAGTTGGATAATCATGAAAAAGGCAAAATTGTGGATTAAATTGGAGCAAGACGAGGTAAGTCTCTTGTCTAATCTTGTGAGGGGGAAATTACCTCATAGGTGATTAAAATTAAATAATTGTTGCTAATTGTGGGGGGGGAATTGTGGGGGGCTACGTACGCACGAGGTGACGAGAGTCCGTGCGTAGCTACTATTAATGCTAAAGTCCGAGTAATTTAGGACTCAAAGCATGTATTACTTGTGTAAATTGTATTCTTTGATTAATTAATATTAATTGATATATATATATATATATGAATATATTGTGAATTGTTTGATAAAGATATTAAAGGATGAAAATCTCATAGGCTTGATTTCTATTTAAATCAATTAATTGTCAAAAGAAATTGTTCTCCTCCCAAATTTATCTTATAATAAACATACTGTCCTTCCGGAGGCACATAAGAAAATGTCCTTTCTTGTGGAGCGGGCCGAACGCCTCGGCAGGATAGATGCATCTATGGATCGCGCCGCACATCCCTCGGCAGTGTACACGACACTTTGGATCGGGCCGTACGTCCTCGGCAGAAATCGTGCTTAATAATAATAATTACACGATACTTTAATAATTTATTTCAGCTTGAGAAGCTAATTAATAAATTGAAAAATCCTTGGAATTTAATGAATTATTATTCTTGCTTGTTTATGGAATTAATTGTTACTCCTGTAAATGAGATTTAAATTGATAAATTGGAATTTTTCTGAATTGAAGGAATTTAATTAATATATTGAGAATTGTTACATTTGAAGGAATTTGATTATCTCTGCTGATTAAACAAATTATTGTAAATTCTGTAAATCATGTTGATTTAAATATTCTAGATATATTTCAGTTATTATTATTGACCCATAGTGAGTGTCAAAGTCGGCCATCTCGTCTCTACCACTTCGAGATTAGGCTTGATACTTACTGGGTACACGTTGTTTACGTACTCATACTACACTTGCTGCACTTTTTGTGCAGGATCTGAGACAGGTGCTAGTGGAGGACCTATCATCACATACCCACGTCATCCCGAGGCATAGTGGTGAGCTGCCTTTCTGAGCCGTTCTGCAGCTACCAGTGTCTCTTCTTATATTTATATTCTGTCTATTTCATTTCAGACAGTATTTGGAGTTTTGTATAATCTACTAGATGCTCATGCACTTGTGACACCGGGTCTTGGCACACACATTGGTAGAAGTTGGTATTTTATTATTTTCTTGGAATAAAAGTTTAACAAATTTACGTATGACTTATTAGTTGGCTTGCCTAACTGTAGTGTTGGGCACCATCACGACTTATAAGTGAAATTGGGTCTTGACAACATGGTATCAGAGCACTAGGTTCACGTAGGTCTCACAAGTTATGAGCATACCTAATAGAGTCTTGCGGATCGGTACGAAGATGTCTGTACTTATCTTCGAGAGGCTATATGTTAGGAAAACTACCTTTCTTCATATTCCATCGTGCAATTGATGTAGTACTTAAATATCCTTATCTTATTCTCTCATAGATGGTGAGAACACGCTCTAATGAGATTTCAGACCAGACAAGAGCTACTCCCCCAGTTGCTAGAGGCCGAGGTAGGGCTCCAGCCCGTGGTAGAGGGCGAGGACATCCCGGGACTATTCCGGTTATGCCTCCAGTGGATCCAGCAGAGAATCCCATTATTGAGTAGTAGGGTGAGGTGCCTGTGGCAGAGCCAGCTCCGGTGGACTTCACATATGCACCGGGATTTCAGGATGTCATGGGTCGTATGCTGCGATTCATGGACAATATGACTCAGGCCGGTTTATTTCCGGTAGACCCAGCCATATCTCAGGCGGGCGGGGGAGCACAAACCCCTATCGCGCAGGCTCATGGACAAGCAGCTGTTGTATATCAGACCCAGGGTGCACTAACCATGGGTGGATTCTAGCCAGTGGCAACAGCTACACCTGAGCCCAGGCCAGCTGTAGCCGCGGATCCTCAGAAGCTATTGGACAGATGGACTAGACTACATCCTCCTGTCTTCGGGGGTGAGCGACATGAGGATCCACATGATTTCATTGATCGTTGCAAGGATAGACTGTACAACATGAGGATATTGGAATCCCATGGGGTTGATTTCGCTACTTTTCAGCTAGAGGGTAGAGCCCGTAGATGGTGGCAGTCTTATGCTCTTGACAGACCAGCAGATTATCCTCCCATGACTTGGGACATGTTCACCTGTATCTTCTTGGACAGGTATATTCCACCCTCCCAGAGGGAAGAGTTGCGGTTTCAGTTTGAGCAGCTCCAGCAGGGTCAGATGTCAGTGACCGATTATGAGGTGAGGTTTTCTGAATTATCTCGCCATGCACTAATGATACTCCCTACTGAGGCAGAGAGAGTGCGAAGGTTTGTAGCCGGTTTACATACTGGTATTCAGGCCACTATGGCTCGAGAGGTTGAGATGGGTACTTCTTATGAGCGAGTTGTGGAGATAGCCCGGAGGATTGAGGGTGTACGTCAGCGGAGCCGAGAGCAGATTATGAGAGATAAGCGGTTCAGGTACTCTGGAGAGTTTAGAGGTGCTCCGTCCGGGGGCAGAGGTCAGTTCGTGAGGGGACAGTCTAGCAGACCCCCATATCCAGCACCACCACCTCCTCGAGGTGCTCCAGTGCGACCTTATCTCAGTGCTATCCCAGAGAGTTCTTACTGCGCACCAGCTTTACAGGGTCCTCCCAGTGGGTATTCAGGACCCCAGGGCCAGACACTTAGTCAGCAGCCCATCGCACCAAAGAGTTGTTACGAGTGCGGGGATCCCAGTCACATGCGGAGGTTTTTCCCCAGGTTTCGAGGTAGACCAGTACAACAGGGTCAACAACCTATGCTTACCGGACCAGTTGCTCCACCAGTAGTCCGACCACCCAGAGGTGAAGGACAGGTGGGTAGGGGCCATCCTAGAGGTGGAGGTCAGCTAGACGGAGGTCAGATAGTTGGTTCTCCAGCTCGGTTTTATGCTTTTTCGGCTAGACCAGATGTAGAGGCCTCAGATGGTGTGATTACAGGTATTATTTCTGTTTGTGGCAAATATGCCTCAGTATTATTTGATCCAGGATCTACGTATTCATATGTGTCATCTCTATTTGCTCCATTCCTGAGTGTTTCTCGTGAGTCCTTGAGTACTCCTGTATATGTGTCCATCCTGTGGGAGATTCTGTTGTTGTGAACCGGATCTACCGGTCCTATATTATTACATTCTGTGGTTATGAAACTAGAGCAAATCTCCTATTGCTTAAGATGATCGATTTTGAAATTATTCTGGGCATGGACTGGTTATCTCCATATCATGCTATTCTAGATTGTCATGCCAAGACTGTTACCTTGGCTATTCCAGCATTGCCTGAGCTGGAGTGGAAAGGTTCTCCTATTAGTTCATTTAATCGAGTTATTTCTTTTATAAAGGCTCAACACATAGTTGAGAAGGGTTGTTTGGCTTATCTAGCCTATGTTCGGGATACTAGTGCAGAGACTCTGGCTATATATTCAGTGCCTGTAGTTCGGGATTTCCCCGATGTATTCCCGTCAGATTTTCCAGGTATGCCACCTGATCATGATATTGATTTATGTATTGACTTGGCTTCAGATACCCAGCCTATATCTATCCCACCGTATCACATGGCTCCGAAAGAATTGAAAGAACATCTTGAAACGTTACTAGCCAAAGGGTTCGTCAGACCGAGTATATCGCCTTGGGGTGCACCAGTATTATTTGTGAAAAAGAAGGATGGAACAATGCGGATGTGTATTGATTATCGCAAATTGAACAAAGTCACTATTAAGAACAAGTACCCGTTACCGCGTATTGCTGTTCTATTTGACCAGTTGTAGGGTGCTAGGGTATTCTCTAAGATCAACTTGAGGTCGGGGTACCATCAGTTGAAGATTCGGGATTCGGATGTTCCGAAGACTGCTTTCCGTACTAGATATGGTCATTATGAGTTTCTGGTAATGTCTTTTAGTTTAACTAATGCCCCGACAACGTTTATGGATCTGATGAACAGGGTATTCGTGCCATATATTGATTTGTTTGTCATTGTATTTATTGATGACATATTAATCTATTCGCGCAGTAAGGAGAAACATGAGCAGCATATGAGATTAGTGCTTCAGACATTGCGGGAACAAAAGCTATATGCTAAGTTCTCTAAATGTGAGTTCTGGCTTGAGTCTGTAGCATTTTTGGGACATATTGTATCGGGCGAAGGCATTAAAGTTGATCCCAAAAAGATTGAGGCAGTTCAGAATTGGTATCGTCCCACTTCGGCGACTGAAATCAGGAGTTTTCTGGGTTTAGCAGGTTATTATCGTCGGTTCGTGAAAGGTTTTTCATCTATTGCAGCACCTTTGACCAAATTAACCCAGAAGGGTGCCCCATTCCGATGGTTCGATGATTGTGAGGTGAGCTTTCAGAAGCTCAAGACATCATTGACTACAACACCAATGTTAGTGTTGCCTTCCGGTTCGGGGATGTATAAAGTGTATTGCGATGCTTCGCGCGTTGGCTTGGGTTGTGTATTGATGCAGGAAGGGCAAGTTATTGCATATGCTTCACGTTAGCCGAAGCCCCACGAAAAGAATTATCCGGTACATGATTTGGAGTTAGCTGTGATTGTTCACGCTCTTAAGATTTGGAGGCATTATCTTTATGGGGTATCTTGTGAAGTTTACACTAATCATCGCAGTTTGCAGCATTTGTTCAAGCAGAGGGACCTAAATTTGAGACAACATAGATGGCTGGAGTTACTAAAAGATTATGATATTACTATCTTGTATCATTCGGGCAAAGCAAATGTGGTTGCAGATGCCTTGAGAAGAAAGGCGGAGAGTATGGGTAGTTTGGCTTTCATTTCAGCAGAGGAAAGGCTAGTAGCCTCAGATATTCAGTCCTTGGCTAACAAACTTGTGAGGCTGGACATTTCAGAGCCCAGCCGAGTTCTTGCATGTGTTGTGGCCCAATCTTCACTATTTGAGCAGATCAAGGCTCGCCAGTATGATGACCCACACCTGGTGGTTCTTCGTGAAACGGTACTACGAGGTGATACCAAGGAAGTTACTATTAGAGCAGATGGTGTTCTGCGACTCCAGGATCGTCTATGTATTCCTAATGTGGATGGGCTGAGGAAATAGATCCTGAAAGAGGCACACAGTTCTCGATATTCTATTCATCCAGGTGCTACTACGATGTATCGTGACTTGAGGCAACATTATTGGTGGCGACAAATAAAAAAGGACATAGTTGAGTATGTAGCTCGGTGTCTAATTTGCCAGCAAGTTAAATATGAGCACCAGAGGCCAAGTGGCCTACTCCAAAAGATGACCATACCAGATTGGAAATGGGAACGAATTACTATGGATTTTGTAGTTGGGTTGCCGCGGACCTTGAGGAAGTTTGATACAGTTTGGGTGATTGTTGACAGGTTGACCAAGTCGGCACGTTTTATTCCTGTTGTGACTACGTATACTTCAGAGAGGTTGGCCCAGATTTATATTCAGGAGATAGTTCAGTTGCACGGTGTGCCAATTTCCATCATATCAGATAAAGGCCCTCAGTTTACTTCACATTTCTGGAGAACAGTACAGAGTGAGTTGGGGACCCGTGTAGAGCTCAGCACAACCTTTCATCCGCAGACCGATGGACAGTCAGAGAGGACAATTCAGATTTTGGAGGATATGCTCAGGGCATGTGTGATTGACTTTGAAGGTCAGCGGGATCGTTTCCTGCCTTTGGCCGAGTTTGCTTATAATAACAGTTACCAATCCAGCATCGAGATGGCTCCATTTGAGGCTTTATATGGTCGGCGATTTCGTTCACCTATCGGATGGTTTGAGCCAGGTGAGGCTAAGTTATATGGTACTGATTTGGTAAGGGATGCCTTGGAAAAGGTAAAGTTTATTCAGGAGCGACTTCGTACAACACAGTCCAGACAAAAGAGTTACGCGGATCAGAAAGCGCGCGATATATCATTTATGGTAGGTGAAAAAATTCTCTTGAAGGTTTCGCCGATGAAGGGAATTATGAGATTCGGGAAGAAGGGCAAGTTGAGCCCAAGGTTTATAGGCCCATTTGAGGTGTTGAAAAGAGTTGTGGAGGTTGCTTATGAGCTTGCCTTGCCTCCCAGCCTATCGGGAGTTCATCCGGTTTTTCACGTATCTATGTTTCGGAAGTATCATGCCGACCTACCACATGTGTTAGACTTCAGCACAGTTCAGCTAGATAATAGCTTGGGTTATGAAGAGGAGCCAATTGCCATTGTTGATAAACATGTTCGCTAGTTGAGATCCAAGAGGATTTCTGCAGTAAAAGTCCAGTGGAGGGGCCAACCAGTCGAGGAAGCGACTTGGGAGACCGAGGAAGACATGCGGAGCAGATATCCACACTTATTCAGCACTCCAGGTACAATTCTAAACCCGTTCGAGTACGAACGTTTGTTTAAGAGGTGGAGAATGTAATGACCCAACCGGTCATTTTAACTTTTAGAACCCCGTTCCCTAAAAATAAAACTTTCCGTAGGTTCTTGTAATGATTTATGACTTGCGGGGATGGTTGGTTCGGGATTTGAAAGTGTTTGAGGTGAAACCAGAACACTTGGTTCCTTAAGTTGGCCTTAAAGTGCTAAGTTTGACTTCAGTCAACATTTTGAGAAAACGACCCCGGAATAGAATTTTGATGATTCCAACAGCTCCGTATGGTAATTTTGGACTTAGGAGCGTGATCGGAATTTTATTTGGAAATCCGTAGTGAAATTAGGCTTGAAATGGCAAAAATAGGAATTTAAAGTTTGAAAGTTTGACCGGGGAGTTGAATTTTTGATACCGGAGTCGGAATTCAGTTCCGAAAATTTTTATAGCTCCGTTATGTAATTTATGACTTGTGTATAAAATTTGAGGTCAATCGGAGTTGATTTGATAGGTTCCGGCATTGAATGTAGAAGGTGAAAACTCTTAGTGTCCTTAAGCTTGAATTGAGGTATGATTCATGGTTTAAGCGTTGTTTGATGTGATTTAAAGGTTCGACTAAGTTCGTATGATGTTTTAGGACTTGCTGGTATATTTGGTTGAGGTCCCGAGGTCCTAGGGTGAGTTTCAGATGGTTAACGGATCAAAAATTGGAGTTAAAAGGCTGCTGCAATTTTCCTCTTATGTTGGACATTCTGGGCTGTGATCGAGCCCAGATATCGAGCCAGATATCGATCCCAGGGTTGACGAGGTACATGCTCGAGCTAGTGTATCGAAGCCATGATCGAAGGTCCAACTCGAGGGCCATGATCGAAGGTCCAGCTCGAGGGCCATGATCGAAGGCAAGGCTCAAGGGCCAGGATCGAGACCCAAGATCGAGGGGTCACAATCGAAGGCTCAAGATCGATGACATGATTGAGGCTATGATCGAAGGCCCAACCTTGATACCCTGATTGAGGCCACGACCGAGGTCCAGGCTCGAGCCTGTGATCGAAGCCGCGATCGAAGGCAAGGCTCGAGGGCATGATCGAAGGTATGGCTTGAGGGCTAGGATCGGGACCCAAGCTCGATGCCCTGATCGAAGGTACAACCTCGATGTGCTGGTCGAGGGCACATGTTCGATGCCACGATCGAGGCCCAGTTCGAGGACCAGTTCCGACGGCTGCTGGGCAGTTTTATAAAAAGAGGGCATTCATCCCATTTGCCATTTTTGACGAACTTGAGTTTGAACAGAGACGACTTTTGGCATATTTTCAAGGGAAAAACATTGGGGGTAAGTGATTCTAACTCGGATTTGGTCTACATATACAAGTGTATCATTATTTTTCACAATTTATTTAGTGTTTTGAGATTTGAGATTTGGAAAAGTTTAGAAATCTCATAGAAACAAAATTTTGAGATTTCGGTATTGATTCAGAGTCGGAATCGAGTGAAACTGGTATGGTTGGACTCGTAATTGAATGGGTTGTCGGATTTCATAAATTTTGCCGGATTCCGAGATGTGGGTCCCGTGGGCGAATTTTTAATTAATTTCGGGATTTTTATTAAAAATATAGTATTTCCTTATAGAATTTATTTCCTATAATTTTTAGTGATTGTATCGAATTATTTTGGCTAGATTCGAGCTAGACAGAGTTGGATAATCGTGGAAAAGGCAAAATTGTGGATTAAATTCGAGCAAGACGAGGTAAGTCTCTTGTCTAATCTTGTGAGGGGAAAATTACCTCATAGGTGATTAAAATTAAATAATTGTTGCTAATTGTGGGGGGTTACATACACACGTGGTGATGACAGTCCGTGCATAGCTACTATTAATGCTAAAGTCCGGGTAGTTTAGGACTCAAAGCATGTATTACTTGTGTAAATTGTATTCTTTGATTAATTAATATTAATTGATATATATATGAATATATTGTGAATTGTTTGATAAAGATATTAAAGGATGAAAATCTCATAGGCTTGATTTCTATTTAAATCAATTAATTGTCAAAAGAAATTGTTCTCCTCCCAAATTTATCTTATAATAAACATACTGTCCTTCCGGAGGCACATAAGAAAATATCCTCCTTTCTTGTGGAGCGGGCCGAACGCCTCGGCAGGATAGATGCATCTATGGATCGCGTCGCACGTCCCTCGGAAGTGTACACGATACTCTAGATCGGGCCGTACGTCCTCGACAGAAATCGTGCTTAATAATAATAATAATTACACAATACTTTAATAATTTATTTCAGCTTGAGAAGCTAATTAATAAATTGAAAAATCCTTGGAATTTAATAAATTATTATTCTTGCTTGTTTATGGAATTAATTGTTACTCCTGTAAATGAGATTTAAATTGATAAATTGGAATTTTTCTGAATTGAAGGAATTTAATTAATATATTGAGAATTGTTACATTTGAAGGAATTTGATTATCTCTGCTGATTAAATAAATTATTGTAAATTCTGTAAATCATGTTGATTTAAATATTCTAAATATATTTCAGTTATTATTATTGACCCATAGTGAGTGTCAAAGTCGGCCATCTCGTCTTTACCACTTCGAGATTATGTTTGATACTTATTGGGTACACGTTGTTTACGTACTCATACTACACTTGCTGCACTTTTTGTGCAGGATCTGAGACAGGTGCTAGTGGAGGACCTATCATCACATACCCATGTCATCCCGAGGCATAGTGGTGAGCTGCCTTTCTGAGCCGTTCTGCAGCTACCAGTGTCTCTTCTTATATTATTATTCTGTCTATATCATTTCAGACAATATTTGAAGTTTTCTATAATCTACTAGATGCTCATGCACTTGTGACACCGGGTCTTGGCACACACACATTGGTAGAAGTTGGTATTTTATTATTTTCTTGGAATAAAAGTTTAACAAATGTACATATGACTTATTAGTTGGCTTGCCTAACTGTAGTGTTGGGCGCCATCACGACCTATAAGTGAAATTGGGTCGTGACAGGTATGGCCTGATTCTGCCATACCCTCCACCTGACCGTTTGGAGGGCGAGCATGAGTACATGAGTTGGTATCGCAGCTTTACCCGACTTCTCTTTGGGAATCCTGTTCATCGCGCTAGTGGTCGGTACATTCCATACGCCGCGAGGCATGAGGCACTGATATGTTATTTGTCATACTTATTTATAATGTTACATTATCCTTCCATAATTAATATTTTATATGCTATGCATGCTATTGGCTTACACCAGTTCTACTAGTTGGGACTGGAGTTGCTGCAACATACAAGTGAGGGAGTGGTAGTTCTGCACGGGTTTGGCCATCCGGTTACTGATCTTGCTGCTAACACATTGAGACGTGCTCGAGAGGATGTACGCTTAGGATACGAGGCTGCTTATGTGCCGCAAGAGGAATACCATAATGGGCCACAAGTGGCCCCTGAACGTGGTAGACGTGCCAGGCATGGCCATAGAGGAAGGGGTGACCCACGTGGTCGTGGTGGTAAGCAAGGACGGGGTCCCCATCAAGGGGGCGATGAGGCACCCGTGTAGGATATTAGAGATGATCAGTCGGGTGACCACCATGAGCCACACGATGCCCCTCATGATATTTCGTCATTTAGCCTTAAACTGTCACGAGGGACTTCGCAGGTGACCCGACCCCATTGTTGATCACGGACACGACCATTACGCAGCAAGAGTGGGATAAGTATTTTCCTGATCGTCCAGAGCCATCGACGGTTGCTGCTGACCGTCCGATACGAGAGGTGCATAGTGTGCGGCGAATGAGTTATGGCTCATCACTGAGGGATGCTGAGGATCTTTCACATACTTCATCTACTCTAGTGCACCTCAATGTTCCGACTGAGCATTGTGTCGCTACTCAGGCGCATGTTTGTTTGTATTACTATTATTTCAATTTGTTTTTACCTTATAGATTAGTCAGTAATATCTAAAGTATTTTCATATTTTTAAAGATTTCATCATCTCCCGTCACGGAGGCCGCATTCTGCGATACTAACTTGTCGGAGACGGATGATATTATTCTAGATCCCGCTGAGACCATGGTATGACCATTAAATATTTTTGCTAACACGTACATTAGTATTATACATTTCATAAACTAAAATATCTTCTTATTCTGTAGGTTACTTATGGCCCAAAGGCCGCTTTTACCGAGCCTACCAGCCTTACTGACGATCATGCTGCAGCGCATCCTTTAATAAAGAGGCGACATGATGAGGATGATCCTGATAGCGTAGCCGGGTGGGATGGGATGCGCCTCAGACCAACCAATGCTTTAAATAATACATGTTGTGGGACTCATTGATATGTATTCTGAGTTGTGTATATGACATTAAATATATAATACAAAATTATTGATGTTTTACATAATTTGCGCATGTGTTTTTATTTTTCAGGTTATTTATTAGTTTAACACTATATCACAAAAAAAATAAGACGACTTAACATAAATTTAAATTCGTTAACAATTAAAGATAATACATGACACGTACAATATAAAAATAAAAAACTACATTAAACGCATCCATGTATTTGTTTAGTCACTATCGCCCATTATTCTATGCTTCAACCACTTAAATTTCTCTTCCAACCGATTATTTTCTTCGTCTGCCTCTTTTAGTTTCTCCTTCACTGTCGCAAGTTGTTCTTGCAGTTTCAAGATCTGGAGTTCGTACTCACCGGTCTGATTCCAAATGCTTAGCAAACATGATTTGTGGTATTCCTGGTTAATGGGTTCATCATACCATTCTTCAAAACCACATTGATTTTCGTCCTACCAATGGGGATGATAACAAAAGACTATTAATTAATATGTTATATATAAACTATTAACAATTTTGTTTTTCAATAATAATAACTTATAACTTATTTACACATCCAACTTATTTACACATCCAACGTATGCGCCCCAGATTGCAACTTGACCAACATGGCTTCAAAATCGCACGTTTGCCACAGTAACACCTTGGTACGTCATTGCACCCAGACATGTCATAATGCTCGAAAATGAAAATGAATGGAAAGTTATTTTCTTCGTTTCGTTACAATACAAATAGTAACTAAAATACGCGAGGTTTTTATAGGCAGCTAAGAGTGATTTTAGGTTACATAATGCATATCGGTGATGCGCTACGTATCGCGCGCTAATAATTCTTTAGGGTACAAATGGGTGCAACTTTTTTAGGTCGACTGCTTTTTCAGGTCGACATGTTGGTGATGCGCTACATTTCATGTGCTAATGATTATTTAGGGTACAAGTGGGTGCAGTTTTTCAGATCGACAACTTTTTGAGGTCGGCAACTTTTTCAGGTCGACATGACAATGCACATAATGCATATTGGTGATGTGCTACGTTTAATACATAAGTTCATGCAGTTTAGTTCTTCTTAAGTTGTACCAATATTGCAGTATTCAAAGACCATTTCAAGAACCATTACAACATCCATTTCAACAATGCCACTAACATTTAATAAGTTGTTTAAGAAGAGGCAAAAAGGTGAAGGTAGTTCAACAGATCCACATGGAACACATCATAACACAATCGATCCCTACCTTGAAAAAAATATGTTAGGTTGCTATACTGATTTGGTTGATGACAATTGGTATGGTGTTCTACGTCCCTTGGAAAATAAGCCTATCAATATACACACTGATCTCAAAATTGCATGGCACATTATTGAGGGCAAAGCACATTCTACAAAGCCTGAAGGTATGCAAATTTGGGCAAAAAACGATAATGGGTTCCCCTTTACTCAAAACAGTGTGATTATGAAGTACTATGCTGCTGGCATGAGCTAGTTGTACCACAGGCACTGTTTGCAACCTTCCAAACAAACACACACAAAGATGATCCAGAAGTGATTCGACATTTGATGAAGGAGATTTTGGAGATGGAAAAGGCACTAGCCGTTCATCATGCACTGGATGATCTTAACTACCTACAAGGAACGGAGGATCAATATTGAGATTTATTAGAAAATGAAAAATTGCATAGAGACATTGATTATCCTATTTTCCCAACAATTGTTGAGTGGGAGGGACTACCTAAGTTTCTACCGTATACGTTGGACGTATGAGTCCCATATTATTGTAAAAATCAAGCAAGTGGTCTTATTCATGATAGCGATGAAATACGAGAAATGTTTGTCAACTTGGGCCTAGATTATGACGCCCTCGGTCCGGAAGGGTGCGTACAAGATGTTGACGAAGAAGATAAAGACAATGACAATGAAATAGTGCCAGACAGTGACGATAACGACGAATGAAAATTGTTATTTATTTCTTGGGAAATATTTTAAATTATTGTATTTAATATTTAATGCTAAATATCAATTAGATTTAAACTTATTGGAAAAATAATTTTATTTCACAAATTTTGCAAACTAAACCTTTAAAGACATTTAGTACAACAAAAATACTACAATAAAACACTACGTTTATCCTTGATAATTGGGCACATTGGATGAACTGCCACTTGGAGCTGAATTACCACCGCTTCCCAAACCAATCGAAGGACATTTACGGCGATCATGTCCTGTTTGGGAATATATGCCACATTTACGCGCATAAACAGTATCACCAACATTCATTTGGTTTCGTATCCGCGTTCTTTTTTGCACTTGCCGTTACGCATATAATCCTTGTTATACACCATTTTAAATGGTTCCGTCGGCCAATAATGCTCAGCACCCACTGGCTGCAACTGTCCACTATAGGTGTTTACGTATGCAACAATACTATATTCTTTAACAACGTACCTCGTTGCCGCAAAACCTGTATGTTGAAATAACTTCATGGCATGAGAGCATGGCAAGTATAGATTGACCATTTACCACACGAGCATAATCTTCTGGATTCATTGACGGTGTGTGTATTATTCCCGCGGTTTTGATGCAGACCAGTGCGAACTTCAAAAGTATTTCGCTCGCCTCAATATCGCAAAAATGTATGCCACTATGCTCGCTTCCTATATTTTTCAAGTCATTTCATTGGATGTGACATAAATTCAACACCCATTTCCATCAATGACGATGCACCTCTAGATCTTTCAACTAACCTCTCCACCATCTGCTTGAATGACATCTGCACCATGGCAGTGACATGCAATCCACGTGCAGACTTCAACAACCCGTTGAAAGACTTTGACACATTTGTAGTAAAAAATTTCCCATCTTCTACCATCATCCTTATGCAAAGTCCATTTGTCAAACTCATGTCGCATCAACCAACGATAGGCTTTTGGGTCTTCCTGCCTAATCAATTTCATTCGCCTCCTGAATTTACACTCTTGGTGATATGTTGCAGCCATCCACATTAAATAATGTAAGTTCTTGTTCGGATGAGCCCTCTAGAAGTTGGCCTTCAAGTGCCTAACACAGTAACGGTGGTAGGCATATGGTTCCTGCCATGTACGCAAATTCTGTACAGAACTTAAAATACCGCCATGCCGATAAGATATTAGAAAAATACCTAAACGATGTCTGACAACGTGCTCCTTCAAGTGGTTCAAAAATAATGTCCACGTCTCTCGGCTTTCCTTGGCACATATAGCAAATGCGAGGGGAAATATGCTTCCATTAACATCTACTGCAACAACGATCAATAACTTAATATATACTTTCCATAGATGTTCTATCTATGGATATTACCGACCGACAATGCACAAAACCATCATAGGCTGGCTTAAATGCCCAGAATACATATATGAATATGAATTCTTGTTTCCCGGACTCCGCTCAAGCTTCCATTCAACATTAGTTCCGGGGTTAAAGTGTTGCAATGCAGCCATGTACCTGGGTAGAGCGGCAAAAGACTTATCCCAGTTACCATAAACAATTTCAAACGCACGTTTACGCCCGAGAAATGCCTTTCTTTTGTTAATGGTACATCCATATACTTGGCGGACAGATGTTATACACTCTTTAATCTTGTACCTTATGGACGATTCAATATGTGTAATCAAGACGAGAAATCAAGTCAATATTCTAGTTAAAATGACTCCCACTAAATGTGTCAATTTCACAAGTGTGGGTGCCAATGTATTTTCCCACAATCCACATATGTTTTTTCACCTTTCTCGCACGCAACATCCATGTACAACCTTGAAAGCATCTATAACAAATAACCTTGTATACTTCCGGAGATGACTCATGAACCACGATCTCACGACACTCTTTTATGTTGTACATTCACAGTGCCCTACTTAGGCGCACTTTATCAGCAAAAAGCATATTCTTTGACCTCACAATTGGTCTAGATTCATCCCATATTGTTGTCCGAATGTCGTCAAGATCCCTTGTGAGGGCATCCACATCCGGCATACTGGGCAACTTATCAAGGTAGAGAATCTCCCTTGAATGAAACGACACATAGGACTCGTACACTCTGGGTCTAACAGGAGGTGGAGTCTGCATATATGGAGCATGCTTATTGGTGGCATCATGCTCCCCCGTCTAATCAAGTTCATCATTCTCATCCTCCTCCTCATCTCCCCCATCAGGGAAGGGTGTGTCATCTCCAGACTCATCAGCATTGTTGTCATAATCACTATCATCTTCCTGACTTTGCGCATCTGCCAGATCTCGATTTAATATATGGTCTTAGGACAATTGAGTAAGGACATGACCTTCAAGTTACTCGTTTTCACTGCACAACGTAACCAATAAAATAATGAGTTTCTCAAATTCATCCAAATATTACATATAAACTTTATCACCTAACTTACAAATCATAATCTGTTGAAATCCCATGATACACATTATTCTGTTGCCGATGACTCCCGGATGGACCACTATGATCCAATACACCAAAACTAGGCATATTCCAACTGCTTGTTGGTTTGTAACTTGTAAAATTCATATCTGGACGGTACCCCCTTTGGAATATATGAGTGTTAATACAAATATAATACATAAAAGAAAACATCGTAATACAAAGGAAAATTAAAATTTACCACTCGACTTGTGGATTATATAAACTTGGGGAGAAATTATGTCCTCTCTCCTCTTTTGAGCGGAACCTGTTCGGATAAAATTGCTCCAAAAAATCCACCCGATGATTGAGGGTTATCCCTATTTAGCGGAACATCAATATTGCCAACGTCTTCAGCCTTGAAGTACATTTCCAATATTTTTATCACAAGAAGTTTTCCGTGTTCATTCGGAGTCCTCAAAAAATCTGTCTGAATTTCATCGTCTTCGATGTTAAACTCAACATAACAAGCAACCCCTTGCGGAGTAACAAAATACGGATATCTTCCGGTTACTTTAATATTAACCGAACATTTCCTCACACTCATTTTTTTTACATAACAACGATACCAATCTATCGTACTCCATTGTAAGTGGTAACTTTACATGACACTGTGGGGAACAAGTATAGCGTACTGAGTTATTCTCCACCACAACCTCACCCCCTCTCCCAATATAATGCAACCCTAATTTTTCGCTCTTCTGACATTATGACAAAATGCAAAATAATTTAAGCAAACAAATATTTCTGAAGACCTGAAGGATCGTGAATGGATTTTTACCGAAATACTAAAACTCCTTAAATAAGCAAAAAACCAGTCTGGGGGTACAATAATTGAGGGTATAGCGCATGCATAATACGCGCTATATATGTAGCGCGTATTATGCATGCGCTATACCCTCAATTATTGGTGGGTCTGTAAAGTTTACATATAGCGCATGCAACCCATGCGTTATACGTTGCATGCGCTATACCTTAACGGACAAACGTGCAGTTAAGATATAGCGCATTGAAGACATGCGTTCAGTGGCAGAGCCAGAATTTTAACTAAGAGGAGTCAAAATATAAATAAGTAAGCCCACGAAAAAATCAAGGGGAGTCAACGTATAGTATATAACATAAAATTAAGAATTTAACGTATTTACAATGTAATTTTCCGACGAAGGGGTGTCAATTGACTCCCCTTGCCAATGAGTGGCTCCGCCACTGCATGCGTTATATATAAGTTGGTTCTCAGTTATTTTTTCCACCTATTTTTGTGCTTTGAGTCCAAAAAAGCATCACTTTGGTTCCGGACTCGTGCGATGTACAATACTTCAATTTTTTTAAAAATGTATAACATACCAAGTACGGAAGCTTTTAAAAATTTAAACTGAATATTGTACCAAATATCAAAATATCAAATCAAAATACCAATATCTTTTATTTTATTCGATAATTCGATTTTTACGAAATTATACACACCCCTGCTGGAGAGAGAAAATCATGTTTTAAGTTTGATGGGTGTTGACGAGAGAAAAGGTGTCTGAGAGATGAGTTGATTTGTAACTGGATTTGCTTAATGAATATTATTTCCTCCATGATGCAGGAAACAAGTCAAATGTAGTGAATTCCATTTCCCATGGTCGTGAAATATGTAGTAGTAAGATTTTGTTGTCCACATAGTATGGCATTGCTTAGATTTCATTCTTTTAGCATGTGGCGTGAAGGAGTTATATCAATCTAACATCGTCAAAATAGAAGAAATTACCACTCCTCTTTTCCTAGTGATATGTATAAAGTTGATGATCTCAGCTAGGAGGTAGTGGACGTGGGGGTAGATCTGTAAATAGTCCAGTGGCATTTCAATGGCTAACGATTGCAAGCTGCAATGCCAAGGAGATGGCTAACGAATCTCTAGACGGATATAACCATTTGTGATTTGACAATAAGTTGCCAATTATGTGTTGAAAGCCGTGAACTACTATATTCCTCGTAAAAAGTATGATTTGGGAGGCTTCGAAAGATCTTAGAAGCAAATTTTCATTTTATGTTTTTGACACTACTATTATCCGTTAAACTCATTGAACAATTAAAATTATGGAACTAGAGTTAGATATACAATGACAATTTCAGTAATTTATACCTCTCACGCATACACACATTACTTCCGTACTAACTACATCTGTCTTTGGTGACCCTTGCTTCTGGTTCGCGTTAGGGGGGAAAGGATTCGTCTTTTGCACTTGATCCGACAACGTAACAATTCGCTTTCAAGAGCTTGTGTGCCGTGTCCGCTTTTACAGGCTTAGTTTGATTCTTTAGATCTAAGTATGTTTTTCGACATTGATTGTGCAAATCTAGTAAGTCGACGATTTAAGCTTGGTACAGCGATTCTTGAAATGTTAAACTAAAGAAACAAAAATATCCAACCTTCACAAGTCAATGACGCATGAATGACCACTGGAAAGAAAAAGAGAAGGGAGAGAGGTTGAGCCGGAACAAAGGAAGCCTATTAATGCCAGGGAGTATTACTTTGAAATCTTTGCCTCAAACAGCCAATTCTGACTCTTTTAGAACAAATCAAAAAATAAATTCAAACACTCACAAACAACAAACTGAAACAGCTAAGGACTCGTTTGGCCGTTGATTTTGTCAAAATAAATTTGGGTTTTATTTGACAAATACATGTTTGGTCATAGATTTTGACCAAATCCCAAAACCAGCTCAATAGCTAGTTTTGGGCCAAAATATCACTATTATATTTTTTAAAAATTGCCCCAAACTTTTGTATTTTCTAAAAGAACCCACCATTTATTATTTTGTAACGATGTTGCTTCGTTTTCTAGGTCATCTGATAGTGTATCATATAGTTCATTATAAAAATGATAATTTTGTATCAAATTTATTTCTGTTCAGGACTATGGTTTGCAATAATATAATGAATGTTATTGATAATGGTATTGTTGGGTATTTATGATAGTTTTTAGAACTTGTGAGTATAAGTCATGTTTCATGTTTTTCCAAACCAAACTTCACCCAAAACAGATGTCCAAACACATTTTCATCTTCAAAGCAAACTTCAATCAAATCAGATTTTTCAGAATAAATTTGGAAATCTATGACCAAACGCTAGCTAAGTCAATGCCATCAGCAGTTGCTGTCAAGCATCTTTAAGTTCACGAGAAAAAGAAGGCAACGATAAGAATGACAAACATATTGAAATCGGTATATAGCAGACTTCACAGGGAAAGAAAATCAAATTATTCTTGGCAAATGGATGGCCATAACTTTCCTCCGAAGTACAGAAAAGGTTACAACTTAATCGCACTTGAGCAACAACAAGAAAGCTTGCTGGTACTTTTACTTGTATAACATATCCATTATAGAAATAGTTTTAGATCCAAGGCTATCCACTGTGAATGAGGGGATTGAATTACTCCACATGGAATGATAGAAAGATTCACACGGATTGAGAAGAAAGAGAACAAAAACAAAAGTATAACGGAAACTGTAAGAAGTCAAAGTGCACTCTGTTTCATCCATGTCATTCATCAAACTCATGCATATGATCCAAGAGATAGTTTGCAGCCAGCTCCTCATTTTTGTTGCATGCAAAAAATACTTGCAATACCAAAGCTCGATCGAAACCCATAGCTTCAAGCTGTTAAGGTCAACACCACCAAGCAGAAATAGACAAGCACTATCATGTCAGAATAAAATTTCATGTCTGCTAAAGCTACAGTGTAACTGCAAAAGTAAAATTTGGAAAGCCAAGTAACATCCATCATAGTTTGCCGCTTTATTATAATGATTATAATGAAATCTCAAGTAACATCCAAGAAGTTCTCTCCTTTCTCATAATGATTTCACGATCATTGGAAACTCAAGATGCTATGGTTCTGTATTACGTAAAAGCACAATATAATTTCAACAAACATTCATGAAAAGGCAACAGTGATTACTCTGAAGTTCCCTGATGACATTCCACTCCTACAGGGAAACTGTTATGAAATGAACTCTAACTCTAACTGAACCTGAAACCATGTGGTACAACCTAAAAGATAAATGAAGAACTTACTCGTTCGATAGCCTCGCGCTCTTCCGGTGTGACAGTCACAGCTTGTGGTATCGCCCCTGCCGGCTGCCCGGGCACATTCCTGATAGCACCACATAAGTGACAAAGTAAACCTCACATACACATGAGAGATGCTGAAGAAAGGATTTTGGACAGCTAGAAGCTAAAGTAATTGAGCCTCATATGCATCCTTCTCCCAAATACAAAACAAGAAGTTCTCACCCCTCCCCCTCAACAGGTTCATTGATGAGGCGCAGAAAGTCAGCTTGATGTTCTTGAATAAGCCGCATCAATTGAGGATTTTGCTTACCCAACTCCTGGAGCATAGGCTGCAAAGTAAAAGGAAGTCATGGTTCCAGAAAACATTTGTAAATGGTTTGAGCAAACAAAATTAAAAGCCAGTTTGTGTTGATGTGTATGTGTATGCGTATGTGTGTGTGATACCTGCAATATCTGCGGGTTTGCTTGCACCATTGCTCGAAGGGCTTGAAACTGTTGATGGATAAAAGAGGCTATAAAATTATGCTTACAAATTTAATAACCAATTTTACAAAGGCAGGATGTGCACCTGTGGACTATTGCTTAAGAAATCTAAATTTCCAGCTCCAGCATTTGAACCGACATTTGGAAGGCCCTGATGGTAATTTTGTGATAATTTTTAGCATATTGAATAACAACAGCATAACTTCAAATTTTCTGGTAGATTTCACCACCTGAGGAAAGAGATCTAAAGGGTTAGCGTTTGGGCCACCGGACGGAACTGCCGGCTGTGAAGCCTGAACTGGAGGATCTACTGCCTGTCCGCTGGCAGGAGCAGGAGCAGGAGCAGGAGGTGGAATTTCTGCTTGCTCAGGAATACCCTAAAAGATATTAATGTACTTTAAAGTCAATTAAAAGATATGATTATAGATTATGTTGCTCGGACTCTCCGTACATGTTGCCGGGTGCGTGTTGGATCCTCCAAAAATAGTGTATTTTTGGAGGATCCGACACGGGTGTGGTATTATTTTGGAGAGTCTGCGCAACATAGATTATAGAAGACAAGAAAATACTAGCTAGCATAACACACGAGCACTAACTGCCAGCAGAATGTGAACATTTTCTTACTTTCTGAAGTAACTCTATTCTCTGGGCAAAGTAACTACAGGAGAATATGAAGCTTCAAGAATACTACTATAGAAGGGCATTGCGATGCACAAAATAAAGAAGAATCAATCAATTAGCTACGCCTCAATCTCAAACTAGTTGGGGTTGGCTATATAAATTCTCTATATCCGGTTATAAAAAACAATAATCTACATTCATCAGCTCTACCCGGTCTATTTCATTCAAATACTAAATAATTTGCCTTTCAAAATTAGGGATTCTCAAAAACTACAGTTTCTTTAACTGTTACACTTATTACTACATTGACATACAAAACTAAAAAGACTCCTGGCAAACGTAGGACCTAATGTGAGCTAATAACAACTAAACCTTAATCCCAACTAGTTGATGTTGCTTGTACGATCTTTGGCTTCCATTATGTTTTGTTCTTAGCTAAAACAGTGGGGAATTTTTTAAGTATGGTCCCGAGGTCATAACATGAAGAAAGAGGATAAAGGCTGCACCAGCAAAAGTGACGAAGAACGTGGAAAAAACACCTCAAACATAGCAAAGATAGCAGCCAAGAAAAAGAAACAAAAGAGAGAGAGCGAGAGAGAGAGAGAGAAATCGGTCATTCAGGAAGAGGGTGGTGGTGATATGATAAAACAGTACACAAGACAATATTTAGTACAGTTGCACACCCAACACATGGATAAATTCTCCTAGTCCACAGTTTAAGAGACTTAGAAATGATTGTCAGCCAAAACTGAAAGTGCATAACTCACAGAATACAAGTATTCAATAGCTCTCTCTGGATTGTTAAATGCAGCACGTAGAGCACGAATAACCGTATCCCGATCCCAACTTCCACCACCCATATCAAGAATCTGTTGAACTGTAGCTTCTAAGGTACTTCCGGCAACAAGATTTGAAGCCGCTTGGCCATACACATCTGTCACAGGACTGTTTGACAAAGAAAGTATTATAAAACATGACCTAACTAAACGCATATCATCACCAAAAAATACGTTTCTAGTCCAAGCATATCATATGCACTCACTTAGCGGAAACTGGCGCAGCGGCAGGAGTAGGAGCAGACTGAGGAGCAGATTGTGCACTAAAAAGCAGAAAGAGAGCTTCAGCTTAAGCTAACTAAACCACAAACATAAAAATTGATTCCAAGTATCTTCCAACAAACAGCAATAGTAAAAACTCACGGCGCCACGCTTGCAGCAGTTGCTTGAGGTGCTGTTACAGTCTGTGTAGGTTGGCCAGTGGAGGTTGCAGGTTGGGCCTAGTCAAACAGATATCATCAGCTTCCAAATAACCATTCTAGATTCATATAATTATCTTCAAATGGTTCACAGCATAAGATGTTACACTTCAGGTGCTATAGTCATTTCAAAGGCCTCAGCAAAATCATTCTCTTTCAGCACAAAGTTCAGCTACAAAACTCATAAACCAAACATGTGTCTCCACACATACACATGAACAGGTGTAGGTTACAAGAACAATCATCATTCAAATATATAAGGAAGGTAATTATCACAACGGCAGAAAATATTTGTGTATCTATATCTATATCTATATATATAGACACTTAAACTTGCCACTAATTTCCATTTAGACATCTTATTTACGGGGCTGACCTATCGAACACTTCATATTACTAAAAAGTGTACCAATTGAAAAAAATAAAGAATAAATAGAGAAAAAAATACTCTTCTTCTCTCTCGGCGTACGTTAAGCGTGACTTGCTAAACAACGCTGGCCGGAAGTGGGGCGAGGACGACCAAAACGGAATGTGACGAAGGTTCAACTAGCTGATTTCGTAATGTCAGGTAATTGCGGTGGAGGACAAGGGAGGGATTTGTCGCCGACTGAAACCCTACCTAGCGAAAAAAGGAAAAACTCGATAATGCCTAATTCAGGAGGAACAAGTGTCATAAAGTTGAATTCACCAGTAGATTCAAGCAATACCAGTACCAGTGGCCTGAATTTAACGCCTAAAGCTACGGTGGGGACGATTGGACCAGTAAGCCCAGGAGGTAACACTGTTCCATTGCTTACTGGAGAACGAACAGTAACACAAACGACTGAGAAGACTAAGACGTTGGACCAACTCCCCTCTCAAAAGGCTATTGCTAGCACGAGCAAATCAATTGCAGAGGAAGAGCAACAGGGTAATGAGCATCAAGATGATAATCTGCTGAAACAGGGGAAGGCAGGTCCAACTAATGGGAAGGCAGGAAAACCATGGGTGAACTTGTTTGCTGGCAACAGGATGGCTGCAAGGGGGATGGACCTGGTCTATATTCCTCCAATGATTCAGAGTGGAGTTAAAAAAGTTCAATTGCAACAAGAGGAAATGGCAGATGAAACTGAGAAGTGGCAGAAGGCAATCATACTGTATGTCATTGGCACCTCCCCATCAATTGGAACTATGGAAAGGTTCATAGCTTCCCAATGGAACTTTGCTGCTAAACCAAAAGTTTACTATCACAATGAGGGATATTTTGTCATTCTGTTCAATACCATGGAGGATAAAAATGAAGTACTGTACTCAGAGCCACACACTATATGTAACAAGTCAATTATCCTCAAATCATGGTCTACTGATTTCAATTTCTATGATGAGGTGTTGAAGACCATACCACTGTGGGTGAGTTTTCCAAACCTACCTCTAATTGTTGGGGGTAAGATTACATTGAGCAGAATTGCTAGTGGTTTTGGGGTGCCCTATATATGCTGATGAATGTATATCTAGTACAGCTAGAATCTCCTATGCTAGGGTTCTAATTGAAATGGATATCTCAAAGGAATTGCCAAAATGCATTATAGTGCAGGATCCATCGGGGAAAGAATTTGAGCAAGTGGTAGAGTATGATTCGGTGCCACAATACTGCCATAAATGTCTTATGGTTGGGCATGATTGTGCTGTCACGCAAGAAGTTGCTGAACCACAAGTAGTAAGGCAGAAGGATGGTCAACAAAAACAAAAGGTTGTAGCACTAAATCAACAAGACAGAACTTATAAGACTGGAGGCAATATGCAGCAAGCAAAGCCCCAAAAGCCAACAGTTTAACGGGTAGCAAGAGGACAATTCAAACAAAATGATGAGGTTAAGGACAAACAGGTAACTCAACCTCAGCAGCATGAGTCGCAGACACTGGATAATGACAAAGAACCATGGCAAAAAGCTAGTGGAAAAGGCCTGCAAGCTAACCATCCCAATCCTCAGCAATATGCTCTTGTCACTACCAATGGATTCTCTCCTTTAAGAGTGGAACAACAGGCGGAACATACAAGCTGGGCTGATGCTGTTGAAAGACAAAGGAGTACAAAGGAGGGTGTAGAAGAGGTTCCCCATCAATCCATCTCATTATGAAGATAGCTACATGGAATGTGAGGGGTTTCAATAAAGTAGGAGATGAAGGTGTTCTTACAGGTGAATAAGATAACTATCATAGCAATTATTGAACATAGAGTTCAAGATACTAAAGTAAAAGAAATAATAAACAAGGTTGCAGCTGGTTGGAATTGGTGTTCGAATGTTTCAGCAAATCGCAGAGGAAGATTATGGATTATGTGGGATCCTAATAGTAATATGTTCACGGCTCTACAGAGCCACACACAATTCATTCATGGGCTAGTACAGAGTGCTGTTTCTACCAATCAGTTTGCTTTCACTGCTGTGTATGGGCTTCACACAATTGCTCATATGCTTTAAAGGAGTTGGAGGAACAGATGAACATGCCTTGGCTAATTATGGGGGATTTCAATGCAATTAGGGATATGGATGACAGAGTCAATGGCACTGCAGTTCATGATAATGAAGTTAAAGACTTCAGAGATTTTATGGAAGATTGCAGAGTAACTGAATTACCAACTGTAGGAAGACCTTATACATGGACCAATAGTCATGTGTATAGCAGGATAGATAGGGCTCTTGTAGATGCTCAATGGATGATGGATATGCCTCCTATGCAAGTCCAAGTGAAGGATCCTCATTTCTCAGATCATTCTCCCCCAAGTATAGAGGTGAAATTAATAATGGATAACAGAAAGAAGCCTTTAAAATTTTACAATTGCTTAGATGAACATCCACTAGTGGGATTATACTGGTGACAAGAGCGGGTTGCTCTAGTGGTGAGCACCCTCCACTTCCAACCAAGAGGTTGTGAGTTCGAGTCACTCCAAGAGCAAGACGGGGAGTTCTTGGAGGGAGGGAGTCGAGGGTCTATTGGAAACAGCCTCTCTACCCAGGGTAGGGATAAGGTTTGCGTACACACTACCCTCCCCAGACCCCACTAGTGGGATTATACTGGGTTGTTGTTGTTAGCTGAACATCCAAAATTTGGTCAATTGGTACAAGAAGGATGGCAAAACAGGAGTATTGATATGAAAGGTATATGGCAGAATTTAAAAATTGTAAAAGCTGCTTTAAAAGGCTTGAATAGGAAAGAGTTTGCAGGTACAACTATAAAGGTTAAAAAGATGAGAGAGGAGTTGGCAACCATTCAATCACAGATGAGAAACACTACCTCAACTGTTGTTATGTTTGAAGCTGAAAAAGCTACTCCCTCCGTTTCAATTTATGTAAACCTGTTTGACTGGGCACGGAGTTAAAGAAAAAATGAAGACTTTAGGAATTTGTGGTCTTAAACAATTCAAAAAGGGGTCCAGAGTATTTGTGTGGTTATAAAAGCTTCTCATTAAGGGCAAAATTGTAAGTTTAAACAAAATTGTTTCCAAATTTAGAAATGGGTCATTCTTTTTGGAACGGACCAAAAAGGAAATAGGTTCACATAAACTGGAACGGAGGTAGTATTAGACAGAAGCTCGAGAAATGGAGTATGATTGAGGAAAGTATCTTCAAGCAGAAGTCAAGGGTACAATGGCTTAAATTGGGGGACTCTAACACAACTTTTTTCTTTGCCAGCATGAAAGGGAGAACCTCACAAAATCAAATCAAGCTTCTCACAGCTGAAGATGGAAGTCTAATAAGAACTACAACAGGCATCGAGCAAGAAATAGTGGGCTTCTATAAGAGATTGCTAGGGAATTCGTCTAGTAGCCTGCCTGCAATTGATCCCACTGTGATGAGGCAAGGGCCGGTATTAACAAGAAACCAGCAACTACGACTAATCTCACCTTTCACTAGTGATGATGTGTTCAAAGCACTACAGGGGATTGATGACTCGAAAGCTCCAGGGGGTGATGGATTCAATGCATGCTTTTACAAGAAAGCATGGACTATAATTGGGAAGGATGTAACAACAGCAATTCTAAACTTCTTCCATGAGAACAAAATGTACAAGCCAGTTAACATCACCTCAGTCACTCTGATTTCCAAAGTGAAGAATCCAGCTTCAATCAAACAGTATCGACTTATCTCATGCTGCACTATTTTATATAAGCTCATCTCTAAGATGCTAACACGCCGACTGCAACTAGTGATGGATTATTTGATTGATAAGAGCCAGGCAACTTTTGTACCATGAAGAATGCTGAATGACAACATCTTACTAGGACATGAACTTGTGAAAGGCTATGCAAGGAAAGGAACTTCACCCAGGTGTATGATCAAAATAGATATGCAGAAGGCATATGATTCCCTGGAATGGGTGTTTCTTGAATGAACAGGTCCTCACAGCAATGAATATACCAGGCCAGTTCATCAAATGGATTATGAGTTGTGTCACCACAGTGTCCTATTCCATTGTGATTAAGGGCAAACCAACAGTTCCTTTTGATGCTAAACGTGGAGTCAAACAAGGAGACCCTATGTACCATATCTCTTTGTCCTGGCTATGGAATATTTGACAATGGAATATTTGACAAGGTTACTGAAGGATTTGAAGAATAAACCAGACTTCAATTTCCACCCCAGATGTGAGAGGCTAAACATAGTACAACTAAGTTTTACCGATGATCTGCTTTTATTCTGTAGGGGTGACCTAATGTCTACACATATGCTATATGATTGCTTTCAACGTTTTTCTAACTCATCTGGGCTGATTGCAAATCAAGAGAAAAGCTGTATGTATATATTTTGGAGGGGTGCCAATGGACATACAACATCAAATTTTGCATAGGCTGGGGTTCTCCATGGGGTCTCTCCCTTTTAGATACCTTGGAGTACCACTGAGTGCAAAAAGATTATCAGTGGCTCAATGTCAACCCCTGCTAGATAAGATTTTGGCAAAGGTTCATCATTGGACAGCAAAATTCCTGTCTTATGCAGGACGATTACAATTGATCAAGAGTGCTATGATTGCTATCCAATCCTTTTGGTCGCAGATCTTTCCACTGCCAAAAAAGATCCTGCTGAAGATTGAAACTATTTGCAAGAGATTCTTATGGACAGGGGAATCTGGAAGTAGCAGGAAGGCACTGGTGGCCTGGAAGCAACTCTGTTGGCCTAAGAGAATCTTTCGTAACCAGAAGAGGAGAAGTGAGGACATGGTTAGATTAATAATCCAAGAGGTCCATTGCCGAGGGAGTTTGAAATCTAACTTAGTGAAGATACTACAGATTCTAAACTTCTATCCTTAGATAGTTCTTGTATTTCCTTAGATTTGGTGTTGTTTAGTTACCAAGACCTTCTATAGTTGGGGCTGCATGTCCAACTATAGAATGATAGTGAAGGGTTTCTGGCATTCTGTTATACTTGTACATATTTTCCATGGTAATAAAATTTAAATTACCAACAAAAAAAAAGTGTACCAATTGAACCCTTCATTAACAGTACACCAAAGAATCCAAACGTGTGATATTCAAATACTAATGACATAGCAATGAAGCAAATCAAAATTTGACACGACAATAAAGATAAAGAAAAAAAATACACATGCTAGCTTTTGCTTTTTCTGGGACAAGAAAATTGTGCTTGGTGAGTTGGAGAACTCTGAGAGTCGGCGTGATTTTGGGTTTTATAGGCGCATTAAGGTTGGAGAGGTTGAGGGGGCATTGCGGCAAATGAGCAGGGTAAGGCGATAGGGTCAGGCGAGATCCCGATGGAATTTTGGAAAGACACAAGTCAGGCATGCTTGGAATAGCTTACCCTTACTGGGTTGTTTAATGTCTTTTTATTTTATAAAGGTTGTTTAATGTCATTTTTAGGATGAAGAAGATGACCAAAGAATAGAGGTGGAGTTTGATGATCCCATTGTACAAGAACAAGGGTGATATCTAGAATTACAATAATTATAGGGATATCAAGTTGTTGAGTCACACTATGAAAGTTTGGGAAAGGGTGGCGGAAGGGAGGGTGATGACGAGTGTGTCTATTTTTGAGAACCAGCTCGGATTCATGCCAGGCCGATCAACCACGAAAGTCATTCATCTTGTGAGGAGATTGGTGGAGCAGTATAGAGAGAGGAAGAAGGACTTGCATATAGTGTTCATTGACTTAGAAAAAGCTTACGATAAAGTACCGAGAGAGGTTCTATGGAGATATTTAAAGGTAAGAGGTGTTCCAGTAGCGTACACTAGGGTAATTAAGGACATGTATGGTGGAGCTAAGACTCGAGTGATGATCGTATGGGGGAGACTGGGAACATTTTCAAGTGGTGATGGGGTTGCATCAAGGATCAGCTTTTAGTCCGTTTTTACTTGCCCCAACGATGGATGTGCTGACGCGACACATCCAAGGGGAGGTCCCATGGTGTATGTTATTTGCAGATGATATACTGACTGACGAGACGCGAGGGGTTAACGCTAGGTTGGAGGTTTGGAAACAGACCATAGACTCTAAATGTTTCAAGTTGAACAGGACCAAAATATTATACTTGGAGTGCAAGTTCAGAGATGGACTCATGAAGCAGAAGTGGACGTGAAGCTTGATAGTCAAGTCATCCCCATGAGTGAAAGTTCCAAATATATTGGGTGTGTAATCCAGGGAGAGAGATGCATAAAAAACTTGATATCTCTCATCTTCTTTTATGAAACAAACGATACATAAAAATAGAAAATGGGAGAGAGATGCATAAGCAACGCTCAAAATATTGAAGGTTCAATTTTTTTCTAGGATAAGGTCATGTTTTGGTTGTGAATGTGAGCCACGATGGGTGTGGGGTGTGGGGTGAGGGAGGTAGGCAAGTAGGAATGGAAATAAAAAGTGATAGAAACGAGAATGTTGTGTAAGTTTTCTTATTTCATGCACTCAAGTTTTGTTTGAGATGCACGTATGGTTCCACATCTGCATTGAGTGTTCAATTGGCACACTTTTTAGTAACATGAAGAGTTCAATAGATCAGACCCTTAGATAAGATGTTTAAATGAAAAATGGTGGCAAGTTTAAGTGTGTGTGTATATATATATATATGTATGTGTGTGTATATATATATATTTGTTAAAGTAAGTTGAATTCATAATCTCAACCACCATACTAGAAACAGATATAAACTGCATAAGAAAGCTCAAATGACTAAAAGAACCTCCACAAGTAATTAAGTTCTCACCGTATTTGAAGGTGATTGCATGTCGCTTGAATTGATACAGTTGATCAATTTAATTTAGTTAATTAGATAATATATTTTTTTGGGTAATTCTGGCTTTAGTTCAAACATGTATTAGAAAAGTATTATAGTTTTATCCAGCGGAAGTCATATATTGAAAGCATAACCATGAATTAATATAGTTCTCGATCTTCAAGCTTTCTATTTGCAAGTTGCTTCGTGCTTCATATTAAACAAACTCATCTCAAATCAATATTCACGTAGCATTGTCCTCACAAAAGCAGGCTATCTAGCATTGTCAGATAACGTTTGTGGCGGCAGTGATTTACTAAAATCCAATAGAAAAAGATCTTAGTTGATATAAAGTCCCAATTATTAGGTTAAACCCTAATATGCACCATGATATAGGAAACTATATTATTAATCATAATTGATGATAAATATAAAAATCATCTTTTATGTATGCAAGATATAAGGTGACATAACAAATTCTCATGAACCACTTCCTCTACCTCTACTGTCCAACCATGTAGCTAATTACTGAGTTATTTTATTTACCATAAATAATTACTAATCAAGTATATCATTGAAAATAAATTCACCAAAAAGTAAAGCCAAAACAAACATAACTAAACAATTTTACCATTAAGAAATACAACAATAAAGAAAAAGCAAAACCAAACCATGTTAAGAAAATTATCTTTAGTTGGCAAATAAAAATATGCTATTGAGATGCACCTCAAAGAGAAGAAGCTTTTGACATGCTTATAGCATACTGTAAATTGCTGTAGATGTATGATAATAGGTATGCAATCAAATATGAAGTTTACTATGTACCTATCGGCTTTACGTGATCTGAAAATATATGCAGCAAATGGGCACACTATAACCCTTTTTATATTGGTAAAAAGGTATTCTTATATGAAGAATTAACCGGGATTGGTATAGCTTTAGAACTTCAATAACAAGTAGGACACTTAATTCGTATAATAATTCCATGCTAATTCGTATTAGGATAAGGTTTTTGGTGTGACAGTTTTATCCAAAGGCTAATTATCTTTCCCAAAATATATTTTAACTTTTAGAGGGTATAAAAGTCGATCAACATTTCAGGGATATTTTTGTCGTTCAACATTTCCCGTAAAACATTCATGCTTTTATAATAATATAGATAGATATATGTTAAAGGAAGTTGAATTCATAATCTCAATCATCACACTAGAAACATATATAAACTGCATAAAAAAGCTCAAATGAATAAAAGAACTTCCACAAGTAATTAAGTTCTCACCGTATTTGAAGGTGTTGGTTGCGTAGCTGAGGTTGCACTAGTTGAAACCTTATTCTACAATGATCATGGGAGGACAAAAATGGATATGAACCAGCATCGGCAAAAAAAATAGAAAAATCTGTATTCACGCAGCTCATGGAAGCAAAAAGTACCCTTAAAATCATCCAGGAAGAACAACTATTTCTAACAAAACAATAGAAAAAACCTTTGTGGAGCACATGCTTAAATTATTCTGAAGAATTGGTACCTTAGAAAGCATTATAACAACAAAACTATTCTCAGCGACTTTGTTTTCCTCCAACGTTGTAGTGTCCTTGAGAACTTTACCCTGGTGGATAAGCATCTGTTGTGCAGCTGGGTAGATATCTTGACCTTGAGCTGTTTCTATGTTTTTCTTCACATCAGCAACCTGAATATTTATTGCTATGGACATCAGTTTGTGCAACAGAGGAAAAAGGGAAAGAAGAAGGAAAGAAAGAAAGCACTGGCAGAGAAATTACAAACATGAGTGAGATCAGGGCTTTTTGTTTAAAAGTAACACGCAAGATCAAGGCTTGCGATGCTGTTCTGATTATTTTGGGTCAACTTACTCTATTATTAAACAGGAAAGGGTGGAAACATGTGAAATACACAAAGAGGGCATAGCTAGGGAGACGAATAAACAACAAAAAAGCAAAATTAGGAAGGTAAAATAGCTGTAACTGCTGCACAAGCTGTTCAATGTCTGCACACTACTCTTTGGACTAAAAGAAAGGAAAGGGAATCACAAAAGGACGAAAAAGAAAAACCGATATAAAAGAAAAGGCAAACATAAAATAAAATAAAAAAACGCAGCACATCTTCTGAATTATCTGCATGCAGAAGGTTTCATCAGCCTCAAACGAATGCTTTTAAGAGAATGAAAGAGTCCTAGAACGTAGAATCACCCATTTGGATAATACATATTGCTTTAACAGGATGTTATTGCTTCTCAAAACTTAGTTGGCCCTTTTTTGAAGGAGAAATTCAAAATTGAACATGAGAAAATCTTGAAGCAGTCCTGACACCACCCAATCGACAATCAATCACCTTTCCAACAGAAGGAAAGATTGTCACTTGTACTTTTTCTTTTTTGTTTGTCCTGCCTTCCATTCTTTTTGTTGAGGGTAGAGGAAAGTAGTGACAAGAAGGAAAGATCCTATTTCTACCTATATTATTTTCTTTCCTATTCCTAGCAAGTTATTGTATCACATAACTTACCTAGCACTCTAACCAAGGTCGTGCTAAAACACAGAAACTCCATTAACACAACCAATTGCTCCAGTAACATTAGAAACAATTAAAATATTCCAAAATTAGTCGAGGTGCACGCAAATCCATTTGCTCTTCATAGTGTTATAATAATAGCAGGACTGTATGGAATCTACTCAATAGTAAACAATCGTTTACCTGAATCCAAATCCAGTTCTACTCAAGCAATCCGCATAAAATATTCCAAAATTAGTCGAGGTGCACGCAAGTTGGCCGGGACACCACCGTTGTCAAAAAAAAAATCCCAAAATAACTTCACAGCATTCTATACTATCAATCCACGAATCAAAACAACAACAATATCAATATTACTTAAAATAACCTACAATTCGCAAACAAAGCTACCACTCTACAGCGATTGATTTAGCTTTCACCAGGACGCCACTAACTTTGACTCGAACTATATATAGAGTTGAATTTTTGTCATAACAAGTCGGCATTCACTATTACAGGACTAGTTAGGAGTATCACTGACTTAAAATCCTGAATCCACGCCAGCTGCTTGGAAACCCTAATCAGAATCCAACCGCCGCTACAATAACTCAATTTGCTAATTGCACACAATTTCACAAATATAGACCCATGAAAGCATGAATATACAATTTAAAAAGATAAGAGAGATAAATCGATAGGTACCGTGTCTTCGGGTTTCACTTCGATCTCAAAGTGAGTGCCTTTCAAAGTCTTCACAAAAATCTTCATCTTCAACCTCTCGTTTACACGTCCTTCCACTTCCGTTACCGTCGTCTGCAACTTCCGGTCGCTGCCGGCGATAGAAAAGATGTGTTAAGTTTGTAGAAAGAAGAAAGTCTCGAGCAGAAAGATTTTACACTGAAAAAGGGTAGCTAATGTCTTTATCACGCTTTATATACTTGAAAAAGGAAGGGTAATGATTAGGTTACCCCTAGGTCGCGACAGCTCAGAATCCACCAATAATATGAATACACGTCGAGTACAGTGGTGTTTGTGGATTACGTTGTTAATTTCCTTTCACGCAGTAAGCATGGAGCTAGTTGGATAATTCTCATTATTTTAACTTAACTCGTCTTAATTCGAATATTAACTATACGCGAATGACTTAGCCACAAAATAACAAACTATCTAAAAATCTTGAATATCATAACTTTATTAATTAATTTCCAAGGGAAAAATGAATATCATATTGAGACAATAGATGAGAATAATCTTGAATATCTCATCAATGTCTTTGGCCATAAAATGATTAATGAGAAGTTTCCATCTTTATCTCGTGGCTTGTATTGGACAAGAATTAGTGCAATTGAGGCACATTTTATTGTCAACCAAAAGTTTACTGATTCCAATACTTTTGTACTTTGGCATGATCGATTGGGACATCCTGGATCAATTATGATGAGACGAATTATAGAAAACTCAAATGGGCATCCATTAAAAAATTTAACGATTATTTTAGATAATGATTTTTTTGCACTTTTTGTTATCAAAGCCAGTTAATTATTACACCATCAACAACAAAGGTTGGGATTTAGTCCCCTGCATTTTTGGAACGTATACAAGGGGATATTTGTGGACTTATTCACCCACCTAGTGAGTCATTTAGATATTTTATGGTCTTAGTAGATGCATCTTCTAGATGGTCTCATGCGTGCCTATTGTCATCTCGCAACCTAGTGCAAAATTAATGGCACAAAAAATTCGATTACGGGCATAATTCCCCTATAATCCAATTAAGTTTATTAGACTTGATAATGCTACTGAGTTTTCATCCCCAAGCATTTAATGATTAGTGCTTATCAATTAGGGAAAAAATAAAAGATCTTGTAGCTCATGTTCACACTCAAACTTGCCTTGTAGAATCTTTGATTAATGTTTGTAATTGATAGAAGACCGTTACTCGTGAAAAAGAGGTTGCCCACTTCTATTTGGGGTCATGCCATTTTGCATGCAGCGATGCTAGTTCGTCTCAGACCGATAAATTATCATAAATATTTCCCGTTACAATTAATTTTGGGTTGTGAACCTAATATATTCCGTTTAAGAATTTTTGGATGCGCAGTATATATGCCTGTAGCACAACCATAATGCTCTAAGATGGGCCTGCAAAGAAGATTATGCATATATGTTGGGTTTGAATCGCCCTCCATTATTCGCTACCTCGAAATATCAATAGGAGATTTGTTCACTGCTCGATTTGCAGATTATCGATTCGATGAGATACTTTTTCCAAAATTAGGGGGAGAAAAAGGTGAGAAAATTTTTGTGAAAAAATCTACCATTGTCTCATCTTGATCCACGTGCCTCGATTTGTGAAAATAGGTGCAAAAGACTCTTCATTTGCAAAAAATAGCAAATCAAATGTCAGACGCATTTACGGATCTAAAAAGGATAACAAAATCACATATCCCTACAGAAAATATTTCAATCTATATTGATGTTCCCATTGGACAATCTTCCAGTGTGTAACAACCCGGCTGTCGTTTTGAGTAATTGCGTCCAGTTCGACAGTGTGAGGTCATGAGTAACTTCACATAATGTATTATGACTTGTGTGCATCGTCGACTCTGATTTTTGAGTGGTTCGTAAGTGATTTTAAGGGGTGACTCTCACCTGAGAAGCTTGAAGTTGAAATAGTTGACCAAGTTTAACTTTTGAGTATTTAAACTCGGATCAGAGTTTTGATCATTCTGGTAGATCCGGAAGGTGATTTTGGACTTGGACAAATGCCCAGACTTGCATTTGGATGTTTCTAGAAGATTTCGGCACCATTTAGTAGAAGTTGACAATTTAAAGGTTTGGAATTTTTCTAAGTTTGACCAAGGTTTGACTTTAAGGCTATCGAGTTTGGATTTTAGTTTCAGAACTTGGAATAGGTCCGTTTAGTCATTTGGAACTTGCCTGCAAAATTTGATGTCATTTGGAGTTGATTTGATGTGGTTCGGATGCTTGGTTGCAATTCTAGAAGTTCTTGGTGTTCATTGTGATTTTCATGCGTTTTGGCGTACGATTCATGATTCTATATGTTATTTTGATGTTTTGATCGTGCAAACGAGTTTGTATTATGTTTTTAGACTTGTATGGATGTTTGGTTTTGTCACGACCCAAACTAACCCCTGTCGTGATGGCGCCTATCGTGGAACTAGGCAAGCCGACTCATTTCCAAAATATACCGATAATTTCATTTCAAAGATAATTTCAATGTTATCTAACATAAAAACCTTCATAAAGGAGTTCAAATCAAAATAAAAGTGCGGAAGAAAAAGCCCGACATCGGGGTGTCACTAGTCATGAGCATCTACTACAAACTGTCTAACAATATCAAGGCTAACTCAGCCTGGAAAAATAACTAACTACAACTAGAGGAAGATAAGAGGGAGAAGAGCAGGGGCTGCGATCGCCAAACAGCTACCTTGCTATCTCAGAGAAAATCTGCAACCAGAACAATCAATAACCGCTACCGTATCCAGCTACACCTGAATCTATACACAAGGTGCAGGGAATAACGTGAGTACACCAACTCAGTAAGTAACAACAATAAATAAAGATTGTGCAGTAGTGACGAGCAATAAAGCATACAACATTCATATCAGGAAAACTCAATAAAATACCACATGCTTTTAAAATCAGGATTTGAATCAAAACATCTCGTTTAAACCCAATTCCAGTAAAAATCATTTAAAGATACTTTTCAATAGTTTTCAAACAGAGGAAAAAATGCAAAAGTGAGCAAAAAATGGTGAAATGATAAACAGCCCCTCGGGAAAAACATCACTCATAAACAGCCCCTCGGGCAAACCTCACAGTCACTCGTGCCACTCGGGCATGCCTCACAATCACTCTTGCCACTCGGGCATACCTCACAATCATTCATGCCTCCCAGTCACTCAGCACTCGACACTCGCACTCAGTAGGTACCTGCGCTCACTGAGGGAGTGTACAGACTTCGGAGGGGCTCCTTCAGCCCAAGCGCTATAATCTGCACGAACAACTCACGTGCTGCACGGACAACACGTGCTATAATAATAAAGTATGTTGCAGGCGGGCAGCCCCGATCCACACTCATCCTCACAAATCAGGCCCTCGGCCTCGCTCAGTCATAAACCTCTCAAGCCACTCAGGCATTTCAGTAAAACAGGGCATTCAGCCCAAAACATTTATATGCATAAAAAATAGAGTCATAAAACTGAGTTATGCGTTAAACAAGTATAAACATGACTGAATATAGATTTTCAATCGAAAACCATGAGAGGATAGTAAGAAAAGGCCCCTAAGGGTCCAAACAGCACTGGCACAAGGCCCAAACATGGCATTTAGTCCAATTTACAGAAACTCTTTCTAAAACATATAAGTATCATATAGTTTCAACAAAATATGCAACTTTACAGTTGCTACGGGACGAACCAAGTCACCAATCCCCAACGGTGCACGCCCACACGCCCGTCACCTAGCATGTGCGTCACCTCAAAGTAGTAAAATGATACTAAATCCGGGGTTTCATACCCTCTGGACTAGATTTACAATCGTTACTTACTTCAAGCCGTTAAATTCTTATTCTGCAATGTCCTTTCCTCGTGAATTGGTCTCCAAACGCCTCGAATTTGGTCATAAATAATTCGTTTCAGTCAATAAAATTCATTGGAATTAATCCCATAAGAAAATAATGATTTACCATAAAAATCTGAAAAATTAGCTCAAAAATCCCTTGTGTGGCCCACGCCTCGGAATTCGACAAAAGTTACAAAATCCGAAAGCCTATTCAATCACGAGTTTAACCATACCAATTTTACCAAAATCCGACCCCAACTCGACCCTCAAATCTTCAATTTAAACCAAGAGGGTTTTTTAAATTTTCCAACTCAATTCACCAATTAAATAATAAAAACAACCATGGATTCGGGTAATTTAACCAATATTGAGCTAAGAACACTTACCTTGTTATTTCCTCTGAAAATCACCCAAAATCGCCTAAAATCAGAGTTCCAAATCGTCAAAAACTCCCATTTTCAGAACTTAAACTCACTGCGCAGACTTTTCTTCTTCGCGAACGCTGTCAGTACCTCGCGTTCGCGAAGCACAAAATAGCTCCCGTCCAAATTCCTCCTTCGCGAACGCGACATCACCCTCGCGTTCGCGAAGCAAAAAATGCCTCTGCGTCAATGCCTTCTAAGCGAACGCGTTCAACCCATCGCGAACACGATGCTTCGTTTCCCCTCACTACGCGAACGTGACACCCCCTACGCGAACGCGTAGACCAATTGCCTGGGGTCCTCGGCTGCTTCCTCTCTTCTTCGCGAACGCGTAACACCTCTCGCTTTCGCGATGCACACCCAGTCCACCCTTCGCGAACGCAAAAATTTTGCACACAAGTCATAAATGATATAATAGAGGTATTCCAATTTTCAGAATCGTATTCCGACCCCGATATCAAAAAGTCAACCCCCCGGTCAAACTTCTCAAAAATTAAACTTTCGGCATTTCAAGCCTAATTCCTCTACGGACCTCCAAATAATATTCCGAACACACTCCTAAGCCCAAAATCATCATACAGATCTATTAAAATTATCATAATTCGAATTCGAGATCGTTTACACATAGGTCCATATCCGGTCCACTTTTCTAACTTAATTTTTTAATTATGAGATTAAGTGTCTCATTTCACTCCGAAACCACTCCGGACCCGAACCAACTAACCTGGTATATCATAATATAGCTTAAGAGCATAAAGGAAATAGAAATGGGGAAAACCGGGCTATAACTCCCGAAATGACCGGCCGGGTCATTACAGGTTTAGAACCTCGAGGGCTCGAATGAGTTTCAGACGCATTTCAGAGTGTTTGGAAGAAGGTTTAGACTTGCTGATGTCTCTGTTCTCGCATTTGCGAGTTTTTATCGCATTTTCGATGTCCGAATTTGCGATATCATTCTCACTTTTGCGATGATGGTCTGGGACAGGGGAGTTCGCACTTGCGAACAATTTCATCGCATTTGCGATTAGGCCGTTTCCGCATTTGGGATGCAAACTATTGCTTTTGCGATGACTTTGAGCTCGCTTTTGCGAGACTTGTATCGCATTTGTAACTTAGGCAGAGTTGGTCAGGCTTCACTTTTGCGAAGCCATTGTCGCATTTGCGACCATCACATTTGCGAACCTCATGTCGCAAATGCGACATTTGAGACTGGTATAAGGACTTTCATATCGGGACTTAGCTTCACTTTAATATATTTTGAACCCTAGACTCGGTGGGAGGTGATTTTGTGAAGATATTTTCATACCAAACTATTGGGTAAGTGATTTTAATTAATTTTCATTTATATTTCATGATTATATATTAGATCTAACATCAAATTCATGGGAATCTAAGAGGAAATTTAGGATTTTTTGTCAAAGTTTTAAAAAATAAAAATTTGAGATTTGAGAGTCGAATTGGACTCGAATTTGAAACAAAACACCTATATGGACTCGTGAGGTTATGGGTAGTAAAGACCTATCTCTGGACTCGGTTTTTGATCGGGCGAGCCTGAGGTTGACTTTTGTTGACCTTTTGGAAATTGTGTAAAAATCATAACTTTATTAATTAAAATTATTTCCTCTTACATTGTTTGATGTATTTAAGTCGTCTTTGGATATATTTAGCCGAGCGGAGGTGAATTTGTAAAGGAAAAGCTAATTTGAGTATTGATTTGGCCAATTTGAGGTAAGTATCTTGCCTAACTTTGTGTGGGGAAAACTACCCCTTAGTTTTTGGATTGATGGTACTATTTGAATTATGTGGAAGGTGTGTACACGAGGTGATGAGTGTACACACAGGCTTATATGTGGTATTTGACCAGTTTAGACTATTAGGCTTCTTTCATGCATTTAATTGAGGTTATCGTTTCATATTATATCTTTTGTTGTTAGGCTTGCCCTTACATGCTTTACTTGAAGTTGTTAGTACATGTTCTATCTTTCGTTTGTCAAGTTCACCCTTATATGTTTTAATTGTTAATTACAATTACTTGTCGAATACATGCCTTATCTGTCACATGCATTCATTGTTAATTGGATCTCGAAAATCGAGTCTTGATTTATGAATCGTCATTTCTTGATATTTAATTTTGTGAGTTATCGTGTAACCTCTCCATCCATTGTGATTTCTTTGTGTAGCTTCGTTATTGCGTTGATTTCGTGACATGTCGTAGTTGGTTGTAATTTATTTGCTTAATTCATGTTGCTTGGGGAGTGGGTTGCATGCCGCAACGGTATTGATAATGATGATATGATAGAATATGGGAGGATTATGATATTGATAAATGATGATATGGTAGGATCGGGTTGCACACCGCAACGGATATTGTTATTATTGTGTGGATCGGGTTGTACGCCGCAACAAATGTATATGTTGTGTTATTAAGGTTATTTCCGATTGTGATTCTAATGGTACATTTTTTGTTAGGACGGTTATTATTGTTTCTTAAATCACTTCATTGTATTTTGATCGTATTTGGTTAACCGTTAGTATTCTAATAATAGAACGATATTGACTTCTTGTGTGAGTCATGCATTCTACGTGATTTATTGTGTTGCTTCAACTTTGTGCCTCCATTATCTTTTGATAAATTAATTATCAAGGTGAATTTATGTGCACGGGGTCATTATCTTATATCTGATTGAGTTGTTGATAATTTAGCGGATTTAAATGAAAAAATTCATAAGGTGTTTCACTTGTGTGTCTTTCAAAAATAAAACTTGTATCTTAGTCGGCGCTTTACTAATTTAAATGGTTATCACATTTTTACTTTAATTGGGTTCACAAATTCTACTCATCACCTTACTGTTGTGTAATTTACTTAAAAATCAGTATCATGTTTTATTTTAACAAATTCTATATTTAACTCGTTAAATTTAACTGATGTTTTACTTTGTTTAAATACGATATTTTTACTTCATATCATTTATTTCTAAATTAAGTTCATGTAATAATTTATTTGTACAATCTCTCCTTTATTTTACTTCATTTAAAACTTTAAATAAATTTAATATCTCATTTGACGCATTACTCTATTCTCATTTGAAATTTGTGTTTTATGGTGTTTAAATTTATCCCTCGATCATCTTAAATTGATATTTGACACGAGTGCGATGTACATGGTAGCATATGGATTTTTCCATGCGAAAGTGATTTGAAAAATGTGGCCACGAGGTGCCATACGTGTAAGATTTGGAAGTTGTGATTTATGATTTGAGACTATGAGGAGTGGTACCTCGATAATTATTATTGTAATTCGTGCATTAGGAATGATTTTATTGATTGAGTTGTCATCATTTCCCCTTACTTGAATTCATTCATATTTCACCTGTTTTCTAACTATATTGTTCCTTTATTATCTGGTTGTTTCTTATTGCCATTCGTGCTTTTATTATTTTCACTGTTGATTGTAAATTCGTAATCCTTCTGTTGTTGGTCTTACATTGATGTTCTTTCCATTGTTAGCTTTATGTTATATACTGCACATGTTTACATGTCTGGTAGGTATCTTGACCTGGCCTCGTTACAACTCTACCGAGGTTAGGCTTGATACTTACTGGGTACCGCTGTGGTGTACTCATGCTACACTTCTGCACATCTTTGTGCAGATCCAATTACTTCTGCTCGAGTTGGTTTTAAGACTTATGTCTACACGGCTGGAGACTTGAAGGTATACCTGCTCGACGTTCGCAGGCCCCGAAGTCACCTTCTGTTATATTTTATTTCCGTTGTCTATTATTATTCTGGGACTGGGATGTACTTGTTATTTCTAGTTACTCTTAGAAAAACTTATGACTTGTACTACCGATTTTGGGGTTAGGTAACTGATGTTAGTTCAGCTATGTTGTTACATATATTATTCATTGTATTGCAGTTAAATTAGTTAAATTTCATTAATAAACAACATGTGTTAGGCTTACCTAGTCTTAAAGACTAGGTGCCATCATGACATCCTAAGGTGAGAAATTGGGGTTGTGACATAGTGTCATAGCTAATGAGCCAAAAGCGCGCCTAAAGCGTGGCAGACCATTGGATTCTAAGGATCGAAATCCTAGAAAAAGATAAATAAATGATCAAGATGACACTATGTCATACCTCCTTTTTACGGTAAAAGGAGTATTTTCAATTAAAGTGATATTATTGAAATAAGATCTCGTTTTATTTTAAGAGTCGCCACTTGGAATAATTATTTATGTCGTCCCAAGTCGCCATTTATGTTAATCTCAAATCAATGAAATTTTTGACTCTGTTTAAGTATGCGAAACACAGAAGACCAGGTAAGAAATTCTATTAACCCGGGAGAAGGTTAGGCACTCCCAAATTTCGTGATTTTAGCATAATCGCTTTATAACTAAAACTTGGCTTGAATATTTGATTATTATGTGTTTTAGAACCTATGTGCATTTTAACCTTTTATCGCTTTTAATTACTTGATTATATTATGGATTATCTTGAAAACGAATCACGTATATGTGTATCCGTTTTGTTTATTGTTTGAAAATCATGTCACGTGTAGGTGTACACAATTAATAATACTTAATTTTTTTAAAGATTGTTTGGTCAAAGTCGTGCGAAGGCTTACCTTGATTTATTGTGGGATCATAATTATGTCACGCGAACGTGTACATAATCACTATAATAGATTAAACAACGCGCTTAAAGCATTCTTCGATGTGCATGAGTTATTTAATTTCTAAATGTTTAAGATTGTTCGAAGAGGTATCATAGCTATGGAATTACTTTATGAACAAGTTGAATCTGAATTTATAAATCTGGAGTACATTGTCTTTTAGAAGTCAGAAACGAGCTTGAAAACTACATTAGTGTAGCAAGAATCTAACACTAATTGATATTATTTATGGAAACTACATTAATTTATAAATTCCTTTTATTCATTGATCAAACTAAGCTAACGTTTAGGGTGGAGGGTCGTCCATTGCATTCGAATTAATAAGAAAAACGTTAAGACTTCAAACAAGTCCAAGTGAACAAACAAGGGGCTTACAGTGAAGCCCAACGTGTCTCTATCCTTCAACATAGTCAGGGCTTCAAACGTAATACTACAACGCCTGACTGGGCTTTAAAATTGAACCCATAAAAAAACTCATGAGGAGTCCAGAAACATGCAAATGTCCGCTTTGATTGGGCCGCCATGCCTAGGCCAAATGCCAGGCCCAAATACTTTCCAGAACAATTGTTCATCAAATGCTAATCAATCCATTTAAGAATTACATGATTTTTACTTGATTAAGAAATCAACATCAATTAAGCAATATCCTAAACAAACACGAGTACTTAAATCATGGAACTTATTCATTACATCAAACAGTCCTAACTGGGAACCAACAATAACAGTCATCCCGGTTACTCTAAACTTCCAGAAATCAAAATGTTATAGCTAACATGCACTAAACAATCGATTTGTATTGTTCATGCATTGCTCTTGTCTACTCAAATTTAATGTTCAACCTGCATCTTCCAGTAATGAAGAACCAACAACAAACAACTTCAATTTCTAATCTCTTGTGAGTTTATTAAATGTGCGATTAACTGTTATATGGAGATAATAAGCGAGATGATGTTTTAGGTTCTTATCGTGTATAATTATCAGCAATAGCTGAACTAATCAATAATTAGTTCCAGTTTAAATATTCAGCTCCAACATACAGTCATAACCAAATATTAACATAGAAACACAGAGAAATAAATTTGATAAACATACACAAAGAATACATGAAATTTAGACATGCTCATGAAATCAACAGTTCAACCTGTATTTTCTTGTACAATCAAAGAGATTTACAGATAGATTTGAACATACCTAGTAGCAGGAAGTAATAGCAAATGACCAAATAAAGGTCTAGAGGTAAGGATGGGAGATCAGCTACTAAAATATCAAATCTAGCAGTAAAATTAACACACAGCTTCAATTTTCAAATCCGAAACACCTTGAAAAAACCAGAAATCACTTAAGTAGCCTAGTAGAAATCAGAACACTTTGAAATTCTTTTTTTTTTCTAGTTTTTTTTTTGGGAGTTTTTGTTTCCAGATCTGGAAAATCTAAATTTCCAGAAGAGACAGTTTGTACGCGTGAGTGTGAGAGTGAAAATCAAAGTGAATGGGTGTGTATGAATGAATGAAATATGCGAGTGAAGGTATCTCTTATAGAAACATAATTTGGCATCTTTCAATTTTCCCTTTTTCTTTTCAGTTTTTTTTCTTTTCTCTTTCATCCCTAAGTCCCCAAACGAACGACCTATTTCACTGTTTTATTGCCATCGGCCTTATTACTCCCTTATAGAAACCCCATGGACAACTAACAATAAGATTCTCCAATTCTTTTATTTCCCAATTGCCCCTCTAAACCCCTGTTTTTATTTACCATACCCCTTTCAAGAGTTTCAATCCTTCTTATAGCATGTTTGGCCAAGCTTTTGAAAAGAAAAAAAAGTACTATTGAGGAGAAGCAGAAGCAGAAAAAAGTAGCTTCTCTCCTAAAGCACTTTTCTGATAAGCACTTTTGAAAAAAATACACTTAGAAGCAGTTTTCAAAAGCTTGGCCAAATACTAATTACTGCTCAAAAGTGCTTTTCAAATTAATTAGCCAAACACAAACTGCTTCTCACCAAAAGCACTTTTTTAAAAAGTACTTTTGAGAAAAATACTTCTCAAAATAAGATGATTTTAGAAGTTTGTCCAAACAGGCTATTAGCCCAAATTCAAACTAGTGGGCCTGCCTGTCGAGCATAACAAGCCCAATACCAAATTAATCCAAACGGGCACCAAGCTAAAAGCCCAAATCAAACAATCTTTAATCACAATTAACAAACGGATCAAATATGCAACTCATGTGTTTAAACTAATCAAGTACTTATTCAAACATGGATGACTTATTGACTAATTCAAACATGCAAACAAAATTAGCAAATAACTGAGATCATACTAACAATTAATCTCCCAAACGAACGGAGAAAAGAAAGAAAAGGAGAAAGGATTTACCCAATCAGGGACGTCACTGCCGGCCATAAGGAATTCATGCAATGGTCGATATCGTCACACGAGCAGTGGTTCACGCTTGAAGGCGGAGCTAGTGGTATATGTAACGATAGTAACCATGGCCAGCTATGGAATTAATCATGAGGCTATGAGTAAAATCATTATGGTTCTGGTGGGTCAATGATAAGTGGGGATTTTGACTACTTATTAACGCCTTTTTTACTTTTGTTTTAGTCTAAAAGCATAGAATTATGCTCTCGGAATTAATGAAATTATACAAAATTGCAGGAATGCTGGAAGCTGGGCTCCCGAGATAAAATTCGACTCAAAGAGGAGTAGTCCAAGCACAAGGCAACAAAGGGCACACAATGTGCGGTCCGCAGAAGGAATTCTACCACAGAATTTCACCTGCGGCTGCAAACAAAGAAGGAAAACTCAGGAGACATTTGTGCAAATTGCGGTTCGCACATGAATTGTGATGCCGCAAAAGATTGGCTAAAGGTCAAGATCAGAGAGATTGCGAAAATACCAAGTCCAGAGCTTTAGAGAATTGCGGCCGCGGAAAATTGCGATCCTACTATTGCGGACCGCAGAAGAGTGACTTGCGGCCGCAATTCTAAATCTGCGGATCGCAGAAATATTGCCTCACGACCGCAGTTCAAAATTGTGCGGCCGTAGAATCATAGCTCCTGCCAGATGAAGAGGTTTGTGGACCGCACATGGAATTGTGCGGCCGCAGAACCTCCCGAGTGGCACTTTTGTCTGAGATTTTCAGACTTGTATAAATAGAAGAGTTTCACGAAATTAGGTCAAGTTTGAACATCAACAATCATTGTAGCCGTTTTTCTTTGCCATTTTTTGAAGTTTACTTTTCTTTGGTGTATTTTACAATAGATTTAGTCATTTTTATCTTTAATTATGAGTTTAATTAATCTTTATTCTTCATTTTCTTCAACCCCAAGTATGAGTAGCTAGATATTTACTAAGGTTGTGATCCAACCCTAGTGTGTAAATCTTATGGGCATTTAATTTAGTGCTTGTTATGATTGGGTGTTTATTATTTAGCTTAGTTCATGCTTTGTTTTGAGAAATTAATGGTTGCAAACATTAGTTCATGCCTATTTGACTTAGTCTCTTCTTGAGAAAGAGAGACCTAGTCTAGGATAACTTGGCTAATAAGGAATTGGGTCAACTAAGAGATTGATTTACCCAATTAAAGTGTTCAACCTAGAGAGAGTAATAACCTGACTTGAGCTTTTATTAACTGTTTTGTATGATACCCATTTGGTCTCGAGAAAGTCAATTTGGGCAAAATAACTCTCTGACCGAGAAGTATTGGGTGGGTAATTTAGAGTTGATAACTATAATACACCCCAGTCAACAAAAAAAATATTAAAGTCTTTATCCCATCACGCAAACACCTAGGTAATGGTCACAGCCCTAGGCTTTTTATAAATTTGGAAAAACCTCAAAAATAGTTATCTCTTGTTTTCTTTCTTTATTTGGCAATCAATAGAGTATAAATTAGAAATAGAAAACCAAACTTGTTATGGGAGTAAAATCTTGATAATTCAATCACGCGCATTAAGATATATACCCCTAACTCCTATCTTAGCTCCATATGGATACGACCCCGACCCTTAGTTGGGTTTATTATTGTAAACGACCATTTCATATCTCTATTGAGGTGTGTAATTAGACGCGATCAATTTTTGGCATCGTTGCCGGGGAGTTAAAAATAGTGTTAGCTATATATTTGGGTGTATTTTTGGAGTATCCTCTTTTCCTTCCGTGTTACTAACTTGTTTGAGAAATTGTAGGTACAACCATGGCAAACAATGAGCTCAGAAATATTGCTTTGGGGGATGTAGACATTGAAGATGACCAAGTGGATGAGGTTCCTCTTGAACCTCAAGCCAATAGAAGAGGCCGAGTGCCTCATGACAATGTGCCCGTCCTACCCCTACCTCCACCACGAGCGGCTCCACATCGGGCGTTACCTAATGAAGGATATAAAAGTACAATAGTCCCTCCCCGTATTCAGGAGGGCAACATTCAAATCACCAACGTGATGCTTACTATGCTAGAGCAACAAAGTTTCTTTACCGGTGCTCCAAGTCAAAATGCATACAAGCATATGAAGGGGTTTGTGGACACTTGTTGGGGGAGCAAGCAAACAAATGTCTCCGAGGATGCATTGAGGCTAAGGCCTTTTCCCTTCTCTCTATGGGGGAAAGCTTTAGATTGGTTGGAACGTTTGCCGAACCATTCCATTCACACTTGGGATGAGTTGGCGGAAAAGTTTATTTCAAAGTTCTTCTCTCCGGAGCACATGGCTACACTTCAGGATGAGATTCTGGCATTTAAGAAACATGATTCAACAAACCTTGTACCGTGGGATTAGCACGACCAACCAATGTGTGGTGAATCAACTTGCTGGTGGAAATTTTATAACTATGCCTTATGTAGAGGAGTGTAAGATTTTAGATGAAATGTCGGAAACATCACCGGCGTGGAAATCCCGGGCTAATGTTCCACAAGGTGATCCCAACGTGATCCACCTTCACAAAGTGTTGCATGACCATGGGAATCCATAGCCGAATTGATTACCACCATGAATCAAATAGCAAAGGCTCAACTTCAACAAGTGTAACATCCTAAGCAAGTCAATGTCATGGAGGGAGTGAACATGATGGTGAACAAAAGAAGGACCAAGGGTTTGCAAGTGCAACATTGAGTGGAGAATTACATCCAATAAGATAGTGGGTTTGATCAAGATGATTATTACAATGAACAAGAGGAGGAGGTGCAATATGTGAACAATTTTCAAGGGCAACGAAATAATTTCCAAGGCCCAAATCAACAACAATGGCGACCTCAAAATAATCAAGGCAATTGGAATTCTAACAACCAAGGTAATTGGAGTGGTGGAAACAATCAAGGAAACTGGCATAACAACAATCAAGGAAATGGGGGGGGGGGGTAACAATCAAGGCAGATGGAACAATAACCAAGGCAATCGAGGGTCAGGTTTTCAAAGGCCCCCGATGTATCAACAACCGAACAACCCGCCTCCTTATCCTTCCCATGGTCCTAGTTATTCAACTTATGAGATGGGGCATATTGAGAACATATTCAAGCAAATGATGGAAAAGAATGCTGATTCGGATGCCCAACTTGCCTCACACAACACATCGATCCGCAACTTAAAAGTTCAAATGGGGCAAATCTCTCAAGCTCTCAATTCTTGTCTTAAGGAGAAACTACCAAGTGACATGGTGGTGAACCCAAAGGGTGGGAATAACACGGGCATGTCATGGCCATTACTACAAGAAGTGGAAGAGGTGGGAATGCACCCACCTCAAGTCAAAAGCAAATTATGGATGGTGAGCAAGTGGTACAAGAAGAGGAGGTTCCGAACAATGTGGTGCAAACAAATGATGAAGTTCCTATTGATATTGATGATAATGTGGAAGAGACTCCAGAGGATGTGAACCAGTCTAGGGATCACATTATTGACATACCATAACCGGTAGTGCAAAAGGCTAAGGCACCATTGCCTAAGCCTCCAACTCCATATCCTCAAAGACTTTCCAAACAAAATGGCGAGAATCAATTCAAAAAGTTCATTCAAATGATGAAGAGTCTCTCAATCAATGTGCTATTAGTTGAATCTTTGGAACAAATGTTCGGTTATGCAAAGTTTATGAAGGATCTTGTGATGAAGAAACGGTCAATGAATTTTGAAACTATCAAAGTCACTCATTAAGTGAATGCAATTGTGCATTCAATGGCTCCTAAGTTGGAAGATTCCGGTGCTTTCACAATTCCTTGTACAATTGGAAGTGCCGAGTTTGCTAAAAATCTTTGTGATCTTGGGGCAAGTATCAATTTGATGCCATATTTGGTTTTCAAGACCTTGGTAATTGGGCAACCAAGACCCACCTCTATGAGATTGAAATGGCCGATCGTACCATGAAGAGACCTTTCTAAGTGATTGAAGATGTCTTTGTTCGTGTTGATAAATTCATTCTTCAGGCGAATTTTGTCTTTTTAGATTGTGAAGTTGATTATGAGGTACCGATTATTTTAGGAAGACCTTTTCTTTATACGGGAAAGGCTCTTTGTGATATTGAAGCCGGAGAACTCACCTTCCGAGTGGATGATGAAAAATGGTTTTCCATGTATGTAAATCCCCATGACAACCAAATAGTAATGAGGTGTGTTCTTTTGTGGACTTGGTGACCGATGTTATTGTTGATGATACAAGTGCCACAATCAATATTGGTGATATGTTGGAGGACGTCTTGCTCAATTTTGATGATGACGAGATGGATGGATTCATGGAATGTATGAACTCTTTGAAAGGAACGGGGTCGTACAATTATGCACTCTGAAAATTATCCTTGGATCTTGAGAATAGGAAAACTCCTCATACAAGGCCTTCCATTGAAGAGCCTCCTACCTTGGAGTTGAAGCCATTGCCTCCACATCTTCGGTATGAATTTCTTGGCCCTTGTTCTAATTTACCGGTTATTCTTTCCTCTTGTTTGACTAACATACATGTAGATTCTGCATTGGCGGTGCTACAAAAGAGGAAGAAGGCTATTGGATGGACATTGGCGGATATTCGGGGGATAAGTTCCGCATTTTGCATGTATAATATCAACTTGGAGGAAGGTTCCAAACCATATATTGAACATCAAAGGAGACTAAATGAGGTTATGCAAGAAGTTGTCAAAAACGATATTATCAAGTGGTTGGATGTCAGGGTTGTGTACCCCATTTCCGATAGTTCGTGGACTTCTCCGGTTCAATGTGTTCCAAAGAAGGGGGGCATGACGGTGGTCACCAATGACAAGAACGAGTTGATTCCTACAAGAACAGTGACTGGTTGGAGAGTGTGTATAGACTATCACAAGCTCAACAAAGTTACAAGAAAAGATTATTTTCCACTTCCCTTCCTTGACCAAATGCTTGATAGGTTGGCCGACCGTGCTTTCTATTGCTTTCTTAACGGGTATTAACGCTACAACCAAATCCTTATTGTTCCGGATGATCAAGAGAAAACAACTTTTACATGTCCCTATGGTACTTTCGCCTTCAAGTGGATGCCATTTGGTTTGTGTAATGCACCAACAACTTTTCAATGGTGTATGATGGCTATCTTCACGGACATGGAGGAGGATTACCTTGAAGTTTTCATGGATGACTTCTCGATGGTTGGGGATTCCTTTGATGATTGTCATGCAAATTTATATAAAGTGTTGGCAAGATGTGAAGAAATGAATTTGGTGCTCAATTGGGAGAAGTGTCATTTCATGGGCTAGGAAGGCATTGTACTTGGCCACAAGATCTCAAAGAATGGAATTGAAGTTGACAAGGCAAAGATTGAGGTGATTTCTATATACTTCCACCTCCAACTTCGGTAAAAGGTGTGCGGAGATTCTTAGGCCACGCGAGATTTAATCGGCGTTTCATCCAAGATTTCCCTAAGGTGTTGAACCCGTTTGGTAAGCTTCCTGAGAAAGATGCTAAGTTTAGCTTCAATGATGATTGCATAAGAGCTTTTGAATTGTTAAAGTTCAAGTTGACAACCACTCCCATCATCACCGTTCCTAATTGGAGTGTCCCTTTTGAACTCATGTGCGTTGCTAATGACGTAGCGGTTGGGGCTGTTTTGGGGCAACGTGTCAACAAGATTTTTCATCTGGTCTACTATGCTAGTAAGACCATAAATGGTGCCTAAGTCAACTATACCATTATAGAAAAAGAGTTTCTTGCCATTGTGTTTGCAATTGAGAAGTTCCGTCCGTACTTGATGGGTGCAAAAGTTATTGTCCATACGGATCATGCAGCACTTCGTTATCTTATGAGCAAGAAATATTCTAAATCTCGGTTGATGAGATGGGTGCTTTTGTTGCACGAGTTTGATATTGACATCCAAGATAGAAAAAGGAGTTAAAATCAAGTGGCGGTCCACTTATCTCGTTTGGAGGAGGAGGGGAGGCTGCATGATGGCCTTGAAATCAATGACTCCTTCCCCGATAAGCAACTTTTGGCTATTTCAATGAAGGAGGTGCCATGGTTCGCAGATCTAGCAAATTTCCTTGTGTGTGGAATCATTCCGGATGAGTTCTCTTCAAACCAAAGGAAGAAGCTTAAACAGGATTGTCAAGATTATTATTGGGATGAACCATACCTTTTCCGAATTTGCACGGATGGGTGATTAGAAGATGTGTACCGGAATAAGAACAAGGAGAAATTCTTGGGGCTTGTCATTCTTTGCCATATGGTGGTAACCATGGCGGAGCAAGAACGGCGGCCAAAGTTGTAAGTTGCGATTTCTATTGGCCCACTCTTTACAAGGATGCAAGTTATGTAGTGAAAAGATGTGATGAATGTCAACAGGTCAGTGAAATCTCGAAGAAACATGAAATGCCTCTCATTACTATTTTGGAGATTGCTATTTTTGATGCGTGGGGTATTGACTTCATGGGTCCTGTTGCTCTACCCAACAATAAGGCGAGAAGTGTGGCAGCGTTCTTGAAGAAGAATATTTTCACAAGGTTTGACACTCTGAGGGCTATCATAAGAGATGGGGGGTCGTATTTTTGCAACAAGGATTTTGACATTTTACTTAGTAAGTATGGTGTTACTCACAAAATCATGACTCCTTATCATCCACAAGCAAACGGTCAAGTGGAAGTCTCCAACCGGTAGATAAAGAGTATTTTGTCCAAAACAGTGAATGCTAACCGGAAGGATTGGTCCAAGAAGCTTGATGATGTATTATGGGCTTATCATACGACTTACAAAATACCTATCGGAATGTCGGCATACCGGTTGGTGTTCAAAAAGCTTATCATCTTCCGGTTGATCTTGAGCACAAAGCCATGTGGGCTTTCAAGAAGTTGAATCTTGTTGGTATGTAGCCACTAACTTGAGGGTTGCACATTTGAATGAATTGGATGAGTTCCAGTATCATGCTTATGCAAGTTCGTCCTTGTACAAAGAAAAGATGAAATACCTTCATGGAAAATATATTTGGAATAAAGAGTTCAAGGTGGGCGATCTCGTATTGTTGTTCAACTCGAGGTTGGGGATGTTTCTTGGAAAGCTAATGTCTAAATGGAGTGGTCCTTTTAAAATTGTGGATGTGACACCTTTTATTGCATTGGACTTGAAGAATAAAAATAATGAGGGGTGAAGCATTATTTGGGAAAAGTTGGCCACGTCGTGGCGGTGATTCATTTCAACTGATGGTATTCTGCGTCGTGCCGCAACGTTGAATCAGGTGCTTCTTGGGAGGCAACCCATGTTGTGTTTTCTTTTCCTTTTCTTTATTTCTTTTGTAGATAGGTGTTATTTTTTGTGCTAACTTGATTTGAAGTGTGCTGCAAGGATGAGTGTGCTTTACAAGAATTGTGGCAAAAAATCTGGTGAAGTGTTGAAAGAATTACGGACCGCAGTTGCATTGTGCGGATCGCACAATTATGGTTGATGCAGCAAAAGGTGCTATGTGGCCGCGCAATTAACTTGCGGACTGCACAATTTGAAGGTGGAAAATGACAGCTCTTTGAAGTTGGCCTGTTAGAAAAATGGCCGATCTGCGGCCGCAACATAAAATCTAAGGTCCGCAACAAGGATCTGTGCCCGCACACAAAATTCTGCGGACCGCAGACAAAATGAAGGCTTAAGCACACCAGGTAATAGAGTGCGGTCCACAACCAGAATTCTGCGGCCGCACTCACCCCTTGTCCCCTTAAGAACTTCAAGCGTATAAATAGAGGGCTAGGGTCACTGTTACCTTTTTCCCTCTCTGAGCAAAAATCACATACTCTTTTGAAATATCTTGCGGAGTCTACTTGTGCATTCATACAACATCTCTGATCAATTACTCATCACACTCACTCATTTGGTATGCTTCACAATCTTGTTAATCCTTTTCTTTTCATTTTTTAGATTTTTAGTCAATTTCTATACCATTTGTCAGTAGAATTCAATTGTACAACCATGTGGGGTAAATAAGTAGTGGGTTATCTAGTACATGCTCTATGGGGAATGGGTCAATAGATTTTCATGCTTGTACGTTGTTTCCATGTCAACATTTGTGCAAAAATTGCAAGCCCTAGACAAAAGTACTGACCATTCGTAATTATTTGAAATTTGCAGCCGCATAAGAAATTGTGTGGTTCGCAGAAGTTGAGTCTAGGGTAACTCTAGGAAAGAATGGGTCTGCGGTCGCAAGGAAAATTTTGTGGACCACATAATTTCCATTGCGTCTGCAAAACAACTACTTTACTGTCTTCTGAGAAGTGTAATATTTGTGATTCATGTGCGTCCGCAAGACAAAATGTGCGGTCCGCAGAAAACATATTTCGGTTGCACATCAGCCAATTCTCTGTCATCAGAGAGTTGGCATATTTGTGGTTTATGAGTTACGACCATAATGAAAAATGTGCAGACCGCACTTCACATCTGCGGTCGCAAGATAAAATTGTGCGGTTCGCAAGGCCCATTCTGTGGCCGCAATGAAAAATATCCGAACCGCAGATCCCAATCCTGCAAACATGTTTCAACTGTGTTCCTCACTGTGTCTTCTGGTGTGTCCTTACAATCATTGTATCTATGAACATGAATTGCAGCTAACAATCGCCTTTGCTTGGTACAGAAAATGGGTCGATCTAGAGGCAGAGGCGACACTTCGAAAGGAAGGGGTGACCTTTCTCGGGGACGAGGGAAGCGACCCTTACCTAGTGCCCAACAACATGAAATTAAAAAGAAAACAACAATCGGGAGAGGGAGAGGTGCAGACCTTTACGAGAACAGTTGTTATGTCCCATCTAGGGACGTATCAGAGGGCAACTCAGTCTCTGTTTAGGAACAACAGGCAATACAGTCCAGGCTGTCAGGGAGGTTTCAACTGAGGGACGAGCCGTCATCATCACACATCACTTCCGAAGGTTCAGAAAATGCTAGTCAGGCTTCTAAGCCTTCCACTACATCTGTCCCTGAGGCACCAGAGACATCAGTTCAGGACATCTCCGATGATGGCAGAGAAGGAGATGCTACAGTTGCCGGCCTTGAAAGGTCGAAGAAGAAAGAGGTATGGGAGGACCGGTTTGTCAGCTTGGCCGCCTTTTCCTGCTTCTGTGAATGGTGGCCAGTGAGGGTGCTCACTCTTGAGCGATAGTTTCAGTTGAAAGATCTGGAGATGTATAACCTTGCAATATTGAGATAGTTTAGAGAACGCAAATGGTGGATGTGGTTTACCCAGAGCGTGGTGGATGCTAAGGAGTACCTTGTCCGGGAATTCTACGCCAATGTGGCGCATATCAAGAAAGGGACAAAGGTGACGACAGTGAGAAACCTCAAAGTGCGATTTGATCAGCACACATTGAACACATACTTGGGATTTGATGATGTCGAGCCCACATAGTACTTAGAGAAGTGAGCACTTGGGGATGCATCTCATCCTTGGTTGGCAGAGATTCTAGAAGCAGGGGTTTCTATGCACAGGAATACTCTGAGCTTTGAGGCAGAAGTGTGGCAAACCTTTGTCTACACCAGACTAGACCCGTGCTAGAATGAGACCTATCTTTCGATCTCTCGGGTAGTTCTAGTTGCTTCTATCATGGCCGGGTACCCTATCAATTTGGGGTGAAGTGATGTCGGCTAATATCTTTGTGATCGCTCAGCAAAATGACACGTCCTACCCGTATCCCAACACTATTACATAGTATCTCACAGATGCGAGGGTAGAGCCAGGGGACTTTGATACAAAGGTGCAACCGAAGAAGCCTTTCACATGGTACTCACTGATGGATGCACACAACCCTAAGAGAAAGGGTCAGCCGTCTACCACCATAGGCCAGTCTGATGAGCCATCGGTGGTAGTTGCAGAGGTAGTTGATGTTCCATCCACTTTGATCGAGCCTTCATCTAGTGACGCAACTATGACTCTACCACCATATTTAGTTCCCACTGCAGTTCCTGCCACAGGTTCCACCTCGGTTGTGAAGCTGGTGCCCATGGCTACTGCTCCACTTTCTGTGATACGAGTCTCCCAGACATTGGCGAGCCTCAAAAACTGGATGTAGACAACCACTCCAAATTCAGTTTTGATTGAATCATTTGATCCGTATTGAAATTACGGAGCCATAGCAAAAGGAATCGTCGAATTCGGACATAGTATGAGAGAGTTATGCCCATTCCGAGCGAAATGGAAATGATTTCCCATCGCTAGCGCCTAGGGTAGCGTGGGGCGCTATCCTTGGCACTGGGAGTTCTTTTAGGTACTGGAAATAGTGCCACAGGAAATGCCCCACTCCACCCGTGGCGCCCAAAACACTATATACTCAGTCGGGGTTCATTTTACCCCATTTCTCTTGGCCGAATTTTGGGATTTTCCTCCACTCTCTCAAGACCTCCAACTCCCTCCATATTCAAGGTGAGTAATCCCTACTAATTTGGTGTTTCATTCCATCAAATCCACCCTAAAATTAACTTAATCCTCCATAAAATACATAGATCTTCAAGAAATTTCTACAAGAACTCAAAGGAGGGTTTTGCAAGATTTCTTCCAAATGGTAAACCTACACCCTTAGACTTACATGTATGGATATATTATGGGAATATGAGTATGAATTAAGCATTAGAACATATGGTATGGTGATTGGAAGCCATAAGTTCCCAATTTAAATACATAACCATTGTAGAGATTGAAAGGTGATTATTTGATGAAATTTTGTTGGTTGGGTGTGGATGGATAGTCATGTATGTGATGTTGGAAGTTATGAATTGTTTTATAATGATGGTGGGATAATATTTTGGTAAATGGTAGTAGTTGGATGAACTGATTCTATGGTTAAAAGATGTAGAGATTCATGCCTACTAGGTATTTGATAAAATGCCTAAATGGCCTAAACTGTGGGATTTGTTACTAATGTTGTTACCATTGGATGTTGTTATTGTAGATTGAAGTTTCTTAGTATAGTGGATCATTGTAGTATCATTAAGGGGCGAATTTCAGGTATGTTGGCTAAACTACTCTTTTAGAAATGAATTTCATGATCTTCCCGTAAGTTTCAAGTATTGTTGGCTCAAGTTCCGTATTCTATGTTCCGAGTTATTCCCAATAAATTCGATTATCCCGAATAAGCAAAGTGTCGAGAATTATGTATTCAAAACGTGTTCCGAATGTTCCTACCACATTATGTTATCCTTTGGGAATGTGTTCAAGAATGATATGTGTATTAAAATGCTATGTCTTTGAGTCGTATTTCAAATGAAGATTATGATGCCAAATTGTGTGAGAACATCTCATTATGCTTCAGAATCTTAATTGCTCATATGTGTACCTAAAGTCTTGATTGGAAATGTCTTATTATTGATAATCTATAAAGATGGTTGGAAGTGAAATAAGTGAATTGGGGATATAAAGTGTGGCCAATGTGCCAAGAGTGAAAGTTATACTTGTGGCCAATGAAATGAGATGATGTGAGAAAGATTATGAAATGAGCTTTGATTCAACTGTTCCAAAATTGACTTAGAAAATAGAATTGGCTAAAAGCTTATGAACTCAAGTGATGCCCATATGTGACTGTTTTAACTAATGCTACGCTTTGTAATTAGTTTTGATCTGTTTTGTGTTCTTACATATTTGTGAGTTGAAATTGTGTATTGCCCTTTTTGAGGAAAAGTATTTCAAGAATAAATGATGTGTTACTTGTTTATGATTTTAAATTGTGCTTCGATTGCCAATCAGTTTACTCTATTTCTTTGAAAGAAATTCATTGTGTTTAAAGTCTTCATTACCAATGAACCTAAAGTTGTGATTTCCGAAATATTCTATTTGTTGATATTTATGATGATGATGATCCATGAAAGGAAAAAAATAAAAGTATGGAATATGAAATATGGCCATTCTGCCATGAATGAAGAATCATATATATGCCCAAGAGAGCCAATGAAATAATGATGTTGTAAGTGGATGGAAATGCCAATGAGGCTATAAACGGTGTGAAAGGTTATGAGGTAAATGCATTTGTATTGTTGTTTTCTTTGTATGCAAATCAAAAATGTTTTTGGGAGTATCGATAGTCACCGAGGAAGGGTAAGTTGAAATAACCTAACCCCAAAACTACACGTGCCAGTGCTGGAGTGGATTGTGATTATTCCCCTTATTTGGGATAAATTTAATGTGATAAAATTATTCCTCTTATTTGGGATGAGATTGATGTGATAAAATTATTCTCCATAATTGGGATGAGATGATTCATAGAAAAGGATGATGTCAATCCATACGACATTGTGGTGAGATGGCCTAACCGACTGGGTCGTGATCGAACACCATGCCGCAAACATGGTGGTGATTGTGCTGGAAATTATAATTGAAATTGTGATTGTGGTTGATGTCTCAGATGAGATGGCCTAGTCGATCGGGTCGTGATCGGACTCCATGCTAAAAGTGTGGTGGTATTGGTATTGTGAACGATGGTATTGTGAACAATGGTATATCAGTGCTAAAGATCTCCCAACTAAAAATATATATTATTTCCTATTTTGAAAATTATTATGTTTTAACTGGACATTTGGATATGGTTGATTGTGACTTGGTGTTTCTATGGGTTTTCCTTTCTTAAATTGGCATTCTATTTTGAAAGTGGACAGTTAGCTTTATATACTAGTACTATTCCATATGTACTAACATCCCTTTTGCCGGGGGCGCTGCATCTTTAATGGATGTCGGTGGTTCATCAGCGGGAAGCTTTGGTCCTCGTTAGAAGTCACTCTCTACTCAACAGGTTTTGTTGAGCCCTACTCTATTTGGGCCTGATGTCATTTGAGTTGTACATTGTGTTTTAAGGTATAGCCGGGGCCTTGTTGTCGGCACTTCCATACTACTCTTATATTGTACTTAGAGGCTCCGTAGACAGGTTGTGGGTGGTGTTTGATATGGGGAATTGAACTAAAAATGTTAGTATTTGGCAAACATGTTTTTCATTATATCTATAAACTTGTAATAATTTGGAAATTATGAATGAAGCTGTTAATGGAAATGAAATGGGAGTTGTTAATGAAATCTTTTCAATGTTTGATTAATGGAGTGCATCTTCTCCTTATTCATGGATGTGTTTGGGTAGAAGAAAATCTAGCAGGCTTGCTCGGCCGGGTTCACTCGGTTGAGTGCCGGTCGTGGTCCCCGAGTTTGGGTCGTGATGACAAAGTTGTCTGACTTATCCAACACTATTGCAACACAGTTTTCTATTCATGCACCTCAGGTTCCCCCGACTGTGGAAGAAACATTGAAGAAGCTCATGGAGAACTAAAATACCATCATGGCTACCTTGGTACAACACGGGTTAGTGATCAAAGAGTTGGGCAAAGAAGTAAAGAAAATAGAAAGTCCCAGGCCAGCAAGAAATCAGTGGACAAGCTCCGGAGTTAGGTTACAAAGCTTGGTGCAGCTGGAGATATCCCCTTCGACATGCTGATTGACCCACACCCTTCAGGCCCAGATCCTGCAGCACCATCAGCACCGGTAGAACCAGCTGGCTAGTCTGAAGAGCCAGACTCTGCTGCCGACACTGCCGAGGCAGTGCGTAAGATGTTCACCAACCCAGTCACTCCCAGAGTTAAGGATGATGAGATCCAGTTGGAAGAGACTGGGGGTGGTGACATTGCTGGGGACACAGAGATATCCAAGGAGCTATAGGGAGTCTTATTCACTCTTTTCCTTCCTTTACTCTTATTTTGTTAAGCATTAGGGACAATGCTTATTTTTATTCGAGGGTGGTGGTGGGGGGTGGAGTTTATTTGATCTTATTTGCTGATTTTGAGACATTTGGTTTGTAATAACTTGATTCTATTTTCTTCTTCTTCTTCTTCTTCTTCTTCTTCTTCTTCTTCTTATTCTTCTTCTTCTTCTTCTCTCATTATGTATATATCTTCTCTTTCTCCCTCATTATAGATAAGAATGGGTTGCTCTAGTGCTGAGCACCCTCCACTTCCAACCAAGAAGTTATGAGTTCGAGTCACCCCAAGAGCAAGGTGGGGAGTTCTTGGAGGGAGGGGGCCGAGGGTCTATCGGAAACAGCCTCTCTACCCCAGGGTAGTGGCAAGGTCTGCGTACACACTACCCTCCCTAGACCACACTAGTGGGATTATACTGGGTTGTTGTTGTTATTTCTCCCTCATTATGTATATTCGTTATGTTTTCGATAGTTTTTGCTTTGTAGCTTCTTTATGTTTGTTTTCTTATTAGCTAGTGTTAATTTAGTAGCATCTTTTTATGTTTTAGTAGATAATAAGCCTTTGGTTTTCTTAATGCCACGGTTCTTTCCAAAGATAGTTATTGTGTGAACAGGGTGACTCGTCCCAATGATGGATGTCATGACAACCTTCTTAAGGGAATGAGTTCGTTTTGTGTTTAGGTAATAATAGTAGTAGTAATGAATAAAAAAACCTAATTGAGTAATGCTCGAAGAGTCAATCGTGATTCATTTGGTACCAACACACTTAACTACGTGCTTATGGTTAAACAAGTTTTTTTGAAAGAAATAGCTCTAGTTAGTGACTTTTTGACTCTTATGTTGACTTTGGCAACCATCGAGTGGTTTAATTGAACCATAGTCATTTTCAAACTTGAATGTGGTCCTTGTGGGCCCTCAACTCTGTCCTCTTTAACAATCCAGTTGCGTGAGAGGTGAGTTGCTTTGTTATTAGTCCAAGTACCCGTGCGAAAGATCTAGAACTTATCCCGAATGTGTTTTAAGACGAAATCCTAAGTTTTTCTTGGATTGAGAAGTGATTGTAGGCTTTCCTTGGCCCGTTTGAGTTTTCTATTGCCTATCAATGATGTTATCCCTAGTCAACCTCTTCGAGCCTTTAGCCTTTCTCATTTGAAAACCATTTTACAAGCCTTTACACGTTCTATTGTGACCCTCTCTTGGCACCCGAGCTTTCCTTAACACTCATGTGAAACAAATGGCTAAAAACGTAAGTTTGGAGAGAGACAAGGAAATTAAAAAAAGGTATCAAGGCACAAAAAGAGAAAAAGAAATGGTGAGAAGAAAAGGCAAAGAAAAGAAAAGAACAAAAAGAAAAATGCAATAAAATGAATAAGTAGAAGAGTTGAAGGGATTCAAAGAAAAGCAATTATTCCAAACATGGAGATATATGAATGTAATGATCAAGAAAGAGTGATGTTAAGTTTCTCTAGTCCCTCAAGGAAAAGAAAGTGACTAAAGGAATTGGCAAAGTGTGAGCCGAGAAATGAATGATGGAGTGCTTAAGGAAGGTGTAACCATTTACCCATATTGTATCAAACCCTAACCCAAAAGCCTTCATTACATCCTAAAAGAATTCCTACTTGATTTTGACCAGAGTGAGCTTACATTAGTGGAGATCTACATGAGGGGCAAGCACATGACACTTGAAGCCGTACTTGTGACATTCTCTTGAGAGAGATGAGTGAACCTTTCATAAATCTTTGGATTGAGTGTTAAATTTCTTAAGTGAACCAGGCAACCGTAATTAGAGGAGTAAGAGTTTAGAATCCACAATGACCCACATGATAGATAAAGAGTCCTTGATGAGTAAAGTCAACTTTTTATGCTCAAATGTCACTTTAGAGCTATATGTGCATAAATGTTTATCTTATCGCCTTGTTGATAATACATAGGTAGTGTGGGTAATTGTTGGTCTCAACTGATGTGTAGATGGCTAACTTTCGACTCGCTGAAACGACCCTTAACTTGTGGAGGTGGGAACTAATTTATATGCTTGAGGACAAGCAAAGACTTAAGTTTGGGGGAGTTGATAAGTGGGGATTTTGACTGCTTATTAACGCCTTTTTACTTTTGTTTTAGTCTAAAAGCATTTAATTATGCTCCCGGAACTAATGAAATTGTACAAAATTGCAGGAATGCTGGAAGCTGGGCTCACGAGATAAAATTCGACTCAAAGAGGAGTAGTCCAAGAACAAGGCAACAAAGGGCATAGAGGCACACAATGTGTGGTCCGAGGAAGAAATTGCAGACCACATAATTTCACCTGCGGCCTTAAACAAAGAAGGAAAACTCAGCAGACATTTGTGCAAATTGCGGTCCACACATGAATTGTGTGGCCGCAAGAGATGGGATAAAGGTCAAGATAAGAGAGATTGCAAAAATACCAAGTCTAGAGCTTCAGAGAATTGCGGACCGCACAATATTTGTGCGGCCACAAAAAATTGTCTTGCGGCCACAATCCTGCTATTGCAGACCGCAAAAGAGTGACTTGCGGCCGAAGTTCTAAATCTGCGGACCACAAAAATGTTTCCTCGCGAATGCAGTTCAGAATTGTGCGGCCGCAGAATCCCAGCTCCTGCCAGATGAAGAAGTTTGCGGACCGCACATGGAATTGTGCGGCAGCAAAACCTCCCGAGGGGCATTTTTGTCTGAGATTTTCAGACTTGTATAAATAGAAGAGTTTCACGAAATTAGGTCAAGTTTGAACATCAACAATCACTGTAGCTATTTTTCTTTTCCATTTTTGGAAGTTTACTTTTCTTTGGTGTATTTTACAATAGATTTAGTCATTTTAATCTTTAATTATGAGTTTAATTAGTCTTTCTTCTTCATTTTCTTCAATCTCAAGTACGAGTAGCTAGAGTTTTACTAGGGTTGTGACCCAACACTAGTGTGTAAACCTTATGTGTATTTAATTTAGTGCTTGTGTATGATTAAGTGTTTATTATTTAGCTTAGTTCATGCTTTATTTTGAGGAATTAATTGTTGCAAATATTAGTTCATGCCTATTTGACTTAGTCTTTTCTTGAGAAAGAGAGACCTAGTCTAGGATAACTTGGCTAATAAGGAATTGGGTCAATTGAGAGATTGATTTACCCAATTAAAGGGTTCAACCTAGAGATAATAACTCGACTTGAGCTTTTATCAGCTGTTTTGTGTGATACCCATTTGGTCTTGAGAAAGCTAAATTGGGCAAAACCACTCTCTATCCGAGAGGTATTGGGTGGGTAATTTAGAGTTGATAGCTATAATACACCCCAGTCAACAAACCACGCATTAAAATTTTTATCCCATTAGGCAAACACCTAGGTAATGGTCACAGTCCTAGGCTTTTTATAAATTTGGAAAAACCTCAAAAAATATTTATCTCTAATTTTCTTTCTTTATTTGGCAATTAGTAGTGTATAAATTAGAAATAGAAAACCAATCTTGTTGTGGGAGTGAAATCTCGATAATTCAATCATGCGCATTAAGATATATGCCCCTAACTCCAATCTTAGCTCCCTGTGGATTCGACCCCGACTCTTAGTTGGGTTTATTATTGCAAACGACCGTTTCATATCTCTATTGAGGTGTGCAATTGGACGCGATCAGTCAACATCTAGTTGACCAGAGTTTAGCCGCCTTGAAATGAACCAACAACAACAAATGTTGATAGCTTTTGTCAAGAACAACTAATTGAGGTCGGTTTTAGTCCAATAAAGGCTGAAATAAAAGAAGAAATTTTAAAAGGGGAAAAAGTTTAGGGTTAATGAGTTCTCAGATCTACTAAACGTGGTGTTTGGGGCATTTTTAGGAGAAAATAGTTAGGGATTAGGAAGGAGGAGGTGAAAGAGGTTATAGGGTGATGATTTTGGTGGATTTGAGGACCGTCCATTGCCACCTTGAAATGAACCAACAACAACAAATGTTGATAGCTTTTGTCAAGAACAACTAGTTGAGGTCGGTTTTAGTCCAATAAAGGCTGAAATAAAAGAAGAAATTTAAAAAGGGGAAAAAGTTTAGGGTTAATGAGTTCTCAGATCTACTAAACGTGGTGTTTGGGGCATTTTTAGGAGAAAATAGTTAGGGATTAGGAAGGAGTAGGTGAAAGAGGTTATAGGGTGATGATTTTGGTGGATTTGAGGACCGTCCATTGTCGTGAGGCGATTTCCGGCGGCGACAGAGGGTGTTTTGTTGCGGCATGGAATTAGGGTAAGAGAAGAGAGAATATGAGAGGATTTTGAGGGTGTGAGGGGTGTTTCAAACAGATATAAGGGAATGGGAGATTAGTTCGAGGCCGTTGAATGGGATGAGGTGAAGGGTGGGGATTGATTGGCAACAAAACGATGTCGTTTGAGTTAGTAAACAAGCTGGACCTGGTAATAGTGGACTGGGGCGGGTATTTTGTGGAATTTGGACCGTTGAAGCTGAGTCAATTTGGAATAAGAAGCAAACAGACCATATTTCCTTTTTATTTGATCTTTCAAAATTAACCAAATTACTTCCAATTGAATCTATTTTGCAAAAATAACCTAATTAGCATTTTAACTAATTGATTAAACTTAATGTATATTTTTGTAATTTTTGTGTATTTTATTAATGCAATCATCATGCGATTAAATGCAACTAAAATCCAAAAATAAAATGAATGAAATGACCAAATATTTTAGTGATTTCAGGATTTAACAATATTATGCAAAACACAAAAATTCAATTAAATAAGTAACAAAAATTCGTAAGTAACTAAAAAACTATTTGGGTATTTAGGAGTAGTTTCATACGCTGGGTGTCACAACCCCAAATTCCCTCTGTAGGAAGTCGTGACGGTACTTAGTCTCTAAAACTAGGTAAGTCTGTCAATATGCAAAATAATTGAAATAACAACTTAAAATCTCAAAACTTCAGCAACTGCATAAATACAATCTGTAACTCAATATTTATAACTCCCAAAATCTGGTGAAGTATAAGTCACAAGTTCTAGCAACAGTACTGGACAATCCTATACATCGCTGTCTAAAATAGTGTAATGAAATAAGCAAAAACCAGATAGAAAGGGGACTCCGAGGCCTGCGGACGCGGGCAGGTTTACCTTGAAGTCTCCAAAGCAACCTCAGCTCACTAATGCCGGGACTGATAGGAAGTACTTGGATCTGCACAAAATGATGTGCAGAAGCTTAGTATAAGTACACCAAAACAGTACCCATTAAGTGCCAAGCCTAACCTCGGTAGAGTAGTGACGAGGTCTGGTCAAGGCCCTACTGGAGATAATAAGAAACGAGACGAAAGATATAATGATATACTGATAATGACAATTGAAATGAAACAATAAGGAAATTTACCAAAAATTAACAACACAGAATCAAGGCAGTAGTACAACACGGAAGGAAACAAGGATTTACACGTTAAGGAAACAAAACAACCAAAACAAATATAGCAAATAGAAAGAGATCAACAGGGCCACTACTGAGGTACCGCCTCATAGTACCAATCATAAAAGTAACTCACAGCCTTTCCTTATATCACCACGGGAGCCTTTACATTTAGTTTTGAATTTTTTTTTCCTGAAATAACATCCCGCGTTTTAGCACCACCTTATCCCACCACATGGCTTATAGTAGTTTCCCTACTAACCACGTGTATCAAGCACACCATATATCACCGCATACATTTTAATACCCAGATCTCATACCACCGCATGCGTCACAAGGTATCACAATTCGCATTTCAAGTGCCCAATATAACAACTTGCTAGAAAATCCAAACAATAACAAAATTTCACAATAAGGAGCCCACAACTCAACCACAATGTACACAAAGTCTCAACAATAACAACCTGAAAGTAACTCAATAAATGATATTCCACAACTTACACTTTACCTCAATATAGACAATAAATTGCGTCGAGAAAATAAAATCAAGACCGAAAAATATCGCAATAATCGTAGTATTTGATTTCAAATAATTTTAGTGTACAATCTCTATGAATTCTTTGATTCTTCTTTCCAATAGTAAATAAATTCAAGGGCCTTTGAGCTTGATCTTGAATATGTAGTTGTTGCCACGAACGGTGATCTTGAATTCAACTAGCACAAACTTTGATTTGAACTCGTACTCCTTGAATCTTGATTTGTTCTTCGTTCTTGAGCTTGAGCTTGATTGCTTGAACTTGAACTTGATTTGTTCTTCGTTCTTGAGCTTAATTTGTTCTTCGTTCTTGAACTTGAACTTGATTTGTTCTTCGTTCTTGAGCTTGAACATGGTTTGTTCTTCGTTCTTAAGCTTGAACTTGGTTTGTTCTTCGTTCTTGAGCTTGAACTTGATTGCTTGAAGCTTGAAACTTGTGGAGGAATTTGCAGCGTTTGATCCACGAGCTCTTTCTTGCTTCTTGTTATAACTTTTAGTGTCTTTTCTGGGTTATGAAGACCCCTATTTATAGTTGTGGGAGGGAAGAGTTATGATAAGAACAAATTCTTTCCGACAAATCAAATTAAAGTATGACAAGGCCGCATTTGATTGGCCAGAACATGTCACTTGCACAAGTGGCGCAATTTTATCGGCCTTTTAATGTGACTTGGCATGCTTTGTCATTGTACACGTGGCATGATTTCATTAGCCTTTTGATTTGGCTTTGCATGCCTTTGTCACTTTGACACTTGGTACCAAACTAGGCCTATAGGAAGAAGACATGTTGGGCTTAACGAAGTTGGCTCATCATTTGTAGCCCAATTAAATGGGTTAGCCCAACACATTTGGACTTATTTATTAAATCCATATTTATTGGATTTGAATAATTAATCCAATTATATTAACCCAATAAATTAATTTGGACTAATATATCTTGAATTTAAAATGTAGTACAAATTAATTTATGAATTTAATTCATACAAAATTTATATGCCTACAAATGCCCCTACTTCAAGAATTGTTGGGGGTGTTAAAACCTTTTTATAGACTAGACCTGAAGTATTAACATAGCATTGAATTCGCAGTTCTGAGTCAAGTAGAAACTGTGCCCACAATTTATTCCTTGAGATTATGAATATCATTTCATATTCGTTTAAGAATAATGCCAAATTGCATAGGCATATAATTTTGGCACTTGAACCATCATTGCCAAAGATTTCATTTTTCCTTTATTAGCAAGAGAATACAACAGTAGTGTTTAGGCTTGAATAAGTTAAATTCACATGTTGTATCCTTAGTGCATTCACGTGACATCTACTTTGACAATTTACTTTACTTTAGACTCCAAGATAGTTACATCTTTGCCAGCGAAACACCTACTTCGAATCAATTTACTGTCGCCGCCTCCATCGGCCAAATCCTTGTAGGAAACAATTTTTAGTAACGCACCACATCGAAAGTAACTTCCCAAAGCCCTATTTCAAAGATCTATATAAACTATAGGCTGTTAATTCTTTTAGAATCAATTACAGTGTTTGCAAGCTGCATCGAGCTCCTCCTTGGTTTATAGATTGGGGTTTACATGTGGTAATTTCTCCTCCTCTTTTTTTGCATTACTTCTTTTGTCGTTTCTTTTTTTTTTTTTTTTTAGGTCAAACGAGAAGGATACGTTCTTGTTTGGCAAGATGATCCATGCATGAAGAAGGCAATCATAGGGTGTGAGGGGATATGTACTCATCCCCGCCCAAATATTAGAGAGACCACTCTCAAGGTGGCCCAAATATCAGAGAGATTACTCTCAAGGTGGCCAGACTATCGGAGAGATTACTCTCAAGGTGGCCCGACTATCGGAGAGATTACTCTCAAGGTGATCCAACTATCGGAGAGATTACTCTCAAGGTGGCCCGACTATCGGAGAGATTACTCTTAAGGTGATCCAACTATTGGAGAGATTACTCTCAAGGTGACTCGACTATATGAGAGATTACTCTCAAGGTGACCTGACTATCAGAGAGATTACTCTCAAGGTGACCCGACTATCAGAGAGATTATTCTCAAGATGGCCCAACTATCAGAGAGATTACTCTCAATGTGGCCCGACTACTAGAGAGATTACTCTCAAGGTGACCCGAATATCGGAGAGATTACTCTCAAGGTGGCCCAACTATCGGAGAGACTACTCTCAAGGTAAACCAAATATCAGAGAGATTACTATCAGGGTATGAAGGGATGGATAATCATCCCCGCCCAAAAACCGGAGGCCATTTCAGAATGCAAAGGTTCATACGGCATATCGAAGTACAAGTCCATGGCAACAAATAGATGGAGAAATCCTCAACATCATATGGAGGACAAATCCATGGCAGCATATAGAAGGGTAAATCCATAAAGAGGCCAACTTAAGGTGCAAATGGACTTAAATGCCCACCTTAAGATTGGAAAGTTATAGTTCCTTATAAGGACAAACCCGTATAGAGGCTAACTTAATATGTAAAGGTACTAACATGTCCACCTTAAGATAGGAAAAGTATAGTTCATTTTAAGGATAAACCCGTGAAGAAGCCAACTTACGGTGCAAAGGAACTAACATCTCTACCTTAAGATTGGAAAATTAGAAAGCTTCAACTTGAAGACTTGGTGGACTTGATGACATCAACTTGAACACTTGGCGGACTTTGCAGACTTCAACTTGAATACCGAAAAACTTGAAGATTTTATGGACTTGAAGATTTGGCGGACTTTTGACGCTTCAACCTGAAGACATCGAGGGCTTAAATATTTTAACTTGAAAACCGGCAAGTTTGAGAACCTCAACTTGAAGACTGAGAGACTTGAAGACTTGGAGGCTTAAATATTTCGACTTGAAGACCAAAGAACTTGAAGACCGACAAACTTAAAGATTTGGCGAATATGAAGACATAGTAAACCCTCGAACTTCAGCGCAAATACTTGGTAGCCTCCGAAAAGACTATAATCGTCCCATTGAAGACACTGGTTTACCATGGAGGCTTGCCCCCTCTAAGTCATATGAGATCCAAAATTCAATAGGAGAATGATATTTCAGCCCGATTTTCAAGTGCTAGTTGAATGAATTACTTCCATCATACTTCATTGGGACAACGATTGGGGAAATATGTATCTTTTGAACTTATGCGACTAAACTTAGAATGAAACTATAAGCTGCCTACGTACCTCGGTAAAGAGGATCAAGTCATACCATAGTTCAGAATGGGTGATTTGTTTATGTCCTAGATTTTGCCTAGGCCACCTCTTTCGAGGTTTTTAACCTAGCAGACTTTGTTTTATGTCCTAACTTTTGCCTAGGCCGCCTCTTTCGAGGTTTTTAACCTAGCGGACTTTTTGTTTGGTGGGCCGTACACAATTTAGACTCATGCGGGCCAAGAGAGTATGAAAATGTAGTTTAGTCTCGTGCGTCATGGAGCGTTGCAACTTCAAGGATAATACTTCTTCAAAAACTTGCCATTGATAGAGTCGATTCTCATGCCATCTACATCAACCAGCTTGTAATCCCCACTTGAGTAAGCTTCTTGTGCGACATATAGCCCATCCCATTTTGAAGTGAACTTCCCTATAGGTTTATGGGAAGTAATAATGGGTCTTCGTGCGAACTCTTTTATTGAAGGCGCGAGACAATTGAGCTTGATAACATTCAAGACTCTGTTGATCTTCCAACCTCTTATTAACAAGAGCCTCCAATTCTGCTAATCGAAGTCAAGCATTTTCTTCATCAGTGATCCCTTCTTGAATAGCTAATCGTAGTGAAGGTATTTGACGCTCGAGTGGCAAGACGACTTCGACTCCATAAATGAGTCACTTGTGTTGGCGTGCGGTGAGTTGTCCTATATGACCATAGAGCCTCTTTCATACGGTCATGCCAATCCTAATTGGATTTGGAGACGACTTTCTTTAACAAGTTGCATAGAGTCTTGTTGAATGCCTCGGCTAGACCATTGACGACAGCATTGTACATAGAAGAGTTACATTGCTTGAAGCCAAAGAGTTCACAAATCTTGTTCATCAACCTATTGTCGAACGGCTTGCCATTATCTATTATGATGTAACGATTAATGCCAAAGCGATAGATAATGTTTACTAGAATGAAACTTGCAACATTTTCCTTCTTTACTTCCTTAAGAGCAACAACTGCCCATTTTGAGAAGTAGTCAATTGCAGCCAAGATGTATAGATGCCCACCAGAGGACTTTGGCTATGGTCCAACAACATTCAATCCCCAAGCGTCGATGCAACACTTCAGGAGGTTGATGAATAAAATTCACATAGAATTGACAAGCCTTGCATCTTCGAGCGTAGTCCAAGTAATCTTTTACCATAGTTGGACAATAATATCCCATCCCTTTTATATGAAAGTGGAGCTTTGGTCAAGACTGGTGTGACCCATATACCCCAGAATGTGCTTCTTGCAAAGCTTGGACTGATTCATCTTCCCCCTAAGCATCACAAAAGTACTCCCTCGAATGACCTTATGTATAGAGTATCTTTGTAGTAAAGGAAGTGAGGTGCACGGCGACGGATTTCAGTCCTTCTCCTTGGATTTTCTGGAAGTATCCCATAGCTTAAGTAGTTGATGATGGGCTGTCTCCATTCTTCCTTCTCAATTTCAGAAATAACGACAAGATGCCCGAGTTCATTTTCTTCACTTTTACCCTCATTTGGCGGAGGTACTACCCATTTTTGGTAGATAGTAACTTGTGCTTGATCTAGCAAGGTTAACTATGAAGGTAGGGCTATTAAAGCATCAGCCTTCTTGTTTTCTTTCCTAGGCACATGTTGAATTGTCACGTCATCGAGCCACCCCATTAATGTTTTAGCGTAATCATGATATGGGAGTAGTTCAGGTTTTTTGACCTCATAACTACCTAAAATCTGGTTGATGACTAACTGAGAGTCACCAAATACTTGTAACTGTAACCGCTTTATTTCGACAACTACTTCAAGCCCAAGTATTAATGCTTGATACTCAACAATGTTGTTAGAGTAGAGTTGTGTCAACGTAAAAGAGTAGGGCAGAACTTCGCCTTGAGAGGTGAGAAATACTATGCCAGCACCAGCTCTTGCGCGATGTGCAGCACCATCAAAGTACATCTTCCATGGAGGTTGAACTTCAATGACCATTGCGTCCTCATCAAGTAGTTGGTCAGTTAGCTCCCAATCATCAGGTATAGGGTGATATGCCAAGAAATCTGCTAACGCTCGTCCTTTTATAGCATTTTTGAGGGATGTACACAATTTCAAATTATTGAAACTGGAGAAACCACCTTGCTAGTTGATCACTAAGGACAGATTTTGACATCACAAACTTGATGGGATTTGCTCTAGAAATAAGATTAACGACATGAGCTTGAACGTAGTGCTTCAACTTTTGGATTGAGAAGACTAATGCCAAACATAACTTTTCGATTGGCAAATAATTCAGCTCGTTTGGTGTCATCATCCTGTTCAAGTAGTAAAGGGAGTTTTCTTTCCCTTTACTATTTTCTTGGGCCAACAATGCTCCAACCGACCTTTTTTGTGCCTAAATATATTGTATCAACGACTTTCCAAGTATAGGGGATGCCAAAACTAGAGGCTTCATCAAGTATGTTTTGATGCTTTCAAAGGCATTGCTACAAGCTTGGTCTTACTGGGCGTGCCAGAATTTATAGACAATAAATTACGTTGAGAAAATAAAATCAAGATCGAAAAATATCGCAACAATCTTAGTATTTGATTTTAAATAATTTGAGTGTACAATCTCTATGAATCCTCTGATTCTTCTTTCTAATAGTAAATAAATTCAAGGGCCCTTGAGCTTGATCTTGAATATGTAGTTGTTGCCATGAACGATTATCTTGAATTCAACTAGCACGAACTTCGATTTGAACTTGTACTCCTTGAATCTTGATTTGTTCTTCGTTCTTGAGCTTGAGATTGATTGCTTGAACTTGAACTTGATTTGTTCTTTGTTATTGAGCTTGAACTTGATTTGTTCTTCGTTCTTGAGGTTGAGCTTGGTTTGTTCTTCATTCTTAAGCTTGAACTTGGTTTGTTCTTCATTCTTGAGCTTGAACTTGATTGTTGAACTTGAACTTGATTGCTTGAAGCTTGAAACTTGTGGAGGAATTTGCAGCGTTTGATCCACGAGCTCTTTCTTGCTTCTTGTTATAACTTATGGTGTCTTTTCTGGGTTATGAAGACCCCTATTTATAGTTGTGGGAGGGAAGAGTTATGATAAGGACGAACTCTTTACGACCAATCAAATTGAAGTGTGATAAGGCCGCATTTGATTGGTCAGAACATGTCACTTGCACAAGTGGCATGCTTTTATTGGCCTTTTAGTGTGACTTGGCATGCCTTGTCATTTTGACACGTGGCATGATCCTATTGGCTCTTCCGTTTGACTTGGCATGCCACGTCATTTCACGTGTGGCACCAAACTGGGCCTCTAAGAAGATGACATATCGGGCTTAATAAAATGGGCTCATCATTCGTAGCCCAATTAAAAGAGTTAGCCCAACACATTTGGACTTATTTATTAAATCCATATTTATTGGATTTGAATAATTAATCCAATTATATTAACTCAATAAATTTATTTGGATTAATATATCTTGAATTTAAAATGTAGTCCAAATTAATTTATGAATTTAATTCATACAAATTTTACATGCCTACAGGAACCAAGACCTTTGCAACTCAATACCAAATTTAGCAACAAGATATTTCAAGAATAACAATTTCAAGTGAAGAATTCTACAATCAAATAATGAATGCGGAATAAAGGAACCAAGTACTTTAACTAAACATGTAGGACTAGGGTTGTTCATTTGGATCGAATATCTGAAATCCGAACCGATCCGCTCAATTTTGGATTTCGAATTTCATATGTTTGGATCGGATTTCGGATTATGTTTATTAAAATTTCAGATATTCGGATAGGATTTGGATTGGTATAATTTTAACCCGATCCGATCTGAAATCCGAAATTTTTAGGGTATGTATAAATACTAGACTTTAATTTTGGATAGTTAGTACTTCATTTATATCTTCCTCTAAGTTATTACCTTTACAATTGTTGGATTTATCTATATTGGCACCATAGTACCCTCATAATTGCAGAAACATGAATTTTTCTTGCTGTATTGCCTCTTTTACAAAGAAAATATACGTATGAGTTTGCAACTCTGAGGCATAACAACTCAAATCTCCAAAGAAATATTTTCTTAGAGATGCAATGCTGATAAAACGGATGAAAAAAAAGAGATATTTGTATTAGCACATAACACAAAAGAAGAAAATAAGGCAGATGCATTAGCCGATTAGATTAGAAATAGCCTTAATAATACATATAATCCGATCCGAAATCCGAAATATTGATCCGATCCAAACTTTAAAATCCAATCCGATCTGATTCAATATTAATTCAGATCAGATTCGGATTGCATTTTGTAGAACCCAAAATCCAAATCCAAAATGTGTTAAATTCGATCCGATCCATGCACAACCCTATGTAGGACAATATACAAATAAGAGATAAAACAAGTAGACATGTGAAATTAGACTAAATATGATGACTACAATATGTTAAAGTAACTCAATTAAAGCATGAAAGGAAACTACATACCTAAAAACCAGAAATTTTAACATTTAGCCTGTGTACACACTTGTCACCTTGCGTACACGGCTTTCACATATCACAATTATCACAACAATACCAAATCCTAAGGAATATTTTCCCCACACAAGGTTAGACAAGTCACTTACCTCAAACCACGCTAAATCAATTGATGTGTGGCTATAATTCCATATTTTAGTACATTAATTACCTTTTGTTTTATGTGCTTTAATGTTAAACTACACTTTATTTGCACGTAATAAAGTCTATTTTATGTGTAGGTGAATAGGAGATGAAATTAGAGAAAAAAGGAAGATTTAAAGAATAAAGTGTGCTCGAAAACTGTAGAAAGAAGAAAGAATGCATTAAGCAGTAAATTAATAAAGAAGCTCGCGAGGCAACCCTTTGATTTTGCGTGGAAGCTGGGGACGCGAGCCTCTGAGCTCGCGTAGGAGCAGGCATCGCGAAGGGTGACGCGAGCTCGAGTGGAAGCTGGTGCTGCACAGTGTTAGGCGAGGTTTATCTCGCGTGGAGCCTCGCGAGGCATGGTTTGAGGCGTTCTTACTCTAGTTTTTGAAGGCTTATTTCATCTCCTGGTTTGACTAGGACTTGACCTATGTCATTTAGGTATTTTCCTACACATATAAATAGACATAAAACACCACTTTTGAAGCAGTTTTTGGAGACCGGAAGCAAGAATAGCACGTGGAACACCAGTTGGGAGATAGAATCATCGATTTCTACATTATTTCATCTTTACTTTGTAATTTAGTTATGCAAAATATTTGGGATATTGTTACTATGAGTATGAGTAGCTAAAGTCCTAATCTAGGGTTTTGATGGAACCTATTGGAGGATGAGTTTCCTGTTACGTTAATATAGATTTGCCGTAGTATTTTTTCTATTTGTTCAACTACGTTATTATAGTAGGTTGGTTGAAGAGCTCTCAATCGACTGTGCCTATTTAGTGTGTATTACTCGGAAGATAGTGCATATTTAGGTAGTTGTTGAAAAATATCACTTCTAAAGTATACGAGGGATCAATACGGAGGGTTTAAAGGTGGGATTAAGAATAACGAAACCTTGGTGCGATCCGAGTGAGTCGTAACTTAGTGCTAGCTAGCGTAATTCGGAAGAATATGTCTTGTAAATTGTGGTAGTTACTCGGGAGAGAATGACGACACTCAGAGAGCTTATGATCGATAGAGTAAAATTAAGCAAATTTATAGGAAATGTAGCGAAAAGGATTCCGACAGTAGGGGAAATCAGAACCTTAGATCATTCCAATTCTTGTATACAACCTGTCTGTAGTTAGTTATTAAGTACTGTATTTTCATTACGTGTTATTTAGTTAATAAACATCCAACTTGTTATTTTAATATTTTTGAATATTAATTGCGTGAATTTGTGCGAGTCTAGTAGCTATGCTTAATAGGTTATTTCCCTGTGGGATTCGACTCCAGACTTGTTAACCAGAATATATTTGCAACGACCGCTTAGTCTTTTTTATAAGGCATAGTTGGGCGCGATCATCAATCAACTAGAAGGACTTTCCCTCGATTTTTCAACTTCAAACGACTTGAATTTAGCCAAAATAATTTCATACTATAAATTTAACTATAGGAAACTAATTCAAAGAATGAAATTACGATGTTTGCAAAGAATTGAAAAATCGACCCCAAAAAGTCACCCCAGGCCCGCGTCTCGAAACTTGACCAAAATTACAAAAATCGAACACTCATTCGATATCGAGTCCAACCATACAAGAATTATTCAAATTCAACTTCATTTCGCCTTTCAAAGCTAAAACATTTAGCCTAAGAAGTTCTATCACGTTTTCCCAATATTTCCAACTCCAATCCCTAATTACATGACAAAAACAATGATATATTCAAGTAATTTAACCAAAATCGAATTAGGAATCCTTACCCCAATGATCTCTCTGAAAATCCCTCAAAATTTCGCCTCAAACCGAGCTCTCTAAGTCCCAAAATGTGAAATATGAAATAAACCCTCAATTTCAAGCTTAAGTTTTGCTGCCCAATTATTTACACATCGCAATCGCGGAATTTCCTCCGCGATCGCGAAGATTTTTTTTTTCATCAGCTCAAAAACCTTATACGCGAACGGGGAATACTAGTCGCGAACGTGGTGAGAAACGTTTCCAAAGTTACTCGATTGCGTGAACCAAATCACGACCGCATAGAGCAATGCATTCACCTCCCAGACCTCCCCTTCCTTCATCGCGAACGCGACACTACTTACGCGTTCGCGATTCACTGACCTTCCAAGCTTCGCACACATAAGCCATATCACGATCGCATAGCACTAATCCATACCTGCCAAATCTCATAGCTTCACAATCGCGGCCCCTCTTTCGTGATTGCATAAGAGGAAACCAGAACTGAGAGGCACTAGAACTTCAGCCATTCTTAAATGATCTGAAACGCGCCGAACATGGCCCGAATTACACCCGAGGCCCCCAGGACCTCAACCAAACATACCAATAAGTCATAAAAATCATACAGACACACTCGAAACATCAAATCACATCAAACAACACAAATTCTATGAATCGCAGCCCAAATTTAAGCCTATGAACTATGAACTTCCAAATTTCGAAACCAACCCGATTCATACCAAAATAACTCCGATTTACTCCAAATTTTTCACACAAGTCATAAATGACATTATGGACTTATTCCAACTTCCAGAATCGGGATCTGAACCCGATATTAATAAAGTCAACTCCCGGTTAAACTTTTCAAAATCTTCCATTTTCCAACTTTCGCCAATTCATGCCGAAACGACCTACAGAACTTCAAATCAACACCCAGACATGCTCTTAAGAATACAATCACCATACAGAGTTGTCGGAACCATCAAAACTCTATCCTGGGGTCGTCTTCATACAAGTCAAATTACGGTCAACTCCTACGACTTAACCTTCCAACTTAGGGACTATGTGTCCCATTTCACTCCAAAACTCACCCGAAACCAAAACCAACCACCCCTGCAAGTTACATAACAACAATATAGCATAGAGGAAGCATAATTTAGGGGATCTGGGTTAAAATACTCAAAATGATAGGCCATATCATTACACTGGGCAAAATTTACGTGCTCACACACTACGAAAGAGTCTCATAAAGAAATCAATGATTTAACCAATCCTGAGATTTATGAGGAAATCACTGAGCCTGAGACTCAAGAAAATAATGAACTATCAATAAATCTAATCGTTATTGAGATGAATTTGAATCGACTGGATATAGTGGTGGATTATGTCTTTGCAAATAATGTTGCATCTAGCATTATGCTAGATAGTGAGGATCTTGAACCTCAGTCTGGTGGAGAATGTAGACAAATATGTGATTGACCAAAATGGAAATAAGTAATCCAATCAGAGTTGAATTCACTTGCGAAATGTGAAGTTTTTGGGCATGTAGTTCAAACACCTAATAATATTAAGACTGTTAGGTATAAATGGGTCTTTGTACGTAAGATGAATGAGAAAAATGAGGTACAAAGATATAAGACACGCCTTGTTGCATAAGGATTTTCACAAGGTCCTGGTGTCGATTATGAAGAGACATATTCACCTGTTATAGATGCAATAACGTATTATTATCTCATTAGTTTTGTTGTTCATGAAAAGATTGACATGTATTTAATGGGATTATTTGATGACAATAATTGTAGTCCCGATCTTATTGGTTATGCCGATGCTGGGTATTTATTTGACCCACACAAGGCTCGTCCCCAAACATGCTATGTGTTTACATGTGGAGGCATTGTCATATCTTGGCAATCGACTGAGCAATCAATTGTGGCTACTTCATGTAATCAAGTTGAGATAATTGCTATTCATGAAGCAAGTCGAGAATGTGTGCGGTTGAGGTCTATAACACATCTTATTCGAGAAAAATATGGTTTGAAGTGTGACAATCTACCCATGATTTTGTATGAAGACAATGCAGCATGCATAGCCGAATTGAAGAGAGGATTCATAAAAAGAGATAGGACAAAGCACATTTCACCAAAGTAATTTTTCACACATGATCTTCAAAAGAATGGTGATAATAATGTGCAATAGATTCGTTCAAGTGATAATATGGCTGATTTGTTCACCAAATTTCTACCGACGTCAACCTTCAAGAAGCTAGTGTATAAGATTGAGATGTGAAGGCTCAAAGATGTGAATTGATTCTCTCATAGAGGGGGGGGAGTTAATATGGGTTGTACTCTTTTTCCTTATGAGATTTTGTCCCACTAGGTTTTCCCTCCAAGGTTTTTAACGAGACAACTAAAATGTATATTTCTAAACATGTGTACTTTTTTTCCTTCACTAGAATTTTTCCACTAGGTTTTATTTTAGTTAAGGATTTAACGAAGTACATTATTTGTTGAATAAATATTCAAGGGGGAGTATTATAAATAGAATTGTATTCTATGTGAATGTCTATATTTTAGAGAGTTTATTACTATGTGACTAAGTCACTTTTCCCCTATAAGTAGAAATATTTTATCCCATTGTGATTCATCTCAAATCAATAGAATTCTCTCTTTCTTTGCAATATTCGTCTTTTGTTTATTGTTTTATTTCACATTCACTTTTGTATAGAAAAATGACAATAAACAGTATAAAACCTACCCTGATTCAGTCAAATCATAACTTTAAAAAACTATTCATTGTATTTTACTGAAAGATTTGGCTTGTTCCTTAATTTCATTTGTAAGTTGTTCTGGTGCTTTTATTTTTCTTTTGAGTTGGAATTTTTCAAAAAAAATAATAATTCCAAAACATACATTATTTTTCTTTATGGGTTGAATTTGATGAAATTATTTAGAGGTTATCTAATTGATATTTTACATTGTAATTTAGCTTAATTTATGTCACGATCCAAAACCTAACCCGTCGTAATGGCGCCTTTCGTGATACTAGGCAAGCCGACATCTCCAAAACACTTTCAACATTTAACTGAAATGAATTAATATATTTAAAATAACCGGCGTCTTTCATAAAAATGGGGTAAAACCCAAAGCATAATTGCGGAAATATAGCTCAACATCGGGGTGTCATTGAATCATGAGCATCTAGATATCCAGTCTAAAACAAATAGTGTCTGAGTATCAATACTGAAAATAAAAGAAACATAGAAGGAGAGACAAGGTCTGCAGACGTCGGCAACTACCTCGTAGTCTCTGGTACTCGATCGCGCACGGACTCAACGACTTCCGTAATCAAACACACTTGGATCTGCACATGAAGTGCAGGGTGTAGCATGAGTACAACCAACTCAGCAAGTACCAGAAATAAATAAAGAACTGAGAAGGTAGTGACGAGCTATACAAATACAGTTCATTTTCAATAATTCCAGCAAAGAATAGACATGCTTTCAAATCCAGCAGTTCAAGTCAAATCAGTTTATACAGTTACAGTGCAGGTAATCCGGATATAGAATCTTTCAAAAATTTCACAACAATGATCGATAGCAACTAAGTGCATCAACAAATGGGAAACAAGTACAACCTCTCAGGGCAACAAACACTCAAGTCGTCACAACAACTCAATCACTCGGCTCTCATCCCTCAGTACTCACACTCAATAGGTACCTGCGCTCACTCGAGGTGTGCAGACTCTGGAGGGATTCCTTTCAATCCAAGCGCTATAATCCACACAGACAACTCACATACTTCACGGACAACTCACGTGCCATCGTATCATATCAAGATCCGCACGGACAACTCACGTGCTATAGTATCATATCAGAATCAGCACGGATAACTCACGTGCTAAGTAAAAACATCATGATTCGCACGGACAACTCACGTGCTACGGTATCTACACCTCTGTCATGACCCAAAATCTGACCTGTCGTGATGGCGCCTATCTCAATACTAGGCAAGTCGATAGCATCAATAACCCCCGATTTCCTTTAAGTTTGAAAACATAATATTTAAATACAATACAAAATCTCACAAAAACTGATACGAACACTCCCAAAAACCTGGTGTCACTGAGTACATGAGCATCTATTATGAATACAAGTCTGGAAAATACAGTCTATAATAGTCTAAGACCAAATACAGTAAATAAGGAGATAGGGAAGGAGAGGCAAGGTCTGCGAAACATGGCAGCTACCTCAAAATCTCCGGGAAATCAACTGCGCGAAAGAATCAACACCCGCTATGTCCGGGAACACCTGGATCTGCACACAAAGTGCAGGGTGTAGTATGAGTACAACTAACTCAGCAAGTAACGATAATACATAAGGAACTGAAGATAATGATGAGCTACATAGTTACAGTTCATTTTCAATAATTCTAGCAGAGGGTAGGCATGCTTTCAATTCCAGCAGTTTAAGTCAAATCAGTTTTATACAGTTCAAGTTCATATAATCCGGATATAAAATCTTTCAGAGAATTTCACAATAATGATAGATAGCAACTAAGTGCAACAACAAATGAAAAGCAAGTACAGCCTCTCAGGGCAGCAACATTCACTAAACTCATCACAACAGCTCAACCACTCGGCTCTCAGCCCTCAGCACTCACACTCAATGGGTACCCGCGCTCACTAGGGGTGTACAGACTCCGGAGGGGCTCCTACAGCCCAAGCACTATAATATGCATGGACAACTCACGTGCCGCACGGACAACTCACGTGCCATAATATAAATATCTGGATCCACACGGCTAACTCATGTGCTGCAGCATAATATAAGGATCCGCACGGCCAACTCATGTGCTGCACGACCAACTCACATGCTATAGTATAATATAAGGATCTGCACGACCAACTCACGTGTTGCACGGACAATTCACGTGCTATGGTATCAATATCTCATAATCAGGCACTCGACCTCACTCAGTCATAAATCTCTCCAGTCTCTTGGGCTCTCAATAATCATGAAATCATCCCAAACAACAATGATATGATGAATCAATAATAATAACAGAGACTGAGATAAAATGTGCAAGTAAAAACTAAGACTGAGTACATATAGCATTTAGCAGGCAATTCAACAAGTACGTGACCTCTATGGGTCCCAACAGTACTATCACATAGCTTAAGCATGATTTATAACATGATTTACAGTCAAATTTTATCAACACATAGACAACATATATCTAACAACAAATTATTCAACTTTACAGTTTCCCGGGACGAACCAAGTCACAATCCCCTTGGTGCACGCCCACACGCCCGTCGCCTAGTATGTGCGTCACCTCCAAAATAATCACATGATACCAAAATCTGGGGTTTCATACCCTCAAGACCAGATTTATAACTGTTACTTATCTCAGAGCGTGAAATTCTTTACTTTGCTATGCCTTTGGATTTCAAGGCTTGGACAAGAATTTGATGAACAAGACACTTCATCTACTTCCTCTCTCTAGAACACTCTCACTTCTCTCTAAAATCATCAGATAATTGCCCCAAAATAAGCTCCAAAGACTATTTATCAAAATGGGGTCGGGTTATGAAAATAGAAAAATTACCCCTCCGAAAACAGGTCTGCGGTCGCATAATGGACCGCAGAATGGGTATGCGGGCCGCAAAGTTGATCACAAAATCGGTGCCCAGAACTGGGCTCTTCTGGTCCATTCTTCCACCAGTTTGCGGTTGTAGAAGCAGTTTTGCGATCCCATAACTATTTTGCAATCGCATAATTGGTCGCAAAATTGCATTTTTTCAGCCTTTGGTAATTTGGTCATAACTTCTTGTAGAAATGTCCAAATGACAAAAGGTTTGAAGCGTTAGAAATTAGACTCAAAGATATTTTATTTGATAGGTAATACACCATATAACACTTTGTATAATGAGAGTTAGGCTCATTTGAAGTTAGGTCTTGTGCGAACTCACTTGAAACTTTAGTCTATTATGAAATTTCCAACTTCTACTTTCGATGCCAAAACCTATCGAATCAAGTCCGATTGGCCTCAAATTTTGCACACAAGTCATAAATGACATAACAAACCTATTCCAATTTCCAGAATCAGATTCCGACCCCGATATAAAAAAGTAAACCCTCCGATCAAATTTTCCAAAAATTCAACTTTCGCCATTTAAAGCCTAATTTTACTACGGACCTCCAAATAATTTTTTGGACACACTCCTAAGTCCAAAATCACCATACAGAGCTATTAGAATGATCAGAATTAAATTCCGAGGTCGTTTACACATAAGTCAATATCCGGCCAACTATTTCAACTTAAGCTTCCAACATGAAAATTCATTCTTCCAAGCTAACTTCGAAATACCTTAAAAATCAAAACCGAAAATTCACACAAGTCATAATACCTCGTAGGAAGTTATTCAAGACTTTAAATAGTTGAAAGGAGCATAAATGTTTAAAACGACCGGTCGGGTCGTTACAACCTCACAACCAGGGTCTCGACCTCTCTCAGTCATGTACCTCTCTAGTCTCACGGCGCTCATAAATCATATAGATCAGCCCAAACAAAATAACATAGTGTATTAACAAGAATCAAGAATAGACTGGGATATGATGCGCAAGTAAAACCATGACTGAGTAGAAGACAACAAATAACAGTTAATTCAACAAGTACTCGACCGTTGCAGGTCCTAACAGTGATAACATATGGCCTAAGCATGATTTCTAATATGATTTGCAGTCAAATCTCTATAAAACTGTTTAAAACTGTTACTTACCTCAAACCACGCAAAATCCTACTCCGCAATGTCCTTGCCCCTCGAATCAATCTCCAAACTCCCCGAATCTAGCCACAAGCAGTGCGATATAATTAATGTAAGTTAAAAGAATCAATTCCACAAGAAAAACATGAAATTATAAGCCAAAATCCGAAATAGGCTCAAACCGGCCCCCGGACCCACGTCTCGAAATTTGACAAAAGTCACAAAACCCGAAAGCCCATTCACTCATGAGTCCAACAATACCAAATTTATCAAAATCCGACATCATTTGCCCCTCCAGAACCCCAAAATCCACTCTCCAATTCGTAAGCCCTAATCTCCCAAATCTTACCTCAAAAACTCACCAACTAGGTGTAAAATCAATGGGTGAACAACATTATTGAAGATAAATAGGCACAAGGAAGTTACCTCAGCAAACACTTCAAAATCCTCCAAAATTCGAGTTCCAAAATGTGAAAATGGTGAAAACTCTCGAAGTCTTCTATTTATATATTCTGCCCAGCAAAACCGCACCTGCCGATCTCCTGTCGCATCTGCAATGCCGCACCTGTGAAAATTCCATCGCAGGTGCCGATTCCACTTAAATTCCCAAATTTTGCATGTGTGGTCACATATTCGCACCTGCGGGCTCTGCCCGCTTCTGCGATCCTTGCTACTTAGGCCTTTTTTCGCATCTACGCCTCCTCTTCCGCATCTGCAGGTTCGTACTTGCGCTCCTAACCTCGCACCTGCGCTTCCAGTACAACCCGACATTGCCCGCATCTGTGTCCTCCTCTTCGCTTCTGGGGGCCGCACTTGCGGGCTCCCACCGCAGGTGCGAAACACCAGAAGAAACCAGCAATGCCTAAGTCCAAATTTCCTTCCGATGGGTATCCAAAACACCCCCTAGGCCCCCGGGACCTCAACCAAACATACCAACAAATAATATGACCCCATGCAAACTTAGTTGAACCTTCAAATCACTCAAAACAACATCAAAACACCAATTATACCCAGATTCAAGCCTAAAGAACTTCTAAACTTTCAAATTCCACAAATGCCGTCGAAACCTACCATACCACGTCCGATTGACATCAAATTTTGCACACAAGTCATATTCAACATTACAGACCTACTCCAACTTTTGGAATCAGAATCCGACCCCGATATCAAAAAGTCAACCCCCCGGTAAAACTTCCCAAAAATTTGACTTTCGCCATATCAAGCCTAAATTAGTTACAAACCTCAAATTCACAGCCCGGACATGTTCCTAAGTCCAAAATCACCCAACGGAGCTAACACAACTGACAAAACTCCATTCCGGAGTCGTCTTCACACACTTCTGACGACAGTCTAAATCCTGAGACTTAAGCTTCCGTTTTAGGGACTAAGTGTCCCAAAACACTCCGAAACCATAAACAAGACCTCCCGGCAAGTCACTTAAGCAGAAATAGATACGGGAAAAATAGTAAATAGGGGATCGGGGCTAATACACTTAAAATGACCTGCTGGGTCGTTACATCCTCCCTCTCTTAAAACAATCGTTCGTCCTCGAATGAGTATAGAGACATACCTGAAGTGGTGAAAAGATGAGGATAACAGCTGCACATATCATGCTCGGTCTCCCAAGTCGCCTCCTCGACCGGATGACCCCTCCACTGAACCTTCACTGAAGCAATATTATTCGGCTTCAGCTTTCGAACTTTCCTATCTAAGATCGCCACCGGCTCCTCAACATAAGATAAATCCTTATCCAACTGGACTGAGCTGAAATCTAACATGTGGGACGGATTCCAACACGTGAGACGGATCGCCGCGATACTTTCATAGCATAGAAACATGGAATACTGGATGAACTCCTGCTAGACTGGGAGGAAAGTAAAGCTCATAAGCAACCTCCCCAACACGTCGCAATACCTCAAATGGACCGATATACCTCAGGCTCAGCTTTCCCTTCTTTTCGAATCTCATAACACCTTTCACGGGTGACACCCGAAGCAAGACCCGCTACCCAACCATGAATGCAACATTGCGAACCTTCCGATCCGTATAACACTTCTGTCTGGACTGGTATGTGCGTAGTCTATCCTGAATCACCCTAAACTTCTCCAGAGCATCCTAAACCAAGTCTATACCTAATAATCTAACCTCGCCCGGCTCGAACCAACCCACTAGAGACCTACACCGCCTACCATACAGAGACTCATATGACGCCATCGGAATGCTCGACAGGTAACTGTTGTTGTAAGCAAACTCCACTAGAGGCAAGAACTGATCCCACGAACCCCCAAACTCTATCACACACGCATGAAGCATATCCTCTAATAACTGAATAGTGCGTTCGGACTGTCTGTCCATCTGAGGGTGAAATGTTCTGCTCAACTCCACTCGAGTACCCAACTCATGTTGTACGGCCCTCCAGAACCGTGATGTAAACTGTGTACCTCGGTCAAAAATGATAGATACCTGTATGCCATGAAGCCTGACGATCTCGCGGATAAACACTCGATCCAGCTGCTCGGAAGAATAGGTAGTCATCACAGGAGTGAAATGAGCTAACTTGGTCAGCCGATCCACAATCACCCAAACTGCATCAAACTTCCACTGAGTTCGTGGAAGCCCAACAATGAAATCCATAGTGATCCGCTCCCATTTCCACTCCGAAATCTCTAACTTCTGAAGCAACCCACTTGGTTGTTGATGCTCATACTTCACCTGCTGGCAATTTAGGCACCGAGCTACATACTCCACTATGTACTTCTTCATTCTTCTCCACCAATAATGCTGTCTCAAGTCCTGATACATCTTCACGACGCCCAGATGAATAGAATACCGCAAACTGTGAGCCTCCTGGAGAATCAACTCACGCAAACCATATACATTAGGCACACATAGCCTGCCCTGCATTCTCAATGCACCATCATCCCCAATGGTGACCTCCCTAGCATCACCGTGCTAGACCGTGTCCTTAAGGACGAGCAAATGGTGGTCATCATACTGATGCTCCCTGATAAGATCATAAAGAGAAGACTGAGAGACCACATAAGCCAATACTTGACTCGGCTCAGAAATGTCTAATCTAACAAACTGGTTGGATAAGACCTGAATATCCAATGCCAATGGCCTCAATGTTGCTGGATGATATGCTAAGCTTCCCAAACTCTCTGCCCGACGACTCAAGGCATCAGCCACCACATTGGCCTTCCCGGGATGGTACAAAATGGTGATATCATAGTCCTTAAGAAGCTCCAACTACCTCCGCTGACGCAAGTTAAGATCCTTTTGTTTGAACAGATGCTACAAACTCCGATGATCAGTGTAAATCTCACAATGGACCTCGTACAAATAGTGCCGCCAAATCTTCAAGGCGTGAACAATAGCTGCTAACTCAAGGTCGTGAACAAGATAGTTCTTCTCAAGGGGCTTCAACTGGCGCAAAGCATAAGCAATCACTCTACCCTCCTGCATCAGAACACACCCAATACCGATCCGTGAGGCATTTCAATACACTGTGTAAGAACCAAAAGCTGATGGTAGAACTAGAACTGGAGCCGTGGTCAAAACAATCTTGAGCTTCTGAAAGCTCTCCTCGCACTTATCCGACCACTTAAAAGGAGCACCTTTCTGGGTCAATTTAGTCAAGGGCGATGCAATAAATGAGAAACCCTCCACAAAATAACAGGAATAACCCGCCAACCCAAGAAAACTCTGAATCTCCATGGCTGAGGACGGTCTGGGCCAACTCTGCACCGCTTCTATCTTCTTCAGATCCACCTAAATACCCTCACTGGACACCGCGTACCCCAAGAACGCCACAGAACTAAGCCAAAACTCACACTTGGAGAACTTTGCATAAAGCTTCTCTTCCCTCAATCATTGTAACACAATCCTCAGATGCTGAACATGCTCCTCCTGGCTACGAGAGTACACCATGATGTCATCAATGAATACAATAACGAATGAGTCAAGATAAGGCTGAAACACACTGTTCATCAGATGCATGAACGCTGCCGGGGCGTTGGTCAACACAAAAGGCATCACAAGGAACTCATAATGGCTATATCGGGTCCTGAAAGTTGTCTTAAGAATACCTGAGTCCCGAATCTTCAGCTGGTGATACCCTGGCCTTAAATCAATCTTGGAGAACACCATCGCTCCCTGAAGCTGGTCAAACAAATCATCAATATGCGGCAAAGGATACTTGTTCTTGATTGTGACTTTGCTCAACTGTCTGTAATCAATGCACATTCTTATAGTACCATCCTTCTTATTCACAAATACAACTGGTGTACCCCAAGGTGACATGCTAGGCCGAATAAACCCCTTATCAAGGAGTTCTTCAAGCTGCTTCTTCAACTCCCTCAACTCAGCCGGTGCCATACGGTACGGTGAAATAGAAATGGGCTGAGTGCCCGATACCAAATCAATACTGAAATCAATATCCCTGTAGGGCGGCATGCCCGATAAGTCTGCAGGAAACACATCTGGGAAATCTCGCACCACCGGAACAGAATCAATAGCAGGAGCCTCTACACTAACATGCCTAAAAAAGGCCAGATAGGATAAATAACCTTTCTCAACCATCCGCTGAGCTTTCAAGTATGAAATCACTCTACTGGGAACATAGTCTATAGAGCCGCTCCACTCAACCCTCGAAAACCCCGGAATCACCAACATCACGGTCTTAGCATGACAATCTAGAACAACATGACATGGAGACAACCAATCCATACCCAAAATCAAGTCAAAATCGACCATACTAAGCAACAAGAGCTCTACTCCGGTCTCCAAGCTCCCAAAAGTCACCACACATGACCGATACACTCGGTCTACAATAATAGTATCTCCCACCAGAGTAGATACATGAAAAGATAAAACTAGAGACTCACGGGGGATATCTAAAAAATGAGCGAAATACGATGATACATATGAATAAGTGGAACTAGATTAAAATAATATAGAGGCATATCTGTGGCAAACTGGGACAATACCTGTAATCACAACATCTAAAGCAATGGCGTCTGGTCTGGCAGGGAGAGCATAGAAACGGGACTGGCCACCCCCTGACCGGCCTCCCACTCTCGGGCGACCCCTAGTTGACTGAGCCCCACCTCGAGCTGGCTGGACATGTGGTGGAGCTGCTGGTGCTGGTGCCATCGACCGAGTACTCTACTGTGGATACCCACTCAACAACCTAGGGCAATCTCTCTTAATGTGACCAAAATCTCTGCACTCGAAACAACCTCTCCTCTGATGGAACTGCTGCTCCTGATGCCCATAGGAACTACCCGTGGAAACCTAAGCTGATGAGGCATGGTGAGAACTCTGCGCTGGAAGTGCACTGAACGACGACTGGCCCTGCTGATGACTGTGTGATTCGTGGCCAGATGATGCACCACGGTGGACTGGGCGAGCCATCTGAGCATGTCTGAAAGGATGACCCCTACCATGGTGGAACTGCCCCCAGAAGGAACACCGCTAAATCCACCCTGTCCACGAGGCCTCTTGGCCTCCCTCTCAACCCGCTCCTGGCTGCGAACCATCTCAATCTGACGAGCAATGTCGAGAACCTCGTTGAAAGTAGCACCAGACACTCTCTCTAGTCATAAGCAATCGCAGCTAAAAAGTGAGGCCATCTATGAACCTCCTGATCCTCTCAGTATTTGTGGGAACCAACCAGATAGCATGACGCGCTAACTCTGAAAATTTCATCTCATACTGCGTCACAGACATATCACCCTAAGAAAGCTGCTTGAACTGCCTGCACAACTCCTCTCTACGAGACTAAGGCACGAACTTCTCTCGGAATAGACCAGAGAACTGCTGCCAGGTAAGGGGTGCTGCGCCGACCGGCCTACGCCTCTCATAAGCGTCCCAACAACTGAAGGCAGCCCCAGAGAACTGAAAAGTAGTGAACGAGACCTCACTGGTCTATAGAATACTTGATGTACGAAGTATCCTCTGACACCTATCCAAGAAGCCATATGCATCCTATCCTTCGGTACCACTGAAAGATGGAGGCTGGAGTCTCCCAAACCTCTCCAATCGATGCTGCTCATCATCAGGCATGACAGGTACCACATAGTCCTGAGCAGTTACAACTGGCTGGGCTGGTGGTTCCCCCGGTGTTTGGAATCCCTGTACCACCAACCCCGGTGTGCGGGAGGCAGGACTCTGAGCACCTCCCCCGGCCTGAGAAGTGACTGTTGCGGCCAGAACAGAGACCGCCTGAGCAAGACTGGTACACGCGGTCAGAATCTGAGCTAAGGCCTCCTGAAGGCCTAGAATCACAATAGGCAAAGGTGGTGCCTGAGCTGGTGCATCAACTTATCCACAACTGGAGCCTTTTCTTGAACTGGTGTAACTGGTAGATTTGCAGGTGCTGTCCTAGATGCGGTGCGAGCTGCACCTCTGACCCTACCATGACCTTTACCGTTACCTCGGCCTCTCGCAGCCCTGGCTGGAGGTACTGGTAGTTGTCTGTCCTGCCCCGTAGTACGAGTCCTCACCATCTGTGAGAGAATATAACAACAGATGTTTAGTCACCAGAATCAACAGATTCGCATGACAAGAATTCAAGAATGTGAAGTTTTTCCTAAGGGTTCGACAACCTCTCGAAGATAAGTACAGACGTCTCCGTACCGATCCCTAAGACTCTACTAAACCTGCTCATGACTCATGAGACCTATATATCCTAGGCTCTGATACCAATTTGTCACGACCCAAAACCTAACCCGTCGTGATGGCGCCTATCGTGATACTAGGCAAGACGACATCTTCGAAACACTTTCAACATTTAACAGAAATAAATTAATATATTTAAAATAATCGGCGTCTTTCATAAAAACGGGATAAAACCCAAAGCATAAGTGCGGAAAAATAGACCGACATCGGGGTGTCACTGAATCATGAGCATCTAGATATCCAGTCTAATACAAACAGTGTCTGAGTATCAATACTAAAAAGAAAGGAAACATAGAAGGAGAGACAAGGTCTGCGGACGTCGGCAGCTACCTCGTAGTCTCCAGTACTCGATCGCGCACGAACTCAACGAAAAAAGGTCTACAGGCTCAAACGACTGACTACGAATGTTATCACTGGTAGGAAAATAGGCTCAAGAGTCAATCAAAGAAATGCCTATATCATTTCCTAGACTCACATGACTTAATCATTTCGCTTCGACTCACACACGGGGCAAGTTCTAGACTAATAAGGGATGACACAGAGTATAACCAAAATCTCACCTCACACAATGCACATGACTTACTTAGGACGGCTTAGACCCGAATCTCAAGTTAAAGCAACTAGCACAGTCATCATATAATCCAAACACTAGGAAGTAACAATAGGAGTCAATAAACGATCCCAAGCGTCAAAAGGAAGTCACATATATTCTCAAGGCATATAGTCACAAGAACCAAGAAGAAAGTACTCAGTACAAATGCTCCACCTCTAAGCCCCGATATAAATCATGTAAAAAATATAGACACTCAAGTTCTTCCTATTCCATTATCAGTTGAAAAAAAAAGATTTTTTTTTAAAAATATTTTTGTTTTGGACTTTAAACCCTCAAGAAAATTGTCTAGGAAGTCCATCGTAGGGAAAAGTCCAAAACAATTTTTTTTGAAAAGTTTACCTACAAAAGAAACTACTACCCGGTTCAAAGAGTCATACCTTGAAAAAGAATCGTAGCCATAAGAAAAACCAAGAGGAATTATTTCTACCTTATTATTCTTTTTTCAACACACATAAAATAATACAACTAAAATAGCATAAGAAATCACACAAACAATTTCTTTACCCCACACTTAAAATTGTGCATTGTCCCCAATGCACACCCAAAAATACAAGAGAGTAAAAGAAATTCCCTAGTAGGCCAAACACCGAAGCATTAAAAGCTCATGGGGTACTCAGACTTCTCCCAGGCATGACCCTTTGTGCGGGCACCCCACACTTAGTTCCAACGATCTGGCTTGCTGTGGCATCCTTTCAAAAGCTTTGCTTCCCATGCTCCTAGAAATTCAAAAAAAAAAACAATACAAAAATAATACAATAAAAGAATTAAGAAGAAATTAAAAATAAAAGAAATCAGTAAAATTAGGTTGCCTCCCAACAAGTGCCTGATTTAACGTCACGACACGACGTTAACCATTTTCTGTCTCCACCTTGAGCTTATGAATTAAACCCCAAGTTTTGCTTCAAGTTTTCGGTTATACTCCAGGGGTGGTGGAACAAATGTAGTTGTCCCAAACAACCACTGTACTATTCTACACTTCTTCGCCTCTAGATAAGGTACGTAATCCTGTCTTTCTGGTACGAAACATTCCAGAATGTAGGGACCTTGTTCCTCATTCCTTGATTCATCAATTGGCTCGGATGGCTCTATTTACATATCATCATCCAAACACAATGTGAAAAAAATACTTGGAGTGAGGACCAATGTGCTCAAATACATAAACTTCAGGACTTTCAACATCCTCAACACCAATGCCACTAGAATCAACAAAATTTGTATCCTCACTATCCTTGGCTGACTCTAGTATCACGTCTTCAACATAGGCATCCTCAAATTCTAGTTGGCTCGGTTGTTGGTATTCTACTCTAACCTCCTCTACCAGAGTGTCAACTGCTGACTCTAATTCATATTGTTTTCGGCTACTATCTACCATATTGAGTTGTTGAACATTCAAAGCTTCTACCATTTGACTCACTTGAGCCTTAAAGTTGTGAATAGTTTTCTCTTGCCTTTGTATCCGTAATTATATGTCATTATTTTGTTCCACAAGGCACCTTAGCATATACTTGATCTCTTTTAGGTCATCATTCCTGGGCTCTTTGTTCCTATTAACTTTACAAGAAAAAGTAGAACCATCATAGTAAGGGGTTAAGGGAGGATAATAAATATAAGTATAACTATGAAAGTGACCATCTTGACCACTACAAATATCACACGCATTCCATACATAAGATTGAGTTAGTGCCCATAACTTGCTCTCAGAAACATTTTGATAATTCTGCCACGAGTGGTATCCTTCGCAATATGTATAAGGATAAAAAGTAGAATTACCAACACCTAAACTCCCATAATTCTAAAATATCATGTTTCTTAAATAGCAATATTTACAGCTACACCTGTACCGTTAGTTCCCGGCAACGACGCCAAAATTTGACCACGCCCAACTTGAATCCTCAAAAGGATAAGCAGTTGCTGCAAATATAATCCGGTCTAAGAGTCCGGAATCGAATCCCACAGAGAACTAATGTTTCGCTATAACTGTTCATTATCACTAAGAAGACAAGCTCAAAATATTCCTAAGTTATAAATATTAAGATTCTTATATCTAACTAATTAACTAACAACTAAAGCAGTAAATTAACAACTAAAGATACTAAGGGTTGGAGACTCAATTAAGGAGGTCTAGAGTTATGATTTCCCCAATTGTCGGAATCCTCCCCGCTATGTTTCCTACAATTTTGCCTATGCATTCTTTACTGTTTGTAAGAACATTAGGTATCGTAATTCTCTCTTTAGAAACTATAATAATTTACTAGACATATTGTCTCGAACTACGCTAGCTCGCTTTATCTAACCGCTTACTATGACCATGTCAAGGCTTTGTTATTTCTAAACCTACCTTTAAACCCGTTGTATTGATTTCTCACATATGTTAGGAGTGTCGTTGTTCAAAAACTACCTAAATATGTATCCTTTCTCAAGCAACACATAATAAATAAGTACAGTCAGTCGATGGCCATTCAATCAACTGAAATAAGCATGTAGTTGAACAAGTAGATAACTCCTAAGGTTAAATTATATTAAAATATAACAAGAATTCATCCTCCAAGAGGTTTCATCAAAACTCTAGATAATAAATTAGTTACTCATAATAGTATGTAAAACTACAATACTAAAAGTTATAACCAACAATGAAAAGTAGGAAGAAGAAGGGGAATAATTCGTGGTTGAATCTTCCTCCTTGATTCTCACGTATTTTTGCCTCCTTGGGTGTTGTATTACCCTAAAGTAGTGTCTCTCCCTTCAAAAGGACGTTTTATAATGTATTTATATCAATTAGGGTTGATGTGGGGCGTCCTTGATCTCTCCAAATTCGAAAAGGACACGTTGAGTCGCGTGCTAGAGTTGGTGCAACGTGCGACTTCTAGCACGCTCCCAATTGTTTTTCTTCTTCTTCTTTGTTCTTCCGCGTGCTAGGTCCAGTGCCAACCTCCATACTTCACTATTTTTTTGTTCATCTCCTAGGTTTTTTTGCGCCTACCTTCATGCAACGCACCAATTGTGGCACGCTCCCAGGTCTTGCATCTCTACTCTTTTTGCATCAAATCATCCAATTCTTGCGAACTTCCATCCAAATTCATTCCTACACATAATAAACATGTAATGAGTATATTATATGTTTATAAACATGAAATATCCCGCAACTTACATAAGAAATTATATGCAAACATACTCAGAAACATGCATTTGCATCATTTATCAATTGACAAAGTCTAAACATTCCAATTCGTGATGATTGGATATAATGTTATTGGAGAACAAACGTTTTGGTACAGCTAGCTCCAAATTTCTTGTATCAAACAATTAATTGTCGATTTTAAAAATTTATAAATGAAGTTTATTATTGCACTTAAAATACTGCTCAAACAAACTTTTCTATTTCAAATAGGTTATTTCAAGTTAAAGTTGAACGACCCTTCAATTTTGTGAACCAAACCTTTATTACAAATAGGCCTTGCATAATTTAATAAATATTAAGTTGCCGTAGCAAAATTGAAATTGTGATATTTGAATTCGGTATTTTGGTATTTGATATGGTATTTGATTTAAATTCTTTAAAAAATTGGTATTAGATATGGCATTTGATATACTATATTTGTTTTTAAAAAACACCGAAATATCAATATTTTAACTGTATACGGTCAAAACCGAGTTCGGCCTTCGAACGACTGGCCGAGATGGGAACATAAAGGAGTGAAGAGCGTCTTCATAATATTGGGATGAGATCCGAAGCCAGGTGACCGATCTTCGAGTTTTAGGGACCGATCAATACCGAGCTCGAATCCAAAATCGAACTATGATGCGAAGCAACGTTATCGAGTTTAAGAGTCAAAGACCGACCAATACTGATCCCGAATTAATACCGGGCCCCGAGTCAAAATCGAGCTTTAGTCAATATCGAGCTCGGGTCAATATCGAGCTCAAAGACAAGAGCTGTTACAGCTGCATTAAGAAAGGGAATTTCGGCGGAAATTAGGAAAAAATTGATTTATCATGGCTTCCCCACTATGTATTTTTAATTATATTCAAAGTAGGATCCCTTCACTATAAGAGGTATGACTATTATTCCTGTAAAGGGGATCGATCAAGTCATTCATACACTGTAACTAAAATATTGTTGATACATTCCTATATTGGAAGATTATCATTTGGAGCTTCATACATTATTTTATCATGCTTGTTCATAAATCATCCTCTTTTCAACTTTGCTTATTTTTCATCCTTTACAATCAATATTTGATATTTTTATTTTCCTTTACGATTCATGTCAAGTTATACCACGTATCTTTATAACTACATACAAATTCAACTCTATCCGTTTTTCGGGTAAACAGTTTGGCGCCCACCGTGGGGCTAAGGAGAATAGTGGTTATTTGATATGAATTTGCAAAGCACACCATTTTACCTTTGTTGTTGAAAGTGTCTTTTATTTTGGATTAGCAATGACGAACTCTCAATTAATGGCCTTACCTATCGACAACGAAGCTGGCCTTCAAGGTGAGAACAACAACTTGACACCCAGGGCCGAAAGGCCGCTTATCGATACCGTTGGGGCTTGAGTCGAAGTACCATTAGATGTTAATTCGCATGTAGCCATTGAGGCAGACCAACATTCTGAACCTGGAAATAACATTCATGGTGGTACTCGATCTCCAGCTCGAGACACCCATAATGATGAGGAAAACGAAATCAGTTTGCGTATGATTTTTGAAATGTTGCAAGCTCAACATGTAGTGATAGCTCAGTTGCAGAGTCAAACCTAAATACCGAGCAGGCCAAAGCTCAGTCCACCCCGAGAAGTCACCCACAGAACTGAGCCAGCTATAGTAAGGTCAAACGAGCAAGAATCTGGGACTAATCCTGAAATTACTAAGATGTTCGAAGAACTGACCAAATGAATAGAATTAGGAGAAAGGAGGATTGACGAAAACGACAAAAAAGTGGAAACGTATAACTCCAGGGTCTATCAGATCCCGGGGGCATCACCAGTGTTGAAAGGTTTGGATTCCAAAAAATTCTTGCAAAAGCCTTTTCCACCAAGTGCAGCTCCAAAACCAATCCCAAAAATATTCTGCATGCCCGATATTCCTAAATATAATAGAACGACCGACCCCAACGAATATGTCACCTCTTATACATGTGCCAATAAAGGGAATGACCTAGAAGATGATGAGATCGAATCTGTACTGTTAAAAAAATTCGGAGAGACCCTTTCAAAGGGAGGTGAAATATCCCGAATGGTTAGCCAATGTAGTTGTAGTCCTTAAAAAAAGGGAACAAACTTAGAATATGTGTAGATTATAAGGATTTAAACAAAGCGTGCCCCAAAGATTCTTTTCCACTGTCTAACATCGATCTCATGATCGATGCCACGACCGGCCACAAGATCCTTACTTTTCTCGATGCCTATTCCCGGTACAATCAAATCCAAATGAACCCGGAGGACCGAGAAAAGACTTAATTTATCACCAAGTATGGAACATATTGTTATAATGTAATGCCCTTAGGGCTAAAAAATGCGGGAGCTACTTACCAACGCCTAGTAAATAAAATATTCGAAGAACAAATAGGTAAATCAATGGAAGTTTATATTGACGACATGCTAGTTAAGTCCCTGCGCGCAGAGGAACATTTGGTTAATTTGCAGGAAACGTTCGAGATTTTAAGGAAATACAACATAAAGCTCAACCCCGAGAAATGTGCTTTCGGGGTCGATTCGGGCAAGTTCCTTGGCTTCATGGTATCGAATCGGGGGATCGATATCAACCCCGATAAAATCAAGTCCATCAAATACATCACCATCGTGGACAGTGTAAAAGTCGTACAGAAGCTAACCAGATAGATAGCTGCTTTGGCCGATTCATTTCGAGGTCGTCGGATTGAAGCCACCAATTTTTCTCTCTACTCAAAAAGAAGAACGATTTCACCTGGACCCCGGAATGCAAACATGCATTAGAGGAATTGAAGCGATACCTATCGATTCCACCGCTGCTTCACACTTTGAAGGCAGATAAGAAACTTTACTTGTACTTGACAGTATCAAAAATAGCGGTATGTGATGTCCTAGTTAGAGAGGAGCAAGGTACGCAATTTCCCATTTATTATATAAGTCGAACCTTAGGGGAAGCAGAGACTAGATATCCAAACTTAGAGAAATTGGCACTTGCACTGATAAGCGCCTCTAGAAAGTTAAGACCATACTTTCAATGTCATCCCTTATGCGTATTAACCACTTACCCACTTCGTAATATTTTGTACAAGCCCAAACGATCGGGCCGATTAGCCAAATGGGCCGTCGAACTCAGTGAGTCTGATATCGAATATCAACCCTGGACGGCCATCAAGTCTCAAATTTTAGCGGATTTTGTGACCGATTTCACGCCAACCCTCGTACTCGAAGTTGAAAAGGAACTCTTGTTAAAATAGGGTACATCATCGGGGGTATGGACCCTCTTCACATACGGTACCTCGAATGTGAAGGGATCTGAGTTAGGCATCATTTTGAAGCCGCCCACGGGTAGAACTATTAGGCAATCTATCAAAACTTCTAAGTTGACTAACAATGAGGCCGAGTATGAGGCCATGATTGCAGGTCTCGAGATAGCTAAAAGCTTGGGAGCAGAAGTCATTGAAGCCAAGTGTGACTCTTTACTTGTGGTAAACCAAGTAAACAAAACCTTCGAAGTTCGAGAGGATAGAATGCAAAGGTATTTGGACAAACTGCAGGTAACTTTGCATCGTTTCAAAGAATGGACTTTACATCATGTACCTCGAGAATAAAACAGTGAGGCTGATGCACTTGCAAATTTGGGGTCATCGGTCGAGGAAGACGAGATCAGCTCGCGGACTGTCGTTCAACTATCGAGATTCGTGATCGAGGAAGGTCATGCCGAGATAAACTCTACGAGCTTAACCCGGGATTGGAGGAATAAATATATTAAATACTTGAAGAATGGAAAGCTCCCATCAGACCCTAAAGAGTCGAGGACCCTACAAATCAAAGCTGCTCAATTCACATTGGCTGAAAATGGAACATTAAACAGAAGGACATTCGATGGGCCATTGGCAGTATGCTTAGGACCAGGAGACACCGATTATTTTTTACGAGAGGTCCATGAAGGAACTTGTGGGAACCACTCCGGCGTCGAATCACTGGAACACAAAATCATTAGAGCATAATACTACTGGGATATGGAAATAGACACTAAGGAGTTTGTTCGAAAATGTGATAAATGTCAAAGGTTTTCACCAATGATCCATCAGCCCGGAGAACAACTTCATTCAGTCCTATCCCCATGGCCATTCATGAAATGGGGGATGGACATCGTCGGCCCTCTGCCATCGGCCCCAGGTAAAGCTAAGTTCATTTTATTTATGACTGACTATTTCTCTAAAAAGGTTGAGGCACATGCATTCGAGAAAGTGAGAGTGAAAGAGGTTATAGACTTCATCTGGGATCACATCGTATGTCGATTTGGGATACCCGCCGAAATAGTATGTGATAATGGAAAACAATTTATCGGCAGCAAGGTGACGAAATTCCTCAAAGACCATAAAATAAAAAGGATATTAACAACGCCGTATCACCCTAGTGAGAACAGACAAGCCAAATCGATGAACAAGACTATCATTCAAAACATAAAGAAAAGGTTGAACGACGCTAAGGGGAAATAAAGAGAAATTTTACCTGAAGTCCTTGGGCATATCAAACAACATCAAAATCCAGTACGGGGGCATCCCCGTTCTCCTTAGTATATAGCTCCGAGGCCTTGATTCCAGTCGAAGTCGGGGAACCCAGTGCCAGGTTTTGACATACAACAGAAGAGTCAAATCACGAGGCTATGAATACTAGCCTTGAATTATTGGATGAAAAATGGGAAGCCGCTCGCATCCGATTGGCCGCCCAAAAACAGGGGATCGAAAGATACTATAATTAAAGAACCAATCTTCTCCATTTTAAAATCGGGGACTTAATGCTAAGGAAAGTTACCCTCAACACCCGAAATCCAAATGAAGGAAAACTGGGTCCGAACTGGGAAGGACCGTATCAGGTACTCGAAATCGTCGGTAAAAGATCCTACAAGCTCGGTGTTATAAACGGCAAACAACTACCATGCAATTGGAATGTGTCGCACCTAAAATGATACTACTGCTAAGATACGACCCTCCCATGTTCGTTTATATTTCGAAACTAACCCTTGCAGGAGTTCAAGACTGAACAAGGATGGATTATTCAACACAAAACCTTAGGCCTGAAAACACGCATTGCACTCTTTTTCCCTTAGACCGGTTTTATCCCAAATGGGTTTTTCGGTAAGGTTTTGAATGAGGAAACCATTGATCGTTCTAACTTAGAACAATTCAATAGTATCTGAGGCATCTTTACAATCAACGTCGAATACTGGGGGGCATTACCCTCAAATATATCAAGTAAGTTTGATTTTCAAGTTCGATGTTCGATTATTAAGTTCGATGCAAGAAAGTTACTTCATAACAACAGGGTTTCGATATGAAAAATTGTAAGAGCCAAATGGTCAAAACGAACCATGCTCGTGTAGGTTGCTCGATCACTGGTACAAAACATGAACACATGTACAATGACATAGAAAGAAACTTCTTCTTTGCCGATATCTCATGTCTCAAAGCCCATCCTCTATTTCATGATATATTATGCAAATAGGCTCAAGGATCGACCATTACCCCATTAATCGGGGACTACCAACTGAAAAATCGACGAGGCCAAGCCCCACGCTAAGCCTACGAGCTACCTTACTTCGAGTTCGAGCAAAGCACTCATTCGACTAATAAATCCTAAGGTCTACTACTACTTCAAGTTCGAGCAAAGCACTCACTCGACTACTAAGCCTATAGGCTACCTTCCTTCGAGTTCGAGCAAAGCACTCACTCGACCAATAAAAGACTAAGGTCTACTACTACTTCAAGTTTGAGCAAAGCACTCACTCGACTAATAAAGCCTATGGTCTACCTTTCTTAGAGTTCGAGCAATCACTCACTCGACTATTAAGCCTACGGGCTACCTTACTTCGAGTTCGAGCAAAGCACTCACTCGACTAATAAAGCCTACGAGCTACCTTCCTTCGAGTTCAAGCAATCACTCACTCAACTATTAAGCCTACGGGCTACCTTATTTTGAGTTCGAGCAAAGCACTCACTTGACCAATAAAAGCCTAAGGTCTACTCTTACTTCGAGTTCGAGCAAAGCACTCACTCGACCAATAAAGCCTACGAGATACCTTACTTCAAGTTAGAGCAAAGCACTCACTCGACTAATAAAGCCTACGGGCTACCTTACTTCGAGTTCGAGCAATCACTCACTCGACTCTTAAGCCTACGGGCTACCTTACTTCGAGTTCGAGCAAAGCACTCAGTCGACCAATAAAAGCCTAAGGTCTACTGTTACTTCGAGTTCGAGCAAAGCACTCACTCGACCAATAAAGCCTACGGGATACCTTACTTCAAGTTCGAGCAAAGTACTCACTCGACTAATAAAGCCTACAAGCTACCTTACTTCGAGTTCGAGCAATGCACTCACTCGACTAATAAAGCCTATAGGCTACTTTCTTCGAGTTCGAGCAATCACTCACTCGACTATAAAGCCAACGGGCTACCTTTCTTCGAGTTCAAGCAATCACTCACTTGACTACTAAGCCTAAGGGATAACAATTATTCTGAGTTCGAGCAAAGCACTCACTCGGTTATAAAGACTACAAGGTTCGAATTCTATCAAAATGCCTAAAGCCTCGAACTATTGAAAACTTTCATAAGGAATGAATGAAACAAGATCTTCACAAGGCAGAAAGTAAAACAGAGACAAGTCGGGAAAGGAAAAGATCTTTATATATATATATACAAGAGTGTTTACAACGTCTGGACATGACCCTACACAAAAAATAGAAGAAAAAAACCTCTAAGTCTCATGGTTATCTTTGGAGGCGGTCTCTTCTCCATCGGGCTCCTCCTCACTATCAGACCCACTCTTTCTCCCATCATCATCATCGTCATCATCGGAAGCCAAAGCTTCAGCATCGACTTCGAGCTCTTTAGCCCTTTTTATCTCTTCGGTGAGATCAAAACCTTGAGCTTAGATCACCTCGAGGGTCACCCTCCGAGATTGGCATTTGGAAAGTTCAGCAACCCAATGTGCTCGAGGTTTAGCGGTCTCGCCTGTCTCTCTTGCTTGTACCTGAGCAGCTTCAGCATCGGCCCGATAGACGGCCACGAATGCATCCTTATTGGCCTTTGCTTTTTCTGTGTCAGATTTGGCCTTGGCAAGTTCGGAGGCCAACCGAGCCTCGAGCTCCTCTATTTTTCTTTCTTGAACCAAGCTCTTCTCCTTCATGCTTTGAAGTTGGTTTTCGGCCGATGATAATTGGGCTCGAGCAGTTTCTATTTCTATGGTGATACGGTCCATGCCATCTTTCCATCCCAAGGTCTCCGCCCTTATCATTTCGACCTCCTCACGAAGCTTCCCAATCACCTCAAGCTTCTGCTGCAGCTGTGAGATCAAAATATTAGCCACCATTCCAGAATCGATCCCATGAGTTTTTAAGATTATCATTACCTGCTCAGTTAGGTTGGTCTGGTCTTGATGAGCCTTGGCCAATTCAGCTCGGAGGTCCTTGATTTCTTCTTCCCTTTGCCCAAAGAGGAGTCTAAGGGCGATCCTCTCCTCCGTAACCCGTTGAAGGCCGGCCTCGTACAAATGTAGCTCAGCTCGAGACCGAGAACATGTTTCTCGATGAACCGATGCGGCCTATGAAGAAAGAAGAAAAGAAGTTAGCAAAGAATAGCAAACATAAAAGTGGTATCAACCAAAGGAGTTAGAGCTTACCCGATTTAGAGCTTGTTGCACTTCACGGAAAAGGCCCGACACATCACTAGGGCCAACAATATCCTCGACACCAGTAAAACAATCACGGAAGGGGTCCTCCCCTTTATAAGACCGCTCTACCTCTAGGGCCCCCAAAGCTTGGGCTTCCCGAATCGCCCCTTCAGAAAAAATAGGGAGAGTGGGCGAGTCTTCGATTACTATTGCCCCAAGCGACTCGCTTGGGGTGTTCTCCTCAATTCAGAGAGCTTCAGGACCGACCCCTTAAGATATACCCACCATTTGTTGACTTTGGTGGGAAGCATCCTCGATCTCTAATGATTCGGGGATTCTGCCCGAATCTTTCTCCGATATCCCCTCAGTTCGCGGCGGAGCTTCATAAACCACCATCGATCCAGCTGCCTTTGGGGCATCGATGATCTTTTTCACTCGGGCCACTAGTACAGACCCGTCTTCTTCTTCTTCTTCTTCTTCTTCTTCTTCTTCTTCTTCTTCTTCTTTTTCTTCTTCTTCATCTTAATCCCTCAGACGCCGAATAGATTCTTCGGTCAGAGGGATAATTTTCCTCCTCGACTTACGATACGTCCTTGTCTTGTGTTCTGAATCCTCGAAAGTGGATGCCCTTTTTCTCTTATTGTCCTTCATCGATTTCGAAACCGGGGCCGAAGTCTCTTCCTCATCAGACGGGGGCCTCATGACCGCATCTTTTTCCAAGCCTACGCATATGAAGATTGGTTACATATATGGAAAACATTTTATTCGAACCAACAAAGGCATGGGAAAGAGGCTTACCATGATTTTTAGCCTCCCATCGGCCCTTTGACAAATCATGCCACGAGCGCTCGGTGTATATAGAGGTCGAAGCCAGGGGCTGTACCCAACTCTTAAGGTTGGGAACAACACCGGGCATCCAAACAACCGCTATATCACGAAAAACGATATCGGTGAGAAAGAAACGAAGGAGCAAAGCAATAAGAGCTAATAATCGAAATATACTTACTCTTCATGTGCCACTCCTCAGGGAATGGCATCTGCTCGGCTGGGATCAGATCCGAGGTCTTCACTCGAACGAACCTGCCCATCCAACCCCGGTCCTTGTCCTCGTCTATGTTCGAGAAGAGCACTTTGTTAGCCCGACACTAGAGTTTTATTATCCCACCTCGATAGAGGCGGGGGCTGTACAGTCTGATAAGATGGCCGAGGGTGAAAGGCATTCCCTCGATCTTGTTCACAAAAAAACGGATCAGAATAACGATTCGCCAAAAAGAAGGATGGATTTGGCCCAGGGTTATTTGGTATTGGTGGAAAAAATCGATAACGATGGGGCCCAATGCGAAAGGGAAAGTATACACACTTAAAAACCCTTTCACATAAGTAGTAATATCTTCTTCGGGAGCCGGGATTATCACTTCTATTTTCTCCCAGTTACAATCTTTTCTCAGCTGCTCGAGGTGTCCCTTAGTTATCGAGTACATATACCTCGATATTGGTTCACATCGACCAGGAACCGACGAGGCTTTATCGACCTTAAAATCGGAAGTAAGAACACACGTCCCGGGAACACACTCCTCAGGCCGTGGTTCCACCGGTGTTTTGACGTCGGCAGACTATGAAGAAGAAGCTTTTTCTTTGTGAGGAACGATTTTTGGTGTTTTCACCATTTTGGATTTAAAGATCGGAAAAGGAAGGAGAGAACAAAGATCTAATGTTTTAAAGAAAGATTTTGCAGTAAAAATCACAGAAGAAAGATTTTGTAGTGGAAAATCACAGATTTACAGATGAACTAATAAGATGCAAGAAAGAACTTTAGAAAATTTTGAGATTGGAGATGTAAAAGTGATAAATGGTAAAGAAAGGGGCTATTTATAGATTGAGCAACGTCAGTTCAGTATTAACAGTGGCCGACCATCGTCTAGCACGCATTAACTGCCTTGGTAAACTGAACCGATGAGACAACTATCACGTACGTCATGATCGGGCTCAATGCAAACGTCAGTATATATCTAATCATACTGTTGAAAAATCATGTCGTTTCTCGCTATATCCTTCCCGAGAAATGAGGGGACTATCTGTATACGGTCAAAATTGAGTTCGATCTTCGAACGACTAGCCGGGATAGGAACATAATGGACCGAAGAGCGTCTTCATAATATCGGGATGAGATCCGAAGCCAGGTTGCCGAACTTCGAGTTTCAGGGAGCGATCAATGCTGAGTTCGAAATCATTATCGTGCTCGAATCCAAAATAGAACTATGATGCAAAGCGGCGTTATCGAGCTTAAGAGTCAAAAACCGACCAAAACAGAGCCCGAATTAATACCAGGCCCGAGTCAAAATTGATCTCGAGTCAATATCGAGCTCAAGTCAAAATCGAGCTCGAGTCAATATCGAGCTCGGGTCAATATCGAGCTCATAGACAAGAGTCGTTACAACCACACTAAAAAAGGGAATCTCGACGGAGATTAGGGAAAAACTGATTTATCATGGGTTCTCCATTATGTATTTTTAATTATATCCAAAGTAGGATCCCTCCACAATAAGCTGGATGGCTATTATTCCTGTAAAGGGGATCGATCAAGTCATTCATACACTGTAACTAAAATACTGTTTATACATTCATATATTGAAAGATTATCCTTTGGAGCTTCATACATTATTTTATCTTGCTTGTTCATAAATCATCCTCTTTTCAGCTTTACTTATTTTTCATCCTTTACAGTCAATATTTGATATTTTTATTTCCCTTTACGATTCATGTTAAGTTATACCACGTATCCTTAAAACTACATACAAATTCAACTCTATCCGTTTTTTGAGTAAACAGTAACGAAATATAGAATAAGTTACACGATACACATTCTATTTGTGGTATACCATATATATTCTCTATTGCACATGTAGAAAATATTATATGACATCATAAATGAGATACGTAAGTGTGATGTACTTGAGAAAATGCTCAAGAGTACTATGTGTAGTTTGAGCAAAGGCATTTGCTGCTCTTGATCTTGTTCAACTTGGTTTGAAAGCTTGACTAATTTACCCGACTTGATCCTTGCTCATTTATGAGATCTTTATGCAGCGGTTTTTGGCCTTTGGACTTTCTTTGGCATTTATATAGGCCGGCAATGTAGCCCATGTACTTATCTATATCTATATTATTATAAAAATATGAATGTTTCATGCTAAATATTAAACGATCAAAATATTTTCGTAATATTAACCGACTTTTATGCCCTTTAATACAATAATTATTTCATTAAAAAGTTGGACAAAGATGTAATATTAAAACGTCTTCTTAATAAGAATTTGTATGGAATTCTAAAACCAACAAGGTTCAACGCTTAGCTACAATGTTCTACCTATTTTTGAAATTCTAAATCATTTCAATTCCATGTTGGTAAGGATATTGAACTCTGTTCTAACCACTATATAAAGGGTTTCGTTGCCTCATTGAATTTTTGTATAATTGGCTTTATCAATTCATTCATTCACGTACGAAGTTTGAGCTTTCTAGAGATAAATTAATTTCATTCATTGCATGTATTAAAAATTTATTCATGTACTCATATAATAACCCATGCCAACATGTATTGTTGCTAAGAGTTATATTACTAACTATTCCAGTTTCTTTAAGAAGAAAAAAAAGACCCAGTTGAACAAGATACGTTGAATAAATCTTTAGTTGTGTTGCCTCATTGACGTACTTTTTTTGACATCAAGAGACTAAGTTTACGTTGTATATAAACGGAAATTGGAGTTTTCATGTTATGTAAAATCTTGAGTTTGAGTTGTTTGTTTCTTGCAAGTCTGAGGTGTTGCATATACATTTTGATTTCATCTAGAAAACAAATTGCACACATCCTTTATAAATAAACAATCACTCCTAAATTGCAGAACAAAAATATTTAATATTGCAAATATTTAATATCGAGGGACATAAAAGTCCACTAATATTTTAACATTTAGCATAAATTATTCGTACTTTTATAATAAATATAGATAGATAGATATATCCAAAATAGTTCCAAGTACCAGGAATCAAAAACTTTTCAGAGTGTTTGTATTTTGCAGCAAAAATATATAAAGAATATGGTCAAGCAATTCCCAATACCGAATTGTATTAGACGCAACATATTCTCTTGCGCGCACACACATAGACATATTGACAATACGACTTTAATTTGGTCATGAAAGAGTCATTAAAACGATACGATAAGAACATCATTTATAGATACATTTAAGGTAAGATAATGACCGTATAACATGTTTATACCACATAATCAAAAGTGTTGCAATTACAAACTAAAAGCTTATTACTTTCGTATGCGTTTTGTTATATTTCAAATAAGATACTCGTGCATCGCATGAACATAATGACTAATTTAGAAAATGGAGGAACAAGGTAGACTATAAATTCCGAGCCTTACTCTCCATGCATGTTGCTAAGTAGTTATAATATTTCTATGGTTTCATGGTATTTTTTACTCATGTATTGTTGTTGTATTTGTTGGCTTAGTCCTTGTTGTATTATTTAAGTTTTGGAATTAACTCTAAGCAAGTAATAAGATATTTTTAGTGATCAAATTTATTCCTTTATGTACCTTTTTCCCTATATGAGTTGATAGTTGTTGATTTTGGTTAAAATTTTTGTCAACAATCAGGTGAGCTTATAACATTTTTATTATTATATTTGTGAGTACCTCAATTAAGAATATTACAGTGTATGGATCAACACACTAGTTAGCATTCGCGAGCCGAGCAAACCGAAGTTAATTACCAGACCGAATAAACCAAAATCAAAAAAAGAAAAATTGATCCATATTGAATTGAATTAGGTATGATATTGATATAGTATTTTAAGAAATCTAATATCGAAAATAATAATCGAAATGTCTAAATAGCTAGCATACCCACCAACGAACACCCCTAATTACTATATTAATTAATTTTTCAGTTGTGGACATAATAAAATGTATGTCTGGTAGACCGGCATATAACTGCTGAATTTATTGTTCAGAAGATCTGGTTTTCAATTGATCATTTTATATTATAGTAGCAGTGTTGTGTGGCAACATATAGGTTGGCTCGCCATAAATGAAAGTGTCCATCGCCTTCGCCATACTCTTTTTGTTTAGTACGTAGCTTTTCCTTCTGACTTTGTTAGGTTTGTTCACTCGTTAGGCTTTTATTTCTTGTAGCTGTATGAAAATGAAACTACTAGTATGTCTTTTGTCGTTCTTACACGTGTATATGTGAAGTTGAGAACAACTGAAACATTTGAATGAAGAATATAATGTGTCCGGGTAACGACATAAAGAAAAAGGTTCATCTATAGTCAATTACTCGATCCGTTTACTTTTACTTGTCCACTATTTACTTTGATACCCTTTAAAAAATAATAAATAAAGTGTATAATTTACCATGATACCCATATTAATTGGTGTATAGTCTTAATGGATTTGAAAAATGATTTGAAATAAGTAATTAATGTTAAGGGCAAAATAGAAAAATATATTATTTATCTCTTGATATATAAAAAGTGACAAGTAGAATGAAAATTTATTTTTAAAATACTTGACAATTAAAAATGAACGGATGAAGTAATTCAACAAGAAAAAATGGACTATCTATTTAGTATTTGCCCTCTATAATGGGAAATAACTAAATGCAAGACTTGGTATAATAGTTAATTTCCTGATTTCCTAACTTATCAAAGGAACTATATTATTGTATTCTGCGACGGAGCTAGGGGCGGAAGAGGTTTATTAGAACCCGTTTCATCTGGAAATATGTAAGGTTAATAATTTTTTATATTTACATATATTAGATATTAAATTCTTTTAACTTCTTACTATATTCACTTTTTGATATTTTGAACCCCTTACATAAAATTTTTGACTTCACTAGTGATTGTACTTATCACTGCTCTACTTCCGAGTCTTTTCTCTGTCACCCCGTCTACGCACACGAAATGCGCAATTTAGTATAAACCACAAGAAAACTGAAGAAAGAGACACGAGACTTAGTTTTCTAAAAATATTCTTATTATATACAACTAGTTAATTTACTGCGCTTTGCGCGATCATAAAAAGCTAAAACATAACTAAATCGGTAATGGTATATAACGGAAAATCAATCTCCACTAATAAAAAATTTCTTTCACAATATTACTATAAACTATTACAATGGATAATAACATATGTGAATTGGTAAATTACATTAACAGTGAAAGATCTTTTACACAATTAAAAATTAAATTTTAATCTTTACTCACTTGAAAATGAAAGATCTAACTTCAGATAAAATACCTCGCGCCCTTCATCTAAATGAAGTGAATCCTTCATAGCACCATAATACTCTACTATTTAAGACACGAAAAGAATGCTTTAAATAACAACTTAAAAAATTAAGAACAATGAATCAAATTTTTGTCTTACTAAAATAGAATAGGAAAAAGGAAAAAAGAAAAAGGAGATGATTATTAAAAAAGCTTTTACATATATAGAGTGGAATGTTCCCTCCTAGCTAAAGTGATTTATTTTTTTGTTTACTACTATATCATACAATCAAGCCTTGGTGTCTGTGCTGCTATTGGTGGTGCTTCTTTTGCTTTGGTTAATATGGCCTCTACCTCAGATTTTTTATCCTTGTATCTATTTTAATTGTCGCAAAAATAAAGTCATGTAAAGCATTGTGGCCCCCAATAAATGTTATTATAGGTCAAAGATTTAGCCTTCAAATTAGATACAGCAGCAATATACTTTTTTTTATACTGAAAATGGGTTATATACTTATATTAGTATTATATGGAATAATCACTTTCATGTTAAACATAATATCAACGCTTTGGTTATTATACCATTCAGCAAATGTAATGTTTTAATGAATATGACTTTGGATAATTTCAAAGGCCGTCAGGCCATATTAAGCAAGAACCATAAACAGAAATGACCATTTGTCTTAGAATTTTGTTAATAATAAAAGCTATAGTTATAACATTTATAGCAGCAAAAGTTTACACAGCAGAAATCAAGTATATGACACAAACAACTTTATTTTAAGACACCTCATATGTATAAAAACTGACTTATAACTACATTACATTTGAAACTCTTATTAAGCTAGCCTTGAATCATTCAAATTCTCTTTCTAATATAAGTACATAGGAAATAGAAGATCTTCTTTACAGCCCAAAAAATTTACAGGGCTCCCCATAATCCGAGCTATCATAATAAAACCCACTGAACTCACGATGATAATTGGTTCATGAGTTTTTTGTTGACATTACTTCCCAATATCAACCAAATGGAGCAGCAAAGTCATACTTTTAGCTTCTCCGTCAAAAACTACGTCGCATTTGATGTTTCTATAAACCCTCCGATCACAAACAGATTTGAGTGCGAAATTCAAATGGCCAAAATGACATAGTTGATAGTAATATATTAAGAAACACAAAATGACATGACAATTTATTGGAATTCACACAAGCAATAAATTAAATATGGGAGAAATGGTTTGAATCGTACTTGTACTCACTGCAAAGAGATAAAATTTAATATCATGTACACATCTAAAGTAGAAATTGGTGAGGAAGAACTTTGACATCTTAGCCTTAACATAATAGTAGCAATATATCGAGCACAGCTAGACAGAAAATTGTAGAGACCAGGAGAAAATAAAGTCTACTACCACTAATAATTCTCAGCAGTTAGTAAGAAAATAAAATTCCCGTAATGGTAAAAAAGATAGTAACAACAATATAATGAGAATTAGGAAGAGCAAAGGCATAAAATCAGGGGCGGACGGGTTCCCGGGAACCCAGTAACTTTTGCGTAGACACTATATTTATATTAAGAAATTCAGTAAATATTTGTAAATATCTAACCGTAAACCCAGATATTATTGCATATTAATTTAAAATTACGGTAGGAACTCATAAGTCTTAAATCCTGGATACGCCTATGCATAAAACCATAAGCATAATACATATGCAGAAACTAAAATCAACACGAAGATAGTGGAAGAGCCGAAATTCTAAAACAGATCCATGACGATGCATGAATCTTTTTGTATTATAGAAGTGTTCAAATATTTTAGGAAAAGAAAAAAAAAGAAGGGAACTTATGTCTGATAAGAACGAATAACAGGATTTAAGTGCATAACTTACGTGTTTGATGCCAAATGCTCCCCATACTTAGAACTTAGATTCTTCCGTATTCCTATAAAATAACCACTGCATAGTTTCTCCAATAAATCTAAAACAACAATGGGAAATAGTTTTTCTTTGCAAAAAAAAAAAATTCGATAGACAATTTTAATGCTCATTAAACAGCTAAAATAACAATCAAAAACTAATTGAACACAAAAAACTAAACGTGCTACACCATAGTTACACTAATTCCAACTGAAGTGGAGCACTCACCGATATCAAAATGAATATTCAAGAACATATAAGGAAATTTATCATTCATATAGATAAATAATATGCTTCCAATGTGAATACAACTCAAAGTTTATCCCATGAAATTCAATAACTTCCGATTCCATCAAAATACACATTGAAAAGAAAACAAAAAAGAAAGCAAAAGGATTTAGGATGGACGAAAACTTAATAAAAATAAAGAGGCATAAGACGCACAACAAAAACCAAAAAGACAACACATTAATAATAAAATATACCTGAGCGAAAGACCAAAACACATAATTGCCTCTTTCAATTTAAAGTTTTGGCAATTACTGTGTGAAAGACTTTAGGAAAGTTAAAGGGAAAACAAAAGAACCAAAAATCTTTAGAGGAGCAAAACATGGAGAAAACAGGCACAAAAAAAAGGACGAAAAATATAATAAATAACATTTGTATTATGTCACTTTTAACATTAATAATTATACTTCAATATAATTATAAAACCTAAATATGCAGCAAACACCAATTGAAGATGCTATACTCATTTTTTCCCTACTTTTTTCACTCTTTTTTCTTAACAAAAATTTCAATCTCAGGATAAACAGTGTAAAAGCCAAATAAAAAAAAAAGGAAGAAAAACAACAGGAATAAATTTCACTCGAATCCACATGCTCGGACAAATTGGCTCTGCCGATTGTAGTGCAAGGACGAGCAAAATCACTATAAAGGCCTGCAATAGAAAATGATAAAACGGAATTTAACACATAAATACATGAAGTGGACCAACCAAATATGAAGCTTTGTTACTTAGATGGTAAAAGTCTTCTGCCATGTTAACTTCTTCTCTGGCTTGATATGGGTATTGATTGACTTTTTCTCCTTTGTTGATCATCGATTTTATACTACATATTTGGGAGTAATGAAATTGAAGTAGATTCTTGATTTACTCTCTATTTTTGGTGTAGTGGGAATTGAAGGTATGCTTTTGGTATGGAACGAGTTCCAAAGAAATTTGAAAGACGTACCTTTACTGATTGGTTGCTATTTTTATTTTGATTTAATAATTGAGTTTATTTTGTGAAAATTAAAGAGAAAAGCCTGAAAAATTAGAAAAATAGATAAATATATTTAGAGATCAATAGGACATACCACCTCACTCCTCTAGGGCCTTGCTTTATATAGATATATAGACACTTAAAAAATAAACGTAAACATTACTTCAAGATGAAATCAATTATTAAAACCTCATAACCTTAAATCCAGATTAGAGTATATACTAGCTTAATTTGAACAAAAGATGGATATTACTTGCATAAAATATTGTGTACGGCACCGTTTCTTCCTTCGTACCTTGTAATTTTTGCCAAGGATATGATTGTAAAATCGATTTTGTTTTACTTCTACTCTCTTCACTGGGCCTGTTTGGTACGTGTTAAGAATATGGATGTCTTGCATGGGCAAGCTTAAAACATACCATGCATCAATCACCATTGCAGTGTCATTTTCGTTCCAATATTGAATCTGATTTGACAAGACACATTACCAGGACACGTGGCCACTGCGAGGTCGCCACATCAGGCCACGAACACAGTCTAAGGAATTGGGTTTAATTTCCATATTCGTGAAGTAGTAGCTACCTTGTGTACGTCTAACTTCTGTTTCGATTAATTAACAATTAATTTGTATTATTGAATAGAGTGGAAACATAATTAGCTTTTGTGAATTCAATGCAAGTGCATAATTTGGTGTTGTTTTCGCAGAAGACGTGTGACATTGGTACAAAAATCTACTTTTCTCGATAGTTCTCTTTAATTGTTTCCGGTCCGAGTCTTTTTCCAGATAAACTTCTTCACCAATAAAGGAACACAAATTATCCGGTTTTTCTGATCTTGTCCGCCTTGGGAGTTTTTTTTTTCTCGTTCGGTGTTCGGTACCCGCATTTGAGCCCGATTATATTTGGATTCGTGCCAAGTAGGGCCCCATTCAGGGATAACGCTTCCTACCAAGAATTTTTTCATACCCATGACTCAAACTCGAGACTTTTGATTAAGGGATCCAGTGCTCCACATCCTTTGGTGGTCGCCTTGGGATTTTGTTTGCTTAAGGAGAAACAGAAAAAGATCTAGGTCAATTTTTTTGTGGGGACGCTTTAAGCTTATACACAAATATAATGTGTATTGCCAACACAAATTACACATATATGTAGATGTGTAGTACTTTCTTCGGTCTGCTTTAATTGATGTTTTTAATTATTTTTATACATATTAAGTAATCTACCTTTTAACATTAATTAATAATAAAATTAATCATATTAATCTTAATTAATTTATTAAAAATATAATAAATACTCCTAGGTTGTTTACTCTAAGGCAAGTTTGAAAAAAATACATTTAATTCTTTCTTGATATTTAAAAGAATCAAATATTATGGACCACAAAAAATGACCAAAAAATCAATTAAAATGGACCGGAGAGAGTATCATTCAAGAGTGAGGTGAGATGATTGAGATCTAGTGTTAGAACTTGAGAACTGAAAATCTGCTAATAGGGAGTGTTGGTCCCTTTAGTAGGCCTTAGGTAAAGCGAGTTCAGAGCGACTTCATATTAGTTAGGGCAGTGAATTTCGGATACGGAATATATAGAGGAACAAAAGTGTGTCTCTTTATCTATATCTAATATATATCATAGCTTTGAAAAACTTGTTACTCCAAATAAGAATAGGAAGTGAAATCATTCTACGCATTTCCTAGCTAATTCATATTAACCCAATATCAATAAATATTAATTTTTGTTCCAATAACCTTCGAGAATCTACTTTCCGTTACTTGGCCAATTTGTCTTACCAAAATGAACACCATGCCAATGGAACTTAGCAAATCATGAGCGGATTATCAATACGTTTGGAGATTTATAGCCAAATTCTAGAGTGAAATTCGCTAGAGTCTCGACTAGAAATCACTTATATTGAAATAAAGAGATTAGAGTATATGAAAAATTCTATTTATTTATTGAGCTCCACTAGACTAATCGGAGAAAGTTCTGGAAAACAAAGTAAAATTAATTAGTTGGGTTATTTTTCTATTTTGTTTTTCATTTCTTGGAATAAAATGAAATAATGACAGCAAGAAAAACAAAAAGAAAATGTGGATGTAACTGTCGATTTGTCTAATTTGACAATGTCTAGAGGTGCATAAAGTTTATCAAGAAGCACCAAAAGAGCAATTTTGGTTCTTTCCACCTTTGAATGAAAGCACAAATTGACTAAGGTTGGCAGTCAGATAACTCATACATGGCACATTCAAGTATATATCACAACTAATATGGAAGTGAAAACGAAGCCTACCTGCAACACTGAAAATATTAATTGAGCCGAAGACCGCTCGTAGTTAAACATCAATATTCATTCATCCACTCAATGGTACAGATTTGTTTTTTTAATCCAAATCCATCTACCCAGGCTTTCACACCCCTGTATAGATTTATTCATAATTATATATTTACGGCTCAACAATATTTTTATTTAGATATAATTAAGTAAATATAAGTACTTTTTAAAATTTAAATATCACATAATTTGACATGATATTCGAACAGACAAAAGTTTTGAGTATAAGTTTCTGTGATGAGCCAAAATATCATCTTTAAATTGAATAATTAATTCGGTGTTCTAAGACCTCAAAAGAACTATTTATCATTCCTTGATTTGCGTGCGCAGTCCGTAAAATTTTTTCAAAAAGTTTTCAGGTGAAAAATGGATTAAAATGTGAATTAGAGCTTTAAAACTCAGATGAGTTTACTTTGGTCAACATTTTGAGCAAACAGACTCGGATCCGTATTTTGACAATTCAAATAGCTCCGTATGGTGATTTTGGACTTAGGAGCGTGTCCGAAATATTATTTGAAAGTCCATAGAGGAATTAGGCTTGAAATGCCGAAAGTTTTATTTTTGAGAAGTTTGACCGCTAGTTGACTTTTTGATATCGGAGTCGAAATCTAATTCTGAAAGTTGAAATACTTCTGTTATGTCATTTAGGACTTGTGTCCAAAATTTGAGGTTAATCGTACATGATTTGATAGGTTCCGGAGTTGTTTGTAGAAATTAGAATTTTTAAAGTTCATTATGCTTGAATTGGGGTGTAATTCATGGTTTTAGCGTTGTTTGAGGTGATTTGAGGATTCGACTAAGTTCGTATGATTCTTTAGGACTTGTTAGTATATTTGGTTAAGCTTCCGAGGGCCTCAGGTGAGTTTCAGATGGTTAACGGATCAAAATTTGAACTAGAACAGCTACTACAATTTCCTTATGTTGGAAATTTGTTTCTGCCCGGAAATCGAGCCCCCAGAAATCGAGCTGAGGATCAAAGGCAGGCACGAGATCCATGATCGAAGGCCACTGATTGAAGGCCCAGAATCGAGGGCTATGACCAAGGCCAGTGATCGAAGGCCATAAAGATCGAAGCCATGATCGATAGTCAGGATCGATGGTCGTGATCGAGCCCCAGGGTCGAGGGCCATGATCGAAGCTATGATCAAAGGAAATGACGGAGGCCCATGATTGGACTCCCCATGATCGGACTCCCATGATCGAGGTCCAGGATCGGACTCTCATGATCGAGGTCCAGGATCGGACTCTCATGATCGAGGTCCAGGATCAGACTCCACGATCGAGGTCAGCCTGGACAAATCCGTAAGTTATAAAAACAGGAAGGCTTCATCCCATTCACCATTTTTAACAACTTGGAGCTTAAGCAGAGACGATTTTTGATATATCTTCAAGGAAAAATATTGGGGTAAGTGTTCTTAACTCAATCTTGGTTAGATTACCCAAATCCATCACTATTTTTAACATTTAATTGGTGATTTAAGTTGGAAAAATTTAAAACCCTCTTGGATAGATTTATGGGTTTGAGGGTCGAATCGTTATTGGAATTTAGTCATTTTGGTATGGTTAGACTCGTGGTTGAATGGACGTTCATATTTCGTAACTTTCATCGGATTTCGAGATGCGGGCCCCATGGGCAAATTTTGAGTTAATTTTGGATTTGTTTGAAAAAGATGTAATATTTTCTTATGAAATTAATTTCTATAATTTTTGTTGACTGTATCGATTTAATTATGACTAGATACGAGTCGATCGGAGTCGAAAAATCGAGGAAAAAGCATAATACTTGATTAAATTGGAGCAAGTCGAAGTAAGTGACTTGTCTAACCTTGTGTGGGAGAAATTTTCCCTAGGATTGATATTAATGTGATTTTTGAATTGTGTTGAAAGTTGTGTACACGAGGTGACAAGTGTGTACACGGGCTAAATTTGAAGAATTATATTTTTAAATTGTGTAGATCATTGTTGTGCATTTATTAAAATATTCTATGTTGTTATATCTTCATCATTGATTAAATATTTATATTTTAAATTTGTTTCATCTTCTCCTGCTAATTGTTTTATCTGTTTAGTTGGAACTTGGTTTCTTTTATTCTGTGCATTATTTGAAGGTTAATTTTATTTAAATTAAACATTATTAATTTGAATTATTCGGCATTTTAAAACTTGATATTGAAGCAACATGTTAAAGATTTTGAAATGTTATTTTCCTGAATTATTTACTCCTGAATATTTTTGTAAGATTTCCGTACTGATTGTGATGGAGAAGTGAGATTTTTATTGTGGAAAAATATTGTTGTTGAATTATTTTGGCAAGTTAAATTATTTGAGCACTTGAGGTGCAAATTGTGATATATTGAGATATTGATACGCATGCGGTGGTATAAGGTCTAGGTGTTAAAATGCATGCGGTGAGATAAGGGTGGATTGATACGCGTGGCTAGTAGGGGTAACTATTAGAAGTCATGCGGTGTGATAAGGGTGGCTAAAATGCGGGATGCTATTTTGGAAAAAATATTTTCTTTAAATAAATTGTGAAGGCTCCCGCGGTGGTATAAGAAAATGAGATATTGTGAATTTATTTAAAATTTGGGACTACGAGGAGGTACCTCGGTAGTGCCCTTGTTGATATTGATTTGTGGTCATAGTTGCTTTCGATTAATTGTTGTGACTTTCATAAAGTTGAAGAAAATTCTGTTTTGATCCCACAAGATATTATTTGCGATTATTTGGTGTCATTAAATGTGACATACTATTTGCTTTACGTGAAGGTTCAGTGGAGGGGTCATCCGGTCGAAGAGGCGACTTGGGAGTCCGAGCATGATATACGCAACTGTTATCCACACTTATTCACCAGCTCAGGTACTTTTTCTAACTCCGTTCGAGGACGAACGTTTGTTTTAGAGGTGGAGAATGTGATGACCCAAAATGTCATCTTTAAATTGAATAATTAATTCTGTGTTCTAAGACCTCGAAAGCACTATTTATCATTCCTTGACTTGCGTGCGCAGTCCGTAAAATTTTTCCGAAAAGTTTTCAGGTGAAAAATGGATTAAAATATGAATTAGAGCTTTAAAACTTAACTGAGTTGACTTTGGTCAATATTTTGAGCAAACGGACGCGGATCAATGTTTTGACAATTGCAATAGCTCTGTATGGTGATTTTAGGCTTAAGGGCATGTCCGAAATATTATTTGGAAGAAGTCCATAGAGGAATTAGGCTTGAAATGCCAAAAGTTTTATTTTTGAGAAGTTTGACCGGGGGGTTGACTTTTTGATATCGGGGTCAGAATCTAATTCTGAAAATTGAAATACCTCTGTTATGTTATTTAGGACTTGTGTGAAAAACTTAAGGTTAATCGGACATGATTTAATATGTTCCGGAGTTGTTTATAGAAATTAGAAATTTCAAAGTTCATTATGCTTGAATTGGGATGTAATTCATGGTTTAAGCATTATTTGAGGTGATTTGAGGATTCGACTAAGTTCGTATGTGTTTAGGACTTGTTGGTATATTTGGTTGAGGTCCCGAGGTTCTCGGGTGAGTTTCGGATGGTTAACGGATCAAAATTTGAACTAGAAAAGGTGCAGCAATTTCCTTCTTTTGGAAATTTGTTTCTACCCGGAAATTGAACCCCCAGAAATCGAGCTGAGGATCGAAGGCAGGCTCAAGATCCATGATCGAAGGCCACTGATCGAAGGCCCAGGATCGAGGGCTATGACCAAGGCCAGTGATCGAAGGCCATAAAGATCGAAGCCATGATCGATAGTCAGGATCGATGGCCGTGATCGAGCCCAGGGTCGAGGGCCATGATCGAAGCTATGATCAAAGGCCATGACTGAGGCCCATGATCGGACTCCCATGATGGAGGTCCAGTATCGGACTCCCATGATCGAGGTCCAGGATCAGACTCTCATGATCGAGGTCCAAGATCGGACTCTCATGATCGAGGTCCAGGATCGGACTCCACGATCGAGGTCAGCCTGGACAGATCCGTAAGTTATAAAAACAGGAGGGCTTCGTCCCATTCGCCATTTTAAACAACTTGGAGCTTAAGCAGAGACGATTTTTGATATATCTTCAAGGAAAAACATTGGGGTAAGTGTTCTTAACTCAATCTTGGTTAGATTACCCAAATCCATCACTGTTTTTAACATTTAATTGATGATTTAAGTTGGAAAAATTTGAAAACCCTCTTGGATAGATTTGTGGATTTGAGGGTCGAATTGTTATTGGAATTTAATCATTTTGGTATGGTTAGACTCGTGGTTGAATGGGCGTTCATATTTCGTAACTTTCGCCGGATTCCGAGATGTGGGCCCCACAGGCAAATTTTGAGTTAATTTTGGATTTTATTGAAAAAGATGTAATATTTTCTTATGAAATTGATTTCTATAATTTTTGTTGACTGTATCGAATTAATTATGACTAGATACGAGTCGATCGGAGTCGGAAAATCGAGGAAGAAGCATAATACTTGATTAAATTGGAGCAAGTCGAGGTAAGTGACTTGTCTAACCTTGTGTGGGGAAAATTTTTCCTAGGATTGATATTAATGTGATTTTTGAATTGTGTTGAAAGTCGTGTACACGAGGTGACGAGTATGTACAGGGGCTAAATTTGAAGAATAATATTTTTAAATTGTGTAGATCATTATTGTGCATTTATTAAAATATTCTATGTTGTTATATTCTTCATCATTGATTAAATGTTTATATTTTAAATTTATTTGATCTTCTCCTGCTAATTGTTTTATCTGTTTAGTTGGAACTTGGTTTCTTTTATTCTGTGCATTATTTGAAGGTTGATTTTTTTAAAATTAAACATTATTAATTTTAAGTATTCGGCATTTTTCAACTTGATATTGAAGCAACGTGTTAAAGATTTTGAAATATTATTTTCCAGAATTCTTTACACCTAAATATTTTTGTAAGATTTCCGTACTGATTGTGATGGAGCAGTGAACTTTTTATTGTGGACAAATATTGTTGTTGAATTATTTTGGCAAGTTAAATTATTTGAGCACTTGAGGTGCAAATTGTGATATATCGAAATATTGATACGCATGCGGTGGTATAAGGTCTGGGTGTTAAAATGCATGCGGTGAGATAAAGGTGGCTTGATACGCGTGGCTAGTAGGGGTAACTACTAGAAGTCATGCCGTGTGATAAGAGTGGCTAAAACGCGAGATGCTATTTCAGGAAAAATATTTTCTTTAAATAAATTGTGAAGGCTCCTACGGTGGTATAAGAAAATGAGATATTGTGAATTTATTTATAATTTGGGACTACGAGGCGGTACCTCGGTAGTGCCCTTGTCGATATTGATTTGTGGCAATAGTTGTTTTCGATTAATTGTTGTGACTTTCATAAAGTTGAAGAAAATTCTGTTTTGAGCCCACGAGATATTATTTGCGATTATTTGGTGTCATTAAATGTGATATACTATTTGATTTACTCCCAATGTCATTTTATTTTACTACATTGATAAATATTTTACCATGCCATTATTATATTCCAATAGGGCCTCACCTGACCTCGTCACCACTCTACCGAGGTTAGGCTTGGCGCTTACTGGGTACCGTTGTGGTGTACTCATACTACGCTTCTGCACATCTTTTTGTGCAGATCCAGGTACATTTTACCAGCGTAGACGTCAGTGAGTTACCTGTGCACAGAGACTTCGAGGTATATCTGCTAGCGTCCACAGACTCCGGAGTCCCCTTCTATCATTTTATGTTGCTTCCTTATATTTTATTTTATTTAGACCTTGACTTATAGAGACATTGAGAATAAATTCATAGAAGCTTGTGACTTATTTCTACAGGATTTTGGGAGTTAAAATTGTTTGAATTGTAGTTTATTTACTTTAGATATTTATTATTATTCCGCATTGATAGGCTTACCTAGTCTTAGAGACTAGGTGCCATCACGACATTCTATGGAGGGAATTTGGGGTCGTGACAAGTTGGTATCAGAGTATTAGATTCATAGGTGTTATGAGTCACAAGCAGGTTTAGTAGAGTCTTGCGGATCAGTATGGAAACGTCTGTACTTATCTTCGAGAGGCTATGGAACAGTTAGGAAATATTCACTTCTTTGATTCCTTATTGTTCGTATTTGTTGACTTCAAAATTTTAAACAATTGTCTTTCTATTCTCTCACAGATGGTGAGGACACGCACAACTGGATCTGATGATCAGACACCCGCGCCGAGGAAGACCATGTGGTGCAGCCAGAGCACCTGCACGAACTGCTACACCAGAGCCACCAGTGGCTCCAGTTGAAGAGCAGGCACCTGAGACGCTTGTTACTACTCCTGCACTTCAGGAGACTCTTGCCCCATTTTTGAGCATGTTTGGAAGTTTAGCTCAGGTAGGATTAATTCCACTTGCTCTTGCCACATCTCAAGCTGGGGGACGAGCGCAGACTCCCGCCGCCTGTACTCCAGAGCCACGTGCCCAAGTTAACCATGCCCCAGAGGTTATACCAGTGCAACCAGTTGTACCAGTTCAGCCTGATATTAGGACAACATTTTCAGAAGGGGAGCAGCTTAGACTCGAGAGGTATAAGAAGTACCACCCTCCCACTTTCAGCGGTTTAGCTTCAGAGGATGCTCAGGGTTTTCTGGAGGAATGTCACTGTATCCTTCGTACTATGGGTATTGTGGATTCCAGTGGGGTTTCTTTCACGGCATTCCAGTTTAGAGGAGCAGCCTACCAGTGGTGGCGGGCATATGAGTTGGATAGTCCCGCTGAGGCATCTTCACTCACTTGGACTCAATTTTCGGATATGTTCTTAAGGGAGTATGTTCCTCAGAGTCTTAGGGATGCATGGCGCGCAGAGTTTGAGCAGTTGCGCCAGGGTTCTATGACTATGTCAGAGTATGCGGTCCGATTCAGTGATTTGGCTAGGCATGCACCAACCTTAGTTGCTACTGTTCGAGAGCGGGTTCGCAGATTTATTGAGGGTCTTCACCCTAGTATCAGATACAGTATGGCCTGAGAGATAGAGATGGACATTACATACCAACAAGTGGTGTCAATTGCTAGAATATTGGAAGGTATGCAGACTCGGGAGAGGGAAGCTAAAAGACCCCGAGGTTCTGGAACCTATAATAATTCTCATGCCCCAGTTGCATCCCATCATTGTAGAGGATATGTGAGTCATCCTATTCATTCAGCACTTCCAGCTTCCAGTGGTATTCCGACTACTCCCAGACCTTAGGTTCCATATTATGCACCACCAGTATCTTATGTACCTCCTGAACGGGGTGCTTTCAGCGGACAGTCTAGTCGATCAAGCCCGAGCCAGTCCCAACAGCCACGTCCTCCGAGGGCTTGTTTTGAATGTGGTGACACTCGTTATATTATGAGAGATTGCCCGATATTTAGGAGGGGTGCACCTTCACAAATTTCTCAGGCCTCACCTATTCCTCAGGGTCCTCAGGCTTCTCAGGCCATGATTACTGCACCAGTTGCCACTCCACCTGTACAGCCAAATAGAGGTGGAGGTCGGACAGGAAGAGGTTGCCCTAGAGGGGGAGGCCAGGCCAGATATTATTCCCTTCCTGCTAGGACAGATGCCGTTGCATCCGATTCTGTTATCACATGTATTATTCTGGTCTGTCATAGAGATGCATCAGCTTTATTTGATCCAGGCTCCACTTATTCTTATGTGTCATCTTAATTTGCCCCATATTTGGGCGTATCACGTGATTACTTGAGTTCTTCTATTTATGTATCTACACCCATGGGTAAATCCATTATTGTGGACCATGTGTATCGGTCGTGTTTAATTGTTATCAGTGGTTTTGAGACCAGAGCTGATTTATTATTGCTCAGTATGGTGGATTTCGATATTATTTTGGGCATGGACTGGTTGTCGTCCTATCACGCTATTCTTGATTGTTACGCCAAGACGGTGACATTGGCTATGCCGGGTCTACCGCAGCTAGAGTGGAGAGGTACCTCGGATCATGTTCTTAGCAGTGTTGTTTCATTTCTTAAAGCTCAACGAATGGTTGAGAAGGGGTGTGATACATATCTGGCCTATGTGAGAGATGTTAGTATTGATATTTCTACTGTAGAGTCAGTTCTTGTAGTAAGGGATTTTCCTGATGTATTTCCAGCAAATCTTCCGGGTATGCCACCCAACAGGGATATTGATTTTGGTATTGATTTATTACCGGGTACTCAGCCCATTTCTATTCTACCATACCGTATGGCCCCAACAGAGTTGAAAGAATTAAAAGAACAGTTACAAGAATTGCTTGATAACGGTTTCATTCGGCCTAGTGTATCGCCGTGGGGTGCTCCTGTCTTATTTGTAAAGAAGAAGGATGGTTCTATGCGGATGTGTATTCATTATCGCCAGTTGAACAAGGTTATAATGAAGAACAGGTATCCATTGCCACGTATTAATGACTTATTTGATCAGCTTCAGGGTGCCAGGGTATTCTCTAAAATTGACTTGCATTCAGGCTATCATCAATTGAGGATTCGGGAGCGAGATATTCCGAAGACTGCTTTCAGGACTCGGTACGGTCATTACGAGTTTCTTGTGATGTCTTTTGGGCTGACCAACGCCCCAACAACATTTATGCACTTAATGAATAGTGTATTTCAACCATATCTTGATTCCTTCGTCATTGTGTTTATTGATGATATTCTGGTATATTCCCGGAGTCGGGAAGATCATGAACAACACATGAGGACTGGGCTTCAGATTTTGAGAGAAAGGAAGTTATATGCAAAATTTTCAAAGTGTGAATTCTGGCTTGATTCAGTGGGATTTTTGGGTCATATAGTTTCGTGTGAGGGGATCAAGGTAGATCCAAAGAAGATTGAAGCAGTGCAGAGTTGGTCCAGACCGTCCTCAGTTATGGAAATCCGGAGTTTCCATGGTTTGGATGGGTATTATCGCCGATTTGTAAAGGGTTTCTCTTCTATTGCTGCATCTATGACCAAATTGACCCATAAGAGTGCTCCGTTTAGGTGGACCGAGGAATGTGAGGAGAGCTTCCAAAAGCTCAAGACAGCTTTGACTACAGCCCCAGTATTGGTATAACCTACAAGTACAGGATCTTATACTGTATATTGTGACGCGTCGCGTATTGGTCTCGGCGCAGTGTTGATACAAGACGGTAGGGTGATTGCCTACGCGTCCAGACAGTTAAAGGTGCATGAGAAAAATTATCCTGTACATGACTTGGAGCTAGCAGCTATTGTTCATGCCTTAAAAATTTGGCGGCATTATTTGTACGGTGTCTATTGTGAGATCTACACCGATCACCGGAGTATACAACATCTATATAAACAGAAGGATCTTAACTTGCGGCAGCGGAGGTGGTTGGAGTTGCTTAAGGATTATGATATCACCATCCTCTATTATCCTGGGAAGGACAATGTGGTGGCCGATGCCTTGAGTCGTAAGGCAGAGAATTTGGACAGCTTAGCATATTTACCAGTAGCAGAGAGGCCTTTGGCCTTGGATGTTCAGGCCTTGGCCAACCAGTTTGTTAGATTGGATATTTCTGAGCCGTGTCGAGTTTTGGCTTACATGGTTTCTCAGTCTTCTCTTTATGATTGTATCAGGGAACGCCAGTATGATAACCTCCATCTGCTTGTCCTTAAGGATACAGTTCAGCACGGTGATGTCACTATTGGAGATGACGATGTATTACAAATGCGGGGCGGGCTCTGTGTGCCTAATGTGGATGGCTTGCGTGAGTTGATTCTCTAAGAGGCTCGCAGTTCACGGTACTCCATTCATCCGGGTGCTGTAAAGATGTATCAGGACTTGAGACAACACTATTGGTGGAGGCGAATGAAGAAAGACATAGTGGGGTATGTATCTCGGTGTCTAAATTGTCAACAAGTGAAATATGAGCATCATCGACCAGGTGGATTACTTCAGAAGTTAGAGATTCCAGAATGGAAATGGGAGCGGATCACTATGGATTTCGTTGTTGGGCTCCCACAATCAGCGAAAGTGATGCAGTTTGGGTGATTGTGGATAGGCTGACCAAATTAGCTCATTTCATTCCTATGATTATTACTTACTCTTCAGAGCAGCTGGCTCGGGTATATATTCACGAAATTGTCAGACTTCATGGTGTACCAGTATCTATCATCTCTGACCGGGGTACACAGTTTACCTCACGGTTTTGGAGGGCAATAGAACGTGAGTTGGGTACTCGGGTAGAGTTGAGTACAACATTTCACCCTCAGACGGACGGGCAGTCCAAACGCACTATTCAGATACTGGAGGATATGCTTCGTGCATGTGTGATAGATTTTGGGGGTGCTTGGGATCAGTTCTTACCACTTGCGGAGTTTGCTTACAACAACAGTTACCAGTCCAGCATTCAGATGGCTCCGTATGAGGCCTTGTATGGTAGGCGGTGTCGGTCTCCAGTGGGTTGGTTCGAACCAGGCGAGGCTAGACTTTTGGGTACAGACTTGGTTCAGGATGCCTTGGAAAAGGTTAAGTTGATTCAGGATCGACTTTGTACAGTCCAATCTAGACAGAAGAGTTATGCGGATCGGAAGGTTCGTGATGTTGCATTCATGGTTGGTGAGCGGGTATTGCTCCGGGTTTCGCCTATGAAGGGTGTGATGAGGTTCGGGAAGAAGGGCAAGTTAAGCCCTAGGTATATTGGGCCTTTTGAGATTCTTGAGAGAGTTGGAGAGGTGACTTACAAACTTGCACTATCACCTAGTCTTTCTGCGGTTCATCCGGTATTCCATGTTTCTATGCTTCAAAAATATCACGACGATTCGTCTCATATGTTAGACTTCAGCTCGGTTCAGTTGGACAAGGATCTATCTTATGTTGAGGAACCAGTGGCTATTTTAGACATGCGAGTTCGAATGCTGAGGTCAAAGAACGTTGCTTCCGTGAAGGTTCAGTGGAGGGGTCATCCGGTCGAAGAGGCGACTTGGGAGTCCGAGCATGATATACGCAACTGTTATCCACACTTATTCACCAGCTCAGGTACTTTTTCTAACTCCGTTCGAGGACGAACGTTTGTTTTAGAGGTGGAGAATGTGATGACCCAAAATGTCATCTTTAAATTGAATAATTAATTCTGTGTTCTAAGACCTCGAAAGCACTATTTATCATTCCTTGACTTGCGTGCGCAGTCCGTAAAATTTTTCCGAAAAGTTTTCAGGTGAAAAATGGATTAAAATATGAATTAGAGCTTTAAAACTCAACTGAGTTGACTTTGGTCAATATTTTGAGCAAACGGACGCGGATCAGTGTTTTGACAATTGCAATAACTCCGTATGGTGATTTTGGGCTTAAGGGCATGTCCGAAATATTATTTGGAAGAAGTCCATAGAGGAATTAGGCTTGAAATGCCAAAAGTTTTATTTTTGAGAAGTTTGACCGGGGGGTTGACTTTTTGATATCGGGGTCAGAATCTAATTCTGAAAATTGAAATACCTCTGTTATGTTATTTAGGACTTGTGTGAAAAACTTAAGGTTAATCGGACATGATTTAATAGGTTCCGGAGTTGTTTATAGAAATTAGAAATTTCAAAGTTCATTATGCTTGAATTGGGATGTAATTCATGGTTTAAGCATTATTTGAGGTGATTTGAGGATTCGACTAAGTTCGTATATGTTTAGGACTTGTTGGTATATTTGGTTGAGGTCCCGAGGGTCTCGGGTGAGTTTCGGATGGTTAACGGATCAAAATTTGAACTAGAAAAGGTGCAGCAATTTCCTTCTTTTGGAAATTTGTTTCTGCCCGGAAATTGAACCCCCAGAAATCGAGCTGAGGATCGAAGGCAGGCTCAAGATCCATGATCGAAGGCCACTGATCGAAGGCCCAGGATCGAGGGCTATGACCAAGGCCAGTGATCGAAGGCCATAAAGATCGAAGCCATGATCGATAGTCAGGATCGATGGCCGTGATCGAGCCCAGGGTCGAGGGCCATGATCGAAGCTATGATCAAAGGCCATGACTGAGGCCCATGATCGGACTCCCATGATGGAGGTCCAGTATCGGACTCCCATGATCGAGGTCCAGGATCAGACTCTCATGATCGAGGTCCAGGATCAGACTCCACGATCGAGGTCAGCCTGGACAGATCCGTAAGTTATAAAAACAGGAGGGCTTCGTCCCATTCGCCATTTTAAACAACTTGGAGCTTGAGCAGAGGCGATTTTTGATATATCTTCAAGGAAAAACATTGGGGTAAGTGTTCTTAACTCAATCTTGGTTAGATTACCCGAATCCATCACTGTTTTTAACATTTAATTGGTGATTTAAGTTGGAAAAATTTAAAAACCCTCTTGGATAGATTTGTGGATTTGAGGGTCGAATTGTTATTGGAATTTAATCATTTTGGTATGGTTATACTCGTGGTTGAATGGGCGTTCATATTTCGTAACTTTCGCCGGATTCCGAGATGTGGGCCCCACAGGCAAATTTTGAGTTAATTTTGGATTTTATTGAAAAAGATGTAATATTTTCTTATGAAATTGATTTCTATAATTTTTGTTGACTGTATCGAATTAATTATGACTAGATACGAGTCGATCGGAGTCGGAAAATCGTGGAAGAAGCATAATACTTGATTAAATTGGAGCAAGTCGAGGTAAGTGACTTGTCTAACCTTGTGTGGGGAAATTTTTTCCTAGGATTGATATTAATGTGATTTTTGAATTGTGTTGAAAGTCGTGTACACGAGGTGACGAGTATGTACAGGGGCTAAATTTGAAGAATAATATTTTTAAATTGTGTAGATCATTATTGTGCATTTATTAAAATATTCTATGTTGTTATATTCTTCATCATTGATTAAATGTTTATATTTTAAATTTATTTGATCTTCTCCTGCTAATTGTTTTATCTGTTTAGTTGGAACTTGGTTTCTTTTATTCTGTGCATTATTTGAAGGTTGATTTTTTTAAAATTAAACATTATTAATTTGAAGTATTCGGCATTTTTCAACTTGATATTGAAGCAACGTGTTAAAGATTTTGAAATATTATTTTCCAGAATTCTTTACACCTAAATATTTTTGTAAGATTTCCGTACTGATTGTGATGGAGCAGTGAACTTTTTATTGTGGAAAAATATTGTTGTTGAATTATTTTGGCAAGTTAAATTATTTGAGCACTTGAGGTGCAAATTGTGATATATTGAAATATTGATACGCATGCGGTGGTATAAGGTCTGGGTGTTAAAATGCATGCGGTGAGATAAAGGTGGCTTGATACGCGTGGCTAGTAGGGGTAACTACTAGAAGTCATGCCGTGTGATAAGAGTGGCTAAAACGCGAGATGCTATTTCAGGAAAAATATTTTCTTTAAATAAATTGTGAAGGCTCCTACGGTGGTATAAGAAAATGAGATATTGTGAATTTATTTATAATTTGGGACTACGAGGCGGTACCTCGGTAGTGCCCTTGTCGATATTGATTTGTGGCAATAGTTGTTTTCGATTAATTGTTGTGACTTTCATAAAGTTGAAGAAAATTCTGTTTTGAGCCCACGAGATATTATTTGCGATTATTTGGTGTCATTAAATGTGATATACTATTTGATTTACTCCCAATGTCATTTTATTTTACTACATTGATAAATATTTTACCATGCCATTATTATATTCCAATAGGGCCTCACCTGACCTCGTCACCACTCTACCGAGGTTAGGCTTGGCGCTTACTGGGTACCGTTGTGGTGTACTCATACTACGCTTCTGCACATCTTTTTGTGCAGATCCAGGTACATTTTACCAGCGTAGACGTCAGTGAGTTACCTGTGCACAGAGACTTCGAGGTATATCTGCTAGCGTCCACAGACTCCGGAGTCCCCTTCTATCATTTTATGTTGCTTCCTTATATTTTATTTTATTTAAACCTTGACTTATAGAGACATTGAAAATAAATTCTTAGAAGCTTGTGACTTATTTCTACAGGATTTTGGGAGTTAAAATTGTTTGAATTGTAGTTTATTTACTTTAGATATTTATTATTATTCTGCATTGATAGGCTTACCTAGTCTTAGAGACTAGGTGCCATCACGACATCCTACGAAGGAAATTTGGGGTCGTGACAGTTGCACTGATATCTAATATAAAATAAGAATTTTTATGTGCCTAGTATATTAAAAAGAATTAGACTGACAATGAGAGTATAATTCTTGAAGATATTATTAAGTGAACTAGTTTTAGGATACGTGCATTGCACATGTTAATCAGCTGGGACTATTAATAACAAAATTATTTATATTAGACACGAATTATGTATAATAACCATTGATGTCCAAATAGATGCAACATTTATTTAGATGAAAAAATGAGTGTTATTGCATTGATGTAATACGAGAATTCAAAATAATAGGTTATGTTATAAACCTCCAAACATGAAAATTTAATTAGTTTAGTTATACATTATTTGTAATTATAAATAACTTATTGTATGAGATAACAACATGTTATGTTAAATTTTATATAATATTTCTTAATAGACAATGTTCTTCATATATATCTCTATCGCTTTGATTTGCTATGTCATATACCAACAAGGTATGAAGGTCACAGAAGTCAATCAAGATATTTGAAATTTATTTAATGGAGGATTCAAAAGCCACACTTGAACACATAATCAGGATTTAACCCAAAAGTTTACATGTAAAACAATATTTATGCATTCCATAACTCCATGATAACATAAAACTCAAATGAGAAAAAGATAAATTGGATAGGAAGATGGGCACCAAAAACAAAAGGAAAAGAAAACAAAAATAGTAAGAACCATAGTGGTTGGTGGATTTTCTGTTCTCACAACGTGCAACTATTCCCTTTCAAAATTTGTAGCAACTAAAGTTTTTAACAGTTTTCTTGCAGATAAAACTTTGAGTGCAAATAGAGATAAGAGAGAGGAAGTCCCTTGCTTACTGTTCAAGCAACAAAGTAGAGGCAGAAGTCAGTTGAATTTCCTTGAAATTTCAGCTATGATATGAAATCCATGATGCCGAAAGCTCCTTGCTTAAGTTTGGTGAAAATAGCTTTCTCCGGTCATGTGATCTGACCAAGTACTAAAAACCAACTTTTAACTTCAAATTCAAAATTTAGTATGGAATTTAAAATAAAGTACCACGTTATATGAGAGGAAGATAGATAGTCGTGACGTTAACATAAAACTTTTTAAACAGGTTATGCTCATACGAAAAAAAAATGAACAATCAGATAAAACAAAAGAACCTTAACGTTTCATTATTCTGTTTTTAAAATTCAAAGGTAAAAAAATGACGCTCAATAAAGAAAAATCAGGCATTCTATAATAATTACTTTTTATGAGACAAGGAAATTATTTACATGAACGAATATAAACAGATAAAATTCTGGCCAAGGACGCCAACTTCCAATGTTTATTGTTAAATAACAAAAAATTTAAATCGTTTAATAACTATAATATCATCAACTAAAAGAGGTAATTGAATCCGTCTTCTTTTCTTACAAAATATGAGCACAAAATATGAGCAACATATGAGTAGGAATGTTTAACCAATATTTTTTTTACAATCGTATATGAGATATTATATACAAAAATCGCAACTGACAGCCTTTTTGCAATTGTCTATTACTTTTACATAACTTTAAGAACGATTGAAATTTAGAAAGTTTACCTCAAATCACAAACAAGTTTATCCTATAGACATTGATAATATCAACAGTTTATGATAAAGAATGTGAAATTGTGGCTTCTTTAATTTTATAGAAGTGTTCAACTTCTTCTTATTTTAAATAATTTTGGTTTTAAAGTTCTAGAAAATTCAAAAATTACTTTGTATCTTACGTCAATTTTGGTAAAAGAACACTAAACCATAAATGACATTAATTGCTGGAAGATTTTAATGAAAGAATTTACACAATAAAAATCATTGTAAATCCGTAAATATTTAGAATATATATTCTTTAAATTGTATTCTCCTTATTCCTTCTAATTTGGGCCTTTTTTACGCTATAAAAATTATTTCACATCCTTAAATCTTTAGAATATATATTCTTCAATTGAATAACCCGCAATGTTGGCAAGTATAGAGAGAAACTGATATATTATTCAAACTTCAAACTTATGTACATAATGAACTGAAAACTCCTCTATTTATAGAAGAAAGGAAGCTGCTACTGCAAGCTGCTGTGTAAGTTGCTTGTAAGCTGTTACTGCAAACTGTTGTGCAAGCTACTTGTAAGCTGCTATTTCAAGCTGCTTGTAAGTTGCTACTGTACCAGATATAGTTTATCCATAACGGAGTACAAAAATGATAAGCTTCTTCAGGAGGCTTATTTCCAATAGAGTACTAAATAGATAAACATATTTACAGCGGAGTCTCATATGGATAAACTTCTTGAGGAAACTTATTTACAACTGGAGTAAATGAACATCCATAATATAATATATTTATAACACTCCCCCTTGGATGTTCATTAAAAGATAATGTGCCTCATTAAAACCTCACTAGAAAAAATCCCATCGTAAAAAAATCCTAGTGAAGGAAAAAGAGTATACATATTTAGTAATACACATTGCTAGCTGCCTCATCAAAAACCTTATAAGGAAAACCCTGTGAAAAAAACCTTAGTAAGGAAAAAAAAAACATCACGTATTTTACTCCCCCTCATGAAAACCTTATTTCAAATAATTGAGTCTCCTCATTCCAATCTTGTATACCATCTTCTCAAAAGTTGAAGTTGGCAAAGATTTGGTGAATAAATCTGTCGGATTGTCATTTGAACGGATTTGTTGCACATCAATGTCACCATTTTTCTGAAGATCGTGTGTGTCACGACCCAAAATCCTAACCTGTCGTGATGGCGCCTATCTCAGTACTAGGCAAGCCGACAATATCAATAACCCAAGATTTCGTTTCAATTTAAAAACGTAACGTTTAATACAATACCAAAATCTAGCAAAATCCAATACAACACTCCCAAAACCTAGTGTCACTGAGTACATGAGCATCTAATATGAATACAAGTTTGAAAAAGTACGGTCTGCAATAGTCTAAGAACAAAATACAGTAATACAGAGATAGGGAAGGAGAGACAAGGTTTGCGAATTATGGCAGCTACCTCTGAATCTCCTTTAAATCAGCTGTACGGAAGAATCAACACCCGTTATGTCCGGGAACACCTGGATCTGCACACGAAGTGCAGGGTGTAGTATGAGTACAACCAACTCAGTAAGTAACAATAATAACTAAAGAACTGAAGATAATGACGAACTACACAGTCATAGTTCACTTTCAGAAGTTCCAGCAAAGAATAGACATGCTTTCAAATCCGACAGTTTAAGTCAAATCAATTTTATACAATTCAATTTCAAGTAATCCAGCTATAAGTTCTTTCACATATTCCACAACAATGACAGATAGCAACCAAGTGCAACAACAAATGCAAATAAAGTACATCCTCTCAGGCAACAGTCACTCAGCTCATCACAACAGCTCAACCACTCGGCTCTCAGCCCTCAACACTCACACTCAATGGGTACCCGCGCTCACTAGAGGTGTGTACAGACTCTGGAGGGGCTCCTACAGCTCAAGCGCCATAATCTGCACAGACAACTCACGTGCTTCACGGACAACTCACGTGCTATAATATCCTGCACGGACAACTCACGTGCCATAATATCCTTACTTCATCAACAGGCCCTCGGCCTTACTTAGTCCTTAACCTCTCAAGTCTCTCGGGCTCTCAGAAATTACAAAGATCAGCCCAAACAAAGATAACATAGTATATCAACAAATATCCAGAAAGACTGAGGTATAATACGCAAGAAAAATCATGACCGAGTACAACACAACAATTAACAATTATTTCAACAAGTACACGACCTCTGTGGGTCCCAACAGTACTATCACATAGCCTAAGCATAATTTTTAACATGATTTACAGTCAAATTTCTTCAACACAAAGAGAGCTTAGAGCTAACAACAGGTTATTCAACTTTACAATTTCACAGGACGGACAAAGTCACAATTCCTTCGGTGCACGCCCACACACCCGTCACCTAGCATGTGCGTCACCTCCAAAATAATCACATGACACAAAATCGGGGGTTTCATACCCTCAGGATCAGATTTATAACTGTTACTCCTCAACTCGTGTAATTATCTATTTCGCTATGCCCTTGCCACGAGAATTGGTCTTCGAAAGCTTCGTATCTATCCACAATTAATTCGAATCAGTAAATATAAATTATTATAATTAATTCCATAAGAAAATACTAATTTTCCCAATAAAATCCGAAATTAACTCAAAAATCGCCCGTAGGGCCCACGTCTCGGAACCCGACAAAAGTTATAGAATATGAACACTCATCCAACCACGAGTCCAACCATACAAATTTCACCAAAAATCCGACACCAACAAGACCCTCAAATCTTCAATTAAAGTCTATGAAGATTTCTATCATTTTCAACTCAATCCTTACCCATTTGAACTTAACAATCTTTCCACAACCTTATTGGTATGTATACATGATACTCTACACCCAAGAATCATACTATAAATCACCCATTCTTATTCCAAACTCGAAATTGAAGGATTGAGGAAAGAAATTCTTACCTCTTTGAACCCCTAGCAAGATTCTTGTGAAATCTTCAAACCTTGAACAAGAATTGATGGATAAATGACTATGTCTTCACTTTCTCTCTCTAAAATGCTCTCACCTCTCTCTAAAATATCAGATTTTGGCTAAAAAATGAGCTTCGAGGGCTATAAATTGAAGTTGGGTCGGGTCAAAAATTAGAAAGAATGGAAGCTCCGATGCAGTTATGCGGTCGCATATGCGATCGCATAACAGGTATGCGGTTCGCATACCGGCCGCATACTGGCCGCATAATTTGGCCTCCAAAGTTGGGCGTTACCGACCTGTTCTGCGGTCATTATGCGGTCCGCATACTTGTTCTGCGGTCGCATAATGCACTGCAAAATAGGTCTGCGGTCGCATAGTGCACCACAGATTTTCCTCAAATCTTGCCCTCGTCCTGCTCCACTTTGCGACCATTATGCGGTCCGCAGAGTGATTCTGTGACCATATAGTGGTCGCAGAAATGACCATTTTCCGACAAAATTTTTCCTTTACACTTCGGTGCATTGTTCAACCCAAAAAGTTCGAGCCTCTTTGTAATAATTGATCTACCTCGGCACCACCAAAACCTAATTTTCTTAGCAAACTTCCTCCGAGGTCGTTACACATAAGTTAGCATCCGGTCAACCTTTTCAACTTAAATTCTAAACCTTGAAACTAAGCGCTCTAAATCATTTCAATGCCTCACCGAACCTAAACCAATTACCCCGGCAAGGCAAATAACAACTGTAATTCATAATTTGAGCAGTAAATGGGGGAACAGAATTGCAATAGTCAAAACGACCGATCGGGTCGTTACAGTGTGTGTAGAATAATTTTGTTGAAATGTACTTCGTTCAATCTCCTTTTATAAATCCACCCTTCAATTGGGCTATGCATGTAGCTTTGTCTTCGTATAAAATTGTGGGTCTTTTCTCACATTCCAAACTATATTTTTCTCGAATAATATGAATTATTGATCTCAACCATACATATTCCCTACTTGCTTCATGAATAGCTATTATTTCAGCTTGATTTGAAGAAGTAGCAACAATAGATTATTTTGTGGAGCGCCATGATATGATAGTACCTCCACATATAAATATGTACCCGGTTTGAGATCTAGCTTTATGGGGATCAGATAAATAACCTGCATCTGCATAACCAACAAGATCTACACTATCTTTGTTAGCATAAAACAAACCCATATCAAGAGTTCCCTTTAAATATCGCAATATATGCTTAATCCCGTTCCTATCTCTCTGTGTAGGAGAAGAACTATATCTTGCAAGTAAATTAACAGAAAATGCTATGTCATGCCTTGTAGCATTAACAAGATACATTAGTGCACCAATTGCACTGAGATAGGGTACTTCGGGACCAAGGAGTTACTCATCCTCTTCTAGAGGTCGGAACAAATCTTTATTCACTTCAAGTGATCGAACAACCATTGGTGTACTCAATGGGTGCGCCTTGTCCATGTAAAAGCATTTTAATACCCTTTCTGTATAGGCAGATTGATGGATAAAGATCTCGTCTCCTAAATGTTCAATTTGCAGACCAAGACAAATTTTTATCTTTCCAAGATCTTTCATCTCAAATTCTTTCTTAAGATATTCAATTGCCTTTTGGAACTCTTCTGGAGTTCCAACAAGATTTATGTCATCAACATAAACAGCAAGTATAACAAATTCTGAAGCCATTTTCTTTATAAAAACACATGGACAAATAACATCATTTATGTAACACTCTTTCAGCAAATATTCACTAAGGCGATTATTCCACATGCGCCCAGATTGTTTTAAACCGTACAAAGATCTTTGTAATCTGATTGAGTACATTTCCCGAGATTTTGAATATGCTTCAGGCATTTTAAATTCTTCAGGGATTTTTATGTAAATCTCATTATCAAGTGACCCGTACAGATAAACTGTAACCACATCCATTAGATGTATCTCAAGCCTTTCACGTAAGGCTAAACTGATGAGATATCAAAATGTTATGGCATCCATAATGGGTGAATATGTTTCTTCATAATCGACTCCAGGTCGTTGTGAGAATCCTTGTGCAACAAGGCGAGCCTTGTATCTTTCTACTTCATTTTTATCATTCCTTTTTCGCACAAAACCCCATTTATGACCAACTGGTTTATACCAGCAGGTGTTTGGACTACTGGTCCAAAGACCTCTCTTTTAGCAAGTGACTTTAATTCCGATTGAATTGACTCTTGCCATTTTGGTCAATCAGATCTTTGTCAACATTCTTCGACAGATCGGGGTTCAAAATCCTCACTATCTTGCATAATGTTGAGTGCAACATTATATGCAAAAATATTATCCACCACTATTTCAGATCGATTTAAATTAATCCCATCACCAGTAGAACTTATTAAAAGTTCCTCGCTCACTTGAGTCTTGGGTTCATTGATTTCTTCAGGAATTTCAAAACTAATCAGATCTTGGGTCTCTTCAAGATATCCCTTTATAATATCATTTGTCGATTTATTTTCTCTAGGATTTCGATCCTTAGAACCCAAAGTCCTACCACACTTCAGGCGTGCTTTAGGTTCACTAGCTCTCATGCTAGTAGATGGTCCTGCTGGGACATCAATTCGGATAGGAATATTCTCTGCAGGGATATGTGACTTAGTTATCCTTTTCAAATCAGTAAATGCGTCTGGCATTTGATTTGCTATATTTTATAAATGGATGATCTTCTGGACCTCCTGGTTACATATAGGGGTACGTGGATCAAAGTGAGATAATGATGAAACTTTTCACATAATTTCTCTTTTGATTTCCTTTTTCTCTCCCTCTAATTGTGGAAAATATGTTTCATCAAATCGACAATCTGCAAATCGAGCAGTAAATAAATCTCCCGTCAATGGTTCAAGATAGCGAATAATAGAGGGTGATTCAAACCCAATATATATTCCTAACCTTCTTTGGGGGCCCATCTTACTGCGTTGTGGTGGTGCTATTGACATGTATACAACACATTCAAAAATTCGTATATGGGCAATATTTAGTTCCTGACCAAAAACTAATTGTGACGGAGAATATTTATTATAATTTGTTGGTCTGAGATGGATAAGTGATGTTGCGTGCATGATAGCATGGCCCCAAACAGAAGTGGGCAATTTTGTTTTCATAAGTAGTGGCCTTGCTATCAATTGCAGTTGTTTAATGAATGAATCTGCAAGGTCATTTTGAGTATGAACATAAGCTATATTATGTTCAATTTTTATCCCAACTGATAAACAGTAATCATCAAAAGCTTGAGATGAGAATTCTCCAACATTATCAAGGTGAATAGCCTTTATAGGATAATTTGGAAATTGTGCCCTTAATCGAATTATTTGGGTTAATAACTTTGCAAACGCCAGGTTGCGAGATGATAATAGGCACACATGAGACCATCTTGAAGATGCATCTATTAGGACCATAAAATATCTAAACAACCCAATTGGTGGGTGAATATGTCCACATATATCCCCATGTATACGTTCTAAAAAGGTAGGGGACTCAATGCTAACCTTCATTGGTGATGGTCTAGTGATCATTTTTCCTTGATAACAAGTATCACAAGAAAATTCAACATTTGTAAGAATCTTCAGGTTCTTTAATGGATGCCCACTCGAATTTTCAGTAATTCGTCTCATCATTATTGATCCAGGATGGCCCAAACGGCCATGGTAAAGTACAAAAGTATTTGAATCAGTAAACTTCTGGTTTACGATAGAGTGTGCTTCAACTGTGCTAATCTTTGAATAGTATAAGCCAGAAGATAAAGTTGGTAACTTTTCTACAATGCATTTCTGGCCAGAAATATTCTTTGTAATACAAAGATATTCCACGTTCATTTCATCTATTGTCTCAACATGATACCCATTTCGGCGGATATCTATAAAACTCAACAAGTTTCTTCGGGACTTGGAGGAGAACAATGCATTGTCGATAATAAGTTTTGTTCCCTTAGACAGAAATACAGTAGCTCTTCCGGAGCCTTCAATTAAACTTATATTACCAGAAATTGTTGAAACATTTGCTTTTTTCTTATGCAAATAAGAAAAGTATTTCTGATCTTTGAATATGGCATGAGTTGTTCCACTATCAATTACACATATATCTTCATGATTGGTCTTTGATTCAAACATAATTTGAGGATTATCCATATTCTTCAAAATGACATAAACAAAATAAATATGATAGTAAACATCATTTTCAAAGCATAACTTTTATTTATGTACAACAATTACATAACCATACTATCTACTACAAATAACAAAAATTAAAATATTTATATTTCTACAGATTCACTACCGATCACATGACTTGTTTCTCCTTCTGGGAGTGCAAAATAATCAGCTACATCCAAATACATGAAGTCTAAATTATCTTCAGAAATAAAATTTGCTTCAGCATTTTTCTCTGTCTTCTTCAGGGATGCTTGATACAGCTCAACCAGGTACTTTGGCATACGACATGTACGTGACCAGTGCCCTTTTCCTCCACATCTGTAGTATGCATTTTTGGGCTTTGCTGCTTGCACCGCTTCATGCTTTTGTTCCTTCCTTTTCCACTGCTGGTGGTGAGAAGGGTTCTTTGGTGCATTGTTATAACCACGAATAGAGTTTCCTCCCTGACCATGGCCATGACCACGACTGGGGCCACGTCCTCTTCCACGCTTAGCTTGGTGGAAATTCGTCTCATTCACTTCAGGGAATGGACAAGAACTAGTAGGTCGACTTTCATGGTTTTTCATTAGTAGCCCATTATTTTGCTCAGCTACAAGAAGATGTGAGATAAGTTCAGAATACTTTTTGAATCCCATCTCTCGATATTGCTGTTGCAGGAGCATATTCGAGGTATGAAAAGTGGTGAAAATTTTCTCCAATATATCATGATTAGTAATATTATCACCACATAGTTTCAATTGGAAAATAATTCTGAACATAACAAAATTATACTCACTGATAGATTTAAAATCTTGTAGCCTTAGATGAGTCCAATCATAACGTGCCTGTGGAAGAACGACTATCTTCAGGTGGTCATATTTATCTTTCAAATTATTCCACAGTATGAATGGATCTTTAACAGTAAGATATTCCATTTTCAGGCCCTCATCAAGGTGATGGCGTAGGAATATCATTGCTTTGGCACGATCTTGGTTTGATGCCTGATTTTTATCTTTGATAGTGTCTGCCAGATCTATCGCATCAAGATGAATTTCGATATCAAGAACCCAAGATATATAGCTTTTGCCCGATATATCCAGGGCTACAAACTCAAGTTTAGAAAGATTTGACATTATTTAGAGAAAGAAAGTTCGTACCTCTGATACTTTCAAAGTATTTTCTCGAGATGGCAGAGTCTCGTGCTGATACCGTGTTATAAAATAAAGACAGTAAATTAAAGACAAGTATAAAGAGAAACTGATATATTATTCAAACTTCAAACTTATGTACATAATGAACTGAAAACTCCTCTATTTATAGAAGAAAGGAAGTTGTTACTGCAAGCTGCTGTGTAAGCTGCTACTGTACCAGATATAGATAATTTTCTATCGGGGGTTATGTTTATCCATAACGGAGTACCAAAATGATAAGCGTCTTCAGGAGGCTTATTTCCAATAGAGTACTAAATATATAAATATATTTATGGCGGAGTCTCATATGAATAAAAATTTTCAGGAAGCTTATTTACAACGGAGTAAATAAACATCCATAATATAATATATTTAAAACAGAACGACAATTATGGTAAAAGAATACTAAAATTAAAGTGACATTAATTGCCGGTCAGTTTTGGCAAAAAGATCCCAAGGCAAAAGTGACTTTAATTGCGTGTGGAAAACCGATCGAGCTTCTTTTACACTATAATTTGGCGATTTTGATTTTTTTATATCATTTATATTTACAATTACAATTATATACAAGGTAAAGTGAATTTATTAAGGGTAAAAAAGATAAATGATATTTTGCTAAGGGTTTTCGTGCTTTTAATATAACAGAAACCAATTTGAATTGCACGACTACATTCTATATACTCCATTTTGAATCATATATGAATGCGAAATATATAAAACCGTGTAGTAAAAATATACTCGACTTTGAATTTCTAAATACAGTATTAGGACTTTCAACATAATTCAAATAAGTAAAAGTTTATTAACCAAAATTTTAGTTAGTTTCAAAGTCTTAATTATTAAAAAATAATTACAAGTTTGTCCAATGTGATTAAAAACCAAAATTTAGAAAAAGTAGTTGTTTAAAATGCGGAAGAACTAAAAGGAGTGCGAAGCTTACGTGTTACTTGAGTTTGAGTCAAATAATGATTAGATTGCTTATAACAAAATAAAGAAAAGAAAAACTTGAAAATAAAACCTTTTTAAGATTCCTAACGTGAACTTCTTTTCGGTTTTTGCTTACTAGAATAGCCAATAAGTTTGGTAGAATTAGACTAAAAAGGATGTAAAATTTACGTTTAATTTGGATTTGGATAAAGCTAGAGTTTTGTTTTAGTTAAGTTGAAGTCTATTAATGATTAAATCATTTCTAACAAAATAAAAAAGGCAAAGAATTGAAAATAATTATGACTTCAAAAAAGGAAAGAATTTAATAATAAAATTTTTAGTAGATTTCAAATTCCAAAATATTAGGATAATAATTTAATTACGATTTTATCCAATGTAAAAACTATTTTTAAAGGGTAAAAAAGACGAACAACATTTCGCTAAGAGCCTTCGTGCTTTTAATATAATATAAATAAGAATGCACCCTTCTAAAAGTAATGAGGTAGTCATATAATTCAACAATTTATGCCAACTTATATATGCTTTCATGCAATTAAGAACTTCGTAAGTAACAATATTACATGATCCAAGTAATAGTGATAATAGCAATAATCAAACAAGCAATAATACTTAGGGTAGTGTTTCGAACTAAAGAATTTTAACAAATATAACAATAGTAATAACAACAACACTAATAATAATGAGAACATTGTGGCAATAATGGTTGTAATTGTAGATAGGGTTTGTGACAAGTTTGCTTCAACTTGAGATGCAATGAAGTCCATAACTTAAAATTTGACAACGAAATCTAACAACGTTGCCGGTTATTAAATGCATCTAATCGTCAGTTTTAACTTTTAAGAGGTAACGTACTTTGTGGCCAAAAGGGGAAAAATTATACGACTACTAAAATTGTACATTGATCTAGCTCCAATTCTCTCTAGTCCCTCCAATATATGACTGTTGACGTTATAGACGTGCCTACGATTTTGACATTTATATGTTTAACTCACTTTTAGAATGTACGGGGATCACAAAAATGGATTGAGATGCAAAGGACCATATATACAATGTACTTCAAAAATCCAAATAAAGAAAAAGAAATAGAAGAGAAAACTAAATTAAATTAGCAAGGACCAGGAAATGATTTAACTCATTCACTTAGTATTAGCTGGAGAAACATCTTGAAATTGTTTAATTACGTAATTTCAGTAATGTATTTCACATATTTACTAATATTGGCTCCCTTTACTTTGCATCTTTCTTCTGGATTTCATGGTGTTCCTATTTATGCTATGATTGTTGTTGCGATACTAATATTGTCTCTTTTTTGTCCTTTTGTCTTTTTATTTTTTTTTAGCCGAGGGTCTTTCGGAAACAGCCTCTCTACTCCTTCGGGGTAGGAGTAAGGTCTGCGTACACACTACCCTCCCTAGACCCCATTAATAAAATTTTACTGGGTTATTGTTGTTGTTATTCCTTGGGACCCTAACAGGCTCTGGCTTTAGTAATTAAACTGTGGGACGGTAAACCGATGACCGATCAAAAAGGAAATGCAGTCACATCACTTAAAAAACTACCGCAAGTAGTTCTATATATGTATAATAAGTATTTAGTAGTAACCAATGTTGGCCAAGTGAAATTTTGTTTTGAAGATTGACAAAGGAAGTTCAGGCATGAACCAGGTCCATCCTCTATGTACACAAACATGGACAGATTCAAGCACGAGGAATGCACGTGAAGGAGATAAGCTTAACTTGTTCTATCTGATATCTCCTGATCGAAAATGTTGCATATTTGATAAGGAGAAGGACTCTTTACTCAAAGAGAACACTATCTAAGATAAGGGAGGAGTTAGAAGTTGAGGATAACTAGAACTCTTCCACCAAGGAAGAGTAGCATTAGAACTCTAGTTGTTTCTTATTCTACTAACTCTATATATTGCAGGATGTTCTCATTCTACAGGTACGCACAAAAGCAGAAGTTAAACGTGAGTTGAGAGCAAAATATCAAGGCATTTTGCAAGCAATTCTTGTGTGATTCAAGTGTGTGAACCTAAAGCTACATGAACTAGATAGAAGAACTAGCTCCAAGTGTATGTCTTTTATTCTAGTTCAATTGTAGTAGGTGGTTTACAAATTGTACCTTTCAGCTTTATCTAGAAGCAATTGTAATAGATACTCTGAGTATTCAAGTTAGAGTTAACTTGAAGTTGTCGCAATAGTTAGAGGCTTGTTGCCACAACGAGATTAGAGGTAATCTTTAGGTTTACAAAGAGTCTTTGTAAATGCTGTTTTGGCTAAGTGATTTAGTAAAGTGTTGGGAAAAATCCTACTAAGTAGTAGGTTGTGGATTTTTCACCTTTTGTGCCGGGTGTTTTTGTAACGACCCGACCGGTCGTTTTGAGAATTTAAGTCTCATTTGGCAGCATAAGGCCCTGAGTAGCTTAATATTATGTGTATTGACTTACGTGCGTGGTTGAATTCAGTTACCGGTTGTTTCGGAGTGACTTAGGACACTTAGTCCCTAAAACAAAAGCTTAAGTCTTAGGACTTTGACCGTAGTCGGAACTATGTGAAGACGACTCCGAAATAGAGTTTCGCCTGTTCCATTAGCTCCGTTGGGTGATTTTGAATTTAGGAGCATGTCCGGACTGAAAATCCGAGGTCTGTAGCTGATTTAGGTTTGAAATGGAGAAAGTCGATTTTGGAGATTTGGACTGGAAGTGGACTTTTTGATATCAGGGTTGGAATGCGATTCCGAGAGTTGGATGTTATTTGGGACTTGCCTGCAAAATTTGACGTCATTCCGGGTTGATTTGATAGGTTTCAGCACGGGTTTTAAAAGTTGAAAGATTTGAAATTTATAAGTTCGATTCATGGTGCGATGTGTAGTTTCATCGTTAGTTGATGTGATTTGAGGTAGGGGTGTTCAAAACCGAACCGAAACCGAAAACCAAACCGAAACCGAAGCTTAATGGCTTATTGGTATCAGGTTAACAGTTTAACGGACGGAGAACAGATTGAATTTTTTTATTAACGGCTTATCGGTTTGGGGGCGGATTATTCAATTTTCTTAACGGATAATCCGTTAACCCGTTAAGAATATATATATATATATATATATATATATATATATATATATATATATTAAATATCAAAAACCCTTCCACTTCTTCCGGTACTCCATCTATAAGTTCTAACGCCTTATTCCTAAATAATCAGAACTCTTACGTACTATGCATCAGAAGAACCCAGGCTTGGCTTGGCTTAACTTAGCTTATTCTCCCACCCTACAACAAGATTGTTTAAGCTGTTGTCTATGGTTCACCTCTGCTTTTGTTTTTTTAAAACTAATGCATGTTGTCTATGTTTAATAGAAGAACAATAGTGTTGTGCCACAACTTTTTTCACTCTACAACACATGACACACTACATCATTCTTATGTAGGCGTTAACAAATATGTATGTATGGACTCAATGTGTAATTTCCTATTCTGAATTTGTATGTTAGGCGGTCAACAAACAATTAATGAACGCAATATAGATTGAATTAGGCCGATAAACCGCCCAATAACCGCCCGATAAGAGCTAAACCGTTATCCATCCGCCCGATATCTTATCGGGTGGCTAGCGGATTAATACATTTAAAAGCCGATAACCGTTAAGCCAAACCGTTAAGAGTAATTAACCGCCCAATCCGCCCGATAAGCAGCCCTAATTTGAGGGCTCGACTAAGTTTGTATGGTATTTTAGGATTGGTTGGTATGTTTGGTTGAGGTCCCGGGGGCCTCGGGTGAATTTCGGGTGCTTAACGGATTAAAAGTTTTATTTGAGTTGCTGCTAAGTCTTAAGGCTTCTGGTATTTTCGCACCTGCTGTGCAGAAGCCGCAGGTGCGAGAGCGCACATGCGGAGAGGCAAGCGTAGAAGAGGAAAGGTGGAGGAGTGCCAGGGGACGCAAGTGCGAGAAAAATTCCGCATCTGCGATGCCTGCAGATGCGAAGGTTGAGGCGCAGGTGCGAGAAAAGCTGGACTCGACAGTCTCCGCAGATGCAGAGAAATTGTGCGCATCAGAAGCTCCGCAGAAGCGAATTTTGGCCCTAGAAGTGAGAGAAAGCGTAGGTGTGGTTTGGACGTGCGCACCTGCGGTCGTACAGATGCGGCTAATTATGCGCAGGTGCGGTCACGCCTGGGCAGAAGAGAGAAATCCGAGGGTTTGGTTTCATTCTTCATTTTTGGACTTGAGAGCTCGGAATTTGGCGATTCTTTGAGGAAATTTCAAAGGAAACTTTGGGGTAATGATTCCTAACTTATTTTTGGTTGTATTCCATTAATCTATATTTATTTTCTCCATTTTGTTTCGTATTTTTGGGGTTGTTGGGAAATATTGGAAGAACTTCTTCAATAAAGATTTCGAGTTTTGAAGGGGGATTTGTGGTCGGATTTGAGTAATTCTTATATGGTTGGACTCGTGAGTGAATGAGTGTTCATATTTTGTGATTTTTACCCGATTCCGAGACGTGGGCCCGAGTCGACGTTTTAGGGCAAATTTCGAAATTTTTGTTAAAATATTGATTTCTTTAATTAGATGAGTCTATTATTGTTGTATTCATGATATGCAATTGTGTTTGGTTAGATTTGGACCATTTGTAATCGGATAATTAAGGAAAGGACATTCTTACGGACTGTTTGTGCTGGTTCGAGGTAAGTATCTGCCCTAACCATGTGTGCGGGATTTTCCCCTTTGGATTTGAGTCTTCTATGTTGATTGTAGCCCGTGTGCACGAGGTGACGAGTGCGTGCACAGACTTATTTTGCGGAAAGTTGGCCTTTTAGGATTCTTAGGTCCTTATATTCACTGAGTATGAAGTTGTTCTTGATATTATTAAGTTCCTATTTACTAGTTTCACCTCTACATGCTTTAATTAGAATTAATTTCTTGCAGGATTCACTCTTATTGCCTATTGGACTCTTATTTGACTTAACTAAAGATTTTACATCCTCTATTGTCATGCTATCTTTTCATAACTGCTTATCCTTAATAAAATTGTTTAAAATCCTTAGTAATTTCTCAACCTTAAAAGAAGTTTTAGATATCCTATATCTTGGTCGACTTGTTTTATTTGGATTTATTTGACTCGTCTTAGTTTCCCTGTTGTTGAAATGTATATAGTGGGATCGTTGATACACATTAGTTTCCGTTTGTTGAGTTGTTCTCTTTACGCCGAGCATTCTTTACTGTGGTTATTCCTTGTGATTTGGTCCTATATTTTTCCTGTGATTTAAAAGTTCTTTAGTTGATTTACTTGCCGTACTTTGTATTATTTCCATTGCTGTTGTTGTATTTGTTGTGGTGGTGCACGAGGTTTCTGCCGTGCGGTGGTTATTAATGTGATGCACGAGGTTTCTGTTGTGCGGTTGTTGTTTTGGGATTGCACGAGGTTTCTGCCGTGCTATTGTTACTATTGATATTTGCACATGCGGCGTGACAAGGTGGGATATATATATGTGTGGGTTGCACATGTGGCGAGACAAGGTGGGAACATTATTATGCACGTGTGGTGAGACAAGGCACACATTTATGTTACTATTGCACATGTGGTGAGACAAGGTGGGTTGTGTCAGGAATTGATTTGTGATGATTTATGGCCTGGGGGCATTCTTGTTGTTGATATTTGTGTAGTGGTATATGTACCTGTGTGAGCTTTATCTTGTGAAAGCTGTGAGAAAATATTCTACGTGTTGTCCGTTCTTCTTATTCCTTATGCTTATTTTCTGGTACACACTATGTTAGGACACTTGCACAAGCATACACATAGTTAAGCACTCTTATCGGATATGAGGTGTTCTTGATAATGTTGAGCATAGATTCTCACCCTTGTTTACTTGTCTTCTATGTGAGAATGGATCTATTGGCACGTGAGTCGTCAATGTGGTTATGAGGTGTTAGGGTGCCCAGTGTTAGGGTTCAGGTATTGAGACCCGTGAGTTTTGAATTGTCCGAGGTTCGGTACCTCGTGGAGTTGTTGACTAAAACCTGAGGTAAAAGCGGTTGTACTTACTGAGTTATTACTTGTCCTTGTTGTATTCGTGATTCCGGATTTAGGTTGTGTTCCATTCACTTTGTCTGCATCATTTTCATGATATTCTACTGATACTTGTTGTTTCTTGCTTTAATGCCATTACTGTATTGTGAGCCATATTGCATAGTCTTTATGTAGACATCATAATTTTGTTATTCATGTACTTATATCTGTTCGGTTTATTAGACCAGTGGGTGTCTTGACTGTTCCTCGTCACTACTCCACCGAGGTTAGTCTTGATACTTACTGGGCACCACTATGGTGTGCTCATTCTACTCTTATGCACATTTTTGTGTAGATCCAGGTACTTGTTCGTTAGCTATCTGTGTGGATTGTTGCTGTGAAGACTCAAGGTAAACTTGCTGCTGCGTTCGCAGGCTACAGAGTCACCTTCTAGTTTTCATTTTGCACTGTTTATTCTTATTTTTGGACAGTTATATTTAGAAGTTTTCTAGCAAACACTCTGTAGAGCTTATGACTTGTACTACCGGTTTTGGAAATTTTAAGAGATTCTATTTAAATAATGTTGTTGTTTTAATTATTGTTAGGCTTACCTAGTCCCTAAGACTAGGTGCCATCACGATACTCAACATAGGGAAAATTTGGTCGTGACAGTTTTCCACGTAAAAATACTTGTGTTCTTTACTTTTCGCATTTACTATTTCAGCAATAGTAGGTTAATGAACACTTAGAAGAACCATGTCTTTCTATAATCAGTACACGTGAAAATTGGATGCCACACAAATCACCCCCCTCTTGTGTGGCATTGACATATAAAATATCAATTGGTATCAGGGAATGTTACCCTTGAAGAGGTTAACACCTTAGGAGAAGATCAAGATGAGTGCACCACATGAAAACTGGGGAGGAAAATCCACTGCTAGGCCACCACTCTTCAACGGCCAAAACTACTCCTGGTGGAAAAAGAGGACGAGAGATCACATCATAGGAGAAGACTATGAGTTGTGGGACGTTGTCACAGATGGCCCACTGGCTACCATGAAGATAAATGCTGAAGGAGTAGAGGTACCAAAGGCAAGAGCAGATTGCACAGTTGAGGACTTGAAGAAATAGGAGAAGAATGCCAAAGCCAAGAAGTGGCTTGTTTGTGGACTTGGTCTAGATGGGTATAGCAGAATCCAAAGTTGTACCACTACCAAGTAAATCTCGGACACTCTGCAAGTGGCTCACGAAGCAACACCTCAGATGAAAAGGTTCAGAGGAACTCTACTGTATTCTCAATATGAGAACTTTACTATGAAGGAAGGAGAAACCATTCAAGAGATGTACACAAGGTTCACTACATTGACAAATGAACTAAAGTCTCTTGGAAGGATTATTTCTGAAGAAGATAGAGTCGAGAAAATATGGACAAGGGTTTTGCCTGTTACTTGGGAGAGAAAAATTACTGCCATTCAGGAATCAAAGAACATTGACACCTTCCCACTAGATGAATTAATTGGAAATCTCACTGCTTATGAACTTAGGAGACAAACTATGAAAATGGATGTATTAAAGAAGGAAGGGAGCCTGGTACTCAGAATCACTGAAGGTTCTGATCTTGAAGATGATGAAATGGCTATGATCACTAAGGATTTCAAGAAATACTTGAGGAGAGGAAATGGTCCTTCAAGAAGTGGAAGCTATAGTAAATCAAAAGTTCCTGAAAAGAAAACCAATGATGGATGCTATAAGTGTGGAAAGACTGATCACCACATCAAAAACTGTCCCCAATGGGAAATTGAATGGAATAAGGAAAGAGCTGAATGAAGGAATAGGAAGAAAGAACAGGTTCAACACAAGAAAACAAAGGATCAACCAAGGCTATAGTCGCTGCTGGGGAAGAAAGCTCAAATGAAAGCACAAATGATGAAGAACAAGCACTTATGGCCATTGGAGAATCTGATGAGTAAACTGAGGTCCAAGTGAAGGAAAGCAGTTAAATATGGTACATGGATAGTGGCTGCTCAAAGCACATGACAGGAAATAAGAACCAGTTCCTTTCACTTGAGGACCTTAAATGAGGTAATGTCTCCTTTGGAAATAGGAAGAAAGGTGAGATCATTGGGGTTGAAAAGGTACGCAAGAATGATTCTCATTCTATTGAGAGCGTCTACTTGATAGATGGACTAAATTACAGTCTAATAAGTGTATCACAACTGTGTGATAGAGATAACATAGTAGCATTCACATCTACCAAATGCATTGTGATTAATCTTACCACTGACAAAATAGTTTTGCAGGGAAAGAACAACATATATGTTGTAGATCTGTCCACACTTTCAGAAAATAAACTCACTTGCTTAAGAGTGTCGGATAATGATCCCCTCCTTTGGCACAAGAGACTTGGACATGCCAGTCTAAGTCAACTTAACAAACTTGTCTCCAAGGACTTGGTGATATGACTGCCTAACATTAAGTTCAAGGAAGATAAGGTTTGTGAGGCCTGTGCAAGGGGGAAACAGGTACGATCCTCTTTTAAAAGCAAGAAAGTGGTAAGCACCACCAGGACGATGGAACTGGTCCATATGGATCTTTGTGGACCAATGAGTACATTAAGCACATGTGGTAAGAGATATGTGATGGCTCTTGTTGATGATAACTCTAGGTTTACTTTGACATTGTTTTTAACATCTAAAAATGAAGCATTTGACATGTTCACTTCGTTTGTTATAAAAACTCAGAAACAACTAGGTAATCAACTTGCATCAATTAGGTCAGATCATGGTACTGAATTTGAGAATGCTAAATTTGCTGAATTTTGTGATGAACATGGCATAGATCATAACTTTTCTGCTCCTAGGACTCCACAACAAAATGAAGTAGTTGAAAAAACGAATAGGACACTTGAAGATATGGCTACGACTATGCTTCTTTCTAGTAAACTGTCCCATAGATTCTGGGCAGAAGCTGTGAATACTGCATGTTACATCATAAAGAGGTGCATGACTAGACATCTTATAGAGAAGACTCCTTATAAGTTACTTAAAGGGAAAAATCCAAACATATTCCATCTTAGGGCACTTGGATGCAAGTGATTTGTGCACAATAATGGTAAAGACTCCTTAGGTAAGTTTGATCCCAGAAGTGATGAGGGAGTATTCTTCACATAGTAAAGCAACAAGATTTATAACAAAAGAACTATGTGTGTAGAAGAAAGTGTACATGTAGTTTTTGATGAAACTAACATTCCTTTTGAGAGACAAGAGAATGAAGATGAAGCAATTGGGCTGGTTAAAAACTCAAATGAAACCACAACCCAGACTGAAGCTGCACCAAATGAAGGAACAAGTCCTTCTACCTAGGGCAACCTGACAGGGGGAACTGAACAAAGAAGAACTGATCCTCAAACCCTGAGGGAACCTATCCATGAACATGTTCCTCAGCAACAAAACACTGAAGGAACATATAAAGGAAACCAGCTGGTTGTGAAACCCTATAAGTACCAAAGTTCTCATCCCATTGAGAACACAATTACTGATCCAACCTCTGGAATCAAAACCAGATCTTCTTTGAAGAATCTTTGTGCTTTTGATGCGTTTCTATCTCTCATTGAACCTAAAAATATTGCTGAGGCTTTGCAGGATGCAGACCAGGTAAATGAAATGCAAGATGAACTCAACCAATTTGAGAGAAGTCAAGTTTGGCATATGGTACCAAGATCCAAGGATAGATCACTAATTGGCACTAAATGGGTCTTCAGAAATAAACTTGATGAAGATGTAACAATTACAAGGAACAAGGCAAGATTGGTGGTTTAAGGATATAGTCAAGAGGAAGGCATAGACTATGATGAGACTTTTGCCAGTTACAAGATTTGAAGCGATTCGACTCCTCATAGCCTGTGCTGCTTATATGGAATTCACTCTCCATCAGATGGATGTCAAGAGTGCCTTCCTCAATGGCTATCTAAAGGAAGTAGTGTTTGTCAAGCAACCTCCGGGCTTTGAAAGCAAGGAATGTCCTGATCATGTGTACAAGCTTGACAAGGCTCTTTATGGGCTCAAGCTGGCTCCAAGAGCATGGTATGAAAGATTATCAAAATATTTGCTTGATCATGTCTACAAGAGAGGTAAAATTGACAATACTTTATTCTTGAAAGAAAAAGGCAAAGATCTCTTAGTAGTTCAAATATATGTTGATGATATAATCTTTGGAGAAACCACTGATAAGTTAAGTAAAGAATTTTGCTAAACTAACGGGGAGTGAATTTGAAATGAGCATGATGGGTGAGCTTAATTTCTTTTTAGGCTTACAAATTAAACAAAATTCAAATGGAACTATGATCTATCACCAGAAGTATGTAAAAGAGTTGCTTAAAAGGTTTAAAATAAAAGATTCTAAAGAAATTGACACTCTTATTGCAACAACTACAAAGTTGGATATAGATGAACTTGGTACATCTGTTGATCAGAAGTTGTATAGGGGAATGATTGGCTCATTATTGTATCTCAATGCTAGCAGACCTCACATTGTTTTCAGTGTAGGCCGTTGTGCAAGATTTTAGGCGAATCCAAAGAAGTCTCACTTGACTTTTGTCAAGAGGATTTTGAGATACCTAAAAGGCACCATTGACCTTTGTCTATGGTATCCAAAAGATAGTAATTTAAATCTAGTGGGAAATTCTAATGCTGATTATGCAGGTTTTTTTGTGGATAGAAAGAGCACCTCAGGTATGGTACACTTTCTTGGCTCATGTCTTGTGTCTTGGGACACCAAAAAGCAAATTTTCTTTGGCCTTATCTACTGCTGAAGCTGAGTATGTTGTTGATGCTTCATGTTGTGCTCAATTATTGTGGATCAAACAATAAGTAATGGACTTTGGAATTAATGTTGGTTGTATGCCCATCTTTTGTGATAACACTAGTGCAATTAGTATGACCAAGAACCCGGTTCATCACTAGAGAACTAAGCACATAGATGTTAGGCATCACTTTTTGAGGGACAACTATAAAAAGAGTTTGATAACTGTGAAATTTTGTACTACTGACAAGCAAATAGCTGACATCTTTACAAAATCTCTAAGTAGAGATCACTTTGAAAAGAAAAAGTTAGAATTAGGGATGATTAAGATCACCTAAAAGGACCAGTTCAAAATTTCACAATCGAAAAAAATAAAAAAATAAAAAAAATGATTTTTTTTTGTTAGAAAATCTGTAAATTTTGTATATAGTTAGATTAGATTTTGCTCAGTCTCATACTTTCAATAGTATATTCCTGTGCCATGTGCTAAAATGACTCATTAATCTCTAATAATATTATCTCTATTTTCTTGAAAAATTCAGACTTACACAAGAGATATCTTAGTGAAGAACCTGGTTCATCAAGATTACTTGCTATGTATTCTACACTCTGCATAATTTGGAATAATTATATTTGGATCATGATTAAAAGAAGAGTCCCATCTAATCCCAAATCCTTTTTTTTCCGTTATAAAATGAACCAGTTTTGTTCAAAAGAAGTCCTAACCGCATTAAGTGCCTAGATTCTAGGGATAGTCTTGAACGTCTTTTCAAACTGACTTGCAGTTTGACTAGACTTCTGCAAAAGCTACCATTACACACGTGAACTCCTCCACTTTATATTGAATAGGATTCATTTGTTTCTTCACTTCTAAATTTTCAAGCCGTCTAAATTCTTTCAAACATCTCTCCTCTTCTACTCTCACACAAACTCGTTTTCTAAAGCTCTCAAACTCACAAATGGAAAACCCTTATGAAAATCTTTCATACCCACCCAAGGAAACCACACCCACACCATCTATCACACCTTCAACCACACCTCTGTCTAAGAAAGGAAGAACTAATAGGCTTGCTCGCAAGACTGTGGCTGGGAGCGCATTATCTAAGAACTTATATAAACAATTGAAAGATAGCCAGGTTCAGGAACCTCAAGAATCTGAAGACTCATTTAAGTCTGCTACTGAGGGGGAAGAAATGGTTTCTTCTGAGACTGAGCATGTATCATCTGGCCCTAAAGTTACTCCTGAAACTATTTCTGAGGATGCTGCAAATTTGGAGAATAGGTTTGTGCTGGTAGGATCCATGGAAGGTGTTGAAACTACCGAGTCTGGAAAGGTTGGTGGTAAAAATGAAAAAGGAAAAGAAAAAGAGAATGAGGGCTCTCGGAGTACTGTGAGGGGAAAGGGAAAAAAAGTGGTTGGTTCTTCACCCACTCTCGTAAGTCTAACTAAAAAATCAGGTGCAATGGTTGTTTGGGGTGAGGAATCTGCTGGAATAGAGGAAAGTATGAGAAAAATAGGGGGAAGTGGGTCTGGTGAAGCTACTGAGGGGCTGGTTCAACTTGGGAAAAATGTAGATAAACCTGTTCCATCTGAACAAGAAACTCTCGTAGACCTACTGAAAAGGGTGATTGGAAGTTACAATCCGAAGAAGAAAGGAAGTTTAGGAGTTAACACCCCTGGCACTGCTAGGAAAAACAAGAAAAGGAAGGCTGCCTCTTCTATCCTTGTTGAAATTCCTCCCACAAGAGGAAGAGCCACAAGAAGTCAGAAGAAGCAGAGTGAGGCTGAACAGGAGAAATCCTTAGAAGAAAGTAAAAGAAAAATTGTTGCTAAAGGAAAAAAGAAGGTGGGTGTTCCTGTTGAGGGTATTGAAATTGATGAGATAGACCTGGTCCTTCGAGGTGAAGATGAGACAGAATAAGTGGAGGTTCTGACTTGTCACGACTCAATTTCACGTATAACTCATGTTGGTTCCCAACACTACAGCTAGGCAAGCCAACTAGTAATTTAAACCCATATTCAATTGTTTTAAAATTGACCGAGTAATTAAACTCTTCTTAATTTCAGGAATTTAAAACAATATGAAAAGATTCTAGCAAATTAAAAATAATCAAGTCAAAAAATAAAAAAATTCTACTAGTGTGTGCCAAGACCTGGCGTCACAAGTTTATGAGCCTCTAGTAGATTATACAAAAATAATTATAAATAGTGTCTAGAATGAAATAGATAGAATAAAAATTCAGGAAGAGGTACTAGTTGCTGCAGAATGGCTCAGAAGGGCAGCTCACCACTAAGCTTCTGGATATCGAGGGTGCGCGCCGATAGGTCCAACAATAGCACTTGTTTCACGTCCTGCACAAAAAGTGCAACAAGTGTAGCATGAGTACGTAAACAACGTGTACCCAGTAAGTATCAAGCCTAATCTCGAAGAGGTAGAGACGAGATGGCCGACTTTGACACTCACTAAGGGTCAATAATAATAATGGAAGTAAAACTAGAATATCTAAATCAACATGATTCACAGAGTTAACAATAATTTTATTTAACCAACATAAATAATTAAATTCCTTCCAATGCAACAATTTACAATCTATTAATTAAATTCACAAACTGCAATTAAAATAAAAGGTATCGTATTATTATTATTATTATTAGGCATGATTTCTGACGGCCCGATCTAGAGTGTCGTGTACACTGCCGAGGGATGTGCGACACGATCCATAGATGCATCTATACTGCCGAGGCGTTCGAGCCGCTCCACACGAAAGGAGGACATTTTCTTATGTACCTCAGGAATGAGAGTGTATTTATTAGAAGATTAATTCGAGAGGATGAAAAATTTCTTTTAACAATTAATTAATTTAAGAAGAAAATTAAGTATATGAGATTTCCATATTTTACTATCTTTCCCTTACAATTCACAATATATTTCAAATAATTTAATTAAATAAAGAATACAATTTACACACATAATTCATGCTTTGAGTTCTAAACTACCCGGACTTTAGCATAGATAGTAGCTACGTACGGACTCTCGTCACCTCGTGCGTACGTAGCCCCCACAATTAATAACAATTATTAATTTAATCACCTATGGGGTAAATTTCCCCCTCACAAGATTAGACAAAAGACTTACCTTGTCTCAAAGTCCACTTTCAGATCAAAATGTCGCGTAGAAACCTCAATTTTGTGCCAAAAAATTCCAAACTATCCAAAATTTATATAAAATAATTAATATATATTCAATATTTCGAAATTCATCTATTAAATAAATTACCCTATCCAAAATGGTAAAATTCCTAAAATTCACCTCGGGCCCACGTGCCCGGATTCCAAATATTTTCGAATGAAAACATTACTCATAATCTCAATAACTCAAATATATAATTTCTATCCAATTCCATAACCATTTTCGTGGGTAAAATCTCATTTTTATACAAATTTAGGTTTTTATCTAAACCCTTGATTTCTAAGATTTACCAGTTATAATCTACCTATAATCTATGTATTTAACTCAAGGTGTGTTAAAATTAACTTACCTTCAAGTTGTTAGTTGAAATCCTCTCTCAAAAGCTCTGAAATCGCCCAAACTTGGAAGCAAATGGGCTCATAATGACGGAGTCCCGATTTTTAACCATTCTGCCAAGCAGTGGTTTCGCACATGCGGAGGTGTACCGCACCTGTGGAAAAGCCTCGTAGGTCTGAGTTTCACTTGACTGCCCCTCTCTCGCATCTGCGTGCATTGCCTCGCACCTGCGAGTTCGCAGGTGCGCATAAACATCCGCATCTGCGGTCGATTGCCCCCTTCCCTTTCCGCATCTACAAGACAAAGTCACATCTGCGATGGTCATACCTGCGGCTGTCCAAGTGCAGGTGTGAATGTACTAGAAGTAGAAAACTTCAGTTCTTCCTCCAAATTCTAAAATAGGTCCGAGCCTCGTTCGGTTAACACTCGGGGCACCCGGGGCCCCGCCCGATCATACCAACAGGTTTGAAATCGTAAAACGGACTTGCTCGAACTCTCAGAACATGTAAAACAACATTAAATCTAAGAATCATACCCCAAACCAAATTGATTCAAGTTAGAAATTTCAAATTCTTCAAACTTACTCTGAACGCGCTGAAATATACTTATACTACTCGGAATGACACCAAATTTTGCATGCAAGTCTTAAATCACCATACGGAACTATTCCCAAACTCGGAATTTTAAATGGACCTCGATTATTCCAAAACCTTTTCCAAACCAAATTTAAAGAACTTTAGACCATCAAATAGTTGATTTTCACTATTAAGTGTTAAAACGCTCCCGGGTTATCCAAAACTCGATTCGAACATACGCCCAAGTCCGAAATTATCATACGAACTTATTAGAACCGTCAAATTCCGATTCCGGGGTAGTTTTCTAAAAATGTTGACCGAAGTCAAACTCGGCCTTTTAAAGCCAAACTAAGGAAATAATTGTTCCAATTTCAACCCTATCACTTCCAAATTCTGAACCAACCATCCCCGCAAGTCGTAAATTATTAAAAGCACATTCAGAAAGTGTTATTTAGGGGAACGAGGTTCTAAAAGTCAAAATGACCGGTTGGGTCATTGCATTCTCCACCTCTGAAACAAACGTTCATCCTCGAACGAGTATAGAATTGTACCTGGAGTTCTGAATAAGTGTGGATATCTGTTCCGCATATTTTCCTCGTCCTCCCAAGTCACTTCCTCGATTGGTTGGCCCCTCCACTGTAGAAATCCTCTTGGACCTCAAATGGCAAACATGTTTATCAACAGTGGCAACTGGCTCCTCTTCATAACCCAAGCTATTATCTAGCTGAACTGTGCCGAAGTCTAACACACGTGACAGGTCGGCATGATACTTTTTGAAGCATATATACATGGAAAATCAGATGAACTCCTGATAGACTAGGAGGCAAGGCAAGCTCATAAGCAACCTCCCCAACTTGTCTCAACACCTTAAATGGGCCTATAAACCTTGGGCTCAACTTGCCCTTCTTCCCGAATCTCATGATTCCCTTCATCGGTGAAACCTTCAAGAGAACTTTTTCACCCATCATAAATGATAAATCACGTGCTTTCTGATCTGCGTAACTCTTCTATCTGGACTGTGTTGTACAAAGTCGCTCCTGAATCAACTTTACCTTTTCCAAGGCATCCTTCACCAAATCAGTACCATATAACTTAGCTTCAACGGGCTCAAACCATCCGATGGGCAAACGACATCGCTGACCATATAAAGCCTCAAATGGAGCCATCTCGATACTGGATTGGTAACTGTTATTATAAGCAAACTCGGCCAAAGGCAAGAAACAATCCCACTGACCTCCAAAGTCAATCACTCATGCCATGAGCATATCCTCCAAAATCTGAATTGTCCGCTCTGACTGCCCATCGGTCTGCGGATGAAAGGCTCTGTTGAGCTCTACACGGGTCCCCAATTCACTTTGTACTGCTCTCCAGAAATGTGAAGTAAACTAAGGGCCTCTATCTGATATGATAAAAATTGGCACACCGTGCAATCAAACAATCTCCTGAATATATATATCTGGGCCAACCTCTCTGAAGTATACGTAGTCACTACAGGTATAAAGTGTGCCGACTTGGTCAACCTAACAACAATCACCCAAACTGCATCAAATTTCCGCAAGGTCCGCGGCAACCCGACTATAAAGTCCATAGTAATGCGTTCCCATTTCCACTCCGGTATAGCCATCTGCTGAAGTAGGCCACCTGACCTCTAGTGCTCATATTTAACTTGTTGGCAATTTAGACACCTAGCTACATACTCAACTATGTCCTTTTTTATTCGTCTGCACCAATAATGCTACCTCAGGTCATGATACATCTTCGTAGCACCTAGATGAATAGAATACCGAGAACTGTCTTCCTCTTCTAGGATCTTTTTCTTCATTCCATCTATATTAGGAACACATAGACGATCCTGGAGTCGCAGAACATCATCTCCGCCTATAGTAACCTCCTTGGGACCACCTTGTAGTACCATTTATCGAAGAACCAATAAGTGTGGATCATCATACTGGTGAGCCTTGATTTGTTTAAATAGTGAAGACTGAGCTACAACACATACAAGAAATCGACTAGGCTCTGAAATGTACAATCTCACAAGTCGGTTAGCCAAGGACTGAATATCCAAAGCTAATGGCCTCTCCTCTACTGAAATGAAAGCCAAACTACCCATACTCTCCGCCTTTCTACTCAAGGCGTCTGCAACCACATTTGCTTTGCCCGGATGATACAAAATAGTAATATCTTAATCTTTTAGTAACTCAAGCCATCTGCGCTGTCTCAAATTTAGGTCCCTCTGCTTGAACAAATGCTGCAAACTACGATGATTAGTGTAAACATCACAAGACACCCCATAAAGATAATGCCTCCAAATTTTAAGAGCGTGAACAATTGCAGCTAACTCCAAATCATGCACTGAATAATTCTTCTCGAGGGGCTTCAGCTGACGTGAAGCATATGCAATAACTCGCCCTTCATACATTAATACACAACCCAAGCCAACGCGTGAAGCGTCACAATACACTGTATACATCCCCGAACCAGAAGGCAACACTAACACTAATGCTGTAGTCAATGCTGTCTTGAGCTTCTGAAAGCTCGCCTCACAATCATCGGACCATCGGAACGGAGCACCCTTCTGGGTTAATTTGGTCAAAGGTGCTGCAATAGATGAGAAGCTCTCCACGAACCGACGATAATAACCTGCTAAACCTAGGAAACTCCTGATCTCAGTCGCCGAAGTGGGACGATGCCAATTTTGAACTGCCTCAATCTTTTTGGGATCAACTTTAATACCCTTGCCCGATACAATATGTCCCAAAAATGCTACATACTCGAGCCAGAATTCACATTTGGAGAACTTAGCGTATAGCTTTTGTTCCCGCAACATCTGAAGCACCACTCTCATATACTGCTCATGCTCTTCCTTGTTGCGCGAGTAAATCAAAATATCATCAATGAAGATAATGACAAACGAATCAATATATGATCTGAATACCCTGTTCATCAAATCCATAAACACTGCCGGGGCGTTAGTTAAACCGAAAGACATTACTAGAAACTCATAATGACTATATCTAATCCTGAAAGCAGTCTTCAGAACATCTGAATACCGAATCTTCAACTGATGGTACCCCGACCTATAATCCATCTTAGATAACACCCTAGCACCCTGCAACTGGTCAAATAGATCATCAATACGCGACAATGAGTACTTGTTCTTAATAGTGACTTTGTTCAATTGGTGATAATCAATACACTCGGTCTGACGAACCCTTTGGCTAATAACTCCTCAAGTTGTTCTTTCAATTCTTTCGGAGCCATGCAGTATGGTGGGATAGATATAGGCTGGGTATCTGGAGCTAAATCAATATAGAAATCAATATCATGATCAGGTGGCATGCCTGGAAGATCTAAAGGAAATACATTAGAGAACTCTCGAACTACAAGCACTGAATTAATAGTCGGAGTTTCTGCGGTAATCATAGGCTGCTGACCCTACTGCACTGGTCTACCCCGAAGTCTAGGGCAGAATCTCCGTATGTGACTAGGATCCACACACTCGTAACAACTCTTCGGTGCGATGGGTTTCTGACTAAGAATCTGGCCTTGGTGACTTGAATACCCACTAGAAGGACCCTGAATAGATGGTGGGCGATAAGAACTCTCTAGCATAGCACTGAAATAAGGTCACACTGGAGGACCCCGAAGAGGCAGTGGTGCTGGATATGGGGGCCTGCAGGACTGCCCTCTCATGAACTAACCTCTGTCCCTAGACTGAGCACCTCTGAACTCTCCAGAATACCTAAATCGCTTATCTCTCATAACCTGCTCTCGGCTCTGCTGATGCACACCCTCAATCCTCCGGGCTATATCCACGACTAGCTCATAAGAAGTACCCATCTCAACCTCTCGAGCCATAGTGTCCTGAATGCCAGTATGTAAACCCGCAACAAACCTCCACACTCTCTCTGCCTCAGTAGGGAAAATCATAAGTGCATGGCGAGATAACTCAGAGAAACTCGCCTCTTAATCGGTCACTGACATCTGACCCTGTTGGAGCTGCTCAAACTGAAACCGCAACTCTTCCCTCTGGGAGGGTGGAATATACCTGTCCAGGAAAATATAAGACTGCCACCATCTACGGGCTCTGCCCTCTAGCTGAAAAGTAGCAAAGTCTACCCCATCAGACTCCAATATCCTCATGTTGTACAGTCTATCCTTGCACTAATCAATGAAATCCTGGGGATCCTCATGTCGCTCACCCCCAAAGACAGGAGGATGTAGTCTAGTCCATTTGTCCAATAGTTTCTGCGGATCAGCGACTACAACTGGCCTGGGCTCAGGTGTAGCTACTGCCACTGGATGGGTTCCACCCACGGGTAGTGCACCCTGGGTCTGATATACAACAATTTCCTGCCCATGAGCCTGTGCGGTAGGGGTCTGGGCTCCCCCGCCTGCCTGAGATGTGGCTAGGTCTACGGAAAATAAAACGGCATGAGTCATAGTGTCCATGAACCGCAGCATACGACCCATGACATCCTAAAATCCCGGTGCAGTTGTGAAATCCATCGGAGCTGGCTCTGCCACAGGCACCTCACCATGTTCCTCAATAACGAGATTCTCTGCTGGACCCACTGGTGGAATAACTGGAACAGTCTTGGGACGTCCTCGTCCCCTACCATGGGCTAGAGCCCTCCCTCGGCCTCTAGCAACTGGGGGAGTAGCTCTTCCCTGGTCTGTAGCCTCATTTGAGCGCGTTCTCACCATCTGTGAGAGAGTAAGAGAAAGATATTTAGTACTACATCAATTGCACGATGGAAGATGAAGAAAGTTAGTTTCATAACTCTCTATAGCCTCTCGAAGATAAGTACAAACGCCTCCGTACCGATCCGCAAGACTCTATTAGGCCTGCTCATAACTTGTGAGACCTACGTGAACCTAGTGCTCTGATACCATGTTGTCACGACTCAATTTCACATATAGGTCATGATGGCAAGCCAACTAGTAATTTAAACCCATATTCAATTCTTTTAAAATTAACCGAGTAATTAAACTCTTCTTAATTTTAGGAATTTAAAACAATATGAAAAGATTCTAGAAAATTAAAAATAATCAAGTCAAAAAATAAAATTCTACTAGTGTGTGTGCCAAGACCTGGTGTCACACGTGTATGAGCATCTAGTAGATTATACAAAAAATAATTATAAATACTGTCTGGAATGAAATAGATAGAATAAAAATTTAGGAAGAGGCACTAGTTGCTGCAGAATGGCTCAGAAGGGCAGCTCACCACTAAGCCTCTGGATATCGAGGGTGCGCATTGATAGGTCCAACAATAGCACCTGTCTCAGGTCCTACACAAAAGGTGTAACAAGTGTAGCATGAATATGTAAACAACGTATACCCAATAAGTATCAAGCCTAATCTCGAAGAGGTAGAGACGAAATGACCAACTTTGACACTCACTAAGGGTCAATAATAATAATGGAAGTAAAACTATAATATTTAAATCAACATGATTCACAGAGTTAACAATAATTTTATTTAACCAATAGAAATAATTAAATTCCTTTCAATGCAACAATTTTCAATCTATTAATTAAATTCACAAACTGCAATTAAAATAAAAGGTGTCGTATAATTATTATTATTAGGCACGATTTCTGCCGAGGCTGTACGACCCGATCCAGAATACCGTGTACACTGCCGAGGGATGTGCGGCGCGATCCATAGATGCATCTTTATTGCCGAGTTGTTCGGCCCGCTCCACAATAAAAGAGGACATTTTCTTATGTACCTCCAGAATTAATTTAAACAGAAAATTAAGTATATGAGATTCTCATCTTTGACTATCTTTTCCTAACAATTCACAATATATTTCAAATAATTTAATTAAATAAAGAATACAATTTACATACATAATTCATGCTTTGAGTCCTAAACTACCCTGACTTTAGCATAGATAGTAGCTACGTACGGACTTTCGTCACCTCGTGCGTACGTAGCCCCCACAATTAATAATAATTATTAATTTAATGACCTATGGGGTAAATTTCTCCCTCACAGGATTAGACAAGAGACTTACCTTGTCTCAAAGTCCACTTTCCGATCAAAATGTCGCGTAAAAACCGCAATTATGCGCTGAAAAATCCGAAAGTATCCAAAAGTTATGTAAAATAATTAATACATGTTCAATATTTCGAAATTCACTTATTAAATAAATTATCCTATCCAAAATGGTAAAATTCCTAAAATTCACCTAGGGCCCATGTGCCCGGATTTCGAAAATTTTTAGATGAAAACATTACGCATAATCTCAAGAACTCAAATATATAATTTCTATCCAATTCCATAACCATTTTCGTGGTTAAAATCTCATTTTTATACACATTTAGTTTTTTCATCTAAACCCTTGATTTCTAAGATTTACTGGTTATAATCTACCCATAATCTATGTATTTAACTCAAGGTGTGTAGAATTAACTTACCTCTAAGCTGTTAGTTGAAATCCCCTCTCAAAAGCTCTGAAATCGCCCAAACATGGAAGAAAATGGGCTCAAAATGATTGAGCCCCGATTTTTAACCATTCTGCTAATCAATGGTTTCGCACCTGTGGAGGTGTACCACACCTGCGGCTTCCGAACCAACCATCCCCGCAAGTCGTAAATTATTGAAAGCACATTCGAGAAATTTTATTTAGGGGAACAGGGTTCTAAAAGTCTAAATGACTGGTTGGATAATTACATGACTCCTAAAGCTAAGAAAGCCAAAACCTCCATAAAGAAATCTGTTTCAAAGTCAAAGTCCGCTAAACCATCCAATTTAGCTAAAAGAACCAGGTTTACTGTGAAATCAAGGAAAGTAAAAATTGTGGAGGAATAAGAATGGAGTGGAGAGGAAGAAGAAGATGATTCTGATGCTGAGAAAGACAAGATGGTCAAATTTGGAAAGAGGACTATCTTGAAAGGCAGACTCCTTAGGGACTTGGAGGAGGAAGCAATGGTGATGCTTTTGGAGAAGTTACAGTTGCAAGGCTGGAAGGACATGGTCCTTCAGATGGATGGAAGGCTGGCCAGAAATAAAATTATGGAGTTTATGGCCAATTATGAGATAAAAGGTGGTAGGGTCACCAGTGTGGTAAAGGGGGTGAAAGTAACTTTTGATGAGAAAGAGCTGGGAGAGATCTTGGGTGTACCTGCTGAAGGGTACAATGATTATAAGAAACTGCCCTTGACATTACTAGGAAATTTGGTGACAATGAAGAGGAACTTGAGCCCACGGCTATTTACAAAAGTGAGATGAAGCCACCCCACAAAGTTCTGTTCGAATTTGTTAACAAAGTTGTGCTGCCTAGGCAGGAAAGGAGGCACATTGCCACATTCATGGACCTGGTCCATATGGAATATCTCGACAGTGGGAGGCAAATCAATTGGCCTGGATTCATTATCCAGCTTCTCGATAGGGTTCTGACTTGCACCAATATGCATGCCATACCCTATGGCTTTATTCTCACGGCTGTACTTGCACACTTCAAGGTATCCATCAAGAAATGGGAGGTTGGTACAAGCAAGGAACATTTTGGGACAAATACTCTGACTGCTTGTGACTATGAAGTCCAAAGCACTCCTAAAGAACCCGGTTCATCCAAAAAGGTACTAGTGTATAGCAAAGTGCGAGCCTTGGTGCAAGAGAGTGGGGATAAGGATGTTGAGATTGATAGACTAAAGAAGAGGTTGGCAGAAGTAGAGACAGAGAGATGCTCTCAGAGCTGAGCTGGCAAAAGAAAAGGAGAAGAATGATGGCATTCTTCACGATATGCTGAAACTACTCCAAGCCAAAAATTAAGAACCTGGTCCTTCCTAGCCTTAAGCCTCCTAGCCTAGTATAGATTAACCAGTGACCTAGTTCGGGATTTTTTTTTGTTTCTTTTGCTCATGTTCCAATATTTTTATTTCTTCTTATGCTTTGTGGTAGGATCTTATCAATCAATGAAATTCACCGTCTTTTGCTCTAACTGTTTGTTTATATTTCTTATATGGCTAATATCCTTAGATTGATATATGATGATAATCCATGATTACATGTGAAGTAGCCCCAGTGGCTATGAGTAATTTCTATGTAAAATCTGGTTATCTAACATTATTATGCAACTTTTCCATGATGCCAAAAAGGAAAAAAGGTTGTGATTTCACATTGGACAGTGATGTTTATAACCTAATGAACTTGGTCCTTGATGATAAGTGATTTTAAAAAGGTAAAATGTTCTAACATTGTGTTGATGTTAGGCTGAGTTGAAACACGGCCTAAGCTTATGAAAAGTACAGAGTTTGTCATCATCAAAAAGAGGAAATTTATTGGCCCAAGTGAAGTTTTGTTCTGAAGATTGACAAAGGAAGCTCAAGCATGAACCATGTTCATTCCTGTGCACACATACACGGGCAGATTCGAGCATGAGGAATGCACGTGAAGGAAATAAGCTTAAGTTATTATATCTGATATCTCCTGATAGAAAAGGTTGCATATTTGATAAGGAGAATGACTCCTTACTCAAAGAGAACACTATCCAAGATAAGGGAGGAGTTAGAAGTTGAGGATAACTAGAACTTTTCCACCAAGGAAGAGTAACATTAGAACTCTAGTTGTTTCTTATTCTACTAACTCTATATATTGCAGGATGTTCTCATTCTACAGGTACGCACAAAAGCAGAAGTTAAACGTGAGTTGAGAACAAAATAGGAAGGCATTTTGCAAGCAATTCTTGAGTGATTCAAGTGTGCGAATCTGAAGCTACATGAACCAGATAGAAGAAAAGTGTCTGTCTTTTATTCTAGTTCAATTGTAGTAGGTGGTTTTTAAATTGTACCTTTCAGCTTTATCTAGAAACAATTGTAATAGGTACTCTGAGTATTCAAGTTAGAGTTAACTTGAAGTTGTCACAACAGTTAGAGACTGATTGCCATAACGGGATTAGAGGTAATCCTTAGGTTTACAAAGAGTCTTTGTAAATACTGTTTTGGCTCAACGATTTAGTGAAGTGTTGGAAAAAATCCTACTTAGTAGTAGGTCGTGATTTTTTCACCTTTTGAGCCGGGTGTTTTTCACATAAAAATACTTGTATTCTTTACTTTTCACATTTACTATTTCAGCAACAGTAGGTTAAGGAACACTTAAGAGAACCAAATCCTTCTATAATCAGTGCACGTAAAAATTGAACACCACACAAATCACCTCTCTTATGTGGCATTGAAATATAAAATATCAACCTTGAATAAATAGTATAACGTAAATATGTTTCTTATTTTGTGGAGTTACTAATTTCTGTATGATTTTGGGTACGTACTCTCATATTATTTTGAAGTAATCAAACCTTTATGTTCCATCACCTAAATGACCTAATTTTTATCGTGTTTTCACGGTCAAAACTCAAAAGGCTCATAACACATGTAGCTCATGACCATACATCACTGTAAATCTGTAATATTTGAAGTTTTTCCGTTTCGGAACTTCTATCTGGTTAGATTATGTTGGGAAAATTAATTCGCATAGAAATAATATTCACGGTATACGATTATAATAAATGTGGATTACTAAAATACTGTAACCAATGGTAATAATAAGTGAAACAAGGACACCGAGATTTTTACGTGAAAAATTCTTCTGAATAAGGAAAAAACTAAGGCCCGAGATGAACAACTGATTTTACGATAGTGAGAATTTTATAATTTGTGGTACCGAGTAAAATACTCCAAGACCACTAAACACTCAAAAGAAATAACACTATTTTGATCTTTTCACCTCACTACAATACTGCTCAAATTCTCTATATTTTTCCTCAGAGAGTATTTTGCTTCTTACATTGTAAATCACTCTCTTTCTCTTTGTTTTGGTGTGATTACAAATAAAGGTAGAGGCACCTATTTATAGTTGAAAAATGACCATATTGATGTATGCAATGACATCAATATTCACTTCAAAAGCTAGTTGCCCAAATTAAACTTTTTTAACTTGGTTGGTTTAACAAAACCAAAAGTAAGCTTCATCTTCTTTCACATGGACCATGAAATAGACCAAATAGATTATCCTTCTTAAAGATGAACAATTAGAATTCTCTAGTGGTTCTGAAGTAAAATCCTTTTATTAATGTGTTTGTGTATAAACAAAGGTAGAATTACCTTAGGTAGCTAGTAGAGCATAGATTTGACGCTACATGGATAAAGATATGAATTACATAATTTTGAAAACTTATTGTGGTTTCAGAGTAAGGCCAGTTACAACTTGAATAAAATATTGTAATAATCTTTCAAAGACTTTTATTTAAGGATATTTTGTACTCCACTATTATATTTTATATCAATCTCCTATTAAAAAAAAAGATCATATAGCTAAAAGAATATTGTAATGAATAGTAAAATTGATCTACTCGTCATTTGATCTTAACCAAATTGACAAATATATAAATTAAATAGCAGAGTGGTTGGAAGATTAATGATCACAATGAGGTTAGGACACAAAAGAAAAAACTCCAGCTAAGAGAGCGTTGCTTCATTTAATCCTCTCATCTGCCCTCCATTTATTTCCCTTTCCCTCTTCTCTTTAAATCACCACAATCTTCCCCTTCTTCTCATTAGCTCTAACACCACTATTCATCCTCTCTTCCTCTCTTCTTCTTCTTCTCCTTCTCCTCCTCCTTCTTCTTCTTCTCCTTCTCCTTCTTCTTCTTTAAGACAAAATGCCAGAAGTAGTCCCAAGTTTCTCTAATTCAGTGAAGCTCAAATATGTCAAACTTGGCTATCAATATCTTGTTAATCATATTCTAACATTTTTGCTTGTGCCTATTATGGTTGGTGTTACCATAGAGGTATTAAGACTTGGCCCTGAAGAATTGCTAAGAATATGGAATTCACTCCACTTTGATCTTCTTCAAATCCTATGCTCTTCTTTTCTCATCATCTTCATAGCCACTGTTTACTTCATGTCCAAACCTCGATCAATTTATCTAGTAGATTATTCATGTTACAAAGCTCCGGTTACCTGCCGAGTCCCATTTTCAACTTTCATGGAACATTCTAGGCTCATTTTGAAGGATAATCCCAAGAGCGTCGAGTTCCAAATGCGTATTCTTGAAAGGTATTGTTAGATAGTTTGTAATATAGTCAAACATCTCCGTATATAATAGCATCGTTTGTTCTGATATTTTTTGGTTGTTATAGTGAAATACTGTTATAGAGAACATATATTATTACATAATATATATAAAAATCAGTTACGAGTTTATAGTGAATGACTGTTATATAGAGATGATATTATAGAGATGTCGAAGTGAGATTATCTAACAAAAAATAGCTTGAAGACTTTATATATGTAAAAATGGTATCTTTAATCTTATTAAAATATGAATTTAAATATACATATAAATTTTGGTTTTAAATTTACACTAACATGTCTGTTTATGAAATAAGATAACTTTGTGAATTGTTTTCTTTCAACTCTACAAGTTCATGCCTTTTTGAAGTGTGAATCTGTATTTATTTTTTTTGGTGAAAAGTATTTTTTTCAAAATTAAGGTGTTTTTCCAAGTTTGTGGAAGGAAAACGAATATTTTTGAGTAGAAGCAATAGTAGTTTTTGAGAAGTAAAAAAATATAGCTTATTCCTTGAAACACTTTTTGAAAAGTATTTTTGGAAAAATACACTTAGATTTACTTTTTAAAAAGTTTGGCACACTAATTGCTGCTCAATTTTTTTTTTTTCAAACACAAATTGCTTCTCACCAAAATATAATTTTTGAGAAAGAAAACACGTTTTCAAAATTAGCTGATGTTAGAAACTATAGCCTATTTTGTTGTATCATGATTTTATTGTATCATGTTTTGTCACTATTTTCCAAATAGACAAGGAGTATCTTTTCAAAGTTATTCTCAGGCTTCAAGCCTTTCTTCTTACTTTGTAAATTTTCTATATTTTTCTTACAGGTCTGGCCTTGGAGAAGAAACTTGCTTGCCTCCTGCTATTCATTATATCCCTCCAACACCAACTATGGAAGCTGCTAGAGGTGAAGCAGAGGTGGTCATATTCTCAGCAGTGGATGACCTAATGAAGAAAACAGGACTCAAGCCAAAGGATATTGACATTCTTATTGTCAACTGCAGCTTGTTTTCTCCAACTCCATCTTTATCAGCAATGGTAGTGAACAAATACATGTTGAGAAGTAACATAAAAAGTTACAATCTTTCTGGCATGGGATGTAGTGCTGGTTTAATCTCAATTGATTTAGCTAGAGACCTTCTTCAAGTCCATCCAAATTCAAATGCATTAGTTGTAAGCACTGAGATTATCACACCTAATTATTACAAAGGTTCAGAGAGAGCAATGCTTCTCCCAAATTGTTTGTTCCGTATGGGTGGTGCAGCCATACTCTTGTCCAGCAAAAGACGCGATAGATACAGAGCCAAGTACAGATTAATGCACGTGGTCCGAACACATAAGGGTGCAGATGATAAGGCATTTAAATGTGTATTTGAACAAGAAGATCCACAAGGAAAAGTTGGTATTAATCTATCAAAAGACCTTATGGTTATAGCAGGAGAAGCTTTAAAATCCAACATTACTACAATTGGTCCTTTAGTTCTTCCAGCATCAGAGCAACTCCTTTTTCTCCTCACACTTATTAGTCGGAAAATTTTTAATCCCAAGTTGAAACCTTATATTCCAGATTTTAAACAAGCGTTTGAACATTTTTGTATTCATGCGGGTGGTCGGGCTGTTATTGATGAGCTTCAAAAGAAGCTACAATTGTCTGCTGAACATGTAGAGGCATCAAGAATGACTTTGCATAGATTTGGTAACACTTCATCTTCTTCACTATGGTATGAGATGAGTTATATTGAAGCTAAAGGGAGAATGAAGAAAGGTGATAGAGTTTGGCAGATAGCATTTGGGAGTGGATTTAAGTGTAATAGTGCTGTTTGGAAATGTAATAGAACAATAAAGACACCAAATGATGGACCATGGCAAGATTGCATTGATAGGTATCCAGTGCACATTCCAGAGATTGTCAAGCTCTAAAAACAAAACCTATATGTTATTCAAAAGAAAATATATCAGGTTGTTCATAGACCTTGGTCTCTGTTAGTAGTTTCCTTACTATAAATATGCTATATATCGTGGTTTTCTTTTTCTTCTTCTTCTTTTTTATTTTTTTACCGTAACATGTTAATTGAAAGAGAAATGTTCGGACAAAATAACATCAATATAATTCAGTTTATTTACCCAAAAAAAAAAAAAAAAACATCAATTCAGTTAGTTTAGGGTGTTATTAGGGTTTTCTTCTACTATATGTTTCTAAAGGTTGTAGTTTTTATTATTATTTCATAAGGTACTATTCTCTCTCATCCTTTTTTATTTGTGTTTAAGGTTTTGGCATACCAATTAAGAAAATTATTTAAAATAATTAATCATAAGGGGTATTTGATTAAATTCTCCTTATCTTTATTCTTTAAATGGGTAATTAAAGTTAAATGCCTTTGCAGTGGTAAGCGTGAAAATGGGAAAAAAATAATTAATACCTTTTTTATTTTCTAAAGTGATAAATATTTTATACCAAAATTTTTAATTAAAGCGACATATAGAAAATGAGCGAAAGTAAAAATGGTTGGGTGTTGAGCGAAAGTAACATAGCTTCGGCCCTCTTTAATTAATTGTATGAGGGCATAAAAATGACATTATTCTACTTGGCTATATTTGTCCTCCACCAGTAAAAATTGTTGGGTGTTGGCACACTGACTGTAACTTTCTTCCTCAAGTAGCTTAAATTAATCGTTCTAAGTATATGCGTGCGTTGAGCCTGCCAGATAGTAACAATGGAGAAATGGAAAGGTGAAATTCTGAAAACGTACAAATCTTTGGTGAACAGAATTAATGAAAAAAAAAAAAAAAACTGTACAAGAGATTGAGACAGCAAATGCCTACTGCTAAGGGAGGAAGGTTTAGCTGGTTTGACCCTTCCTTTCCTTACTTGATTTCGTATGTGTTAGTAAATTTTGATCGAATCATGATGTACTTGCTAGTTTAATTAGGACTCTTACCGTGGTTCTCCACAGCGGAAGCGGATCGAGTGCAACAACCTAACTCAAATTACAGGAAATCGTCACGTGGTGAATAGAACCCCTATCGCCACAACCTAAAACCCTCTTGATTTTGATGCAGATAACTACTAACTTTAATCACCCTTTTGTTGTGTGTATTAGTCTCCAAATACTCATAATGGTATTTATATAGACTATAACTAGGGTTAGGGTTAGATTGCCTAATAGACCAGCTTATTAGCTAGTACCCTTTATGGGTGTACTAGGCCCACACAACTCACAGGAGTGCTTAAGCTCCATCAAACTAAGCGAAAATATATTTCCTTTCTTTCTCATCATCATTCATAGTGGATAAATAGGTTGTGCGACCAGCACACTATGAGAGCACGTTGCTATACATTTGTTAGGAATATATAACCTCTCGTCATCGTCATGAAAAACTTCAAATAGACCATACAAAGTATGCTTAGTTCCTTAGATTATTTGAATCAAAGTATCCTGCTAGATCTCATGCATCATAATTTCTTGTGTTCACAATATGACTCATAAGTCCTAACGGGTACCAACAAACACAAAATAAATGAGATACCATTAATGATCTTCCTCTTCTTACGAGTGTGTCAACTTGAATTCAATTCACTTTTCTAGTCATACTTCACCAAACCGAATCTTCCATGGTCATTTGGTAACTTACAAAGATAGCGAACATCGAATCAAGCTTTGAGGCACTAATAGGAGTCGTAAGGGTACTCAAATTGGGATTCTCACACAATAATATGCTGAGATAAAACTTACGCTAACCTATTTGGTCGATATCTGCATACATGATATGAAAACATGTGCTACAATATTTTCTCCTTTCTCATGGAGCGTATGTCTTTATCTCATAAGATAATATTGCACTATATAAGCAGACATCATATATATATATATATATATATATATATATATATATATATATATATATATATATATATATATATATATATATATATATATATATATGAATTGAGTTCCTTGATCTACTCAATAAATGTAAACTCTCATTTGGCCTCTCAAGGGAGATTAGGTAAAATCTATTTTCACTAAAAACAATAAATGACCTTAGCCATTCCTTTATCCGCGCTAAAGATTTTTAATTCGTGCGCTCTGAAATTATTTGTATGATAATTTGCTCAAAATCTCATCTCATCTCCCATCAATACTAAATTGATGGAGGCGGTCACTTGTATGAGAAGGTTGACATCTATCTACTCGACATACCTTTCAATAATATGTAAATTTATTCACAATAAGCATTTATAATACGAATGTACAAAAAACATTCATAATCAGAATGTACACAAACATTCAAATAATAAGTGTATGCAAAATTAAAAATTTATTTTATTTTAAAAAGAATAAATATCTGCGAACGTTTGGGAAAATGAAACAATCAACCAATGGCAACATATCAAAGCCTACTTAATCCTTGAGATCTAGCATGTTCAATAAACACACATCTAGGAATTGGCTTAGTGAAAGATCTGCAACCTTTTTTATTGTGCAGATATATTGTGCGTTCACTTCCTCGCGTGCTACCATGTCTCTTATAATTGAACTTGATATCAATATGTTTGGTTTTAGAGTGATATTTCGAATCATTGGTGCTTGTAATATATTACACATTGACTATCAAAATAGACAGTTATTTGATCAGCACTTATTGCATCACCAATCAAATGCACCAAGAATCCTTTTTAACCAAATAGCTTTTTATTGTTGGATACGATGAAGCTTTGCAGAAAAGTGTCTAGGATTTTCTAATTATGAAGTACAATTACTATATTGTTCAAGAATATTCTCCTACTGCTCAGTGCTCACCACATTACACTATGTATTTTAATTATTTATTTCCATTACTACATTGTTCCATAATATTCCCATAGTGCTAGCACATTACACAATGTATTTTAATTAATTATATTCTTCTTCCTTGTATTTTATTTTATGTATAATTTTGTCCCTTTTGTATATAATCCTAGGTATGTACGGTGACAAAACACAGGTTTCTGTTGAATATACAAAAGAAGGAAATCTTCAAATCATTCTTTCATTTTCTCATGGTTTCAGAGCAGGTTTGATTCTGCTATCATTTTCTTCTTTCTCATTCATAAATCATCTTTCCTTCTTCATTTTTCTTCTTCTCTTAAGCCTGTCTGCTATGGATTCTTCACCACAGTCGGCTGATACTCTAGCTTCTGCTACTACCACCACCAATGCTCCTGCACCTGTAGTTACCATTGCTTCAGGAGTGATTGACTCTACTCACCCTTACTACCTTCATCCTTCTGACTATCCAGGGATGAACCTTGTGTCCTCAGCTTTTGATGAAAACGGATATGGAGGTTGGAGAAGGGCAGTCATTATTGCCTTGTCTGCAAAGAACAAGCTGGGATTTATCGATGGTACCCTGGTTGTCCCTAAGGCTGATACTGGAATCCAGCAAGCTTGGGCTAGATTCAATGACATGTTACTTTCATGGCTGCTCAACTCCTTGTCCAAAGAGATAGCTGAGAGTGTTCTCTATTCACAGAGTGCAAAGGATTTATGGAGTGACCTAGAAGACAGATTTGGTCAAGCAAATGGAGCAAAGTTGTTCCAACTACAAAAGGAGCTAAGTTCAGTGGTGCAAGGAAATTCAAGTATGGAAACTACTTCAACAAAATGAAGAGCCTATGGGATGAACTAGATGCACTCAACACATTTTCTACTTGTGTTTGTAAGAGTGGGTGTGGAGCAAAAGTCAAAAGCTTGAAAGCACACCAAGATGAGAGACTACTGCAGTTTTTAATGGGACTGAATGACATATTTATTGGGGTAAGGAGCAACATTTTGTTGTCATCACCTTTACCTTCCATTGGACATGCATATTCTCTTGTGATTCAAGATGAGAAACAAAGGGAGATACATGCTACCCCTGCATACTCAGGGGAATCTGCCTCATTTATTGTTACAAACCAACCGGGATACTTCAGGAAATTTAATGAGAACAAGATGCAGAAAACAAGTTTTGAATCTAAGAAAAATGCAGGAATTTGTTCTTATTGCAAGAAGCCTGGATATAACATAGACAAGTGCTATATGATTCATGGTTTTCCAGCAGATTTCAAGTTCACAAAGCATAAAAGGTTTCAGGGAGGTGCCCAGGCAAACAACGCTTTCTTTTCAAATAAGGAAAGTGATCAGGGAGTAGAAAATGCAACAGGAGGTCAGAACCTTACCAAGGAGAATGTGGCTAAACTACTGCAGCTCCTTCAGTAAGTGAAAATGGGACAAAATAATGCAGGAACCTCTAATGTTGCAGCAAATATGAGTTGTGCTGGTATAACCAATCTCTTTGACTCTTTTGCATGTTAAATTTAAATCAATGATGATTCTTGGATATTGGATAGTGGAGCAACAAAACATATGTCTTTCAACAAATGATCTTTCACAGATTTAAAAATCTTGCCTGAACCGCTCATGGTTAAACTCTCAAACTTTTACAGAGTTAAAGTCACTCATTCAAGAACTATTTCTCTTTTGCCTAATCTGATTCTGCAAAATATTCTTTACATTCCATCCTTTAAATATAATCTGTTGTCTGTGCACAAGTTGTGCAGACAACTCAAGCAATATGTTTTAATTACTCCCTCTTCATGTTTCCTTCTACAGGGCCCTTCAATGAAGATCCCACTGGAGATTGGTAAAGAGGAAGGAGTCCTATACATTCTCAGATCCATACATACAACAACAGTGTCTAAGAGTTCACCTAAGTTTAGAAGAGTTTTAATTCTAAGAAGGAATTCTGTTTCCAATCATGGTTTACAGTTATGTTTTAGTTTTTCTGATTCAAGTGTAAAGAAAAAGTTGTGGCACTACAGATTAGGCCATATATCCCTTAGCAATATGAATAATGTTTCATCAGTTTCTATATCCAATTATTCTAAATTTTCCACTCCATGTATTATTTGTCCTATGGCAAGGCAATCCAAACTTTCTTTTCCCTCTAGTTCTATTTCTACCAAGAAAGTGTTTGAATTAAATCACGTGGATACCTGGGGACCATACAATAGTGCTACATATGATGGTTTTTAAATATTTTCTTACAATTGTTGATGATTTCAGTAGAGGAACATGGACTTGTCTATTAACTAACAAATCCAATGCATTCACTATTTTAAAAGGCTTTCTAGCCATGGTAGAAAGACAGTTTAACAGCAAGGTTAAAATTATAAGGTCAGATAATGCCTTTGAATTGGGAAGTGGGAACATTCAATCAGAATTTTTTCAGTCACAAGATATTATTCATCAAACCACTTGTGTGTCCACACCACAACAAAATAAAGTTGTGGAGAGAAAGCACAAGCATCTATTAGAGACATCAGAGCCTTGTTATACCAATCACACATACCTAAATCATACTGGGGTGACTTCCTTCTTACCGCAACCTATCTGATCAACAGATTTCCTTCAAGTATTTTAAAATTTAAAACTCCTTACGAAGTTCTCTTTAAAAGCAAGCCAAATTACTCTAACCTTAGATGCTTTGAATGTTTTTGTTTTGCTTCCACTCTCTCAAATCATAGAACTAAGTTTGAATCAAGGGCTACTCCTTGTGTGTTCTTAGGTTATTCTCATGGAAAGAAGGGTTACAAAGTGTTGAAGCTCAAGAATTTAAAGCCCTTCATTTCTAAAGATGTTGTATTTCATGAAGAATTATTTTCATTTGCTTCTATTAAGTCTAATTCTTCTTCTGATGTTTCTTTACCCACTACTAAAGTTAGTGTAAGTAACCAGACTCCAGAACTTTCACCTTTTACTACCAGACCTCACACTGAAGTTTCCCAAGAGCTTACTGAATCATCAATTGATTTATGTTCTTTTCTCATTTCTTCAATTTATCCTAGCACACCTATTTCCTCTAGCTCTTCTTCTATGTTCTCTCCAGTATCACCTAGTCAATCACATACATTTGTACATGCTTTTCCTCCTCTAAATTATGATCATATGATGGATGTTCTTATTAGGAAGTCTACCAGACCACACACAACTCCATCTTATCTCAAGGATTATATCTGTAATGCACTACAACTCACAGATGTTAGCAACTCTTGCTTTCTCACACCTGTTACACCTACTTGTATATCTTTCAGTGGACTATCTTCTACTAATCAACACATGCTAAACACACTGTCCAATATACAAGAACCTCTCAACTATTTACAGGCAGCACATCACCCAGGGTGGCAAAAAGCAATGGATAAAGAGATTGAGGCTCTTGAACTTAATAAGACTTGGGAAGTGGTTGAATTACCACCTGGGAGGAAAGCTTTACCATGAAAACGGGTTTATAAGGTTAAACAACATTCAGATGACAGTGTGGAAAGACTAAAGGCGAGATTAGTCATTAGAGGAGACATACAGAAAGAGGGCATAGACTTCAATGAAACTTTTTCACCCGTGGTTAAAATGACCACAATCAGATGCATATTGGCCACTGCAGTAAAGAAAGGATGGGGTCTATACCAACTAGATATGAATAATACTTTCCTACATGGAGACCTAAACGAAGAAGTGTACTTGAAATTCCCACCTGGGATTGTACCTCCTTCACCTACTCATGCATGCAAGTTAAAGAAATTGCTTAATGGGCTACGACAAGCACCTCGACAGTGGTATACTAAACTTACAACTTCTTTGAACTTTAAGGGATTCACTCACTCGTTAATCGACTATTCCTTGTTCTATAAAAAGTCAGATTCTTCCATTTCTATAGTGGCTATCTATGTGGATGATATACTCTTGACAGGAAATGACAGTACAGAATTGCATGCGTTGAAAGAATTTCTCAATCAAGAATTCAGAATTAAAGATCTCGGGGACTTACATATTTTTCTAGGGATGGAAGTTATCCGAGAAATAGATGGACTCATCCTTCCTCAGCGCAAATTCTCTTTAGACCTTCTCCAAGAATTTGACTCCCTTCATTTTCCACATGTTTCTTCTCCACTTGATTCATCTACTCGTCTGTCTACGCAAACAGGGGAACCAGTGAAGGATCCCACCTTGTATCGTCATCTCTTTGGAAAACTTAACTACCTCACTCACACCCAGCCAGACTTGTCCTTCACGGTCCAGCACCTCAGCCAATACATACAGGACCCAAGACAGCCACACCTAGATGCAGCATTCTGTGTGCTTTGCTATTTGCTCAAAGATCTTGGGCTTGGAATCTTTATGTCTTCTTTCTCATCATTCAAACTCCTAGCCTTTTATGATTCCGATTGGGAAACCTGCCCATACTCGAAGAAGTCGGTGAGTGGTTTTTACATTTCCCTTGGCACCTCTCCAATCTCTTAGAAATCCAAGAATCAAACTTCAATCTCACTCAGTTCGGCCGAGGCCGAATACCGATCCATGAGGTGAGTGGTCGCAGAGCGTACATGGTTGGTTCGTGTTTTTGAGGATTTGTCAATTCCTATTTCTCTTCCAGTCACCCTTCACTCCGACAGCCAAGCAGCAATTCCCATAGCGAAAAACCCCGTTTTTAATGAACGGACGAAGCACATTGAAATCGACTGTTATTTTGTGCGAGAACAATATTTAGCCGGGCTGATTTCATTATCTTTTGTTCGATCTTCTGCCCAATTGGCAGATCTCTTCACAAAACCACTCACAGGGCCTCTTCATCGTGATTTATTGGGCAAGTTGGGTGTGATCCTTCCCCCTCCAACTTGGGGGGGGGGGGGGTTGGAGACGATGAAGCTTTGCAGAAAAATATCTAGGACTTTCTAATTATGAAGTACAATTACTACATTATTCAAGAATATTCCCCTAGTTCTCAGTGCTCAGCACATTACACCATGTACTTTAATTGTTTATTTCCATTACTATATTGTTCCATAATATTCCCATAGTGCTAGCACATTACACAATGTATTTTTAATTAATTATTTTTTTCTTCCTTGTATTTTATTTTATGTACAATTTCGTCCCTTTTGTATATAATCCTAGGTATGTACAGTGACAAAACACAGATTTCTGTTGAATATACAAAAGAAGGAAATCTTAAAATCATTCTCTCATTTTCTCATTTATGTAGCTGAAGATAGAGCCAGAAATTCAGCTTTCATTGGATAAGGTCACACATGATTGCTTTTTACTACTATATGATATAGCACCATTATTGAGCAGAAAAATATATCTAGAGGTGGAATTTCTTTCTTCCAAAGCACATGTCATTACCCTCATAGCAAAGTGCATAATTAGAAATTTCCTTCAGGTGCCTCATGATCCTCTTAACTGCTTTCTAGTGTGCTGGGCCAAAGTTGGATTGATATCTTCTTACCAAGCCAATTACGAAATAGATATCAGGTCTAGTGCACAATATTGCATACATTAGACTACCAACTATATTGACATAAGGAACGACTCATTTTCTCCACTTTTATGGGGTCTTAGGATATATTTTAATACTTAAGGTATTATCTTTGTTGATTGGAGTATCAATAGGGTTACTATTATGCATATTGAGATCTTCAGGAACCTTTATGATGTAATTCTCTTGAGAAAGAGACAACAATTTTCTTGAACATTCTCTCAAAATATTTACTCCAAAATATATGTTGTTTCACCAATGTCTTTCATTTTAAAATGGAATAACAACCAGGCCTTTAACCTCATTTAAATACTCCATATTATTTCTGGCTATTAATATGTCATCAACGTATAATGACATAATTAAAAAATTTCCCATATATATTTTAGTATAAATGCAATGATCTTCATGGATCATTGTGAAGCCACTAGAAATTATTACACTATGAAAGTGTACATACCACTGCCTAGAATATTTTCTAAGACAGCAAATAGACTTTAAAAGACTACAAACCTTATGTTCGTGGCCTTTTTAAATAAAACTCTCAGGTTGTTCCATGCAAATATGTAACGACCCGACCAGTCGTTTTATGTAATTGCACCCCGTTACCCCTTTTGTTGCTTCACACATGTAGGTTTATGATTTTATTACTTATCAGGTTGTTTAATTTTATTCCGGAAAGCTTTCGGGTTGATTCAGACCCTTTGATTCTTGACTTAGAAGCATTAGTTAGAAATGTTGATCAAACTTTGACTTTTATAAAAAACGACCACGGAACAGTATTTTTATGGATACGATAGTTTCGTATCATGATTTCTCACTTGGGCGTATGCCCAGAATTGATTTCGGAAGTTCGTAGGTGGATTTGTGTTGTTTTGCCGAAATTGGCAATTTAAAGTTGAAAACTTTGACTATAGGTTGACTTTTAGCTATCGAATTCGTAATTTAATTTTGGGAGTTGAAATAAGTCTGTTATGCTATTTAGAACTTGTCTGCAATATTTGGTATCAATTCGAGTTGATTTGATAAGATTAAGATATTTAGTTGTAATTCTAGAGATTCTTGAAATTTACTTTGAAACTTATGCATTTTAGTGTTTGATTTGTAGTTTTAGATGTTATTTTTGTATTTTGATCATGGGAGCGAGTTCGTATGATATTTTTAGACTTGTGTAGATGTTTGGTTTGGAGCCCCGGGGGCTCGGATGCGTTTCGAACATATTTCGAAAGGTTTTGAACTGAAATGCAGAATATGGTGTGCTAATGCTTCAGGTATCGCATTTGTGAACACGAGGTTCGCAATTGCGAGCTTAACAGAGGGCCTCAGGTATCGTAATTGCGATACTTGGCTCGCAATTGGGATACCTGGCTCGCAATTGCGAAGTGATTTATGATTTTGGGTAGCTCGCATTTGAGACTAATCTATCCCTTTTGCGAAGGGAAAGGGTTCGCATTTGTGAACCAATTTCTCGCAATTACGAAGTCCTTATATGCTGGTCAAAGACCGCATTTGCGATGAATTCTTTGCAAATGCGAGGGTTTGCATTTGCGAACACTTATCACAATTGCGATATCAGCAGTTGATCAAAAGGGCTGGAAGTTGGGATTTCATCTCATATTCTCTCATTATTTGATGATATTAAGTCGATTTTGGTTAGATTTGAGCCGCGTGGAAGCGAATTTTAAGGAAAAGGCTATTTTTGAGAGTTGAATTGGCCTAGTTGAGGTAAGTATCTTGCCTAACTTTGTGTAGGGGAACTATCCCTTAGGATTTGGGATTGATTTTGTCATTTGTGTTATATGAAAGCTATGTACGCAAGGTGACGAGTGGGTAAACGGGTTGTATGTGGTATTTGACCGGTTTAGGAAATTTAGACTCTTTCCATGCCTTAATTGAATTGTCATATCATGTTCTAAATTCTCATAGTCAATCTACTCTTATTTGTGCTAGTCTATCTTCACGTGCCTTAATGGCTTTATTAATACTTGTTCACATCTTACTTGATATTTTACTCTTATGCTTTAGTTGAACTTGTTGGCTTTCTCATTGTTACATGTTATCCCTTTCATTGTTAATTATCATTATTTGAAGTCACTGTTACATGTTATCTCTTTCATTGATTGATTATCATTATTTGAAGTCATTGTTACATATTAACTCTTTCATTATTGATTATCCTTATTTGAAGTCATCGGTATAAGTTATCTCTTATACTGTGAGTTATTCTTATTTAGTATCATGGTTACACATTATGTTACTCATTGTTGAGTTATGGGTATTGAAGTTATGAAAGTCGTTATCACGTTGAGGTGAAGTATTAATTGTTGAGACATCTTTCTTGTTGAGAAATTTCATTCATTGTTATTGTTTATATTCTTGTACATGTTGTGGTGGAGCCATGGGATATTATTGTGGAAACATTGATATTGTTGATTGTTGGTAAGTTGTGACATATGAACACTTGTGGTGCGAGTTGTTATTGTGATGTGATATTGACGCGCATGGGGCGATATAAGAATATGGGGTTAATATGCATGCGACGGCATAAGGTGGGACTTATGTGCGTGTTTCTTGTAAAACAATTACGTGAAGCAATGCAGAGTCATAAGGTAGGCTAAAGTGCGTGTAGCTATTTAGGGAAAAATGTTTTCAAAACTATTTAAATGTAAGGCTCACGCGACGGTATAAGGAAAGATTGTGATTGAAACTGAGAAATGTGAATACGAGGCGGTACCTCGGTTGCAATTCTTGTTATATACGTGGCGATACCTCGGTTGTGATTCTTATTGTGCACGAGGCGGTACCTCATTATGATTCTTGTTGTTTATCTCATGTTGCAAAGAGTTATTTGGTGGGAACACTCTTTTTTGTTTTATTCTTCCTTGTTTCGCTAGTTCTTGTCCGTATATGAACATTGTGGCTCTTTTCAATTACTTCCTTATGTTATCTCTATACTTGCAATCATTTCATTAGTCTATGTTATTAACTTGCTTCATATTACTTATTGCTCCGCTTTTCATTGCTTCTTGTTATTATGTCTTTGTTCTATTTATTATATCCTAGTAGGTGTCTTGACCTTGCCTTGTCACTACTCTACCGAGATTAGATTTGATACTTACTAAGTACCATTGTGGCATACTCATACTACGCTTCTGCACATCTTTTTGTGCAGATCTAGGTACGTCTGCTCGTGCCGGACATTAGTGATCGACTGTTAGCTGCATTCCGGAGACTTCATGGTATACCTGCTCGGCATCAGCATGCCTCAGAGTCATTCTAGTATTACTTTAGAGCTTATGACTTAGTTCTACAAGTTTTGGGAAGTGTGTTGTTGAGATTCTATTTTAGAAGATTGTATCAGTTATCAGACTTGCTTTAGTATTTTTTTTAATAATATCTGTCAAGATATATTAAATGTTAGGCTTACCTAGTTGTAGAGACTAGGTGCCATCACGACATCCTACGAAGAGAAATTGGGGTCATGACAAGTTGATATCAGAGCTCTAGGTTCATAGGTGTTACAAGTCATAAGCAGATTTAGTAGAGTCTTGCGGATCGGTACAGAGATGTCTGTACTTATCTTCGAGAGGCTACAAAACTGTTAAGAAAATTTCACTTCTTTGATTCCTTATCGTGGGAATTGGTTGACTTAGAAAACTGAATCTTTAACTTTCTATTCTCTCACAGATAGTGAGGACACACACTGTTGGATTCGACGATCAGACACTCGCCCTCCCTCCTAGAGCCGCGAGAGGACGGGGTAGAGGCCAAGGAAGGGAATGTGGTGCAGCCAGAGCACCTGCCCGAGTTGTGACAGAGGAGCCACCAATAGCTCCAGTTGGGCGGCAGGCACCCGAGGCACCTGTTTCCACCCCTGTACTTTAGGAGACCCTCGTACAGTTCTTGAGCATATTCGGTACCTTAACTTAGACAGGGTTGATTCCACTTGCACCTCAGGCTGAGGGAAGAGTTCAGACTCCCACGGCCCATACCCCAGAGTAGCGGGTCTACATTGATCAAGTCGCAGGGTTATACCAGTACAGTCTATTATTCCGGTTCAGCTCGAGGTTATGGCAACAACATCTGAGTAGCAGCTTAGACTTGAGATGTTGAAGAAGTATCACCCTTCTATTTTCAGTGGTTTGGCTTCATAGGATGCACATGGTTTTCTTGAGGACTGCCAACGTATTCTCCGCACCATGGGTATTGTGAAGACGAGTGGGGTTACTTTTACTATGTTCCAGTTGAGGGAGCAACATATCAGTAGTGGCGAGTGTACGAGGAGGGTAGCTGAGTCGATGCAACTTCACTAACATGGACTCGATTTTTAGAGTTATTCTTGAGAGAGTTTGTTCCTCAGACCCTTAGGGATGCACGACACGCGGAGTTTGATCACGTGTGTCAGGGTACTATGACAGTGTTAGAGTATGCAGTCAGATTCAGTGAATTTGTCCAGACATGCACCTGCCTTGGTTTCTACAGTCATAGAGCGAGTCTATTGATTTATCGAGGGGCTCAACTATGGTATTAGATTAAACATTTTACTTAATAAAATTTATGATTTTGAAAGTAATTAAAATGAATAACTAATGTGATAGTTCACCGTTGGCTTGTCTAATAGCGACGTTGGGCGCCATCGCGTGCTATAGTGGATTTTGGGTCATGATAGCTTGGTATCAAAGCTCTAGGTTTACTTGGGTCTCACGAGTCATGAGCAAGTCTAGTAGATTCTTGCAGATCGATACAGAAATGCCTGTACTTATCTTCGAGAGGCTACAGGGCCGTTAAGAGCACTTTTCTTCTTGATTCCTCGTCGTGCGATTTGATTCCATTGAAGCTTATGCCTTCATTTCCTTCCTACTCATTCTTATACGATGTTGAGCTCTTGTAATCAATTGGTTATTGAGGAGTTGTAGTGGTACTGTAGATGTGGTGCAAGATATTTCTCCCTGCATATTCGGGCAGGCTATTATCGTCGCCTTGTGAAAGCGTGTCCTATCCTTTTAGCTCAATGTTAGTGTTGCCTACAGTTTCAAGGCTATGCACAGTGTATTATGATGTTCATGCGTTGTTATCCCGCTGTGTTGGTTTAAATGGTCGGGTGCTTACTTATGTGTCACGACAGTGAATGACTTGTAAGAAGGATTATTCGGCTTATGGTTTAGAGGTTCGGCATTTAATCCCGGCAGAGGGGAGGTAACTGGACTATGGATATTCAGGCGTTAGCTGACGGAGTTGTGAGATGGGGGGTGTTTGAACTTGGTGAAATTCTCATTTGTGATGTTGTGTCGTTGTCCTTGTTTGAATACATTAAAGCTCGTCGGTGTTAGGGTTTTCTTTGATTTGCCTTCGGGGAAGGATGTTGTGAATGGTTTCTAAGAAGTGCTTATCAGAGATGGATTATAATTTGAGGCTGTATTTTAACAGCGGAGTAGGAGTAAGGACATGGTGGGAGATATCTCGTAATGGTTGAATTGCTAATAGGCCGAGTATGATCAACATAGGTCAAGTAGTTCGCTTCATAAGATGGTTAACTCGGAGTGAGAATGTTAGTGTATCGTATGGATTTTGTGGTAGGATAACCACATGCTTTGAGGAAGGTTGGTGCGATTATGGTCATGGTGAACAAAGTACTAAGTCATGTATTTCGTTTGAGATGGTGGATTTTGTGCTTTGGAAGTTTGGATACGATGGGAAGAGTTTTCTCGGGATGTAATACGACTTCGAGTTTTGAACATATCGCTAAATCTTTAGCGAATGTTAATGGGAACGAACAAGTGGGTATAGCTAGTAAGCGAGCGTGGGCTTAGGAGAATTAACTGATTTCGTGGTGGTTGTAATCATGGCAATATCGATAGAAGATGTCGATATGGGGTTGTACAGGTGTGTTATCTTTTGTGAGTAGGTTAGTGGTTGCGTGGTTTTGACGAGGTTCCTATGAAGTATTCTACTTTGTGTCAATCATGGGATACATGTATTATGATGTGAGCTTGGATCATTCGAAGAATATGGTATGTCCCCTAGGAGGTTGAGCGTGCGATGGTGGTTGATAATTCGGGATGTGTTATGATTAGTGCAACAAGAGCTTGCGAGAAGTTGGTCGAGTAACAGTGTGGGATCATCAAGTCATTATGGGGTCTTGATTTATGTGATTGTAGCATAAAGTTAAGTGGGGGACACTGCCTACGATTAGGTCACGCGGTTGTGTGCCTGTGAAATTTTCGGTCATCGGTACGCTGATGGATCAGTTGTGACTAAGGGAAGAGAACGTATGGGGTGATTTGAGCTAGGGATTTTATGGGTGTTTGCTATACTTTTGCCTTATCAGTTTATGTGAAGGTTGGGGAATGACTCAGAATTGTTATTTCTTTGAGAGTGTGACGTACAAGGGAAATGATTCATTTGGTTGCTTCTTTGAAGCATTCATGTGCTAACGGAGCACTAGTTGTCTAGTTATATATAATCAGGACTGAATTAGAGTGAGCGACTCTCAATAATAGTACTAATGGATTCAAGATTTAAGGTGTGGTTCTTAAGGATTCTCAGGTTCGTGCTGTGGCTGAGGATTCTGGTTTTGCGGTAGAGTGTGAAGGATACTTAGAGAATTTCTATGTTGTCATCGGGTCTGCGGTGCGATGTTAGAAAGATGGAAGGAAACATCTTCAGATTTGTAGAAGATCATTCAGGACAAGTGGAAGATATTATTGAGTGCATGAGGAGGGTATGAGATGGCTTATCGTTATTGAGATGATATGGTCTCGTGATTTGGGTCACTCAGGATGAGTGTCGTTTGAGGTCAGTTATGTGTTTTAGGGATATTATTTTGAAGGCAAGTCAAGAGTAAATTGGAAGAAGTTGAGTCAGTTAGTAATGGTTTGAATCATCATGGTTGTGGAAATGATCAGATCCTTTGGTGTAGTAAGGCTATACAAGTGATTCGTGATTGTACATGCGGGCTTGACAACCACTGTGATTTGATTGATTCAAAGATATTTGATTTTGATGGCTTGGTTATGTCTAAATAGATCCCGGAAGAGTTATGGCAGTTTAGACCACGACATGAGGTTTGCATTTTCTGCGGTTGTGGGAAGTTGGTTGTGGGTGGCTATTCTTCTTCTGAAACGTGTTAAGTGAAAGGTTTCGAGCCGATGTAGTGTTAATTGTACTGATGGTTTTGCGTAAGAGGCATTGTGTATTGTTTGGCAGATTCTTGATTTGCATTATAGAATTTGTACGATTGGTGGTATGGATGTGCATAATTTGCTACCTGGTACGGAAGGTCGTGGGAGTATCTCTCACGAGTGATCATATAAGTATGGTGTGTCAGTCATTTAAGGGGCAGTGATTGAATTAGGTATGGAGATTCTAGTACTATCGCTGATTGGAAAATTTATATCTAAGAGACACTCTATTCCTTTGGTTGTGGACTATGGAAGTTTGTTCCGGATTTGACGGTCGATCGTATGTGTCATGGATAGGGTCATTGCGTATCTTTGGGAGGTTATATAACAATTTGGAGATGATAGGAATCAACTTTGAGGGCTGTGGGTAGGCCTAATGTGAATGAATATTCTATGCCATGTCAGATATGGTTAGTCAGCATAACATTACTTATGGATGATTCTTCGAGTGTAGTGGATGATATTCCTAGCATTTTCTATTTTAGGTGCTACTCTTTTATGTCATATGGGTTGTGAGGCGACTTGAGTATTCACGCGTGTGTTGTGATACAGCGTAGCTTGTGGTATTATATAAGCGAGATAGTTTTCGAGATGTCGGTTGTTTGATGCACCTTAGTCGTGCTTGGCTTTTGTAGCGCATGATGCTATCCGTCTCCCCAGGGTTGTGTTTATAAACTTGGTGTGGTTGTGGTCGATATTCAGGTATTTTGTAGGTATGAGCAGTTTGGATCAGTAGGTATTTCCTTATTAATTGTTATGTGTGGATTGGGTGGCGCGCAGCCACGGGTATGATGTTCGAATCGGGTTGCATGCCGCAACGATATCATATTGGGTACAGTTCCTTGTACATAGCTTGTGTGTGCTATTTCTCACCTTTGAGATAGGTACATAGTATTCGTTTGGCTGTCCTATTCGTTATGTGGGATGGGTAGTTCTTTGCTAGAGTTCATTATTCCTTAAGGGCCATATTGGAGTTGTAGTTTGTTGGCGCATTGGTGGCGTCATATGAGATTTTAGATGGCGTTTAAGGTGGCTTATTGCCGAGCACCTTGTACTGGGGGACACGAGGTTGTTGGACCTGGAACCAATGCAATCAGATTTATATAAGGTATATTAGAGGGAAAATGTCACTATTTAGTTCAGGATGAGGCAAGGGTTCTTGTTGAGTGGGGGAATTCCACGAGTTAATGATTTGGCGGGTGATTATGAGATTCTACACATCTCTTTCATCGTCGTAGTATTTGCGAGGATTAGAATAGGGCTTATATGTGTTATGAAGTATACTATAGGTATCAGGTTAGTGAAGTTGCAGCTCTTATGGTTGGAAGATGTTAGTATGCGCATACAAATTATGCGGTGCAATGTGTGATTACAACATGGGTGGATGATCATGTTTTGGGTTCAGCATGTTTAGATTGATACGGTGTTCGAAAGTTAGAATCAGGTCTCGCAGACAATTTCGAATCTTGGAATTTGGTTCTAAGGCTTATGGGTTAAGGTCGCAGGAAGGATATTCAGTTTGGATTAAGCTAACATGCTCACATGGGTTGTGGTGGAACGGGTAGGTGCACGAGGTGTTAAACAACGATTATGAGCAACCCTGGAACGATTCTTGGCACGTTCGAGTACAAATGTATGTTTAAGTAGGGGAGAATGTAACGACCCGACCGGTCGTTTCGAGCTCTAGCACGTCGATCGGCAGTTTGAGGCTGGAGTATCTTCACTTTATGTTTTATGACTTGTACGCATAGTCAGAATTGAATTTCGGGAAGTTCAGAGTTGATTAGGAAGGGAAATTCTCAATTCAAAAGCTTTTTTTTTGGGGTAACTAACAATTTTATATTACCACTTGGAAATATTTATAGTTGTGTCAACAAAATTGAAGGTGTGCAGTTTAGACATTGGTCCTAAACTTGCACCCCGGAAGTAACCTCTATTTACACCACCTACCTGTAACTATGGGTAGAAATTTAACATTTCCAGATATCTACCGAGCCTACTGCTTCTACTTGATCTCTGATGAATCTCCGGTATCACTTGCTTTACCACCTGATGAGCTGCCCTTCTTTGCATCTTGAATATCCTCGCATTCCTTTCCTGCCAAATGTGATAAACACCATCAGCCAAAACCATTCTATAGATTTCTTGATGTTCCTTCTTTCTAGTTGCATATCTGATTGCCCATAGTACCTCAGTTTGTCGGTCCCCTGCCCCCCTTCTTACATCTTGCCATTGCAACAGTTTATTCCAGATTTCTTTTGCATAATCACATTTAAACAACATATGATCAATATCCTCATTTTCTCTCAAGCATAGAGGCCATATCATATCTTCTAAATTTTCCCAGCCTGCAATCCTTTCCTTCGTTTGAAGTTGTCTATGTAGTGCCAGAAGGAGTATGAAAAGCCACTCTGGCACTCCAACATTGTTTTATAGTAGTCTTCTCCGTGGTATTTTTGGGTACTTACCTCTAATAAGCCCATGGATCTTTTTGATTGAATAAGTACTCATCCTAGCTACCACATCTTCTGTTAAGCCTGCTTGCTCAAATACCACTTTTGCTTTAAAGATGTTTTGCACCATCCAAGAGGCATGTACTGTTTTAGTTCCCCATATTGCACCTCCCTTTGTGTAATAGGTATGGATCCATTTAACCCACAAGTTATCTTTTTTCCTACAAACATTCCATAGTAGTTTGCCAATAGCAACTTGATTCCAAGTGTAGACATCCAGTATATTAAGGCCGCCAGCAACTCTTGGTTGACAGAGTCTTTCCCATGCTATAAGTGATTTCTTTGAAGTATCACTCCCTCAAGTCCATAAAATATTTCTGTAAGTAGTCTCCACCAGTTGAATCACCTTCTTTGGTTATACAAATACCTGTGACCAGAACACTTGTATAGAAAATAAGGCAGACTTAATCAGCTGTAGTCTGCCAGCACATGAAAAGTACCTTGTAGTCTAGGATTTAATTCTAGCCAACATCTTCTCAAGGAGAGGTTTACACTGAATAATAGATAGCCTTTTAGCGCTAAGTGGAATCCTGGGGTATCTAAAAGGCATTTCACCCTTTGTAAATTCTAATGTTTGCAGGATAGTTTGCTAAATATGAGGTTTTACACCCCCAAAATATATTGAACTCTTGTCCACATTTGCTATCACCCCATACACTTGTGAAAAGTGTTGAAAATACTGGAAGAGCATTTGCACTGATTCCAGCTCTCCTTTGTAAAATAGAAGTAAATCATTAGCAAAGCCACGTAATATTGTTTTGCTAAAAATATATGGGTTACATATTATACAACTTGATTTTCACAAAAAATGCATGAAATACAGAGTATTGAGTTTTTAGGATTAAACTCGTTTTTATGAAACCCTAAAATTTAAAACTTTAATTACTTACAAGCTATAAGGCCAAATTTTATGTTCAACATATATCGTAATTTTTTTAAGATTTCACATACAAAACAAGCAGTTTTAAATATAAAATAATGCATGCAATATACATATTTAACATGTAAAAAAACCCCTAAAATTCATATACTATGCAAAAACGAATTACACAAGCAGAAAATGAGCTCATCGGCTCTGATACCAATAATGTAATTGCTAGTTTAGGATACTTATGGTAGTCATCTCCAAAGTGGAAGCGGATCGAGTGCAATAACCTGGGTCGAACTACTAGTCAACGGGAATCCTCACGTGGTGGATAGAACTCTTATCTTCACAGCATAAAACCCTCTTTATTTTGATGCAGAGAACTACTAATCCGAATCACTCTTTATTGTGTGTATTAGTCTCCAAACACACGTAATGGTGTTTATATAGACTACACCTAGGGTTAGGATTAGATTGACTAATGGGCTAACTTATTAGTTAACCACCCTTATGGGTATACTAGGCCCAAAAACTATTTTTTCTAACAAATCAAATTTGGGTCCTCAATGTGGACTTTCTGAATCACGTTTGGAGAAGTTAAGAAAATTATTAGATAAAAGGTTTACTAGAAAAAAAATCATGTTTTATTTTAGCGGCGGTTAATGAAGTTCACAAAATACTCCATTTATTTCAATTTATATAACACACTTTCTTTATCAGTTCATTCAAAAAAGAATGACACATTTTATATTTGAAAATAATCCAACTTTATATTTTTTATTTTACTCTTAATGAAAATCTTTTATAATCACACAAATATAATGGTGTCATAACCCAAACCGATGGTCCATGACGGGCACCCGGTACCTTACTCAAGCGAGTATCAACGTAATGTATCTTTCTTATTACATCATCATATACACGTGACATACGGGCATAATAGTCCAACGTGATCATTTATAAATTCAAAACATAGGCCGACAAGGCCGTACAATCTTTCACGTATACGACATATGTCTACAAACCTCTAAGGGTACAGAAATGTCATAAAGGTCGGGACAGAGCCCCGCCATACTAATCAGTACATGTCCTACTCTTACTGACCACATAAGCAACTCCGGAGCAAATGGAGCCCACCAACATCTTCCGCTGAGCTGATAGCCTACTTGGAGGACTCTCAACCTGTCTATCAGGACCTGTGCACATGAAACGCAACATCCCCAGGCAAAAGGGACGTCAGTACAAATAATGTACTGAATATGTAAGGAATGAAAATCAGTAAATAATAGACATGAGAGAAACATGGAGTAAAAGACTCGACATGTACGTCTGCATAACTCTGTGAATTATTTTATTTTTATAACATCATGAATATGAGTATAAATATCATAACATGCATAGGTATATGTGTTCATAACATCATCAAGCCTATGAGGGAATCCCATCATATGATTTTGGCCATTGTGGCCAAATCATCAACGTATACCAGCTGATCAGGTGGTGGTGCGTATATAATGCCGTAGCCTTTTCCCATATCCCATATACATTTAAGTACATATATATTCGCATATATAACGCATCTGGTCATGGGTCAATGTACATGTATAAATGCATGAAATGCATAAGAAATACGTTAATAAGATTTTCTCGGAATGTCATAAAAATAATATGCTTGTCGGATACTTTTTATCAAATACGCATTTTTCTGAGACCCATGAACATAAGATATAATAATAATTCACATGGGGAATCAAGAATATAGACACCCCTAATATTTCTATGAATAGAGTCATTTATGGAAATTGTGCATTTGTTCGTTTCGTTCGTGTCGTATAGATCATGCCAAAGGAAAAGAAGGGATATCCTTAACATACCTGAATCGATTCTCGTAGAATTTGCAATTTACGCTTTACAAAATCAATCAACCAACGTTATCAATTCTTGGTACATATTTGTTTTGCTCTTTCATGAGCTCACGATCAGCCACTCTTCTATAAAAGATTCAGTTTGGATTTTTAAGGCAACATATGAATTCATATTGATGAAACATGAATCAAACTAGTTGTAGGAAGATGGAAACTCACGGCCAGATTAGCTTCTATTGCTAAAGTCCATATATTTGTGTAAATCACGTTCAAAAGGCTTAAAGAATGCTAAAGCGAATACATATATGTTATTTACATTCAAAAGTATAAGGAGAATATAAACCTTGTTGTGTACTCTTATAATCTGACACCTTTCCATGTATTATATGAGTCACTTAGTGGCTTTTTAACTACTTCCTGGGCTGCCACGTTGGTGGTAAGATTCATCAACCTTGTCCAATTCTAATTAATTACCAATTAACTTGGTAGTTCGCGATGGAGTGGCCGCGTTTGCGAAGGGCAAATCCCCCACTGCTCTGCCTTCGCGGCCAAAACCTCACGTTCGCAATGATCAAATCCACTCCAATACCAAACTACTCTTCGCGATCGCGGGAGTATCTTCGCGATCACGAGGAAGCATTCACCAGAAACCAACAGAAAGTAAACCAGCAATTTTCCTAAGTTCAAAAAATCTTCATTAGCCTATCCGAAACTCACTCGAGACTCTCGGGCACCATATCGAACACGCACACAAGTGTAAAAACATCATACAAACTTGCTTGCGCGATCAAAACACCAAAATAACACCTAGAACTACGAATCAGACACCAAAACAAATGAAATTTTCAATGAAACTTAAGAACATGTATTTTTTCAACCGGACGTCCGAATCACTTCAAATCAACTCCGTTTTCCACCAAATTATGCAAACAAGTCATAAATATTGTAATGAACTTATACCACGTTCCAGAACCGAAATCTAAAACCGGTAGCAACAAAGTCAACCTATGGTCAAACTTATAAATTCTTTAAACCTTTAAATTTCTAGTTTTCAACAAATTGCGTTAATTAAAGCTAGGGACTTTCGAATTCGATTCTGGGCATACGCCCAAGTCCGAAATCACGATACGGACACACCGGGACCGTCAAAATACTGATTCGGGTCCGTTTACATAAAATATTGATCATAGTCAACTCAAATGAGATGTAAGGCATAATTTCACCTTTTCATCAATTTTCTCTCAAAAACCTTAAGGAAAAAGGACACTGACTGTGCACGCAAGTCGAGGAAGGCTAAATGGAGTTATTCAAGGTCTCGAAACACATAAATGAAAGGTAAAACTATAAATGACCTATCAGGTTATCATATTCTCCACCTCTAAAATAAACGTTCGTCCTCGAACGGACATAGAAAGGTACTTGGACTGGTAAAAAAGTTTGGATATCTATTTTGTATGTCCGACTCAGACTCCCACGTAGATGCCTCGATCGCTTGACCTCTCCACTATACTCGATCTGAGGGATAACTCTTAGACCTCAACTGTTGGACCTGCCAAACTAGAATAACCACCAGCTCTTTCTCATAAGTTAAATCCTTGTCTAATTGGACTGAGCTGATATATAACACATGGGACGGATCACCGTGATACTTTCGGAGCATGGACACATGGAACACCGGATGGACAACTAAAACTATGTGGCAATGCGAGCCTGTTGGCCACCTCACCCACTCTCTCAAAAATCTCAAAGGGTCCGATATACATAGGGCTCAACTTGCCCTTATTTCCGAACCTCATCACACCTTTCATGGGTGAAACCCGGAGAAATACCCTCTCTCTAACCATGAATGCAACATCACGAACTTTATGGTTGACATAACGTTTCTGCCTAGACTGAGCGGTACGAAGTCGATCTTGAATAATCTTGACCTTATCTAAGGCATCTTGTACCAAATTTGTACCCAACAACCAAGCCTCCCCCGGCTCGAACCATCCAACTGGTGAACGACACCACCTCGCATATAATGCCTCATAAGGAGCCATCTGAATGCTCGACTGGTAGATGCTATTGTAGGCAAACTCCGCAAGTAGCAAGAATTGATCCCAAGAACCCCCGAAATTCATAACACAAGCGCAAAGCATATCCTCCAATATCTGAATAGTGCGCTGGGACTGCCTGTCCGTCTGGGGATAAAATTTTGTACTCAACTACACCCGCGTGCCTAACTCACGCTGTACAGACCTCCAGAAGTGCGTGGTAAACTGTGTACCTCGATCAGAAATGATGGACATGGGAACACCAAGAAATGGCCTAGTAGGATGGCCTCTACCAAAAGTACCCCTTCCTCCAGATGAGGTGCCACTAAAACTACCGGAATGACAAGGCCTCTTATCAGATACCGACCCCCTCTCCTGAGCACAAACCATGTCGATCCGCCTAGGAATATCTACGATCGTCTGGAAAGAAATATCACTCCCGGTCTCCTTGGCCATCTGTAGCCTGAGAGTGTAAGTGAGCCCATTAATAAATATCCTCACTCTCTCCCTCTCATTAGGAAGAAAGATAGTGGTATGGCGAGCTAGGTCCACAAATTGAGTCTCGTACTGGGTAACAATCATACTACGCTGTCGGAGGCGCTCAAACTATCTACGTTACTTCTCTCTTAGGGCGACAGGAATGAACTTATCTAGAAATAGCTGTGAGAACTGATTCCAAGTAAGTGCAAGCGAACCTGCTGCTCTAGTCAACATATAATATCTCCAGCATCTCCGGGCGGAAACCAGTCACCTGAAATGCTGCAAAATTGACCCCATTGGTCTCAACTATACCTATGTTGGGTAACAGCTTGGCAACGGTCCAAAAATTCATGTGGGTTCTTAGAATATGCACCACTGAAATGAACAGGAAAGATCTTGGTAAACTTATCCAACCTCAACGTAGCCTCAGAAGACATAGCTGTCCTATTACCGGCCTGTGCCACAACAACCGGCTGAACTACCTCAACTATGATAGGGGGTGTTGTAGTCTGATACCAGGGAGCCACTTGTTCTGGGGTATGAGTAGCAGGAGTCTGTGCTCCTCCCCCAGCCTAAGAGATGGCTGGTACTACCTAAAATGTACATGTCAGGGCCACACTCTCCATAAGGCCCACAAAATAGACTAGAGCGCCCTAAAGTACTGAAGTGGCTATGAACCCTTCCGGAACCTGAGCTGGTCTGATTGGTACAGTCTGAGCTGGAACCTCATCCTCAAAATCCACCTGAGGCCCCACTGCGGGTGCTGCTGCTCGAGCTCTAGGCTGAGCTCTGCCTCTGTCACGGCATGTAGCTCGGCCATGGCCTCAACCTCTCCACTTGGTAGTAAATGCCATAGGGTGCTCTGGCTCCTGTCTGGCTATAGATACAGTGCATGTTCTCGCCATCTGCGAGAGAACAATAATAGAAGGGTTCAATCATTAATGGAAGAAAAACAAATCACATGACAAAGTAAGAAAGAAGTGATATTTTTACTAAACTCCATAGCCTCTAGAAGATAAGTACAGACATCTCCGTACCGATCCTCCAGACTCTACTAAGCTTGCTCGTGACTCATGAGACCTAGCCTACCTAGTTATCTGATACCAACTTGTTATTACCCGAAATTCTCACACTCGGGACCTGATGTCGTCTAATATTTCACTTGCTAGGCAAGCCAACGTTAGAATAGTTTTTAGCCATTTTTAACAAAACAAAATAACTGATACCAATTAAACATAATAACTGAAATAAAACTGTAATAGAGTATGGAAAAACATAATAACGTACAATCCCAGAACTGGCGTCACAAGTGCACGAGCCACTAGAATAATACAGATAATGGTCTGAATGAAAGTAAACTGTCTTAAAAGAAATAAATAGCTAGGATAAGGTAGAAGGGGACTTCAAGGCTGCGAACACTGAGCAACTGTACCTCAAGTCTCCATCCGATGGTCAATCCGAGCAATCTACTGATCGCCGCTGGGACCGACTCCAAAATCTCCACAAGAAGTGCAAAGTGTAGTATGAGTACAACCGACCCCATGTACTCTGTAAGTATCAATCCTAATGTCGGAAAAGTAGTGACGGGGCTAAGTGAGGTCACTTACAATAACCTGTACGCAGTATAATATAATAACAGAAAAGGAATACATGAAAGTAAGGCAGTTAAATTATGAAAATAAACTCAATCCTCGGAATCGGTAAAAATAGAAGCACCAGTACTCAGAATCTCGTATGAAAGTATCGAAAGATAACACAATACAACAATGAATACAAAACACATAATTCATTGCGGCACGCAACCCGATCCCGCCGTGCAAACACAATCTTCTCTTATTTCACCCGTTGCGGCGTGCAACCCGATCCCACCGTACAAATACAATCCTCCCTTATTTGACCATATCATTATTAATAATAATATGTAAAGTCCATTGTGGTGCACCACCCGATTGATCCACTTCCAATCCGCACTCAATAGTCAGTGGACATGATCTTTGGAAGAATAGTACCCAACAAGAGTCGGTGTTGATTTCCACAGGGAGTTACTAGGGGTGTTAGGAGTATACACTTGACGAAAGCAAATGGAATAACTAAATTATGCATCCAAACAACAGGTTTTGATTCTTAATTCTTATTTTACTCTAGCAATTATAAGCTAAGAAAAGAAACTAGAAACAAATGAGCGTTTTTGGTGTTTTTTCAAATAATTAAAAAGCCTAGGGATGTGACCGTAACCTAGGTGTTTGCCTAATCGGTTAACTATATTAACACTTGTTTTGTTGATTGGGGTGTATTATAGCTCTCAACTCTATGTTATCCACTCAATACCTCTCGGTTAAAGAGTGATTTTGCCCAATTTGGCATTCGCAAGCCCAAATGGGTGTCAAACTAAATAGTTAATATGAGCTCAAGTCGGGTTCTCACTATCTATAGTTTGAACCCTTTAATTAGGCTAATCAACCCTCAATTAGCCCAATTCCTTATTAGCCAAGTTATCCTAGACTAGGTCCCTATTTCTCAAGTAGAGACCAAGTCAAAAAGGCATGAATAAATGTTTGCAACCATTAATTCTAAAAACTAAGCTAAATAATCAATACCAAATCATTAAAAAGATTAAATTAAATACCCATAATGTTTACACACTAGGGTTGGGTCACAACCCTAGTAGGAATATAACTACTCATAGTGAGAAATGAAGAAAACAAAGAAAAAATGCTAATTAAACTCATAATTTAAGATTAGAATGATAAAATATGATGTTTAAGACCTAAAATAATCACAAACTTCCTAAAATGGAAAAATATAACGGTTACAACAGCTCAAACTTCGAAACATGACCTAAAATGTAAATCTCGTCTATTTATAGTGGCCCAAAATTTGCTGACAAAAATGCCCCTCGGGAGGTTGTGCGGCCGTACAATTTCATGTGCGGTCTGCAGATTGCTTCAGTTGGCAGGGTCTTGGATTTTGTAGCCGCACAATTCTTGATTGCGGTTGCAAAGCATCTTCTGCGACCGCACAATTTTTGTGCGGTCCGCATTTCAGCAAGGCTTCAGGTTTTGTTCTTTTGCATAGTCTCTGAACTTTGAATCATTTGTCAATGCAGACCTTGTTCTGCGGCCGTAAAATTCATGTGCGGTCCGCACATTAGCTAAAACTCTATTTGGCCCTTTTACTTGATCTACATCCACAGATGGAATTCTGCGGTCTGTACTTTTTTCTGCGGCTGCAGAAATCCTTCTACGGACCATGCTTCTTAGGTTCTGCGCCCCTTCTTTCCTTGTGAGTCGGAACATTCCTTTTTGAGTCGGATTTTATCATGGGAGCTCAAACGTCAAACATTCCGGTAATTTGCACACTTTCATTAATTTCGAGAACATAAATCAATACTTTCGGACTAAAACAAAAGCAAAAAAGGTGTTAATAAGTAGTCAAAATGCACACTTATCAACTCCCCCAAACTTAATGCTTTGCTTGTCCTCAAGCAAATAAATTAGTTCCCATCTCCTTAGAGTTAAGGATTATTTTAGTGAGTCAATGGTGAGACATTCACACATCAGTTGGGACCAATAATTACCCACACTACTCATGCATTATCAATAAGGTGACAAGTCAGATTTGCATGCACATATAGTTCTAATGTGACATTTGAGCTTCAAGAATTGACTTTACTCATCAAGGACTCTTGTTTTATCATGTAGGTCATGGTGGAATCCAAACTTTTCCTCCTCTACTTTCCATTTGCCAAGCTCACTTAAGAAATTAGCACTCAATCTTAAGATTCATGAAAGTTCCATTCATCTCTCACAAGAGAATGACACAAGTGCGACTTCAAGTACCATAGGCTTTCCCCTCATGTAGGTCGCTGCTAATGTAAGCTCACTTGGTTTGAAATCAGGTAGGACTTCTTTCGAGTTATAATGAAGGCTTTTGGATTAGGGTAGGATACCATATGGGTAAATGGTTATACCTTTACTTAAGCACTCCACCTTTATATTTCTCATCTCACAATTACTAATTCTTAGAGGCATTTTATTTTCATTGAGGACCAGAGAAACTTAACATCACTCTTTCTTGTTCATTTCATTATTTTTCTCCCTTTTTGATTGCTCGTCCTAGGAATCATTACCTGTTTTTGAGTCCATCAACCCTTCCACTTATTCACGTTTTGCATTTTTCTTTTTGTTCTTTTCTTTTCTTGTCTTTTATCTTCATAAAGATCATTTCTTTTCTCTTTTTGTGCCTTGATACCTTTTTCAAATTCCATATCTCTCCCCTAAACTTATGTTTTAAGCCATTTGTTTCACAAGAGTGTTAAGGAAAGTTCAAGTGCCAAGAGAGGGTCACGATAAAATGGGTAAAGGCTTATAACATGGTTATCAAATGAGAAAGGCTAGAGGCTTAAAGTGGTTGGCTATGGATAACATCATTGGTTGGCCATAAAAATCTCAAACGGTCCAAGGAAAGCCTACAATCACCTCTCAAACCAAGTGAAGCTTAGGATTTCGACTTGAAACACATTCGGGGTAAGTTCTAGACCCTTCGCACGGATACTTGGACTAGCAACAATTTATCTCACCCCTCACGCAACTAGATTGTAAAAGAGGATAGAGTCGAGAGCCTAAAATGACCACATTCAAGTTTAAAGATCACTATGGTCCAATTAAACCACTCGATGATTACCAAAGTCAACTCAAAAGTCACAAAGTCACTAAATAGAGCTATTTCTTTCAAAAACCTTGTCTCTAACCATAAGCACGTAGTTAAGTGTGTTGGTACCAATTGAAGTATGATTAACTCTTCGAGAATGACTTGATTAGGTCTTTTTATTCATTACTACTACTATTATTACCAAAAGACAGAAACAAACTCATTCCCTTAAGAAGGTAGTCACGCCATCCATCATTGGGACGAGTCACCCGATTCACAAAACAACTACCTTTGGAAAGAATTGTGGCATTAAGAGTAAAAGTAAGCATTATCCCCAATGCTTAAAAAATAAGAGTAAAAGAGGAGAGGGTGAAGAAAACTCCCTAAGGATCCTTGGACATCTCAGTGCCCCCAGCAATGTCATCTCCCTCAGGGTCAGCTAACTGAATCTTAACATTATCAAATCTAGACATGGCTGGGTTGTCGAACATCGCATGCACTTCCTCAGTAGTGTCAGCAGCAAGGTCTGGCTCATCAAACTGGCCAACTGGTGCTACCAGTGTAGATGGTACTGAAGGATCTGGGACAGACTGGTGCGGGTCAAGCAACATATCAAAATGAAGATCTCCAGCTGTACCAAGTCTAGTCATGTCCCGCCGGAGCTTGTCCATTGATTTCTTGCTGACCTGAGACTTCCTCATCTTCTTTACTTCATTTCCTAGATCCTTAATCACTGACTCATGTTGTACCAAGTCTTATCCCATATCTCATCAATGTCAGAAGAAGCATATGGTGCCTAAGAGGTGGACTACGCTGCAACAGTACTAGACAAGTCAGACAATTTAGATGTAGTTATCTGTATCCAGTTATTGAGGCTCGCCAATGTATGGGAAACTCGCAGAGTAGATAGGGAAATTTTGGGCACGAGCACTGGCTTTAGAGTGACTCTAGGGGCTGTGTTAGGAGCTGAAGATGATGGTAGAGGCATAGCAGTGGCACTGGTAGAAGGTTCAACAGAGATGGATGGAAGATCAGTTGCCTCAGAAGCTACCACTGTTGGCTCATCAGACTTGCCTGTGGTGGTAGAAGGCTAGACTTTCTTCTTTGGGTTGCTCACATCCATTAGAGAATACCATTCGAATGGCTTCTTAGGCTTTACCTTGGTGTCAAAATCTCTCGGCTCTACCTTTGCATCAGTAAGGTACTCTGTGATAGTGTTGGGATAAGGGTAGGCCGAGCTGTCCTGCCGTGCAATCACTAAAATATTGGCCGATATCACGGCACCCATGTTGATTGGGTAATCGGCCAAATCCACAAGAACTACCTGAGGGATAGGAAGGTGAGTCTCATTCTGGCATGGATCTAAACTACTACAAACAAAGGTCAGTCACACTTTTGCCTCAAAGCTCAATGTACTTGGCTGAATGGGAACCCCAACAGTAATCCATAATGGTGGTGTCCCTGGTGGTGCTACAATCTCAGCCAACCAAGGTCGGACTTCCTTCTTCAATGCGCACTTCTCTAGATACTCCTTCGGCTCAATAACTTTGAAGCCCAAATACACATTTAGCGTATGCTGATCAAACCGCACCTTGAGGTTACGTACTTTGGTCACCTTCATCCCTTTCTAGATATGAGCAACATTGGCATACAATTCTCTGACGAGGTATTCTTTTGCATCCTCCACTTTCTCGGTGAACCACATCTACCCCTTTCGTTCCCTAAACTGTATTAATATAGCTAGGTTGTATTTCTCCAAATCCTTCAACAGAAACTATCGCTCGAGAGTTAGCGAACTCACTGGCCACCACATACGTAAACTGGTGAAGGCGGTCAATATGACAAAAAGATCCTCCAAAACCTCTTTCTTATTTGATCTCTCAAACCCTGTAGTTGTAGTATCTCCCCCTCTGCCATTGCCATAATCAGGGATGTCATGTGTAACCTGTGCCTCTGAGACTGGTGTAGTTGATGGCTCAGAAGACTGACTAGCACTCTTCGATCCCTCTAAGGTGCTATGACATGAAGACGGCTCATCCTTGAGTTAGTATCTCCCCCACATCCTTGACTGTGTGGCCATCTGCTCCTCCTGAATAGAGGATAAGTTTCCCTCTAACACCTCCCTAGATGGGACATATGAGTTGGACTCGGAGAGGTATGCACCTCTCATTCTGCCGGCTATTGTTTTATTTCTGATTTTCTTGGACTAGCCAAGAGGAAAGGAACTTTTACCTCGTCCCCGGGAAGATTCACCTCGTCCAATTGAAGTGTCACCTCGGCCTCTTGATCGAACCATTGTTTGTATCAAGTAGAGAAAATTGTTAGTTGTAATTCATTGTTCAAACACATACATGAGTCATGTAGGTAAGGGAGAAACAATTGGATATAGTGGAGTTATCAAGTTTATTCATGCATGTATGATAAAGGATCTGTGGTCCGCAAAATTTGACCTTTGACCGAAGATGGGAACTCGTAGTCCGCTCATTTTTGTTGTGCGGCCACAGAAGGGAAGTGCGGTCCGCACATTTGAGATTGAGGCCGCACTTATGAGTCCCAAAGTTGTGAACTCTCTGATGATAGAGAAATGGTCAATCTGCGACCACAAGAGAAAATCTGTTGTCCGCATAATTTAACTTGCGTCCACAGATTCCTCACTCCCATAAGATTCTAAAAATCCATATCTGCGGACCACACAATTCAAGTGCGGCCGCATAATTCTAACAATTACGAGCAACAACTTTTTATTCTAAGATTTTTCAATTTCTTACACAAATAGGCATGGCAACATTGTAAAAGCATGAAATTTCACTAACCCAATCCCAATAAAGCATGTATCAAGTTAACCCAGTTCAGATCTACCCCACATGGACACACAATAGAACTCTAATAACAGATGACCTAAAAAGAACTAAAAAATCTACAAATTAAACTAACATTAAAATAACATGAAATTGAAGCATACCAGATAAAGTGAGTGCACCAAGTGATTAATCTAAGAGGTTGTGTGTGTAGACAGTTGAAATCTCCAAGAGAACTTAGCAGGGGAACAATGTTTTGCTCAAAGTGGGAAAAAGGGTAAAATGAGCCCTAATGTTCTATTTATACCATTCAATTTGAGAAGGGATCAGAGACGAGTGTGGCCACACATTTTCATGTGTGGTACGCACTCTTTAACCTAGGAGCTTCATCACAAAATTCCATCTGTGTCCGCACATTTTCTTGTTGTGGACACAGATTTCACGTGCGGTCGCAGATTGACCTCCGCACTGACAAGCTTAAACTTCAGAGACTTAGTATTTTTGACATTTCAATGTGCGTTCCACAAGAGAAATGTGCGGCTGCAATGCTCATCTACTACGGCACATAAAAATGTGCGGTCCGCACTCTCTTGAACACTTAGCCATATTTTCGTCCACAATTCTTGTAACTCACACTCACCCTTATAACACACTTCAAATCAAGTTAGAATACAAATAACACCTAACTACAAAAGAAAAAGGAAAAGAAACATGGGTTGTCTCCCAAGAAGCGCCTTATTTAACGTCGCGGCACGACGCAGAAAAATCTCAAATGAAGTGAATGACTGCCACCCCCTGGCTATCTCCAAACTTGTCCTAGTAGTGATTCAACCGGTGACCATTGACTCTGAATATTTCATTGTTTTTGTTCTTCAAGTCTAATGCATCAAAATGTGTCACACCCACAATTTCAAATGACGACTGCACTTGGATTTCAGCTTCTCGAGAAACATCCTCAACCTTGAATTAAACAACAATACAAGATCGCCCACCTTGAACTCTTTATTCCAAATGTACTTGTTATGAATATATTTAATCTTTTCTTTGTACAAGGACAAAATCACATAAGCATGGTACCAGAACTCATCCAATTCATTCAAATGTGCAACCCTCAAGTTAGCGGTTGCATCCCAATCAAGATTCAACTTCTTTATAGCCCACATTGCCTTGTGATCTAGTTCCACCGAAGATGACAAGCTTTTCTGAATACCAACCGGTATGGAGACATTCCGATTGGTGTTTTGTATGCCGTCAGATAAGCCCATAATACATCATCAAGCTTCTCGGACCAATCCGTCCGATTAGCATTCACTGTTTTGGACAAAATACGCTTTATCTCCTGGTTGGAGACTTCCACTTGCCCACTAGCTTGTGGGTGATAGGGAGTCGTGACTTTGTGAGTAACACCATACTTGCTAAGTAAAGTGTTGAAAGCCTTGTTGTAAAAATGTGACCCTCCATCGCTTATAATTTGCATGTGGAGCATCAAACCATGTGAAAATATTCTTCTTCAAGAAAGCCACCACACTTCTCGCCTCATTGTTGTGTAAACAACGGCCTCAACCTATTTGGACACATAATCCACCGCGACCAAGATGTAGGTGTTTCCACAAGAACTCACAAAAGGGCCAATGAAGTCAATACCTCACACATCGAAAATATCAATCTCCTAAATGGTTGTGAGAGGCATTTTATTTTTATTTGAGATTCCACCGGCCCGTTGACATTCATCACATCTTTTCACTAACTAACTAGCATCTTTGTAAAGAGTAGGCCAATAAAAACCACAACTAAGCACTTTGGTTGCTGTTCTCGCTCCACCATGATGACCACCATATAGCGAAGAATGACAAGCCCCAAAAATTTCACCTTGCTCTTCTTCCATTACACATCTTCTAATCACCTCATCCGTACAAATCTAGAAATGGTATGGTTCATACCAATAGTAGTCTTGACAATCACGTTTGAGCTTCTTCCTTTGGCTTGAAGAGAGCTTATCCGGAATGATTTCACACACAAGAAAATTTGCTAAATCCGCGAACCATAGCACCTCTTTCATTGAAATTGCCAAGATTTATTCATCGGGGAAAGAGTCATTGATCTCAAGGCCATCATGCGGCCTCCCCTCCTCCTCCAAACGAGACAAGTGGTCTGCCACTTGGTTTTCACTACCTTTTCTATCTTGGATGTCAATATCAAATTTAACAAGAGAACCCATATCATCAACCAATATTCGAAGTCCTTTTTGCTCATAAGATAACGAAGCGCCGCATGATCTGTGTGGACAATAACCTTTGCACCCATCAAGTGCGGGCGAAACTTCTCAATTTCAAATACAATAGTAAAGAGCTCTTTCTCCGTAACGATATAATTGACTTGGGCACTATTCATGGACTTACTAGCATAGTAGACTGGATGAAAAATCTTATTGGTGTGTTTCCCCAAAATAGCCCCAACCACTATGTCACTTGCATCACACATGAGTTCAAAAGGCACACTCAAATTTGGAGTGGTGATGATGGGAGTAGTTGTCAACTTGAGCTTCAACAATTCAAAATCTCTCATGTAATCATCATTGAAATTAAACATAGCATCCTTCTCAAGAATCTTGCATAGTAGGTTCACCACCTTTGAGAAGTCTTTGATGAAGCGTCGGTAAAAACTCAGCACACCCTTCACCAAAGTAGGGAGTGGAAGATTAGAAATCACTTCTACCATGAAATGGAATTTATTCCAATTGAGAACCTAATTTGTTTCTTCACATCTAGCCAGCACTTTGTCCAAATTTGCAAGACAATCATCAAAAGAATCTCCAACCACCAAGAAGTTAACCATGAAAACCTCAAGGTAGTCCTCCACTATGTCCTTGAAAATAGCCATCATACACCTTTGAAAAGTCGTTGGTGCATTGCACAAACCAAATGGCATCAACTTGTAAGCAAAACCACCATAGGGACATGTAAAGTTTGTTTTCTCTTGATCTTTCGGAGAAATGAGAATTTGGTTGTAGCCCGAGTACCCATAAAGAAAGTAATAGAAAGCACGACCGGCCAATCTATCAAGCATTTGATCTAAGAAAGGAAGTGGAAAGTGATCCTTCCTTGTGACTTGGTTAGCTTTCGATAGTCCATACACACCCTCCAATAAATCACTATTCTAGTAGAAATCAACTCATTCTTGTCATTGGTAACCACCATCATGCCCCCTTCTTTGGGACACATTGAACCGGAGAAGTTCATGAACTATCATAGATGGGGTACACAACCCCGGCATCCAACCACTTGATAATCTCTTTCTTGACAACTTCTTGCATAGCCTCATTGAGTCTCTTTTGATGTTCAATAGATGGTTTGGCACCATCCTCCAACTTGACCTTATGCATGCAAAAGGCAGGTCTTATCCCCCGAATATCCGCCAAGGTCCACCCAATAGCCTTCTTCCTCTTTTGTAGCAATGCCAATGTGGAATCTACTTACACGTTAGTCAAATAAGAGGAAATAATAATCGGTAAAGTAGAACAAGGACCAAGAAATTCATACCGAAGATGTGGAGGCAATGGCCTCAACTCCAAGGTAGGAGGCTCTTCAATAGAAGGCTTTGTAGGAGGAGTTGTCCTATTTTCAAGATCCAAGGACAATTTTCGGGGTACATAGTTGTACGACCCCATTCCTTGCAAAGAGTTCACACATTCCATGAAGCCATCTATCTTGTCATCATCAAAGTTGAGCAAGACGACCTCCAACATATCACCAACATTGATTGTAGCACTTGTTTCATCAATAATAACATCGGTCACCAAGTCCACAAAAGAACACACATCATTGTTATTTGGTTGTCGTATGGACTTACATACATGGAATGCCACTTTTTCATCACCAACCTGGAAAGTGAGTTCTCTGTCTTCAACATCAAAAGAGCCTTACCCGTAGGAAGGAATGGTCTCCCAAGAATAATCAGCACTTCATAGTCAACCTGATAATCTAGAATGACAAAATTTGTCGGGAGAATGAATTTATCAACACGAACCAAAACATCTTCAATCACTCCCAAGGGCCTCTTCATAGTATGATCGGCCATTTGCAATCTCATAGAAGTGGGTCTTGGTTTCCCAATTCCCAAAGTATTGATAACCGAATAGGGCATCAAATTGATACTTGCCCCAAGATCACATAGATCTTTAGCAAACTAGACACTTCCAATTGTACAAAGAATCATGAAAGCACCGGGATCATCCAACATAGGAGCCATTGAATGCACAATTGCACCCACTTCATGAGTGAATTTGATGGTTTCAAAATTCATTGACCCCTTCTTTACTACAAGATCCTTCATAAACTTTGTATAACTGGGCATTTGTTTCAAAGCTTCAACTACTGGCACATTGATTGAGAGACTCTTCATCATTTGTATGAACTTCTTAAATTGATTCTCATCATTTTTGTTGGCAAGTCTTTTAGGGTATAGAGGTGGAGGCTTAGGCAATGGTGCCTTAGCCTTTTGCACTACCAGTTCCGGTATGTCAATAATGTGTTCCTTAGACGAGTTCACCTCCTCTTGAGTCTCTTTCACACTATCATCAATATCAACCCGAACTTCATCATTTGATTTCACCACATTGTTCGGGATCTCTTCTTCTTGTATTACTTGAACATCATCAACAAGTTGCCTTCCACTTGAGGTGGGTCCATTCCCGCCTCTTCTACTTCTTATGATAACCGCCATGGAATGTCCCGTGTTATTTCCACCCTTTGGGTTTACCACCCTGTCACTTAGTAGTTCCCCCCTTATGACGAGAATTTAAAACTTGAGAGATTTACCCCATTTGAACTTTGAGGTTGCAGATTTATGTGTTGTGTGATGCAAGCTGGGGATCCGAATCAACATTCTTTTCCATCGTTTGCTTGAACATATTTTCAATATGCCCCATCTCATTGTTTGAAGAACATGAACCATGGGAAGGATAAGGAGGTGGGTTGCTTGGTTGTTGGTACATTGGGGGCCTTTGAAAACCCAGCCCTCAGTTGCCTTGATTGTTACTCCACCCACATTCGTTATTGCCTCCCCAATTTCCTTGGTTGTTTCTACTCCAATTTCCTTGATTGTTGTTGTTATTCCAACTCCCTTGATTGTTACCTACACTCCAATTTCATTGATTATTAGAATTCTAATTGTATTGATTGTTTTGTGGTCGCCATTGTTGTTGGTTTGGGCCTTGGAAGTTGTTTCTTTACCCTTGAAAATTATTCACATATTGCACTTTCTCTTATTGTTCATTATAGGAATCATCTTGCTCAAAACCACCATCTTATTGCACATAGTTCTCCACTCGAATTTTCACTTGTGGACCCTTGGTTGTCCTCTTATTTGCCATCATGTTTACTCCTTCCATAGCATTGACTTTATTAGGAGTTTGCACTTGATTTAGTTGGGTCTTTGCTAGTTGAGTCATGGTAGTTGTCAATTCGGAAATGGCTTGCCCATGGTCTTGTAATTCTTTGTAAAGGTGGATCATATTCAGATCACCTTGTGGAACATTGGCCCGGGATTGCCAAGACGACACCGTGTTCGCCATCTCATCCAAAATCTCACACTCCTTCGCATAAGGAGTAGTCATAAAGTTCTCACCGGCTAGTTGGTTCACTACAAGTTGGTTGGTCATGTTAATTCCATGATAGAAGGTTTGTTGAATCCTATTTTCCATCATATCGTTGTTGGGACATTCCTTGACCATAGTTCTATAACGCACCCATATCTCGTTTAGTGGTTCATTTGGCTCTTGCTTGAATGCCAAGATCTCATATCGAAGTACAACCATGTGTCCGGGAGAGAAACATTTAGCAATGAACTTTTTTGCCAACTCATCCCAAGTGTCAATTGAATGGTTCAAAAATCGTTCCAACCAATCTAAAGCTTTTCCCCATGTAATAGAAGGGAAAAATCCTTAGCCTCAATGCATCCTCGGAGACATTTGTTTGCTTACTCCTCCAACAAATGTCCACAAACCCCTTCAAATGTCTATAAGCATTTTGTGTTGGATCACCGGTAAAGAAACCCCGTTGCTCAAGCAAAGTGAGCATCAGTGGTGATTTGGAAGTTGCCCGCCCTAATACGGGGAGGGACTATTGCACTAGAATAACCTTCGTTGGGCAATATCCGGTGTGGAGCCGCTCATGATGGAGCTGGGGTGGAACGGGCACATTGTCATGAAGTACCCGGCCTCTCCGATTGTCTTATGTCTCATGAGGTACCTTTTCTACGTGCTCCTCGTTCTCATCCAAATCCCCCAAAGGCAAATTTTGGAGCTCATACTTCGCCATGGTTGTATCTAAGATTTCTCACACAAGTTAGTAACACGGAAGAAAATGAAGATATTCCAAAAATAAACCCAAATATATAGCTAACAATATTTTAACTCCCCGACAATGGCACCAAAATATCGATCCACGTCTAATCCGCACTCAATAGTGAGTGAAAACGGTCGTTGGAAGAATAGTACCTAACAAGATCGGAGTCGATTTCCACAGGGAGTTACTAGGGGTAATAGGAGTATAAACTTGACGAAAGAAAATGGAATAACTAAATTATGCTTCCAAACAACAGTTTTTGATTTCTAATTTTAATTTTACTCTAGCAATTATAAGCTAAGAAAAGAAACTAGAAGCGAATGCGTGTTTTTGGTGTTTTTCCAAATAGTTAAAAATCCTAGGGATGTGACTGTAACCTAGGTGTTCTCCTAATGGGTTAAATACGTTAACACTTATTTTGTTGATTCAGGTGTATTATAGCTCTCAACTCTATGTTACCCACTCAATGCCTCTCGGTCAAAGAGTGATTTTGCCCAATTTGGCTTTCTCAAGCCCAAATGGGTATCAAACTAAATAGTTGATATGAGCTCAAATCGGGTTATCACTATCTCTAGTTTGAGCCCTTTAATTAGGCTAATGAAACCCTCAATTCAATTCCTTGTTAGCCAAGTTATCCTAGACTAGGTCCTTCTTTCTCAAGTAGAGACCAAGTCAAAAAGGCATGAATCAATGTTTGCAACCATTAATTCTAAAACTGAAGCATAAACTAAGCTAAATAATCAACACCAAATCATAAATAAGCATTAAATTAAATACCCATAAGGTTTACACACTAGGGTTGGGTCACAACCCTAGTAAGAATCTAGCTACTCATAGTGAGAAATGTAGAAAACAAAGAAGAAATTCTAATTAAACTCATAATCTAGGATTAAAATGATAAAATATGATGTTGAAAGCCTAAAATAATCACAAACTTCCTAAAATGGCAAAATATAATGGTTACTGCAGCTCAAACTTCGAAACGTGACCTAAAAATGTGAATCTCGTCTATTTATAGTGGCCCAAAATTCACTGACGAAAATGCCCCTCAGGAGGTTCTCCGGCCGCATAATTCCATGTGCGGTCCGCAGATTACTTCAGCTTGTAGGGTCTTTGATTCTACAGCCGCACAATTTTGGATTGCGACTGAAAAACATCTTCTACAACCGCACAATTCTTGTGTGGTCCGCACTTCAGCAAGGCTTTAGGTCTTGCTCTTTTGCATACTCTCTAAACTTTAAATCATTTGTCAGTGCATACCTTGTTTTACGACCGCACACTTCATGTGCGGTCCGCATATTGGCTAAAACTCTAGTGGGCTCTTTTACTTGATCGGCGGCCACAGATGGAATTCTGCGGTTCGCACTTATTAAGTTCTGCGCCCCTTCTTGCCTTGTGAGTCGGAACACTCCTTTTTGAGTCGGATTTCATCATGGGAGCTCAAATTTACAACATTCCTGCAATTTGCACACTTTCATTAGTTTCGGAAACATAAATCAATACTTCCGGACTAAAATAAAAGCAAAAAGGTGTTAATAAGTAGTCAAAATCTATACTTATCATCGATCCCACCATATAATCAGAATCAATACCATATTTCTTCCTTATTTCACCATATCAAAATCACATATAAAATTTGTTATGGCATCAATATCAATCCTCCCTTATTCCACCTGTTGCGGCGTGCAACCCGATCCATAAATAAAATCAATAAGTGCAATCAACTTAACAACTTGAATCATAAGAATCTCTACAATTAACGAATATGAAAGCAAAACCATAAAAGAATCTCGTACCAAATTAAGAAATGCTACAATTAAAATTGTGCAACAAGTCAAGCCAAATATTTGACAGTTAAAGTGTACAAGTAAGACAATTAAGGCAAGTAGCAATTAATCATGGAAGCACGGAAGAAACTAACATTTTTAATACTAGAATAATAAATGACAAGTAGCAAATTAAGGCATAGGAAGAAATTGAAGCATGAAACAGTAAAGACATGGAATAAAATAATTAATGAAATACGGAAAAGCATGGAAACAAGTAATTGACGGCGTATATACACTTATCATCTCGCATATACGCCGATACACATGAAATTCACATAGCACATAGCTTAATGGTTCCTATTCCTTCAAATCAAGGTTAGACCTAACATTTACCACGCTCCGCAAGCAAATCAAATCTCTATCGGGGCCTTTCCTCTAAAATCCGCCTTCAAACCAATCAAATTTAAACAAAATCGGCTCAATAACATCAAATAATGCTAGGGAAATCAATTACAATACATAAAGTTAAGATCTTTACACTTTTCTCAAAAATTTAACCCCGTGCTTGCTTAGTCAAAACCTGATATTCTGACCAAAATGCATTTACCCATTCACACCCGAGCTCGATTATGTAATTAGTTTTGTAATCCTATCTCAATTTGAGGTCTAAATCCTAAATTTACAAAATCCCCCCAATTCTTTCCAAATCCCTAATTTTCTACCATGAAAGAACATAGATTAAGGTTAGAAATTAATGGATGATGATGAAAATGGAAGAAAACAAGTCAAACTACACTAACCTATGAAAGGGTGATGAAATTTCTCTCCCAAATCGCCTCTAGGCCGAGATCTAATAAGAAGATGCTGAGCATGGGTGAAATATCGATTTTTGGAAGTTTAAATGACTGGGCATCAGGTGTTCATCGAGTTTGCGAGATACCTGATGCGTTCGCAAAGGGCACTGCGGAGTTGGCTTACGCAATCGTGAAACACTTTACGCGTTCGCGTAGGCTTACCCCACCTCGCCATCGCGTTCGCTAGCCAGGGCTCGCATTCACGTAGAGTAAGTTCCATTCACAGCCCCCGCCTCCTAACACTATACGTTCGTGATGGAGCGGCCACTTTTGCGAAGGAAAGACTCCCAACTGCTCCAAGTTCGTGACCAAAACCTCGCGTTCGCGATGAGAAAATCTACCCCAGTAGCGAAGAAGCATTCACCAGAAACCAGAAAATACTAAACCAACATTTTTTCTAAGTTCAAAATCATCCCTACCCTATCCGAAACTCACCCGAGCCCCTCGGGCTCCAAACCAAACATGAACACAAGTATAAAAATATGATACGAACTCGCTCGCGCGATCAAAATACCAAAATAACTCCTAGAGCTATGAATCGGACACCAAAACGAATGAAATTTTCAATGAAACTTAAGAAGATGCAATTTTTCAACCAGACGTCCGAATCACGTCAAATCAATTCTGTTTTGAACCAAATTTTGCAAACAAGTCATAAATACTGTAATGAACTATACCAAGTTCCGAAATTAAAATCTAAACTCGGTAGCAACAAAGTCAACATACAGTCAAACTTATGAATCGTTTAAACCTTTAAATTGCTACTTTTCAACAAATTGTGTTAATTCAGGTTAGGGACTTTCGATTTCGATTCCGGACATACGTCCAAGTCTCAAATTACGATACGGACCCACTGGGACCATCAAAATACTGATTTGGGTCCGTTTACATAAAACGTTGACCGTAGTCAATTCAAATTAATTTTAGGGCACAATTTTACATTTTCATCAATTTTTTCATAAATACCTTCCGGAAAAAAGACACGGATTATGCACGTAAATCGAGAAAGGTTAAAAGGAGCTATTCGAAGTCTTGAAACACAAAAATAAAAGGTAAAACTATAAATGACCTATCGGGTCATCACAATAATATTAATCATATAGTAAATTGAATTTGTTTTTATCAATTCATAGAAATGATTCGATACCCCAAAACACAATTTTGAAATAACTATCATTTGACATGTTAAAAATATACGTAACAAAAATCAACTCAAATTTTAAAAAATATGACAATAAATTATAAAGAAAAACTATGGTGCCTTCTGGAAATAAGAATATATGTACATAATTTAATAAGATATTAGAGAACTTCGTGAAGTACAATTTTCTCTTTCATCGAGTTAGCTAAATATCATTAACCTTCATTATTTTACGGAATTGAATTTTTTCTTTTAAATTTTAGTTTACAATTTCAATACATTATTAGGCATTTGTGTTAGTTTTAAAAATTATACTCACTGAAAAGGTACACATGCAACGTGCCTATACAAAGTTTTGAATGATATTTTTACTCTTTAAAAAATTTTAATTTCACATCAAATGAAATCATAAGTTATTATTTTTAGATGATCCGTTCTGCATGATTTAATTAAAGTTTTGCATAGATAATGTGCCATGTATTTTGTGTTGTGAACTATGAAGGTTATCCATAATTTAAAGTAGTCAAATTAAAAAATATATTTCGATTGTATGACGTGCAACCATCATTCTTCCTAATTAAGTTCAGAAAAAGATATATTTTGGCTATCAATATACTTGTATTATATAGGATGCTTTGTGCTTTTGTCCGTGTAATTTCATTTTTTTTGGAAATTTGCCTCTTAAATTATTATATTGGACATAATATTTAATTTATTTAAAACAAGGTTCCTTCTAACCACATGTTTCCAATAGTATTGCTAATATATTGTATTTAAATGTTTTGGTAAATAGCATATAAGATTTGGAATCGGTTTGATGGGAGCGGGGCAGTTAGGCAACTTTTGAGATTTCTATAAGATGAGCGAAAGTATAATGTATGATTTGGTTGAATCACATATACAACAAAAGGATCACAAAGATTATAGTTGTGGAAGTCCTTTTTTTCTCACATATTTTTGTATTATAAAGTTCTAAAATGTCAAGTGTTAGGTCAATTGAAATCCATGAAAAATAGTACTCATTTTTTCTTGCATGGATCGAGAGAGCACATCATTGAGTGATAATTTTGATCCTATCTTAAGAAAGTATAGAGATAAAAAGGAGGATGAATACGTAATACTAAATGGAGATTCTAACTTTATAAATGGATAAAAAATTAATCTTTTATCAATTCAATTAAATATTTTTAAAAATAAATTGGTCAAAAAAAAAGCTTCTCTATTTACGGAAATTGATTATTGATGGGGAACTTATAGTTGAAAATTTCCATGGTAGAAAACTTAAGAGTTAAGAAATTAAAAAAATAGGAATTCTTATAAACATCTTCAGTATTTGTATATTGATTGATATTTTCAATCAACCGATGACTGAGAACACTTTTTATGTGGTAATGTTTTTCTTATTGAGTTATATAGGAGTATATGATTAGTATTCTCTGTTTTAAAGAACTTACACATTTATTTATAATAACTCAAATATAATTTTTAATATAATATTTATATGATTATGTTTAAAAAGCTACTCATTTAGATAGGGTATACGCACAACACGCGTTTCGTAAGACTAGTAAATTAAAATAGAGAGGTAACTTATATTGAATGTACCAGAAAAGATATGTTCTATTTTTAAAGAGGTTTATCTATCAGAACACACAGGTCACTTAAAAACATTTAGTTCGTGGAACAAAAGTCAAGATTTGCAACAATTTTTTGATGGCAATTTTCTTTAAATTCTCGGCTGCCAAAAATATATACAAATCCTTATTCAATTTAGTGTCTACTTTTTTCTGTATGCTTTAATTCTAGCAGTGTGCACCAGCCTAGTATATTGACTAAATGATGCAGGTTGGTTAGGAGGAAAATGTAATTGTTAGCTGCACACGTTTATACTTTTTTATTTCACCTTAATTACTTATACACTCTTCATATGGTGGGCAAGGACCACTAGTTCTACCAAATATTATTGCTACTATCCAAGTAGACATGTGTCTGCCAAACGTTCGTAAAAGCAACACTAAAGAGGGCGGTGTTGTGGTTGAGGTGGTAGGGAGAGACATTAATGAAGCTACAAGCTAGGCAAGGTTCTTGAGAGTTCACAATCCATTATTTGATTGATAAAGATTAAGAGTAGGTGTTAATGTATTATAGGACAATGATCTAGGATTTTATATTTGTGATAATATACTCTATAATAACTCAATTTATAATTAATTATTTAAAAATATTTAGTGAATTTCTTAATAGATATATAAGTGATGGACAAAAGTTATTACGTTCACGTAAACTCGTATGATACATGCTAGCTCCGCCTCAGGCATTATATATACTTTGGCACACATTATTTTACTCGGAAAAAAGATACTTCTTTGAGGACTTAAATTCAAGTAATTAGTCATTAATTTTTCCAATGATTTATAGGTCTAAAATATACGGAAATTAATATTTATACTAGTATATGATGTACTAAAGTAGATTTTACATTGACCTCATAATAGAATATAACAAATCGTAGGTTCTCTCTCTAAATTGATAAAGCAAAATAAACAGAAAAAACGGCTTTCTAAGCACTCCCGCCCAAATTTAAGTGTATTATTTTCACCGGGTATGACCTTACATAGTAGCTGAATTTATTAAACATAAATATTAAAGTGGTTCTAAAAATGTGGTAAAACTTTTTTTATTTTAAAGTAATAATAGAAAAAATATTGGAGTGTAAGAAGAAAAATCGGATGTAATACAGAAAAAATATTAACCTTGAGTCTTGACATAAAGGAAGTATATATGAGAATGAAATAGAGATACCCTCTAAGAAATTGGGCTAAACCCTAGTTTTCTAAGGCAACTTGTACTCATCCGGTAGTAGGACGCTGGGCTCCAAGGAAAATGAGCAGAGCTATGGGTGTGTGTTTGATACGAAAGAAAATATATAAAAATATTTCCTGAAAAATAAGTGGTTTTATCATTTTTTTTTTTTTGTGTGGTTGGTGAGTGAAATATTTTTTTCGAAAAATATTTTTTAGTATTTGTTTAGAGAGTAGAAAATATTTTCTAAGAAAATATTTTATAACGCTACTCTTCTCACCCCCTTCCCCTAAATTCCCATGTTTCATGTACCCCCTCCCCCTCCCAAATATCCAACGTTTTTAGAACTCTATTTTCTTCAATAATTTAATTAATCTTTTAAAAATTCATACAAACCCAAAGGGACTAATGTGATGCTTTACTTTTTCACGTAAAAACAACGTTGAAATTTGTGCTCCATAACTAAAAAGAAAATACTCTTTTTTTGGTTGAAAAAGAAAGTACTCTTTCTACAACATGAAAAAAGTACTCATTTTGTTAATATGAAAGAAAATACTTTTTCAACATCATGAAAAGAAAATACTCATTTTTGTTAAAATGAAAGAAAATATTTTTTACTATATTTTTTTGAAATGGAAGAAAATATTTTATACATCATGAAAAAAGGTACTTTGTTTTGTATAAATGAAAGAAAATACTTTTTTTAAATCACGAAAAAAACTCATTTTGTTGAAATGAAAAAGAATGTTATTTTTATTTAGGGTGGAGGTGGGGCGGGGTTGGGGGAGGGTGGGGGGGTGTTGTGGGGGTGGGGTGGAGGATAGGAGTGGGTGGGATAGGTGGGGTGTGGGGGGAGTTGGTGGTGATGGGGAATAGGGTTGGAAAGGTTGAAGAAGAGTTTAGGAAAATGTTTTCCCTTCTCTTGATAGGGAAAATATTTTTCTCCAATTGTAGGAAATGAGTTCATGAAGAAAATATTTTCTAAAATATTTAAGCCAACCAAATATGAAAAAATTGAAAAATATTTTCCGAAAAATATTTTTCATCGTACCAAACACACCTTATGGGTTTGGGCCGTCTCCTCAATCTAAAAGAAGAAAACTTGGCATCCTATAACAACACATAACAGGAATTGATAATTTTTTAGCCTTATATTAGGTTTGGAAAAGATAGCCCCAAACAATTGGCATTATATAGCCAAATCTTAAAAAAAACTACTCTCTTTTATATTCTCTCTAAAAAAAAACTACACGCTTATTTTGACTTCCCACCCCTTTTCTCTTCTTGTATTTCTTCTTCTATATCTTATCTTTTCTCTCATAGTTTAGCAAAGATTCTTGTAAATTATGCAAAAAATATCAGTGGGATAAAAAGATAAGGTTGATCTCACATCAGAGAAAATTAGAAGCAAAAACTAAGAGAGAAAAAATATATTTCAACTTTGTTTTTCTTCTCTCTTCTTTTTTTGGTTGATTGAATGAGTGGGTGTGATTGAAATTAGTTGAAAATACCTAAACGAGACTATATATAAAATTTGAGCAAGATTAGCAAAAACTAAGAGAGAAAAAGTATATTTCAACTTCGTTTTTCTTCTCTCTTCCTTTTTTTGTTTGGATTGAATGAGTGAGGTGTTATTGAAATTGGTTGAAAATGCCTAAGCAAGACTATATACAAAATTTGAGCAATATTAGAAGTGATTTAGATTGGTTTCAGGTAAAACATCAGACCTAAAAATCCAAGTGCGACATGTGTATATCATGTACATCAGTGTATATCACACACAAGTTTTTAAGGACGTCTGTTTATATCACTTTGTATATCGTGTATACAACACAATTATTTTATGAACGCCCATGCATATCACATTGTATATCGTATATATAACACAAATTTTTATGGATATACATAGACACACATAATATACATAAGATATCACTGATGTATATAGAGATATACACAGGTTACAGTAGGGGATACACATGTGGAGTTGTCTTGAACTTGAGTTTTCAATCTAAAATGTGTTATACAAAGAAGAAAAATAAAATTTTAATAAATATTTTTGATATACACATTATTATTATGTTATACACTATGATATACAAATAATATAATTATTAATTATTGATCAAAAAAGAAATTTTGTTTTGATATAGCATGTTTAAGCAAGTTCTAAAATATAAAAATAATAAATATAATTGCGAGAGTAAATGATATTTTGGTATACAAAGAAAATTAATTTTTGATATACACAAAGAAGAAAAATAAACTTATGATATCTATTTTGGTATACACATGTCTGATGTGCTATACACTGTGATATACAAATAATACAATATTTTTATTGTGATATACATTGATATAAAGGCAGCAATAATTATATATATAATTTTATATTATCGATATACAAAGAATAATATTATTTATATACAAAGAATGAAAATAAAATTTTAATATACATGTTGATATAGACAAAGAAGAAAAAAAAAGTTGTGATATGCATATTATTATTGTGATATATGTTTATTGGCTATTTGATGCCAATATCTATAACTAGGGTTATTTTCTGTCAATTATATGTGTATGTTGTTATACCATGCCAAAACCCCCTAAAAGAACGACGGATTTATGCAAATGTTCCTTTTATAAGCTAGGGACATTTTAGACTTTAGTTTGTATACAAAATTTACAAAAAGTAACTACTTTTTTATTATCTATCTATATTATTATAAAAACATTGATATAATATCGGTGTAACCTTATAATATTAAGTATAATAACTCACAATAAAAGGACATAACCAAAATTCTAGACATTAGCCTTGTAATCCTATTAGTTTTAGGACATAATACTACAAGTTAGGAATCCTACATAATTACCTTTAGGAATCCTATTAGTATAATTAATTTCGAGCATAGACATATAATACTACATGTTAGCATGTAAACCTAATACCTTTAGGGGTCGTTTGGTACGCGGACTAAATTATCCCGGGATAAATTTATACCTTCAACCAAACACAGTATAAATTTAATCCCACATCTTATCCCACCTTATCCCTCATACCAAATGACTCCTTAGGAACACGTTAGATTTTCTATTAGCATAATTACTTTTGTGATAGAGATTTTTAGTCATGTAATCTTGTTACTTTTAGGATATACTTCTTAAAAACTTCTTTTACTAATTTAATTTGAAAACATATTATAATGTCCTATTAATAATTTAATTTGAGAATGTATTATATTGTCCAAACATTTAGAAAAAGGAGAGCCTACATTATTATAAAAGCACGAATATAATATTAATAGATCAAAATAGTCCTAAAATATTAAATAGAAGAACTCATAGGGCCGAAAGAACATAACTAAAATAACCTATTTTTTGGGACTACAAGACCTTCTATTTTACTTTTTTTTCAATATTTAATATTTTAAAATTAATAAAATTTTATCTATTAAACTCTTATGAAAAATGTGTAGGAAGGTTTAATAAATTCAATTTCATAAGAATCCTCCATATTGATGGTACATTACCACTCCATAATATCCAATACCAAGAAAAAATAAAAGTAATACTAAATAGACTGCATAAAACGTTGAAATTGAGAAAAAAAAATATCCCCATAATATATTTTTATATTATATTTGAACTATTTTCCTACTCAAATAATATATTTTTTAATTAATTTTTCGTGTAATATTGAAAAATATACCCAATTATTAAACAACAACTAAGAAAATATTTAAGTATATAAGGGGTCGTTTGGTTAGGAAACAAGTTATTCCATGATTAATTTTCCCGAGATTAGTTATCCCACTCTCTCATGGAGATAAAAATAATACTACAATTCCGGGATAATTAATCCCGAGATTAGTTATACCACAATTTTATTTCAACCAAACGTGAGATCAACTCATCTCAAATTTAATTTCGGGATTAATTATCCCTTATCCCTCATACCAAACGAGCATTAAATGTGTGAGAAAGAGAAAAAAAATAGTTGGTAAGAGTCAATACCACTAATGATTCTGCAAACATAAAGATCTAAAAGTGAAATGTCAGATCGATCTTTTTACTCTTTGAAAACAAAATTTCTGGTGAATAAGATTATAATTAAGATTAAATCTTCAAAATAAGAGATGAACTAATATATGTATGTATTGTCATATATTCAGAATATAGACATATCAAGTGGTAGATTCAGAATATAGACATATCAAGTGGTAGAAAGGAGTCCATCAGATTTTGGTCAATTTCTTATATACAAGTGCACATTAAATTGGTGGTTACCAATCTACAATATGTAATTGAGGCCAAAGTGTATGTTCTCCTCCGTGCAATCAAAGTTTTTGAAATATACAGGTTGGAGTCCGGCCTAACTCCACCATCGAGATGATGGACTTTGATTTTTTTTAAAGATATGAACTAATATTAAGAATCTGAACCAACATAAAATAAATTATTTTTTGTGTTAAGACTAAATAATTAAATCTTTCAATTAATTATTTAGCAAGAAAATCTAATTTAACTGTACATAAATTTATTCCATAAAAAGAGTGTTAGAGATTTAAAAAATAAGAACACAAAGTAAAAAAGTGTTATTATAGTATTATGAATAAAATGGCCATACAAGTGTGTGTTGAAGCACAATCAAAGCTAAATCATGAACAAGAACAAGCTTACAAAACTATATTATAAAGAGTCGACTCTGGCATAGTGGGATTACCCTTTGTAGATGCCTCCGGCGGAATACAAATAATATTTTTATATCATGGATTATTTGCAAATGTAACGACTCGGCCTGTCGTTTTGAGAGTAATAGCCCTGATTCCCTATTAACTGCTTCCCCCGTATCTTTTTCTCCTTATGTGACTTGCCGGGAGGTTTTGCTATTGGTTTCGGAGTATTTTTGGGACACTTAGTCCCTAAATGGAAGCTTAAACCTTAGGATTTTGACCGTAGTTGGAACTGTGTGAAGACGACTCCGAAATGGAGTTCCGTAGGTTTCGTTAGCTCCGTTTGATGATTTTGGACTTAGGGGCGTGTCCGGTTTGTGTTTTGGAGGTCTGTAGCTGATTTAGGCTTGAATTGGCGAAAGTCAATTTTTTGGAGATTTTGACCGGTAGTGGAATTTTTGATGTCGGGGTCGGATTTCGATTTCGGAGGTTGGAGTAGGTCCGTAATATTAATTATGACTTGTTTGCAAACTTTGAGGTCAATCGGACGTGATTTGATAAGTTTCAGCATCGATTTTAGAAATTTAAAGTTTCAAGTTCATTAAGTTCGAATCGGAGGGTGATTCGTGTTTTTAGCGTTGTTTGATGTGATTCGAGGGCCCGACTAAGTTCGTATGGTGTTTTAGGACTGGTTGGTATGTTTGGTTGAGGTCCCGAGGGCCTCGGGTGTGTTTCCGCTGCTTAACGGATTGAAATTGGACTTAGGCAAAAGGCTGAAGTTTTCTGGTTTCTGGTGTTTTCGCACCTGTAGTGGGGAGACCGAAGGTGTGGGATCGCACGTGCGCAAGGTCTATCGCAGAAGCAGAGTAGGGAAGGTGCTCAGGGTCGCAGGTGCGAGGCTATTTTCCGAAGAAGCGGACCAGGTTCCGCAGGCACGCACACGCAGGTGCGACCCCTTCATTGCAGTTGCAGACCCAGCCCCTTAAGTCATTTCCGTACGTACGAGGGAAATTCCGCAGGTGCGGCGTCGTAGGTGCGACAGTAGGTCCGCAGATGCGAAATCGCTGAGCAGAAAAGATCAAGTTCGAGGGTTTGTTTTCCATTTTCAATTTTGGGACCTTGAGAGCTTGGTGTGAGGCGATTATTCGAGGGTTCTTCAAGGAAATTGTTGGGGTAAGTGATTATAACCTGGATTGGACTATATTTCATGAATCTATTACTATTTTCATTATCTGATTAGGGATTTGAGTTGAAAATTTGGGGAGAAATGGTATAAACTTCCTAGACTAAAATTTTGAGCTTTGAAAGGCGATTTGAGGTCGGATTCGAGTATTTCTTATATTGTTGGACTCGTGAGTGAATGAGTGTTCATATTTTGTGACTTTTAACCGATTTTGAGACGTGGGCTCGGGGAGACTTTTTGGGACGATTTTCTAATTTCTTGCTTTATCCTTGATTTCATTAATTAGATTAGTTTCTTATAGTTGTATTTATGGTATGTAATTGATTTTGGCTAGATTTGGGCCATTTGGAGTCAGATATTCGTGAAAAAGGCATTGTTACCGATTGATTGAGCTTGGTTCGAGGTAAGTGGATTGCCTAACCTTGTGTGGGGGAAAATCCCCTTAGGATTTGGTACTATTGTGATATATGAGCGTTGTGTACGTGAGGTGACGAGTACGTACACGGGCTATTTGTTGTAAACCCCGATTTATTTTACTGAGTAGCAACCTGTTTTTCCTTTAATTTGAGTTATATCGTTTAAATGAGTATTAGCCTGTTTTCATTCTTAATTGAGCTATTCCAAAATGTGTAGTTATCCTGTTTAGTCTAATATCGCATATCTACGTGCTTTAACTGCTTATTTGAACTCTGTGAATCATGCCTAGTTGATTTCCTATTTTTCCTTGTTCTTTATCAGTTTAACTGTATAAATCTTGCTGTTAACTGTTGTATTTATCGGTTTGAGTTGTGTGTTTACTTTTGAGACTACTAGGCGGTTCCTCGGGAGTTCTCCCTGCACATTTACTTTTGAGACTACGAGGCGGTTCCTCGGGAGTTCTCCCTGCACATTTACTTTTGAGACTATGAGGCGGCTCCTCGGGAAACTCCCTGCATATTTACTTTTGAGACTACGAGGCGGTACCTCGGGAGTTCTCCCCGCACATTTACTTTTGATACTACGAGGAAGCTCCTCGGAAGTTCTCCATGCACATTTACTTTTGAGACTACGAGGCGGTACCTCGGGAGTTCTCCCTGTATATTTACTTTTTGAGATTACGAGGTGGTACCTCGGGAGTTCTCCCTGTATATTTATTTTGGGACTACGAGACGGTATCTCAAGAGATCCCCTGCGGTTTACCCCTGTATGTTGTACTGTTGCCTTGCTGTATTTCCTTTTGTTAAATTCTAGTCTCTCATTTTACTGTATATTCTCCTGCCTTATTTATTATTTACCAGTGGGCCTGACCTGTCCTCGTCACTACTCGATCGTGGTTAGGCTTGTCACTTACTGGGTACCATTGTGGTGTACTCATGCTACTCTTCTGCACATATTTTTGTGTGCAGATCCAGGTACTTCTTATCAGTCCCGCTATTAGCTGAGAGTGCTTGCTGCTGTACGAAGATTTCAAGGTACATTTGTTGTGTCCTCAGACCTCAGAGTCCCATTCTATTCTCCCCTATGTCAATTAACTTATGTACTTCTTTTATTAGACTCTGGTGTATAGAGATACTAGTTTCCTTTTGTAGCTTGTGACTTACGATGTTTCGGGTTTTGGGAAGACTGTGTATTTATAGAGTATTGGTTATTGTACATGCCGAGTGGCATTGTTACTAGTTATTCAGTTATCCACTACTGTTAGTTGCCAAGTTTTACTTTCGTTTTGTTATTTTCCACAATTTCTTAGGCTTACCTAGTCGTAGAGACTAGGTGCTGTCACGACATTATACGGAAAGAGTTTGGGTCGTGACATAAAAATCACTAATAACCAGGTTCATAGGTGTCGTGAGTCAGAAACCGGTTTATTAGAGTCTCGCGGATCGGTATGGAGACGTCTGTTCTTATCTTTGGGAGGCTATGGAACTGTTAGGAAAAATTACACTTCTTTGATTCCTTATCGTGCGAAATTGTTGACTTCGAAATTCTAAACTTATGTATTCTATTCTCTCATAGATGGTGAGGACACGTACATGCAGATCTGAAGACCAGGCACCCGCGCCCCCGCTAGAACCGCGAGAGGCCGGGACCGGGGTAGAGGCCGAGGACATCCACGCGGTACAGCCAGAGCACCCGCACGAGCTGCTACAAAGGAGACTCTAGCCCAGTTTCTGAGCTTGTTCAGCACCTTAGCTCAGGCTGGATTAATTCCAATTGCTCCTGCCACATCTCATGCCGGGGGAGGAGCACAGACTCCCATCGTCGGTACCCCAGAGCAGCGAGTGCAAGTAGATCAGGATCTTGAGATCATACCAGTGCAGCCGGTAGCTCCAGTTCCGCCCGAGGTTAGGGCAACAGTTTCTGAGGCGGAGCAGCTCAGACTTGAGAGGTACAAGAAGTACCACCCTCCTACCTTCAGTGGATTGGCGTCAGAGGATGCCCAGGGTTTTCTGGAGGAGTGTCACCGTATTCTCCATACTATGGGTGTAGTGGAGTCGAGTAGGGTTTCTTTTACTGCATTCCAGCTTAGAGGAACAACCTATCAGTGGTGGCATGCTTATGAGTTGAGTAGTCCGGCTGAGGCAGCTTCACTTACATGGACTTAGTTCTCAGACATGTTTTTGAGAGAGTATGTCCCTCAAAGCCTCAGGGACGCATGGCCGGCGGAGTTTGAGCAGCTGCGTTAGGGTTCTATGACTGTGTCAGAGTATGTACTTCATTTAAGTGATTTGGCCCGACATGCACCGGCCTTGGTTGCCATAGTTTGAGATAGGGTTCGTCGGTTTATTGAGGGACTCCACCCCAGTATCAGGATTAGTGTGGTCAGGGAGCTGGAGATGGATATTTCTTACTAGCCGATTGTGAGTATTGCTAGGAGAATGGAGGGCATGCTCACTCGGGATAGAGAGGAGAGGGAGGCCAAGAGGTCTCGAGAGTCTGGCACTTACAGTGGTACTCATGCCCCAGCTGTAGTTCTCCATGGTAGGGGTTATGTGAGTCACCCCGTTCATTCAACTCTTCCAGCCGCCAGTGGTATTCTGGCTCCTTCTAGGCCCTAGCAGCTTTATTATGCATCGCTAGTGTCTAGTGTGCCTCATGCACGTGGTTCTTTAAGCGATCAGTCCAGCAGACCTCACCCGAGACAGTCACAACAGCCACGCTCTTCCGAGAGCTTGTTTTGAATGTAGCGACACTCGCCATGTGGTGAGGGATTTCCCTAGACTTAGGAGGGGTGCACCTCCACAGACTTCTCAGCCACCACGTGGTCCACTGGGTCCTCAGGCTATGAGGTCCCATCTCAGACTGCACCCGTCGGACCACCTCAGGTCCCCGAGGGATTCATAGCCACTCCAGTGCTTCAGGATAACCTAGTCCGCTTGGTGGGCCTTATGGAGAGTGTGGCCTAGACCGATGCATTTCTGGTGGCACTAGCCATCTCTTAGGCTGGGGGAGGAACACAATCTCCCACTATTCACACTTTGGAGTAGATGGCTCCCCTATATCAGACTCCAGTAGCCCAGCCAGTTAGGGCAGTTCAGTCGGTTGTTGCGGCACAGGCCCGGGATAGGCCTGCTCTGTCTTCTGAGGCCTAGATGAGGCTGGATAAGTTTACCAGGCTCTTTTCTATTTATTTCAGCAGTGCATCTTCTGAGGACCCCCTAGGATTACTTGGACTATTGACACGAGGTGTTGCGCAACATGGGTATTATTGAGACCAATGGGGTCGACTTTGCAGTATTCTAGATGACCAGTTCCGCCAAGAGGTGGTGTAGAGATTATGTTTGACTAGACCAGCTGGTTCGCCTTCACTTACCTGGGATCAGTTTTCACAACTATTTCTAGAGAAGCTCATTCCTTTCACTTTGAGAGAGGAGTATCGCAGGCAGTTTGAGCGCCTTCAGCAGTGTGGCATGACCGTCACCCAGTATGAGACTAGATTTGTAGACCTAGCTCGCCATGCCATTATCTTGCTCCCTACTGAGAGGGAGAGAGTGAGGAGATTCATTGATGGGCTCACTTTAAGTATCAGGCTACAGATGGCTAAGGAGACTGGATATGATATTTCTTTCCAGAGGGCTGTAGATATTGCTAGACGGATCGAGATGGTTCAGTGGTCAGGAGAGGGGGCTGGTGTCTGACAAGAAGCCTCGTCATTCCAGTAGTTTTAGTGGTGCCTCATCTAGAGGAAATGGTACTTTTGGTAGAGGCCATCCTCCTAGGCCATTTTAGTCAGCGCTTCAGTCATCCCACAGTGCTTCGGGTAGTCGCAGTCCTTATGTATCTCATCCTGGGTAGCTAGCCTACAGTGCACCATCAACTTCTATTAGTGCTCCTCTGATCTAGAGCTACCATCGTGGTTATCCAGCCTGTTTAGGTCAGTTGCAGCTTCAGCAACCACAGCAGGCGGATATGTGTTTTGAATATGGGGGTACATGTCACATCAGTAGGTATTGTTCTAGATTAATGAGCAACATGCCACAACAGAGTTCTCATGCCATGGTTCTGGCACCGGTTGCTTCACTGCCCGCTCAGCCAGCTAGAGGTAGAGGTCAGGCTATTAAAGGTTGAGGCCAAGCCGTTAGAGGTGAAGGCCATCCAGCTAGAGGTCATCCGAGAGGCGAAGGTCGGGGTGGTGGGGCTTAGCCTCATTTTTATGCATTCCCAGCTAGACCTGAGGCCGAGTCATCTGACGCTGTTATCATAGGTATTGTTCCAGTTTTCCATATAGATGCTTTAGTTCTATTTGATCCGGGCTCTACTTATTCCTACGTGTCATCCTATTTTGCTTCATATCTAGTTATGCCTAGTGATTCTTTGAGTGCTCCTATGTATGTGTCCACGTTGGTGGGAGATTCTATTGGTGTAGATCGTGTTTATCGCTCGTGTGTGATTACTATTGGGAGCTTTGAGACTAGTGTAGATCTCTTACTTCTTGATATGGCTGACTTTGATGTTATTTTGGGCATGGATTGGTTGTCACCTTATCATGCTATATTGGATTGTCACGCTAAGATAACCTTAGCCATGCCGGGGTTGCCTCGATTAGAGTGGAGAGGGACTCCTAGCCATTCTACCAGTAGGGTTATTTTTTATGTGAAGGCTCGGCGTATGGTCGAGAAAAGATGTCTAGCTTATTTGGTCTATATTCCCGGTTCTAGTGTGGAGGTTCCTACCATGGATTCCGTACCTGTTGTGCGTGAATTTCCAGAGGTGTTTCCTGCAGATCTGTCGGGGATGCCACCCGGCAGAGATATTGACTTCTATATTGATTTAGCTCGGGGCACTTAGCCCATTTCTAATTCCACCATACCATATGGACCCACCTGAGTTGAAGGAACTGAAGGAGCAGTTGCAAGACTTACTTGATAAGGGATTCATTAGACCTAGTGTTTCCCCCTTGGAGTGCGAGGATGTTCGTGAAGAAGAAAGATGGTTCGATGAGGATATGTATAAGCTATCGGTAGTTGAACAAAGTCACTATCAAGAACAAGTATTTTTTGCTGAGATTTGATGACTTATTTGATCAACTTCAGGGTGCCAAAGTGTTTTCGAAGATTGATTTGAGGTCTGGCTACCATCAGTTGAAAATTAGGGCATCAGATGTCCCCAAGACATCTTTGAGAGATAGTCAGTTTATATGCCAAGTTTTCAAAGTGTGAGTTTTGGTTAGACTCGGTCGTCTTTTGGGGGCATGTTATATCGGACGAGGGCATAAAAGTGGATCCTAATAAGATTGAGGCGGTTCAGAACTGGCCTAGACCTACTTCATCTATAGAGATTCGGAGTTTCCTGAGTTTGGCGGGATATTATCGCCGGTTCGTGGAGGAGTTTTCATCCATAGAAGCCCCATTAACTAGATTGACCCAGAAGGGTACTCCATTCAGCTGGTCGGATGAGTATGAGTTGAGATTTCAGAGGCTCAAGACTGCCTTGACTACAGCTCCGGTATTGATATTGCCCACATGTTCAGGATCCTACGCGTTGTATTATGATGCATCGTGTATTGGGCTCGGTGTAGTGTTGATGCAGGATTGCAGGGTGATTGCATATGCAATACGGCAGTTGAAGGTTCATGAGAACAATTACCATGTTCATGACTTAGAGTTGGCAACCATTATTCATACACTGAAGATTTGGAGGTATTACCTCTACAATGTGTTGTGTGAGGTATTCACGGATCATCGAAGCCTACAGTATTTGTTCAAGCAAAAAGATCTCAACTTGAGGCAGAGGAGGTAGTTGGAGTTGTTGAAAGGCTATGATATTACCATTTTGTATCATTCCGGGAAGGCCAATGTGGTGGCCGACGCCTTGAGTAGAAAGGTTGTGAGTATGGGTAGCCTTGCGTATATTCCGGTTGGTGAGAGACCGCTAATATTAGATGTTCAGGCTTTGGCCAATCAGTTTGTGAGGTTAGATGTTTCGGATCCCAGTCGTGTTCAGCTTGCACGGTCTCTCAGTCTTCTTTGTATGAGCGCATTAAAGAGCGTCAGTATGACGACCCTCATTTTCTTGTCCTTAAGGACATGGTGCGGTATGGTGGTGCCAAGCAGGTTACTATTAGAGATGATGGGGTGTTGCGGATGCAAGGTCAGATTTGTGTGCCCAATGTGGATGGGCTTCGTGAGTTGACTCTTGAGGAAGCCCACAATTTGCGATATTCCATTCATCCGGGTGCCGCCAAGATGTATCAGGACTTAAGGCAGCATTATTGGTGGAGAAGAATAAAGAAGGATATAGTTGCAAATGCGGCTCGATGTTTGAATTGTCAGCAAGTAAAGTGCGAGCATCAGAGACCTGGTGGTTTACTTCAGAAGCTTGATATTCCCGAGTGGAAGTGGGAGCATATTAACTTGGATTTTGTTGTTGGAATCCCACGGACTTCAAAGAAATTCGACGCGAAATGGGTCATTCTGGACATGTTGACCAAGTCGGCACATTTCATTCTAGCAGTAGTTACCTATTCTTTAGAGCGATTAGCTGAGATCTATATCCGCGAGATCTTCTATCTTCATGGTGTGCCAGTGTCCATCTTTTCTAATCAGGATACGTAGTTCACATCGCACTTCTGGAGGGTCGTACAACGTGAGTTAGGCACACAGGTTGAGTTGAGTATATTATTTTACCCCCAGACGGATGGACAGTCCGAGCGCAGCATTCAGCTATTGGAGGATACGATTCGCGCCTGCATTATAGACTTTAGGGGCTGTTAGGATATATTCTTGCCGCTTGCGGAGTTTGCCTACAACAACAGCTACAATCGAGTATTCAGATGGCTCCCTATGAGGCATTATACGGGATACGATGTCGTTCACCAGTTGGTTGGTTTGAGCCGGGAGAGGCTCAGTTGTTGGGTATCGATTTGGTTCAAGATGCCTTGGAAAAGGTCAAGATGATTCAGGATCGACTTCACACAGCTCAGTCTAGGTAGAAGGGTTATGCCGAACGGAGAGTTCGTGATGTTGCATTCATGGTTGGAGGGATGGTATTGCTTCGGGTCTCACCCATGAAGGGTGTGCTGATGTTCGGAAAGAAGGGCAAGTTGAGCCCTAGGTATATCAGTCACTTCGAGATTCTTGAGAGAGTGGGTGAGGTGGCCTACAAGCTTGCATTGCCACATAGTTTATCAGCAGTCCACCTGATTTTCCATGTCTCCATGCTCCGAAAGTATCACGGTGATCCATCCCATGTGTTAGATTTCATCTCAGTCCAATTGGACAAGGATTTAACTTATGAGAAGGAGCCAGTAATCATTCTAGCCCGGCAGATTCGGAAGTTGAGATCTAAGAGTTATCCTTCAGTTAGAGTACAACTGAGAGGTATGCCAATCGAGGTAGCCACGTGGGAGTTTGAGTCTGACATGCGGAGTAGATACCTACACCTTTTCACCAGTCCAAGTACCTTTCTATGTCTGTTCGAAGACAAACGTTCGTTTTAGAGGTGGAGAATGTGATGACCCGATAGGTCATTTTGCGTTTTAGCCTTTATTTCTGTGTTTCGAAACCTTAATTAGCTCCGTTTAGCGTTCTTTGATTTGCGTGCACAGTCCGCATCTTTTTTGAAAAACTTTTATGTGAAAATTTCAAGAAAATGTGAATTTTTGCCTTAAAAATAATTTGAGTTGACGACGGTCAATATTTTGTGTAAATGAACTCGGATCAGTATCTTGACGCTCCTGGTGGATCCGTATCATGATTTGGGACTTGGGCGTATGACCGAAATCGAATTCGGAAGTCCCTAACTTGATTTAACGTGATTTGTTGAAAACTAGCAATTTGAAGGTTTACAAAATTCCTAAGTTTGACCGTAGGTTGACTTTGTTGCTACCGAGTTTGGATTTTGGTTCCGGAACTTGGTATAGATTCATTTTACTATTTATGACTTGTATGCAAAATTTGGTTCAAAACGGATTTGATTTGACATGATTCGGATGCTCGGTTGTAAATTTGAAAGTTCTTGAATTTCATTTAAAATTTCATATATTTTGATGTCTGATTCGTTGTTCTAGGTGTTATTTTGGTGTTATGATTGCGCGAGTGAGTTCGTATGATGTTATTATACTTGTGTGCATGTTTGGTTTGGAGCCCGTGGGGTTCGGGTGAGTTTCAGATAGGCTAAGGATCGATATTTGGACTGGGATAGCTGCTGGTTTGCTGATAACTTGTGTCTGTCGTTCTGTGCTTCGCGATCGCGAAGCTATTCTCGTGATCGCGAAGGGGAAGTTGGGTTAGGGGCGGATTTCTTCATCACGAATGTGATGGCTAGGTCGCGAACACAAAGCATTGGAGGGGTTACCCTTCGCGAACATGTACGGTTAAGGGGACCTGGGAAGGGACACGACCGTTACTCTACGCGAACGCGAGCCCTGGCTCACAAACACGAAGGCCAGGGGGGAAACCTTCGTGAATGTGTGAGTACTGTTACGCGGCGCCTTCCTGATATTTCTTGGAAGGGCGACGTAAGGCTAAGCAATCGATGTCAGTGCGGTTACTGTCCGCCAACTGAGGTCCCCTTCGTACGCTACACGAGATTGTCAGTGTCGTACGGGAAAATCAATGTCATGAGCAATGAAGAGAATTGAAATGAGTAATTGAGAATGAAAGCTTATTGCATCAATGAATAAAAGCTATTACAAAAGCTACGTGGTTTCGAGGGGGAGAGACACCAGTACAGAGAAATGTTTGCTTGCTTGAATGTTTGAATGCTTGATCCCCCCTAATAATGCTTAAAACAAATAAACCAAAGTTACATGACTTGACCTATCTAAGTTGTAGAAGCACACTGAAAGTAAATAAAGTAAAACTACTCTATATTTACAGTAAAAAGGACTTAGTCTTCTACAAGGTAGAAACAAGTCAGTTGGCAGCAACTTTGTCTTTAGCATCAGGGTCTGCACGCGTGGTATTGTCGGCGCGCGCGGCACTATTTGCATCGCCTGCGGATGGGCGCTGGCACTTGGCATCAGGGTTTGTGCGCGCAACGCTGTTGCAATCTGCTTGCGATTGGGCGCTGGCGAGGCATCAGGATCTGTGCGAGCTGTACTGTCTGTGCGCGCAGCACTCTTGGTATCATTATGGTCTGTGTGCACGACACTGTTGGCATCTGCCAGCTGATGGGCGCTAGCGAGGGCTATCAGTGGGGAGACAGAGGCACATGTGCGCTTGTCAGTTGGCGCTGCTAAGACCACGGGGTCGACCGTGGAACTGGGCGTTGGGAGGCTTGCCAGGACGCCACGGGGCACGTCCAAGGGGTCATGGGGCATGGCTGGAAAGTAACCCATGGTATTCTCCCCCACCTGATTTGGCGATGTCCTCTGAGCCTTACCTACAAGGTGATAATTGATCAGGCTCTTGTTGGCTTTGAGGTCTGTTCCCCTCGGTCTTGTGAGTTGGCTTTGTGAATAATGCTCCATGTCTTTCCGAAATGATTTCAGGCGCCTGACATGGAAGACTGGATGGAATTTCCACCACGCTGGAGTATTCTCCTGGTATATGGTTTTCCCAATATGTTTTTCAATGGATAAGGGTCTGATGTATATTTGCAATAGGCGAGGGTCATGGGTCCTCTCTGCAAACAAGTACTGCTTCGGGATTCTTAGCATCACTTTGTCTCCTACTTGATGTTGAACAAAGAGAAGGTTTTGGTTAGCATACCTCTTTGCCCACTCTTGGGCTTTAATAAGATAGCTCCGCATTATCTCCAAATTTCGCTCCCATTCCTTTGAGGCGATTTTGGCATGTTTGGTGCATTCACGGTGTGTGGGAGTAGCGGTTGCTGTCCGGTAACAATTTCAAAAGCGCTTTTGTTTGTACTAGAGCTCTTTTGTGAATTGAAACACAGTTGAGCAGCATCCAGAAGCTTCACCCAATTCTTCTGTGATCCGGTTGCAAATTGGCAGAGATATTCCTCCAACATGCCATCCGATTATTGATAAAGGCTTGAGTTGTGACTCAATGTGGATCCGAGGCACCTAAAAAGAAAGGTCCAAAATTTGCTAATGAAGCATGAGTCACGGTCACTAACGATGTCTTTGGGCAGGCCCTAATATTTGACAATATGAGAGAAGAAGAGTCGGGTTTTATCTTTCGCTGATATGTAGAGTCCCGCTTGTGCTGAGCGGTCCGACTTGTCCTTCTGGCATGCTTGAAAAGTCTTCCCACACTGAGGGGCATCATCAGTCATTTGAGGCTGATGATATGATTTCTAATTCTTATTGCTGAGGGTAGCCGGAACTAAAGGTTCATGTCTTGACTCCCTTCTTTGACTGCATGGCCGAGATGTTTTCAGCGGCCATATTTATGGGTATACATGGTATGACGTGGGGTTTGTCCCCGTTTTCTCCCATCATCAGAGCATGTCGACATAAGGTACCGGTATGGTGTTGGTTTGCCTCAGGAATTCCAATCCCACAATCAGTTCGAAGTCATCTATGATGGCTATGCATATGTTGAATCTTCCTTGACACGACCCCTACTCTTTTGCACAACTAGACCGAGGCGCTCCACCTGAGTTGAGGCTAAGTAGTTGTGAGTAGCACACGTGTCTATCATTTCCCGAATAGGTCTGCCATTTACTTTCATTTCGATGAACATTAAAGTCCTCTTTTTTGTGGGAGGAGGCCTTCATTTTTCCTTTCTTGGCGATTGGGCATGCATCCTTCGTAAGGCTACCAGCATTGGTTCCTGCAAAGCTATCAGGAATGGAGCCAACAATTGCATTGAATATACCTACTTGTCCTTCCTCATTTGACTCGTCATCTGACTCATCTTCAACAGTCTGATGAGCGTTGCTCTGTCTCTATGGGTATTCATTGTTCCAATGTTGCCCGCCGCAATGACGGCATTCTGAAGGGGACTTTCTTCCCTGATTGTTGTTGACGGATGCAACACTATTGCTGCTTGAAGAAGGAATCTTAGATTTTGTTGCACTTCGATCTACTCCATTTCTTCTAGGTCCACCATTGCTAGGTTGGCTCCCGTTGTATCCCCCTCGGACATGCGGCTGAGGCCTATCCTTCTGAGTTTCCATATAATAATCGCCAAGGCATTCTGCAGCTTGGATCGCCTTGGGCAAGGTATCTACCCTTTGTCTTTGCATCTCCATACGAGCATGAGGTTTCAAATCTTCTATGAATGCGAAGAGTTTCTCTTTGTCCCCATATCCAGTATATTTAGCATGAGCGCGGAGAATTCCCGCACGTAATCCCGCACTGACCTGGTCTGGCGGAGTTCCCATAGTTATCTCCGTGCATTGTATTCCATATTTTCGGGGAAGAACTTCAGGCGTATGACTGCTTTCAATTCTGCCCATGTCTTGAGAGTATATTCCCCGGCCCTAATGGCTTCGTATTTCACCCGCCACTAGAGTTTAGCATCACCTTGAAGATACATGGTAGAAGTTGCTACCTTTTTGGCTTCTTCTAACTCCCCCACGGCATCGAAGTACTGTTCGATGTCAAAGATGAAGTTCTCTACTTCTTTAGTATCCCGAGCTCTGTTGTATGGCTTTGGCTCCGGAATTTTCAGCTTTTGTGCCATGGGGATGAGGTTCACACCACCCCCAAATTGGTTTCCGCCTCCTCGAAGTAGGCCTTGTAAAGCAGCATTGACAACATTGAGCTGGCCTATCAAGTTGTCTATGGTTTGTTGCATGGCAGTCACCCTGTCTGCCTCTTGTTCCATGTTAGCTAAATCCTCGGCACGCTCCTGCTGGAGGACCTCAAATTTACTAAAACTTTCAGCTGCCTCTGTGGCTGCTGTTTGCCGGTCTCCTTCAGAGTCGCGACTGATGTTTTCTATGTCAACTTCGTCCTGCCGCATTCTGCAGTCCAGGTTATCCAACCTTTGCACTAGGCTGGTCCTTAGATCAGGCATCATATCCACGATGGGCCGTAATACGTCAACCGTCCCTTCTAGGGTCATGATATGATCCCCATAATTCACCATGGTCAGAAATGATGGTAATGACAATGTGTTCCCTCGTCCGATGTCGAGCCTATGCTCTGATACCAGCTGCTACGCGGTGCCTTCCTGAGATTCCTTGGAAGGACAACGTAAGGCTAAGCAACCGATGTCAGTGCGGTTACTGTCCGCCAATTGAGGTCCCCTCCGTACGCTAGTCGAGATTGTCAGTACCGTACGGGAAAATCAATGTCATAAGGAATGGAGACAATTGAAATGAGCAATTGAGAATGAAAGTTGATTGCATTAATGAATGAAAGCTATTACAAAAGGCTATGCGGTGTCAAGGGGGAGAGACACCAGTACAGAGGAATGTTTTCTTGATTGAATGTTTGAATGCTTGATCCCCCCTAATAATGCTTAAAACAATAAACCAAAGTTACATTACTTGACCTATCTAATCTGTAGAAGCACACTGAAAGTAAATAAAGTAAAACTACTCTATATTTACAATGAAAAGGACTTAGTCTTCTACAAGGTAGAAATAAGTCCGTTGACAGCAACTTTGTCTTTAGCATCAGGGTCTGCACGCGCGGTGTTATCGGCGCGTGCGACACTATTTGCATATGCCTGCAGCTAGGCGCTGTCATTTGGCATCAGGTTTTGTGTGTGCGGCATTGTTTGTGCGCGTGACGCTGTTGGAATCTGCCTGCGGTTGGGCGATGGCAAGGCATCAGGATCTGTGTGCGCGGCACTGTCAGTGCGCGTAGCACTCTTAGCATCATCATGGTCTGTGCACGCGACATTGTCTATGCGCACGACACTATTGGCGTATGCCAACTGATGGGCGCTGGCGAGGGCTATCGATGGGGCGACAGAGGCACATGCGCGCTTGTCACTTGGCGTTGCCGAGACCACGGGGCCGACCGTGGCACTGGGCGTTGGGAGTCTTGCCAGGATTCCACAAGGTGCGTCTAAAGGTTCATGGGGCATGGCTGGAAAGCAGCCCATGACAGTACGATCATAAACGCGTAGATCATTCTGGCTGTTGTGCATCGCGAACATGTCGGGCCCTTCGCGAATATGAAGAAGGCATGGCGCCCAGTGACTTTAATATCCCAAAGTCAGGATTTTTCCCATTTTTTACCATTTCTAATTTTGAGCTCGGCCTAGAGGAGATTTTGAAGAGAAATTTCATCCCAACTTTATAGGTTAGTAGATTTTAACCGTTTTCTTCCATTTCCATCAACACCCATTGATTTCTAACCTTTAATCTATGCGTTTTCATGATAGAAATTAGGAATTTTGGTACAATTGGAAATTTTTATAAAATTGAGATTTAGACCTCAAATGAAGGCCGAATTTTGCAAAAAATCACACAATCGGGCTCGGGGGTGAATGGATAATCAGGTTTTGATCTGAATCTTGGGTTTTGACGTTTCTTGACTTTTTTCAAAATCATTAAAGATGGAATCTTTTTCACTCGTGGGTAGTTTCTAAAGCTTATTTTGAATTGTTTGAACTAAATTTGGTTAGATTAGATCGGTTTGGAGGGAAATTTTAGAGAAAAGGCCCCGATTGAGCTTTGACTTGATTGCGGAGCAAGGTAAATGTTGGATCTAACCTTGGCTTAAGGGAATTAGGAACTTGTGAACTATGTGTTGTGTGGATTATTTGAGAAAACGGCATATATGCAAGGTGACGAGTGTATAGACGCCGTCAAAATATTTGTTTCCATATTTCCTCGTATTTCATTAATTATCTCATTCCATGCCTTAACTTTTACATGCTTTATTTGACTTCTATTTCGTAATTTTTAGTTGTCATTTAGTTATTCTTGTTTTAAACTAATCTTCCATTCCACGACTTCATCTACTTGCCTTTAATTGCTTTACTCGCACACCTTGATTGTTACATGCTTTACTTGTCTTGTTGTTTTTGTAATATTTGTGTCATTCCTTTGATTATTACATGGTACCTTTATTGCTTTGCACTCATACTCCTGATTGTAGAAATTCTTGTAAATTGAGTTATTAGATTGTTCATGTTTATGGAAGTTGTTTGTGGATCGGGTTACCCGCTGCAATAAGAATTGAAAGATAATAAATTGAAATAGTGGAATAAGGGAGGATTATGATATTGATAAATACTGATATGGTGGGATCGGGTTGCGCACCGCAACGGATTGTGTGTGTTGTACTTCTTGTTGTTGTGTTAGTTTCAGTATTTTTATATGAGATTACGATACTTGTTAATCTGGACATTCTGATAGCGAGGTTCGAGTTCATTTCCACAAATTTATTACTTTACTTCCATTTCCTGCTTTTCCTTTCCTGTTATTATTATTATTATTACAGTGTATAGGTTTTTTTGTAAGTGGCCGCTTTAGCCTCGTCACTACTTCGTCGAGGTTAGGCTCGGCACTTATAGAGTACATGGGGTCGAATGTAATCATACTACGCTCTGCACTTCTTGTGCAGATACCGGAGTTGGTCCTAGCAGCGTTCAATAGCTTTTGCTCAGACCCAGTTGTTGACGGAGACTTGAGGTGCAGCTGCACAGCGTTCGCAGCCCTAAACTCCCCCTTCCTCTACAATTGTGCATATGCGCCTACGATTATCCTCTTCACGAAATTTGAGGAGTTGGTTGTAACATTGCGGTTATGGTGGTTCTTATTGAACTTGCAATGCGGTTCTCTTCCTTGAGACATCTCCCATATTTGGGTACACAGATTGCGCAGTTGTGGATTGAGTTATATTGATATGGCGTGTCTGTTGGATAGTTGTGTTTAATAATATAAGGTCATTGGACCTAGAATGGGTACTATCAGGTTTGATTACGGTATATTCGGGAGGATAATATTGAAAGTCGACTTAGAAAGTGATTATGGTTATGGTTGGGGTGAGAGAGCTCCATGACTTGTTGCTCTGATAAGGGGTCATGAGATGTTTCCATGTTTCTTTTATTATCAGCAGTGTACGAAGGTTTTGGAATGCGGTTTGGCTTGCTATGAGGTTTAATACTTGTACTTGGTTGGTTTGGAGTAATTACTGTGATTGTGATCGGGAATAGTTCTACGAGCATGTGAGTTGTGTAGTACGTAATGTGATTATATCTAGGGTTATGGCTATGGCTTGATACAACTTGTTCAGACTTATACGGTGTAGATATGAGATTTAGATCATGGAAAGAATTCTAGGTGTTAGAAATTGGGCTTCAAGTTTTGGGCTAAGGTTAAATTAATAATTTTCAGTTGTGTTATATTGTCAAGCCTATATAGAATAGGGTGACGTGGGATCACCCCCAGGTATGTGCATGGTAAGGAGAAACAGTGATTTAAAGGCTTAGAAATAACTCTTGGCACGTTCGAGGACGAACGTATGTTTAAGTGGGGGAGATTGTAACGACCCTGTCACGACCCAAAACCTACCTCGTCGTGATGGCGCCTATCGTGTAACTAGGCAAGCCACAACTCAACATCCCAACACAGAAAAATCTTTGAACATAAATACGGAAGTAATTTAATAATTTAGGAAAGCCTTTATGAAAATAGAAATATCCAAAATACGATAAAATCCATCCCAAAACCAGGTTGTCACAAAGTACATGAGCGTCTAAATTAGAATACAGTACACTATAGTGTCTAGAGAAATAAACTAAAAATACAACTGGTGATAAAGGAGGAGAGTCAAGGCTTGCGAACGTCATGCAACTACCTTGGTAGTATCCGAACTCGAAAGCCGCAATCAGCAACCGCCGCCGTGACCAAAAATGCCTGGATCTGCACACAAGTTGCACGGAGTAACGTGAGTACATCCAACTCAGTAAGTAACAAGTCCAAACTTTGGACTGAAAGGTAGTGACGAACTCAACCGGTACAGATAAAATAGAAATAACTTAACAGAAACGTAGGCATGCTTTCAAATTAAATAGGCAACTCAAATAGTAAAGTGAAGCAGATCCGAACAGTGTAAAGAATATAACTCTGCTATCTCTACATGCCAATGCACATGTTGTATGTGATGCACCACGCTGTCAGCCTCATGTGCTCACACTCTCGAATGCTCAACCACTCGGTACTGTATATGGCCCATACGGACCAGGAAAAATCTATCCCAAAATATATACATCACTGACTATAAGTCACTCAGTACCGAAGAAGGCCAATCCAGCCCCGTGGAGAAGATCCATCTCTAGGGATCAAGTACTTCGGATAAGATCCATGTCCAGGGAAGATCCATCCCTCAATAATATCAGCCACGCTCATTGGGGGTGTGTACAGACTCCGGAGGGGCTTCTACAGCCAAAGCGCTATCATAAAATCGGTATAACTGCTGCGGCGTGCAGCCCTACCCTGTAACTATCACTCATAATCAGGCTCTCAGCCTTACTCAGTCATCAATCTCTCCAGTCTCACTCACGGGCTCACAATATCATGAAACTAGCCCGAAACAAGGATATGATGTATCACTAAATAACAACTGAGATGGAGATACGATATGAAATGCATTAACATGACTGAGTACATAATATCAATGAAATCAGTGAGATGACAACAAGAAACGACCACTAGGGGTCCCAACAGTATCGGCATAAAGCCTAAACATGATATCTAGCATGATTGACAGCTCAATTACTTTATCACAAGATGCAAACACGGGTATCAACAAAATAGAGTCACTATACAGTGCCATGGAATCAACCAGGCCACAATTCTCACCGTTCACGCTCGCACGCCCGTCACTTGGCATGTGCGTCACCTCAATACCAATCGTATAGCACATAGTTCGGTGTTTCGAACCCTAAGGACCAAGTTTGAAAGCGTTACTTACCTCAAATCGGGAAAATCCTAATCTGAAATTCCTTTGCCCCTCTAATCAATCTCTGAATGCCCCGAATATAGCCACAAGCAGTACGGTATAATTAATATAGGCTAATGAAATCAATTCCACAAGAAAAACAATAAATTAGAAGCCAAAAATCCGAAATCAGCCCGAACACGGCCCCCGGGCCCACGTCTTGAAATCCGACAAAGGTCACAAAACCCGAAAGTCCATTTACTCACGAGCCTAACCATACCAAAATTACTCAAATTCGATAACAAAATCCCATTTAAAACCTCAAAATTCTAACTCAAGAGTTCTTCCTCTTTTTCCCCAATTTCTCACCCCAAATCAAAAATTGTATGATAAAATTAAAGATGAAATAACGGGATTTAACCAAACCAAGTAGGAATCACTTACCCCAATCAACTCCACAAAACTCCCTTCAAGAATCGCCCAATTCTGTGTTCTCTAGCTCAAAATATGAAAAATGGGTTCAAACCCTCGTTTTGAAATTAATACTGCCTGCCCAGATATCCTTCTTCGCGAACGCGACCGTCTTCTGGCGTTCGCGTTTACCAACTCAGACTGCCTCTCAACTTAACTCTTCGCGAACGCGAGCTACGCTTCGTGAACGCGAAGCTTTGCAAACTCAGACCTTCGCGAACGTGTCCCTCACCTCATGAACGCGTAGAACAAAAGACTAGGGATCCCCAGTTGCCTCACTCCCCTTCGCGAACGCGGGGCCACTCACGCGTTCGCGATGCACATACTGACATACCTTCGCATTCGCATTCTCTCATTCGCGAACGCGTAGAGCAAAATCTCACCAACTCAGAAAGACTCTTCGCGAACTCGAGGCTCTTCTCACGAACGCGTAAGAGGAAACAAGAAAAAGTGCAGCAGCAGATATCAGTTATCTCACCAAGGCCAAAAATGATTCGTTAACAACCCGAAACTCACCCGAGTCCCCCGGGGCCTTAACGAAACATACCATCAAGTCCCAAAATACTATACGAACTTAATCGAGCGTTCGAATCACTCAAAACAACATCAAGCCTAAAGAACATCTAAACTTTCAAATTCAGCAAACGACGTCGAAACCTACCAAACCACATCCGATTGACCTCTCCATTACGGACCTACTCCAACTTTCGGAATCGGAATCCGACCCCGATATCAAAAAGACAACACCCCGGTCAAAAAATTTAACTTTTGCCATTTCAAGCCTATATTTGCTACAAACCACAAATTCATAGTCCGGACATGCTCCTAAGTCCAAAATCACCCAACAGAGCTAAAGAAACCGACGGAACTCCTTTTCGGAGTCTTCAGACCATCCCGACTACAGTCAAAATCCTAAGACTTAAGCTTTCGTTTTAGGGACTAAGTGTCCCAAAATACTCCGAAACCAAAACAAGACCTCTCGGCAAGTCACATGAGCAGAAACGGATATGGGGAATGCAATAAATATGGTATTGGGGCTAATACGCTCAAAACGACTGGTCGGGTCATTACATCCTCCCCCACTTAAACATACGTTTGTCCTCGAACGTGCCAAGAGTTGTTTTCAAGCCACCAAATCACTATTCCATCTTACCACGCACGTACCCGTGGGTGATCTCACGTCACCCTATCCCATATACGTATGATAACACCACATAACCGAAATTTCTTAATTCTACCTAGCCCACAAGCCTTAGAATCCAATTTCCAAAATCCGGAATTTCTTATAAGGTCAGAATCCTGCAACCTACACACTGTATAAGTCTGAACAAGCTGTACCAAAAGCCGTATTCATAATTCAAATACTCAAAACTCAAATACCACATAGCTCAAATGCTCGAAGCAATGATTTCTAATCAATGTAGTTGCTCGAAACAATCCCATGTCGGTAATAAACCTCATATCAAATAACACTTCATTCTAAAACCTTCGTACACCACCGATGATGAAAGAAACACGCAGAGACTCGTAACCATTCACCAGATCCACCAGTCGTGGAGCTTTCTCTCGTTCGACAAGAACTATAGCAAATTCCTAAGCCGGCTTTCGATATTATCCTTCCAAATATGCCACAATCAAATCCGATAGCTCCCATCCTAGATCAGACGACTCCATCTTATCAAATACTAGGTACTCTACTGACACGCCACACCAATACTATCTAAAGCCATAACTCATGCAATCTGTGCACCAATAACCAACCTTCCAAAAGTACTCAATCACGAAAATGACTCAAACAAGAGAATCGTCTCGTAAGCCCGACGGTTACCACCCCAACGCAATGCTAAGAACCCATCACACATCGTAGAACCATAAAACACAAATCTAACACAAGGTTCGTATTTCATCATAACTCTACCGCAAAACGCGACCCCATCCAAACACCGATCCACACGAAATACCTCAACCACCATGCTCAAAATCAATAACCACGAGCAATCTGGCATCAAGTACTCGAAGTGCATTACCATAACTATGGAGAAGCAAATGACACAATGCCACACAAACCCGAAAGAACATAACCAATGCGCAACCAATCATGCATCACCTAAATACCTATCTCGCGCAAATTTCCGCTATAAGGCCCCAATAGAACTGCACCATGGGTGCATACAACCAACGAATCACAACCCCTCATATCATAGAAGAGTAACTCACCAAACATATCAAAACACGAATAAGCTCAACAATAACCGAATGGCACATCCCTCAACAACAGTAGTATGGAGCCAACCAATCCGACTCGGTGTAGAATACACATCCTAATTGGGCCTACCAATGGACCCCCAAATCAACTCTGGGCACCCCCACATAGATTAATACCCCTCCGAAAGACCACAATGACTGAATCATAATACATACTACCGTCTAGCTAGCTTCGGCCATGACTTTACAGTCCACAACCATGGAAACAACCTGCTCTTGAGAACTCCCAGTCTCCAAATCTATATAACACATGAATCCCATATCTGATCCCAACTGCACCGCCAGAATGTCTAACACATCTCTCATGCACGATCATCCACGAGGAAGACTCCTAAAATTCTTCCGTGCCACATAGCAAAAGTGAATATCAGTAGTCGATCAACTTGGAGAGTATCGCAATATTAATGAACATCTATAAATCAAAACATAATGCCTCTTTCAACCGCGCACACCTTTCATAGATTACTGAGCAACTATAACATTAATCTAAATATACAACACTGACCGTTCTGTCCATAATTCGTGAACTTGCCTTCAAGAATGAACTGTCACCTTGTACATGTAAATCTTAATCTTGCACAATACACCACACCTATCATGTCATCACCATACTGGTCTAGCCTACTACCCAGTAGTCTTATTTACTTCGAGATTCTTCTGAATTAACCTCAATTTGATACTTCTCCTTGTCAGAACTCTACGATCCTTACACAAAGCTCACTATAAGACACCCTAACACACCACCATAAGGCCCGTAAGCCATTGCAATATTCTTAAGTACCTCCACAAATACCTCAATTGTAACGCTCACTCTGAAAATACCTTATGCGAATATAAAATTATTCTTCTTATCTTTCTTATACTAAAACATAAAATCCATAATCATACAGAATTTACCGCAAATCTCGACACCATTAGATGTAATTTTAGATTCTAAATTGCACCGCCCATACAGGATGAAAGACACATGCCTCATTAGCACAACAACGCTCGAAGGTGTAACCTACCTTAACACCACCAATAAAATTCACACCCCGTGCGCACTACATCCTTCAAAATAACAATTTAATCATTTCATGATTTTTTTTTCATAAAGTGCAATATAACCCGCATTCAAGAAATTTTCTTGCTCAAGTCATCCCTAATATCAAGCTCTGCAAGTCATAACCAATCAACAAATATGTCTCAGCCCAAAAACTAATACCGTACAAAATCATGCAATCAAATCATAGATAACAGACTCCCCCACTTGGCTCAAAGCCATATAACAAAACATCTGATAACTCACTATACCCAAGATAACATCTAAATTGACATACTAAGTAATAAGAGATCTAATCTAATCTCTAGACTCCCAACACTCACCACACATGACCGATATACATGGTCCACAATGATAGTATCGCCCACCGACATAGACGTATGAACAGGTGAAATTAGAGACTCACGGGGGATATCCAGATAATGAGCGAAATGCGAGGACACATATGAATAAGTGGGACCAGGGTCAAATAATAGAAAGGCATCTCTATGGCAAACTACGACAATAACTGCAATCACAACATCTTAAGCAATGGCATCTAGTCTGGCAGGGAGTGCGTAGAAACGGGCCTGACCGCCACCTGATTGGCCTCCCCCTCTAGGGAGACCCCTAGCTGGCTGCGCTCCACCCCGATCTGGTTGGGAGGGTGGTGAAGTAACTGGTGCCGAAGTCGAATGCTGACTTCTCTGCTGAGATGAACCTCCCAAAAGGCGGGGACAATGCCTCTTGATATGACCCAAATCTCCACACTCAAAGAAACCTCTCTCTGCAAATGGCGGTGGGGACTGAAGGGAACCCCGAGCACCGGAATAACTGCTAGAAGGTCCTGACACAGATGAACCCTGAGCTGATGGTGCATGAGATGAACTCTGAGATGGTAGTGCACCGAATGAAGACTGGCCATGCTGATAGTTATGTGCACCATGGCCAGATGATGCACCACGGTGAACCGGGCGAGTCATCTGAGCATGTCTGAAAGGACAACCCCTATCGTGGTGGAACTGACCCCAGAAGGAACACTGGTGAATGCACCCTGTCCACGAGGCCTCTTGGCCTCCCTCTCAACCCACTCCTAGTTGCGAACCATCTCAATATGACGAGAAATATCGACAACCTCATCAAATGTAGCACCAGACACTCTCTCTCTACTCATAAGCAATCGCAGGTGAAAAGTGAGGCCATCTATGAACCTCCTGATCCTTTCCCTATCTGTGGGAACCAACTAGATAGCATGATGGGCCAACTCTAAAAATCTCATCTCATACTGCGTCACGGACATATCACCCTAACGAAGCCGCTCGAACTGCATGCGTAGCTCCTCTCTACGGGACTGAGGCACGAACTTCTCTAGAAAGAGAACAGAGAATTGCTGCCAGGTAAGGGGTGTTGCGCCGACCGGCCTACGCCTCTCGTAAGCCTCCCACCAACTGAAGGTATCTCAAGAGAATTGAAAGGTAGTGAACGAGACTCCACTGGTCTCTAGAATACCAGTTGCACGGAGGATCCTCTGACATTTGTCCAATAAACTCTGTGCATCCTCTCCCTCTGAACCACTGAAAGATGGAGGTCGGAGCCTCCTAAACCTCTCTAATCTACGCTGCTCATCCTCGGGTATAGCAGGAACCACATAGTCCTGAGCAACTACAACTGGCTGGGTTGGTGGTGCTCCCGGTGTCTGGAGTCCCTGTACCATTTGCTTTGGTGTGCGGGCGGCGTGAGTCTGAGTACCTCCCCCGACCTGAAAAGTGGTTGTTGTGGCCGGAATAGAGACTGCCTTAGCAAGACTGGTGCATATGGTCAGAATCTGAGCTAAGGCCTCCTGAAGGCCTAGAATCACAATGGGCACATGTGGTGCCTGAGCTGGTCTCACATGCTAATCCTGAACTGGGGCAACAGGTGGATCTGTAGGTGTTGCCCTAGCTGTGGTGCGAGTCGCACCTCTGCCCCTACCGCGGCCTCTACCACGACCTCGATCTCTCACGATCCTGACTGGTGGTACTAGTGGTTGTCCATCCTGCCTCGTAGTACGCGTCCTCACCATCTGTGAGAGAATTAGAACAACAGAAATTTTGTTACCAGAATCAAAATATTCGCACGACAAGAATTCAAGAATGTGAAGTTTCCTAATGGTTCGGCAGCCTCTTGAAGATAAGTACAGACATCTTTGTACCGATCCGCAAGACTCTACTAAACTGCTCATGACTCGTGAGACCTATGTAATCTAGGCTCTTATACCAATTTGTCACGACCCAAAACCTACCTTGTCGTGATGGAGCCTATCGTGGAACTAGACAAGCCACATCTCGACATCCCAACACAGAAAAATCTTTAAACATAAAGACGGAAGCAATTTAATAATTTAGGAAAGCCTTTTTGAAAACAGAAATATCCAAAATATGATACAATCCATCCCAAAACCAGGGTGTCAAAGAGTACATGAGCGTCTAAATTAGAATACAGTCCACTACAGTGTCTAGAAAAATAAACTGAAAATACAACTGGTGATAAAAGAGGAGAGTCAAGGCCTGCGAATACCGTGAAGCTACCTTGGTAGATTCCGAACTCGGAAGCCGCAATCAACAACCGCCATCGTGACAAAAAATGCCTGGATCTGCACACAAGGTGCAGGGAGTAACGTGAGTACATCCAACTCAGTAAGTAACAAGTCCAAACTTTGGATTGAAAGGTAGTGACGAACTCAACCGGTACAGATAACTAGAAATAACTTAACATAAACGTAGGCATGCTTTCAAATTAAATAGGCAACTCAAATTGTAAAGTGAAGCGGATCCGAACAGTGTAAAGAATATAACTCTGCTATCTCTACATGCCAATTCACATGTTGTATGTGATGCACCATGCTGTCAGCCTCATGTGCTCACACTCTCGAATGCTCAACCACTCGGTACTGTATATGGCCCATACGGCCCAGGAAAAATCTATCCCAAAACATATACATCACTGACTATAAGTCACTCAGTACCGAAGAAGGTCAATCCAGCCCCGTGGAGAAGATCCATCTCTAGGGATCAAGTACTTCGGACAAGATCCATGTCCAGGGAAGATCCATCCCTCAATAATAACAACCACGCTCATTGGGGGTGTGTACAGACTCCGGAGGGGCTCCTACACCCAAAGCGCTATCATAAAATCGGTATAACTGTTGCGGCGTGTAGCCCTATCCCGTAACTATCACTCATAATCGGGCTCTCAGCCTCACTGAGTCATCAATCTCTCCAGTCTCACTCACGGGCTCACAATATCATGAAAACTAGCCCGAAATAATGATATGATGTATCACTAAATAACAACTGAGATGGAAATATGATATGAAATGCATGAACATGACTGAGTACATAATATCAATGAAATCAGTGAGATGAAAACAAGAAATGACCACTAGGGGTCCCAACAGTAGCGGCATAAAGCCTAAACATGATATCTAGCATGATTGACAGCTCAATTACTTTATCACAAGATGAAAACATGGGTATCAACAAAATAGTCACTATACAATGCCATGGAATCAACCAGACCACAATTCTCACTGTGCACGCTCACACGCCCGTCACTTGGCATGTACGTCACCTCAATACCAATCGTATAACGTATAGTTTGGTGTTTCGAACACTCAGAACCAAGTTTGAAAGCGTTACTTACCTCAAACTGAGCAAATCCTACTCTGAAATTCCTTTGCCCCTCTAATCAGTCTCCAAATACCCTGAATCTAGCCACAAGAAGTACGGTATAATTAATATAGGCTAAAGGAATCAATTCCACAAGAAAAACATGAAATTATAAGCCATAAATCCGAAATTGGCCCAAACTCGGCCCCTAGGCCCATGTCTCGAAATCCGACAAAAGTTACAAAACCCGTAAGCCCATTCACTCACGAGCCTAACCATACCAAAATTACTCAAATCCGATAACAAAATATCATTCAAAACCTCAAAATTCTAACTCAAGAGTTCTTCCTTTTTCCCCAATTTCTCACCCCAAATCACAAATTAGATGATAAAATTAAAGATGAAATCACGGGATTTGACCAAAACCAAGTAGGAATCACTTACCCCAATCAACTCCATAAAACTCCCTTCAAGAATCGCCCAATTCCGTGTTCTCTAGCTCAAAATATGAAAAATGGGTTCAAACCCTCGTTTTTGAAATTAATACTACCTGCCCAGTTATCCTTTTTCGTGAACGCGACCGTCTTCTCGCGTTCGCGTAGACCAACTTAGACTGCCTCTCAACTTAACTCTTCGCGAACGCATAGCTTTACAAACTCAGACCATTGCGAATGCATCCCTCACCTCGCGAACACGTCGAACAAAAGACTGGAGGTCCCCAGCTACCTCACTCCCCTTCGCGAACGTGGCACCACTCACGCGTTCGCGATGCACACACTGCCATACCTTCGCATTCATGTCCTCTCCTTCACGGACGTGAGGAGAAAAATCTCACCAACTCAGAAACACTCTTCGCGAATGCGTGGCTCCTCTCGCGAACGCGTAAGAGGAAACCAGTTGAAGTGCAGCAGCAGATATCAGCTATCTCACAAAGGCCAAAAATGACCCGTTAACAACCCAAAACTCACCCGAGGCCCCCGAGACCTCAACCAAGCATACCATCAAGTCCCAAAATACTATACGAACTTAGTCGAGCATTCGAATCACTCAAAACAACATCAAAATACCAATTACACCCGTATTCAAGCCTAAAGAACTTCTAAACTTTCAAATTCCACAAACGACGCCGAAACCTACCAAATCACGTCTGATTGACCTCAAATTTTTCACACAAGTCATATTCAGCATTACGGATCTATTCCAACTTCCAGAATAGGTATCCAACCACGATATCAAAAAGTCAACCCCTCGATCAAACTTTACAAAAATTCGACTTTCGCCATTTCAAGACTATATTTGCTAAAGGATCAAATTCACAGTCCGAACACGCTCCTAAGTGCAAAATTACCCAGCATAGCTAACGAAACCAACGGAACTCCATTCCGGAGTCGTCTTCCACACCATCCCGACTACGGCCAAAATCCTAAGACTTAAACTTTTATTTTAGAGACTAAGTATCCCAAAACACTCTGAAACAAAAATAAGACCTCCCGGCAAGTCACATAAGTAGAAACAGATAAATGAAATGCAGTAAATAGGGGATCGGGGCTAATACGCTCAAAACGACCGGTCGGGTCATTATAGACCCGGCCGATCATTTTAAGCATTTATGCTCCTTGTTTTGAATAAATTCCTATGAGGTATTATGACTTGTGTAAATTGTCGGTTTTGGTTTTAAGATATATCGGAGTTAGCTTGGAAGAATAAATTTCATGTTGGAAGCTTAAGTTAAAATAGTTGACCGGATATTGACTTATATGTAAACGACCCCGTTTTGATGATTCCAATAGCTTTGTATGGTGATTTTGGACTTAGGAGCATGTACGGAATATTATTTAGAGGTCGGTAGAGGAATTAGGCTTGCAATGACGAAAGTTGAATTTTTGAGAAGTTTGACCGGGGTGTTGGCTTTTTGATATCGGAGTCGGAATTCAGTTTTGAAAATTTTCATAGATCTTTTATGTCATTTATGACTTGTATGCGAAATTTGAGGTCAATCGGACTTGATTTGATGTGTTTAGCACAAGATGTAGAAATTGGAAGTTTCAAAGTTCACTAGGCTTGAATCTATGTGTGATTCGTGTTTTGGGCATTGTTTGATGTGATTTGAAGGCACGACTAAGTTCGACCCAGAGCGGATGAGGCAATTTTGAGCGAGCTTTTCACGGGAAATCTTGAGGTAAGTCACTTGTGATCATTTCTAGTTCATAATATTGAATTATCATCGAATAATCTGACTAGATTACATGTTTTTGAGGTGTAAATCGGGGATTTGAACTTAGGGATTTGAAAATAAGATTTGAAGATTTGGAGGTTGAGTTGAGGTCGGATTTTGGTAAAATTGGTATAGTTAGACTAGTGGCTGAATGGGCTTTCGGATTTTGTAACTTTTGTCGGGTTCCAAGACGTGGGCCCCACGAATCCTTTTTGAGCTAAATTTCAGATTTTAATGGAAAATTTATATTTTCTTATGGAATTAATGCCAATAAATTTTATTGACTGAATCAAATTATTTGTGGATAGATACGAGGCTTTCGGAGACCAATTCTCGTGGAAAAAGAATATCGGAATAAAGAATTACGCGGTTTGAGGTAAGTAACAGTTTTAAATCTGGTCCTGAGGGTATGAAACCCCAGATTTATTGGATTATGTGAGTATTCAGGAGGTGACGCACATGCTAGGTGACGGACATGTGGGCGTGCATCGTAGGAATTGGAACTTGGTCCATTCCGTGGAACTGTAAAGTTGTATAACTTGTTGCTAGCTATATGCTCTCCTTGTGCTATAGAGATTTGACTGCAAATTATGTTATAAACCATGTTTAGGCTATATGTTGGTACTGTTGGGACCCACATAGATCGTGTACATGTTGAACTACCTGCGTAATTGTTGTTTTGTACTCAGTCACAGTTTATTTGTTTATATTATCTCAGTCTCTATTATTCATTATTGATGCATCATATCATTGTTGTTTGGGATGATTTCATGATTATTGAGAGCCAGAGAGAGTTGAGAGATTTGTGACTGAGTGAGGCCGAGGGCCTGATTGTGAGATATTATATTATAGCATGTGAGTTGTCCGTGCGGGATATTATAGCACGTGAGTTGTCCGTGCAGCACATGAGTTGTATGTGCAGATCCTTGTATTATACTATAGCACGTGAGTTATCCGTGCAGCACATGAGTTATCCGTGTGGATCCAGATATTGATATTTTGACACGTGAGTTATCCGTGCAACACGTGAGTTGTCCGTGCAAATTATAGCGCTTGGGCTGTAGGAGCCCCTCCGGAGTCTGTACACCCCTAGTGAGCATGAGTACTCATTGAGTGTGAGTGTTGAGGGATGAGAGTCGAGTGGTTGAGTTGTTGTTACGAGTTGAGTAATTGTTTCTCTGAGAGGCTTTACTTGTTTTTCATTTGTTGTTGAACTTAGTTGCTATCTCTCATTGTTGTGAAATTCTCTAAAAGATTTTATACCCTGATTATATGAACTTGAAGTGTATAAAACTGATGTGACTTAAACTGCTGGAATTGAAAGCATGTCTACTCTGTGCTGGAATTACTGAAAATGAACTGTAACTGTGTAGCTCATCACTATCTTCAGTTTCTTATTTATTATTGTTACTTGCTGATTTGGTTGTAATCATACTATACCCTGCACTACATGTGCAGATCCAGGTGTTCCGGGACATAGCGGGTGTTGATTCTTTCGCGCAGTTGATTTCCCAGATTCTGAGGTAGCTGCCATGTTTCGCAGATCTTGTCTCTCCTTCCCTATCTCCTTGTTTACTGTATTTGGTCTCAGACTATTATAGACCGTATTTTTCAGACTTGTATTCATAATAGATGCTCATGTACTCAGTGACACCAGATTTTGGGGAATGTTCGTATCAGTATTTGTGGGATTTTGTATTTTATTTAAATATTATGTTTTCAAACTTAAAGGAAATCGGGGGTTATTGATATTATCGGCTTGCCTAGTATTGAGATAGGCGCCATCACGACAGGTCGGATTTTGGGTCGTGACAAACATCCTCTAAGCATTCTTAGTAATGTCGGTCGAGGCTTATCTTTAGGAGAACTTCTACTGAATCTAAACTTCACTGCATATTTATATTCAAACTAAACACATAAAATCTCTATCTCTAAGAATAATATATGGTACATTAACATACAAATTAAAATCATATTTCGTAAACATGCAAATTTGAATATTTACAACAACATACATAGTAAAAATAAATTTCATACAACTAATCATATATTATACAACTTATCTACAACTTTTATACATTATTTCTATCAAATTAAATACAACTACAATATCATACAACTTAAATACAATATTTTTACAAATTTTATACAGTAAGTCTTTTGTATATTTTGTATCTGATTTATACATAGTAAAAATAAATTTTATACAACTAATTATATATTATACAACTTATTTATAACTTATCTACAACTTCCATACATTATTTTTACCCAGTTAAATACAACTACAATATCATACAACTTAAATATAATTTTTATACAATCTGTCTTTTGAATATATTTTGTATCTGATTTGTATATATTTTGTCTTTGGTGTGTGCTTCTTCCTCTCTAAAATTCCAATCAAAACTTACTCTTTTAATAAAATTTCAAAAAAGACCTAAGAATATTCATAAATATATTTGATTTACAAAATAACTTGAAAATGATATACTTTAATTGTATTTAGCTAATTCAATATAAGAAACGTAAATGGTTCAAAAATACCCCTAAACTTCACGACCAGGAGCAAATATACCCTTCGTTAAAAGTTGGGCCTCTTCATACCCTTGTCGTTACTCAACTGAAGCACAAATACCTTTTACCCAAACGACTGACCACTAAAAGATAATTAAACTTATTATTCAACATCTTTTTTGCCACATAGACTTAGTTACCAGTTATTAAACCCTTACACCCTTTATTATGTTTTCCAACTTCTGTTGCTAGGGTTCCCGAACTAAGGAGGCTTCATCTTCTCTTCTCTTCGAAAATAATTTTAGGCAGGGTCTTGGTCAGTTCTCCACCTTTACTACTAATAATAATGTCTGAAGGTTCAATTGTCTCTTCTGGGTCAAGAAGGACTTGTTAATGTGGTGATGTTGCCACACATTTGATGGCTTGGACTCCCTTTAATACTGGGAGACGATTCTTCAAGTGCTCGAAATCGGATGTAAGTTATAGTTTTTTAATGTCATTTATGTCTTTTTCCGATTCTTTTGCACTGGTATGATGAATAATTTTTAGTAATTGTTTTATGAATTACTAATGTGGTAGAGAAAGAGATGATGGAAAGCCATATGCACAGGTTGGTTCATATGAAAAGAAATTGGTAAGCAGCTGAAAGGGTTGTATAGTCATAGAGGAGGAAAAGTTGATGATATTACTGTTATTGTTGCTTAATAATCCAGTGACTATTTGAAGAAGAAATTGAAGGAGCAGAAAAACGAAACCCAAAGAAGTGAAAAATTAACGTAGTTGTTAGGTTGCCTATTTTTTTGTCTGTACTTGAACTCACTTAATTTAGTTCAGGTGAACATTTTACCTAGTAGACAAATTTGTATGAACAATAAGAAGCACAAAAAATAATATGCACAAATTACTGTAAATTGCATAGTTACGGAAAACCACCTCATGTGCCCAGAATGGTCTTTTTTTTTTCCCCAGAAGCTTGCAGCGCTAATATGAAATAAAATAGCTTGAAGCCAATATACATCAAAAGATGTTTGATGGCTTAACCAAGACAAAATATTTCATACCAAAAGGCTATTCATCATGTGCTTAATCAATGCCAAAAAAATACTAAATGTAATCAAACACCGGATAGCTAACTCAAAAGACTAGCATAACTGTCCAACTACCAAATACCAAATACTAGTCTTCATAAAATATTTGGATGTTAACCAACAACTATATCTCGGGTGCAGGTGAACCTTTACCCTTTATCCCCATCTTCTTCACTCTCTTTTTTCTGACTTGTTCTTGCAACTGGTTGGATATTATGGTTGCCTTACCCATCCATGTTGCCTTGTTTGGTGAGAAAAGCAACTTAGTTGGCACTGAGCTTCCTGTGTGATCTCCCCTGAACTGAATCCTTCTTGTCCCAGTTGGATTTTGCCATTTTTTCTTACTTTCCAGTCTTATTTCTGTCTTAGAAATAACTCGTGGCCTTAATGGTGGGTCTTCATCACTTTCTATTTCAGGACCATAACCAACAGAATGTTGTGTTCCCTGTGTTAAAGCTTGAAGATCTTCAATAAGATCTGTCATGGACTCTTCTTCAATCGTCTTTTCTTGGGATTCATCTTCAGTTCTGTCACGACCCAAAATCCATAAAAGTCGTGATTGCGCTGGACTCCACTGTCAGGCAAGCCAACACTAAATAGTTAATTAAATCCTCATTTTAATACTTTTGAAATCGTAAATTTACTTCAATTTATCTAGTAAAAGATGAATTTACAGAATAAATAACAATGTTTTCTAATTCCAATAGTGAACATCCCATAATCATCTCAGAACCCGATGTCACAAGTGCATGAGCCTTTTCTAGAAATTTAAAATAAAATACAATAATTGTCCGGAATGCAACTTGGACAGGAAAGAAAATACAATTCACTGAAGGAGATTCTGCTGGCTGCGGTGTGTCATATAGAATGCAGCTCACCTAAGTCCCCGCCATAATCGCTCATCTGCGCCCACAAGGACGCTAACATATATATACCTGCATAAAAACGTGCAGCAAGTGTAGTATGAGTACGTAAATCAATGCATACCCATAAAGTATCCCGCCTAACCCTGAAGAAGTAGTGACGAGGGGTCGATTTCGACACTTACTATAGGCTATAAATGGGATATCAATGATATAATTAAGTATGGATCATATTAACGGTTGCAAGCTCAATATTTTGAAATAAGGAAGCAGTTTTTTCATAATTAAGAAATCTCCAAATTTATCTCCCATTATTTAACAATTTAACTCAGGCCGAGGAGGCAATATCATTATTTATAAATTTCAAGGCAAGCAATACAAGCATGCGCAAATCATGCTGAGGTCGTACGGCCCGATCCAACAAATATATAAATTGTGCACTGCCAGAGGGTCGAATGGCGTGAATCATAGATGCATCTATTTAATCTACCAAGGTGTTCGGCCCGTTCCACAAAAGATAACACATTCAAATAATCAATCAAGAATTCATCAAGGGGCAATTATCCAAGAAAAAGGCAATTTCTCTCTTAAAAGTCAAGAAAACGATATCTAGCCTTTTAGAAATTTATTAACACAGTTCGATATGATTTAAACATTTTAAATTGACAACAAGATTTCAAATATTACAAGTAAATCACGCTTTTGGGTCCTAGACTACCTGAACTTAGGCATAATAGGAGCTACGCACGGACTCTCGTCACCTTGAGCATACGTAGCCCCCACAAATAGGAGCACACGGTGATTTATTTCACCTATGTGGTAAATTCTCTCTTACAAGGTTAGAAAGGAGACTTACCTCACTCCGAAGTTCTATAAACGGCTCCCAAGCCATTCAATCAACTCAAATCGATGTCCAACGCTCTAAAACTAGTCAAACAATGAGCAAATCCATAAATATATACTCTAATACTCATTATAATCCAATTTATAACAATTCCCAACTCCGTTCGAAAAGTCGATAAAAAACACCCTCGGGCCCATGTGCCCGGATTCCGAAAATTTTCGTAGATAAACTTTACACATAATCCCATGAACTCAAATACATAATTTATTCTCAATCCTATGCCCAATTTCGTGGTCAAAATCCAAAATACTAAATTCTAGGTCTTCTACCAAAACACCCACAATTTATACTAATTTCCATGTTCCAATCCATGTATAATTCATGCATTTAACTCACAAATGGGAAAAAACCACTTACCTAGAATTGCTTGACGAAAATCCCCTCTTCAAAAGCTCCAAAAATCGCCCAAGCCATGTGAAAATGGGTGAAATGAACTCAAACCCCGCTTTTAAAACATTCTACCAGCCCAGGTCTGCCCTTCTTCGCGATTGCGGGAGTGCCTTCGCGATCGCGAAGGCCAAGCACACTGCCTCCGCATTTTCCTCTACGCGATCGCACACAAGCCCATGCGAACGCGACGTTATGGAACCCAACACTTAACGATCGCACTCCTACTCACGCGATCGCGATGAGCAAACACGTAGCATCAGGCCATCCCTCATTCGTTCTTCGCGTACGCATTAACACAGTCGCGTTCGCGTAGCACAACTACCCACCGCACCGCGATCGCAGGTCCATCATCACGACAGCATAGCACATTTCACAGTCGCCCCCAAACAACTCTGCGCGATTATGGTCTTCCACTCGCGATCGCGTATAAGGTAACCAGCAACAGTCATGACAACAACTTCAGCATATCACTCAAGTCGAATTTCAATCCGTTAACCATCCAAATTCCACCCGAGACCCTCGGGACCTCCACCAATAATACCAGCACGTCTCAAAACATATTACGAACTTAGTCGAGCCTTCAAATCACATCAAACGATGCTAAAACCATGAATCGCACCCCAAATTCAAGCTTAATGAACTTTAGAACTTCAAGCATCTATATTCGATGTCGAAACCTATCAAATCACGTACGATTGACCTCAGATGTTGCACACAAGTCACATTTGATATTACGGACCTATTCCAACTTTCGAAATCGGATTCCGACCCCGATATCAAAAAGTCCACTTCCGATCAAACTTCTCAAAAACCTTTAAATTTTTAGTTTTAGCCAAATGACTCCAAAATGACCTACGAACCTCCGAATCCACTTTCGTATGTGCTCCCAATACCAAAATCAATATACAGAGCTATTCCCAGACTCGGAATCCCAAACGGACATTGATAACATTGAAATGCACTTCAACCCAAATTTATGAAATTCTTTCAAAATGCCAAGTTCCAAAATAGGCGCCGAAACACTCCCGGGTCATCCAAAACCCGATCCGGACATACGCCCAAGTCTGAATTCATCATACACACTTGTTGGAACCTTCAAATCCCGATTTTGAGATCGTTTACTCAAAAATCCAACCTTAATCAATTCTTCCAACTTAAAGCTTCTGAAATGAGAATTTTCTTTTCAAATCAACTCTGAAGTTCCAAAAATTTCAATTCCGACCGCGCGTACCAGTCATAATACCTGAAGTGAAGTTGCTCATGGCCACAAACTGTTGAACGACGCGCTAGAGCTCAAAATGACCGGTCGGGTCATTACATTCTCTCCCACTTAAACATACGTTCATCCTCGAAGGTGATAAGAACTGCTCTGGGGTTGTCAGAAATCACTGTTTAATACCTCGTGCACTTACCCGTGCTTTCACAACTCAGTTGAACACATCAGCTCGATCAAATATGAAGATATTCTCTTTTATTTAGGCATATAAGCCTTAGAGCCCAGTTCCAACATCCGAAATTTTCTGCCAGGTCAACTTCCCACATACGAACAACGTATCAATCACCACACGATGTACCAGAACATGACTGCATACCTTTGCTGAATTCACACTATGCACCGCAACACATGACCATAATAACATTCTCTTATCATAGTAGCCAAAATCTCACGAATCTAATGCTCACCATACACCGCATGACATATATAAGTATTGTTTCAACTCTAGCAATACCGCCACAACGAAGAGATGTGTAGAAATTCATAACCAACTGCCGAGTCAACAAACCCTTGAACCTCTCCTTTTGACTAGAATCATCACCTCATTATGAACCAAATAATGGTATTTTCTCTTTAATATACTTCATATATCCCAAATCCAAAAATCTTGTCTCACCCAATATAAGTTGCTCCGGCAACAAGCCACCTCAGACACGATCAAAAGTCTCATGTGATGCCACAATAGGCCAACAAGCTACCAACTCGAACGCGATACATAAGGAAAATGAACTCTGGAAGGGATTACTCAACCCAAGTAACTAATTAGACAACCGAAAAGGTGTCATGAACCTTTCCTCGGAAAATGGGACACAAAACACGCAAAATAGAATATAGGGAACTATACTCAACATCACATTGTTGCGGCGCGCAACCCGATACAAACAACATACCCGTGGTGACGTGCCACCCGATCCGTACAAAAAGAATCTATAAGGAAATACTTACCGAGCTAGAATCCTCATTACTACAAAATATCCGAATATTGGACACAAGCACGCTAAGTGCATCATACCATCCCTGGGAGGACCGACAGTGCCATATGCTACAAAACTCAAGCACAACTAAGGTGCGACATATGATCTGAATCTCGAGAGCCATCCTCCTCACATAACATCATCGCTTCGCGGAACCTCAACACATAGAAAATTTATCAAGTCGTTTCACAACTCTCACGGCATAATATAATATTACATGAATTAGCGACGAAATAACATCCAACGTCCGAATACTCCTTCATAAGGAGTGTTAAGCATAAATGAACACATTTGGCCTGATATAGAGCCCACATTCATATCTAGATCCATTCATGGACCTCAAGCCGATTTGGATCGCACCGTACTAGTCTAATAATCTTTCAAGGGTTCATAATAACCTTTTTTTCCTATAACACACAAGAACAACCATCATATACGGAACAAACCTCCACAGTCCACAATCAAATGAATCGAGCACCCTCCAAGCTTAAATACTAACATGAAAAATAGTACCGCAATCTCCATACTTGGTTCTAATCTTCGATCAATCAAGTAACTACATGTCACACTTATACAATCTTCCCATGGAACGTGCTCCCACAACCTTCCGCACTAGCTAACAAGTCTGCACATTCATACCACCGGCCACACAAACGCTGTAAGGCAAATCAAAAATCCGAAATCACTACTCAAAGCCTCTTGCACAGGACACCGATCTCTGGTAACGCTAAAGACAACACCAGCTTACTCTAACCATCTGAATCCTTTCCCGCTCATCCAAGCTCTTGACATTCTTGTCGACACCAAACTGTAACCTTGATCCTCAACTTCCGAATCCCATGCCGATCGCTGCACATAATCATGCCAATGCGCAAGAGTGCAAGAATTTCATCTTAACTTCCGAACTGTTAATAGGGTAAACACTTCATCACATAGAAACCTTTTACTTAACTCATTCCAAGAGAACCATCGCAACACGCGACTGAATCCTCATATCCGTAGAAAATACTAACCTCAAGTAGTGGTCTAAACCACCGTAACCCCTCCAGGATCCATCTGCACATAACAAGCCATAATACTCGAAAACCTCCAAATAAGATCGGTTACGGCGGCCGTCAAACCTCGCACGTACTGTCACAAATCACATGAATAACCCAACACACTGAAGGAGCTGATCATTGCCATCATTATGCCAATTCATCCATTGCTAACCAAACTCGACTTCTCCTAATTTACTCTGGATCTTCCTTAGAAATAACAACGACTCTTTTATCAATATAACGAACTCAATCCGCACTCATCCCGAGTGACCCTATTGTCCCCAAAACCCACGAACCATTTCATACCCTCTTTGTGCGTATAATCGTGTCTTCAGCTGATACACCCATTCTGATGATTCTTCTATAAATCCAAAGTTACATGCTCCCCTTCCTCTCATGATACCCCGTAGACCAAAGATAACACGGAACACTCCAAGCTCCTTTATCATAATCCGCTGCAAAAGCTCGATATTCAACCATACTATGGACTCGAAATCCTTAGGCACCACGCCTTAACTTTTGAACCCACTAGGACCGTTATTGAGAGTCACCCACTCTATCTTGGTCCCTAATATAATCAACTCCAAGGCTCCGCTAGCACATGAGTACCCTCTCAATGAAGCACCTGGTCGAATCATATTCCTTGTAACTCGCCTCTACATGAAGCATAAATCCCGAATCTTCCCAAAGCCCGAGCATGAATCGATAAGGCCAACTATAGCACACATTCCTAAAATTGCTTGCTCAGATTACCACTAGTGTCCTCTTTCCTTAGTCGTAATAACCCATCAATATGCCGATAACAAAAAATCTTACAAATAGACGACCATGCAATCCAACTGTAGGCGGTGGGACTCTCCCACTTAGCTTGAAGTTACTATTGCATTAACCTGGAACCTATCAAGATTCTTCCTTCATTGACATGATCTAGCACAATCAACCCGCCAAATTCCTCGAAATCCTTCTATTAACCTTTAATGAACACTCTGAATCACTAACCACATTCACATATTCGACCTCTTGCCAGATAACCAATAGAATTCTTTCGTGACATTCCCATCAACACCACGCAACTGCTAACCTGCTCACAGGACATAACCCACCTGTAGAAATTCCAAGCCGACATCATCCAAATGTCGCTGCACTAGGTACAATAACTACGAAATCAGTAACCTATCCTGAGCCCATGCTCATTCACCGGTTATACAGGTCCGTTCACTCCTCATGGACATCAACTAAAGGTGTGAAAATACATTCCAATCCAAAGTCATGTTGTATCCTTCTTCATATCAAGCAACTCCCTCCTGTCACACTCAATCTTCCTTAATATAGCAGCTAATATACCAAATTAAGTTCGTAGAGCTTGTCACGGTCCACCATGAATCCCAAATCACTCTAAACTTTATCAAGGCGTGTAGTCATCCTACCACAGAACCCACATGCTACTTTGCCACTCTCCCACTTTGGTCAAACTTGCTCCTTTAAGTAACTACCCGACTCCTGCTTCTCACACTTGGCCTTCTATAAGTTTATCCACCGCAAGGCACCTCCCACATGCCCTTCCTCATCCTTCGCTGCCCAGTTGTTGCCTTAAATCAAAATCTACCTCTGTAGCACTTGAACCGAAATATTGCTACCAACTTTAAACCTTTCCGTAAATCATCTTTCTCGATCCATCAATACCAGGAATGTTGATTCGATCCTGAACCCCTGCACACTACGACCTCTGGTAGCCGCTTTCTCGGTACCATTTATAATACTCGATGAACTTAACACATTCTAACCAATCAAGGACGATGATGACACGTCACAGGTGAAGATTCTGCCATGCTCAAAAAGATCGAGTCCCGCTACTCCATCAACCCAAGTCTGAACATTCTTAGTTCGATTGCCTTTCCTTCGTCGGAAGTAAAATACCGAATATGAATCATGCACTGAGTAAACCTCCTTTCAGGTCATTCACTGCCCCGAGACATAGGCAAGCATCCTACCTTCACATCAATACTGCATGATAACAACTCATGAGCATCACATCAACCTGTGCATAGCCTCAAAACTCTCAGAAATACAGCTATTGGGCTGAAATGACAGAATATTCTTCCACAAGGCGACGACAATAGCCCAATCAACTACGCAGGGAGAAACACCCCGCACTACATTTGTAGTACCATTTCAATTAATCAATTCTCGATTTATAACCAGTGTTTCACGTCGCATAAGATTGAATGAGAAAGAGATGAAAGCATAAGCCTCAAAGGAATCAAATCGCACGATGAGGAATCAAGAAGGGAAATGCTCTTAACAGCTCTGTAGCCTCTCGAAGATAAGTACAAACGTCTCTGTACCGATCCGTAAGACTCTACTAGACTCGCTCATGACTCGTGAGACCTAAGTGAACCTAGCGCTCTGATACCATGTTGTCACGAAATAAAATTCATAAAGGTCGTGATGGCGCCAGACTCCACTATCAGGCAAGCCAACAATAAATAGTTAATTAATTCCTCATTTTAATACTTTTGAAATCGTAAATTTACTTCAATTTATCTAGTAAAAGATGAATTTACAGAATAAATAACAATGTTTTCCAATTCCAATAGTGAACATCCCATAATCTTCCCAGAACCCGGTGTCACAAGTGCATGAGCCTTTTCTAGAAATTTAAAATAAAATACAATAATTGTCCGGAACACATCTTGGACATGAACTAAAATACAATTCACTGAAGGAGACTCTGTTGGCTGCGGTTTGTCATATAGAATGCAGCTCACCTAAGTCCCCACCATAATCGCGCCTCTGCGCCCACAAGGACGCTAAACATATATGTACCTGCACAAAAACGTGCAGCAAGTGTAGTATGAGTACGTAAATCAACGTGTACCCAGTAAGTATCCCGCCTAACCCCGAAGAAGTAGTGACGAGGGGTCAATTTCGACACTTACTATGGGCTAAAAATGGGATATCAATGATATAATTAAGTATGGATCATATGAACGGTTGCAAGCTCAATATTTTGAAGTAAGTAAGCAGCTCTTTCATAATTAAGAAATTTCCAAATTTATCTCCCATTATTTAACAATTTAACTCAGGTCGATGAGGCAATATCAATATTTATAAATTTCAAGGCAAGAAATACAAGCATGCGCAAATCATGCCGAGGTCGTACGGCCTGATCTAACAAATATTTAAATTGTGCACTGCAAGAGGGTCGAATGGCGTGAACCATAGATACATCTATTTAATCCACCAAGGTGTTCGGCCCGTTCCAAAAAAAACACATTCAAATAATCAATCAAGAATTCATCAAGGGGAAATTATCTAAGAAAAAGTCAATTTCTCTTTTAAAAGTTAAGAAAATGATGTCTAGCCTTTTAGAAATTTATTAACACAGTTCGATATGATTTAAGCATTTTAAATTGACAATAAGATTTCAAATATTACAAGTAAAGCATACTTTTGGGTCCTAGACTACCCGAACTTAGGCATAATAGCAGCTACGCACGGACTCTCGTCACCTCGTGCGTACGTAGCCCTTACAAATAGGAGCACACCGTGATTTATTTCACCTATGGGGTAAATTTCATCTTATAAGGTTAGAAAGGAGACTTACCTCGCTTCGAAGTTTCATAACTGGCTCCCAAGCCATTTAATCAACTCAAATTGATGCCCAATGCTCCAAAACTAGTCAATAAATGAGTAAATCCATAAATATATACTCTAATACTCATTATAATCCAATTTATAACAATTTCCAACTCCGTTCGAAATGTCAATAAAACCCACCCTCGGGCCCACGTGCCCGGATTCCGAATATTTTCGAAGATAATCTTTACCCATAACCCCATGAACTCAAATATATAATTTATTCTCAATCCTATTCCCAATTTCGTAGTCAAAATCCAAAATACCAAATTCTAGGTCTTCTACCAAAAATCCCACAATTTATACTAATTTCCATGTTCTAATCCATGTATTTAACTCACAAATGGGAAGAAACCACTTACCTAGAATTGCTATATGAAAATCCCCTCTTCAAAAGCTCCAAAAATCGTCCAAGCCGTGTGAAAATGGGTGAAATAAACTCAAACCCCGCTTTAACATCTGCCCAGCCCAAGTCCGCCCTTCTTCGCGATCGCGGGAGTGCCTTCGCGATCACGAATGCTAAGCACACTGCCTCCGCATTTTCCTTTACGCGACTGCACACAAACCCACGTGAATGCAACATTCTGGAACCCAACATTTAACGATTGCACTCCTACTCACGCGATCGTGATGAGAAAACGCATAGCATCAGGCCATCCCTCATTCCTTCTTCGCGAACGCATTAACACAACCGCGTTCGCGTAGCACAACTACCCACCGCACCGCGATCGCAGGTTCATCATCATGACCGCATATCACATTTCATAGTCACCCCCAAACAACTCTGTGCGATTGCAGTCTTCCACTCGCGATCGCGTATAAGGAAACCAACAACAGTCATGACAACAACTTTAGCAGATCCCTCAAGTCAAATTTCAATCCGTTAACCATCCAAATTCCACCCGAAGCTCTCGGGACCTCCACCAATCATACCAACACATCCCAAAACACATTATGAACTTAGTCGAGCCTTCAAATCACATCAAACAATGCTAAAACCATGCACCGTACCCCAAATTCAAGCTTAATGAACTTTAGAACTTCAAACATCTATATTTGATGCCGAAACCTATCAAATCACGTCCGATGGACCTCAAATTTTGCACACAAGTCATATTTGACATTACGGACGTACTCCAACTTCCGGAATTGGATTTTGGCCCAAAAAGTCTACTTCCGGTCAAACTTCTCAAAAACCTTCAAATATCTAGTTTTAGCCAAATAACTCCAAAATGACCTACGGACCTCCGAATCCACTTCTGTACGCGCTCCCAATACCAGAATCACCATACGGATCTATTCCCAGAATCGGAATCCCAAACGGACATTGATAACATTGAAATGCACTTCAACCCAAATTTATGAAATTCTTCCAAAATGCCAACTTCCACAATAGGCATCGAAACGCTCTCGGGTCATCTAAAATCCGATCCGGACATATGCCCAAGTCCGAATTCATCACACGAACCTGTTGGAACCTTCAAATCCTAATTCTGAGATCATTTACTCAAAAATCCAACCTTAGTCAATTCTTCCAACTTAAAGCTTCCGAAATGAGAATTTGTTTTTCAAATCAACTCTAAACTTCCGAAATTTCAATTCCGACCAAGCGTAGTAGTCATAATACCTGAAGTGAAGTTGATCATGGACTCAAACTGTTGAACGATACGCTAGAGCTCAAAATGACCTGTCGGGACGTTACAAGTTCCCTGTGCATTGGATCCAGCACTAGAATCCTGCCACAAAAAAGTGTAAGTTATATCAATGTAATATTATCAATGCAAAATACTGTTATTTGTACCTTGAAACACCCCCTTACATTGTGGTTAGGCTCACCACATTTGCTGCAAAAAATTTGAGTTCCCTTTCTTGAATGACACCATTCTCCTTTTCTTTTCCTTGCCTCATCTGGTTCCCTATTTCTCTTAACTTTGGGTCTGCCAACAATTTTCACAACATTAGGTGGCTCTATGTCTTGAGAAGGATCAAATTTCCAGAATTCTTGACCCCTCAATGGCTGCATCCTTTCCTTATATGTTAGCATATAAGCCTCTTTAGTATACCACCAACTTATTTCAGTTATAGGATCCACCTTCTCATACATCAGGGATTTGATTGCGTGGGGGCATGGTATTCCACCCATGTCCCATATCCTACATGTGCATTTCTTCCTCAATTGACAATGTGTCTATCTTCACCTTCTGAAATCTCATATCCATGATCACCATTAAAATGTATCTTGCAATGTGAGGAAATTTTCCTGTAATCACTATATAGTTTCATAGCTTGTGGATTGTAGCCAGCATTCTATGTCTTCACTTTAGCTTCATTGTTCCCCAAGAATTTTCCTCACAAGGATCTTGTCCTTATATAACTTCCACCGCAGCTCGTAGCCCGGTTTAAATATATCAATTTATATTAAAATACGAGGATCTTGTCCTCAGTTCTGAATCACAAGTAATATGCACATTGTGCCAATCAAAAATTTCCATTTTCTTCTTTTAAATAATTTCGGTTACACAAAATCACAACACATAATCAACCCCACACCGGTAGGGAATATAATTCACAATTTATAATTAATTATCCGGAAATTACATCAAAACTTACCGAAATGAGTAACAGAAAGCCAACTTTAGCCTCGCAGCTCTTATTAGTGACCAACATGGAATGATGGGCATAATTATCTCCATAGAATTTCCCAACAAGAGTAAACACATAAATAGATTATAGAATTACGAAGCTCACTCATAAGTGGAGCACAATAGGAGGTCTCGTCTCGATACTCAGAAACGAATCAAGTTAAGGAAATTATTCCTTTATATTAAATCGAGGCCCTACCTGTAACGACACCATCCGATATAGCGACCTCTGCCATACCATAAAATAAATATATCAACGGCTGGGCCTTCACCTCTAGGACGCCTTCTACCCGCCCGTCCTCTACCCCTAACTGGTCGTGTGGATGGTGTAGTAACTGCAATGGGGCACGTAGCCTGAGCGCTTTCATGAAATATGTCTCTCCCAACTTTGGGATAATTTTCTCATGATGTGCCTAGTATCATTGCATTCATAATAATCCCTTTGCAGGTTTGGCTGCTCATACTGAGTCTGTGCCAGATAACTGGAATAACCATTGTAGGAAACTCATGTCAGTGGTGCATTAAAAGAACTTATTGTAGCACCCCGAATAATTCGATGTGCGGACTGGGCTGACCAACTGCCCGATCCCCCACCATAATGATTTATACTCGCAGAGTAGAATCCACTGAATCCTCCAGAACCTCGAGACGTCTTGGTCTCCTTAGTTTTCTTTTTCCTCACACCGAACACGTTCTAATATCTTGGCAATTTCTACCACTAGCAGAAATGAAGTATCAGCATGTAGCTCCCGAGTCGTACAAAATTTTACGATCATAATTGAGTCCTTTAATGAGTCTGTTGACTCGCTCTCTGGCTGTAGGAAGCAAAGTAGGAATATGACGGGCTAACTTATTGAACATGATGGTATATTCTGACACCGTCATGGTGACCTAACGCAATCGTTCAAACCCTATGCACCACGTATTATGGAGAGTCCGGGAAATAAACTCTTTCAAAAGCGTTTTTGAGAACTGAGCCAAATGAGCGGTGTTGCATTGGCGGGTCTGCCCTCTTCATAGGCTTGCCACGAACACCGGTGGAGAATTATCTCTCCCAAGGCCAATTTCTTATTTTGTTATGCTGATTCAACACTACTGAGCTGACCCATTTCTTAACATACTCTTCGATTCTTGTTTGGGGTAACACTTACCCCTATTTATACACTGCGATCACAAAAGTAGAGCTCCATACAGACAAATCTTGGCACGAACCACATAGTACAGAATCTCGTCAACCACTATACTTCCTCCGTAGGACCCCAAAATCCACAACCATGACGTCCACGCTGAGCAGACCTTCTGTAAATTTAAAGTTGTTTCGCTAACTCCTTTGGTACTTGAGTATAGGATTATTAAAGAGGCGGACATACCGCAAGTCCCAACCTTATCCTCTATAAAATCTCAGCCCTTAAACATGTGTAAATTTTTGGGGAACCTTTCAGTACCACATATATACATTTCAGGCCAAAACAGATATAACACATGACCCCGCAATCCATCCATTGATAATGGACTCCCCTACTGGCCGCGAAGTCATACTTCACCATGTCCGATGATCCACAATATTAACCTTCACAACTCGTATAAATAAACCAGATACCAAGGTCTGTTTCTCCCCCCACATGATTTACTGGGTGATCTCTCAACATGTCTGCATCTTCAGTCGGAACCACACGTTGAGGCAATGTTTGAGCATCTCTGGCTCCCGCGTAGTCCATCTGCGGCATCACGAACTATCGACGCACAACTGATACTGAGTGCGCAATGTCATACACGAGTGGATACAAAGAAATATGAGATGAATGTTTCAAGCTAAATCAATGTTGCACGATAAGGAATGAAAGAAGTGGAATTATTCCTAAACTTATTAGCCTCTAGAATATAAGTACAAATTTCTCCGTACCGATCCTTCAGAATCTACTAAGCTTGCTCGTGACTCGTGAGACCTATGTAACGTAGTGCTCTGATACCAACTGTCATGACCCGAAATTCCTACCTTCGGGGACCGTAATGGCACCTAACAAGAAACAGATAGCGAATAATCCATAATAAATGCGATATCTAAACACCATCTCAGAACTGGAGTCACAAGTGCACGAGCTTCTAGAATAATACAAATAAAGGTCTGAATAAAATAAAGTTGTCTGAAAGAAAATGCATAGCTAAAATAAAGTAGATGGGAACTTCAGAACTGCGGACACTGTGCAGTTATTCCTCAAGTCTCCTCTGGGTAGCTGAAATTCGAGCAAGTCTATAGTACGCCGCTAGGACCAACTCCAAAATCTGCACAAGAAGTGCAGAGTATAGTATGAGTACAACTGACCCCATGTACTCTGTAACTGCCGAGTCTAACCTCGACGAAGTAATAACGAGGCTAAGGCAGGTCGCTTACATTAACCTGTACACAACAACAGCAATAATAATAATAATAATAATAATAATAATAATAATAATAATAATAATAATAATAATAATAATAATAATAATAATAATAATAATAATAATAATAATAACAGGAATAATAGTAAGATCGGTAAATAATATCAATAATTGAAGTCAATTCAACAGTCTTAATCCCTCAACTTGTGTTCCATTGCGGTGTGCAACCCCTTCAAACAATATAAACTTAGAATAAATATGTTGCGGCGTGTAACCCGATCCCCCAATATAAACTTTAAATAAATCTGTTGTGGCGTGCAACCCGATCCCCCAATATAACTATTAAGCATCAAGGCAAACAATAATTATAAATTATTTATGAAACAAATAATGACAAGTAACAATTAATTGTGGAAATCGGATACTCCAATAAATACCACGTTCAATGAAAAACTATTAAACATCAAGGCATACAATAATTATAATTTATTTATTGCAAGAATTCAAGAATTAATATTTGACAAGGAATAAGAGAGAAACAATTATTATAACAATTATTTTGTGTCTTAAAATAATTTAAGATATTTAAATAATTAAGCAAAATATAAAATTGATAAAGTATAGGCACTCGTCACCTTGCCTATACATCGTTACAGATGAAATTCACATAGCAAATAATTCAAGGGTTCTATTCCCTCAAGTCAAGGTTAACCACGACACTTACCTCGCTTCGCAGCCAAATTCACGTTTCCAATACACCCTTCCCTCGTGAATTAGTGTCCAAAATCCTCAAATCTAGTCATAAACAATTTAATATATTCAATACAAATCATAGAAATTAATTCTATATGAATTTATAAATTTTTCGGATTAAAATCCGAAATAATCCCAAAACTCATTAGTGGGGCCCACGTCTCGAATCTCGAAAAAATTTACGAATTCCAAACACCCGTTCCGAGACGAGTTTAACCATAAAAAAATTACCAAATTCCGATGTCATATGGACCTTCAAATCTTAATTTTTTTTTTTTGGAAAGCTTTACAAAATTTCCAATTTCTTCCATCTAAATTCGAAATAAATGATTAATATAGACATTGATTTATGAAATATAATCACTTTTGGTTATAGAACACTTACCTAATTGAAAGTCGTGAAAACCCCCCTTTGAAATTGCCTAAATCCTAGACTCATAACTCAAAAATGAGTAAAAATGGCAAACTCCCGATTTTTAAGCATTTTGTCCAACATTTTTGCATCTGCGGACATATTTTCGCATTTGCGAGCTCACATTTGCCAGAAAAATCTCGCATCTGCGAAATAGTCTTGCCCAACGTTTGTCCACATCTGCGGAACTTGAGCCGCATTTATGTCTGCGCAGAAGCGCATGAAGGAGCCGCAGAAGCGGTGCCTTCCGCATTTGCGAAGGCCGAGCCGCAGAAGCGATGCCGCACCTGCGCTCCAAAAGTCGCAGGTGCGAAACACCCGAACTGGTAGATTTTGCAAAACTGATCTGAAACATGTCAGAAACTCACCCGAGCAACTTACGTCCTCGTCCAATTATCCCAATAAGTCCCGTAACATAATACAGACTTACTCGGGGTCTCAAATCACATCAAATAACGCTGAAATTACAATTCACACCTCGATTCGAACTTTTGAGTTTCAAATTTTTAATTTATAAATCGTGTGTCGAAACATGTTAAATGAATCCGGAATGACTTCAAATTTGGCACACAAGTCATAAATGACATAACGGAGCTATTCTAATTTTTAGAATCGAATTCCGGCCCCGATATCAAAAAGTCAATTCTGTGGTCAAACTTGGAAATCTTTAGCCTTTAAATTTCTAGTTTCCGTTAAATGGTCATAACTTGAGCTAGGGACCTCCAAATTAAATTCCGGGCATACGCCCAAGTTTCAAATCATGATACGGACCTACCGGAACTGTTAAAATACTGATCTGGATCCGTTTGCTCAAAATATTGACCAAAGTCAACTCAGTTAAATTTTAAGGCTTTATTTCACATTTTAATCAATTTTTCATATAAAAACTTTTCGAAAAATTATATGGACTGTGCACGCATGTAGATGAATGAACAAACAGTACTTTTCAAGGTCTTAGAATATAAAATTAATTATTAAATTTAAAGATGACCTTTTGGGTCATCACACATATCCATAAACCAGGTCCATGTGGTGTTGTTTTCTTTGTCCACCACAATCCATGCTATTGGGTAAAAATGGTTCATGGAGTCTTGGCTAATAGAAACCAACAGTTGACCCTAGCCCTTCCTTTTAAGAAAGTCCCATCTAAACCAATGAAAGGCCTCAAACCATTTTCCCAATCTTGCTTCAAAGCATGAAAGCATATGAACATTCTTAAGAATCTTCTCTTTCCCTCCAATAAGGCCTCCTTTGATATGTTTATAACAATATCACTGCTAGGATTAGTTTTCTTAATTTCAAGGGAATATGCCTCAAGCATATTATAATCATCAAGAAAGCTTCCCTCCAATTTCTCCAAAGCTAGTCTTTTTGCCCTTTTTAGCTTATATTTGGACACATTTAAATTGAAATCATTTTCAAGTTCCCCCCTCATTTCACTAACCTTAAACTTGGGATTGTTTTGGACTTTATTCTTGAAGTAATGAGCTAATGTAGCAGAATCAACTCTTTTGTTCATAAAAGCATCATCACAAGTGTGTTTTGACTTTAAAGTTTTAATTTTAACTGACTGAGTGTTTCTATCCTTAGAGATAAGACAAACAATAGGACATCCACCTACACATAAATACCTGGATCTGGTTGAATCACTTTGCTTAACCCTCAATCCTTTCTTATTAACTACAACATAGAAATTGATGAATTTCCTTGCTTATTTCATATCCTTGAAGTCATGCCCAACTCCAATTCTTTAAAGTTTTCCATATTACCACTTACAGTTCTCCTCCTCTTTTGGTTAAGAAGTTCCAGTTCCTCGGGATTATACTCATCATAATCAGATGTACCAAATTTAAACAAATCATCTCCTTCCTCACACTCACTAACAACAACAACGTCCACATCAGAATTATTTTTGTCATGTATCATATTAGGTGATAAGGAAGTCAGGTCAAGCTCATACTCATCAATAGTAGCAACATCTACATTATAATTTTCTTTGTGATGTATAATATTGAGTGCAAATGCAGTCAGGTCAAGCTCATAATCATCAACACTAAAGAAATTAATAACACTAAATTGAGAAGAAACAAGACACTGTAATGACCCCATTCCATCATCATTATCAACTATATAATACTTGCCGAATGGGCCTGTCACCAAGACTTGCTTAACTTCATTAAACCCTAACTTAGAGGTAAACTCTTCGCTAATGTATCGAACAGATAACAAATCAAGATCAAAATCAGTCCACTTGTGCACCAGATTCTTGTTGTACCCTAACTCGGTTGAAATGACCCAGTGACCCCCATAATTAAAAATAATTTCAACTTTGTCAATCATCCACGGAAGTAGTCATATACAAAAAAAGAAACAAACAAACACACATGGACCACTTCAGTTATGAAAAAAGAATAAAGTAATCAAATTAAAAACGATAAAATTAGCAGACCAAAATAGGACCACCAAGAACCCGACAAAATCATAAAAAGACACACCTTTATACATTAAACTATCATTTTTACTAGATAATTTTAGCAAAAACACCTCTATCATGTGTTCCTCTATACAAACGAAAAGTGAATCCATACAACTTCATATAGCTTTTATAACCCGATCCCACTCAGATAAAAATATTTTCAACAATCTATTAGTATAAAAGCTACTAACCTTCATCGAATAACTGAATCTCTCATAGAAATCTCGTGGGAAGCCTCTCTAGTTTGGGAACCCTAGTAGCAGAAATTGCGGAAAATGATAAAGGGGCTTTTGATTTTGAGGGGGAGAAACAAACGAGGGTAAAGGGTTAAAAGGTGCTGAATAATAAGTTTAATTATTTTTAGTTGTTAGCCGTTTGAGTAAAGGGTATTTGTGCTTCAGTTGACTAACGGCAAGGGTATGAAGAGGCCCAACTTTCAACGGAGAGTATATTTGCTCCTGGTCATAAAGTTTAGGCGTATTTTTGGATCATTTCCGCAAAACAAATATATAACTACAACATAATACAATTTACATACAATTATAATATAACTTTACTATAATTTCGTAAGTATATTGTATGTCATGTGTTCTTCTCCTTTTTCTTCGAGTTTCAATCTGAAATTCAGCCAAAATCAAGTCTAATCTTCACCAAAACACCCTCAAAATTGAGATATAAACTCCAAACAATATTCTCAATTATTTGTAACAACACCCAATCCAAATAAATAATGGTATTTCAAACTCATTCGATTTCAAAGCTTTAAAGCTTTTTAATGGCTGTCAATGGTGGAGCGTCAAACACCTTCAAAATTTATTGATTGACAATTTCAATTTGAATACCAATTGTGCAACATAAAAGGAAATTGCTAAGTTAAAATGATTGAAATCCATTGATGAATTCCATTAAAACTCTATAGAACAAGAAAGCATAAAAAACAGAGAATATCAAATAAAGAAAAATTGGGGAAACAAACAGAGAAGGAGAGTATAGAGAGAGAGGGAGAGAGAGAGAGAGAGAGAGAGAGAGAGAGTGGGCAAGTATAAAGGGATAAGGAAATAACTGATATTCCTTATTCAATTCTAATAGAAATGGATACTCATTTAAAACTTATTTGTATATAATCGGTAAATTGTATATGACCATATAATTAAATTGAAACTTGAGTAGGGAGGCTAATAAGGTTTCAAATATGTATAGGAAGGTAAAATTCCCTTATTTTAAGTTCCATTCAAATGGTGACTCGGCAACAACCCATCAAATTTCAAAGTTTGTATCGGGATTCGGGCCGGGTCATGTTGACTGCTCTATGGTCTATTTGCATAAATAGGATATTTCTGTAGCGCTATTGATTTTTGATCATGGTAATAGAAGTTTTGGAGAAAAAGTCCACTGCGAGATTTTAAAGCACAATAGGCATCATTTTTGTCAACAAACCAGAATATTTTTAGTATTGTTGCTGAAAATTTTGGTGATCATCAGAATTACGGGACTTTGAAATTTTGGCGATCATGGAACATGCTTACAATCCTAGCGAGGACTATTTTTCCAACATATTTCTTGATGGTGATTTAAAAAAGACCCATCCAATGTAATTTTTTTTTGCTTTATGGTGTTGTATGCTGGTATTAGACCACATCAAGTTATTCAAATGAACTTTTAAGTTATGAATTCAGACCCTTATGTCCATAAAAAGTGTCTTATTTTTTTTTTTCAAAACTTGTCTTGAAAATATTGTTTGGTTATACATTTCATTGAATTTTGAAGACGAGTTTCAAATTTGAAAAGGTGATTTTTATATGTTTTTAAAGTAAACAATGTTTTCCTCTCACAAAATTACAATATTTTTTCAAGTGAAATACATGTCTAAACACAATTTTAATTTCCAAATACTTTTATTCAACTTAACTTCAAAAACTATTTTATTTTTTCAAATCTCACATTTTTAAGTCCAAACGCCTATGAATTAAATTGCTAATTGTTAACAAGATTTTGATGACCTTTATCTTTTAGTAATATAATAGAAACCTGTCATGCTAGCTAATATTGTGAAATAAAAGTGGAAGATTGTGACATACTGCCTATGAAAAGAAGAAAAGCATTATTGGACTGTTTACCCTCAAAATCGAATAACAATTAAATTTCTTAGTGGTTTTAAGGATATGCGGATTAACTTGATACAAAGTGATAAATTAGATTGAAATTGAAATAAATAACAATAAATTAACTGCAAACCACGTGAGTTGGATGATTTCAACGTAAGGAAACAAGCCACCCTTGAGTTGAATACACTTTTATTGACACAAAAAATATCAAAGAGTAAGAACTTGGAGAATGTATTGCTTATCAGTATATGTTACAATGTTCCTAATTAATTGTCAAGATTCTTTATATATTAGGGGAGATCTACCTTTTAAGGTATTATTTTATTGTTCTATAAAAGGCAAAAGTCCTTGATTTGCTGACCGTTGGTTCTCGTTTTGTGATTTCAGCCATAATGACTTGTTAATGACGAGAATTACGGACCCCTGTCGGATGAGTTGGCAAAGCTTTATTCGAGGCCATTGAAAACATGACTGGTTACGCCTTTGGTAAATTCGAGGGCAAATGTGATAGTTTCGATGGCTAATTTTGACAATGCTTTGGATTCGATCATAATTACCGTGTTTCGATCTTTAGCCGATCGTGTAGGCCGTTAGATCGATCTTCGAGCTCTACTTAACCCGATCACAGATATTTTAACCCTGGCCTAATCAGGGAGTTCGGAAACTCGATCGAATATCGAGCTCAGTTTTACCAGTATATAGATAGTCCCCTCATTTTTTGGAGAGTAGATGACGAGAAACGATACGAGCCTTAAATTCTCATTTCGATATACCATGGCATAAGTGACAAAAACATGATGTAAAATCCCCTTATTTTTTCGAGAGTAGATGACGAGAATCGATACGAGCCTTAGATTCTTATTTCGATAAATCATGATGACAAATTCATGACGTAAGTGGTAAGAATTGTTTGAAACGACCCGTCGGTCCAGTTTTCAAGACATTAAATGTGTGTCAGTTAACGGTCGACCGCTACAGGATGCGAACCGCCGTTTGAGAAAACTATAAATACCCCTTTCATCCATTCATTAGAACTTTTTCATTCAAACATTTCCTCTTGTGTTTTAAGAAAGTTTCATCACTCTCATTTTCTGGTTTTCTGAAAATATAAGTTTAAAATTTCTTCCCTTCCGATTTTCTGAAAGCTTTCATAAGTTATCTGCTAATTACACCTCCTTTTTTATCAGTACCTTCTGTTCCCCTCTATTTAGAAGCAATAGCAAAGACTTCAAAATCCGTTCCTCAAAAAGAAAATCCCTCATCTTCGAAACCTTCTAAGAACGTTTCGCCTGTTGTTACTGAAGAACCGACACCAGAACCCCTCCAAAGATGTTAGTACCTGCGGGGTGTCCAACCAAAGCCGATTTCAAGGTTGAAAAAAACTCCTCGGTACCAGGTCGGTGCAAGCCGGTCTCGAGGTACATATATTCGGTCACCGACAGTGTCCTCGAGAGAGTCGAGGAGGATTGCACTGGACCGATAAGCTTGTAATGGTCCCTACCCCCGAGGAATCGATCACCACCCACGTGGAGGGTTTTTTAAGTGTTTACACTTACCCTTTCACGCTGGGTCCTTTAGAACTAGTCACCATCGCCTTCTGTAATAGGTACGAGGTGACCCTCGATCAGATTCATCCTTCGTTCTGGAGTATAGTAATTCTACTCTGCTTCTTTGTGAGCAAGGTCGGGGGATGTCCTTTCACCATCGACCGCCTTATGCGCGGCTCTACATAGGGGGATTAATCAAGCTTGCACATCGGGCCACTAAGGCCTCTATTTTCGAGCATCGATGAGGATCGGGACCGAGGCTGGTTGGCTCGTTTCATCCAACTGAAGACCTCGGATTTGATCTCATCCGAGCATATGCCATTTCCTGAGAAGTGGAATATGAAGCGTAAGTATAATCTTGCTTTTAAGATTTCGTTCGATGTTCTTTTCCCTCCCCTCTCATCTATATTTTGTGATGGCGCAGCTATTGCTCGGATGCCAGATGTAGTTCCTCGACTCAAGGAATGGGTCGAGGGCATTGTAAAAAAAAGACCTTATTCCGAGCATTCATGGTGCGAGCTCTCGGAGGGTCGATGGGAGGCCCGTTCCCATGGAAAGAGTTTACTCAAATTACTATGATTTCCCTTTCGCGTTATCAACTTCAAACTTGTTTTTACTTCTTTTTTGTAGGTTTACCAAAAGATGCTGAGATGAGGCCCCCGTCTGGTGATGACGATATCTTCACCGAGCCCCCTACCTCAGGACAGGATAAAGAGAAGAAAAAAAAAAGGCTCCGAGTTCCCCGGGCCCTGAAAAGAAGAGGCCAAAGAAAAGATTGGCTCGTAAACCCAAGGGAAGCACCAATGGTCGAAAACTGTCCCGGGACTCATCTATCGACTGAGGGACGAGTCCGAGGGGGAAGAAGAAGCCTTTGATCTCATGTCCAGTATGCCGCCGTAGCTCGAAGGGCAAGGGTCCTCCGAACCTATAGGAGGCGAGGCCGAATCTCATAAGGCCGAGGTGGAGGTAGGAGCTGAGGCTTCCCGAGATGCGGGCAAAGCCTCGCAGGAAGCATTCAATCCTATAGAGATTATTGAGTCACCCTCGTTTATAGAGTTGATGTTTAACGAGGCCCAAGAAACAAAAGAATGCCTCATCGAGAGAGCCCACAGATCGGACGACCTTTTTCGTGGTTTTTTCGATGGCGTGGATTCGACGACCACGGAGGATGCCATTGGATTTGGCGATCTAGAGATACCGAGTAAGATCTCACCCTCTTAATCAAGCGGGCCTTCTTCGAGCCCGAAATTGGTCGATCAATTTCCTAGCCCGAGTGCATATCCCGATCGGAAACGCATTATTGTTTTTTCCCTTCTTGAGGATGCCCGGGTCCTTTCCGCCCCCGTAGGGGTGGCCAGATATCTTTGGTGCCTAGTGACCGAGGATTATCAAGCTAAGATGAATGAGGTGGATGCACCCTGCCTGTTCAACAAAGCTCAACAGGCATTGAATCGGGTAACTTTGAATATCCCTTTATTACGTACTTGTAGGCCTCGGTAACGTTTTCCATTTATTAAATAATCGTAACATTTTCCTTTGTGCATGCAGGCCTCGATACTTCATCACAAGGCTTTTCTCCGATACCGAGAAGATTTCAAACGTCACGAGGTCGAGACTCGGGAGCTTACTGAGAAGAAGGATACTTACAAGCTTATTAATGATAAATCCCATGCTGAGCTAGAAGAGGCTTGGAAGGAGCGTGTCGCCTTGGTCGAGCAGGTAAGAAGAGTTTTTGAAGTTAGTCATGATGAATCAAGCAGAATGGCTGACTATCCGAACCCGCGGGTTCAAAAGAAGCTTGACCAGATCGAGAAGCTTCGGGGGGAGGTGGATACTGTCAAAGTCGAGGCCGAAGAATGGAAGAAGAACATGGATCTCCTAGCCTCGGAGAAGGAGACTTTTCGGGCTCAGTTGGCTTCGACTGAGGTTCAGCTTCGGGCTGCAAGGGAAAAACATGGTGCAGGCCAAACAGATCGATGGTCTTTAGTCTTAGCTGAACTCGGCTATCTCCTGTCAAGAGAATCTGGCCAAAAAGCTTGAGTCGGCCAAGTCATAGGTTGTTGTGGTCAGGGCCGAGGTTGATGATAAGGTGGCCCAACATAAAGATGATGCCGATGCGATTCAGGATCAAGCGAAAAACATGGTGATGCATGCGAGGTGGAAATCCCGAAGGGAGGCCCTCGAGGGAGTCCATGCTCAGAATTTTGACGTATTGGTTGAAATAGAAAATACCAAGATATACGAAGCCAAGGCCAGGAAGTTGTCTTATCCCGAGGGGTTCAAAATGTCGGGTGAGTCCGATGGTGGCAAAAACCTCGTAAGTGACGACGTGGCCACCGATGAAGATTAGGCCATTTAGGATCTTTTTGCTTTTTGCACTATCTTTTTGTTGAGGTCGTTCGGCCTATGTAAATAATATGTATCGGGGCTATTCAGTCCTTGTAAAGAAATTTTGATATATATATAAGGCTTTACCCTTTCATAGCTTTTGAATTTTTCCTTTGCTTTTTTATTTGTATTCGCAAAGGTCGAAATGCCTTAGCATGAAATAATTAGGTTATGTTCAAAGATTCGAACAACCCTTGCCTTTAACGTTACTTTGTGTTAAGGCATTGTAGGGATTCAGTGTTATCGAAAACTTTTTCCCAAAATAATTTAGGTTTATAGCTTGCCGAAGGTAGCCTTTAGAATCGGTTATGAGAATTTTTCGAAGGCCTTGTTTTTGTTATGAGTATCGGACGTCTCCGAGTCGTGTTAATATGGCCGTAGCCTTTTTAGTTCGGGCAATGTCAAATAAGGTTTTGTGTCGTCGAGTTTTGTTAACCCAGGAATGGACTTAGCCTTTTAATTTAGGCAACGTCTACAGTCCCCGAGTGAAGTAAATGTTCGAACTCGGATTAAGGTGGCCCTTGGGCTCGATACCTTTAGGGGATCGAGTGTAGGAAATTCCTTGAGAAATGCAAGAAACATTTTTGAGGACAAGATGTTTATGTGCAAAGAAGAGTCTTCTTTTTTATTCTCGTGCATAATAGTTGTACATGTATACATGTTTTGTGCCAAGGTTCGCGCGGTTTGAGCGGGCACGGTTCATTTGACCGTTTGGCCCTTACAATAAATCCTATTGATCGAGACCCTTCAATCACGAAGTTTCTTCCCTTGTTAAATTTGATATTCGAGACCCTTCAATCTCGTATCATCCTTTGTTGGTTACCTGCAAGTGTTAGTTTAAAATATAGAAAGAAAGAACGGGATCCCTTTAACAGTAATATCGCTTTAAGTGAGTTATATTCCAGTTGTTCGATAGTTGCTCGTCGTTCATTGTTCCGAGCTTGTAGGATCCTTTACCCAGTGATCTCGATAATTCGGTACGGTCCTTCCTAGTTCGGCCCCAATTTCCCTTCATTCGGGTTTCGGGTGCTTAGCGTGACCTTTCTTAGTACCAAGTCCCCGGTATTGAAGTGTCGAAGGTTGGCCCTTCGATTGTAATACCTTTCGATCAGCTGTTTTTTGGCGGCCAGCCGGACAAGGGAGGCTTTGCGTCGTTCATCTAATAGCTCCAGGCTCGTACTCATAGATTCGTCGTTTGATTACTTCATTACATATCAAAGTCTGATACCTTTTTCTCCAACCTTGACTGGTATTAAAGCTTCGGTGCCATAAACCAAAGAAAACGGGGTGGCCCCGGTACTGGACTTCGAGGTTGTACGGTATGCCCATAGGACCTCAAGTAGAATTTCCTTCCATTTTTCCTTGGCGTCGGTTAACCTCTTTTTAAGGATATGGAGTATGGTTTGTTGGTAGATTCAGCTTGTCCATTCCCACTAGGGTGATAGGGAGTGGATAAGATCCTTTTGATCTTATGGTCTTCGAGAAACTTGCTTACTTTGTTGCCAATAAATTATTTCCCATTGTCGCAAATGATCTCGGCTGGTATTCTGAACTAACATATGATGTGGTCCCTGATAAAATCGAGGACTTCTTTTTCTTTGACCTTCTCATATACCTGTACTTCCACCCATTTAGAAAAATAGTCAGTCATAAATAAAATAAATTGAGCCTTACCGGGTGCCCGTGGGAGGGGCCGACGATGTCCATCCCCCATTTCATGAAAGTCCATGGTGACAAAATCGAATGTAGCAGTTCTCCGGCTCGATGAATCATCGGAGCTTGCCTTTTACATTCATCACATTTTCCTACGAACTCCTTTGCATCTTTATCCATGTCGATCCAGTAGTAACAAACTCTGATTATTTTTCGAACCAGTGATTTTATTTCCACAGGTACCTTCGTGGATTTCCTTTAAAACGTACTCAGTATCCCCCGGCCCTAGACATATCGCAAGTGGTCCATCGAATGTTTTTCTGAACAGGGTTCCATCTTCAGTCAGGCTAAATTGGGCTGCCTTCGTACGCAAGGCTCTCGATTCTTTCAGGTTCGAGGGAAGTTTTCCGGTCCTGAGATATTCCACGTACTTATTCCTCTAGTCCCAATTTAGGCTCGTCGAGTTGATCTCGGCATGGACTTATTCCACCACCGATATCATAAGCTATACGACTTCTCCCGGGTTGATCTCGTTGTCTTCGATCGACGGTCCCAAGTTAGCGAGCGCATCGGCCTTGCTGATTTGATCCCGAGGTACATGTTGCAAAGTACATTCTTTGAATCGATGTAATGTCATCTGTAAATTGTCCAAGTATCTCTGCATTCGTTCTTCTCTAGCCTCGAATGTCCCATTAACTTGGTTTACCACAAGGAGGGAGTCGCTCTTGGCTTCGATCACCTCTGCCCCCAAGCTCTTGTCTAGTTCAAGGCCTGCCATCATGGCCTCATATTCGGCCTCGTTGTTAGTTAATTTCACAGTTTTAATAGATTTTCTAATTATATTACCTGTTGGTGGCTTTAGCACGATGCCAAGTCCGGACCCTTTTGTGTTTGAGGCATCATCCGTGAATAGGGTCCAGATTCCCGAGAAAGTTTCGGAGTTAACCAGTAACTCTTTTTTGACCTCGGGTATTAGGGCCGGTGTAAATTAGGCCATAAAGTCTGCCAAATTTTGATATTTAATGGCGGTCTGAGGTCGGTTTACTCGATATCGTAACCACTTATTTCTATGGCCCATTTGGCCAATAGACCCGAGAGTTCAGGCTTATGCATAATGTTCCTCAACGGGTAAGTAGTTACGACACATATGGGGTGACATTGGAAGTACGATTTTAGCTTTCTAGAGGTGCTTAGCAAAGCGAGCGCCAGTTTTTCCAGGTAAGGGTACCTAGTTTCGGCCTTACCTAAGGTCCTACTAACATAGTAAATTGGGAATTTCGTACCTTGCTCTTCCCGAACTAGGACTCCACTTACCGCTATCTCCGAGATCGCCAGGTACAAGTACAGTTGTTCGTCTGTCTTTGGTCTGTGAAGCAGTGAGTGGCTCCGTAAGTATCTCTTGAGTTCCTTCAAATCTCGTTGGCATTCTGGGGTCCACGAGAAATTACTCTTTTTCTTTAATAGAGCAAAGAATCGGTGGCCCTTGTCAAACGACCTCGAAATAAATCGCCCCAGGGTGGCTATTCGCCCGGTTAACCATTGCACGACCTTTATGTTGTCCACGACCGTGATATCTTCAATGGATTTGATCTTATCGGGATTGATCTCGATTTCTCGATTGGATACCATGAATCTGAGAAACTTACCCGATGATGTTGTGACATAATTCCATATATTTTGACATTATTTACCCTACTTGATTGTTGTTTGGATGATAATTTGTGCGACAATTGCTCTTAATAGAGCTTATTTCATGTGTAGGAATATTTGAACATGAATTGGAGAAAAGTTGCATAAAATAGTACCTCAGAGCTACAAAATGGAGCAATAAAAGAAGACGTGCAAGGCAACGAAAATTCAGTGCCATAGACAGTGCCTTGCACAGTAACAACAGTGCCATAGACAGTGCAAGGCATTGTCCAGGACACTGTCATCAGTGCCATAGATAGTGCCTTGAGCCGAAAAGACATTGCTACAGACAGTGCCTTATACCGAAATAACAGTGCTACAGGTAGTGCAAGGCGCCAACAATGCCATCCGAAAAAAAAACGTTTAATTCCTCATTAGTATTGGACATGTAAATTCGGCCCTTACCCCATAAATACCCCTAAAAGTTAGTTTTTGAGAGGTAATACATCTTTAGAGAGGTTAGACATCATTAGAGAGAAGACATCATTAGAGAGGGAATCGACCTAAGGAGGCAAGAACACACAAGGAGCATGGCGGATAATTCTTCTACGAGTTTTTTACTTTCTTCTTCCTATTTTCATTATTGGTTATGAATTCTAGTATTGTAGTTTTGCATACTATTATGAATAGCTAATTTATTATCTATGGTTTTGATGAAACCTTTTGTAGGATAAATTCTTGATACGTTTTGATATAATTGAGTCTTTGAATTTTTCTATTTGTTCAACTATGTGCTTATTTTATTTAATTGAAGAGATCTCAATTAATGGTGCCTATTTATTATGTATTGCTTGAAAAAGAGTACATATTTATGTGGTTATTGAACAACGTCACTCCTAACATATATGAGAGATCAATACGACGGGTTTAAAAGTGGGATTAGAGATAACGAAGCTTTGACGTGATCATAGTGAGCGGTGAAAAAGTGCGAGCTAGCGTAATACGAGAAAATATGACTAGTACATTATTGTAGTTGCTCGAGAGAGAATTACGATAAGTCGAGTGCTCATGATCAGTAGAGGATACTTAGGCGATATTATAGGAGATGTAGCGAGAAAGATTCTGACAATTGGATAAATCATAACTCTAGGCCTCCTTAATCTTGTCCCCAAAACCTTAGTATCTTTAGTTGTTAATTTACTATTTTAATTTGCTAGTTAATTAGTAAAAAAACAGAATCTTGATATTTATAAATTAGGAGTTGTTCGAGCTTGTATTCTTAGTGATACTTAGCAGTTACAGCAAAACCTTAGCTCTCTATGGGATTCGACTCCGGACTTTTAGACCAGATTATATTTGCAGCGACCGCTTATCCTTTTTAGGACTAGAGTTGGGTGTGATCACCCGACCCAACTCCAAACACACATTTTTCCTGGTTCAGCTTCATATTGTACTGTTTTAGTATGTTGAAGGTTTCCTGCAAATGTTTTAAATGGTCCTCTGCTCGCATAGACTTAACTAACATGTCGTCTATGTAAACTTCCATTGATTTTCCTATTCGTTCTTCGAACATATGATTTACTAGGCATTGGTATGTGGCACCGGCATTCTTTAATCCAAACGGCATTACATTATAACAGTATGTGTCGTATTTAGTGATGAAAGAGGTTTTTTCCTGATCACCCGGGTCCATCCGTATTTGGTTGTACCCGGAATAGGACTCGAGTAAATTGAAGATCTCGTGGCCGGCCATGGCATCGATCATACGGTCGATGTTGGGCAAAGAAAAAAATTCTCTAGGGCATGCCTTATTTAAATCTTTATAATTTAAACACATTCTTAGTTTATTTCCTTTTTTAGGGACTACCACTATGTTTGCTAACCAATCCGGGTATTTAACCTCCCAGATGGACCATATTTTAAGGAGTTTAGATACCTCGTCCTTGATGAAAGCATGTTTGACCTCGAACTGGGGCCTCTTTTTCTTCTTGACCGGATTGATTTTCGGGTCCAGGCTTAGCTTGTGAGTGGTTATCCCCGGTGGGATCCCTGTCATATCAAGATGGGACCGAGCGAAACAATCAATGTTAGCTACAAAAAATTGAATAAGTTTTTTTCTGAGCTTGGGAGTTAACCCCGTGCCCAGGTATACCTTTCGATCGAGTAAATGCTCGACCAATATAACATATTTCAGCTTTTCGACCGTCGATTTGGTTGCGTCGGACTCATCGGGAATTATAAAAGATCGGAGAACCCCGTAATCATCGTCTTCATAAGTTCCCTGCTTATTCGATTGGGTCGTGGTCGGTATCGGTGACTGCTATTTGGCCTCTTGGTTTGCGCCCGAATTTGGTTCCTTCAATGTTGCGAGTATTGATATTGGAATCACTTTTTCGACTGCAAACATCTCTTTTGCGGCCGGTTGTTCCCCGTAGATTGTCTTAATCCCCCCCCTCCCCCGGAGTTGGGAATTTTAACACTTGGTGAAGAGTCTAGGGCACTGCCCTTATGTTGTGGATCCATGGCCTTCCGAGAAGGCGTTGTACCTCATGTCTCCTTCGATCACATAAAATTTAGCTTCTTGTATAGTTCCGGTGGTATTAACCGGTAGCGTTATCTCCCCCTTGGTGGTTTCACATGCCATGTTGAACATGTTTAGAACTCGGACTGCGTGCATAATTTTGTCTTGTAGACCGAGCTGCTCCACGACTCTCGACTTAATGATGTTGGCCGAGCTATCTGGATCAATCAACACACGTTTAATTCGAGTTTTATTTACGAGTACAAATATTACCAGTGCATCATTGTGAGGCTGTATGATCCCTTTCGCATCCTCATCACTGAAAGATAAGATTCCTTCCGGTATGTAGTCTCGAGTTCGTTTCTCCCTAGTGATGGATACTTTGATGGGTTTAAACATCGGCCCTTGTGGGATATCGACTCCACCGATGATCATATTTATGACGTGTTGAGGTTCGGTATCTTCTTGTTCTGTCTGTTTGTTAGAATCCCTGTTCCTAAAGTGGTTCTTGGCTCGGTCGCTCAAGAATTCTCGAAGGTGCCCATTGTTGAATAAACGGGCTACTTCTTCTCTCAGTTGTCGACAATATTTCGTCCTATGACCGTGAGTGCCATGATATTTGCACATCTTGTTAGGGTCCCTTTGAGCTGGATCGGATTGTAGAGGTCGAGACTATTTGGTATTATTGATGCACCCGATAGCTGATACGATGGCGGAAGTATCGACATTAAAGTTTTATTCCGATAGTCTTGTCGCTTCTTTAGGCCGGATAGACCTGTCAAAGTTGTTTTTGGTTATGAGCCCCCGATTGCTTCGACCTTGGTCATTTCTCCTTTCGTTTCTTATAGGGTTCCGCCCGGACCCACTTCTCTTCCGATTTCTATTATATGGCAGATATCGATCCCTGTTTGATCTTAGTTCATGATCGATGTCTCTCTTGGCTCTGTCGAGGATTCTGACAGGATAAACAGTCTCCGAAGGGGTCCCAAGTTGGTCATCTTCAACTCTGATTTTCGATCGATACATGTTATGTACATCGGCCCAGGTAACGACAGGGTATTCTATCAAATTCTGCTTCAGTTGCTGTGAAGCCACAGAGCTCCGAATATTGAGTCCCTGAGTGAAAGCTTGAACAACCCAATCATCGGCGACTGGCGGTAGATCCATTTGTTCGATTTGAAAATGAGACACGAATTCTCTAAGCATCTCGTTATCCTTCTATTTAACTTTGAAAAGGTCCGATTTCTGGGTTTCGACCTTGTTGGTACCATCATGTGCTTTTACGAAGGAGTCTGCAAGCATAACAAATGAGTCAATAGAATTAGGAGGTAAGTTGTGATACCATATCATAGCTCCCTTTGACAGGGTCTCCCCAATTATTTTTAGTAGAACAGACTCGATCTCGTCGTCTTCCAAGCCGTTCCCTTTGATGGCACGTGTGTAAGAGGTTACACGCTCGTTTGGATCAGTCGTTCCATTATACTTAGGTATTTCAGGCATACAAAATTTCTTTGGGATTGGCTTTGGAGTCGCGTCGGAGGAAAAGGTTTTTGCACGAACTTCCTGGAATCCAGTCCTTTCAGTATCAGAGGTGCTCCTAGATTTGAGCTACCCTGAAATTGTAGGTTTCCACCTTTTTGTTGTTCGCTTCAATTTTCTTTTCCTCTGATTCTATCCACTTTGTCAGCTCATCGAGCATCTTTATAATCTCGGGGTTAGTACCCGATTCTTGTTTATTTGACCTTACTACAACCAGTTGATTTCTGCGGTTGACTTCACGGGGCGGATCGGGTTCAACCCTGCTCGGCGCCTGGTTTTGGCTCTGCAACTGAGCTATTGCCACCTGTTGAGCTTGCAGCATTTCGAAAATCATCTGTAGGCTGATTTCGTCTTCTTCATTATTTTGTGTGTTTCGAGCTGCCAATCGGGCCCCACCACTGACGCTATTTTTGGGGTCGGTATGCAGGTTTGCTTCAATAGCCACATGTGAATTAACATCAGTCGGATCTGCAATTGGAATCCCAACGGGATCAGCGGGTGACCCTACGTTACCGGGTGCCATGTTGTTATTCTCACCCTGATGACCGGACTCGTTATCGATATGTAGGGGTGCTAATTGAGAGCTTGACATTTTTAGCCTGAAAATCAAAGACACTTCAAAGAGCAAGCGTAAAGTAGTGTGTATTATGAAAATTTGTATCAAATAACCACTATTATCCTTAGCCCCACGGTGGGCGCCAAACTGTTTATCCTCAAAATCGGATAACAATTAAATTTGTTAATTGTTTTAAGAATATGCGAATTAACTTGATACAAAGCTATAAATTAGATTGAAATTGAAATAAATAACGATAAATTAACTGCAAACCACGTGAGTTGGATGATTTCAACGTAAGGAAGCAAGCCACCCTTGAGTTGAATACACTTTTATTGACATAAAAATATCAATGTAAGAACTTGGAGAATGTATTGCTTATCAGTATATGTTACAATGTTCCTAATGAATTGTCAAGTTCCTTTATATATTAGGGGAGATCTACCTTTTAAGGTATTATTTTATTGTTCTATAAAAGGCAAAAGTCTTTGATTTGCTGACCGTTGGTTCCTTTTTTGAGTCGTTCCATGATTTCTGCCATAATGACTGGTTAATGGCGAGAATTACGGACCCCTGTCGGATGAGTTGGCAAAGCTTTCTTCGAGGCCATTGAAAACAGGACCGGTTACGCCTTTGGTAAATTTGACGGCAAATGTGATAGTTTCGATGGCTAATTTCGACAATGCTTTGGATCCGATCTTAATTATCATGTTTCGATCTTTGGCCGATCATGTAGGGCGTTAGATCGATTTTCGAGCTTGACTTAACCCGATCACAAATATTTCGACCCTGGCCTAATCAGGGAGTTCGGAAGCTCGATCGAATATCGATCTCGGTTTTACCCGTATATTTTGTATGCCTTTGAATTAAAAGGCTAAACATAGGTTGGGGGAATCATTAATTAGTTTACTCCTTTTTCTTCTTTGATTTCAGAGATTCTTTTGGACATCTTATATGATTCCGTGGAAAATTTGAAAGCGACATTGATAGTTCCGTGTAAGTCGTTTAATTATGTAAGAATAATCAAAGGAAGTATACGTATTATAGATGAATACTATAACTTAAGAAGGAAATTGACAATGATAGTTCGAGATAATGACCCTCAAAAAGTCATTTTTTTGGTGATTGAGACATAATTGTGAAGAAACAAGCATATTTCTGTCACCACACCATATCTAATTATCTATTTATGTTACCAAATCATTTTTTTTACCATTATAAGCATGAGAGCTATTAGCCTATTGTCATGAGGAGAGAATGAGATTATGAGTGAATGAGATTGATCAACTTTCAATCTCATTTTATCTCTAGTTTGCCAGATTATTTTCTATGTATTGTTCTAATGTTTCTCCAATGTGTAAATTATTCATTTAGGATATTTGACTCCTTCACAGTTGTTTAAAAGGGAGTTAAACTCACACGAAATTTCCTAATTAAGAGCCTATACTTATTTGAAAATTTTATTATACAATGTCACTTTACCTGACTGATATTAGCTTTAAGAAAAAACATTCAAATTCAGTATTCACTACTTTTTTTTTTTAGGTTTTATTCTTGTATTTTAAGAACGCAAGCAAAGAAGAGAAGTCACACAGGTATTTTGATTCAACATTCTAGGGCAGCTGTGGTGTAAATACTTTTTAAAAATAGAAATTTCGAAAACCAGAACCAAAGCCATCTAGTTCAAAATAGAATATAGATTTAAAAAGAGATAATTATTCTTTAAAATATCTCTTCCTTGTTACTACCCAAAAATATTTTTTCTTTCAAAATCGCTTTTAAGAAAAAAACTGTTTAAAAAAAAAAACCAATATTAGATATTGAAGCCTAGTTGACGGATCTAAGAATTAAACTCTATGATTCAGCCTTTAAATTCTTAAATTGGAACCCATTATTTATTTAAAATTACTATGATTCATATCTATTTGTTACGATTTTAGTAAATATTTATATATAAATTTGTGTTTCACGTAAATTTCCCCCCCGAGTGAATCGCGATTTTATCCTACGTTCCTTAAGCATAACTATGCGAGATTTTATCTCACATATATTTCTTCTATTTCTAGACTATCTATATTTATGGTTACATCCATAGCTTAAAGGAAAATGATTTAAATAATATATACCAAAATACAAAAAAAAAAAAAAAATCACTTCCAATGCGAGTTAATAGATTAGAGTAAATTATCATTCTATTTTGAAGTCACATTATTAGACTTTTAATGAAAAGTTATAATATAATATTGTTATATGTAAATTATACTTTTATGGTATAAAACTTGTAACAGTCAATACTCGGCGTACACAATTTAAACTCGAAAAAGGATTTAAGTCAACTTCCGAACAGGTCCATATTCCTTTTGTCAACTTCCGAACAGGTTAAACAATTATACTAGAGCAGTGACGTGTACTTATCAAAAAGAGAAATTAGATCACAGCTTACAGTCACCTTTCAGCCATTGATTACGCTTCTACAAAATCCAATTCTTTACCAAAAATCCTCAAGACAGCATCAATCTCAGATTCCACCACTCCTTCTCTCTCAATTTGTCTATTTTCAAAGGAAAAAACTACAATTTAGAAGGGGAAAAAAAACCCCACTAACAACCTTATTATTATTAATAATTCTATTGATTACTATTATAATGTCATGGCTTTGAAGCCTGGGAAGTTTTTTAGGAGGCATTCAATAGATGGTATGCACAATAATTTTTTCCTTCTTTCTTCAATTTCTTTTATTGGGCCTTTTTCAAGATTTATTTTTTGGGGTATATGTAGCATTCAGAACCAAGAGAGCCAATTCAGTGAGGAGTGAGAAAGCAGTGATGGGGAAGCCAGTGAAGTTTCAAGGTATAAGTGAAGAATTGCAGAAGATAATAGATGCAGATATGGACAACGTGGATGCCAGGCGTCGTGCTAGGGATGCGTTTAAGGATGTTCAGTTGTCAATTGATCATTGCCTGTTCAAGGTATTCTACATGCTTCTAATTGAATAACTGTATTTTTATGATTTTAAGTAAACTTGAAAATGGTTAAATAGAGCGACATGGACACTGAGGATTCATATGGCCGACTCCAATTTGCTTGGGCTTGAAGCGTAGTTGTTGTTGCTTGGGTTCAGTAGAAAAATATTCAGTCAGCTTTAAAGTTTGGATTTTGATTGCATCTGGTTGAATGGGCTGCATACAGGAGAATTTATATAGTCGACCCAACTAGTTTGCAATCGAGGTTTGGTAACTTATTCGAGAAAAGATAAGTTCAGATTGAGGCATAGTTACTTGTCAAAAAGAATGTTTTGAATTGAGGCATAGTTGATTGATTGAATAATTGACTGGACCAACTATTATGCTTTGCTGATGTAAGTAGGAGGCGTCTTTCATTTAGGATGATGGGATTGATTATTGGCAACAGGGTTTTGCCTAAGGTCAACAGCAAAGGGGTTGAACTAGTAGTGTAGAGCTTAAAATCTTGCTCTATAGACTGCCTGTTGAAGGTATTGCAACTACTGCTTATTGAATAACTGTAACTTTATGATTCAAGTAAAATAGAAAATGGTTCATAATGGTTATAATAGAAAAAGATTCAAAGTCAGCTTTGAAGTTTGGATTTTGATTGCATCTGACTAAATGGACCGGATGGAAGAGAATTCATATAGTCGACCTTACTACTTACTAGTTGGGGAATGAGGCGTAGTGTGCCGCCCCGCCAAGTTCTCTACTGATTTTCCCGCCTAAAGGGCCACAAGCTGAGTCAAACCTGGCTGCCAAAGACTAGAGAATTTTTGCACATGGAAGCCATTGTCCCACAGCCTGCCAGGACAATCATGAAGGCCACTCTCTGACAGCAGGAACAGGTGCTACACAGCTGGGTAGGACCACAGTCCCACAGCCTGCCAACACAATCATGGAGGTCACCTAATGCCAGCAGAAAGTTGTGCTCAACAGCTGGACGGGTCCACTGCCACGAAATCTGCAAGTGGATATTCTTAGTATATATACCCATGTATAGGCCTTGCTAGAAGGCATATCTCATATACTTTGCAATTCCCTTTGCATATCAAGTAAATCCGAAAATTGGCCTTGGCCTCCCAATCTTTGTGTGCCTTTCAGCTCATTATCTTTCCAGCCTTTGAGTTTGTGTAGCACGACTTTGTGCTTATTTCTTGGTTAGGACTAAAGCTGTGAGTAGCATACAGGCTATCAAACTATCCGCACGTTGCTTACTTGAGTTAAGCCCGTGACAAGTGGTATCAGAGCGAGGTTAAGAACATGGCAACCGATGGAGATAATGCTACTTTAGGCAACCTTTGTGGGAGAGACGAATCACCAACAATGGAAGCAGAAACAAAAGAGGAGAGGGACGAGCAAAGTGCGAGATCCTGCTGTAGCCGTAACGAGTGAGGGACTGACTTACTAGCCAACCCCACAACAGATAAGCCATGGCGAGGATTGTGAGGGTTCTGCTTCAGATCATTTAGACGTATGAGTAGACCTCACCGAGGATGGTTTAGGTGCTTTAAACCGGCGCATTGAAGTTGTTGAAGGCAACTTCTGCTCGCTTGAGTCTACTGCTCTAGAGGAGCTGGGAGACGTCAAGGAGACTTTGGATCACTTGATCGATGAGCACAAGGATGGACTGACCAACCTTGAGCTTAAGCTGACCGAGGTTGTATCAGCGTTGCACGGGGAAGTTGAAGCCCTAAGGCAACAACTGGAGGCAGCAAAGCTTGCTGGTGGCACTAGTCATGTGACAGTGGAGGAGACCAAGATCGAGGCCCTAAACCCAAAGAGTTTAGAGGCGAAAGGAACGCTCAAGACGTAGAAAACTTTATTTGGAAGATGGAGGACTACTTTGAGCACCTCAACATCGTCGATAAAGCTGCCAAGATCCGGGCAGCAACGATGTATCTAGCCGACACCGCTATGTTGTGGTGGCGAAGGAAGAAAGCCGAGATGGAGAAGGTTACTTGCTCCATTGCGAGTTGGGAATAGTTCAAGTTCGAACTGAAACGCCAGTTTTATCCTCAATATGTTGTCAATGAGGCACGTCAGAAGTTGAGAAAGCTCAAGCAAACAACTTCCATTCGGGAGTACGTGAAAGAGTTCACCAAACTCATTCTACAGATTTCCAACATGTCAAGTGATGACTTGTTCTATTTCACGGATGGCCTTCAAAACTGGGCCAAACAAGAGTTGCAGCGGCGTCAAGTCAAAGACGTCAATGAAGCTATCGCTGTGGCTGAGTCCTTGAATGATTTTAGGACAGAAGCCATGAAGGCAAATTACATCAAGGGCAAGCCCACTAAATCTGGTGGCGACCATGGATACCGTGACAAAGGCAAGCAAGCTGCTGCCACAGGTCGCGATTTCAAAGGCGAAGACAACCGTGCTTCTCACTGGCGCGATAGGTATAACGAAAGAAAGAAGGCAAATGGTCCTCGCAATGGCTGTTATCTTTGCAAGGACCCTAGTCATGGTAACAAGGATTGTCCTTCTTTGGGCAAACTTGGTGCCTTAATTGCAGCTGAAAGGAGGCAAGCAGAAGGTGGAGCCCCAGCTGATGCACAAGCTGGAGATGCAGTCCAACAAAGACAAAACGTGGCTCATCTTGGCAACATGATGCTTGGGGCGGTGCTGGCCAACGAGCCTACTTTGAAGCAGGTTGCTCAAGTGAAGCCTGACCTTACTAAAATGGGTCATACGTTAGCCGGCGCTGTGATGGGCAAGGAACCCTGATTGAGGGAGAAAGGATCCCTATTTTGGATGCAAAGTTGAACGGACAGTCTGTTCGTATAATGGTGGACACCGGCTCGACGCACAACTTTATGACTGAAGCCAAGACTAAGTCACTTGGCCTTGTGTTTGATCCCAGCAGTTCCATGCTGAAAATAGTCAATGCCGACCTTACCAACGTGAATGGAGTCGCCCGCAATGTGCAACTCAACTTAGGGGCTTGGCAGGGGAGTGTAAGTTTCTTTGTCGCTCCCATGGATGTGTTTGACCTTGTGTTAGGTTTGGACTATTGGGATGAAGTCATGGCCTTCATTTCCCCTAGTCTTAACCAAATTTATATTTGGGATCCGAGGGGTCCTTGTGTGGTACCAACAATTGGGGTGCCGCAAGTTGTTGGCCAATTGTCCGCGATGCAAATCGTGAAGGGCTTCAAGAGGGGTGAAGCCACATTTCTAGCTGTTGTAACAGAGATTGAAGAGGACAAGGTTGACGAAACCTTGCACCCATGTGTGCAGCAGGTCCTTGATGAGAACAAGGACGTCATGCCCGAAGATCTTCCCAAACGTTTGCCACCACGTAGGGAAGTAGACCATCAGATTGAGCTGATTCCGGGAGCAAAACCACCTGCCATGGGTCCGTATCGCATGGCACCTCCAGAACTTGAGGAATTGAGGAAACAACTCAAAGAGTCGCTTGAGGCGGGACATGTCAGACCGTCGAAGGCACCATTTGGAGCACCAGTCTTGTTCCAAAAGAAGTAAGATGGGTCATTGTGGTTGTGCATAGACTATCGTGCTCTCAACAAAGTCACGGTAAAGAACAAATACCCAATTCCCTTGATAGCAGACTTATTTGATCGTCTTGGCCAAGCCAAAGTGTTTACCAAGATGGACTTGAGGAAAGGATATTATCAAGTTCGTATAGCCGAAGGGGATGAGCCCAAGACGACTTGTGTGACGCATTATGGGGCTTTTGAATGGTTGGTAATGCCATTCGACTTGACCAACGCCCCCCCCGCTACGTTCTGCACTTTGATGAACAAGCTGTTCCACCCATTTTTGGATCAGTTTGTAGTCATCTATCTTGATGACATTGTGATTTACAGCAGCTGCATCTCGAACATCTCGATCACCTCTGCAAAGTTTTCCAAGTTCTAAGGGAAAACGACCTGTTCGTAAAGAAGGAGAAGTGCTCCTTTGCTCAGTCCCAAGTGCAGTTCTTGGGATATACAATCAGTCAAGGACAAATTCGGATGGATAGCATCAAAGTCGCGACGATTAGAGATTGGGAGGCCCCTACGAAGGTAATCGAGCTGCGGTCCTTTCTTGGCCTCGCCAATTATTACCGGCGATTCATTTTGGGCTATTCAGCAACTGCGGCTCCGCTCACAGATTTGCTGAAGAAGGATCACTTTTGGGAGTGGACAGAGTTGTGCCAAGGGGCCTTTGAGGGTCTCAAATCAGCAAGTACAAAAGAGTCTGTCTTGGCTCTGCCCGATTTTTCCAAGGTCTTTGAGGTCCATACGGACGCCTTTGATTTTGCTATTGGCGGTGTTTTAATGCAAGAGGGCCACCCAATAGCCTTCGAAAGCAGAAAACTGAATGATGCGGACAACCGCTACACTGTCCAAGAAAAGGAGATGACGGTCGTGGTTCATTGTCTGAGAACCTGGCGTCATTATTTGTTAGGGGCTCATTTTCTGGTCAAAACGGATAACGTGGCGACAAGTTATTTTCAGTCCCAAAAGAAGCTGTCACCTAAGCAGGCACGGTGGCAGGACTTTTTGGCCGAATTTGATTATTCCTTGGAGTACAAACCGGGGAAAGCCAACGTTGTTGCCGACGCGTTGAGTCGGAAGGCCGTGCTAGCAACAATTGTTAGCACGACCAGCAGTGATATTCTGGACGCCATCAAACAAGGGATGCAGCATGATCCGGTGGCGAAGCAACTTCTTGACTTGGCTAGCCTAGACAAGACAAAGAAGTTTTGGGTGGAAGATGGGCTTCTTCACACCACAGGCAGACGTATCTTTGTGCCTAAGTGGGGAAATCTTAGGCGTACCCTGATTAAAGAGGGGCATGACACGGTTTGGGCAGGACATCCGGGCCAAAAGCGCACCATGGCGCTGTTAGAATCATCATACTATTGGCCGCACATGAGGGACGATATACAAGTATACGTCCGAACGTGTCTTGTGTGCCAACAAGACAAAGTTGAGCACAAGGTACCGGCTTACTAGAGCCTTTACCAGTGGCAGAAAACCCATGGGATAGCGTAACCATGGACTTCATTATGTGTTTGCCTAATTCAGAGGGCTTTGGCACAATCATGGTGGTGGTTGATCGATTCTCAAAGTATGCCACCACCGCCAATTGCAAAGCCAAGGAGGCAGCATGCTTGTTCCTACGGGACGTGGTAAAGCATTGGGGTATTCCAAAACACATCATAAGCGATCGTGATTCCCATTTTACCGGTGCTTTTTGGAGGGAATTGTTCAACCTGTTGGGGTCGAAGTTGCACTTCTCCACCAGTTTTCATCCACAAACGGATGGCCAAACGGAAAGGGTCAATGTGCTCTTGGAGCTGTATTTGAGGCACTTTGTTAGTGCAAACCAGAAGGACTGGGCCAAGCTACTTGACACTGCCCAGTTCTCATATAATTTGCAGTGTAGCCAATCAACCGGAAGGAGCCCTTTTGAGCTTGCAACGGGGCAGCAGCCTAACACACCTCAATCTTTACCCGTGAGTGCAGAGTTAAAGAACCCAGGGGCATTTCATATGGCCAAAGCTTGGAAGGAGCAGGTAGACATGGCGCAATCTTATCTGGACAAAGCTGTCCGAAAGATGAAGTGATTGAAATCGAGACATAGTCGATTGATTGATTAATTGACTGAACAAACTGTCATGTTTTGTTGATGTCAGTAGAAGGCGCTCTCATTTGACTAAGAGCTTGATTATTGGCAACAGGGTTTTTGCTTAAGTCAACTGCAAAGTGATTGAACCAGTATTATGGAACCTAAAATCTTGCTTTACAGACTGTGCGTCTTGTTTAAATTTCCCCTCTTATCTTGATAGAATTGTATAAGTTTGGTGGATTGCAGATAGAGCATTCAGAATGCTAAAAAGTAAAAAACAGTTTCCAATGCCTATGTACACTTGCATATTATGAAGTATCTACAAATAGATCATCTCCAAGAGAAGGGATTCAAGCAGTTCAGTATTCATTGAAATTCACATATTGACCTTTAGCGGTTGAAAGGGCATATAAGAGTGACCATTCCCTATTTCTTTTCTTTAGGTAAACCTGTTTTCATACGTGCAATTGTCACCTTCTACATTAAGCTAGTTGTGACAGTTGAGACTTTTATAAACACTTTTCTTTACCTTTCTCGTTTTTCTGTAATCACGGATAGCGCCCATATGGAACTGAATCCTTCAAGGAAGTGGCATGTTTCTTACTTGTTTTTCATGTCAATTTAGTGATTGCTTATTTTGCTTTTGCACAGATGCCACATGCTGGATTGAAGATGAATGAGGTAACACTTTTGCTTTTACATCCTCATTTTCCAGTCTTTTTCAAAATATTCTGATGGCTTCTTCTTGAAGCATCCTGTTTCTTAGCATAAACAAAAGGATCTCGTGTGATGAGTTTTCTGTGTACTTTCTAGTGCAGCTAGATTATGAACTTGCCTTCTTTCCAATTTCCTCTTTAGATGGAGCTAATATGAGATTTTTGTCCAAAGGGATACTGATTCCACAATCAGAGCTTTTAGTAAAATATTTGTTTTACTTCTTGTTTGGTGAATTGAGATTATTATTGGAATGAAACACATTAAGAAATTAATTGAGTTTGGCCGCCATTCACACTTTTGTTTTAATTGTTAGTTGCCTTTCACATTATGCCTAAAAGCTTTTATCATTCATTAGATTTTCATTGTATGTAACAATAACTTTAAATCCTATAACCTATCTTAGAAAGTTGAACCTTGTTACGAAAGAACTTCATAAAATTCAGAAAAATAGAAATGCTGCTGGATAGTTATAATGAGGGGTTTATTTTTCTCATGATTATGGAGGATCATGTAATATGAATATATTAATTTTAGGACATCAAATGAACTTGGTTTCCAAAACATTGACTAATTTACGAGAGATCTGTTACTTTAAATGTAGTTAATTTCTCATGTAAATAATATGTGAGTATCACTTCAGAAATTTAAAGGGGAAGGAAGAGAATAACTCTGGAGCGGTCTGTTTTTCTTGAAATTTTTTAATTTTTTGAAACAAAATGGAATGATGGGGGTATTTATCTCGATCTCTTCAAAATGAAATGAAAGGGGTAATTTGAGAAGAATGACTTGATTTGCCATGAATAATATGACTGGATATTTGTCTTCCTTATTGTACCAAGCGATCTGAGAAGAGTCTTTCATATCAGTACATGGTTCATTTTTAGCATCCTATATTAAGCAATTAGGTTTAATAGTCATAGCTGATTTAAATTACATAGTGCTTTGAAATTTGGTGGTGCAGTCATATGAGGTTAATTCTCGAGGACTTGAAATCTACTCCAAAAGTTGGCTTCCAGAGACAAGTCCCCCAAAAGCTATGGTATACTTTTGTCATGGTTATGGTGATACATGCACATTTTTTGTTGAAGGTTTGTGGTTGTCAAACACATTTTTTAAATCTCGGACTAATATTTCGAGGAAGATTCTCCTGAAAGTTTTTCTCCTTTTTTTAGGCATTGCAAGAAAATTAGCATCGTCTGGTTATGGAGTATTTGCCATGGATTATCCTGGATTTGGTCTTTCAGAAGGTCTTCATGGCTACATACCATGTTTTGACAAGTTAGTTGATGATGTCATCGAGCGTTACTCAAAAGTGAAAGGTACAACTTGCCTCAGTAACCTTCTTTATCAATAACCTCATGGATTCTTATGATAGGTTCAAGACTCTAACAAAATAGAACTGTCTCCTGAGTCCTGACAAATGATGTCTCATATACATGTTGATATTATGACTTGCTTTGGGCAAGAGGTCCCAAAATCAGGAATTGGAAAATAACTTAATTACATCTTATTCTTCTTGACACACTACTGAAGCAGCAATTGACAGTTAAATGCTGGTTGCAGAAAACCCAGAGATATGTAACCTGCCAAGTTTTCTATTTGGGCAATCAATGGGTGGAGCAGTAGCTCTGAAGATGCACCTGAAGCAGCCCGATGCATGGAATGGCGCTGTTCTTGTTGCACCTATGTGCAAAGTGAGTTTGTGGAGATGATTCTCAATTCTTATTGATGCTTATTGTCTCAGATCCATGGTTTTGAGTGATGACTTGTATTGTTGTACAGCTTGCAGATGACATGGTTCCACCGTGGTTAGTAACACAAATTCTAATCTGTATAGCAAAATTTCTTCCAAAGCAAAAGCTAGTTCCGCAACAGGACTTGGCGGAGTTAGCATTCCGAGATGTGAAGAAGAGAGAACAGGTATGTGGTCTTTCTGCTCTGTAATAGCGCGTGGTTCAAAGTATGATGGCTTTAGGAGGACGGGAGAGAGTGATAGATACAGGATATTAGAGGTTAGTGGTGCTGGGTTTGTTTAGGAATGTCTAGTTACCATTAGCATCTCACCCAACTGAAACATGTTTTTGCCTAAGGGCATGTCAATTAGCCTCCAATACGAATAACTTGATTTATTAAACATAATAATAACACAAACCTGTTTCATGTTATGATGTACTACGTTTTCTTCTGCGTGCAGGCTGCCTATAATGTCATTGCCTACAAGCATAAACCCCGTTTACGAACTGCAGTGGAGTTACTGCATATAACCCAAGAGATAGAGAAACAACTAGATAAGGTATCACATGTTTCATCTTCTGTTTGTTGTAGAATAGAATATTACCCCCATATTAACTGTTTATTGTAAATTGGACCTTGTGCCTTTAAATATGCAAGTTAGTCCATAGTTGGAAACTTGAAATTCTATTATCGTCTGCGCATATCTTTGCTAGGGTTCTTAACTGTTTCTGCTTATTATTACTGGTTTGACTTTATAATTCATTCCAGGTGGTATATCTTTTTCTGCTCTTATAGTCCTGAAAGAGTTCAAGCTCATTTAGCTTGACAAATATTTGTAAAAAAGTCCATAAGTATAAGTCTCTTTCACAATTACCTTTCTGAAAAAGAGAGATTTTTGGAGAGCCTGGAACAACAACAACCACAAACCCAATGTAATTCCACAAGCGGGGTCTAGGGAGGATATTGTGTACGTAGACTTATCCCTACCTTGTGCAGGTAGAGAGGTTATTCCTAATAGACCCTCGGCTGAAGCAAGCATAAGCACAACAATTTAGAAAGAGAGATGCAGGAACCAAGAAGGGAAATATGCAGAAACAATATCAATCTAATAATACACTGAAGCAGAAGTAGCATGAAAGAGAAGTAATTGCAATCTAGGAAAAACCAAAGAATAGTAATAAAGCTACTGGTATGGGAAGGAAAGACAACCTTTTACCCTAATCCTCGATCTCCACACCCTTCTATCAAGGGTCATATCCTCGGTAAGCTGGAAATATGTCATGTCTTGCCTAATCACCTCTTCCCAATACTTCTTCGGCTTACGTCTACCTCTCCTCAAACCCACAATCGACAGCCTCTTACACCTCCTCTCGGTGGTGCCTATGCATCTCCTCATCACATGTCCGTACCATCTTAGCCTAACTTTCCGCATCTTGTCCACCACAAGGACTACTCCCACCTTGGTCCGAATATCTTCATTCCTGACCATATCCCTTCTAGTATTGCCCACACACGGGGGGCAAAAAGAGCAAGAGAATATTGCTGGCGACCTTTGCTTATGCTAATTTCTTCAAATATACCTAATTTTATTACTTTTTGTTGCTTTTTATCCTAGTGATGCTGTTTGCAATCCAGGGTATTATATACTTTTAGAAATCTAAAATAATAACTACTAACAGTTTTAATGATTTTGTAGGTCTCTCTGCCATTGCTAATCTTGCATGGAAAGAATGATACTGTTACTGATCCATCCATCAGCAAAGCATTGTACGAGAAGGCAAGTAGTTCGGACAAGAAACTGACTCTTTATGAGGATGCTTTTCACTCTTTACTAGAGGGTGAGCCCGATGAGATGATATTTCGTGTTCTTGGTGACATAATTTCTTGGCTGGATGACCATACTTCCTAAGTTAGTTCTCCAATTTTTGTTCTTTATATTTTTTTGTTCTGTGCATTATTTTTATGGTTTAGGGAAACAAGGGGGGAGAGCTGAAATAAGAAACTACATTTATCCATTATGATTTACATGGTAGGATGAATTCATTTTCAACAGGAGGATCCATTGATGTACTGAGAGTAATGCCCCTCCTCTCCCTCGATTTTTTATTTTAAGGAACCAATATTGAAGATTTGAATGTTTTATATGAAATAAAAAGCAATGCATCTTTAGAGAATACTCTGAGCTTGAGGCCTTCTTATCTCTCTTTTCATGTGTGATGCACATAAGTTGTGGTCAATCACACCCCCTTTGCCGAAAAATTATACTTTATAGTGTATTATATTTTGAACATCCTTAATATAGTTGAGTGAGGTAGTCCAGCGATTCAAGGTGCTCAAAGTGATGTGTTGTTCAGCGATTCAAGGTGTTCAAAGTGATGTGTTGTTCAAGGATTCAAAGTTCTACCTATTTTATTTGCCAAAATTAAACGATGACCATGTGTGGTCTATTTTATTCTTTTTCAATCTAACAATTTTCCTAATAAAATAACTCTTAAAGCTTAAAATTTGTGTAGAAATAAACAACTAATCTTAAAAGTAATTTTTAACTAAAAGTTATTTTTTAAATACATTTTATAATTTAAAAGTCAAGCTCTATAAAAATTTCTTCAACAAAAGCTCTTTACAAACACATGATTCTCTCTTTTCTTTGGATTTATGCTTACTTTATTAGTAAAATCTCTAATGTTGCCTTCTTGTTATTTTAATTTGATTTATAAAATTATAGTTCTATTAAAAAAAAAATTATTGCTTAGCTAAATGTTGCTTAGTTGATCTAAAAATTTTGGTATACCATTTATCATCAAAAAATATTATTGACTTGTGACGAAATTGGTGATTTCACTTTATAAAGGTTTGTACCGAAAAGAAGTCAGATCTTGTTCTCAATAGTTAAGATTAGAAAAGATTCTCTTCCAAGCTTTGCTTTCTATTTCATTTCTTTTCTCTTCCTTTTTCCCCCCGTTTTCACCTCCTTTTGAACAAAATGTCAAATAAAAAGTGTATACCAAAAATAATGTGTTTGCACTTATTTTGCTTTAAATCTGATTAATTTAGCTCTAGAAAAATATTAATTACATATCAAAGTAAGAAATAGTGTGAGTTTATGTAACACAAACAAAAACCTCTCATGCTTTTTTATTGTGCATGACTTTCAGTACAGACACCAGACTAAAAATATATTCTTTTACTTCCTTAGGCAGATCTGACTGGACCAATGACTAAGGCCATGATTGTTACATTTAATTGAGGTCTAAATCTAAATCTTCACGTATTCATTTTTTGTTGGCAATTACTTATTTGCTCTAGATAGGTCTAGTTTATTCTAAGAGCGCGTTTGGACATAAGAAGTATTTTACTTTTTGTCGAAATCAGCGTTTGATCAAACAAAATTCAATTTTCACTTAAAGATGCATTTTAAAATTTTTCGAAAATTTAAAAACTCCAAAAAGTTATTTTTCAAAATTCACTTAGATTACTTACAAAAGTTCAAAAACAACCCAAAATTATATTTATGTCCAAACACAATTCTAATTTTCAAATATCATTTTCACTAAAAATTATTTTCACTTTTTTTTGGACTTTTACAATTCTTATGTCCAAACGCCCGCTAAGTCTTATACAAAGTTTTAAAATCATTAAGATATTTTTTTCTACAGTGAAGTTGACCTTTTAATGTTCGCTATTACCGCGCGTTTATCACCACTAACCGAGCAACTATCATAGCCAGAACCACCAATCCACCACAAGCCAGTACCATCAGCCACCAACAAAACCAACATTAGCCACCGCTGTACAACTAGTATAGCTAGCCACCTTCACCAACCATTACTTCACATCCATTATTACTTGCCAGCACCGACTATTTGAGTTGTGCATAATTTAGTAAATACCGAATTACTATATCGAAATCGAAAATTTCGATATTTGGTATTTTGAAATAAAATACTGAAACATCGATACCATACGGAAATATATATTATATTATACAATACACATATTATTAATTATAAGATAAATATAAAAATTCTAATTTTATTTTATTCTCTAAGTTCATCAATTAACTCAAATTAAGTAACAAGACATTTTCAATGATCAAATTTATTCTTTTATGTACAGTTTTCTCTCTGTGGGTTGATACTTGCTAGTTTTGGATAAAACTTTCATCAACAAACGTTTTTATTTTTGTACTTTTGAGTACTTTAATTAATAATATTACGGTCTATGGCTTTATGCACTAGTTTTTTTTTTAAACCCTTCCCAAATTAGGAGGATCTATAGTGTTTCCACACTTCCCCTCCAGTGTGACTCGAACCCAGGACCTAACGGTCGTGGGTGGAGGTGCTTTTACCAACTGAGCAAGCCTCACTTGTCACTTTATGCACTAGTTAGTATCCAAACTGAATAAACCGAAATTACCGAACCGAATAAATCGAAATCGAAAGGAGAAAAATTGAACCATACCGAATTTAATTAGGTACAATATTGGTAGCATTTTAAGAAATCGAATACCAAAAATACCGAACTAACATATCTAATGTTACGCGGCGCCTTCCTGAAGTTCCTTGGAAGGGCTACGTAAGGCTAAGCAACCGATGTCAGTGCGGTTGCTATGCGCCAACTGAGGTCATCTCCGTACGCTAGAATAGATTGTTAGTGCCGTACGGAAAAACCAATGTCGTGAGAAATTAAGCAGCAAAAAATAAGCAATTGATGATGAAAGCTGATGATTGTATTGATGATGATGAAAGTTATTACAAGATACAATGCGGTGTCGGGGGGAGAGACACCAGTACAGAGAATTGTTTGAATGCTTGAATGTTTGAATGCTTTGGTCCCCCTTAATAATGCTTAAAAAAAATAAATCAAAGTTACATGAGTTGACCTAAGAAAGTTGTAGAAGCGCACTGAAAATGAATGAAGTAAAACTACTCTATAATTACAATGAAAATGACTTAGTCTTCTACAAGGTGGAAGCAAGTCTGATGGCAGCAACTTTGTCTTGAGCATCAGGGTCTGTGCGTGCATTGTTCTTGGCGTGCGCGACCCTACTTGGATCTGCCAGCGGCTGGGCGCTGGTGCTTGGCATTGGATCTGCGCGCGGGGCACTGTCTGTGCATGCGGCGCTATTGGCAACATGATGGTTTGTGTGCACGGCATTGTCGGTGCGCGCGGCACTATTGGCATTCGCCAGCCGCTGGCACTGAAAATCGGTGGGGTGACAAAGGCGCATGCGCGCTTGTCACTTGGCGCTGCCGAGACCACGGGACCGACCGTAGAGTTAGGCGTTGGGAGGCTTGTCGGGACGCCACGGGGTGCGTCCAAGGGGTCATGGGTCGATGATGGAAAGTAGCCCATGACATTCTCCCCTACCTGAGTTGGCGACGTCCTCGGAGCCTTACATGCCGGATGATGATGATTGGTCAGGCTCTTGTTGGCTGGGAGGTCTGTTCCCCTCGGTGCTGTGAGATGGCTTTCTGAAAGATCTTCCATGTATTTCTGAAATGCTCGGACGTGGCTGATATGGAAGACTGGATGGATTTTCCACCAGGCTGGTGTGTTCAGTTGTATGTGGATTTCCCGATGCACCTTTCAATGGAAAAGGGTCCGATGTATTTTTGCAATAGGCGAGGATCTTGGGTCCTCTTTGCAAACAAGTTCTGCTTCGGGGTTCTCACCATTACTTTGTCCCCTGTTTGATGTTGGGCAAAGTGAAGGTTTTGTTCGGCATACCTCGTTGCCCTCTCTTGGGCTTTGACAAGATAGCTCCGCACTATCTTCAAAGTTTGCTCCCATTTTGTCGAGAAACTAGCAGCTCGAGGAGATGTTGGCATGTTTGGTGCATTCACATTATGTGGGAGTAGTGATTGTTGTCCGGTAACAATTTTAAAAGCGATTTTGTTTGTATGGGGCGCACTTTTGTGAATTGAAACACAGCTGAGCAGCATCCAGAAGCTTCACCCAATATGTTTGTGACCCGGTTGCAAATTGGCTGAGATATTCCTCCAGCATGTCATTGAACCGGTCTGGCTGGCCATCTGCTTATTGATGGAAGTTTGAGTTATGACTCAATTTGGATCCGAGGCAACTGAAGAGTTGGGTCCAAAATTTGCTAGTGAAGCGTGGGTCGCAGTCACTAATGATGTCGTTGGGCATGCCTCAATGTTTGACAACATGAGAGAAGAAGAGTCGAGCTGTTTCTTCTGCCGATATGTTTTGTGGGTTTGCGATAAAGGTAGCATACTTGGAAAATTGGTCCACTACCACCATAATGGTTGCATGATTTCCGACCTTAGGTAATCCTGTGGTAAAATTCAGGGAAATATTTTCCCAAGGTCTCTGTGGGACAAGTAGCGGCTCCAATAGTCCCGTTTGTGCTGAGTGATCCGACTTGTCCTTTTGGAATGCTTGACAAGTCTTCACACAATGAGGGGCGCCATGAGCTATTGGACGCCGATGATGTGATGGTTGTTTGATGATGTTGAGGGCAGCCGGAACCGTAGGTTCAGGTCTGTTGGTTCCCTCCTTTAACTGCATGGCCGTGATGTTTCCAGCGGCCATCTTCATGGGTATGCACGGTATGGTACGGGGTTTGTCCCTATTTGTCTCCCATCATTAGGAGCATGTTGGCATATGGTACCGGGATGGTGTTGGTTTGCCTGAGGAATTCCAATCCCATTATCAGTTCGGAGTCATCGATGATAGCTATGTGTAGGTCGAATATTCCCTTGTATGAGCCAAGCTTCATTGGCACTTCTTTGGCTATTTCACTCACTTGCTGAGATGGAGAGTTGATAGCCTTGACACGACCCTTGCATTTTTGCACTGCTAGACCGAGGCGTTGCACCTGAGTTGAGGCCAGGTAGTTGTGGCTAGCACCCGTGTCTATCAATGCCCGAATAGGTCTGCCGTTTACTTTCATGTCAACGAACATTAAGGTCCTCTTTTGTGATGTGGGAGGCCTCTCGTTCGCCTTTCCTTTCCCTTTCTTGTCGATTGGGAATGCTTTCTTCTTGGGGTTGCCAGTACTGGTTCCCGCCAAGGTATCATGAATGGAGCCGACAAATGCGTTGAAGGCACCTACTTGATCGGCGCCGTCTGAGTCGTCGGTATCTGTCTCGTCATCGTCAACAGTTTGTTGAGCATTGACTTGTGTATTGGGGCATTGATTGTTCCAATGTTCCCCGCTGCAATGACGGCATTCTGATGGGGGGCTTTCTCCCCTGATGGTTGTTGACTGATGCAACACTGGTACTGCTTGAGGAAGGAGCCTTGGATTTGGATGCACCTTGATCTCCTCCGTTTCTGTTAGGACCACCATTGCTAGGTTGGCTCCCGTTGTATCCCCCTCGGACAGACGGTTGAGGACTATTCTTCTGAGTTTCCAACTGATAATCCCCAAGGCACTCTGTAGCTTGAATGGCCTTGGGAAGGGTATCTACCCGTTATCTTTGCAGCTCCATACGTGCATGAGGTTTCAAACCTTCTATGAATGCGAACAATTTGTCTTTGTCCTCCATATCCAGTATGTTTAGCATGAGTGCGGAGAATTCTCGCACGTAGTCTTGCACCGACCTAGTGTGGCGGAGTTCACGCAACTTTCTCCGTGTGTTGTATTCCACTTTTTCAGGGAAGAACTGCAGGCGTATGGCTGCCTTCAGTTCTGCCCATGTGTTGAGAATATCTTCACCGGCCCTGATGGCTTCATATTTGACTCGCCACTAGAGTTTTGCATCGCCTTGAAGATACATGGCAACAGTTGCTACCTTTTTGGATTCTTCCAATTGTCCTACGGCATCGAAGTATTGTTCGATATCAAAGATGAAGTTGTCCACTTCTTTAGCATCCCGAGCTCCGTTGTGTGGCTTGGGCTCCAAAATTTTCAACTTTTGTGGCATGGGGGCAATGTTCATGGAACCCCTGATTTGGTTTTCGCCTCCTTTGAGCAGGCTTTGAATGGCAGCATTGACAACATTGAGCTGGTCTGTCAAGTTGTTTATGGTTTGCTGCATGACAGTCAGTCAGTCTGTCTCTAGTTCCCGATGGGCTAAATCCTCGGCACGCTCCTGTTGGAGGTCCTCAAATTTTCCATGAATTTCGGTTGCCTCGACGACAGCCGTTTGCCGGTCTTCCTCAGAGTCGCGACTGATGTTTGCTATGTCAATTTCTGCCTGCCGCATTCTGCGGTCCAGGTCGTCCAACCTTTGTACTAGGCTGGCTTTTAGATTAGGCAACGTATCCACGATGGGCCGTAATTCATCAACCGTCTCTTGAAGGGCCGTGATGCGATCCCCGTAATTCACCATGGTCAGAAATGGTGGTGATGGCAATGTGTGTTCCCTCGTCCGATGTCGAGCCTAGGCTCTGATACCAACTGTTACACGGCGCCTTTTTGAAGTTCCTTGGAAGGGCGACGTAAGGCTAAGCAACCGATGTTAGTGCGGTTGCTATGCGCCAACTGAGGTCCTCTCCGTACGCTAGACTAGATTGTGAGTGTCGTACGGGAAAACCAATGTCATGAGCAATTGAGCAGCGAAAAATGAGCAATTGATGATGAAAGCTGATGATTGTATTGATAATGATGAAAGCTATTACAAGATGCAATGCGGTGTCGGGGGTGGGGGTGGGGGGAGAGACACCGGTATAGAGAATTGTTTGAATGCTTTGGTTCCATTTAATAATGCTTAAAAAAAATAAACCAAAATTACATGAGTTGACCTAAGAAAGCTGTAGAAGCACACTAAAAATGAATGAAGTAAAACTACTCTATAATTACAATGAAAAGGACTTAGTCTTCTACAAGGTGGAAGCAAGTCCGATGGCAGCAACTTTGTCTTGAGCATCAGGGTCTGCGCGCGCATTGCTGTTGGCGCGCGCGACACTCTTTGGATCTGCCAGCGGCTGGGCGCTGGTGCTTGGCATTGGATCTGCGCACGGGGAACTGTCTGTGCGTGCGGCGCTATTGGCAAGATGATGGTTTGTGCGCGCGACACTGATGGCATTCGCCAGCCGCTGGCACTGATTATCGGTGGGGCGATAGAGGCGCATGCGCGGTTGTCAATTGGCGCTGCCGAGACCACGGGGCCGACCGTGGCACTAGGCGTTGGGAGGCTTGCCGGAACGCCACGGGGCGCGTCCAAGGGGTCATGGGTCGATGATGGAAATCAGCCCATGACACTAAGTACGCACTATACCGATCGACGGACACTCCTGCCGGCTTCCGGCCACCGCCAACCAAATCATCCCAACCATCATTATTGCGGACGACAACCACTAGTATTTCATAAAACCAATAAATTTTATAACACCATGTAAATAAAATGTTCTTATACGTACATTTAATTATTAGTTTATTTACTTTTATATTATTATTTTTAAATAAAAACAAATTACGTATTTAAATTTTGAGAAAATAAGCCGTCTTAATTAGTAGTATCTAAATTTAAGAAAAAATGTTTTTATAATTAAATATATAGTCAGATTTACACATTTTAGTCAAACAAAAACAAACGAGACATAAAGATAGAGTAACAAACTCTGAATGAACCAAAAACAAGTCCGACAAGGCACCATTATATTGTGCATGTGCGCCTCGTGTACTATGAGACATAAACCTAAATCATGAGATTAAGAAAATCCAATTGTCAACAGGTGTAAAGGAACACGACACAAGTGCTTTGACAACTTTTCCTTCCAATAGAGGTGTGTGGTTGGATTTGGCAAATTCTCACTAAACATTACAAATGGCCACTTTCACCATTGTGCGTTCACAGTGGCCATGAAATCATGAATGACGACCCCATTTTTTTCTTTATTCAATCCAAACTTTTCTTTGTTTCTAAAACTAAACTCTTGCTCTCCATTATTTTCCTTTTTCTACATCTATAACTCATGAAAATGTCACTTTCTTTTAATTCTTCTTGTTTTTGTTCCCCTCTTAATAAGTCAAGTATGGACTTCTCTTCTTCTTGCTTCTGCTACTCTCACATCTCACTCAAGGTATGCTCTTTCTTTCTGCTTCTGTATCACACTACTCTATGTTCCCTTTTGTTTTCCTGGCTGTGATATGTCATGGTCAATTGGTGTTTTTGTTGCTTTAGGATAAAAGTAATTGGGGGTGGTATTTTATAGTTCCCAAGTGCAGTTAGTATAGCCCAAAATATTTAATACCAGAAGGTTATGCAGGGCAGAGCTGCATGATTTGAAGGGGTTCAAATGAATCCGCTTTATAGGGAAATTATACCCTGCAAATAGAATGAAAACATTTCAGGGTATATATAAATTGTTTAATCCCTTTCACATAAGGGAAGCTTTTTGAAGGTGGCTAAAAACTTTTTTTTTCTTTTTTTCCCACTGTGTGTGTGTGTATGTGTGGGTGGGGGGATTTGCAAAGTGGGAATGTATATCTTTGAAGAATGAGGTTTTGCTACTCATTGAACACTAGCAAGTTGGAGGCTCCAATGAAATTGTACTGCTCTTTGGGTAGTCATTTTATTTACCAGTTAAGAGTTTTTAAATTCTTTTTCTGAAATTAACCATACCCTAGTACTTATTGCAGATGAACTGCAGGGCACCTGCCTTGATGTCCAGGAGAAACCAGCCTACCTCTTATACTTTTCTAGAAAAGAATTCTGACATTGTAAATCAACAAGTAGTGGAATTCGGAACCAAGTTTAGAAGTGGAGCGAATTTCCTGGGAGGATCAAGAGTCATTATTCAACTTAATCTTCAAACAACTCTTGCTCAAAGAAAAAGCTCCAGGGTGACTGCTTGTAATTATTTTTCTTACCCACTTCATCCTATTTAATCATTTATTTCTGGTTCTGTGCGTTTGTTTATGGCTAACTAGTTTAAATGTGTGCCTAATTATGCTGTTGCTCCGAAGTTGGTTTCAAACTCTACTACTGCTTCTTTTATATCTTGAGGAGCATTAACTTGTTTCCCAAACTAACATTTGGCAGCAACATTTAGTGAATGGTAAAATACTGAAATTTCAATACTGATTTGTTCAAACTTAAAGTACCATTTGTCACTGGTACGTTGAGAATAAACTTCATCTCATATTGGCCTACATTCTTCCTTGATCCTATTGTATGTTTTAGGTCCTGACATTGACAATTTTTATGCCATCTCATAACCTCCAGAAGGTGTAACATTTGCAAGCTTTTAATCAAGATTTTCTGTTCCTCTTCTGTAGGTTTGCCAAGTTCTGAAATTGCTTCTACTGTTTTCACACTGGGAACAGCAGCAGTTCTTCCGTTTTATACTCTCATGGTTGTGGCTCCTAAAACTGAACTTGTAAGATTTGCAGAGTATTTTCAATCTGAACCCCTTATGAAGCTTTCTTTTTTCTGTGTACTGGAGATCAAACTTGGCTATGAATTCGATATGCTTTTATAAATTAAAAGGTTACCAGCTACATCCGTCCGCATCCTAATGTATGATTTCCATTCATTTCATTGGTTTGATATTTTATTATGACATGCTGATTTTGTCAAAATATGTAAGTCATTGCTTCATTTCAAAGTAAAGTTGTAATTAAACATATTCGAATGCAGACCAGAAAAGTGATGAAAAGCAGCATACCCAATATTGGCTTTGGACTTCTGTACACATATCTAGTATACCTCTCTTGGACACCAGATACAGTTCGGCTGATGTTTGCTAGTAAATACTGGCTTCCGGAGGTCTGTGCTCAACTACATAATAATTCGTACTAATTGCCTGCTCAGGGTCTTAACACTTCGTTCCCATTCAGCTGCCCGGCATAACTAAGATGTTCTCCAACGAGATGACATTAGCTTCTGCATGGATTCACTTGTTGGCTGTAGATCTTTTTGCTGCAAGGTCAAGTCTCTTGGCGTCTATCCTTATTATTGCGCTATGCCCATATACTTTCGTTTTGGGAGAAGAGAGGATGCCACTATTAGACATTATAACTAAGAGTTTTTCATTTGAAACAGGCAGGTTTATCATGATGGATTGCAAAATGATATTGAAACCCGCCATTCTGTGTCTCTGTGCTTGCTGTTTTGCCCCGTCGGAATTGTTACTCACTTCATCACCAAAGCTCTAGCCAGTAGCCCAGAAAAGAGACAGCATAGGACTCATTAACCAAGGATTTAGGCCTTTATAAATGATCAGCCTGTGTGTGACTATCAGCAAAGTGTTAAGGTTTTCAGCAATGAAACACAACAGTAGAAGCTTGTATTATTGTAATAAAACATTGATATAGCCTGTATTCTTGTAATACAACATTGATATACTGTTGATCCAACTTCGATACATCTAACTTGTCTCTAAGATGGATGTATGTATAAGACTTCTTCCTTTAGTTCTACTCCAAACTTTTGATTTACTGCATCCTTAACTATGCCTATGAGCTCAAGCATGTCTTGAGAAGTTGCAGAACCACAATTTATGAAAAAGTTGGCATGCTTGTTTGAGACCATAGCTCCACCAACTTTTAACCCTTTCAATCCAGCTTGCTCAATCAATTCTGCAGCAGAAAAACCCATAGAAAATGGATTTCTAAAAACTGAACCAGCACTTCTTTGCGCCAAAGGTTGTGTCCTCCATCTTCTGCAAAGAAACCATTTTTTCTTGCAATTTAATGACTGATAGCGACATGTATCCAATTAAGAAAATCACATTATAGACAGTTACCTAGCCAGGTATTCTTGCTGCATTTCTCGTGCAGTTTTGGAGAACTTGAGCCGGAATGTAACTGCAGTAATGGATGCCAACTCCTTCATTTCTTGAAATGGTGATGACCTATAGCCAAAATTTAGCTCTCTTCTTTTTAGCATCCTAGATTCGCCTTCATTTGTGATGATTTCCATGCTATCAATAGTGTCAGCTGTTTCCTTTTTATTAATGACAAAGATGCTGCAATCTCAGTATCACCTATTATAACTGAAAGCTGTAACAGGTACAGAAAGTGCACTAACAGTAACGACGTCTCAAGTCCAAACTAGTTATATCTATCTCTATACGAAATCACTATATCCAAACTAGTTAGATCTCTATACCAATTTTCTATATCCAAGCTCTTTTTGGACCTGTTTCATTCCAATATTATGCTTACACTGACATATAAGTCTCTAAACAAGCCCAAAATAAACTCTTGGCAAACGCTGAAGCTAATGTAATTATGTAAGTATACCAACAACTTAACTCCAACTAGCTGAGCTTATACAGCAAATATTAACCGGGGGATGAAAAAACAAACCTAAGATAGTAACCTATTTAAATACTGATTTACCTGGCCATTTGCTCCAGCATTCATGTAAGCAGCTCCACCAACAGTCCCAGGAACACCCCCAGCAAATTCAAGCCCTGAAAAACCTTCATTTGCGCACACAACTCCTAAACGATTAAACGGGTACCCACTTCCTACCCGGTATACTCCATGTTCTATCTTCTCCAAGAACTCGATCCGATTGAGAATGACACAACCATCAAAACCCATGTCATCGAACAGGCAATTCGAGCCCTTACCCAATATTATATATCTCATCGATTGCTCATCACAATACCTGCACTATTTCATTAGGGTAAAGTGTATGAATGATCAAACTAAACTACTCCATTAACAACAACTAATACTACGCCCAATTCCAAGCCAGCTGAGATCAACTGTATCAATATTTTTTTATCGAAGTCTGATATAACTAAAACTTAATCCCAAAAGTTAAGTTCTTACTCAATCTATCCCAAAATGACACTTTTCCTTCCCCAAGATTCAAACTAAGCAAACTTCAGCAATAACTTAAAACGTAATTGACATTTTAATATCAAGATAATTGCCAATTATAACATTTTTATGTAATTCCGGGAAATAAATTAGTTCTTTAATTGATCAATATAGTTTGATTTCCTAAATTAGTAAAATTGACTCTCAGCAATCAAAGGAGTCAAACAAATTGGGATGGAGGCAGATAATTGCTTTTAAAGGCAATATAAGGAGAAGAAAGTTTTCAAAATCACAAATTGACCCTACACACTAGACATACAAGTATCTAATTCAGACTAAAATGTAAGTTACAAGTAAATGAGTGTAGATTGTATTGGAACCTGACAGCAGAAACAAGTTGGGTTTGGTTAAAGACTTGGACGAAGTAATTAGCAGGGCCTCCAATGCCCCATGTACTGAGATCACTGAGCAGCTTCTTCTTGCGAATAAACTGTAACCGGCTCGAGTTTGGAGCTGTTTCTTGCTTGTTGAAACTGCTGTAAACTTGACTACAAGAATGCAACTTTCTTTGTGGGTTTAGAGGGAATTGATAGTTTGCCATATATGAGGGCTTTATTTGCATTGCAAATACTTGGTTTGGGGCTCTGCTACCGCTCTTTCTGAAGGGCAGTGGCATACTAAAGAGAAGGGTAATTTAAAGAGTTTTCGTTCAAGGATTAGGAGGGATGTATAATCATGTGACATCCAACCCATCAATAACGTTTGCATTAGCTAGGTTTTCTATGTCATAACCCTCGGGTTACGGCTCTTTTCTGAATCCACATGAAAGTGAAATAACTTGTGCACTAGATTGTTTTTTTTTTTTTTATATTCGATATTCACTGGCTTATAAATTTAGATTTAAGCCGTCTAGAATCTACCAAAAGAGTAATTTTTTTATCTTCAAAACTCAAACACGAGACCTTAACTAAAATAGAGGAACTATTCATCCCATCACATTAAGGCTAAGTTAATTAAAATAAAGTAATTAAAACATAAATAGGAAAATTTCCTCTCTTCTTTTTCTCTATGTTTATTAAGGCAGGTCTTTTAAAACTTCTCTATGTTATGCAAATATCTTTCTTTTAATTAAGCACTTATTCCTACTTTTTGTTTAATAGCTTCCTTTACAACTTTTTTTGTAACCACTTAAGTCAGTTCTCACTAACAAGCTTATACATTTAGCTACCTGATACAATCCTAGATAGTCGGGGCAAAGCAGAGCACATTGCAGAAGAGTTTGAGTTGTCTAGCGGACCATTGACTCGCTCCAAGTCCAAGAGTGTCTTAGGAATGCATGCTAGGAAATTGCATGATCTTCAAAAATTTGTTAGAAGGAGTTTGGAGAATCATTTTGATGATTCATGCTAAGAATACCATATTTGGAAGCTTGAAAATTGCTTGGAGCAAGTTAGTTGTCAAGAATTAGAAGTTGGATCCGCCCAAGGTTCTATGTTGCAGTTAGCGCAAAGAATGGAACATTTCTGAAGCAATCTGCCAGGTGCAACGCAATTCTACATTGCAGCGCGAAATCTCAATGCATATATATTGTGTAGCGCTAAGTGTTATCGTGGAAAGTGAAAGGACCCTATTTGTATTCTTTCATCACTATTGATACTTCTAATCATTCCTTTAGTCGGTTTTTGCATATTTTTAGAGTGATAAATGATAAGCAGGGATTTTAACTACTTATTTGCGCCTTTTGACTTTTATTTTAGTTCAAAAATATTTAAAGGTATTCCCGAAAACTGATGAAATATGTTTACTTGTAGGAGTATTGGAAAATGAGTCATTACGATGAAATCAAACTCAAGAGGAGTGGTTTTGAACAAGGGCAAAATTCAAGCACAAAAAGCCAAAATGTGGACCGCTGAATTCTGTGTGCGGCCGCAGAACATGAAGAAGAATTAACGGAGCTGCAATGTAAGGTGCGGACCGCACAATAATTGTGCGGCCGTAGAAGTCAAGGTTCAAAGAGTTCCAACTCCAAGCTCAGCAAGAACTGCGGACCGCACAATAATTGTGCGGCCGCAGAAATCAAATGTGTTGTCGCACCCAGAATTGTGCGGTCCGCAGAACTCAAGAGACGAGGCCGCAGTGCAGAATTGTGCGGCCGTAGAGCCAACTCCTCTCAAGAGCTGAAGCAAAGTGCGGACCGCACACAGAATTGTACGGCCGCAGAACCTTCGAAAGGGCAATTTTGTCCGAAAATTATAGCTTTGTATAAATAGACTACTTTCACGAAATTAGGTTAAGTTTTGAATACCAGAAAGTCTGTAGCCGTTTTTCTTTACTCTTTTAGACAACTTTAGCTTATCTTGTTGATTTTACATTGGATTTTCATCTATTTATCTTTCAATATGAGTTTTATCATCTTTTATTTTTATTTTCTTCATTACCCACTATGAGTAGCTAAATTTCTAGCTAGGGTTGTGACCCAACCTTAGTATGGGAACCTAATGGGTGTTTGATTTAGGGCTTGTTTATGGTTGGGTGTGTATTATTTAGCCTAGTTCTTGCTATAATTATAAAATTAATGGTTGTAAACATTGGTTCAAACCTATTTGACTTGGTCTCTACTTGAGAAAGAGAGACTTGGTCTAGGAAAACCTCGCTAAAAAGAGTTTGGGATGAAATCAAGAGATTGATAGTCCCAATTAAAAGGTTGAACCTAGAGATAGTAAAACCCGACTTGAGCAATTTGTCAACTGTTTAGTTTAATACCCATTTGGACTTGAGAAAGCCAAATTGGACAAAACCGCTCTCTTACTGAGAGGTATTGAGTGAGTATTTGAGTGTTGATTGCTATAATACACCCCGACCATCGAAACTCGCTCTAAAGCCTACAACCCGTTAGGCAAACACCTAGGTGGAAGTCACAGCCCTAGACCTTTTACATATTTGAAAAACAACAACAAAAACATTCTTCTCTAGTTTTATATTTTTCAATTGCAATCCTTGGTATAATTTTAGAAGTAAAATCAAAACAAAGTTTGTGGAAGTGCAACTTAGACAATTCACGTGCTTAGACCAAATACATATCACTAATCCCATCTACGCTCTCTGTGGATTCGATCCCGACTCCTAGTTGGGTATTATTATTGCAATCGAGTGCTTCACAACCCCAATTTGAGGTGTGACTTGGGCGTGATCAATTTTTGGCACAGTTGTCGAGGAGCATAAAAATGAATTTAGCTATATATTTGGTTTTGTGTGTGAATTATCTTCTTTTCTTCCATGTTACTAATCTTTTTGGTGAAATAATTGTAGGGGAAACAATGACTCTCAACAACAATGATCCTCTCAGAAACATGCCTTTGGGGAATGTGGACGTGGAAGATGACCAAGTTGAAGAGGTTCCTCTTGAACCTCAAGCAAATAGACGAGGCCGACTGCCTCAAGACAACGTGCCCGTTCCACCCCCACATCCACCAAGAGTGTGTCCACACCGGGTGTTGCCGAATGAAGGGTATGCAAGTTCCATAGTCCCGCCCCGTATTAGGGCGATCAACTTCCAGTTCACAAATGTTATGCTCACATTGCTAGAGCAACGAGGATTCTTCACCGGGGCTTCAAGTCAAAATGCATACACTACTAAAAATCTGCTAAAAACTGACCAAATATTTCCGACCAACGTTGGCCGGTCAAAAAAAGCGATCAAAAACCGTCCAGGTTGGACAGAAACTGAGATTTTTTTTTTTACATTTTTTAAAACTAAATACCGACCAACATTGGTCGGTAAATTGGTCAACGAATTGACCCAGCTGGTCAGACAAGAAAATTTTGGATTACCGACCAACGTTGGTCGGTAATCTGGATCCAATTTTTTAAATTTTAATAATTATTTTATTATTTAAAATATTTTATAATATTTAAGAATTTATATTTAAAATTACCGACCAACGTTGGTCGGTTAATGTAGGGGAAGCATTTACCGACCAACTTTGGTCGGTAATTATTATTTTCTGCAAAATAACCGATACTTTGGTCGGTTATTACGTCAACATTGGTCAAACTTTCGAATTACTTTTATATTTACTATCTAAATAATATAAATGTAATTCGTTAACACTTTTGTAATACAAATAATGAATACACTAACATATACTATATATAACATGCTATTTGTAAATTGATTCATCGACTTATAACTTACTTAGATGCATCGATGAATATTAAAAACAAAACGTTTGACCTATATCGACTAATAGTAAAAATAAAACGTCTCGACCTATATCGATTAATCTAGCTATGCCATGCATTATTAGTGATGAATGAATGAAAAATAAAAGAATTAATACTAAACATCTTTGACACACACACACACACACACACACACACACACTATATATATATATATATATATATATATATATATATATATATATATAAGAACACGAAGCGCTAGGACCACAGGGTCGGGTTCTTTTAGGGATAGACTTGGGAAGATACTAATTAGTATATATACTTTATCATCAAATATATCTATTTGTAAATTGATTCATCGACTTATAACTTACTTAGATGTATCGATGAATATTAATCGATGATTCATCAAAACGTCTCGACCTATATATCGATTAATCTATGTCATGCATTATTAGTGATGAACGAATGAAAAAAGAAGTTATTAGCATCAATTACAATATAGTGTATGTGTGTGAGAGAGAAATTACTCACATACTTAATTATAACTTAGAAAATTTACTTAGATAGATGCTATTATAATTTATTAAAATTAAATAGTTAATTTAATTATTTATAAAGATTATGCTTATAGTTTATAATTATTTATAATAATTTCATAGTTAAATAAAATAAATGCTTGTAGTTTATAATAATTTTTTTATAGTTTATAATATTTTAAGAAAAAAAACACAAAAAAAAGATTTTTTTTTTTTTAAAAAAAATCTGACCAAAGTTGGTCGGTTTTTGGTCAAACGGTCAACACTTAATGTACCGACCAAAATTACCGACCAACTTTGGTCGGTAATTCTGAAATCAGAATTGAAAAACGGGGGAACCCCCATTTCTCTCTTATTTTCCCCTCTCCTTCTCTATTTCCCTCACTCAAAACCTTCCCCTCTCCTTCTCTATTTCCCTCACATAAATCTCATTCCCCACCCCGCGTCACCACCGCCCAGCCCTCGCCGTCGCCGCGTCGTCGCCGTCGCCGCTGCCACTGCCGCCCCTCTCCTTCTCCATCTCCTAAAATTTCTAGGTTTGAATTACAACTCATTTATTTATTATTTCTAGGTTTTGTTAATTAGTTATGAATTAGTTTCAATTGATTAGTGTTTCAATTATTTGAACATTGTATTTTATTGAGGATTAGGGTTTAAGTCTTGTTTTAATTAGTTTTGTTAATTAGTTTTATTAACTAATTAGTTTTGTCAATTAGTCAATTAGTTATGAATTAGTTTTAATTGATGAGTGTTTCAATTTTGAGTTTGTATTGTCTTGAATAGTTTAGTTAGAACTGAATTATTAACTTTGTATTGTCATGAATAGTTTAGTTAGAATCTAGGGTTTACGATTTGTTCTTATGAATCGAACTTTTAGGATATGGGTTGAATTTCTTTAGTTTAGTTAGTTTATGTTTAAACTTGTAGGATATGAATTGAAATTTTAGTTTTTAAGATTTGTTCTTGTGAATTTAACTTTTAGGATATGAATTGAACTTTTAAGATATGAATTGGAACTTTTGGATATAAATTAAACTTTTAGGATATAAATTGGTGTAATTAGAAAAAAATAATTATCTTGAATTAACTAAAAAATATATAAATAATCTATAATTATAGAATAAATTAATTTATTCTTGTGGATCGAACTTTTAGGGTATGGGTTGAATTTCTTTAGTTTAGTTAGTTTATGTTTACACTCATAGGATATGAATTGAAATTTTAGTTTTTAGGATTTGTACTTGTGAATTGAACTTTTAAGATATGAATTAGACCTTTTGGATATGAATTGAACTTTTAGGATATAAATTGGTGTAATTAGGAAAAAATAATTATCTTGAATTAACTAAAAAAGATATAATTAATTTATAATTGTAGAATAAATTAATTTGTTCTTGTGAATCGAACTTTTAGGGTATGGGTTGAATTTCTTTAGTTTAGTTAGTTTATGTTTAAACTCGTAGGATATGAATTGAAATTTTAGTTTTTAGGATTTGTTCTTGTGAATTGAACTTTTAGGATATGAATTGAACTTTTAAGATATGAATTGGACCTTTTGGATATGAATTGAACTTTTAGGATATAAATTGGTGTAATTAGGAAAAAATAATTATCTTGAATTAACTAAAAAATATATAATTAATTTATAATTGTAGAATAAATTAATTTGTTCTTGTGAATCGAACTTTTAGGGTATGGGTTGAATTTCTTTAGTTTAGTTAGTTTATGTTTAAACTCGTAGGATATGAATTGAAATTTTAGTTTTTAGGATTTTTTCTTGTGAATTGAACTTTTAGGATATGAATTGAACTTTTAAGATATGAATTGGGCCTTTTGGATATGAATTGAACTTTTAGGATATAAATTGGTGCAATTAGAAAAAAATAATTATCTTGAATTAACTAAAAAAGATATAATTAATTTATAATTGTAAAATAAATTAATTTATTCTTGTGAATCGAATTTTTAGGGTATGAGTTGAATTTCTTTAGTTTAGTTAGTTTATGTTTAAACTCGTAGGATATGAATTGAAATTTTAGTTTTTAGGATTTGTTCTTGTGAATTGAGCTTTTAGGATATGAATTGAACTTTTAGGATATAAATTGGTATAATTAGGAGCCAATTATTATCTTGAATTAACTAAAAAAGATATAATTAATTTATAATTGTAGAATAAATTAATTTGTTCTTGTTTTATTTGTATAGATGGAACATCATACTTGGATGCACAATAGGAATAATCCTAATCGGCGGGGATTGCGGGAGGATTTTGTAGAAGGGGTTGAGACTTTATTAGACATGCAATGTCACTTCCACCATACCAAAGTGAAGGAGTAATTAGATGCCCTTGTGTCAGGTGCGATTGTATAAAGTTTAAAAAATCGGAGGAAGTTAAGCTTCATCTTTATAGGAAGGGGTTTATAGAGAATTACTTTGTGTGGACTAATCATGGAGAGATCTATGGTAGCCGTGGGATATTTCATAACATGGTTGTTGGTGAAAGTAGTAGGTCGGTGGAGAATGTAAATCTTGATTCTAGAATTCAGGATATGGTTGCGGATGCTTTTGGGATGCACTTCGGGGGTGAGCCCAATGAAAATGTTGAACAAACTCCTAATGATGACGCAAAACGTTTTTATGAACAGTTAGAGGAAGCTAGTCGTCCACTACGTGAAGGAAGTCCGCACTCTGAGCTGTTTGTTGCAGTTAGATTACTAAGTATCAAATCTAATTGGAATATTTCTCAAGCAGCCATGGACTCTTTCATTGACCTTATGAGTGAACTAGTTGACCTTAATATCAACTTACCTGGTGATTTCTATAAGGCAAAGAGATTGGTTTCTAAGTTAGGACTTTTGTCAATGAGAATTGATTGTTGTGAAGATGGTTGCATGTTATATTATAAAGATGATGCAACTTTAGACAGTTGTAAATTTTGCGAAAAGCCTCGTTTCAAGAGGCTTTCCAGCGGGAATATGGTCGCTGTCAAGGCGATGCATTATTTACCTGTTATACCTAGGTTAAAGAGGTTATATGCGTCGATGAGTTCTGCTCCGCATATGAGATGGCACTTTGAAAATAAAAGACCACCTGGTGTTATGTGTCATCCTTCAGATGGAGAAGCTTGGAAGCACTTTGATAGGACATATCCAGATTTTGCTAGTGAACCAAGGAACATTCGCTTAGTTCTGTGTGCGGATGGCTTCACGCCTTTTTCTATATCTGCGACACCATATTCATGTTGGCATGTCTTTCTTACACCTTATAATCTACCACCTGAGTTATGTATGACTAGTCCATATATATTCTTAAATTGTATTATCCCGGTCCACGTAATCCAAAAAGTTTGATTGATGTATATTTGCAACCTTTGATTGATGAGCTAAAACAATTGTGGTATGATGGTGTTGAAACATATGACATATCAACCAAGCAGAATTTTAATTTTCGTGCTAATTTAATGTGGACTATTAATGATTTTCCTGCGTATGGAATGTTGTCTAGGTGGATGACTGCTGGGAAGCTAGCTTGTCCTTACTGCATGAAAAATAGTAAAGCGTTCACTTTGAAACATGACCGAAAGCAATCATGGTTTGATTGTCACCGTCAATTCTTGCCTGATGATCATGAGTTTAGAAGGATGAAAAATGCATTCAAAAAGAATAAAGTGGAATATGATTCTCCACCTCCGATACTTTCAGGTGAGGAAATTTGGGAGAGGGTTCAAAACTTCAGTAAAGTTACTGAGGCTCCACCTTATAGATTCCCCGGATATGGTGTTAATCATAATTGGACGAAACAGACTATATTTTGGGAGTTGCCTTATTGGAAGTATAATCTTCTCCGACACAACCTTGATGTTATACATATTGAGAACACAACATTTTGAGTATATGAAGTTTCGATCTTTTACTATTTCCTCAAACAATTTGCAATAAAATTTCACTAATTTAATTAAATAAAAGAAGCAATTATCACTAGTAATTCATGATTTGAGTCCTAAACTACCCGGACATTAACATAATTAGTAGCAACGCACGGACTCTCGTCACCTCGTGCGTACGTATCCCCCACAATTAGCATCAATTATTAATATGAATCACCTATGGGGTAAATTTTCTCTTATAAGGTTAGGCAAGAGACTTACCTTGTCTCAAAGCTCACTTCCCGATCACAATGTCGCGAAAAATCTCAATTCGGTACCGAAAAATCCGAAACTATCTAAAAGTTATATAAAATAATTAATACATGCTCAAAAATTCAAAATTAGACTATTAAATAAATTACCCTATGCAAAAATGATAAATTCCTAAAATTCACCCCAGGCTCACGTGCCCGGATTCTGGAAATATTCGGAGGAAATTATTACCCATAATCTCAAAAACTCAAATATACAATTTTCATCCAATTCCATAACCATTTTCGTGGTTAAAATCTCATTTTTATACAAATCTAAGTTTTTCCTCTAACCCTTGATTTCCATGATTTACAGGTTATAAGCTACCCATAATCTATGTATTTAACTCAAAGTGTGTAGAATTAACTTACCTTCAAGTTGCTAGTTGAAATCCCCTCTAAAAAAGCTTCAAAATCGCCCAAAAATGAAGGAAATACGGGCTAAAAAATGACTGCGCCTCGTCCCTTTTTAAGGTTCTTCCCAGACAGTATTTTCGCATCTGCGGTGCCTGGGCCGCATTTGCGGCGTCGCTTCTGCGGACCACGATCCGCTTCTGCGGAAGAACCCATGGTTCGCCAGGCTCGCTTCTGCGGACGAAGACCCGCTTCTGCGCCAAGTCTACCGCTTCTGCGACTAATCTCTCGCACATGCGGCTGGCCAAGCGCAGGTGCGATTCTGACAGCAACTGGGAGCTTCAACTACGGCTCCAAAGTCCAAATTTGGTCCGAGCCTCGTCCGGTTAACCCCCGTGGCCCCACTCGAACATACCAATATGTTTGAAATAAAAAAAATGGACTCGCTCGAACCCTCGGAACGTGTAAAACAACATCAATACTAAGAATTATACCTCAAACCAAATTGATTCAACTTAGAATTTTTAAATTCTTCAAACTTACTCCGAACGTGCCGAAATATACTTATACTACTCGGAATGAAACCATACAGAGTTATTCTTAGGCTCGAAATTTGAAACAGACTTCAATTACTCGAAAACCTACTCCAAACCAAATTTAAAGAACCTTAAACCTTTAAATAGTTGATTTTCACTATTAAGCGCTGAAACACTCCCGGGGTGTCCAAAACCTGATTTGAATATACGCCCAAGTACAAAATCATCATACGAACCTATTGGAACCGTCAAATCTTGATTTTGGGGTCGTTTTCGAAAAATGTTGACGGAAGTCAAACTTGGCCTTTTAAAACCAAATTAAGGAACCAAGTGTTTCGATTTCAACCCGAACACTTTCAAATCCCGAACCAACCATCCCCGCAAGTCATAAATTAATAAAAGTACATACGGAGAGTTTTATTTAGGGGAACGAGTTTTTAAAAGTCAAAATAACCTATTGGGTCATTACAAACTTGATCACTCTGGTAGGATCGCCAATGCACTTCCATAGCATGTATACGTGAAAAACCGGATGGACCGACTCCAATTCAGAGGACAATTCTAACTCATAAGCTACTTGGCCGACTCTCCGAATAATCCTATAAGGCCCAATATACCGTGGGCTAAGCTTGCCTTTCTTTCCAAACCTCATCACGCCCTTCATAGGGGATACCTTTAAGAATACCCAGTCATTAACCTCGAACTCTAAGTCTCGTCGCCGCATGTTAGAATATGACTTCTGGCGACTCTGAGCTGTCAACAGTCGCTCCCGAATAAGCTTTACTTTCTCTACGGCCTGCTGAACTAGGTCTGGCCCATGTAACCCAGATTCTCCAATATCAAACCACCCTATAGGAGATCTGCACTTACACCCACACAAAGCCTCGTATGGAGCCATCCGGATACTGGAGTGGTAAGTGTTATTATATGCAAACTCGACAAGAGGTAGATGTTCATCCCAACTTCTTTTAAAATCCAACACACATGCTCGTAACATATCCTCGAGCGTCTGAATTGTGCGCTTGACTTGTCCATCAGTCTGTGGATGAAAAGTTGTGCTAAGATTCACCTGAGTCCCTAGACCTCTCTAAAATGACCTCCAAAAATGTGCTGTAAATTGAGCCCCACAGTCAAATATAATAGATACTGGTACTCCGTGTAGCCGCACTATCTCCTTAATATATAACTTTGCATAATCTTCTGCTGTATATGTAGATCTGACCGGTAGAAAATGAGTTGATTTAGTGAGCCTATCGACTATCACCCATATAGAATCGAACTTACGATGAGAACGAGGTAAACCCATAACAAAGTCCATGTTTATCGCCTCCCATTTCCATGTCGGGATCTCTATAATCTGCATTAGCCCTCCGGGCTTCTGATGCTCTATTTTCACCTACTGGCAACTTGGACACTGGGCGACAAACTCAGCAATGTTCTTCTTCATATCGTTCCACCAGTACATATCCTTAATGTCATGATACATCTTCGTCGACCCAGGATGAATGGAGTACCACGAATAATGTGCCTCTGACATAATCCTGTCTCGTAGACCTGCTACATCTGGAACACACAAACGACCCCTGTATCTGAGAACCCCATCTCCCTTGAGCTCTAACAATGGATTCTTCTGCTGCGGAACTCGCTCTCTAAACTCGACCAACTCTGGGTCCTCGTACTGCCTTTCCTTGACTTCAGCTATGAGAGATGATTTTGCAGTGTTTTGGAGTACAACTCCACCATCGTCAGAATCTACTAACCGAACCCCCAAACAAGCCAATTGATGAATCTCTCTAGTTAATTGTCTTTTCTCGGCCTTTACATGTGCTAAGCTACCCATAGATCAACGGCTTTAGGCGTCTGCTACAACATTACCTTTCCCTGGATGGTAGAGAATGTTAACATCATAATATTTCAATAACTCAAGCCATCGCCTCTGTCGCAAATTTAACTCTTTTTGCTTGAATATATATTGCAGACTTTTATGATCTGTAAATAAATCAACATGAACACCATATAAATAATGTCGCCATATCTTAAGTGCATGGACAACCGCAGCTAACTCGAGATCGTGGGTTGGATAATTCTTCTCATGCTTCCTTAACTGCCTTGAAGCATACGCAATTACCTTCCCATGTTGCATCAGGACACATCCTAACCCGACATATGAGGCATCACAATACACGACATAACCCTATGTACCCTCTGGAAGTGTTAGAACTTGCGCTGAGGTCAACCTGTTCTTAAGCTCTTGGAAACTCTGCTCGCAAGCCTCCGTCCACTGAAACTTAGTTGATTTTTGCGTCAACTTCATCAATGGTGCCGAAAGGGAAGAAAAACCCTCTACGAACCTCTAGTAGTATCCTGCTAAGCCTAGAAAGCTACAAACCTCTGTCGGAGTGGTAGGTCTAGGCCAAGATTTCACGGCCTCAATCTTCTGAGTGTCTACTTTTATACCTTCATCGAATACAATATGCCCCAAGAATGCTACAGACTTCAACTAGAACTCACATTTAGAAAACTTAGCATACAACTTATGATCATGGAGGGTTTGGAGTACCGCTCGCAAGTGATCCACATGCTCATCCTCTAAACTTGAATAGACTAGAATATCATCAATAAATACTATCACGAACAGATCTAAAAATGGCTGGAATAGGCTATTCATCAAGTCCATAAATACGGCGGGTGCATTCGTCAACCCGAAGGACATGACAAGGAACTCGAAGTGGCCATATCGGGTCCTGAAGGCTATCTTCGGAATATCTTTCTCCCAAACTCTAACCTGGTGGTATCCCGATCTCAAATCTATCTTTGAAAAGAATCTAGCCCCCTGCAACTGATCAAACAAGTCATCAATCCTTGGAAGTGGATACTTATTCTTAATAGTTACCTTGTTCAGCTGCCTATAATCGATACACATCCTCAACGAGCCGTCTTTCTTCAGCACAAAAAGTACCGGTGCACCCCAAGGTGAGGTACTGAGCCTGATGAAACCTTTCTCCAGCAAATCTTTTAACTGCTCCTTCAACTCCTTTAATTCGGCAGGTGCCATTCTATACGGAGGGATGGATATTGGTTGAGTTCCTGGAAGCAAATCGATGCTAAAATCAATCTCTCGCTCTGGAGGAATACCTGGAAGCTTATCTGGAAACACATCTGCATACTCTTTGACTACGGGAATAGACTGAAGTGTAAATATCTCAACATCTACATCTCTAACTCGCACAATATGATAAATTCACCCTTTTGCAATCATTTTCCTCGCCTTCAGATAGGAAATAAACCTACCTCTGGGTGTCGCTGTATTACCTAACCATTCAAGGATAACTTCACCTGGAAAATGAAATCTGGCTGCCTTTGCTCGGCAATCAACTGTAGCATAGCAAGCTGACAACCAGTCCATGCCCATGATAGCATCAAAATCCATCATCTCTAGCTCAACTAGGTCGGCTGAGGTCTAACGACTACAAACTGTCACCGTACAACCTCGGTAAACCCGTCTAGCAATAATCGATTCTCCAACCAGTGTAGATACCGTAAAAGTATCATGTAGTATTTCAGGCACTATACCAAATTTCCCCGCGACCAATGGGGTAATATATGATAAAGTAGATCCTGGGTCTATCAAGGCATAAGCATCGTGAGAGAAAATGGTCAATATACCTGTCACAACGTCTGGTGAAGACTCCTGGTCCTGTCGACCCGCTAAAGCATAAATACGGTTCTGATTAACACCTGAACTGGAACCTCTACCTCTACCAGCCGAAGATTGAGACTCACGCTGAGAAGGATGCACAAACATAGATGATCCTGTCGCTGAACTTGTTGGTTGTGCCATACCCCCAGAATCTCTATTTGGGCAATCTCGTATAATATGCCTAGGACGCCCATATGTATAACAAGCATCAGAACCTGCTCGGCATTGGCCCAAGTGTCCTCTACCACAGATGTCACACCGCGGTGGAAATGACCATGTTTGCATTGAACCTCGTTGTCGTTGCAAAACTGACGCCCGTGAGCTCTCACCTGGTCCTGACTGAGTATAGTGGTCATACCTGTAACCCTGTAACTGAGGTGGCGGAGGCCTAGGTGATCGTACGAAGTACTGGGGCCTATAACTACCCTTAGACTGCTCCTGAGACCTAGGAAATCTCATCCTCTTACGCTGCCTTTGCTCATTCTTCTCTGTACCCTGCTGTCGACGCCTACCCCTTTCTATATTTTGAGCGAATGCCTAAATCCGGGAGATATCCATATTATCATGCAATGCAGCGGTGGCTCATGCCTCGGTCAACTCTGGGGCTAACCCTGCTATAAACCTGTGGATCCTGTCACGCATAGTAGCAACTATGGATGGTGCATATCTGGCTAATGAGTCAAAACAGAGACTATACTCTCGAACACTCATATTGCCCTGCTTAAGGGCTAGAAATCGATCGAACCGAGCCTGTCGGATCTCCCGCGGTAAGTACTGGTCAAGGAAAGCATCTGAAAAATTCTCCCAACTAGCTGGAGGTGCATCACGTGCCCTGGACCTCTCTCATCCCTCGTACTAAAGGATGGCTATATCTCAGAGTCGAAAAGCTGCTAGCTCAACTGCTTCTTTATCTGTGGCATACATAACCCGAAAGATCCTGTGAAGCTGATCTATGAAATCCTGCGGGTCCTCCCTCTGATCTGACCCCGTAAACTCTGGGGGACTCAAAGCAATAAACTCTCGGACCCTTGAACTCCCAGACCCCTCAGAAGATCCTCCACTAGCTGATGCCCTAGCTTGTTGCTGGGTAGCTACCAATTGTGTCAACAAATGCACCGCACTCCTCAAGTCCTGATCTGGTGAAAGTGGAGGGGGAACTGGATGTGCGGTATCCCTAGGAATCTCCTCAGGTGGTGGAGGAGCCGGTAATGGCTGAGTAGGGGTCTCGCCTTGGGCCTTAGGCTGGGATCCATCTACTGGGGGTACCTTGCTGGTCCCCTCACCTGTTGTTGTATCTCCCCTCTGGCTAGCCGTAGTCTTCCTACTCACCCTCATTTGTGTATGAAAACACCAACACGTAAGTTTAACTCAAATTTCCTATAACTCAGTTCTACAGCACGATTTAGATTTGAAAGAAGGGTAACCAACTCCTAAATGCCCTGTAGCTCCCTGCTTATATAATGTGGTGCACAACACATCTATAAACAAGATCCTACTAGACACGGCTTGTAGACTCCCTAGGATAGAACTGCTCTGATACCAAGTTTGTCACGCCCCAAACCTGGGAACGAGACCAGCACCCGGTGTCTCACCTAACTGGGCGTACCAAATTGCGACTAAGGGACTCTGAACATATCTTGCAAGACAATTTGCAAAGCAAAATATAAAACTGAATGGAAACTAGCGTTGACTAAACATCAATATAAAGTTGGGCCGACAAGGCCGTCATAACTACTATGACTGACCAACCACCAAAATATACTTACCAGGTCTACAAGCCCAACATAGTGCACTAACTGACAGGATGTGTCTACAAGCCTCTACTGATGGATATATTGTGACCGGAACAGGGCGCCGACCTACCCATGACATATATACATACATACAAAAGATGTACACGAAAACCTAGACCCGATAACTCCGAAGGACGTTGAGCTTACCAATCAGGATGAACTCTGAAAACACCTACTGAGGAGGTCTACTCGTCTGTCTATCTGAACCTGCACGCATGAAATGCAACATTTCTAGAAAAGGGACGTCAGTACAAAATAATGTGCCAAGTATATAAGGCAATAACATAACTGAAAGTTGAAACTGAACTGATAATATAATAACTGAAAGTAATTGGGAGTCAAATATGATCTGGAGAAATACTTACCTGTTGATACTGACTCAACTCCTTCAATATAATAAGTAAAATAATTGTCCGGCCTTATAAGGCTCGGTATATATAACTGCTCTACCATAGTAGGCTCGCTCATAGGCGCTCGGGCATACTAGGCTATGTATCTCGGCCATGCTGGGCTCGCTCATAGGCGCTCGGCCATAGTAGGCTCGGTATATAACTTACCATCTGATTAGAGGTTGCCCAATAGGGGCCTGCCCATCGATTATAGCTCGATGGTAATGAAAATATTGTAATACTGTATATATAGGCTTGCTGTTCTCTTGACTGGGAGAAGACAATACTAAATTAAATATAGAGTCTCGATAAGGAATAATATTGTAACTTATGAGACTTGAATAATGTGAATAAATTCATGAATACGAAATTCTCTTTATGTCTCATTACTAACACATGTAGCTACGAGATCATGCCAAAATGAAGGAAGGTTTAGCCTTAACATACCTTATCACACTCTTTCCAATCACCAAGTTAAACTCGCCTATTCTCACCTTAATCTACAACAACGATAATAATACTATCATTATGAAACATATAGCTATCGCACAACGAACGACATGCTTATTTTGTATTAAAACGGACAACATCTCCCCTATAATCCTTAATTCCTCCAAATTCAAGATAACACCAACAACATCAAAAACAACAATAACAACATATATACATTATTTTCCAACCTTATGTACACCACACAATGCTACAAAATAGCCCAACACACCCCAATTTCTTCATACACAAAACGACCACCGTAGTAGTGTCGACAACCCCGAAAATGTTACGACGAATGAACAACCCAACATCCTGCATTTATGTGGTGTTTATCCACACCCTTACTCCATCAAAACTCCACAAAACAGTAGTAAATTACACAGCTCAACAGCAACGCCAAACAGTCCACAAAATAATCCATAAAACAGCCCGCTACAGGTGAATAACTAGAACTCACGGCTTCCGATCACCGGCCCGTGAGTTCTTACAAATATAGAACAACTTACCATGCATCTACAACTGTAAAGAATGGGTAAAAGAGAGCAGTAAACTTACCTTATTTGTGGGATAACTCAGCACCTATCTTGGTTCTTCAAACTCTGGGCTTTACCTCCAATTAGAACTTGAAAGGGAGAGAAAATCAATTGGGGTTTGTGGGAAATTTTTGGGAGGATTTTTGTAGAGATTAAGTCTGGCTATTTTGCTCTATTATCATCCTAATATATGAAGGGGATATTCCTTTAAAAAGTCCTCTTTGAACAACACGAACTGGCCCAGTTTTGGACGACCCGAACTGGCCCAGTTTTGGATTCTCGTTTAAGCAAGTAGGTGGCAGTCTGTGCAGTCTCGCAAAAATCCCATATATCTCTACTCCGATATCGTATTGACAAATGATTTAATGCATTGGAAAGTAGACTCATATATATTTAATGTTATGTGTGGAACACCCCATAACTCTAAGTATATTGGGATAAAATCGCAGTTACATTTGACCCAAAGTTTCAGTAAAACTTATGAACATAACTTATGATGACTTTCATCGAATTTTGTTCCACCACTCGCTTGACTTCAAAACATAACACACGACTATCATACGAATAACATAATTCGTAACATAACCTCCTTATCATGTAAAACACCCTGGTCGCATCCCAAAAGTACATGCTATAACATTCCCAATTTGTCGGCTTTCGACGAAATATTATTTTCTTCAATTCCTTTAGCTTCTAAACCTTCCAACCCTCTTTGTAATTGTTGTTCATGATATTCAATATTTGTAACTTCCGAGGCAACATGATTAACTTGCTTTATATATTTTCAAATATGATCTCATTTTTTGGTCCTACATTAGTTTGCTCACGATGCAGTTTTACGTACAAAAATATAGGGTGTAACAGTGCGGTCCGCAGAAATTCAACTGCGACCGTAGAAAAGTGTGTGCGGCCACAGATCAAGCAATTCTCTGACTTCAGAGAGTTGTCATTTTTGAAGTTTCAATGTGCGACCGCACCCAAAATTGTGCAGATCGCACTTCATATGTGTGGCTGCACCTAAAATTATGCGGACCGCAGAATCATCACTGCGGCCGCACTTTCAAATTGTGCAGTCCACACAACCCCATCTGCGGCCGCACTAAAAAATATGCGGTCCGCACTTCCCCAACCTGCAACATGTTTTGTTCTACATATTTTATGCTTACTTGCACTTAACTATAACTGATTCCTGTTTTTATATATTGCAGACAATGGTTAGATCACGGGGATGAGGTGATACATCCAAGGGGAGGGGTAAACCCTTCCGAAGCCGAGGCAGGGGTACCCTACAAATATCCGTGCAAACAACGATCAGTAAGAAGGCAACAATAGGCCGAGGTAGACAACCAGAGCCCTCCGATTCAAGTTCATATGCCTCGTCTAGGGAAGCATCGGAGGGCGACTTAGTGCAAAGGCAGCCTGCTATGCAATCACAACCACAGCTGCCCCAGGACAGATACCGACTGAGAGATGAGCCTACCTCTTCTGGGAGTACTTCTGAGGGTTCGGAAGGGAACAAACAGGCTTCAGAGCCCTCATCTACTCATGCCCTCGCCGCACCAGTCACAATTGATGATGATGATATTTCAGATGATGGTCGGAAGGGGGGGGGGGGGGGTGATACCAGAGTTGCAGTCCTGGAGAGGTCAAAGAAGAAGGAAGCTTGGGAAGATAGGTTTGTGAGCCTGACTGCATTCAATAGGTTCCGAGAGTGGTGGCCTCAAAGATCGCTCACACTTGAGCGTCAATTTCTTTTGAAAGACTTGGATAGGTACAACCCCAATGTGTTAAGACAATTTTGGGAAAGAAAAAGGTGGAAGTGGTTCACGAAAAGCATATTGGATTCCAAGGAGCACTTAGTCCGGGAGTTCTACGCCAATGTGGCGCAGATCAAGAAGGGGATTAAGGTGACTAAGGTGCAGAACTTGAAAGTACGATTTGATCAGAGCACCCTGAACACTTATTTGGGGTTTGAGGATATGGAGCCGGTGCAGTATTTAGATAAGGTCGCACTGGGTGATACATATCAACTTGGCTAGCTGAGATACTAGCAGCTCCAGGACTACCACCACCATGGATCACAACAGGGATTCCTATTCTGCGGAACACCCTCAACTTTGAAGCAAAATGGTGGCAACATTTGTATGCAGTCGCATAGACCCAAGCCGGAATGAAAACAATATTCAAATCCCCTAGGCAGTCTTAGTTGCATCTATCATGGTCGGGTACCCAATTAATGTGGGTGCCATCATGTCGGCCAACATGTATTTGGTTGTCAGGCAGGGTGAAAGCTCATATTCGTATCCCAACACTATCACATAGTATCTCACGGATGCGGGGGTGGAGCCCAAGAGCACGAAGGTTAGGGCTAAGCTGCCCTTCTCCTGGTACTCTCTGAAGGACCCAAGGAACCCGAAGAACAAGGGTAAGTCGACTACTACCGTAGGCCAATTTGATGAGCCGTCAGTGGTAGTTGCACATTCTGCTGCTATGCCTTCTACAACTTTCATGCCCTACACAGTAGCCGGTACTTCCACCGAGACAAATTCCATGCCACCACCTCCATCTTCAGGGCCATCAACATCAGTATCAGTGCCTTCCTCCTCCACTTATCCACTCACTGCGCTGTGAGTCTCCCAGACACTGGCGAGTCTCAACAACTGGATACAGATAGCTACTGCAAAGCTATCCGACCTATCCAGTGCTGTTGCGGCACAGTCTTCTACCCAGCACCCCAGGTTCCTCCGTCAGTGGAGGAAATATTGAAGAATATATTGGATAATCATAAGACCATCACGCACACCTTGGTGGCACATGAGGGAGCAATTGAGGAGCTAGGTAAACAGGTGAAGAAGATGAGAAAATCCCAGTCCTCGAGAAAATCAGTGGACAAGTTGAGACGTGAAGTGACCAAGATAGCAGCAACTGGTAATATTCCATTTGACTTATTGATAGAGACAAATCCATCAGTACCAGCAGACCCAGTAGCACCATCAGTCCCAGTGGCACCAACTGGCCAGTCTGAGGAGCCAGACCTCACTGTCCACATGGCTAAGGCGGTGCTACAGATGTTCACCAACCCAGCTACTCCCCGAGCAGAGGATGATGAGATCCAGTTGGAGGAGCCTGAGGGAGGTGATGCTGCTATGGACACTGAGACCACATAGGGAGTCCTCTCTACTCTTTCCCTTATTTTTATTTTTGTTAAGCATTGAGGACAATGCTTATTCTTATTCAGGGGGGTGGCCTATTTTGATTTGATATGACATTTGACATTGGCCTGTAATAACTGATAATATTCTCTTTTTATTTTTACTTTCATTATGTACATATTATTCTCTCAATTGATGTATATATTTTCTTCCCTTTCTCAGTTTGTATATTCATTTATGCTTTCAGCAGTTTACTTCATAGCTTCTTTATTTTGTTTTCTCAATAGTCAATGTTTAGTCTAATAGCTTCTTATTTACTTTAATAACTTTTTTTTAATTTAATAATTTCTTTTCATGTTTAAGTAATCAATAAGCCTTTGGTTTTCTTAATGCCACAGTTCTTTCCAAAGGTGGTTTTTGTGTGAACCGGGTGACTCTTCCCAACGATGGATGGCGTGAAAACTTTCTTAAAGGATTAGTCTATTTTTGATGTTTAGGTAAGAACAATAGTAATAATGAATAAGAGGACCTAATTGAGTCGAACTAGAAGAGTCAAGCATGCTTCACTTGGAACCAACACACTTAACTACATGCTTATGATTAAAAACAAGTTCTTGGAAAGAAATAGCTCTAGTTAGTGACCTTGTGAGTCTTGCGTTGACTTAGGCAATCATCGAGCGGTTTAGTTGAACCATTAGTGATTTTCAATCTTGAATACGGTTGTTGTTGGCCCTTGACTCTATCCTCTTTAACAATCCAACTGTGTGAGAGGTGAGATGTTTTGTTGCAAGTCCAAGTACCCAGGCGAATGGTGTAGAACTTGCCCCGAATGTGTTTCTAGGCGAAATTATAAGTTTTGCTTGGCTTGAGAAGTGATTGTAGGCTCTCCTTGACCCATTTTAAAATTTTTCATGGCCCACCAATGATGTTATCCCTAGTCAACCCTTTTGAGCCTAAAGCCTTTCTCATTTGATGACCATATTACAAGCCTTTACATGTTTGTATTCACCCTCTCTTGGCACCCGAGCTTTCCTTAACACTCATGAGAAGCAATTGGAGAAAACATAAGTTTGGGGGAGAGATGAGGAGTTTGAAAGTGGTATCAAGGTACAAAAAGAGAAAAGAAATGAAGAAAAGGCAAGGCAAGGAAAAAGAAAGAAAGAACAAAAGAAAAATACAAAATGAAAGTGAATAAATTGAAAAGTTGAAGGGATTCAAAGAAAAGTAAAAGTGCAAAGCATAGAGGAAACAAATAAGAAAAAAAAATGAATATCATGACCAAGAAAGAGTGATGTCAAGTCTCTCTAGTTCCCCTATGGAAAAAGAAAATGACTCAAAGAGTCGGAAAAGCATGAGCCAAAAAGAGAAAATGGAGTGCTTAAGAAAAGATAAACTCGTTCTACTCTAACATTTTCTACCTTAGTCCAAAAGCCTTCATTACATTTTGAAAAAGGCCTATGTAATTTCAAGCCGAGTGAACTTACATTAGTGGTGATTTACATGAGGGGCAAGCATATGGTACTTAGAGTCGTACTTGTGACATTCTTTTGAGAGAGTTGAGCGAACTTTTTACAAATCCTTGAAGTGAGTGCTACATTCTTAAGCGAGATAAGTTAACGGAGAGTAGAGTAGGAGGAGTTTGGGATCCACAGTGACCTACATGAAAAAGCAAACTTCCTTGATGAGTAAGTCAACTCTTGATGCTCAAGTGTAACATTAGAACTATTTGTGCTTAAAACTTCAAATCATTGCCTTGTTGATATAACTGTTGTGGGTAATTATTGGTCCCAATTGATGTGTGTTTGATTCATCTTAGAATAGATGGAATAACTCTTTTCTTGTGGGGATGTGAATTACCTTATTTGCTTGAGAACAAGCAAAAGCTTAAGTTTGGGGGAGTTGATAAGTGGGGATTTTGACTACTTATTTGCGCCTTTTGACTTTTGTTTTAGTTCAAAAATGTTTAAAGGTATTTTCGAAAACTGATGAAATATGCTTACTTGAAGGAGTATTGAAAAATGAGCCATTACGATAAAATCAAACTCAAAAGGAGTGATTTTGAACAAGGACAAAAATCAAGCGCAAAAAGATAAAATGCGGTCCGCAGAATTCTGTGTGTGGCCGCAGAACATGAAGAAGAATTAACAAAGCTGCAATGTAAGGTGCTGACCACACTGTAATTGTACGTCCACAAAAGTCAAGGTTTAGAGAGTTCCAACTCCAAGCCCAGCAAGAACTGCGGACCACACTATAATTGTGTGGCCGCAGAGATTAAATGTGTTGCCGCACCCAGAATTGTGTTGTCTGCAGAACATAAGAGACGCGGCCGCAGTGCAGAATTGTGCAGCCGCAGAGCCAACTCCTGTTAAGAGCAGAAGCAAAGTGCGGACCGCACACAGAATTTTGCGGCCGCAGAACCTTTGAAAGGGCAATTTTGTCCGAAAATTTTAGCTTTGTATAAATAGACTACTTTCACGAAATTAGGTTAAGTTTTGAAAACCAAAAATTCTGTAGCCGTTTTTCTTTACTCTTTTAGGCAACTTTAGCTTATCTTGTTGATTTTACATTGGATTTTCATCTATTTATCTTTTAATATGAGTTTTATCATCTTTTCGTTTTTATTTTCTTCATTACCCTCTATGAGTAGCTAAATATTTAGCTAGGGTTGTGACCCAACCCTAGTGTATGAACCTAATGGGTGTTTGATTTAGGGTTTGTTTATGGTTGGGTGTGTATTATTTAGCCTAGTTCTTACTATAACTGTAAAATTAATGGATGCAAATATTGGTTCAAGTCTATTTGACTTGGTCTCTACTTGAGAAAGAGAGACTTGGTCTAGAAAAACTTGGGTAACAAGAGTTTGGGATGAAAACAAGAGATTTATAGTCTCAATTAAAGGGTTGAACCTATAGATAGTAAAACCCGACTTGAGCAATTTGTCAACTGTTTAGTTCAATACCCATTTAGACCCGAGAAAGTCAAATTGGACAAAACCACTCTCTTACCAAGAGGTATTGAGTGGGCATTTGAGTGTTGATTGCTATAATACACCCCGACCATCGAAACTCGCTCTAAAGCCTACAACTCGTGAGGCAAATACCTAGGTGGAAGTCACAGCCCTAGACCTTTTACATATTTGAAAAACAACAACAAAAATATTCTTCTTTAGTTTCATATTTTTCAGTTGCAATCCTTAGTATAATTTTAGAAGTAAAATCAAAACAAAGTTTGTGGAAGTGCAACTTAGACAATTCATATGCTTAGACCAAATACATACCACTAATCCTATCTACGCTCCCTGTGGATTCGATCCCGAATCCTAGTTGGGTGTTATTATTGCAATCGATCGCTTCACAACCCCAATTTGAGGTGTGACTTGGGCGAGATCAATAAACATCATTGTGAGGCTTAGAACCTCCTCTTTGTTCGGATTGAACTTTGAATTACTTGTTTCCAAGAATTGGGATTCTATAAGGTAATCTTCTACTTTATTATTCATATCTAAGGTTTGAGACATTCAAAATCACAAATTGTCTTAGTTGTTGCTTGAGACATTCACTTAGGATTCTAGATTTTCTTCTCTGTTTGATTATTCAGGCTATTCTTGATTACTTTTAAACAAATTCTATCTTGACTTCGCCTTCAGTTATCGTTCTCTAATATTCTGCTGCTTTGTGTATCTCGGATCGTATCACTACCAAATCTAGGATTGCTTCCTTTTTAAAGAATGAATGTAGTCATATCCCTTGTAATATGCATGATAGTATAATTCTAGGGATTCTACATTAATGATAGAATGAATGTAGACACATACATATATACAGAGAATCCTAACTATGGAAAGAATAAAAAAAAATCTTATAGATCTACCATAAGTTCCACTCAAAATACCATATCAAATATATATATATATATATATATATATATATATATATATATATATATATATACACACACACACATACAATTTGCTTCATGGAATAACATATGAACTATTTTCCCATACTTTGTTCTATTACATGGTATCAGAGGTATGGTGAGAAACTCTGGTCGGTGACTCCGACAATCACTTCTGTTCTTTTTCCGGTGATCATTTTGTTTAGCTATTATGACCCGAGCCTATTATATTTTATGATTTTTCGATCTCTTTTTTACTGTACAAGCGATTTTCAGCCAGTTTTCCGACGTAATTCTCAGTTTATGGCGAGATCTTCTAGTTTTCAGAAAAATCTTTCTTCCTGGTGTCGACTGAAGTTAGTGGAGAATTTTCCAGCGATTCTTTGGCTACCTGCAGGCTGCCATTGTAGTTAAAGTGATTGGCCGACGACATTTCTGGCAAAACTAAATTGTTCCTTTGCTGATCGATTTGTATTCTATGATTTGGTTAGTATTTTTTATTCTCTTGTTCGGCACCTTGATTTGATAGTTCTCTGATTTTTTTGATATATTTGGTTCTCTGCTTCATGGAATCGTGACCATGTGTTGGTAATTTGTTGTTGTTTATACTCTCATCTTTGATTCAAATCGATTCTCTGATTTGTGTGTGACTTTATCATAAAGTTCTACTTGCGACCCTTTTGTTTGCTGATTTCTTGGGCTTTCTTTATTGGTGTCCTGTTGGAATTTTGCTTTAAGAAACCAAAGAAAAAAATGAAGGCTAATGTTGCAATAACTCCTAGTCCAGCAATCTTGGTTTCGGATGAGTTTCTTAAGTTCCTTCAAAATCATAAATCAGTTAAGGAATCTTCTTTAGCTACTGCCTTTGCTAGGTCAGATAAAACATGTCTTATCACCTCTTCCAATAAATGGGTGATCGATTCAGGTGCCACAAATCACATGACAGGTAATCCAAATATTTTTTTCTAGCTTTCGCTCATATAAAGCACCCTCTCCAATGACTGTAGCTGATGGATCGACATGTAGCAGTGTTGGATCTGGGATTGTTAAACCAACTTTCTCTATTACCCTGTCATTTGTATTAAGTCTACCAAACTTGGTCTTTAACTTGATTTAATTTATGTTAGTAAAATTACTAAAGACCTTAATTGTTGTATTGCATTCTTTCCCGATCATTGTTTGTTTCTAGATATTACAATAAAATACGTTATTGGTAAAGGATATTTATCTGATGATCTCTACGTTCTTGATGAATGGAAGCCATGGTCTACTGCATGCTCCAATGATGTGTCTCCTTTTGAAGCACAATATCGATTAGAACATCCATCTCTACCTTTGTTGAAGAATCTTTGTCCTTCGATTCAAAATATTTCTTCATTTGGATTGTAAGTCATGACGATTTGCAAAACACTATCGTATCTCGTTAGGTCCAATGATTAACAACGGATTGAGTCAGATTTTGAGTTAGTTCATTTTGATATTTGGGGACCATGTTCAGTTGTTTCCAAAACCGGGCATAAGTATTTTGTCACTTTTGTAGATGATTTTTCTCGCATGACTTAGATTTACTTTAAGAAGATCCGCTCTGAAGTATTTACTCACTTTTCTCCCTTCTGTGCTGAAATCAAAGCTCAATTTAATGCTTCAGTACATATTCTAAGGAGTGATAACGCTAAAAAATACATGTCAGAGTTATCTCCATGGTACATGAGACAACATGGTATTCTACATCAATCTTCATATGTTAATACACCGTCTCAAATTGGAGTTGATGAGAGGAAGAATAGGCATCTACTTAAGACAGCTCAGGCACTTTTGTTCCAAATAAAGGTTCCTAAACATTTCTGGGTTGTTGCGATATCTACATATCATTTTCTGATTAATCGCATCCCATCTACAATGCTTGGTTGTAATGTGCCTTATTGTAAGGCCCCGTGAAACTTTTTCTAAAAATCGGTGTTCCGTGATGCCGTGGTAGGCGTAGAGTTTAATAATGTTCGGATTTTTTAGATTGAACAGTGCGCTGAGAAGTTGAAGGAAAATATTTGGCAGAAATAGACATTTTTGCGGCCCATTATGCGGCCGTATAATCACTCTGCGATGGCCACAGAGTGAAGTAGCTATTTGGGCCATTTTTTATGTCAATTTCGCGGCCAGTTATGCGGCACAACCGTGATCATCTTCCTAATTTTGGTTCAACTTGTTATATTTCTAAAATAGATTGAAGTTGCTAAGAATTCCGGAATGTTTTAAAAGTTTAAGGAAGCTCAATTGAGGTATGTTGGCTAAATTCGCTTCTTCTTAGAATCGAATCCCACAGTGTTCATGTAATTGGTGTAAGTCCCAAATTATTCATAATAGAATTGGCTATTCTGAATGTGCTTGTGTTGAAGGATATATACTCAATATGTATTGTAAATGCTCCATCATGTCATCTTATCATTTGAGGATGTGTTCAAAATATGGAATATATGTTAACAATGTTAAGACTTCAAGTCAAGATCGAATACAGGATGTTATGTCAAATTGTATGAAAAGCCTCTATGTGCCTAAGATTACCTAATTGTTCATATATGTATTTAATGTCTTAAATGGAAAGCCTTATTGTTGTTGTTGATGATAATGATGTTTGAATGTGGAAAGGGGAACTGGAATTATGAAATACGGCCAAGTGTCAAGAATGACTTTATAATTGTGGCCACTTGTGCCAATGAATTGAAAAGATGTGAAAGAGTTATGATGTGACATTATTGACTGAAAAAGGTAATGTCTCAGGTGAGACGGCCTAGGCGATCGGGCCATGATCGAACGCCATGCCGCACACATGGTGGTGACTATGCTGGAAATGCTAATTGAAAGTGTGGTTATGGTTGATGTCTCAAATGAGACGACCTAGCCGATCGGGTCGTGATCAAACTCTGTGTAGGAATACAGTGGTATTGTGAATTATGGTATATCGGCTCTAAAGATCACCCAACCTAATAACATGAAAATTCACTTAAGAATTTATGTTATCCTTACTTGATGTTTTAGTATTGTTTGAAGCTCTTATTGAACTCATGACTGTTTCCCCCTTGTATTATTATTCATTCTATTGAGATGGTGTTTAGTTTTACATACTAGTACTATTCGACAGTACTAACGTCCCTTTTGCCGGGGGCGCTGCATCTTTAAATGGATGCAGGTGGTTCCATAGCAGGCAGTGTTGATCAGCGATAGTGGTACATCCTCTTTCCAACAGACTTGGTGAGCCCCACTTTATCCCAGGGTCATGTATTGTATCTTTTGTTCATATTATTATCTCGTTTTGAGGTATAGCCAGGGCCTTGTTGTCGGCACTATCATAACACTCTTTTGTATCTTTTAGAGGCTCCGTAGACACTATGTGGGTTGTACATGGGTGCTAGAAAAGTCAAATAGATTATGTTGTGTTTTGATCTCTTGTTCCACTAGAATCATAAGAATGTGTGTATCTTGAAACTTAAAAATGATGTAACCACTGAGACGATTTAGTATTGTATATATGATCTTCCTACTGTCTAATTAATTAAATCATGTCTTCTCTTGATCATGGGTGAGTTGTAGAAAGCATCTAACATGATTGCTCGACCGGGTTCACTATGTTGAGCGTCGGTCGCGCTCCCCGAGTTTGGGGCATGACAAACTTGGTATCAGAGCCTAAGGTTTTAAAGTGTTATAGGATGTCTCGGGGCCGTATCTAGTAGAGTCCTCCTTATCGGTGTGTTGTCGACCACATCTATAAGTTGGAGGATATTTGGACATTTAGGAATAATACCCTTCTTTGATATTCTGGATCGTGCGATGAAACTGATTGTGAAATTGTTCCTCCTCTAATTCGTGCATTCCTTTAACTTTCAGTACATGGCACCTAAGAAGAGAGCAAGAAATGGCCAAGGAGCCAATGCCACCTCAGGAGTGGCAGTTGACCCTTTATTTGATGATGCGGGTGAATACCGAGGGGTGGGGATAATCCCCCGACTGCTGCACTGCCTGATTCCACTACACCTGACTAGGCCACACCAGTTCCTGCACCTACTGAGGGTGCAACGGTTCCTCCAACTGATATTCCTGTTCCACCTCCAGCCCTGGCTTCCGATTCTGGTATTTCGGATGGGGATCTTCGGGGAGCTATCCAGATGCTAACACAGATAGTGGATTCTCAAGCCCAGAGATCAAATGTTGCACCCACTTTTTCTAGCCAACAAGGGGATTCTAGTGGTTCCAGGGTGAGCAGGTTTCTTCAGTTGGATCCTCCGGTGTTCACAGGTGCTAATCCCGAGGAGGACCTACAGGACTTCATTGATGAGATGCATAAGACTCTATGGGTTATGCGCGCTACTGAGATGAAGGGAGTGGAGTTGGCCGCCTACCGCCTGAAAGGGGTGGCCTATTCTTGGATTGAGTTGTGGGAGGACTCTCGGGAGGAGGGGAGCCCTCCAACGAGGTGGAGTGAGTTTGTTTACGCTTTCATGGACCATTTCTTACCGGTCGAGACTAGAGCAGCCGTGCCGCAGAGTTTGAGAACCTTAAGCAAGGAAGTAAGAGTGTGTGGGAGTATCACATGGAGTTCACGCGTATGTTTAAATATGCCATTATCATGTTGCCTACTATGGAGGCTAGAGTGCGCCGGTTTGTGCAGTGCCTTAACCCCTTGGTTATCAATGAAATCAAATACCTGGCTCTGCACAAAAATATACAGAAGTATAATATGAGTACACCACAGTCGGTACCCAATAAGTATCAAGACTAACCTCGGTAGAGTAGTGACGAGGTACAGTCAAGACACTCACTAGTCAAATAACCTGTGCAATATAGCAGTATATGATAATAATGAAAGACAAATGGCAGTGATGGCAACAAGAATCAACCAATGATATAAACAACAAGGAAACAAGAACATAAATATTGCTCAAACGAATAAGGAACACAAATACAACCAGTTAATCAAGTCCCTCAAATATACGTCTTTCAAATGTAAGTACTTCAAGTATAAATCTTTCAAATATAAGTTTTTCAAACAACAATCTTTAGAATGTAATCCTTTCAAAATAAATATATATTTTAGATATACTCCCTTCAAATAAATATATTTTAAATATAGTTCTTCCAAATAAATACTTTTCATGTATAATTATTTCAAATAATATATTTTTGAATATAATTCTTTCAAATAAAAATCACCTTGTGACACGTCATTTCATAATCATAAAAGAAATTTCGGGTCTCAGCCCACTTTCATATTTTCACGGCACCTCATGTCCATATCTCTATCGCAACCGCATGGACAACTCATGTGCCAATATTATCATCATTTACTCACCGCACCTCGTTCCCATATTTCATATCACAACTTCTAGGACAATTCACAAGGCATAATACATAATAATATAATGAAATGACTGAGAAGTGAACAATGAAAAATTTCAGAAAGATAACAACACAGCAAATAGAGGTAAACAACAGGGGCGCTCCCGAGGGTAAATATGCAACAGCAAAGATGGAAATATAACTCAGCAAGAACAACCTCTTCTTTAATCCAAATTTATGATAAATATTAACGTCTCAATTTAAACTTATTTAATTAATTATTTGCAGATGAAAAATTCATAATGTAATTATTTCTAGAAAATGTCAACTTAACAAGCAAACGAAATTCACATAAAAATCAAAGTAGCAATCACATCAAATTATCATATAAAACAAATTCTACAAACAAAGAACGAGGCATGACAAATAAGAATTTAATAAGTGCCAGCAATTTCCAATTTAATACTTAAAAATGCCCACGACTTTAAACTAATAAAATTTTTACATATAAGCCCGAGTACATACTCGTCACCTTGCGTACACGGCTTTCACATTATACAAATGGCACATACGACTCAATGCCTAAGGGGTAATTCCCCCACTCAAGGTTAGGTAAGATACTTACCTTTTTTAATTTAGGTTGATATTCCAAAATAGTCTTGTTGCGTGAAATGACCTCCGGACGGCTCAAATCTAGCCAAATAAATTATATTACTTCACTAAAATTCATCGAAAATAATTTTGGATAATAAAACGTCGACTTAAAATTTCACATTAAAAAGTCAACCCGAAAGTCAACGCAGGGCTCGCCTCTAGTAACCTGATAGAATTTTTACGAAATTCGAACACCCATTCCGATACGAGTTCAACCATATCAATTTTATTAAATTCCGATAACGAATCGACATTCAAATCCCAAAATTTAGTCTAGGAAGTTTTTACAATTGTTCTCCAAAGTTTCAACTAAAATCACTAATTACATGATGAAAATAATAATGAATTCGTGTAATATGGCCAAAACCGAGTTAGAATCACTTAGCCCGATGATGTTTTTTGAAAAATCCACAAATGATCGCCACAAACCGAGCTTTCTAAGTCCAAAAATAAAAAAATAAGATGAAAACCTCATTTATATGGTACCACATCTGACCTCCAAAGTGTTGACCGCACATTTTTTGTGCGGTGCGCACATTCCAGGTTCTGCGGCCGCAACATAAATTATGCGGTCGCAGTCTAGTAGTGACTGCACTACCAGACTTCAGTAAATTGACCATAACTTTTCATACAAATGTCTAAATAATAAATGATTTAACTTTATAAAAACTAGACTCAAAGGAATACAACTTTCCTTTTTGGATCATCTCCAAATTCCTTATAGATCAAAAGATATAAGCTTCCGAAGTCAGACCATCGAACCTGCAGATTCTCCTTTCTGCGGCCGCAAGAGGATTTCTGCGGTCCGCAATTTTCCTCTAAGGTCCGCACACGAGGCTTTTCCTCAGCACTCCAAAATGTGCCCACCGCACTTCAATTGTTCCAGGACATCATCAAAGTGCCGAAATGCCCAAACTCTTTCAAAACTCACCCCGAAACATAACCGAGGCCCCTGGGACCTCAATCAAACATACCAACAAGTCCTAAAACATAATGCGGACCTGATCAAGGCCTCAAACCACATCAAATAATGTCGAAACTATGAATCGCACCACAAATCGAACTCATGAATTTCCAAATCTTCCAACTTCCAAAACTCGTGCTGAAACATATCAAATTAACCCGGAATGACGTCAAATTTTGCATGAAAGTTCCAAATGACATAACAGAGCTAATCCAACTCTCAGAATCACATTCCGACCCCGATATCACCAAAGTCAACTCGGTCAAACTTCCAAACCTTCCATTTCCAACTTTCCCATTTGAAGCCAAAATCAACTACGGACTTCCAAAAAGATATCCGAACACACTCCTAAGTCTAAAATTATCATACGGAGCTATTGGAACCATCAAAATTCTATTTCGGAGCTGTTTGCTCAAAAGTCAACTCTCTGGTCAACTCTTTTCTTTTAAGCTTCTTAAATAAGAATTGTTCTTCCAATTTGATCCCGAATCGTCCGAAAACCAAACTCGACCACACGCGCAAGTCATAATACACATCACAAAGCTGCTCGGGACCTTAAGTCACTAAGCGAAATGCTAATTCACAAAATGACAAGTCGGGTCATTACAGTTTTCCTAGGCTATTCTCACCTTCAGAAGGGGTTTCAGTGTTATTCTACTTAACTTGATAAATATCTAGTGTCAAGTGATGTGGTATTTTCAGAGACTACAACATTCTTCTATGAACCTCCGATTTTTACAAGTCAAGGGGAGAAAAATGAGTGGCTAGTATATCAGGTTACTCGTTCTTTGATAGAACAATCAGATGATGTTCCGCAATCTCCTAGTTCTTCTATTGAGAACTAATCTGCTATTATGCCTTCAGCACATGCTCCAACTGTGTTAGCAAGACCGCCAATTGTTCAAGCCTACTCACGGAGGCGAGAGACAAATGAGACATGTCCTGTAACTGTGTTAGCAAGACCGCCAATTGTTCAAGCCTACTCGCGAAGGTGAGAGACAAATGAGACATGTCCTGCAACAATTCCTTCGTTATCAGATCCTCCTCCACCCGATCCTTCAGAAAACCTTGACCTTCCTATTTCTCTTCGCAAAGGTATACGTACTTGCAAATCCACATATTTCATTGCTAATTTTGTTTCCTATGACCGCATATCCTCTATGTCTAGATCTATGATTGCCTTTCTGGAATCCAACTCGGTACCCACTATAGTGAAGGAGGCTTTGAATCATCCCGGATGGTTTGATGCAATGCTTGAGAAAATACATGCCGGGTAACCACACGTCGGATTTGGTAGACTTACGGGTATTCACAGTTAAAGTTAATCTTGATGGTTCTATGGCAAGACTTAAGGCTAGACTTGTGGCTAAAGGGTATGCTCAAACTTATGGGATAGATTATTCTGATACCTTCTCCCTAGTTTCCAAACTCACTTATGTCCGTTTATTTATTTCTCTAGCTATTTTCGAGAATTGGCCTTTACATCAGTTGGATATCAAGAATGCATTCCTTCATGGTGATCTTCAGGGGGAGTATGGGAAAGTCTATCATTTGAAGAAGTCCTTGTATGGCTTGAAGCAGAGTCCTTGAGCTTGGTTTGGCAAGTTCAGTGAGGTACTTCAGGAGTTTGGGCTGAAAATGAGTAAGTGTGATCACTCATTCTTTTATCCGCAATCAGCAACTGGCACTATTCTCTTTGTTGTATATATTGATGACATTATTATCACAGGAAGTGACTATGCGCAGATCTCTTTCTTCAAGTCTTTCTTGCATACTAAGGATTTGGGCCAGTTGCAATACTTTTTGGGAGCAGAATTGAATATAAGCAAAAAGGAAATTCTTCTATCTCAGAGAAAGTATATTGTTGATCTACTTGCAGAAACCGAAAAGTTGGCAGCCAAACCCTGCAGTACTCCAATGGTTTCTAATGTACATCTTATTAAAGATGATGGCGATTCTTTGATAATCTTGAGAGATATAGGAGATTAGTTGGGAAGTTGAGCTATCTCATTGTGACTCGTCTAGATATTGCTTTTGTTGTGAGTGTTGTTAGACAATTCATGTGTGCACCTACAGTCAAATATTGGGAAGCTTTGGAACATATTCTATGTTACTTGAAAGGAGCTCCTGGACCTGAAATATTGTATAGCAGTCACGACCATACTCGTGTCGAGTGTTTCGCAGATGCTGATTGGGCGGGATCATAGAAGATCTACTACATGTTATTGTGTCTTTGTTAGAGGGAACCTAGTATCGTGGAGGAGTAAGAAGCAAAATATTATATCTCGACCACTGCAGAGTCCGAGTATAGAGCTATGTCATAGTCTACGCTTGAGAATATGTGGATACATCATCTTTTAACTAAAACTGGGTTGAAACATCATACACCAGCAAAACTCTGGTGTGATAATCAAGTTGCCCTTCATATTGCCTCAAACATGGTGTATCATGAAAGAACTAAACATATTGAGGTCGACTATAATTTTGTTCGTGAGAAGATTTAGGAAAACTTGATTTCCACTGGCTACACGAAAATATGAGAGCAACTAGCTGATTTATTCACCAAGGCATTGAATGGAACTAGAGTTGATTACCTTTGAAACAAGCTGGGCATGATCAATATCTATGTTCCAGTTTGAGGGGGAGTGTTATGAATGCAGTATATTCTTTGTAATATGCATGATAGCATGATTCTAGGGATTCGACATTCATGATAGAATGAATGTAGACATACTTCTTGTAACATACATGATTGTAGGGATTTGATAGCAGATCTATAGGATTTTCCATTTTTTTATTCTTTCCATAGTCAGGATTCTCTGTACATGTATATATACAGATTGCTTCATGGAATAACATATGAACTATTTCCCCATGCCTTGTTCTGTTATATTCCTAAAGCAAGCCTAATCTGTCTTATCACAATTTATGAATTGTTGAGTTGCATTTTGAACTATTTCTAAGTCCAGTCTGTAATCATTTTCAGCCACAGTACTTGACATACGTTCTAGAGAGGAAACTAGAGATGTCAAAGTATGATAAGAATTAAGGTATCCTAAAAAAAACTGGTGTATCCTCTAAAAAGGAGTTTGAAATACCTAAACATAGCAGGATTTGAAGAAACTATTAGCTTAGCAGTCTATGCAGATTGCAGGTTCTCTTCAAGTAAACAGGTTTCTTACATGAGTAACTCTTTGGACCTTAGCTGTCCGCTTCACATCCTTGCATATTTTTTGTACACAAAGTGTAGCGGTATTAACCAAATTAATAAGAAATTTTGATAAACGTAAGAAGAAACAGAAAATACTTAGCTTCGTGTGAAAAGAAAATAGATGAAATGGAGTAGATGAAAAGTTTGGCAGATAAATGAGGAGAGTGGATTATACACATGGCTTCATATAGAAAAAGATTAGGAGATACAACATTACATATAAATTGACCAATACTGCAAAGACTATTCACTTAAGAACTGATAGGTTTACAAATGTGGAAGGTCCATAATAGCTCTTAAAAAAGACAGACAACGTCGGAGAATATCCACATAATTAGTATGTAGGATATCGAGAAACTGATTCTTCTTGTTGCTGCATCAATCCCTTTTCTAAGGTTTTGTATGAGAATTGCTAAAAATCTTGGTTAATTCAGCTCTTATTTTCTTCAGCTGCACCACAACCTCTCTCATGTTTATCCTTTCCTCTGGTAACTCTTTCAAACATAGGAATGCAACATTTATGATCGAAACCAACAACTGTTTGATTCGGCTTTGGTTTTCATCACTTGTAAAGGCAATGTCACTAACAAGGTCTGCATCTAGAATGTCAATAACAGCATCAGGAAATGAGAGAGATACCCATTTATGCAAGCTTAAGTCTCCTCCAAACATGTCATCAGTAGGCTTCTTTCTTGTGAATGTCTCAAGCAACAAAATCCCAAAGCTATAAACATCACTGCTTGTGGATATTTGCCCATCTAAACCATATTCTGTTGCAATAAATTCCCAGTTAAACTATGCCCAAATAGATAACCATGGACTTAAATTGAGATTTTTTGGAACTTAGAAATGTGTAGTTGCCCATGTTATAGTACAAAATGTTATAAACTGCCACTGTCATAAAAGAAAAAGTTTCTGGACTATGTGAAATTCCCAATGTGAAATCAATTATGACAGGGGATGAAAATCAAAGCTATGGTAGTTATAGGTTGTATTTGGTACGATGAAAAATATTTTCCTAGAAAATATTATCTGGAAAAACAAGTGGTTTTCTTCCTTATTTTTTGGTTAGTAAGGAAAAATTATTGCCCCAAGAGTATTTTAATAAAATAATTAAAGCAAATACTATAATATCAGGCCCGAATCAGACACAGGACCTGACCCGAACCCCCACCATGGTCCCCGCCCACGGCCCCCTACAGGCCGACATGCGGCCCCTGGCCCCGACACCCCCACCCTCGGCCTCGACCTCCCTGTTTCGAGTTGCGAAGTCCGAGTTGAGCGGGAGAGGGGTGGCGATAGTTGGTGGGCCGGGGCGGAGGGAAGGGGGGGTGAGGGTGGGGAGGTTTGCTAGGGAGGGGGAGGTGGGCCGAGGCATGGGGTTGGGGGTGGGATAGGGGTGTCAAGGTAGGGGGGTGGGTTGAGGTTGGGTGCAAGGTGGTAGGTTGGGGTCTTGGACCCGGGGTGGCGATGGTGTGTATTGGGGGTGGCAGTAAGGATGGAGAAGGTTGAAAGAGAGTTTTGAAAAATATTTTTCCTCAATGCAAGTCATTTTCCTCATTTCATTAGGAAAATGTTTTCGTTCCTACCAAACAAATCCAAAGAAACCAACATAGGACACCTGCAGTTCAAGACATTATCATACCTGGAGCAATATAACCAATAGTTCCCAGGGTCTTCGTTTGAGCATTGTTTCCTTCTTGTGCCAACATTTTTGCAATCCCAAAATCTGCCACATGGGCAGTCAAATCCTGATCAAGAAGCACGTTAGCCGGCTTTAGATCGCAGTGCACAATCGACACTGTATAATCATGATGAAGATACTCTACGGCCAGTGCTACGTCGATCATTATATTGAGTCTTTCAACAAAGCTCAAACAATTTCTATCGGAGTATAACATTTTATCTAAGCTTCCATTAGGCATATACTCCAGTACCATCGCCACGAAATCCATATTTGAGCAAGTTGATACAATCTTGACCAAGTTCCTGTGTCTTACATTGCTCAAAATTTCACATTCTGAATCAAAATTTTTTAAAGCCCCTTGCCATTGCATATCAAAAACTTTGATTGCAAAGACATTATCACCAGACAACTTACCCTTGTATACTGTACCAGAACTTCCACTTCCCACTAGGTTGGACTGACTGAAGTTTTCAGTAGCTTGGAGAAGCTCATAATAACTGATCCTCTGATGATCCATTCTGAATGAGGAATTAGTTCCATTTTTGCTCTTCACATGCTTTTTCCTTGACCAAATCATCCATGTGAAAAACAAAGCGACCAATATCAGAAATACTGCAGCAGCAGATACTGTTGTTCCAAGGATAAGAGACTTTTTCCTTGTTGTCGTGCTGCTTCGAGCTGGACACAAAGGAATATGTAAGTCAGGTGCTCCACAAAGTCTTGGATTTCCCATGAAAAACTGGTAACTGAGATTTGCAAATACCCCTTTCTTTGGAACTTCTCCTTGCAAGTTGTTGAAAGAAACATTGAGATACTTGAGATCTCGCAATAGCTCGAGAGGTTTGGGAATCATACCAGATAGAGCATTACTAGACAAATCCAAATACTCAAGAACAATTAGATTGCTAAATGTATTTGGCATGGGACCTTGAAATGCATTTCTTGACATATCTAGTGAAACTAGATTTTGAAGTGACCCTATGGAATTGGGTATTTCACCAAAAAACTTATTAAAAGAGAGGTCCATGATGTTCACTGCTTTCAGATTTCCCACATCAGAAGGTAAGAAACCATGCAGCAGGTTTTTGGACAAGTTCAGACCGTCAAGTTTTATTAATCTCCAAAAACTTGAAGGTAAGTTGGAGTTGAAATTGTTGGCAGCAATTGACATTTCCCTTAATTCAGTCAGATTACCAATACATGAAGGTATTGATCCTGATAGTCTGTTTTCTCCCAAGTGCAAAACACCTAATCTTTGTATGCTGCACAGTTCAGATGGAAAAGGCCCTTCTAATTTATTTCCAGTAAGATACAACCTTTCCAGATTTTGCAAGCCAATAAAGGAGGGAACCACATTACCGACAATGTTATTATTTTCTAATCCCAGGTAAATCAAGCTACTTAAGTTTCCAAGGCTTATTGGAATACTGCCTCTAATCCCACAATTCGCTGCAGGAAGGACCTTCATTTTGCTTGATAAATTTCCTATTGATTCCGGAAACATTCCATTCAAAGGATTAGATTCAAGAATTAGGTACTCGAGATTCCAGCAAGTTACCATTGAATTCAGGAAGTCAAGATATGTGGCTCCAGGCTTGTTTACCAATAAATTGTTTTGCAGATTAAGATTCTTAAGGTGCACCAGGTTACCTAACATCATGGGAATTTGTCCACTAAAACTATTGTTAGCAACTTCAAGATACACAAGCTTTGAAGCATTGCAAATTGCAGATGGTAAATCTCCACTAAATTGGTTGTGTGAAAGGAAAATCTCCTGCAAATTAGGTAGCCAAGTACCAAGATCATGAGGAACATGTCCATTCAAGTAGTTATGCCTGGCTTTGAGGATTTCAAGCGACGAAATATTGAACAAGCTGGACGGAATGGCACCAGAAATTCGATTATATTCAAATTCAAACCAGACCAGTTCATGCAACTTACCAAACTCACTTGGAATATTTCCTTCCAAATCATTTTCAGTTAACCAGAGATCAGTAAGCTTTGATGCATTAGATAGAGAAGCAGGGATTTTCCCAGTTATCCTATTGCTGTCCAGAAAAAGACGCTCAAGGATAGGAAGATATTTACCCAAATCACTTATAAGTTCTCCTGAGAAGGCATTTATGGACAAATCTACAATTTGCAATCTTGAAATGTTGAAAATTGAAGCAGGTATTGAACCAGTGAATCTATTGCCACGAAAGGAAAGGAGCTTCAAATTGGAAAGATCACCTAGTTCAGATGGTATTTCACCCTCTAAATCATCATTTTCATGTAGATAAAAGTATTCTAGCTTTGATAAGTTTCCTAATAAAGATGGAATCTTGCCTGTGAGGTTATTGTTGTTGAGACGCAAAAACCTGAGTTGGTTTAAAAGGCCAAGTTCCTGGGGTATGCTTCCTTTGATCATATTATCTGATAAATGAAGTTCTTGCAGTAAGTGACAACGGCTTATGTTTGGAGGAATGGTTCCTTGAAGAGAATTCCCGGTCAGATTCAGAAGTCTCAGTTGTTGCAAGAAGCCCAATTCACTTGGAAAATTGCCGTTCAAGTCATTGTTACTCAGATCAAGAACAGCAAGTTGAGTCAAGTTGCCAATGTCTGAAACAATTTCGCCTTGAATGGCCAAATTAGGAAGTTGCAAAGCTACAACTCTCTGGTTCAAGCATGAAACTCCGTACCAGCTGCAGAAGTGTGTTTTTGAGCTCCAGTTTTTGGACACAATGTTGTGAGGTTCCAATAAAAGGCTAGACTTGAACGCTAGTAAAGCAGCATAATCAGTGAAGTTGGCTTGTTTAGCTAAACAAGCTGGAGAAAACAAGACTAGAAGTGCAAGAAACTCAACTAGAGTGTTCATGATTAGTGATTTGGGATTCGTACTCACTAAGAGAAGGACTGGTGGTTGAAAGAATTCTAACTCCTTTTACTTTTCTTATAAGGAAGAATTTAATTTCAATACCACAAAAGCTAGCTATGAGGTGAGAATTGTTCAAAAGCATATGGTGACACTAAGCAATATGGAATTCTAAAACTTTCCTACACGCTCGCTCAACATTTGGAGCGTTACTTAACGCCATGTTAAGAAAAGTAGACTGTTGGACCTAACTGGATCATAAAGACTAACTCATGAGATAAGGATTGTCTAAAACTATATAAAGAGATTACAATCCATACGCTCGTGACTCTAACAGTATAGGGAAAGTTTTTTCGAAGCACCATGAAATCAGATTTTACTTAATTCTTGCACCCTATAAGAACTTCTAGTTAACTTTAAAATAGAGTTGTTTCTTTATGCTTAGTGGTAATCGTGTTTATAATGCCCAATCCACTATTATGTTTTAGTGGGATTGCCATATCAATATATTATATAACATCAAAGTGAAACGAAGGTTAAAGAAAAGGGAAGATCAAGATTAATGGCTATATAATAAGCTATTTTGTGCCAGCATATGTGCTAAAGTTGTGCCACACTCACACAAAGAGGTACTAAGAAATTCATTGTCTATATCAGTATCATTGAAAAAGAGATAGGCGGACGATTATCATATTGCTGTCCAGAAAAGTAAAAAAGGTACTCAAGACTAACAAGATAATTATCCCAATCTATATCTAATTGTAATTTGTAACAAGGGTTGAAATTTGATTTGATTGTAGGGGTCCATGATGCAACCCATCGTCTACATCCGCAGTTTGCTTAAATTAAACCTAAAATCACAGTAGTCTTGGAAATGTATTCTGTCACAAAGTCAAAACATTTATGTCATTGGTTGGATAGTAAGGCTGAAATATCTTATTTTACTCTAGAGCTACCAAAGACGACTTCATATACATTTTTTGGCTATGATATAGGAGTATATACTAAATAAAGAATTATTTTGGGACACACAAAGTCTTGATTTGTTTTCGAATACTAGTATATAACTGGTCGACCACTATTCTGAATCTAAACTATGACTGGCCTGTTTGACCAAGTTCTTGCTATGCCAAAAATGCTTAATCTTTTTTTCCAAAAAATGCTTATTAGAGAGTTAAAGGTGTTTGACCAACATTTAGGAAAAAAAATAAGTTTTTTTGAGTAACAATAGTAGTAACAACAGAAATAGCTTCTCCCTAGAAAATCCTTTTGAAAGCTTGCTTAAACACACATTGCTACTGTAATATTGGAAAAAAATATTTTTCAAATTAATTAGTCAAAAAAACCGCCACTCTCTAAAAGTACTTTTCGAAAATCACATGACAAAAAATACTTTTCAAAATAAGCAAATTTTAAAAGTTTAGGTCGACGAATTTTGTGGCCTAAAGCCAAACTTTATAAGGGGCCTTAAAAAAAATTCCAAAAAAAAATTATTATGTTTTATTTGAAATCTATTTTTCTAGCTTTTAATAAGTCTTTCTCAATTGACAATATGGCTAATACATTTAACCTCTCTCGAGACAATGTTGATCTTAGGTAAGATTTTATCAATTTTAATTTTAAAAAACTTCTTGCTGCTGAAGCAACGGTAACATGAGTTATTAACATTTTTCTATAAACAATATAGGCATTTGGAACATAATCAAATTTTTTAATTTTATTGAGTATATCAATTTAACTATTATCTTCTAATTGTACTATTTTTCTTAACACTTTTAATTCAGAAAATAAATCTAAGCCATCAATATCTACTTGATTATTATAATTTGATGAACGTTCAAGATTAACTCAATACATGAGTTATATTGGATTTGTTGTTGTAAGTAACGTTCAAGATTAAAGCAATATTTATTCAAATTTCCATCATATAGTGATCTTAGTTTTTTTACCGCTGAATAAAAAAGCAAAAATATTTTCATATTCTTCGAATTGTTCAAATCTATTTTGAAATAAAAAAAATAGCCTTGTCTACTATGTATAAAAAATAATCAACTCTAAAGGACTATTCGGGAGATTTTGAGATTTTATTATCAACATTCTCATTAAATTATTTCTTCCTATATATATCACACGTCTCTTACGAAATTCGGGTTCGATATTCATTTCAAATACAATTTTCTTGACAGAAATCATAGCAATTGCAAACTCTTTTTCTCTATATTTGTTAAAGAAAGAAATCAAACATTTCCTCTTTACATATATTTTTAAAAAAAACTTATACATAACCTATTAGGTGTAACAAAAAATGGGGCCTCCATAAATGTGGGGCCTAAAGCAGTTGCTTTACCTGCTCTAGGGAAGGGCTGTTGTAACACTCCTCAAATCTATAAAAGTTTCAAGACACACTAAATATAGAATTTAGATTTTTTTTTCTATCTTAAATTATACTTATATTACAGATTAAAACCCTTGTGATTGATTTTTGAGTTACTTTTATATTTATAAATAATTGAATATACAATTAGAAAAATATTAATAATTTTAATATTATTAATTATTAAAAATTGGTATCATTAATTATTAGTTAAGCTAAAAAAAGAAGAAAAAAGGGCCTAAAGCCCATAAAATGAGCTGTTGGAAAACAAAGGCTTCAAGCCTTAAGAAAAACAGAACCTTGGTTCTGTCATTCACGCAAAAGGGCAGAAGGCAAAAGCCTTAGACGAAAAACAAAACTCTGTTCGCTCACGAAACAGATAGCCACGAAACAGAGGCTGCTTACTTACGCAGACAACGAAAAATCTAGGGTTCTTTTCAAATCAATAATTATTGAACTCAGGTATATAAAATTTCCTATTGTCAATTACCCTACAATAATAATAGGTAAGAATTGAATAGTTAATTCCCTTCTTTCTCTATATCAACAATAAATTTCATATTTAGGTGTGAAACTCTAAAATTAATTAAAATACACCGGTTGTTGTAGAATCAATTATTTGACGGATATAAATTGGACTGGGGCCTACGCATTGGCTCGACGAGGTTTGAGGTGAGTTGATATAACCCTTTACTAAAGTGGTTTAACTCACAAAAGCACGCATACAAGGTGTTTGATAAATTATTTAAAAGAGTTTATATTTACTTAATTGGAGCGAGTGAGTACCTATTAACTTAGAATTGTTCTAGAAAACGTTTAGATGATTTATTATGATATATGTGCATAAATTTTCAGATTTCTGTGTTATTCTTATATGTTATTTTCATGTTGAAAATTTATGAAGAAGTAAGAATCTTTATAAATACTTTTAGATGTTTATTTCATTCTTATGCCATGCTTTACATTTAAGGATACCAGCATGAGCATGTACATGATGTTCCAAAAAGAAAAGATTTAGACTTGAAAAGTCACAAGAAGAAGTTTTAGAAAGAAAAGATTTTTGGGAGTATCCTTTATTCTGAGAAGGTCATCGTCCAGGCCGAGGGTCCTGACCAAGGCTTTGACTTCCTGAAACTACTTGTGCCAAAGTAGGGAGCACACGAGCCGAGGGTCTCATTGCTGAGAATTTACTTAGCCATGCTAAGGTATGATACATGAGCGCTGAGAACCATGAAACGAGTGACACCTCGTGGATTAAGCCTATTCGATCAGGTTGGGATCGAACCCGTGCCGATCACACGGTGACTAAGACAGAAATAGGTCAGAATAGTTGAAACTCCCAAAGTATAAAGTGAAGTATTTTTTTTATAAGAAAGAAAAAAAATTCTTTTAGAATATTCATAAACTGCTATTATGCAATTATTTTAGAATTGTTCTTATAAGCTTTATGTTTTACATGTATTTAGAATCTTTGCTCGTAATGTATATGTTATTAAAGTTTCGTTCCCTGTCGTTGAGACTGAGTACAATCGATGGTACTGACGTTCTCTCTTGGGAACCTACGTTGGTCTGCGGTACAACGTAGGAACCAATTTTGCAGGCGAGCAGGCTACGGGTTAGGACTTCCCTCACTTCCAGTGCTATTGGTGAGCTCCGCTTTTGTTCGTGGAGTACTCCTTTGAGTTGTCATTATTTAGCTATTTCTTTGTTTACTTAGAGAACTGTCCAGGAAATCTCATGTCCTGAGCAGTGCGTCAGTTTATCAGTAGAGGCTTCATAGACATAGTCGTTGGGTTAAGATTAAGATATTTTTGATAATAACTCAGCAGTATTTCAGTGATTATTACGAATAAAGTTTTGGAGTTGGTTTATTTTAGATATTTAAATTAATTAAAAGTATTTGGTTAAAGTATTACATTACTGCATATAAAGTTTGAAGTTATAATATATTTGATAAGCGCAGATGGTTCGTTCGGTCATGTCAGTGATCGGGTGCCGGACACGGCTTGTTCAGAAATTGGGTCGTGACAAACTTGGTATCAGAGCCTTAGTTTTATCGAGTCCTAGGGGTCTATGAAGCCGTGTTAGTAGAGTCTTATTTATAAATATGAAGCGTGTCATACTTATAAACAAGAGGCTACAAGCATTTAGGAAAAGTCTCATTTTCTTTCATACTTTAGATCGTGTAGTAGATCCTACCTCTAAGAAATTATCTAATGTATTCGTTTCTCCAAAACTCACAGAAATGGCTCGTACTCGCGACTCTGACATCGACACTCAGGATGCTGCTCAAGAAACTATTTCTACTATTGTGGCTCAAGGTAGAACTAAGAAGGCTTCAACTCAGAAAAGGAGGGGTAAATCCACAAAGGGTGGGCCAAGTACCCCGGGTTGAACATGAAAAAGGGGTGGAGCATGATGATCCACTACCGCAGGATCCAGTGCCACCCCCAACAACAGCTCCGGCTCAGACAACTATATCTCCAGAGGTGGGTCAGATGTTTAATGCTGTCAACAGTGCTATAGAGATGTTTAAAGCCTTCATGGCTAACCAGAACGAGAGAATAAATGAGATTCCACCTCAATAAAATAGACAGAACAATTCTGAGTCCTTAAGAGTGAATGAATTTTTGAAGTTGAGTCCTCCATTATTCCATGGTTCTATAGCTGATGAAGATCCAATGTTGTGGCTGGAGGGTGTCAAGAAAGCCCTCCGAGCGATGAAAGCATTTGATGATGAAGCTGTGGAGATGGCTGCTTACCAACTTAGAGATGTGGTCGGTGCTTGGTTTGAGATGTAGGAAAAGGAAAGAGATGAAGATGATGGTCCGCCTACTTGGGAAGAATTTGAAGAGGCCATTATGGCTAAATTTATCCCGGAAGAGGATAGGGAAGCTAAGGCTACAGAGTTCGAACAGCTCAAGCAAGGGAATAAACGTGTGCAAGAGTACTATATGGAATTCATAAGGTTAGCTAAGCATGCTCCTCACATGGTTAAGACAAAAAAAGAAAAGATTCGCAGGTTTGTTGGCGGTTTGGATTACCATATTAAGGATACGACATCAGCTGTATCGGTAGGGATGACAACCTTCTCCTCTATTGTGGGATTCGCCAAGCACTTAGAAAAAGACAGACAACAAAGGAGAGAAGAAAAAAAGCATAACAAGAAAGTCCGGACAGAGGGCAGGTTTAATGGTACATCCAACGGAGGTGGAAGGGATTCCTCTAATAAGGAGTCATTAGCACCATCTCAGTCTAGTAATCAGTCAAGTGGTGGGTGTTCCTTCAGACATACTCCGTGTTATGGAAAGCAGTCTCGCTAGAATCAGAATTTTAGGACATCATCCTCACATAGCCAGAGTCATGCTGAGCAACATTCACACCAACAAGGTCTTTGTGGAACATGTAAGCGGCAACATTCAGGTCAGTGTAAGCTCGGGTTTCATGGTTGCTATCATTGTGGAGACATTGGTCATATAAAGGCCAACTGCCCAAAGTTGCGACGTAATTTCAGTGGTGGATCAACTCGTCCTTCTAGTTCCTCAGCTACTGCAGTTGCACCACCTCAGGCTCATGGTTCTCATAATCAGACCAGGCATGGGGCAGGCAGAGGTGCTGATCGAGTTACTCAGGGAGGGAGACAACCCCGTTTGTTTGCTACACTTGATCGTCAGAGTGCAGAGGATCTGCAAAAGTTATTACAGGTATACTTTTAGTCTACTCACATAATGCTTATGCCATAATTGATCCGGGTTCAATGTTTTCATATGTGACTCCATACTTTGCAATTAACCTCGGGCTAGAACCTAAACAACTTAGTGATACATTCCTAGTATCTACTCCAGTTGGCGAGTCAGTAAAAGTCACAAGAGTCTATAGAGGTTGTATAGTTTCAGTCCAAGGTCGCAGCACCGAGGCCGATCTCATAGAGTTAGAAATGGTGGATTTCGATGTGATCATGGGTATGGATTGGTTGTCTTCCTGCTATGCCATGTTAGATTGTCGTGCCAAGATAGTCAGGTTCCAATTTCCAAATGAAGAAGTCTTAGAGTGGAAGGGTAGTTCAGCATCGCTGGTAGGTAAGTTTATTTCTTACAATAAGGCATAACGAATGATCGGTAAGGGGTGTCTCGCCTATTTTGCTCACATTATTAATCCAGAATCAGAACCACCAGCTCTTCGGTCTGTGCCAGTTGTTAGAGAATTCCCAGAAGTTTTCCTAGATGACCTTCCCGGACTTCCTCCTGAAAGATCATAGGCTTTGGCATTGATCTCATGCTAGGAACTCAGCACATATCTATACCTCCTTATAGGATGGCTCCAGCAGAACTTAATGAGTTGAGAGAACAGTTGAAAGACCTTCTTGACAAGGGATTCATCAGGTCGATTGTTTCACCGTGGGGTGCCCCGGTCCTGTTTGTCAAGAAGAAAGATGGGTCTCTCAGAATATGCGTCGACTATCGGCAGCTGAATAAAGTTACCATTAAGAACAAGTACCCACTTCCAAGAATTGATGATTTATTTGATCAACTTCAGGGTGTAAAGTACTTTTCAAAAATAGACTTGAGGTTTGGGTACCATCAGTTGAGAATCACAGAAGAAGATATATCTAAAACAACTTTTAGAACTCACTACGGGCACTATGAATTTCTAGTAATGTCCTTCGGGTTGATAAATGCTCCGGCTGCATTCATGGACCTCATGAACAGAGTTTTCAATCCATTCTTTTATACCTTTATTATCATGTTTATAGACGATATTTTGGTATACTCTAAGAGCAAGGATGAGCATGTCGAACACCTCAGGATAGCCTTGCAGACCTTGAAGGAGAATGAGCTTTATGCCAAATTTTCAAAATGTGAGTTCTGGTTGCAGTTAGTGGCATTCTTAGGCCATGTGTTATCTAGTGAAGGCATAAAAGTAGACCCTCATAAGACAAAAGTAGTCAGAAACTGGCCAAGCCCGACAACGCCAACCGAAATCAGGAGTTTCTTGGGGTTAGCTGGCTACTATAGAAGGTTTGTAGAGGGATTTTCCTCACTTGTAGCTCCATTAACTAAGTTGACCCAGAAAGCAGTTAAGTTCCAGTGGTCAGACGCTTGTGAGCAGAGTTTTCAAGAGTTAAAGAAGAGGTTTACCACTGCACCTATGTTAACCTTGCCGACAGGTTTGGGTGGGTTCATAATGTATTGTGATGCCTCAAGAGTGGGTCTTGGTTGTGTTCTTATGCAAGATGGAAAAGTTATTACTTATTCTTCCAGGCAGTTAAAGAATTATGAAAAGAGCTACTCCACTCACGACTTTGAACTTGCAACAGTGGTCTTTGCATTAAAGATATGGCGACACTACCTTTATGGCGAGCATTCTGAAGTGTTTACAGATCACAAAAGCCTCCAATACATTGTCAAGCAAAAATAATTAAATTTGAGACAGAGAAGGTGGATCGAGCTATTGAAAGATTATGACATCAATAACCTTTATCACCCGGGCAAAGCTAATGTGGTAGCATATGCACTTAGTAGGAAGTCAATGGGTGTCTTGGCCCATCTTGTAGTACAAAGGCGAACTTTGGGTCTAGAAATTCAAAAACTGGCAAATGATGGAATTAGACTGGATAAGACCGAAGAAGGTATAACTGCTTATGCCATAGCGCAATCCTCTTTAGTTGCACATGTTAAGGCTAAGAAATATGAAGATCCGTACTTAGTGAAGTTAAAAGAAGGAGTTAGAAACAAAGAAATCACTGCTTTCACTCTAGGAAGTGACAGAGTTTTGAAGTTGAATGATTGGTTATATGTGCCTGATGTAGATGGTCTTAGGAAGGCCATAATGGAAGAAGCTTACAGTTCGAGGTACTCTATCCACCTAGGTGCTACCAAAATGTATTTGGACTTGAAAGAGTTGTATTGGTGGAAAGGCATGAAGAAACAAGTAGCAGATCATGTGGCTAAATATTTGAATTACGAGCAAGTCAAAGCCGAGCATCAGAGGCCTGGTGGCCTAGCTCAAGATATAGAGATACCACAGTGGAAATGGGAGTTGATTAATATGGATTTCGTAGTAGGTCTACCTTGCACATACCGTAAGCATGATTCAATTTGGGTTATTGTAGAAAGACTGACAAAGTCCGCGCATTTCCTACCAGTAAAGACGACAGATTTTATAGAGCAGTATGCACAATTGTACATCAAAGAAATAGTCTGATTGCATGGTACTCCAGTTTCAATCATATCTAACAGAGGTCCTCAGTTCACAACACATTTTTGGCAGGAATTTCAAAAAAGATTAGGTACCAAGGTCAATTTGAGCACCGCTTTCCATCCACAGACTGATGGTCAGGCAGAAAGGACCATTCAGACTCTCAAAGATGTGTTGCGAGCATGTGTTATAGATTTTGGAGGTAATTGGGATGATCACTTGCCACTTATAGAATTTTCTTACAATAACAACTATCAGGCTAGCATTGGTATGGCTCCTTATGAAGCGTTGTATGGGCGAAGATGCAGGTCTCCAGTGGGTTGGTTTGAACCAGCTGAGGTGCAGTTGTTTGGCCCCGAGTTTGTTTGTGAGGCCTTAGATAAAGTCTAGCTAATCAGAGAAAGATTAAAAGCGGCTCAGAGTAGTCAAAAGTCCTATTCTGACAAGAGGCATCGTGACTTAGAGTTCATGGTTGGTGACAAGGAGTTTTTGAAAGTTTCACCAATGAAAGGAGTTATGAGGTTTGGTAAGAAGGGGAAACTTAGTCCTAGATTTATTGAACCTTATGAGATTATAGAAAAGAAGGGAAACATGGCTTATGAGCTAGCGTTACCCATTGAGTTGTCCTCTGGTCATCCCGTCTTTCATGTGTCTATGCTTAGAAAGTACATTCATGATGAGTCACATATAATACCTGCCGATACCATAGAAATTAAAGAAGGCTTGACTTATGAAGAGGTACCTATAGAAATTCTCGATAAGCAAGTAAGAAAGTTGAGAACAAAAGATTTAGCATCGGTAAAAGTTTTGTGGAGTAATCATGATTCAAAAGAGGCTATGTGGGAGGTCAAGGAAGATATGAGAGAGAAATATCCATATTTATTTGAGGAAAAAGGTATGTGAACCTAGGTTTGGTTTGACATTTATATTTTATTTATTAAATATAAGTTAGCATATGTTTATGTCCTTTCTAGATTATACTTAGTTGTTGAAGTAATTTAGTTTTGTCAGAGTATATTTAGTTATTTAATAATTTAGTGCCATGCCTGAGTACATTTAACTCATTAAAGTGATTTACTTTTGTTAAAGTGTTGTGCTTTAGATTCTTGTTAGTTATTGTGGTACCCCCTTGCCAGAGTGTGAGTAATTAATTTATGAGCTGTGTATGGTGCCTATGAATGGCCTGTTATGGTATATTTGATTGTTGTTGGTGTAGTTGTGGTATTTGTGACAAGGATATATTTTTGGATAGTCCAATTTACAAGGGAAACTCTGCCGAAAATTTTGAAAATTTAGGGAGTTAGACAAAATTTCGAGTCCCTTGGAAGAATGAGTAGTGCTAAGAAACCTTAAGAGGTTCAAGGACCTAAGGAATGATTGTTAGCTTAAGAATAAGGCCCTAGCAACATTCGAGGACGAATGTTTTTAAGGAGGGAAGATTGTAACACTCCTCAAATCTATAAAAGTTTCAAAATACGCTAAATATAGAATTTAATTTTTTTTATATTAAATTATACTTTATTACGGATTTAAACCCATGTGATTGATTTTTGAGTTACTTTTCTATTTATAAATAATTGGATATACAATTAGGAGAATATTAATATTTTTAATTATTAAAGGTGAGTATCATTAATTATTATTAATTATTAGTTAAGTTAAAAAAAAGGAAAAAGAGCCTAAAGCCCATAAAATAGGCTGTTGGAAAACAAAGGCTTCAAGCCTTAAGAAAAACAGAACCTTGGTTCTGTCATTCACGCAAAAGGGCAGAAGGCAAAAGCCTTAGACGAAAAACAAAACTCTGTTCGCTCACAAAACAGATAGCCACGAAACAGAGGCTGCTTACTCATGCAGGCAACGGAAAATCTAGGGTTCTTTTCAAATCAATAATTATTGAACTCAGGTATATAAAATTTCCTATTGTCAATTACCCTACAGTAGTAATAGGTAAGAATTGAATAGTTAATTCCCTTCTTTCTCTATATCTACAATAAATTTCATGTTTAGGTGTGAAACTCTAAAATTAATTAAAATACACCGATTGTTGTAGAATCAATTATTTGACGGATATAAATTGGACTGGGACCTACGCATTGGCTCGACGAGTTTTGAGGTGAGTTGATATAACCCTTTACTAAAGTGATTTAACTCACAAAAGCACGCATACAAGGTGTTTGATAAATTATTTAAAAGAGTTTATATTTACTTAATTGGAGCGAGTGAGTACCTATTAACTTAGAATTGTTCTAGAAACCGTTTAGATGATTTATTATGATATATGTGCATAAATTTTCAGATTTCTGTGTTATTCTTATATGTTATTTTCATGTTGAAAATTTATGAAGAAGCAAGAATCTTTATAAATACTTTTAGATGTTTATTTCATTCTTATGACATGCTTTACATTTAAGAATACCAGCATGAGAATGTACATGATGTTCCAAAAAGAAAAGATTTAGACTTGAAAAGTCACGAGAAGAAGAACTATGTTACATGAGACATATTGAGGTGACACACATTTTAGGTGACGGGAATGGGTGCGTGCATCGAAGTGTTCATGATTAGGGGTGGTTTTAGACTATTATGAGATTTGTTTTTCTATCGTGCCTTGTAATATCCGTGTCTTCTCGACTTGTAAGGTTATTTGAGCCATGATTCATGTTACAAACCACATATAGGATATGTGCTATTTGTTTGAAACCCAATAGGGCTTGTTCTTGCTGTTTATGATCTATTTGCTTAAATTGCACTCATAATCTCAGTCACGATGCTATGTCTGTGTATGATATCTTTGTCTAAGTACTTTCTTATTTGATTCTTCACATGTTGTTGGTGCCTCATATGTGTAACATTGTTTAACTGAGTTTTGTGAGATGTGATTATCTGAGACTTGATCAGTTAATGACTGAGCTTGGGCCATAGAGCCGATTTGGTATTGATTTTGCGGTGACACGTACGCCATGCTCACATTAGGCTAAGTGTTATTTTTTTGGGGTGTCGCGTGCACTAGGCCCTATTATTTGGACTAGGTGATTATAATTAGAGATTGGGCAGAATCCGCCTCTCAGGAGTCTGACATGCCAGCAGTGGGCGCAGACATATTGTTTTATATACATGCTTGATGATGGGCAGTTATGCTAGCACCCGTACAATGCTAAGTGTGATTATTCTTGATGGGTCCATAGGGATATTATTCTTGATGGGTCCATAGTGAGATATTCTAAATTTTAGTAACAAATACAACCGTTAGAAGCTAAACGAGCAAACTTCATTTGTAGCCATCCCGAAAAAAATTAATGACAATAGGTAGCCACAAAATAAACCATACAATTAACAACCCAAAACTAATTAAAGGGCTAGCCCAAGACCATTGCCACTCTTCCCCCTCTCTATGGCATCCTCCTTTGCTCTCTCCGTCGTTCCTCCGCCGCTGTCAGAATTCAAATCACACCATCCGTTCATCCTCACCCAACACCATAACCACCACCTCCTCAAAACCCTAACTTCCTTCTCCCTCAGCGATCATACGCATTTTCTTCGGCCGAAGAAGTTGTTGACGAACGTCGCCTCCGTATTGAACCATCATCAATGCCCTCCGTCGTGATCCACTCCCGAGGGGACCGCCTTAACCCGACGACCGTTGTCATATTACCTTTTGTTCTTCTATAATTGAATCTCTGCCCACTGTTCTCTCTTTGCTTACATAAACAGTGGGCGTTCCCACAAAATTTCTTCTTTTTCAAGAATGCTCCAAATATAGGGGATATATACTATTCGAAATTAATGTTTATTATTTGGTTAAAAAATCAAAATTATTCAGTTAACTAATAAAATATTTGGAAAATTTGCACTATTAGTCCCTTAATTATTGATAAATCCTAATTTTAATCTTTGTGGTATTTGATTGAGTATATTTAGCCTTCAATTATACTAATTTATATACAAAATATATTGTCACTATACAACAAATATACTAAATAGACTGTCACTATTCAATTTATAGACTATCACTATACAAAATATATACAATAGACTATCACTATATAAAATATATACAAAAATAGATTGTCACTATACAAAAAAATATATTAAATACACTGTCACTATACAAAAAATATACAAAATACATTATCACTATACAAAATACATATTTTGGGCTATTAGATGTAATATATTGGGGCCGGAGGGTCATTTCGTGTCAATGGGGGAGAAACATGAGCTATTAAAATTTTGAGGGGCTATAGAGGGTAGTTTTCTCGAAAAACTATATCTGTCTATATACATACTAGTGGTGAAGGCCTGTGCTAGCACAAGACCAAGATCAATAAAAAAAATTGGAAAAATGACACCGTATATATTAATTATAGTAAAATTTAATAACTCCATATATTTAATTTATATGTCTTACTTTTCTTTTTAGTTTACTTTAAAAAAACAATGTCACTTTTTATATTTGGTAACTCTTCAAGTCGAACATTCCGCATGACATGTTTAAGATTCCAAATTCAAAGGTCATTTTGGTACATTACACACATCTTTAGTTTGACGCCACAAAATTGAAAACAAAACACATAAAATAAAATAAAAGAAGTAATAGTTTATTTAGGTTGCTTTGATAAATAACATTATTCATAACAAATCTCTTATGAAAAATATGTTACTTTATATTTGAGCTGTTATTTTTTGTTACATTTTTGTCTGGGGGTTATTTTTTTCTTTCTTCCCACGTTAATTTAAAATAACTAGTATATTATTTTTAAGGAAATCAAAATATTATCTATTAAATGCTTAAATTCAAGAATATTAGTCGTTGCCTAGTAAATTCAAGCCGGAAATAAAAAAAACATATTTTAAACTTACAAAACCATCTGTATACGGTCGAAATAGATTTCGGCCTTCCTACGTTCGATCGAGTTCGAGTGTTAAAAAATTGGAATTATATTTTAGGAGTGAGCTCCGAAGTCGGTATTAACGAGCCTCGAACCCGAAGGTCGATCGAGGGGTCGGTTCGATAACCCTATCGAGCCCGTGGCCGAATCGATCCGCAAGGCACTACTTCGAGGTCGGAAATGTACGACGCCCATATCGAAGGTCGGACTCGAGCCAAGACCGAAAGGCCCAACCCAATAATGAACTCGAGCCAGTATCGAGCTCGCAGACAAGAGCCGTTGCGACCGCACCAAGAGAGAGAATCTTGGCAGGAATCAAGAAAGAGACAGGTCATCATGGGCCTTCCACTATATGTTTTATTTTATTGTTTTTTGTAATAACTCTCTTCTATAAAAAGGGGAATCCTTGTAAGCTAAAGGGCAGAATGCATTGTAACAAAAGATCACTTCTCATATTGAAAGATAGCTCCTTATGCTTGTTTTATTTTACCTTATTCATTCTTTTGCTCAATATTCCCATTCTCATAGTCAAGAATATACGTATCTCTATTTCTCTACACGATTTATATCGAATTGTATAGCATTTCCTTAGAACCACACACAAAAATCTAACGTTATCCGAATTTTTTTGGTAAAGAGTTTGGCGCCTACCGTGGGGCTAAGGGTAACAGTGATCGTTTGATACAAATCTAAAGTGCACGCCAGCTTACAACTTCAAATCAGCAATGGCTTTACTTATCGACCACGAAGCCGGCCTTCAAGATGAAATCAACAACTTGGCACCCGGGGCCGGAAGGCCAATTAACGATGGCACCGAGGCTCGAATCGAAGTTCCCGAAATTCGAGCCAAAATACCATTGGATGTCAATTCATAAATAGCTTTGGAGGCGAATCAGCGTTCCGAACCGGAAAGAAGCATTCAGGGCGGTACTCGATCCGTAGCCCGATACACCCAAAACGCGGGAGAAATCGGGGCCAGCTTACGTATCATCTTTGAGATGCTACAAGCCCAACAAGTAGCGATACCTCAGTTACAGAGCCAAACTCGCGCACAAAGCAGGCCGGATTCCAATCCACTTCGAGAAGTCACCCCCAGAACAGAGCCCGCCATAGTTAATCTAACGAGCAAGAATTGGAGACTACTCCCAGAATTACTAAATTGCTCGAGGAACTCTCAAAACGAGTCGAAGACAACGACAAGAGAGTGGATACATACAATGCCAGGGTCGATCAAATCCTGGGGGCTCCACTAATGATAAAGGGCCTTGATTCGAAAAAATTCATACAAAAGCCTTTTCCGTCGAGTGCGGCACCGAAACCAATCCCCAAAAAATTTCGTATGCCCGAAATTCCTAAATATAAAGGTACGACTGATCCTAACGAACATGTCACCTCTTACACATGTGCCATCACAGGCAACGATTTGGAGGACGATGAGATCTAATCCGTGTTGTTGAAAAGGTTCGGGGAGACCCTCTCGAAGGGAGCGATGATTTGGTATCACAATTTGCCACCGAATTCCATCGACTCTTTTGCCATGTTAGCAGATTCATTCGTAAAGGCACATGCTGGTACTATAAAGGTTGCAACAAGGAAATCAGACGTCTTCAAAGTAAAGCAAAGGGAGAATGAAATGTTGAGGGAATTTGTATCCCGATTTCAAATGGAACGCATGGAATTACCACCGGTCACAGACGATTGGTCCGTACAATCTTTCACCCAAGGGTTGAACGAGCTAAGTTCGACAACATCACATCGGCTAAAACACAATTTGATCGAGTATCCAGCGATAACTTGGACAGATGTACACAACCGATACCAATCAAAAATTAGGGTCGAGGATGATCAGTTGGGAGCTCCGTACGGACCCGTGCATCAGAACAGGACAACTACTAAAAACCAAAAGAAGATCGACAGAGAGCAAAGGTCGAACAGAGACCGATATCGACCGTACATCACAGATAGGGTGAACAACGGTTCAGCATGCAATGCAGTTCGAAACAATCGAAGGATTGATCGAGGGAAAAATTCTCGGGGACTTATGAGTAAGAGCAGCTTCGATAAATATGCCGATCCTATAGAAGCACCTCGATTATCAAAATATAACTTCAGCGTTGGTGCATCCGCTATCGTGTCGGCCATCGGACGCATCAAAGACACTAAATGGCTTCGACCCATGCAGACCGATCATGCCTGAAGAAATCCCAATCAAACGTGTGAATATCATGGTACCCATTGCCACCAAACGGAAGATTGCAAGCAACTAAGAGAGGAAATAGACTGCTTATTTAACAAAGGGCACCTTCGGGAATTTCTGAGTGATAGGGGGAAGAACCATTTTAAAAACAGGGATTTCAGCAAGCGAAACGAGCAAGAAGAACCGCAGCACGTCATCTACATGATCATCGGCGACATCGATACCCCTCAGGGACCAGTGCTTAAACGCACTAAAACATAGATTGTGAGGGAAAAGCGATCTCGGACTCAAGATTATGCACCCATGGGGACTTTGTCCTTTGATGATGAAGATGCAGAAGGGGTCATCCAACCTCATAACGACGCACTGGTGATATCCGTACTCATGAATAAAACTAAAATTAAGAGTGTGTTAATCGATCCAGGTAGCTCGGCCAACATCATCCGATTGAAGGTAGTAGAGCAGCTCGACCTACAGGATCAGATCATACCTGCAACTCTGGTTCTAAACGGGTTCAATATGGCATATGAAACCACCAAAGGAGAGATAATCCTACCAATAAACGTGGCCGGAACCATCCAGGAAACAAAGTTTCACGTGATCGAAGGTGATATGAGATACAATGCCCTTTTTGGAAGGCCATGGATCCACAACATGAGAGCTGTACCTTCGACCCTACACCATGACCTCAAATTCCCGACATCGAGAGGTGTCAAAACAGTGTACGGAGAACAACCAGCCGCAAAAGAAATGTTCACCGTCGAGGAAGCTAAATCAATGTCCTCACCTTCGCCGATAAAAGGATCGGGCTCGGAAGGAGAACGGGACACCAAATAGCAATCACAAACATCGGCTTCGACCCAGCCAGACAACCAGGAAAATCGAAGAGGATGATGATCAAAGGGTCCCTCGATCTTTCGTGATTCTCGATGACTCTGATGCCACCAAATCAACGATCGAGGAACTATAGCAAGTCACATTAATCGAACACTGGCCCGAGAAAAAGGTATACTTGGGAACGGGGTTGAGCCCCAAACTCAGAAAGAAACTCGTTCAATTTCTTATCGCTAACATCGATTGTTTTTCCTGGTCCCATTTGGATATAACAGGGATCCCGCCGGACATAACGACGCATCGGCTAAGTTTGGACCCCAGGTTCAGGCCAGCGAAGCAAAAGAGAAGACCCCAGTCCGAGGGAAAGCACGCATTCATAAAGGACGAGGTAACCAAGCTTGTCAAAATAGGGTCCATTCGGGAGGTGAAAATATCCCGAGTGGTTAGCCAACGTAGTTGTAGTCCCTAACAAAGGGAACAAACTTAGAATGTGTGTAGCCTATAAGGATTTGAACAAAGCATGTACCAAAGATTCCTGTCCGCTGCCCAACATCGATCGCATGATTGATGCCACGGCCGGCCATGAGATCCTCACTTTTCTCGATGCCTATTCCGGGTATAATCAAATCCATATGAACCCGGAGGACCAGGAAAAGACTTCATTTGTCACCAAATATGGAACGTATTGTTATAATGTGATGCCCTTTGGGCTAAAGAATGCAGGGGCTACTTACCAACGCCTAGTAAATTAAATGTTCGAAGAACAAATAGGAATATAAATGGAAGTTTATATTGATGACATGCTAGTTAAATCCCTGCGCATAGGACCATTTGACCCATTTGCAGGAAACGTTTGAAATTTTGAGGGAATACAACATGAAGCTCAATCCCGAAAAATGTGCTTTCGGGGTCGGTTCGGGCAAGTTCCTCGGCTTCATGGTGTCACATCAGGGAATAGTTATTAACCCCGATAAAATCAAGGCCATCAAAGACAACGTCGTTATGGAAAGCGTGAAGGCCGTACAAAGGCTAACGGGTCGGATTGCAGCCTTAGGCCGGTTCATTTCAAGATCATCTGACAGAAGTCACAAATGTTTCTCTCTACTCAAAAAAGAAGAACGATTTTGCTTGGACCCCGGAGTGCTAACAAGCATTAGAGGAACTAAAGCGATATCTATCAAGCCCACCACTACTTCACACTCCAAAAACAAATGAAAAACTTTATTTGTACTTGAAAGTATCGAAAGTCACCGTAAGCGGTGTCCTAGTTCGAGAAGTGCAAGGTATGCAATTCCCCGTTTATTATATGAGTCAAACCTTAGGAGAAGCGGAAACTAGATATCCGCTCCAAGAAAAATTGACACTTGCACTGATAAGCGCCTCTAGAAAGTTAAGGCCGTACTTTCAATGTCATCCCATATGCGTGTTAACCACTTACCGCTTTGTATATATTTCACAAACCCGAGTTATCAGGCCGACTGGTCAAATGGGCCGTCGAACTCAGTGGGTATGATATCGAATATCAACCACGTACGGCCATCAAGTCTCAAATTTTAGCAGACTTCGTGGCCGATTTCATGCCAACCCTCGTACCCGAAGTCGAAAAAGATCTCCTGTTGAAATCAGGTACATCATCGGGGGTATGGATCCTTTTTACGGACGGGGCTTCAAACGTGAAAGGGTCCAGGCTGGGCATAGTTTTGAAACCACCCATGGGTAACACTATTAGGCAATCTATTAAAACTATCAGGTTGACTAACAACGAGGCCGAGTATGAAGCCATGATTGCAGGTCTCGAACTAGCTAGAAACTTGGGAGCAGAAGTCATTGAAGCCAATTGCGACTCTTTGCTGGTGGTGAGTCAAGTAAACAAAACCTTCGAAGTTCGAGAAGGTAGAATGCAAAGGTATTTAGATAAACTTCTTGTCACTTTGCACCATTTCAAACAATGGACTTTACGGCATGTTCCATGGGAACGGAATAATGAGGCCGATGCGCTTGCGAATGTGGGGTCGTCGGTCTAGGTAGATGACTTGGGCTCGGGGAATGTTGTTCAACTTTTGAGATCGGTAATCGAAGAAGGTCAAGCCGAGATAAATTCTACAAGCTTAACCTGGGATTGGAGAAACAAGTATATTGAATACTTGAAGAGCGGAAAACTCCCATCGGACCCTAAAGATTCTAGAACTCTACGGACTAAAGTTGCTCAATTCACGTTGGCTTCGGACGGAACGCTGTACCGAAGAACATTTAATGGACCGTTGGCAGTATGCTTGGGTCCGGGAGATACCGATTACATCCTACGGGAAGTGAACGAGGGTACTTGCGGGAATCACTCTGGAGCCGATACATTAGTTAGAAAAATAATCAGAGAAGGGTATTATTGGATCGATATGGGCAAAGATGGGAAGGAATTTGTTCGTAAATGTGACAAATGTCAAAGGTTTGCACCAATGATCCATCAACCCGGAGAGCAACTCCACTCAGGCTTATTCCCATGGCCGTTCATGAAGTGGGCAATGGATATCATCGTCCCTCTACCATCGACCCCAGGTAAAGCCAAATTCATTTTATTTATGATTGACTATTTTTCTAAATGGGTTGAAGCGCAGGCGTTCGAGAAAATAAAAGAGAAAGAAGTTATAGACTTTATTTGGGATCATATCATATGTCGATTCGGGATACCCGCCGAAATAGTGTGTGACATCGGAAAACAATTCGTTGGCAGCAAAGTTACAAGATTCCTCGAAGACCACAAAATAAGAACGATACTATCGACGCCATACCACCCCAGTGAAAATGGACAGGCCGAATCAACGAACAAAACTGTCATTCAAAACTTAAAGAAGAGGTTGAACGACGCAAAAGGAAAATGGAAAGAAATCCTGCCCAAAGTCCTTTAGGCATATCGGACGACGTGAAAATCCAGTACGGGGGCGACCCCATTCTCCTTAGTATATGGGTCTGAATCATTGATACCAGTCAAAGTTTGTGAAGCCAGAGCCAGATTTCGATTCGCGATGGAAGAATCAAATAATGAGGCTATAATACCAGCCTCGAACTATCGGACGAAAGACGAGAAGCTGATCTCGTCCAATTGGCCACCCAAAAGCAGCGAATCGAAAGATATTATAATCGAAGAACCAAGCCACATTATAAACGGCAAACACCTATCAAGCAGCTGGAATGTATGACATCTAAAACAGTACTACTGCTAAGGTACGACCTTTTCATATTCGTTTATATTTCAAAACTGACCCTTGCAGAAGTCCTAACAAGGGCTAAGATGGATCTTTCGCTCGAAATCACGCGTTGCACTCTTTTTCCCTTAGACCGGTTTTATCCCAAATGGGTTTTTCGGCAAGGTTTTTAATGAGGCAACCATTGATCGTGCTGCATTTACAACAATATCCGAGGCCTTGCAAGAAAGTTATTTCACAACAACAGGGTTCCAATAGGAAAAATTGTAAGAGCCACATGGTCGAAATGATCCATGCTCATAGAGATTGGCACGAACCCAGGCATGTAATAACATGCGAAGAAAGTTCTCTTGTCAGCATCTTATATCCAAGGAAAATTCCTCTATTTTGAAATTTATTATGCAAACAGAATCAAGTTAAATTCGACCATCACACCCACGGGCTACATTATCTCGAGTTCGAATCATTCACTCGATAACTAAAACCTACGGGATACTTTTATTTCGAGTTCGAGCAATCACTCACTCGACCATCACGTCCACGGGCTACATTACCTCGAGTTCAAATCATTCACTCGATGACTAAAGCTTATGGGCTACTTTTATTTCGAGTTCGAGCAATCACTCACTCGACCATCACGCCCACGGGCTACATTACCTCGAGTTCGAATCATTCACTTGACGACTAAAGCCTACGGGCTACTTTTATTTCGAGTTCGAGCAATCACTCACTCGACCATCATGCCCACGGGCTACATTACCTCGAGTTCGAATCATTCACTCGACGACTAAAGCCTATGGGCTACTTTTATTTTGGGTTCGAGCAATCACTCTCTCGACCATCACACCCATAGGCTACATTACTTCGAGTTCGAATCATTCACTCGACGATTAAATCCTACGGGCTACTTTCACTTCAAGTTCAAGCAAAGCACAACTCAACTATTCCGCCTACGGATTATATTTCTTCAAGATCGAATCACTAATTCAACTAGTAATCCCCATGGCTATGTCACTTCGAACGAATCAATAATAGAGACTTCAAAGTCCAAGTTTGATTAAATTGTTCAGATCCCTGTGAAAACATTTGTAAAGGCACGCATAAAGTCTGCACAAATTGGCCAAAGTTGTCTATATACAAAATTTTCTACATTATTACAAACATAACTATGGACTAATCTTCCTGATCACCCTCGGATCCGCTCTTGCTACAGTCATCGTCATCATCATCGCCATCAAAAACCAAGGCTTCAGCTTCGAGCTCTTTAGCCTTTTTTTATTTCTAGAGTAAGGTCGAGACCCCAAACATGTATTTCCTCGAGGGTCTCTCTCCGAGGCCTACATTTGGCAAGTTCGGCAATCCAGTGTGCTCGGGTGACAGCAGTATTCGCCGCCTCTCGTGCCTCAATCTGAGCAGCCTCGGCATCAGTCCGATACACGACAATGGACTTATCTGCCAAGATTTTAGATGACTCAACCTCGGCCTTGGCCTCGGCAAGCTGGGCTTCAAGCTCCTCGATCCTCTTAGCTTGAGCCGAACTCTTTTCCTTGACGTTTCGAAGCTGGACATCGGCCGATAATAAGTTGGTCAAAATGGTCTCTATTTTCGCAGTCAGGCGATCGATAGTCTCCTTCCATCGATTACATTCGCCTTTGATTTGATCGACTTCTTCCCGAAGTGACCCGATCATTTCAACCATTTGCTTTAGTTTAGACAACGAAGGGTTAACTTCCACAGTCGAGTCAAACCCATAATTTAACAGAACGAGGCTCACCTGCTTGTCAAGTTCGGCCTTTTCTTCGTGAGCCTTAGCCAAATCCGCTTGAAGGTCCTTTATTGCCTCATCTTTTTGGCTGCAAAGAAGCCGCAAGACGTCTCTCTCCCTTGAGACCTTTTGAAGCTCGATCTCACACTGGCCAAGGTCGACCCGAAATCTACTAATGGCCTGCACAGGAGGGAAAGAACACGAGTCAAATTCGGAAAAAGAACAAAGAAAGCAAGTGTAGTATAATCATTACCCGAGTAATGAAACGTTGGGCCTCTTCCAGTAGAAGAGAAGCGTCCCCGATATTGGAAACATCACCGACTCTGGTAAAATAATCTCGAAAGGGATCCCCTGCACTAGAGCCTCTGCCCATATCGGGGGTCTTCAATTCTCGAGCTTCCTTTAACGCCTCCTCAGAAAAGGTGGGAAGAGAAGGCGAATGACCCACTGTCAGAGTCCCAAGTGAATCACTCGGGGCATTCCGATCAAGACTCGGAATCCCGGAATCAACCCCGACCGGTACAGCTACCATCGGTTCAGGAGCTTCGGTGACCTCGATAGCTCTGGCAGATCAGGACACCAAGGCCGAGGCACCTCATTCTTCCTCTTCTTCTTCTTCTTCATCTTCTTCTTCTTCTGCTCTCAGTCGTTGGATCGAGTCAATCGAAAGGGATATTGCTTTCCTCCCCACCCTTCGAGTTTCGGGCTTGGGGCCCTCTGATCGAGAGGCAGCTTTGCGCTTCTTGTCTTTCCTCGGTTTCGGGACTGGGGACTTGGTTCCTTCTTCACCGCTCGAAGGCCTCATAACGGCATTCTTGGTTACGCCTGCATGACAATAAATTGGTAACGAATGGAACACAAAGAGCGCTTCGAAGGAAACGAGAAGTAAAACCTTACCATGGTTCTTGGCTTCCCATCTGCCTTTAGCCAATCACACCAAGCGCTTTCGGCATAAGAGGAAGTCGAGGCTAACTTCCGAACCCAATCTTCGAGGTCGGGCACCACTTGTGGCATCCAAGGGGCAGCTGTATATCGGGAAGAAACATCAAAAAAAAATTATCTATGAAAAAAACTTACGATCGAAATTCCATTCCTCGGGCAACGACATTTTCTCTTCCGGAATAAGGTCACGGTTCCTAACCCGGATGTAACGCCCCATACAACCCCGATCCTTGTCTTCGTCGATGCTCGACATCAAAGCCTTTGATGCCTGACAATGAAGTCTGATTAATCCTCAGAAGATTTGAGGCCGATACAACCGAATGAGGTGATTCAGGGTAAAATCCAGCCCCCTACTTTGGTGGAGAAGAAGCGAAGTAGGATTACTATATGCCACACAGAGGGATAAATCTGACCAAGGGTGACCTGATATCTCTTGCAAAAATCGATGATCACCGGGTCGACCGGACCCAATGTGAAGGGATAAGTGTAAACACTTAAAACCCCCTCCACATGGGTGACGACACTCTCTTCGAAAGAATGGAATTTGCAACACAACCTCAGAACCCCAGTTATAGTCTTTTCTAATGGCCTCGATATGACCCTCTGTTATAGAGCACATATACATCGACATATGCTCTCATCGACCCAGGACGGATGAAGTATTCTCAACCTTAAATCGATCTTTAGAATACACGACCTTAAAATCGAGCTGTCCACCTATGACTATATCCCCGGCCCGTGTATTCTAAAGATCGATTTTAAGGTTGAGAATCCTTCATTCGTCCCGAGTCGATGCGAGCACGTGTTGATGTATATGTGCTCTATAACAGAGGGTCATCTCGAGGCCGTTAGAAAAGACTATAACTAGGGTTCCGAGGTTGTGTTGCAAATTCCATCCCCCGAAGAGAGTGTCGTCACCCATGTGGAGGGGTTTTTAAGTGTTTACACTTATCCCTTCACATTGGGTCCGGTCGATCCGGGGATCATCAATTTTTGCAAGAGATATCAGGTCACCCTTGGTCATATTCATCCCTCTGTGTGGCGTATACTAATCCTACTTCACTTCTTCTCCACCAAAGCTGGGGGGGCTGGATTTTACCCTGAATCACCTCATTCGGTTGTATCGGCCTCAAATCTTCCGAGGATTAATCAGACATCATCGTCGGGCATCGAAGGCTTTGATGTCGAGCATCGACGAAGACAAGTATCAGGGTTGGATGGGGTGTTACATCCGGGTGAGGACCCGTGACCTTATTCTGAAAGAGAAGATGTCGTTCCCCGAGGAATGGAATTTCGATCGCAAGTTGTTTTCATAGATAAAAAAGTTTTTTTTATGTTTCTTCCAGATATACAGCTGCCCCTTGAATGCCACAAGCGGTGCCCGACCTCGAGGATTGGGTTTGGAAGTTAGCCTTGACTTTCTCTTATGCCGAACGCGCTTGGCGTGATTTGGCTAAAGGCAGATGGGAATCCAAGAACCATGGTAAGGTTTTACTTCTTGTTTCCTTCGAAGCGCTCTTTGTGCTCCATTCATTACCGATTTCCTATCATGCAGGCGTAACCAAGGATGCCGTTTTGAGGCCTTCGAGCGGTGAAGAAGGAACCAAGTCCCCAGTCCTGAAACCGAGAAAAGACAAGAAGCGTACAGATGCCTCTCGATCAGAGGGCCCCAAGCCTGAAACTCAAAGGGTGAGGAGGAAAGCAATTGCCTTTTCGATTGACTCGGTCCAATGATTGAGAGAAGAAGAAGAAGACGAAGAAGAAGAAGAGGAAGAAGGAGGTGCCTCGGCCTTGGTGTCCTGATCTGCCAGAGCTATCGAGGTCACAGAAGATCCTGAACCGATGGCAGCTGTACCGGTCGGGGTTGATTCCGGTATCCCGAGTCTTGATCGGAATGCCCTGAGTGATTCACTTGGGACTATGATAGTGGGTCATTCGCCTTCTTTTCCCACCTTTTCTGAGGAGGCGTTAAAGGAAGCTCGAGAATTGAAAACCCCCGATATGGGCGGAGGCTCTAGTGCAGGGGGTCCCTTTTAGGATTGTTTTACCGGAGTCGATGATGCTTCCGATATCGGGGATGCTTCTCTTCTACTGGAAGAGGCCCAACGTTTCATTACTCGGGTGATGATTTTACTATACTTGGTTTCTTTATTCTTTTTCTGAATTTGACTCGTGTTCTTTCCCTACTGTGCAGGCCATTAGTAGATTTTGGGTACCTTGGCCAGTGTGAGGTGGAGCTTCAGTAGGTTTCAGGGGATAGAGATGCCTTGCGGCTTCTTTGCAGCCAAAAGGACGAGGATACAAAGGACCTTTAAGCGAATTTGGCTAAGGCTCACAAAGAATAGGCCGAACTTTACAAGCAAGTGAGCCTCGTTCTGTTAAAGTATGGGTTTGACTCGACTGTGGAAGTTAACCCTTCGTTGTCTCAGCTGCAGCAAAAGGTTGAAATGATCGGGTCACTTCGGGAAGAAGTCAATCAAATCAAAGCCGAATGTAATCGTTGGAAGGAGACTATCGATCGCCTGGCTATGTAAAAAGAAACCATTTTGACCAACTTATTATCGGCCGATGTCCAGCTTTGAAACGTCAAGCAAAAGAGTTCGGCTCAAGCTAAGAGGATCGAGGAGCTTGAAGCCCAGTTTGCCGAGGCCAAGGCTGAGGTTGAGTTGTCTAAAATCTTGGCGGATAAGTCCATTGACGTGTATCGGGCTGATGCCGAGGCTGCTTAGATTGAGGCACGGGAGGCAGCGGATACTGCCAATACCCGAGCACACTGGATTGCCAAATTTTCCAAATATAGGTCTCGGAGGGAGACCCTCGAGGAGATACATGTTCGGGGTCTCGACCTTACTGAAGAAATAAAAAAGGCTAAAGAGCTCGAAGCTGAAGCCTTGGTTTCTGATGGCGATGATGATAACGATGACTGTAGCAAGAGCGGATCCGAGGGTGATCAGGAAGATTAGTCCATAGTTATGTTTCTAATAATGTAGAAATTTTTGTATATAGACAGCTTTGGCCGATTTGTGCAGACTTTATGCATGCCTTTACAAATGTTTTCACAAGGATCTTAACAATTTAATCAAACTTGGACTTTGTAGTCTCTATTATTGATTCGTTCGAAGTGACGTAGCCCTTGGGCTTACTAGTTGAGTTAGTGATTTGATCTTGAAGAAATATAATCGGTAGGCGTAATAATTGAGTTGTGCTTTTCTTGAACTTGAAGTGAAAGTAGCCCGTAGGCTTTAATCGTCGAGTAAATGATTCGAACTCGAAGTAATGTAGCCCGTGGGTGTAATGATCGAGAGAGTGATTGCTCAAACTCAAAATAAAAGTAGCCCATAGGCTTTAGTCGTCGAGTGAATGATTCGAACTCGAGGTAATATAGCCCGTGGACATGATGGTCGAGTGAGTGATTGCTCGAACTCAAAATAAAAGTAGCCCGTAGGCTTTAGTCGTCGAGTGAATGATTCGAACTCGAGGTAATGTAGCCCGTGGGCGTGATGATCGAGTGAGTGATTGCTCGAACTCGAAATAAAAGTAGCCTATAGGCTTTAGTCATCGATTGAATGATTTGAACTCGAGGTAATGTAGCCCGTGGGCGTGATGCTCGAGTGAGTGATTGCTCGAACTCGAAATAAAAGTAGCCCATAGGTTTTAGTAGTCAAGTGAATGATTCGAACTCGAGGTAATGTAGCCCGTGGGCGTGATGGTCGAATTTAACTTGATTCTGTTTGCATAATAAATTTCAAAATAAAGGAATTTTCCTTGGATATAAGATGCCGACAAGAGAACTTTCTTCGCACGTTATTACACGCTTGGGTTCGGGCTAATCTATATGAGCATGGTTCGTTTCGACCATTTGGCTCTTACAATTTTTCCTATTGGAACCCTGTTGTTGTGAAATAACTTTCTTTCGAGGCCTCGGATATTGTTGTAAATGCAGCACGATCAATGGTTGTCTCATTAAAAACCTTGCCGAAAAACCCATTTGGGATAAAACCGGTCTAAGGGAAAAAGAGTGCAACGCGTGCTTTCGAGCGAAAGATCCATCTTAGCCCTTGTTAGGACTTCTGCAGGGGTCAGTTTTGAAATATAAACGAATATGGAAAGGTCGTACCTTAGCAGTAGTACCGTTTTAGATGTCATATATTCCTGCTTCTTGATAGGTGTTTGCCGTTTATAATGTCGCTTGGTTCTTCAATTATAATATCTTTCGATTTGTTGCTTTTGGGCGGCCAATTGGACGAGATCAGCTTCTCGTCTTTCGTCCGATAGTTTGAGGCTGGTATTATAGCCTCGTTATTTGATTCTTCCATCGCGAATTGAAATATGGCTCTGGCTTCACAAACTTCGACCGGTATCAATGCTTCAGACCCATATACTAAGGAGAATGGGGTCACCCCGTACTGGATTTTCACGTCGTCCGATATGCCCAAAGGACTTCGGGCAGGATTTCTTTCCATTTTACTTTAGAGTCGTTCAACTTCTTCTTTAAGTTTTGAATGACAGTTTTGTTCGTTGATTCGGCATGTCCATTTTCACTGGGGTGGTATGGCATCGATAGTATCCTTCTTATTTTGTGGTCTTCGAGGAATCATGTTACTTTGCTGCCAACGAATTATTTTCCATTGTCACACACTATTTCGGCGGGTATCCCGAATCGGCATATGATATGATCCCAAATAAAGTCTATAACTTCTTTCTCTCTTATTTTCTCGAACGCCCGCGCTTCAACCCATTTAGAAAAATAGTCAGTCATAAATAAAATGAATTTGGCTTTACCTGGGGTCGATGGTAGAGGGACGATGATATCCATTGCCCACTTCATGAACGGCCATGGGAATAAGCCTGAGTGGAGTTGCTCTCCGGGTTGATGGATCATTGGTGCAAACCTTTGACATTTGTCACATTTACGAACAAATTCCTTCGCATCTTTGCCCATATCGATCCAATAATACCCTTCTCTGATTATTTTTCTAACTAATGTATCGGCTCCAGAGTGATTCCTGCAAGTACCCTCGTTCACTTCCCGTAGGATGTAATTGGTATCTCCCGGACCCAAGCATACTGCGAACGGTCCATCGAATGTTCTTCGGTACATCGTTCCGTCCGAAGCCAACGTGAATTCAGCAACTTTAGTCCGTAGAGTTCTAGAATCTTTAGGGTCCGATGGGAGTTTTCCGCTCTTCAAGTATTCAATATACTTGTTTCTCCAATCCCAGGTTAAGCTTGTAGAATTTATCTCGGCGTGCCCTTCTTCAATTATCGATCTCGAATGTTGAACAACATTCCCCGAGCCCCGAACAACGTTTCAGCCGATGTGATGCTGTCGAACTTAGCTCGTTCAACCCTTGGATGAAAGCTTGTATGGCCCAATCATCTGTGACCGGTGGTAATTTCATGCGTTCCATTTGAAATCGGGATACGAATTCCCTCAACATTTCATTCTTCCTTTGCTTTACTTTGAAGAGGTCTGATTTTCTTGTTGCAACCTTTATGGAACCAGCATTTGCCTTTACAAACGAATCTGCTAACATGGCAAAAGAATCGATGGAATTCGGTGGCAAATTGTGATAACAGATCATCGCTCCCTTCGAGAGGGTCTCTCCAAACTTTTTCAACAACACGGATTCGATCTCATCGTGCTCCAAATCGTTTCCTTTGATGGCACATGTGTAAGAGGTGCCATGTTCGTTAGGATCGGGCGTACCGTTATATTTGGGAATTTCGGGATTACGGAATTTTTTGGGGATTGGTTTCGGCGCCGCACTCGACGGAAAAGGCTTTTGTATGAATTTTTTCGAATCAAGCCCCTTTATCATTGGTGGAGCCCCCAGGATTTGATCGACCCTGGCATTGTATGTTTCCACTCTCTTATTGTTGGCTTTGACTCGTTTTGTGAGTTCCTCGAGCAATTTAGTAATTCCGGGAGTAGTCCCCGATTCTTGCTCGTTAGATTTCACTATGGCGGGCTCTATTCTGGGGGTGACTTCTCGAAGTGGATTGGAATCCAGCCTGCTTTGTGCGCGAGTTTGGCCCTGTAACTGAGCTTTCGCTACTTGTTGGGCTTGTAGCATCTCGAAGATCATACGTAAGCTGGCCCCGATTTCTCCCGCATTTTGGGTGTCTCGGGCTACGGATCGAGTACCACCCTGAATGCTTCTTTCCGGTTCGGAACGCTGATTCGCCTCCAAAGCTATTTGTGAATTGACATCCAATGGTATTTCAGCTCGAATTTCGGGAACTTCGATTCGAGCCTCAGTGCCATCGTAATTGGCCTTCCGGTCCCGGGTGCCAAGTTGTTGGTTTCATCTTGAAGGCCGGCTTCGTGGTCGATAAGTAAAGCCATTGTTGATTTGAAGTTGTAAGCTGACGTGCACTTTAGATTTGTATCAAACGATCACTGTTACCCTTAGCCTCACGGTGGGCGCCAAACTGTTTACCGGAAAAATTCGGATAACATTAGATTTTGTATGTGGTTCTAAGGATATGCGATACAATTCGATATAAATCGTGTAGAGAAATAGAGATACGTATATTCTTGACTATGAGAATGGGAATATTGAGCCAAATAATGAATAAGGTAAAATAAAACAAGCATGATGAGCTATCTTTCAATATGAGAAGTGATCTTTTGTTACAATGCATTCTGCCCTTTAGCTTACAAGGATTCCCCTTTTTATAGAAGAGGGTTATTACAAAAAATAATAAAATAAAACATATAATGGAAGGCCCATGATGACCTGTCTCTTCCTTGATTCCTGCCCCAAGATTCTCTCTCTTGGTGCGGTCACAACGGCTCTTGTCTGCGAGCTCGATACTGGCTCGAGTTCGTTACTGGGTTGGGCCTTTCGGTCTTGGCTCGAGTCCAATCTTCGAAATGGGAATTCGTGCATTTCCGACCTCGAAGTAGTGCCTTGCGGATCGATTCGGCCACGGGCTCGATAGGGTTATCGAACCAACCCCTCGATCGACCTTCGGGCTCGAGGCTCGTTAATACCGACTTCGGAGCTCACTCTCAAAAATGTAGTTCCGACTTTTTAACACTCGAACTCGATCAAACGTAGCAAGGCCAAAATCTATTTCGACCGTATACACATTGGTATTAAAGTTCTTTTTTACTTCTGAAATTTTAGTTATTTCTATAGGGTAATTTGTTGTTGTTTGGAGATTTAAACAATTATAGCCGGAATGTTTTTATGAACAACAACTGATAATAGCCCAAGTTGTCATTACATTTCCTAGTGCTTGCAAGTTGTTTTAAGGGGCATTCACTTTTATAAGTTTTGAATTCATAGAGTTTCACTTATATATATATAAGTATTGAAATTCAAAGAGACATGGTCCCAAAATTTTATTCATATAAGTTCGAACTCCGGGACATAGTCCTAGAGTTTGACGTGCAACAATTTGACTTGCTAAGTTACAACTCCTGAACATGGTCTTGGAGTTTCACTTACAGCACTTCATATTTCACGAAAATTCCCTGGAATATATTCATATGGTTACTTTTACTTTATTTTAAAATTATGGCGTTCTTTCCAACTATTTTGCAACCAACTATATCTATATTACAGTTAGCGGCCGTAAAATGGTTACTTTGATATCATTTTACGGAGTTTTTCGAAATATTTAGCTGCTCAAATGTGTTGTAAGCTAATGAATACTTCTTGAAATAAATCTCCAGCACTAATGCACAACAACAACAATAACAACCCAGTATAATTTCACTAGTGAGGTCTGGGGAGAATAGTGTGTACGTAGACCTTACCCCTACCCTGGGGTAGAGAGGCTGTTTCCGATAGACCCTCGGCTCCCTCCCTCCAAGAACTCCCCACCTTGCTCTTGGGGTAACTCGAACTCACAACCTCTTGGTTGGAAGTTGAGGGTGTTCACCACTAGGACAACCCATTCTTGTCTATATTTTTATCCAAACAGCTTTCTACTGCAGTATTGGCCTTTGATTTTAGCTTCCTTTATTCCACCTTCATGATTAAAAAATTTTAAACAAATATAATTTTTATCAAAAGTATCCTCAGGACTTCTGAAATCAACACGTAAGCTAAAGAATTTTGAAGAAGTATGTTTACCCGAAAAATAAATAGAGTTGAATTTCTATATAATTTTAAAGATATGTGGTATAACTTGACATGAATCGTAAAGGGAAATAAAATATCAAATATTGACTTTAAAGGATGAAAAATAAGCAAAGTTGAAAAGAGGATGATTTATGAACAAGCAAGATAAAATAATATATGAAACTCCAAAGGATAATATTCCAATATAGGAATGTATCAATAGTATTTTAGTTACAGTGTATGAATCACTTGATAGATCCGCTTTATAATAATAATAGTCATCTCTCTTATAGTGGAGGGATCCTACTTTGGATATAATTAAAAATACATAGTGGAGAACCCATGATAAATTAGTTTTTTCCTAGTTTCCGCCGAGATTTCCTTTCTTAGTGCGACTGTAACGACTCTTGTCTATGAGCTCGATATTGATCCGAAGCTCGATTTTGACTCGAGCTCGATATTGACTCGAGCTCGATTTTGACTCGGGGCCCGATATTAATTCGGCTCAGTATTGGTCGGTCTTTGACTCTTAAGCTCGATAACGTCGCTTCGCATCATAGTTCAATTTTGGATTCGAGCTTGATAATGACTTCGAGCTCGGTATTGATCGGTCCCTGAAACTCGAAGCTCGGTAACCTGGCTTCGGATCTCATCCCGATATTATGAAGACGCTCTTCAGTCCATTATGTTCCCATCTCGACCAGTCATTCGAAGGCCGAAATTGGTTTTGATCGTAAACAGATAGTCCCCTAATTTCTCGGGAAGCATGTAGCGAGAAACGACATGATTTTCCAACGGTACGATTAGATATATACTGACGTTTGCATTGATCTCGATCATGACGTACGAGATAGTTGTCCCGTCGGTTCAGTTTACCAAGCATTTAATGCGTGTTACACGATGGTCGGCCACTGTTGATACTGAACTGGCGTTGTTCAATCTATAAATAGCCCATTTCTTTACCATTTATCACTTTTACATCTCCAATCTCCAAATTTTCTAAAGTTCTTTCTTGCATCTTCTGAGTTCATCTGTAAATCTGTGATTTTTCACTGCAAAATCTTTCTTCAAAATATCAGATATTTGTTATCTTCTTCCTTTTTTGATCTTTAAATCCAAAATGGCGAAAACATCAAAAACCGTTCCTCATAAAGAGAAATCTTCTTCTTCACAGTCTTCCGCCATCAAAACACCGGTAGAACCACGGTCTGAGGAGAATGTTCCCGGGCCATGAATTCTTACCTCAGATTTTAAGGTCGATAAAGCCTCGTCGGTTCCTGGTCGATGTGAACCAGTATCGAGGTATATGTGCTCGATAACTAAGGGACACCTCGAGCAGCTGAGAAAAGATTGTAACTGGGAGAAAATAGAAGTGATAATCCCAGCTCCCGAAGAAGATATTACTACTTATGTGAAAAGGTTTTTAAGTGTGTATACTTACCCTTTCACATTGGCCCCCCTCGACCCTGTCGTTATCAATTTTTGCTGCCAATACCAAATAACTCTAGGCCAAATCTATCACGATCCCAAATTCCCTTGGTAGGAGGTCGCGATTGCACCTAGTCTCTAAGACTAGGTAAGCCTATCAATGCGGAATAATCATAAATATCTGAAAATAAATAAACTACAATTCAAATGATTACAACTCCCAAAACCTGGTAGAAATAAGTCACAAGGTTCTAAGAATTTATTCTCAATGTCTCTATAAGTCAGGGTCTAAATAAAATATAAGGAAGCAACATAAAATGATAGAAGGGGACTCCGGAGTCTGCGGACGCTGGCTGATATACCTTGAAGTCTCCGTGCCCAGGTAACTCACTGACGTCTAAGCTGGTAAAATGTACCTAGATTTGCACAAAAAGATGTGCAGAAACATAGAATGAGTACACCATAGCGGTACCCAGTAAGTGCCAAGTCTAACCTCGATAGAGTAGTGACGAGGTCAGGTAAGGCCCTACTAGAATATAATAATGACATGGTAAAATATTTATCAATGTAGTAAAATAAAATGACATTGGAAATGAATCAAATAGTATGTCACATTTAATGACAACAAATAATTGCAAATAATATCTCGCGGAATCAAAATAGAATTTCCTTCAACTTTATGAAAATCATAACAATTAATCGAAAAATAACTACGGCTATAAATCAATATCAACAAGGGAACTACTGAGGTACCGCCTCGTAGTCCCAAATTATAAATAATTTCACAATATCTCATTTTCGTATATCACCACGGGAGCCTTCACAATTTATTTAAAGAAAATATTTTTTTTCCTGAAATAGCATCCCGCGTTTTAGCCACCATTATCACACTACATGACTTCTAGTAGTCACCCCTACTAGCCACGCGTATCAAGCCACCCTTATCTCACCGCATGCGTTTCAACACCCAGACCTTATACCACCGCTTGCATATCAATATCACAATATATCACAATTTGCACCTCAAGTGCCCAATATTTCAATTTTCAACAAAAAAAATCAACAACAATATTTTTCAATAATAAAGAGCTCACGGCTCATGCCAGAATAATCCAAGAAAAAAAAAATTACGAAAATATTCAAGAATAAATAATTCAGGAAAATAATATTTCAAAATTTTAATACGTTGCTTCAATATCAAAATTTAAAATGTCAAATATTTCATATTAATAATATTTAATTTAAAGAAAATCAACCTTCAAATAATGCACAGTATGAAAGAAACCAAGTTTCAATTAAACAAGTAAAACAATTAGCAGGGAAAAGGCAAACAAATTTAAAATATATATATCACAGATCAATGATGAAGAATATAACAAGATAAAATAATTTAATAAATGCACAACAATGATCTACACAATTTAAAAATATAATCCTTCAAATTTAGCCCGTGTACACACTCGTCACCTCGTGTACACGACTTTCAATTTAATCAAGTATTATATTTTTTTCTCGATTTTCCGACTCCGATCGACTCGTATCTAGTCATAATTAATTCGATACAATTAACAAAAATTATAGAATTAATTCTATAAGAAAATACTATATTTTTCAATAAAAATCCGAAATTAATTCAAAAATGGCCTGTGGGGCCCACATCTCGGAATCCGGCAAAAGTTATGAAATATGAACGCTCATTCAACCACGAGTCTAACTATACCAAAATGACTAAATTCTGATAACGATTCGACCCTCAAATCTATCCAAGAAGGTTTTTAAATTTTTCCAACTTAAATCACCAATTAAATGTTTAAAACAGTGATGGATTCGGGTAATCTAACCAAGATTGAGTTAAGAACACTTACCCCAATATTGTTTCATTGAAGATATATCAAAAATCGCCTCTGCTCAAGCTCTAAGTTGTTAAAAATGGCGAATGGGACGAAGTCCCCCTGATTTTATATCTTACAGATCTGTTGAGGGTGACCTCGATCATGGGGTTCGATCCTGGACCTCGATCCTGGGAGTCCGATCATGGTCCTCAATTTTGGACCTCGGTTATGGCCTTCGATCATAGCTTCGATCATGGCCCTCGACCCTGGGACTCGATCACAGCCATCAATCCTGGCTATCGATCATGACTTCGATCTTTATGGCCTTCGATCACTGGCCTTGGTCATAGCTCTTGATCCTGGGCCTTCGATAAGTGGCCTTCGATCATGGATCTCGAGCCTGCCATCGATCATGGATCTCGAGCCTGCCATCGATCATAGATCTCGAGCCTGCCTTCAATTCTCAGGAAGTTCGATTATGACACCATTTCCAACAGAAAATTGCAGCAGCTTTTGCAGCAGCTGTTTAAGTCCCGTTTTTTATCCGTTAACCATCCGAAACTCATCCGAGGCCCTCGGTACCTCAACCCAATACACCAACAAGTCCTAAAACATCATACAAACTTATTTGAAACCTCAAATCACATCAAACAACGCTAAAATCACGAATCACACATAGATTCAAGCCTAATGAACTTTGAAACTTTCAATTTCTACAAACAACACCAGAACCTATCAAATCAAGTCCAATTGACCTCAAATTTTGCACGCAAGTCATAAATGACATAACGGAGCTATGAAAATTTTCAGAATCGGATTTCGACCCCGATATCAAAAAGTCAACCCCTCGGTCAAACTTCCCAAAAATTCAACTTTCAACATTTCAAGCCTAATTCCATTACGAACTTCCAAATAAAATTCCGATCACGCTCCTAAGTCCAAAATTACCATACGGAGCTGTTGGAATCATCTAAATTCTATTCCGGGGTCATTTTCACATAATTCGACATCCGGTCACTATTCGAACTTAAACTTTAAATATTTCGTCAAAATTCCATATCTCGGGTTAGGGACCTTGGAATTTGGTTTCGGGCATACGCCCAAGTCCCAATTCACGATACGGACCCATCGAAACTGTCAAAACACTGATCCGAGTCCGTTTGCTCAAAATATTAACCAGAGTCAACTCATTTGTGTTTTAAACATCTAATTCACATTTTAATCCATTCTTCACCTCAAAACTTTCTGAATTTTTTTTACAGACTGCACACGCAAGTCGAGTAATGGTAAATAGTTCTTAGATCACATAATTAATCATTAAATTTAAAGATGACATTTTGGGTCATCACATTCTCCACCTCTAAAACAAACGTTCGTCCTCGAACAAAGTTAGAAAAAGTACCTGAGCTGGTGAATAAGTGTGGATAACAGCTATGTATATCATGCTCGGCCTCCCAAGTCGCCTCCTTGACTGGATGACCCCTCCACTGAACCTTCACGGAAGCAATGTTCTTTGACCTCAGCTTTCGAACCTGCCTATCTAAAATAGCTGCTGGTTCCTCAACATAAGATAGATCCTCGTCCAACTGAACCGAACTGAAGTCTAACATATGAGACGGATCGCCGTGATATTTCCAAAGCATAGAAACATGGAATACCGAATGAACCGCAGAAAGACTAGGTGGTAGTGCAAGTCTGTAAGCCACCTCTCCAACTCTCTCAAGAATCTCAAAAGGCCCAATATACCTAGGGCTCAACTTGCCTTTCTTCCCGAACCTCATCACGCCCTTCATAGGCGAAACCCAGAGCAATACCCGCTCACCAACCATGAATGCAATATCGCGAACCTTCCGATCCGCATAACTCTTTTGTCTAGATTGGGCTGTACGAAGTCGATCCTGAATCATCTTAACCTTTTCCAGGGCATCCTAAACCAAGTTTGTACCCAATAGTCTAGCCTCGTCCGGTTTGAACTAACCCACTGGAGACGGGTACCGCCTACCATACAAGGCCTCATACGGAGCCATCTGAATGCTTGACTGGTAACTATTGTTGTAAGCAAACTCTGCAAGTGGTAAGAACTGATCCCAAGCACCCCCAAAATCTATCACACACGCCCGAAGCATATCCTCCAGTATCTGAATAGTGCGTTCGAACTGCCCGTCCGTCTGAGGGTGAAATGCTGTACTCAACTCTATCCGAGTACTCAACTCACGCTGTACTGCCCTCCAAAACGGTGAGGTAAACTGTGTTCCTCGGTCAGAGATGATAGATACCGATACACCGTGAAGTATGACAATATCGCGAATATATACCTGAGCCAGTTGCTCTGAAGAGTAAGTAGTAATCACAGGAATGAAATGAACTGATTTGGTCAGCCTATCCACAATCACCCAAACTGCATCAAACTTCCGTTGAGTCCGTGGGAGCCCAACAACAAAATCCATAGTGATCCGCTCCCATTTCCATTCTGGAATATCTAACTTCTAAAGTAATCCACCCGGTCGCTGATGCTCATATTTCACTTGTTGACAATTTAGACACCGAGATACATAGCCCATTATGTCTTTCTTCATCCACCTCCACCAATAGTGTTATCTCAAGTCGTGATACATCTTTGCAACACCCGGATGAATGGAGTACCGCGAACTGTGAGTCTTCTGGAGAATCAACTCATGCAAGACATCCACATCAGGCACACATAGCCTGCCCTGCATCCGTAATACATCGTCATCTCCAATAGTGACTTCCTTGGCATCACCGTGCTGAACTGTATCCTTAAGGACAAGCAGATGGGGGTCATCATACTGGCGTTCCCTGATACGATCATAAAGAGAAGACTGAGAAACCACACAAGCCAAAACTCGACTCAGCTCAGAAATATCCAATCTAACAAACTGATTGGCCAAGGCCTGAACATCCAAGGCCAAAGTTCTCTCTGCTACCGGTAAATATGCAAAGCTGCCCAAACTCTCCGCCTTACGACTCAAGGCATCGGCCACCACATTGGCCTTCCCAGGATGATAGAGAATGGTGATATCATAATCCTTAAGCAACTCCAACCACCTCCGCTGCCACAAGTTAAGATCTTTCTATTTAAACAGATGTTGTAGACTCCGGTGATCGGTGTAGATCTCACAATGGACACCGTACAAATAATACCGCCAAATTTTTAAGGCATGAACAATAGCTTCTAACTCCAGGTCATGTACAGGATAACTCTTCTCATGTACCTTTAACTGTCTGGATGCGTAGGCAATCACCCTACCATATTGCATCAACACTGTACCGAGACCAATACACGACGCTTCACAATACACAGTATAAGATCCTGTACCTGTAGGTAATACCAATACTAGGGCTGTAGTCAAAGCTGTCTTGAGCTTTTGGAAGCTCTCCTCACATTCCTCGGTCCACCTGAACGGAGCACCCTTCTGGGTCAATTTGGTCATAGATGCAGCAATAGAAGAGAAACCCTTTACAAACCAGCGATAATACCTAGCCAAACCAAGGAAACTCTGAATTTCCGTAACTGAGGACGGTCTGGACCAACTCTACACTACTTCAATCTTCTTTGGATCTACCTTGATCCCCTCGCACAAAACTATATGACCCAAAAATCCCACTGAATCAAGCCAAAGAATTTATTCTTTGAAAATTTTGCATATAACTTTCTTTCTCTCAAAATCTAAAGCACAGTCCTCAGGTGTTGTTCATGATCTTCCCGACTCCAGGAATACACCAGAATGTCGTCAATAAATACAATGACGAAGGAATCAAGATAGGGTTAAAATATACTATTCATTAAGTGCATAAATGCTGCTGGGGCGTTGCTCAGCCCAAAAGTCATCACAAGGAACTCGTAATGACCGTATCGAGTCCTGAAAGCAGTCTTCAGAATATCTGGCTCCCGAATGTTCAACTGATGATAGCCTGAACGCAAGTTAATTTTTGAGAATACACTGGCACCCTGAAGCTGATCAAATAAGTCATCAATACGTGGCAATGGATACCTGTTCTTCATTGTAACCTTGTTCAACTGGCGATAATCAATACACATCCGCATAGAACCATCCTTCTTCTTTACAAATAAGACAGGAGCACCCCATGGCGATACACTAGACCGAATAAAACCCTTATCAAGCAATTCCTATAACTGTTCTTTTAATTCTTTCAACTCTGCTGGGGCCATACGGTATGGTGGAATAGAAATGGGCTGAGTACCCGGTAATAGATCAATACCAAAATCGATATCCCTGTCGGGTGGCATACCCGAAAGATCTTCTGGAAATACATCAAGAAAATCCCTTACTGCAGGAACTGACTCTACAATAGGAGTATCAATACTAACATCTCTCACATAGGCCAGATATGCATCACACCCCTTCTCAACCATTCGTTGAGCTTTAAGAAATGAAATAACCCTGCTAGGAACATGATCCGAGGTACCTCTCCACTCTAGCTGCGGTAGACCCGGCATAGCCAATGTCACCGTCTTGGCGTAACAATCAAGAATAGCGTGATAGGGCGACAACCAGTCCATGCCCAAAATAATATTGAAGTCCACCATACTGAAGCAATAATAAATCAACTCTGGTCTCAAAACCACTAATAACAATTAAACCCGACCGATGCACACGGTCCACAATAATGGATTAACCCACGGGTGTAGATACATAAACAGAAGAACTCAAGTAATCACGTGATATGCCTAAATACGGGGCAAAATAAGATGCCACATAAGAATAAGTGGAGCCTGGATCATATAAAACTGATGCATCTCTATGACAGACCAGAATAATACATATGATAACAGAATCGGATGCAACAACATCTGTCCTAGCAGGAAGGGCATAATATCTGGCCTGGCCTCCCCCTCTAGGGCGACCTTTACCTGTCCGACCTCCACCTCTAGCTGGCTGTGTAGGTGTAGTGGCAAGTGGTGCAGTAATCATGGCCTGAGAAGCCTGAGGACCCTGTGGAATAGGTGGAGCCTCAGAAATTTGTGTAGGTGCACCCCTCCTAAATCTGGGGCAATCTCTCATAATATGACGAGTGTCACCACACTCAAAATAAGCCCTCAGAGGATGTGGTTGTTGAGACTGGCTCGGGCCTGATCGACTAGACTGTCTGCTGAAAGCACCTCGTACAGGAGGTACAGAAGACACTAGTGGTGCATAATATGGAACCTGTGGTCTGGGAGTAGTCGGAATACCACTGGAAGCTGGAAGTGCTGAATTAATAAGATGGCTCACATAACCTCTAACATGACGGGCTGCAATTGGGGCACGAGAATTATTATATGTTTCAGAACTTCGGGGTCTCTTAGCTTCCCTCTCTCGAGTCCGCATACCTTCCAATCTTCTAGCAATTGACACCACCTGTTGGTATGTGATATCTATCTCTAGATCTCGGGCCATACTGTATTTGATACTAGGGTGAAGACCCTCAATAAATCTGCGAACCTTCTCTCGAACAATAGCAACTAAGGCTGGTCCATGCCTAGCCAAATCACTAAATCGGACCGCATACTCTGACACAATCATAGAACCCTGGCGCAACTGCTCAAACTCTACGTGCCATGCATCCCTAAGACTCTGAGGAACATACTCCCTTAAGAACATATCCGAAAATTGAGTCCAAGTGAGTGAAGATGCCTCAGCGGGACTATCCAACTCATATTCCCGCCACCACTGGTAGGTTGCTCCTCTAAACTGGAATGCAGTGAAAGAAACCCCACTGGAATCCACAATACCCATAGTACGAAGGATACAGTGACATTCCTCTAGAAAACCCTGAGCATCCTCTGAAGCAAAACCACTGAAAGTGGGAGGGTGGTACTTCTTATACCTCTCGAGCCTGAGATTGTTCCCCTCTGAAACTACTGTCCTAATATCAGGCCGAACTGGGACAACTGGTTGCACTGGTATAACCTCTGGGGCATGGTCAACTTGGGCGCGTGGCTCTGGAGTACGGGCAGCGGGAGTCTGCACTCCTGCCCCAGCCTGAGATGTGGCAGGAGCAAGTGGAATTAATCCTGCCTGAGCTAAAGTGCAAAACATGCTCAAAACCTGGGCAAGAGTCTCTTGAAGTGCAGGAGTAGTAACAGGCGTCTCAGGTGCCTGCTCTCCAACTGGAGCTACTGGTGGCTCTGGTGCAGCAGTTCGTGCAGGTGCTCTGGCTGCACCATGTGGTCTTCCTCGGCCTCTGCCTCGACCCCGGCCTCTTGCGGCTCCAACAGGGGGCGAGGGTGTTTGATCATCAGATCTAGTCGTGCGTGTCCTCACCATCTGTGAGAGAATAGAAAGACAATTGTTTAAAATTTTGAAGTCAACAAATACGCACGATAAGGAATCAAAGAAGTGAATATTTTCTAATAGTTCTATAGTCTCTCGAAGATAAGCACAGACATCTCCGTACCGATCCGCAAGACTCTACTAAACCTGCTTGTGACTCATGACACCTATGAACCTAGAGCTATGATACCAACTTGTCACAACTCCAAATTCGCTCCGTAGGAGGTCGTGATGGCACCTAGTCTCTAAGACTAGGTAAGCCTATCAATGCGGAATAATCATAAATATATGAAAATAAATAAACTACAATTCAAATGATTACAACTCCCAAAACCTGGTAAAAATAAGTCACAAGCTTCTAAGAATTTATTCTCAATGTCTCTATAAGTCAAGGTCTAAATAAAATATAAGGAAGCAACATAAAATGATAGAAGGGGACTCCGGAGCCTAACCTCGGTAGAGTAGTGACGAGGTCAGGTGAGGCCCTACTGGAATATAATAATGACATGGTAAAATGTTTATCAATGTAGTAAAATAAAATGACATTGGAAATGAATCAAATAGTATGTCACATTTAATGACACCAAATAATTGCAAATAATATCTCGTGGAATCAAAACAGAATTTCCTTCAACTTTATAAAAATCACAATAATTAATCGAAAAACAACTATGGCCATAAATCAATATCAACAAGGGCACTACCGAGGTACCGCCTCGTAGTCCCAAATTATAAATAATTTTACAATATCTCATTTCCTTATATCACTGCGGGAGCTTTCACAATTTATTTAAAGAAAACATTTTTTTTTCCGAAATAGCATCCCGCATTCCATTATCACACCGCATGACTTCTAGTAGTCACCCTTACTAGCCACGTGTATCAAGCCACCCTTATCTCACCGCATGCGTTTCAACACCCAGACCTTATACCACCGCATGCGTATTAATATCACAATATATCACAATTTGCACCTCAAGTGCCCAATATTTCAATTTTCCACAAAAACAATCAACAACAATATTTTTCAATAATAAAGAGCTCACGGCTCATGCTAGAATAATACAAAAAAAAAAAACAAATCTTACAAAAATATTCAAGAATAAATAATTCAGGAAAATAATATTTCAAATTTTTAATACGTTGCTTCAATATCAAAATTTAAAATGTCAAATATTTCATATTAATAATATTTAATTTAAAGAAAATCAACCTTCAAATAATGCACAGTATGAAAGAAACCAAGTTTCAATTAAACAGGTAAAACAATTAGCAGGAAAAAGGCAAACAAATTTAAAATATATATATCACAGATCAATGATGAAGAATATAACAAGATAAAATAATATAATAAATGCACAACAATGATCTACACAATTTAAAAATATAATCCTTCACATTTAGCTTGTGTACACACTCGTCACCTCGTGTACATGACTTTCATCACATTTCAATAATCACATTGATATCAATTCTAGGGGAAATTTCCCCCCCACAAGGTTAGACAAGTCACTTACCTCAACTTGCTCCAATTTGATAAAGTATTATGCTTTTTCCTCGATTTTTCGACTCCGATCGACTCGTATCTAGTCATAATTAATTCTATATAGTCAACAAAAATTATAGAATTAATTCTATAAGAAAATACTATATTTTTTAATGAAAATCCAAAATTAATTCAAAAATAGCCCGTGGGGCCCACATCTCGGATTTCGACGAAAGTTACGAAATATGAACGCTCATTCAACCACGAGTCTAACCATACCAAAATGAATAAATTCCGATAACGATTCGACTTTCAAATCTTCAAATCTATCCAAGAGGGTTTTCAAAATTTTCCAACTTAAATCACCAATTAAATGTTAAAAATAGTGATGGATTCGAGTAATCTAATCAAAATTGAGTTAAGAACACTTACCCCAATGCTTTTTCCTTGAATATATATCTATAATCGCCTCTTCTCAAGCTCCAAGTTGTTAAAACTGGCGAATGGGACGAAGCCCCCATGATTTTATATCTTACAGATCTGTCCAGGGTGACCTCGATCATGGGGTTCGATCCTGGACCTAGATCCTGGGAGTCCGATCATGGGGAGTCCAATTAAGGGGAGTCCGATCATGGTCCTCGATCATGGACCTCGGTCATGGCCTTCGATTATAGCATCGATCATGGCCCTCGACCCTGGGGCTCGATCACAGCCATCAATCCTGGCTATCGATCATGGCTTCGATCATTATGGCCTTCGATCAGTGGACTTCGATCATGGCTCTCGAGCCTGCCATTGAGCATGGATCTCGAGCCTGCCATCGATCATAGATCTCGAGCCTGCCTTCGATTCTCAGGAAGTTCGATTATGACATCATTTCCAACAGAAAATTGCAGCAGCTTTTGCAGCAACTGTTTAAGTCCCATTTTTGATCCGTTAACCATCCGAAACCCACCCGAGGCCCTCGGGACCTCAACCCAATACACCAACAAGTCCTAAAACATCATACAAACTTATTTGAAACCTCAAATCACATCAAACAACGCTAAAATTATGAATCACACATAGATTCAAGCCTAATGAACTTTGAAACTTTTAATTTCTACAAACAACACCGGAACCTATCAAATCATGTCCGATTGACCTCAAATTTTGCACGCAAGTCATAAATGACATAACGGAGCTATGAAAATTTTCATAATCGGATTTCGACCCCGATATCAAAAACTCAACTCCTCGGTCAAACTTTCCAAAAATTCAACTTTCGGCATTTCGAGCCTAATTCCACTACGGACTTCCAAATAAAATTCTGATCATGCTCCTAAGTCAAAAATCACCATACGGAGCTGTTGGAATCATTAAAATTCTATTCCGGGGTCATTTGCACATAATTTGACATCCGGTCACTATTCGAGCTTAAACTTTAAATTTTTCGTCAAAATTCCATATCTCGGGCTAGGGACCTCGGAATTTGGTTCCGGGAATACGCCCAAGTCCCAATTCACGATACAGACCTACAGGAACTGTCAAAATACTGATCTGAGTCCGTTTTCTCAAAATGTTAACCAGAGTCAACTCAATTATGTTTTAAACATCTAATTCACATTTTAATCAATTCTTCACCTCAAAACTTTCCGAAAAGCTTTTACGGACTGCACACACAAGTAGAGTAATGGTAAATAGTGCTTAGATCACATAATTAATCATTAAATTTAAAGATGATATTTTGGGTCATCACAAAATCCATCCTTCCTTTTGGCGAATCATTATTCTGATCCGCTTTTTTGTGAACAAGATCGAGGGGATGCCTTTCACCCTCGACTATCTTATCAGACTGTATAGCCCCCGCCTCTATCAAGGTGGGCTAATAAAACTCCAGCACCGGGCTAACAAAGTGCTCTTCTCGAGCATAGACGAGGACAAGGACCGGGGATGGATGGGAAGGTTCGTTCGAGTGAAGACCTCCGATCTGATCCCGGCCTAGCAGATGTCCCTGAGGAGTGGAATTTGAAGAGTAAGTATATTTCGACTGTTAGCTCTTATTTCTTTGCTCCTTCGTTTCTTTCTAACCGATATCTTTTTTTTGTGATATAGCGGTTGCTTGGATGCCCGGTGTTGCTCCCGACCTTAAGAGCTAAGTACAAGCCCTGGCTTCGACCTCTATATACGCCGAGTGCTCGTGGTATGATTTGTCAAAGGGCCGATGGGAGGCCAAAAATCATGGTAAGCCTCTTTCTCATGCCTTTGTTGGTCCATACAAAATGTTTTCCATATACTTAACCAATTTTCTTGTGCGTAGGCTTGGGCAAAGATGCGGTCATGAGGCCCTCGTCTGGTGAGGAAGAGACTTCGGCCCCGGTTCCGAAACCGATGAAGGACAATAAGAGAAAAAGGGCCTCCACTTCCGAGGATCCAGAACCCAAGATAAGGATGGCTCATAAGCCGAGGAGGAAAATTATCCCTCTGACCGAAGAATTCGTCCGACGTCTGAGGGATGAAGACGAAGAAGAAGAAGAAGAAGAAGAAGAAGAAGAAGAAGACGAAGAAGAAGAAGAAGAAGAAGAAGAAGAAGAAGAAGAATAATAAGAATAAGAAGAAGAAGAAGTTGATGGGTCCGTACTGGTGGCCCGAGTGAAGAAAATAATCGATTCCCCAAAGGCAGTTGGATCGATGGTGGTTTATAAAGCTCCGCCTCGAACTGAGGGGATATCGGAGAAAGATTCGGGTAGAGTCCCCGAATCATTAGAGATCGAGGATGCTTCCCACCGAAGTCAACAAACAATGGGTATTTCTGAAGGGGTCGGTCCTAAAGGTCTCTGAACTGAGGAGAACGCCCCAAGCGAGTCGCTTGGGGCAATAGCAATCGTAGACTCGCCCACTCTCCCTGCATTTTCTGAATGGGCAATTCGGGAAGCCCAAGCTTTGGGGGCCCTCGAGGTAGACCGGTCTCATGAAGGGAAGGACCACTTCCGTGATTTATTTACTAGTGTCGAGGATGTTGTTGGCCCTAGTGATGTGTCGGGCCTTTTCTGTGACGTGCAACAAGCTCTGAATCGGGTAAGCTCTAACTCCTTTCACTGATACCACTTTCATATTTGCTATTCTTTTCTAACTTTTTTTCTTCTTTCTTCGTAGGTCGTAGCAGTTCATAGAGAAACATGTTCTCAGTTTCGAGCTGAGCTGCGTCGGTACGAGGCCAACCTCTGATGGGTCACGGAGGAGAGGAACGCCCTTAGACTCCTCTTCGGACAAAGGGAAGAAGAAAACAAGGACCTCTGAGCTGAATTGGCCATGGCTCATCAAGACCAGACCGGCCTGACCGAGCAGGTAATGATAATCTTAAAAACCCATGGGCTCGATTCTGGAACGGTGGCTAATATTTCGATCTCACAGCTGCAGCAGAAGCTTGAGGTGATTGGGAAGCTTCGTGAGGAGGTCGATATGATAAGGGCGGAGACCTTGGGATGGCCACCGAACTTGCCAAGGCCAAATCTGACGCCGAAAATGCCAAGGCCAATACAGATGCATTTGTGGCCGTCTATCGGGTTGATGCTGAAGCTGCTCAGTCACAAGCAAGAGAGGAAGCCGAGACCGCTAAAACTCGAGCACATTGGGTTGCTGAACTTGCCAAATGCCAATCTTGGAGGGTGACCCTCGAGGAGATCCATGCTCGAGTTTTTGATCTCACCAAAGTAATAAAAAGGGCTAAAGAGCTCGAAGTCGATGCTGAAGCCTTGAATTCCGATGATGACGATGATAATGATGAGAGCAAGAGTGGGTCTGCGAGCGGGGAGGATCCCGATGGAGAAGAGGCCGCCTCCGGAGATAACCAGGAGACTTAGATTTTTTTTCCCTATTTTTTGTGTAGGGTCCTGTTAGGACGTTGTAAACATTCTTGTATATATATAAAGATCTTTTCCTTTCCCTACTTATCTCTGTTTTATTTTCTGCCTTGTGAAAACATTTTTTCATTCATGACTTATGAAAGTTTTCATAAGTTCGAGGCTTTAGGCATTTTGATCGAATTCGGACCTTGTAGTCTTTATAACCGGGGGAGTGCTTTGCTTGAACTCAGAATAACTGTAAGTGCTTTGCTCGAACTCGAAGTAAGGTAGCCCGTAGGCTTAATAGTTGAGTGAGTGATTGCTCGAACTCGAAGGAAGGTAGCCCGTAGGCTTTATTAGTCAAGTGAGTGCTTTACTCAAACTCAAAGTAAGGTAGCCCGTAGGCTTAACAGTCGAGTGAGTGATTGCTCGAACTCGAAGAAAGGTAGCCCGTAGGCTTTATTAGTCGAGTGAGTGCTTTGCTCGAACGCGAAGTAAGGTAGCCCGTAGGCTTAGTATTCGAGTGAGTGCTTTGCTCGAACTCGAAGTAAGGTAGCTCGTAGGCTTAGTGTGGGGCTTGGCCTCATTGATTGTTTGGTTGGCAGTCCCCGATTAATGGGGTAATGGTCGATCCTCGAGCCTGTTTGCATAATAGATCATGAAATAGAGGATGGGTTTTGATACATGAGATATCGACAAAGAAGAAGTTTCTTTTTATGTCATCGTACATGTGTTCATGTTTTGTACCAGGGATCGAGCAACCTACACGAGCATGGTTCGTTTTTACCATTTGGCTCTTACAATTTTTTCTATCGAAACCCTGTTGTTATGAAGTAACTTTCTTGCATCAAACTTGATATTCGAACTTACTTGATATATTTAAGGGTAATGCCCCCCAGTATTCAAGGTTGATTGTAAAGAGGCCTCAGATACTGTTGAATTGTTCTAAGTTAGCACGATCAATGGTTGCCTCATTAAAAACCTTGCCAAAAAACCTATTTGGGATAAAACTGATCTAAGGGAAAAAGAGTGCAATACGTACTTTCAGGCCTAAGGCTTTGTGTTGAATAATCCATCCTTGTTCCTAGCTAAACTCATGCAAGGGTTAGTTCTGAAATAAAAACGAACATGGGAGGGTCATACCTTAGCATTAGTATCGTTTTAGGTGCGACACGTTCCAATTGCATAGTAGTTGTTTGCCGTTTATAACACCGAGCTTGTAGGATCCTTTACCGACGATTTCGAGTACCTGATAGGGTCCTTCCCTGTTCGGACCCAGTTTTCCTTCATTTGGATTTTGGGTGTTGAGGATGACTTTCCTTAGCACTAAGTCCCCGATTTTCAAATGGAAAATATTGGTTCTTCGATTATAGTATCTTTCGATCCGTTATTTTTGGGCGGCCAATCAGATGAGAGGACTTCTCATTTTTCATCCAATAATTCGAGGGTAGTATTCATAGCCTCGTGATTTGACTCTTCTATTGTATGTCGAAACCTGGTTCTGGGTTCCCCGACTTCGACTGGAATCAAGGCCTCGGAGCCATATACTAAGTAGAACGGGGATGCCCCCGTACTGGATTTTGATGTTGTTCGATATGCCCAAAGGACTTCAGGTAAAGTTTCTCTCCATTTCCCCTTAGCGTCGTTCAACCTTTTCTTTATGTTTTGAATGATAGTCTTGTTCGTCGATTCGGCCTGTCTGTTCCCACTAAGGTGATACGGCGTTGTTAATATCCTCTTTATTTTATGGTCTTCGAGGAATTTTGTCACCTTGCTGCCGATAAAATATTTTCCATTGTCACATACTATTTCGGCGGGTATCCCAAATCGACATACGATGTAATCCCAGATGAAGACTATAACCTCTTTCTATCTCACTTTCTCGAACGCCTGTGCCTCAACCCATTTAGAAATAGTCAGTCATAAATAAAATGAACTTAGCTTTACCCGGGGCCGATGGCAGAGGGCCGGCGATCTCCATCCCCCATTTCATGAATGGCCATAGGGATAGGACTGAATGAAGTTGTTCTCCGGGCTGATTGATCATCAGTGCAAACCTTTGACATTTATCACATTTTCGAACAAACTCCTTAGTGTCTTTTTCCATGCTATCCCAGTAATATCATGCTCTAATGATTTTTTGTACCAGTGATTCGGCGCCGGAGTGGTTCCCACAAGTGCCTTCATGGACCTCTCATAAAATATAATCGGTGTCTCCTGGTCCTAAGCATACTGCCAATGGTCCATCGAATGTCCTTCTGTATAATGTTCAATCTTCAGCCACTGTGAATCGAGCAACTTTGATTTGTAAGGTCCTCGACTCTTTAGGGTCTGATGAGAGCCTTCTGTTCTTCAAGTATTCAATATATTTATTCCTCCAATCTAGGTTAAGCTCGTAGAGTTTATCTCGGTATGACCTTCCTCGATCACGGATCTCGAGAGTTGAACGACAGTCCCCGAGCTGATCTCGTCTTCCTCGACCGATGACCCCAAATTTTCAAGTGCATCAGCCTCACTGTTTTGTTCTCGAGGTACATGCTGTAAAGTCCATTCTTTGAAACGGTGCAAAGTTACCTGCAGTTTGTCCAAATACCTTTGAATTCTATCCTCTCGAACTTCGAAGGTTTTGATTACTTGGTTTACCACCAGTAAAGAGTCACACTTGGCTTCAATGACTTCTGCTCCCAAGCTTTTAGCTACCTCGAGACCTGCAATCATGGCCTCGTACTCGGCCTTATTGTTAGTCAACTTAGAAGTATTGATAGATTGCCTAATAGTGCTACTCGTGGGCGGCTTCAAAATGATGCCTAACCCGGACCCCTTCACATTCGAGGCACCGTCTGTGAAGAGGGTCCATACCTCCGATGATGTACCCGATTTTAACAAGAGTTCCTTTTCAACTTCGGGTACGAGGATTGTGAAATCGGCAACGAAATCTACTAAAATTTGAGACTTGATGGCCGTCCGGGGTTGATATTCGATATTGTACCCACTGAGTTCGACGGCCCATTTGGCCAATCGGCCCGATAATTCGGGCTTGTGAAAAATATTATGAAGTGGGTAAGTGGTTAATACGCATATGGGGTGAGATTGAAAGTATGGTCTTAACTTTCTAGAGGTGTTTTTAAGTGCAAGTGCCAATTTCTCTAAGTGCGGATATCTAGTTTTTGCTTCCCCTAGGGTTCGACTTATATAATAAACAAAAAATTGCGTACCTTGCTTCTCTCGAACTAGGACACCACTTACCGCTATTTCCGATACTGCCAAGTACAAGTAAAGTTTCTCATATGCCTTCAGAGTATGAAGCAACGGTGGACTCGATAGGTATCGCTTCAATTCCTCTAATGTATGTTGGCATTCTGGGGTCCAGGCGAAATCGTTCTTCTTTTTTAGTAGAGAGAAAAATTGGTGGCTTCGATCCGACGACCTCGAAATGAATCGGCCTAAGGCAGCTATCCGTCCGGTTAGCTTCTGTATGGCTTTTACACTGTCCACGATGGTGATGTATTTGATGGCCTTGATTTTATCGGGGTTGATCTTGATCTCCTGATTCAATACCATGAAGCCAAGGAACTTGCCCGACCCGACCCCGAAAGCACATTTCTCGGGGTTGAGCTTCATGTTGTATTTCCTTAAAATCTCGAACATTTCCTGCAAATGAACCAAATGTTCCTCTGCGCGCAGGGACTTAACTAACATGTCGTCAATATAAACTTCCATTGATTTACCTATTTGTTCTTCGAATATTTTATTTACTAGGCATTGGTAAGTAGCTCCTGCATTTTTTTAGCCCGAAGGGAATTACATTATAACAATATGTTCCATACTTGGTGATAAATGAAGTCTTTTCTCGGTCCTCCGGGTTCATTTGGATTTGATAGTACCCGGAATAGGCATCGAAAAAAGTAAGAATCTCGTGGCCAGCCGTGGCATCGATCATGCGATCAATGTTAGGCAGTAGAAAAGAATCTTTGGGGAACGCCTTGTTTAAATCCTTATGATCCACACACATTCTAAGTTTGTTCCCCTTTTTAGGGACTACAACTACATTGGCTAACCGTTCGGGATACTTTACTTCCCGAATGGATCCTATTTTTGAGAAGTTTAGTTACCTCATCCTTTATGAATGCGTACTTTATCTCGGACTGGGTTCTCCTCTTTTGCTTCACCGATTTGAACCCGGGGTCCAGGCTTAGCCGATGCATCGTTATCTCCGGTGGGATCCCTGTCATGTCTAAATGGGACCAAGCAAAATAATATATGCTATCAATAAAAGTTGAATAATCATTTTCCTGAGTCCGGGTGTTAATCTCGTTCCCAGGTATACCTTTCGTTCAGGCCGGTACTCGATCAATATAACTTGTTCCAGCTCTTCGACCGTTGATTTGGTAGCGTCGGAATCTTCGGGAACAATAAAAGTTCGAGGGGTCAGAAATTCCTCCTCTTCTTCTTCTATCTCCTGCTTCCCTGATTCGGTCGAGGCTGATGGATGTGGTTTCTATTTGACTTCCTATTTACCTTTGATGCTCGACCTTTCTGAGATTGATAGTGTCGATATTGGTGTTACCTCATCGACCGCAAACATTTCCTTTGCAGCATGATGTTCCCCGTATACTGCTTTTACACCATCCGACATCGGGAATTTCATCACTTGGTGGAGGGTCGAAGGGTGTGCCCTCATATTGTGGATCCAAGGTCTTCCGAGCAAGGCATTGTATCTCATGTCACCCTCGATTACGTGGAACTTGGTGTCTTGAATTTTTCCAGCCATGTTCACCGGTAGAATAATCTCCCCTTTAGTTGTTTCACTAGCCATATTGAAGCCGTTTAAAACCCGAGCTACGGGTACGACTTGATTCTGTAGGCCGAGTTGTTCCAAGACCCTCGATTGGATGATATTCACCGAACTACCTGGATCCACTAAAACACGCTTAACTTGAACTTTACTTAATAAGATAGAAATTACCAGAGCGTCGTTGTGGGGCTGAGAAATGCCTTCTGCTTCTTCGTTGTTGAATGACAAAGTGCCTTCGGGCACATAATCTCGGGTTCGTTTTTCCCTAGTGGTTGATACCTTAGTGTGTTTGAACATGGGTCCCTGTGGAATGTTGACCCCACCGACGATCATATGAATGACATATTGGGGTTCCTCCTGTTCATTTTTCCTATTGGCAACTCTTTCTCTGAAATGATTCTTGGCTCGATCGCTGAGGAACTCTAGGGAATCTCGGCAGAAACTAGGGAAAGGCTGATTTATCATGGGTTTCTCACTATGTATTTTTAATTATATCCAAAGTAGGATCCCTCCACTATAAGAGGGATGACTATTATTCCTGTAAATGGGATCTATCAAATGATTCATACACTGTAACTAAAATACTATTGATACATTCCTATATTGGAAGATAATCCTATGGAGCTTCATACATCATTTTATCTTGCTTGTTCATAAATCATCCTCTTTTAAACTTTGCTTATTTTTCATATTTTAAAGTCAATATTTGATATTTTATTTCCCTTTACGATGCACGTCAAATTATACCACGTATCTTTAGAACTATACACAAATTCAACTCTAACCGTTTTTCGGGTAAACAGTTTGGCGCTCACCGTGGGGCTAAGGATAACAATGGTTATTTGATACGAATCTGCAAAACACACCATTTTACATTTGTTGTTGAAGGTGTCTTTGATTTCGGATTAGCAACGACGAACTCTCAATTAATGGCCTTACCTATCGACAACGAAGATGGCCTTCAAAGTGAGAACAACAACTTGACGCCCAGGGCCGAAAGGCCGCTTATCGATACCGTTGGGGCTCGAGTCGAAGTACCATTAGACATTAATTTGCATGTAGCCATTGAGGCAAACCAACATTCTAAGCCTGAAAATAGCATTCATGGTGGTACTCGATCTGCAGCTCGAGACACCTATAATGTTGAGGAAAACACAATCAGCTTGCGTATGATTTTCGAAATGTTGCAAGCTCAACAGGTAGCAATAGTTCAGTTGCAGAATCAAACCCAGATACGGAGCAGGCTGGAGCCTAGTCCACCCCGAGAAGTCACCCACAGAACGGAGCCAGCTATAGTAAGGTCAAATGAGCAAGAATGGGGGACTAATCCCGAAATTACTAAGATGTTCGAAGAACTGACAAAACGAATAGAATCAGGAGAAAGGAGGATCAAGGCAAACGACAAAAAGGTGAAAACGTATAACTCCAGAGTCGATCAGATCCCGGGGGCACCACTAGTGTTGAAAGGTTTGGATTCCAAAAAATTCGTGCAAAAGCCTTTTCCACCAAGTGCAGCACCAAAATCGATTCCCAAAAACATTTCGCATGCCCGATATTCCTAAATATAATGGAACGACCGACCACAACGAAAATTTTACCTCTTATACATGTGCCATTAAAGGGAATGACCTAGAAGATGATGAGATCGAATCTGTACTAATAAAACAAATCGGAGATACACTTTTAAACAGAGCAATGATTTGGTATCACAACCTGCCGCCAAACTCCATCGACTCATTCGCCATGTTAACAGATTCTTTCGTAAAGGCACACGCAGTGGCCATAAAGGTTGTAACGAGGAAATAGGACCTTTTCAAGGTGAGACAAAGGGGTAATGAAATGCTGAGGGAGTTTGTGTCCCGATTTCAAATAGAACGTATGGAATTGCCACCGGTCACAGATGATTGGACCGTTCAAGATTTCACCCAAGGGTTGAACGAGCGGAGTTCGATACCATCATGTCAGTTGAAACAAAGTTTGATCGAGTATCCGGCCATAACCTGGGCAGTTATGCACAACCGATATCAATCGAAGATTAGGGTCGAAGACGACCAACTAGGGCCCCCTTCCGGTTCAGTACATCCAAACAGGTCGGTAGTCAAAAACTAGAGGGACATCGATAGGGAGCCAAGGTTGAATAGAGACTGATATCAACCATATACCGCAGATCGAAGGAACAATGGTTCAGGACGCAATTCTGCCCGGAACAATCAAAGAAGTGATCGAGGACAAAGTTCTTAGGGACTTATGAGCAAAAGTGGTTTTGACAAGTATGTCGATCCCACAGAGGCACCTCGGTTATCGGAATATAACTTTAACATCGATGCATCGGGAATTGTATCGGCAATCGGAAGGATCAATGATATTAGGTGGCCCAGACCCATACAGACTAATCCTTCCCAAAGAAACCCAAATTTGATGTGCAAGTATCATTGCACGCATGGTCACAAGACTGAGGAATGCAGACAATTAAGGGAGGAGGTAGCCCGTCTATTCAACGAGGGCCACCTTCTTAGTGCGGCTGTAACGACTCTTGTCTATGAGCTCGATATTTACCCGAGCTCAATTTTGACTCGAGCTTGATATTGACTCGAGCTCGATTTTGACTCGGGGCCCGGTACTATTTCGGGTTCAGTATTGGTCGGTCTTTGACTCTTAAGCTCGATAACGTCGCTTCGCATCATTGTTCAATTTTGGATTCGAGCTCGATAATGACTTCGAGTTCGATATTGATCGGTCCCTAAAACTCGAAACTCGGTAACCTGGCTTCGAATCTCATCCCAATATTATGAAGACGCTCTTCGGTCCATTATGTTCCCATCTCGATCAGTCGTTCGAAGGCCGAACTCAATTTTGACCGTATATAAAGTACTTGGCCTGTTGGTCATGAAATCATGATAAAAGGCACGTGTACATCATAGAAAGTTAATTACACAAGATGTAAAATATAAAGATTGAAACATAGATAAAAATGGAAGAAATGGTTTTTTAACCTTAAGTCTTTCTATATAAGATTAGTAAAGGCTGGGCAGAAAATATAAAAGTGAAGAAAAACTACATTTCGACATATTTTCTTTTCAAATTCATTAAGTAGTGTATTAGTTACCAGAGATGATTAAGTCTTACACCTATTATTTTAGGTTTGATTCTCTAATAAAATATTAGAAATGCAAATAGCACAAAAAATTAATTAAAAGAGCATAAACAAAACTACTATTCAAAATTGAAGATTTTGATCTATATATCAATATTAGTATTATTTGGATATTAGATTACACTTTGAATGCCAAAAGTTTTGGATGCACATATAAGTCCAAATTAGAGTGAGTGTTGCATTATTTTTTATTTAATAAAACTTGCAAATATACTACACTCTGGAAGAAAAAAAAACCCCTAAATGGAGGCATGAATTCTGAAAAAAATCCATTTTACTTCAATTTTTGTTGTCTTATTAAAACTTGACAAAAATGGAAACAAAATCTTGTTAGATAGTTAAAGTAGTATTTGGAATTTAGATAGTGATACATGAAATCAAATGGTTAAAAGTATTTTTATAATTTCATGGAGAACCCATAGCTAGGTTTTGATGACTACTCCAGCTCTACGTACGGTACTTTGCTCTTTGTTGGTGTCACGGTCCAAAATCCTAACCTGTCGTGATGGCGCATAACATGGTACTAGGCAAGCCGACATTACAAATTATTTCCAACAGTTTTAACAAAAAATGAATTAAAGCAGTTTAAATAATAAAAGTTCTCATAAACAGGACAGAAACCCAAAACTCAATGCAGATGTTCCCAACTATCGGGGTGTCATAGAGTACATGAGCATCTATACATCACAAGTCTGGAAAATGATGTCTATGATAGTCTGAAACTAAATACAATAAGCGGAAAGATAGGGAAGAAGAGACAAGGTCTGCGAAACACCGGGCAGCTACCTTGAAATCTCCAAACGATCAATTGTGCAAAGGAATCAATACCCACAGTGTTCGAAAACACCTGGATTTGCACACGAAGTGCAGGGTGTAGCATGAGTACAACCAACTCAGTAGGTAACAAGACTAAATAAAGAACTGAAAGTAGTGACGAGCTTCACAATTATAGTTCAATTTCAGTAATTTCAACACAGAAAGGTAGGCATACTTTCAAGTTCGACAATTTAGGCCACAACACTTAATCCATGTCAAGTTCAAGCGAAACAGAATATAATATCTATTAGAAATTACAAGACGGTGATATATGACAGCTGAAGTGCAACAGAAATAAAAGTCAAATGCATCCTCTCAGAGCAACAGTCACTCAGTCCTCCCATTCACTCCAACCTCATAATCACAATTCTTTACAGTCACTCATTCCTCTCAATCGCTCAGCATTCGGTACTCGGCACTCGCACTCAGTAGGTACCTGCTTTCACTAGGGGTGTGTACAGACTCCGGAGGGGCTCTTTCGGCCCAAATGCTATAACAAGCCAATCATGGCATATATCAATGAAACATGTTGCGACGTGCAACCCGATCCCATAAACATCTTCACAATCAGGCCCTCGGCCTCACTCAGTCATCAACCTCTTTAGTCTCTCGGGCTCTTAGAAATTATGATAATCAGCACAAACAATAATGATATAATGCATCAATAATGAACCATAGAGACTAAGATGTAATATGCAAGTAAAACTGTGACTGAGTACAAAATTATAATTTAGCAGATAATTCAATATGTACACGACCTCTGTGGGTCCCTACAGTGTCAACACATGGTCTAAACATGATTTGCAGTTCAATTTCTCTAATATGTGAAAAAATGTACGGATAACAACAGATTATTCAACTATATAGTTTCATGGAATTGACCAAGTCACAATTCCTATGGTGCATGCCCACACGCCTGTCACCTAGCATGTGTGTCACCTCAAAATCAAACACATGACACATAATACGAGATTTCGTACCCTCATAACTAAATTTAGAACTGTTACTTACCTCAATCCGAGCAAATCTCTACTCCAACACACCCTTACCTCGCGGAAACGGCCTCTAAATGCCTCGAATCTAGCCATAAGCAATTCGATATAATCAACACGGGCTAAGGAATCAATTCCATAAGAAAAACACTAAGTTATTAATCAAAAGTCAAAAATCGACTCAAAAGACAGCCCATACAACCATGAGTCCAACCATACCAAATTTACCAAAATCCGACACCAAATCGTTACTCAAATCCCCAAATCAAACTCTCCAAATTCCTAACCCCACACTCCCAAATTTCACCTTAAATACACACAAAGTAGGTGGAAAACTCAATGGGAAAACAAGATTATTGATAAAAAAAATGAGCACAAGGGACTTACCTCAAGAATCCCCTCGAAAATCCTCTCAAGAATCGCCAAACCCCGAGCTTGAAATGTTGCAAATGAAGAAAAATCGCGAACCCTCGTTTTTAAATAATATGCCCAGCACTCCCACTTCTGCGGCCACTTATCCGCTTCTGCGGCGTCGCAGAAGTGACCACATACCCGCTTCTACGGTTTCATCCACCCCTACGGACTCGCTTCTGCGGACCCAGCTCCCATGCCTATTTCTGCTTCTGCGATCCCCTGCCGCATCTACGGTCACGCAGGTGTGGTAATTCCCTCGCACCTGCGGGCCCCTGCACACTCCTCTCCAAAGTCACATCTGCTCAACACATCCCGCACTTGTGAGCTCGCACCTACAATCAAAGCTCCACAAGTGCGGTTGCACCAGTAGAGTCTCTGCTTCAGCCATGCACCACGTCCCATTTTCGATTCGTTAACTATCTGAAATCAACCCGAGGCCCACGGGATCTCAACCAAATATACCAACAAGTCCTAAAATATGATACGAACTTAGTCGAGCCCTCAAACCACCTCTAACAACATCAAAAACACGAATCACACCCCAATTCAAGCCTATTGGAACTAAGGAATTTCTACAAACGACTCTGAAACCTATCGAATCACGTCTGATTCACCCCAAATTTTGCACACAAGTCACATTTGATATTACGGACCTACTCCAACTTTCGAAATCGGAATCCGACCCCGATATCAAAAAGTCCACTCTCGATCATAGTGTTCATTGATGATATTCTGGTGTGCTCCATAAGTGTTTGAGAAAATTCTTCAATGAATTAGGATTTCCATAAGATTTTCTTATTATCTTTGGGTTTAATTTGTTGCTTCACTTGGGAAGAGAAGGGCTGGTTGGACCTGCTTTGGATTTCGATATGAAAAGATAATACACGGACGAACTATGCCCTCTATTTAAATTGGGGTATTTAAAAAATAATGAAAACTTTTGAAATTTGTAATTATTAACCGGTCATAACATTTGTGTCGTCGAAAAAACTTCTAAAATTTATGATCTTTAATATGACAAGGCTATGAAAGCTTCCATTAGAGGTTAAGTGTAAAGTAGAGTCTAGTTGGATATTGATAGATAGATAGATAATTCACCCCTAATTAAAAATTGGTAACTTACGCAAAAGGCTAAAATGAAGTTGCGATAAACTAAATACACTGGATTAAAAAAAAGGGAGTCTTGGTGTAAAATTAAGCAAAGTGAGACAGTATAAACAAGTTGCGCAGACAGGAGGCGGATTCCGGATTTGAGGCTTATGGGTTCCTACCGTAATTTTAAAATTAATATGCAATAATAAGTGGGTTCACAATTAGATATTTATAAATATTTAGTGAATTTTTTTATATAAATATAGGGTCTACGCAAGAGTTACTGGGTTCCCGGGAACCCATATTCAATGCCCTAGGTCCGCCCAGATATCTATTGCAAAAATAAAAATACAGCTAACTATTTAGCCAATTCTGAAATATGTATTAAGAATAGATCTATATAAGTTTATGATATCTCAAAGTAAACTTCACTAATAAGTTATCACCATAGCATGACCAGTATGATAGAGAGTTCGTAGCTGTTATTGCCAAGGTTTCTTCAAAACATTCTGTTAAGAACAATGGGAATTATGATCAAAACTTACGTAGAGATTCTTATTGATCTTTACCTGTGTAAGATGTTTCTTGCATTAGAACTTAGTATGAAAGATGTGCTAAGTAATTAAATATTTGAACAGACATGTTTATCATATAGAAGAGTGGCTGTTGAAGCACCCATTAAACTGCTAATGAGTATATATAATTATATTGATATTTTAATACTATATGATATAAATCGTTCATTAAGCACCCATAGCATTGGATAGTCTTTCATTTGGAACTTATTTATTTATGTCCATGTACTGACTGATGTACAATTATTCAGAAGATTCATATTTAGCTAGAGTAATACAAAAAAATGATGAATTTATCTTTTAAATGTAAAATGACAACCACCTTTTCAGAAGTATGGTTCTTCTCTCTTTTCACAGGTTACAGGTTGCGGCTAATTAAGACAGACCCACACAGAGAAGGGTGATTGCTCGAGCACCCATTGACTAGAAATTCTAGGTCCGCCACTAGTCCGACTCTTGAATCTTTTTGTGCTGATTTTTTCTTCCACTAGAAACATGAGGTAACGCCCGAAGTTTGAATTCAATTCAATCATAGAACAAAATGGTGCTCCGTTATAGCACCTATTCCTACTCTCTTAGCTTTCTTTTAATTGTCTCTTGCAAAATCCTGCAACTTGAGTCAATGCGCATCGTATATTAGTTTCCTATAAATGTTTGTAAACTTCTAAATTTCCTTTAAATGTTTTCCCTACGTCTTTGACTTTGACAGTTAATACCATGCTTTACTTATTAGGAGATTGGTTACTGTTGTAATATTTTCGCTTGGCTTGGAAATTTGTGTTTAATTTTAATATGCTCAGTAGCTTTTAGTTGAGTTTGAACTTTGAAGTAATTCACCAAGATGACAAAAGGAACAAAATAAATATGCATTTGAAGAGGTGCAGAAATCCTCTCACGTAAACTGGTTTTATGTGTCTTAAAAGCCTGTATGTGTTACCAAGCTCTTCTTTTTATCAGTTTGAGATTGTGTATGTTGTTGCCAAATTTTTGTTTGACCACTTTTGGGTGAGTTCAATTTATACCAAGTTGCTTTGATATTTTTTTAAACATTCTCTACCTTTCTTTTAAATGGTATATGGTATACAAGATTAAAATATTTTTTAAAATTCTAATAACCGTTATACATATATTTACCTTTAAACTTACATATTAGTACCAAATTTATATTCCATTCTTAAAAATTGAAAGAGCATAATCCAGATTGCCATCTTTGATGACAAATATGTTTTCTAGACAAAACAGTATAAAAACATTAATATTTTAGAAAATCAGATAAAAATTTGAACAAGCAATTTTCAGTAATGGTGCTGCAAGTTAAAACATTGTTGCATATATAGTTCAGTGGGTGCGATGGAGATGGTGGCAAACCGTTATGTTGAATAATTTTTGAGGATTATTTCAATTGAAATAATAATTACTCAATTTCTTATTTTCAAATAGAATTTATGTGCAAACACAACTTTAACTTCCAATTATATTTCTTTTAACTTTAAGTAATTTATTTTTCAACTTTGTCAAATATTTGTCCAAATGCCAACAATAAACTATATTTTTTATGTTATGTAAATTAAAAATAAAGTTAGTAACACAAATAGCCATAAAATTAAATAAGAATATCAATGTAGTAGTATGACAAAAACAACGTATACAATAAATTACAATGCCAATATAAAAACTGTAATTAATTTTTAGCCTACGTCTATCAAATGGGGCCCCATGTTTTCAAAGATTTGTACAAAAATTGCGACGCCCCTATTTAACCTATACCCATTTTTTAAAAAGTTGTAACTTGTACCCACTTTTTAAACAACTGCAGACCTCTTTCTCCTCTTTTGTTTTATGAATACTAAAGTTTGAGATATGGTTATGCGTTCTAGCCTGATGATTCATATATATTTGTTTGTCCCATCATGTTCAGTTTGATTTTATTCACAATAATTTAACCTCTTAGATATTTTAGCTTTACATGCACATTAGTTTTTGGTTCTAATTTACCTGTAGTAACTTGTTTTCATATCGAAAATATTTTTCATTCTTTAATCTTTGAAATGAACTGCATCAATCGCTGCTAATCATGATCTATTAAATTCATTGTTGTTTAATACTATTTCGTTTTTGTACAATATTTTCTTTTGTTGAATTCGTTTTTTTGAAAGATTATCTTCCTCATTTCCGTGTGCAGACTTAGAACTTCATCTCTAAGAATGCTGAAGTTCAACAAATATAAACAAAAACTCCAGCTCCTAGAATGCTGAAATTCAGCAAATACAAAACAAACTTCAGCCCTAGAATGCTAAAGTTCAGCAATTACAAAACAAACTTCAGCTCCTAGAATGCTGAAGTTCAGCAATTACAAAATAAACTTCAACTCCTAGAATGCTGAAGTTCATCAATTACAATACAAACTTCAGCTCCTAGAATGCTGAAGTTCAGCAATTACAAAATAAACTTCAACTCCTAGAATGCTGAAGTTCAGCAATTACAAAATAAAAATTTCAGCCAAAACATGTTGTAGTTTTATTGAGCTGAATTTTGTCATTGCACTATGAATTGAAGTTTGCGTGATTGCCTTTGCAAGTGAGGCCAAACTTCAGGCAAAAATATCTGAAATTTTGCTACACTTCAGGCAAAACATTTTGAAGTTCAAATTTCAAACATAAATTTTTGGTACTTCAAACCCATATGTCTGAAGTTACCCAAAAAGTGAGTACGCTTATAATTATTTTTGTAAAGCGGGTATAAATTAAAAGTTAACAAAAAAATTAGGTATACATACAAATACCCCTTTGTACAACAACACATGGCCATGACAAAACTCGTATACTTGCAAATGATAAACATAGAGTTAGTTTTGGGAGTTGGGACCCACATCTCCAGAAAAAGCTTTGGGATAATAAATGGTGATGTATGTTGAGAAAAGCAAAGGTCAATTCGGTCTTTAGTCACTCAAATATCTATGGAAGTTAGAGTAAGATGCCTTTTTATCCAATTAAATTGCTACATTTCATATGAAATTACCAGAATGCCCTTGAAGTGCCAAGCAGGCATGTTTACTTCCAGGGTGCTTAGTTAGGGGTCGTTTGGTAGGATGTACATTAATAATGTTAAATAAGGTGTGTTAGTAATGCATGAATTACTAATGCAAGCATTAGTTATACAAAAATTATTTCTTATGCATTGTTTGGTGTGGTGTATTAAAAATTAAAATGCATTGCATAATTTTTAAAAAATTTAATTGTTTACAAAAATGCCCTCCATATTCTTTAACTTAAGAGACTTTAAGGATAATTTTATCTTTAACCATGCTAATGCATGCATTAATAGCCTTTGTATTGCTAATGCCATGATTTTCTATGTATTAGTTATACATAAGATAATACCAAATAGAGTGTATAACTAATGCTTGTATTAGTTATACATAGGTTGAAAAGGTGTACCAAACAAAGCATCACTAATACACAAAGCTAATGCATGCATTATTTTCTCTAACACACTCTACCAATAGACAATAGTTGAGACCTGAAAATTTTAAAGGAACCCGTGTTTGGAGATTAAAAACTCACTGATTTACCTGTTATTTTTTTCCTTCACTTTCTCCACACTCAAGCTTATTCCATTCAACAACTGATGTAGATACGTGACGATTGTTGCTGTCTTTTGTTTTGTTCTTTTTCTGTGGAGGATTGATCTGGGATTGTGTATCACTGAACCCGTATAATGAGCTAACTATAACAACTTTCCACCCTTCTACTGATATTTTGCTTATATACCTGATTTACAGAAGTGCAAGTACATATATTCATGCACACATTTATATTACAAGGTTGGATCAGCCAACTTTAGCAGATGTAACACAACTCACTTCTCAAAAAAACTGCTGCTTACTCCTGCTCTATATAAGTGCAAACCAGAAGATGTTGCGACTGTAATGCTGGTGTTTGCAGCTGCAAATAAGACATCCCCTTCACAAACAATCTCGCCCGACGATGTGGTCATTGTTCCCTCTCCCTCCATGACCATAAAAATGGAGGGTCCAGGAATAGCAGGAAATTCAGCAGTTGATTGTTTGGGAAGAATACAGCGATCGACCTCAAATTCTTCAAAAGGAGGAATGTACCTCATAGTGTGTGGATTTACTGCAGTACCATTCAAAATTTCAGGAAAATCCTGCAACAAAGAACGAATTTATATGCGTAGATAAATAAGCAGACACCCAATACCATTTTAATTGCACTTAATTAAGAGACTCTTGCCAAATATTTAGCCTGCCCACAGCCAAAATTGTGGAATAGCCCAATAGAAACTACAAATAGGTTATACAAGGAGATGTTCTAAATATCATTGACCAAGTTCCACGAGCATGACTAGCTTAACAATGTATGCATCAATTGGCAAGACAAGTGACTTGAACACTTATACATTCTTGATGGTAGACTCTTAAAAGATGCTCAATATATGCATTATAATCCTAAATGTCCTAACTAATTTTAGTTAGTAACTCGATATCACAATAATGCAACTCTTTCCTAACCTATTTCAACCCCCAATGTTTTGAAGTACATAACAAGGTTGCTGCTATACTCAAAATCCAATCAGGAAGTTCAATTTTAAAGAATGACCTAAAAATGGTGTCTGTGACAGTTCGTACCTGTCTGTAAGTGAGCATTGAGCTTAGAGTTTTAACATCCCGGTGCTTTGGAGTTAAGCCAGCACGTACCACGTTGTCTGATGTTGCCATGATTTCAACACAATCACCATATATATAAGCATGAGGTTCATTTGGCCCTAAATACAAAGCTTCACCAGGTTTGAGTTTTACATAATTTAACAAGAATGCAGCCAAGACACCAACATCAGCTGGATATTGCTTCTCGAGTCTTAGGACCACTTGTTCTTTCTCAGTCAGCTGCCTTGCCTACAACATGAAAGATGAAAAAGTCGTAATTACCGTCCACATGAATAAGTCTCCACCATGCAAAAGTACAAAAAGAAGAGTTACAACTACTGCTGAGATTTACAAACACATCTTAACTTATAGTTGACCGGGGACTATTATGACTTTACCTGATTTTTTATGTGTAGGCGACTAATCAGCTTGGCTATCACTTCAGCAATCATATCCTTGCTTGCTGACATTATCTCAGTAAACACTGATTGTAGCACTAATTTAACTTTCTCCTTTTCACCATCCTCATTCAAGTCTAATACTTGCTCTGCGTGTGCATTGCCGACCACTTCGATAATCTCGGGCACAGTTTGAACAATCATCTTAAGCTCCTAAACAAATTCATACGTATTTGTTAAATCACATCGAACTTGTCTTTTCGTTTTTCATATACTCATGGAAGTTTAAGTCCATTTATTATCTCAAGCTAAAGAGCACAACAGATACTGCTTCTCAAGTGAGCCAAAATAAGTTTAAGTTACACCATTCTTCTATATGCAATATTAGCGTTTATGCTACAATAAGATCAAGGACAAGGATAAAGCTTTTCCAGGCTTGCAGTCTAACAGAATATGGATGGCAAACCGGTAGCAAATGTAACTATGCCAGTTTCAAAGTTGAAAAAATTGCAAATATTATGACCAAAACAAAATTTTAATTTACAACAAAGATGTTGAGTACCTCAAGACTTATAAATCCACATAAGGCCTCAAATTCTGTCAATGCCAATGCCATCTCCGGTTTGTGATTGTCATCCTTATAAACATCCGGGAGCTCATTATGCAAACGAGTGGCCAAATCCTTGTCTGGATGGGCCTGTATGGACAAAGCTTTTGCAACAGAAAGTACCTAAAAGTCGACACATGTTAGACAGGGGCGGATCTAGATCAAATATTATGGGTTCCCGTGAACCCAGTAACTTTTGCATAAACTATAAGCTTTTGTAGTAGGAACCTATAAGCTTAAAATTCTGAATCCGCCTGTGACATTAGACACTTATCAAAACCATACTGATAGACAACTACAAAGGGATTTAGCTCATCCAAAATGTATCAAGTTAACTTAGATAAATAGAATTGTCTCCTTATCTGATATTTGGAGTACTCTCAACTCTGGTGTTTCTGCTTCTAATTTTATATTGACTCCATTACTACATGAAAGAGTGCACTTTTTTCATATGATTTTTAAAACTGCACTACTTTTAATGTAGTTCATTAGTATCAAAATCTCTTTTAGTTATTTGCTTAAAAATGAAATCTATGTTCGAATTGAAACCGAATACTAGATAATTTGGCCCTGAATCAGTAGCTATTATAGAGGAATATAATTATACGGGAGAGCAAATAATGAAAAATCAAAACTTGATACGATTCCAAAGGAAAGTGGCTAACAATCCAGTTATAATTAAGAAATCTACCAAATATAAAATTTCGAAAGCAGTAACTCAGATGGGTAGCGTTGCAAGAATTCTTAGACAAGCGATTGAAGGGAGCAAACCTTGAAGAGAAAAGGAAGGTCGGTACCCCACTTGTTCACAATCTTATCTCCAACAACACTTGGGTTGCTTTCAATCCAATTCTTCAATGTCAACGCCAATCCATTCTCAGCTGGTCCTTTCACAACATAGGAAGGCCCAGAATCGTGAGTACCAATCCAAAATTCCGCATAAGGCTTGTCCTGCTCAATAGTATGGTCACCATTATTTCGCGAATAAAGGCGCGCAACACGAGATTCCTTCCCCAGTCTTCCCCAATCGTAATTCTTCACACACCCCTTCAACCTCACCAGCCCTCCTCCTTCCTCCATAGAATGATTTAAGTAAAAAAAAAAACAACCTTTTCCTTCTTAAATTGTCTACGAAACTTGTAGTAGTCTCTGTTTATGTTAGAGTGAAATGAAAGGCTATAAAGAAGGAGGAGGATCGTGGGGTGCAGAGGAGCAATAAATGTTTGCTGCTTCTCTATTCAAAGGAGTAAGAGGGACTTCGGTTTGAAGGCAAACTGTTCAAAGGAGGGAACGAGGAATAATCAAAGGAGGACGGATTTAATAAAGAAATTTTAGCGTGATCACGCAAAGTAGCAGTTTCACACATATAAATAAGAGAAAAAAAAGATTTATTCTCAATTGTCAACGTCGAAATAGTACTAATACTGTACAAAATAAGATTTTGTCAACTTAAGGATAATCAATACAAAATTATATTTTGTCAAGCTACTAGTTATTAATGCAAATTTGGATTTGCATTGAACACGGTAAAGGCCACGAAGTCATAAATTAAACAATTGTATCATAGGTGAATTTATTGTAAGTAATTTTTATTTTATATTACACAAGAAATTATTTTCACGACTAGTACTTAAAACCTTTTTTATAACTAAAATATACTCCATCCGTTTCAATTCATGTGAACCTGTTCCTTTTTAGTCTGTGTCAAAAAGAATGATATCTTTCCTTATTTGGAAATAATTTACCTTTATGTAATGATTTATCGCCAAACAAAATATATGTGCCTCATTTTACACCATAAGTTTAAAAGTATTCTCTATTTTCTTAAACTTCGTGTCCAGTCAAATAGGTTCACATAAATTGAAACGGAGGGAGTACTATTAATCACCAATAAATAATATAAAATAGACCAGCAGCTTTCTCAGTCAGAGTTCGTTGCATCGAGCTTGTCCAGTACGGTTTACGTCTCATATTTGATTTATAAGTTATTGTACAGTAATCGTGTTATCCAGTGCACACCCAAAATGTAACGGCCGCGGGTTATCCTTAGAATTTTTCTAAAAAAATAATACAAAACAGCTTAACACATTTTGTTGGTTGTCTTAAACAACTGCTACAAGATAGGAGGATTTCCTTTTTACTTCAAAGTACACAGAATGACAGAGAAAAACTAAAAATTTAAGTAAAGAAAACTAAACGGCTAAAATAAAAAACGTCTAAAGTAGTCTTCTGATATATCCTAGCTAATGCAGCACACAGACATTAGAAATGTATGCAACACCTCTAGCAATATCATTTGCAGCCCTGCTTCTCTTCTTAAACACCTCAGATAGCATGAATTGTCTCACCATATACCAATAATTGATTTTTCATTAACATGTCTGTCACTAGTGAGCAGCTTATCTTGAAGGTGAAGCCACATACTACTATAGTTAATATATATAAACTTTGGCCTTAGCTTGCATCATTTTTGAACATTAATGAAGCACTTCCATGATACCTAAGCAGAGTTTCCAAGTATATGTAAATACAATTGTATTATCATGCTTTTCCTCAAATTCCGACCGATATTGGTCGCTTTTCCTCAAATTTCGATCAGTATCGGTCGATTTTTTTGGACGAAATTAGACAGTTTTCTAGTAGTATTTATACCTTGCATTCATAATTTTTCTAACCATCCAACAAGCTTGTTTTGGAATAAGCATGCTATTAATAATATAACAAGAATTCTTTTGAAGAATGATATGAAATTATACTCCCTCAATCCCAATTTATATAATAGTATTTGATTATACACAAAATTTTAAAAAAAAAGAAAAAAAACGTTCGAAACTTATAGTCTAAAATGAGCTATATCTATTTGTGTGGCTTTATATTATCTCATTAAGGATAAATCGTCATTTTAAAGTTAAATAGTTACTAAATATAAAAATATTATTATTTTGTAATTAACAAAAAAGAAAAAGTAGTAACAGTAATGGTACAGAAATTAAACTTAAAGATCACTTTAATTAATCTGAATTTGAAATATAATCATTATCATTAATTATTGATATTGATATATTAAGTTTAGTGCACATATATATCAAGAAAAAGGGGGAAAATTATATTAAATTTGGTGGAGAATACGGGAAATATGCAATTATGTTTTTGGTATAATACGGAAATATGCTCCGAATTGCGGAAGAGTCACGCACGCCGTTATGATCTCAAATCTCAAGCGGTGAGTCGGTAGAGTTCGTTGTCAGTTGATCATGTGGTCCTCAGCTGCAGCCTTTCTTTTTTCGGCTTCCACGGTACACGTCATGCTTGGGCATACCTTTATGTATTTCTATAATAAACAAATATTTGACTTCAAACATTTATTCTTCTTTTTCATTTTTTTTCTTTTTGTATGAAATAAATTGGTGACTAAAGTTCTACAGTTCTAATCGCCATATACAAGTTTTAATCTTTTTAAGTTTCCTAGCCACTCTTGTCTAGCTGTATTGATCATAGTTGTTTTGTTGAATTTTTTATTTTTGTCTTTTAAAATTGTATACGGGTGAAACCGGGGCTAACGCATACCCCAATTTCTCGATGGGTCAAACGCAGCAAGGATATGACTACATGGGATCGGAATCGAAGATAGGAACTTCTCGCATCGGGCCCCGAACGAAGTGCTCGCCACCAGGCCTGATAAGACAACACCTTCTCGAACCCAGAACGAGTTCCGAGACCTCGGAAAGCATGGTAACGGTTGCACACATTTGACAGAGGGCCGTGATATACACGCCTCACCGGATATCACGGCGCATATCTCGCCCGACGTCGATAGTGGATCAATATTTGACAAGAAAGGAGAATTTTTACCTTTTTTAGAATTGTACCAGAGATGAAACTCTCCTACTATATAAAGGGGAAGCTTTTATTTCAATAGGACACATTGTAAGACGCATATCAAGGCAATACAAACTTATTTCTCTACTTTCTAGCTATTGAAAAGTTCTTATTTTAATTATTGTTCTTTATATACATTTGGCTTCGATTCGAGGGTCCGGCCCAGGACAAAACTATTGTTCAGCTTAAATCCGAGCCTGACATTAACGTCACAACTGGTTTGTCTATTCATTTTATCTTTAATTCGTTTATCTAACATTCTTGATTATTTGTGTTGAATCAATCCACGTATCCTTAAAATCGCATACAAATTCAATTGTTATCTGTTTTAAGGGTAAACAGTTTGGCGCCCACCGTGGGGCTAAAGATAATAGTGGTGGTTTGATACAAATTTTCATAACACTCTATTTTACGCTTGTTCTTTAAGGTTTTAATTTCATGTCAGCTTAAAAATGTCAAATTTCCAGTCTGCTCACTTGAACGTTGAGGCTGAGTCTGACCATCATGGAGAAAACAACAACCTGGTGCCTAGCAATAAGGTGCCCCATGTTGACCCCAATGGAGTCCAAACTGCCAATCTAATCGACGCCAATTCACACGTTGCTATCGACGCCCACCTGCCAATTGACCCCGAAAATAACATTCGTGGAGGCCCTCGACCAACAGTTAGAGAAACGCCCGAAGGCGAAGGTGATGGGATAAGCCTGCGGCTAATCTTCGAAATGCTGCAGGCTCAACAAGCTGCGATAACACAGCTGCAAAATCATGGCCACCTTCCTGGTAGGGTTGAGCCGAAACGATTCCGGCAGAACACCCGAAGAAACGAGCAAACCACCAAGAGGTCGGATGAAGCTGAGCCCAAGGCCAACCCCGAGATAATAAAAATGCTTGAAGCATTGGCCAAGCAGGTGGAATCAGGTGAGAAGAAAATTAAGGCCAATGACAAAAAGGTGAAGACATATAACTCCAAGGTCGATCAAATCCCGGGAGCACCCCCGATATTAAAAGGACCAGATTCCAAGAAGTTTATCCAAAAGCCTTTCCCTCCAAGCGCCGCACCGAAGCTGATACCAAAGAGGTTTTGTATTCCCGATATTACAAAGTATAATGGAACCACGGATCCAAACGAGCATGTGACCTCCTATACGTGTGCTATCAAGGGGAACGACTTGGAAGATGATGAAATCGAGGCGGTGTTGCTAAAGAAGTTCGAGGAAACTCTATCAAAAGGAGCAATGATATGATATCACAACTTACCCCCAAATTCTATTGATTCATTTACTATCCTTGTAGATGCCTTTATGAAGGCTCATGCCGGGGCCATCAAAGTCGAGACAAGGAAATCGGACCTTTTCAAGGTTAAGAACAACAATATTCTCAGGGAGTTTGTATCAAGATTTCAAATGGAACGGATGGATCTACCTCCGGTTTTGGATGATTGGGCCATTCAGGCATTCACTCAAGGACTTAAACCCCGAAGTTCCTTGGTTTCGCAGCAGCTAAATCAAAATTTAGTAGAATACCCAGCGGTTTCTTGGGTCGATGTCCACAATAGGTACCAGTCAAAAATCAGAGTCGAGGATGACTAATTCGGAGCAGCCTCTGAGTCTGTTTGTACCATTAGAAACGATGACAGGTCTAAGAGAGTCAACGATCATGAACCAAGATTGATCCGAGACTGGTATCAACCATACAGCGGAGTCGAAGGGGTAACGGGTCCGGGCGTCACCCTACGAGAAACGAAAAATGAAGTGATCGAGGGTCTAATATTCGAAGTCTGATAAGAAAAAACATTTTCGATAGGCCGTCGGGGGCTAGGGAGGCACCAATATTGTCGGAATATAACTTCAACGTCGATGCTGTCAGTATCATGTCAGCCATCGGGCACATCAAGGACACCAAGTGGCCTCGAACATTACAGTATGACCTTACCTAGAGAGATCCTAACTTGATGTGAAAATATCATGGCACTCATGGCCATCCATAGGACCGAGGATTGCCGGCAATTGAGAGAAGAAGTTGCCCGGTTGTTTAATAACGGGCACCTACGAGAATTCTTAAGTGATTGAGCGAAAAAACACTTAAGAAACAGGGACGCTAACAAACAGACCGAACAAGAGGAACCTTAACACATCATCAACATGATCATTGGAGGGGTCGATGTCCCTCAAGGGTCGATGATAAAATGCACTAAAGTATCTATCACAAGGGAGAAACGCACCCGAGATTATATCCTGGAGGGAACCATTTTGTTCAGCAACGAGGATGCTGAGGGAATCGTACAACCTCATAATGATGCACTGTTAATATCTGTACTTATTAATAAATCTCCAGTTAAACGTATGATGATTGATCCAGGTAGCCCGGCCAACATCATCAGATCGAGGCTCGTAGAGCAGTTGGGGTTACAAGACCAAATAGTACCAGCATTCGGGTGTTGAACGGATTTAACATGGCGTGCGAAATCACTAAAAGGGAGATAACCCTACCAGTGAATACCGCGAGGACCATCCAGGAAATAAAGTTCTATGTGATCGAAGGGGATATGATATATAACGCTCTATTCGGAAGACCATGGGTTCACAAGGAGATGTTTACACCAGGCGTTAAAGTTTTCTACACCGGGAGGAATCAAGACGGTATATGGAGAACAGCCGGCTGCAAAGGAGATGTTTATAGTCGATTAAGTACTCTCGGTGCCCGCCGTCTCGACATTAAGGAACACAGAGCCGACCAGAAAGGCCGAAGTTAAATAGTAACCATCGACGTTGGTCCCGGCCAGATCGGAGGAACGAGGAGTCGACGAGGAAGATAATTAAGGAGTTCCGAGATCATTCATAGCTCCTGATAATACCGACGCCACCAAATCAACAATCCAAGAGTTGGAATAAGTCGCATTGATCACACATCTGCCGGATTGAAAGGTATACCTGGGCACGGGATTAACCCCCGAGCTCAGGGAAAAACTCATTAATTTTCTTAAATCTAACGTAGCTTGTTTCTCTTGGTCCCATATTGACATGACTGGGATCCCGCCGGAGGTAACCACTCATAAGCTGAGTTTGGACCCGAAGTTAAACAGAATAGGAGACCTCAGTCCTAGATCAAGCATACATTCATCAAGGATGAGGTATCTAAACTCCTTAAAATAGGGTCCATTCGGGAGTTAAGTACCTGTACTGGTTAGCTAACGTAGAGATAGTGCCTAAAAAAGGAAATAAGCTAAGAATGTATGTAGATTTCAAAGACTTGAGCAAGGTGTGCCCTAAGGATTCTTTTCCTTTTCCTAAAATCGATCGGATGATCGAAGCAACAGCCAGGCACGAGATACTCAGCTTTCTCTATGCCTATCCCGGTACAACCAAATTCGGATTGACCCGGCAGATCAAGAAAAGACCTATTTTATCACTAAATTCGGCACCTATTATTACAACGTGATGCCATTCGAATTAAAGAACGCCGGTGCAACTTATCAATGCATAGTAAACCGGATATTCAGTGAACAGATAAGAAAATCAATGGAGGTTTATATTGATGACATGCTAGTCAAGTCCATGCAAGTAGAGGACCATTTGAAACATTTGCATGAAACCTTTGACATATTGAATAAATACAATATGAAGCTGAACCCGGAGAAGTGCGCATTTGGGGTCGGATCAGGAAACTTCCTCGGGTTCATGGTATCCAATCGGGGACTTGAGATCAATCCCGAAAAAATCAAAGCCATAGAAGATATCACCGTGGTGGACAACGTCGAGGCTGTTTTGAGGCTGACCGAGCGTAAATCTGCCCTGTGCCAGTTCATATCGAGATCCCCTTCAAAAGCTATTGTTTCTTCTCACTACAAAAGAAGAAGAGTAATTTTTCCTAGACCCCAGAGTGCCAATAAGCTTTGGAAGAACTCAAACTCGCCCCTTCTGCACACTCCGAAGGCGGGCAAACAACTGTACCTTTACTTGCGGTTTTCGAGGTGGCGATAAGTGTAGTCTTAGTTCGGGAAGAAGAAGGTACATAATTTCCTATCTACTATATCAGTAGAACTCTAGGCGAGGCCGAAACAAGGTACCCTCACCTGAAGAAATTGGCGCTCGCTTTGCTAAGTGCCTCCAGGATGTTAAAATTGTACTTTAAATGCCACCCCATATGTGTCGTAACATCTTACCCGCTAAGAAACATCATGCACAAACCCGAGCTCTCGGGCTGGTTGGCTAAATAGGCCGTCGAAATCAGCAAGTACAATATCAAGTATCGACCTCAAACCGCCATCAAATTTCAAATTTTGGCAGACTTCGTGGCCAATTTTACGTCGGTCTTGATACCTGAAGTAGAAAGGGAATTATTGTTAACCTCGGGGACTACCTCAAGGATCTGCACTCTTTTACGGACGGTGCCTCTAACGCAAAGGGGTCCGGACTCGGCATCGTGTTGAAACCACCTACGGGGAATGTAATTAGGCAATATATTAGAATTGTGAAACTGACTAATAATGAGGCCGAGTATAAGGCCATGATTGCAGGTCTTGAATTGTCTAAAAGCCTTGGGGCCGACGTGATCGAAGCCAAATATGACTCCATCTTCGTAGTAAATCAAGTCAATGGAACGCTCGAAGTGAAAGAGGAACGAATGCGAAGGTACTTAGACAAGTTACAGGTAACACTGCATCAATTCACGAACTGGACCCTGCAGCATGTGCCTCTAGATCAGAACAGTGAGGCCGATGCTCTAGCTAACTTTGGGTCTTCGGTCGATGTCGATGAGTTCGGCTCAGGAACAGTAGTACAACTCTAAATCGATAATAAAAGAAGGCCACACCGAAGTTAACGTAATGAGTTTAACTTGGGATTGGAGGAACAAGTACATAGATTACTTGAAGATTGGAAAATTTCCCTCGGATCCTAAAAAATCGAGAGCTCTGCGTACCAAACTGCCAGATTTAGCTTGGTCGAAGGGACACTGTTCAGGAGAACTTTCGACGGTCCACTAGCCATGTGTTTGGGGGGCCGGGAGATATCGAATACACCTTGAGAGAAGTCCACTAAGGCACTTGCGGGAACCACTCAGGGGAAGAATATTTGGTGCAAAAATTAATCAGGGCCAGCTATTATTGGACCGAAATGGAGAACGATGCGAAGGACTTCGGCTCAGGAACAGTAGTACAACTCATGAAATCGGTAATAGAAGAAGGCCACGCCGAAGTAAACTCAACGAGTTTAACTTGGGATTAGAGGAACAAGTACATAGATTACTTGAAGATTGGAAATTCTCCCTCGGATCCCAAAGAATCGAGAGCTCTGCGTACCAAGCTGCCAAATTTAGCTTGGTCGAAGGGACACTGTTCAGGAGAACTTTTGACGATCCACTAGCCAGATGTTTGGGGGCCGAGAGATACCGAATACGCCTTGAGAGAAGTTCACGAAGGCACTTGCGGGAACGACTCGGGGGAATAATCTTTGGTGCGAAAATTAACCAGGGCCGACTATTATTGGACATAAATGGAGAAAGATGCGAAGGACTTTTGTACGAAAATGTGATGACTGCCAAAGACACGTACCGATGATCCATCAACCAGGAGATCTACTCCATTCGATCCCGTTTCTGTGACCATTTATGAAGTGGGGAATGGACATCGTCTATCCCCTACCGTGGGCACCCGGTAAAGCTCAATTCATACTATTTATGACCGATTATTTTTCCAAGTGGGTTGAGGCTCAAGCATTCGAAACGATCCGTGAGAAAGAAGTCATTGACATCATCTGGGACCACATAATATGTTGATTTGGGATATCGGTCAAGTTCGTGTGTGATAATGGGAAATAATTCATTGGAAGCAAGGTAAATAAAATTTTCAAAGATCACAAGATTAAGAAGATACTACCAACACCTTACCACCCTAGTGGGAACGGACAAGCGAAAGCAACAAACAAGACCATACTTCAAAACCTAAAAAATATGTTGACCGATGCCAAAGGGGAATGGAAGGAAATCTTGCCCGAAGTCCTGTGGGCATATCGTACAACATCAAATTCTAGTACCGAGGCCACTCTATTTTCGTTGGTCTACGGGGCTGAAGCCTTAATACTAGTCGAAGTAGGAGAATCGAGCCTTAGGCTCCAATATGTGACATAAGAGTCAAATATCGAGGCCATGATCACGAGCTTGGAACTATTGGATGAAAGGCGTGAGGTCTCCCTAGTCCGGTTGGCCGCCCAAAAATAGCGGATAGAAAGATACTACAACCGAAGAGCCAAACTACAACATTTCAAGATTGGGGACTTGGTGTTAAGGAAAGTAACATTACACACTTGGAACCCGAACGAGGGGAAGCTGGGACCGAATTGGGAATGACCATATCGAGTCGTCGGAATTACCGGCAAATGATCATACAAACTCGAAGCAGAAAATGGTGCACAACTACCGAACAACTAGAACGTGACACACTTAATGCGATACTACTGCTAAGGTACGATCTCAATTAATCTTTAATAATATTATGAACCGGACTAACACTTGCAGGTGATCCACGTCCAATTCGCACTCAATAGTGTGTGGAAATGGTTGTTGGAAAAATAGTACCCAACAAGAGTCGGGGTCGATTTCCACAGGAAGTTACTAGGGGTATTAGGAGAATACACTTGACGAAAGTGAAAGGAATAGCTAAATTTCACTTCTACAAAGGGTTTTGATTTCTAATTCTAATTCTACTCTTGCAATAATAAGCTAAGAAAAGAAACTAGAAGAGAATAAGTGTTTTTGGTATTTTTCCAAATACTTTAAAAGCCTAGGGATGTGACCATAACCTAGGTATTTTTCTAATGGGTAAAATATGTTAATACTTATTTTGTTGATTGGGGTGTATTATAGCTCTCAGTACCTCTCAATCAAAGAGTGATTTTTCCCAATTTGGTTTTCCCAAGTCCATATGGGTATAAAAAAAAATAGTTGATATGAGCTAAAGTCGGGTTCTCACTATCTCTAGTTTGAACCCTTTAATTAGACTAATCAAACCCTCAATTAGCCAAATTCCTTGTTAGTCAAGTTATCTTAGACTAGGTCCCTCTTTCTCAAGTAGAGACTAAGTCAAAAAGACTTGAATCAATATTTACAACCATTAATTCTAAAATTGAAGCATAAACTAAGCTAATAATCAACACTCAACCATAAACAAACATTAAATTAGGTACCCATAAGGTTTGTACATTAGGTTTGGGTCACAACCCTAGTAAAAATCTAGCTACTCATAGTGGAAATTGAAGAAAATAAAGAATAAATTCTAATTAAACTCATAATCTAAGATTAGAATGATAAAATATAATGTTTAATTACTAAAATAGTCACAAACTTCCTAAAATGGAAAAATGTAACGGCTACAACAGCTCTAACTTTGAAACTTGATCTAAAAAAGTGAAACTCGTCAATTCATGGTGGCCCAAAATTTGCTGACAAAAATGCCCCTCGGGAGGTTATGCGTCCACACAATTCCATGTGCAGACTGTAGATTTCTTCAGTTGCAAGATCTTGGATTCTGCAGCCGCATAATTCTGGATTGCGGTTGCGAAGCATCTTCTGCTGCCGCACAATTCTTGTTCAGTCCGCACTTCAGCAAGGCTTCAGGACTTGGTCTTTTGCACACTCTCTGAACTTTGAATCATTTGTTAGTGTAGACTTTATTCTGTGGTCGCACAATTCATATGCGGTCCGCACATTGGCCAAATTCCTGCTAGGTTCTTTCACTTGATCTACAACCGCAAATGGAATTCTACGGTCCGCACTTTCTTCTGCAGACCTCACTTCTTTAGTTTTGCGCCCTTTCTTGCCTTGTGATTCTGAACACTCCTTTTTGAGTCGGAATTCATCATGGGAGACCAAATTTCTAACATTCCTGTAATTTGCATACTTTCATTAGTTTTGAGAACATAAATCAATACTTTCGGACTAAAACAAAAGCAAAAGGTGCTAATAAGTAGTCAAAACCCCCACTTATCAACTCCCCCAAACTTAAATCTTTGCTTGTCCTTAAGAAAATAAATTAGTTCCCACCTCCTAGAGTTAAGGGTCATTTCAGCGATTCAAAGGTGAGCCATTCACACATCAGTTGGGACCAACAATTATCCACACTACTCATGCATTATCAACAAGGTCACAAGTCAAATATTCATGCACATATAGTTTTAATGTGACATTTGAGCTTCAACAATTGACTTTACTCATCAATGACTCTTGTTCTATCATGTATGTCATGGTGGACTCCAAACTCTTCCTCCTCTACTTTCCATTTTCCAAGCTCACTTAAACAATTAGAACTCAACCTTAGGATTCATGAAAGGTTCACTCGTCTCTTACAAGAGATTGTCACAAGTACGACTTCAAGTACCATATGATTACCCCTCATGTAGATCGCCACTAATATAAGCTCACTCGGTTTGAAATCAAGTAGGACTTCTTTCCGGTTGTAATGAAGGATTTTGGATTAGGGTAGGATACCATATGGGTAAGTGGTTACACCTTTCCTTAAGCACTCCACACTTTCATTTCTCGGCTCACAATTGCTAATTCTTAGAGGCATTTTCTTTTCACTGGAGACTAGAGAGACTTAACATTACTCTTTATTCTTCATTTCATTTTTTTATCCCTTTTTGATTGTTCATGCTAGGTATCATTACCTCGTTTTTTTTAATCCATCAACCCTTCCACTTTTTCACATTTTGCATTTTTTTCTTTTCTTTTCCTGCCTTCTCTTTCATAGAGATCATTTCTTATCTCTTTTTTGTGCCTTGATACCTTTTTCAAATTCCTCATCTCTCCCCCAAATTTATGTTTTAATCCACTTGTTTCACAAGAGTGTTAAGAAAAGATCGAGTGGCAAGAGAGGGTCATGATAAAACGGGAAAAGGCCTATAACATGTTTATCAAATGAGAAAGGCTAGAGGCTCAAAGGGGTTGACTAGGGATTACGACATTGGTTGGCAATAGAAAGCTCAAACGGGCCAGGTAAATCCTATAATCACTTCTCAATCCAAGAAAAACTTAGGATTTCGCCTTGAAACACATTCGGAGCAAGTTCTAGACCCTTCACACGGATACTTGGACTAGCAACAATTCATCTCACCCCTCACGCAACTAGATTGTAAAAGAGGATAGAGTCGAGGACCTACAACAACTACATTCAAGTTTAAAGATCACTATGGTCCAACTAAACCACTTGATGATTGCCAAAGTCAAATCAAGAGTCACAAAGTCACTAACTAGAGCTATTTCTTTCAAAAACCTTGTCTCTTACCATAAGCACTTAGTTAAGTGTGTTAGTACCAATTGAAGCATGGTTGACTCTTGGAGCATGACTTGATTAGGTCTTTTTATTCATTACTACTACTATTATTATCTAAACTCAAAAACAGACTCATTCCCTTAAGAAGATTGTCACGCCATCCATCGTTAGGACGAGTCACCCGGTTCACACAACAACTACCTTTGGAAAGAACTGTGACGTTAAGAAAACCAAAGAATTATTATCTACTAAAGCATAAAAAGAAGCTACTTAAAAAAACAAGAGCTAATATAGAAAAAAGAATCTAATAAGCAAATATTACTAAAGAGAGATAAATATACATAAGAGAAGAGAGAGAATCTAGATAAATACAAATAAGAAGAGAAAGAGTATCATCAAATTATTAAAGACCAAATGTATCAAAGTGTACCATTGTGTAAAATAAACTTCACCCCCCCGAATAAAAGTAAACATTGTCCCCAATGCTTAGCAAAATAAGAGTAAAAGAGGAGAGGGTGAAGAAAACTCCCTATGGATCCTTGGACATCTCAGTGTCCCCAGTAATGTCATCTCCCTCGGGATCTGCCAACTGAATATCATTATCATCAAATCTAGGTGTGGCTAGGCTGGCGAACATCTCACGCACTGCCTCAATAGTGTCAGCAGCAAGGTCTGGCTTTTCAGACAGACCAACTGGTGCTATCGGTGTAGATAGTGCTGAAGGATCTGCGGTGGACTATTACGGGTCAAGAAGCATGTCAAAAGGAATGTCGCCAGTTGTAGCAAGTCTAGTCACCTCCCTCCGGAGCTTGTCCATTGATTTCTTGCTTACCTGGGACTTCCTCATCTTTTTTACTTCCTTTCACAGTTCCTCAATCACTGACCCGTGTTGTATCAAGGTATTCATGATCGTCTTCTGTTTCTCCAAAATCTTCTTCAATGTCTCATCAATGTCAGAAGGAGTCTGTGGTGCTTGAGAAGTGGACTGCGCTACAACAGTACTAGATAGATTAGACAACTTAGAAGTAGTTGTCTTCATCCAGTTGGTGAGACTCGCCAATGTCTGGGAGACTCGCAGAGCAAATAGGGGAACTGTAGGCATGTGCACTAGCTTAGGGCAACTTTAGGGGCTGTGGTAGGAGCTGAAGATGATGGTGGAGGCATAGCAGTGGCACTGGTAGAGGGCTCAACAGAAGTGGATGGAAGATCAGCTGCCTCAGAAGCTACCACTGTTGGCTCATCAAACTGGCCTATGGTGGTAGAAGGATGAACTTTCTTCTTTGGGTTGCTTGCATCTATCAGATAATACCAATATAAGGGATTCTTTGCCTTCACCTTGGTGTCAAAATCCTTCGGCTCTACCTTTGCATCGGTGAGGTACTCTGTGTAGTGTTGGGATAAGGGTAGGCCGAGCTGTCCTGCCGTGCAATCATTGAAATGTTGGCTGACAACATGGAACCCACATTAATTGGGTAACCGACCATGATGGAAGCCACCAACAATGCCTGAGGGATAGGAAAGTGAGTCTCATTCTTGCTCGAATCCAGTCTGTCGCAGACAAAGGTTTGCCATACCTTCGCCTCAAAACCCAGAGTGTTCCGGTGGATGGGAACCCCAACAGAGATCCATGGTGGTGGTGGCCCTGGTTGTGTTATAATCTTAGCCAACCAAGGTTGGACTTCATCCTTCAGTGCACATTTCTCCAGATTTTTTTTTCGTCTCAACATCCTCAAAGCCCAAATATGCATTTAGCATATGCTGATCAAACCTCACCTTGAGGTTGCGCACTTTGGTCACCTTCGTTCCTTTCTTGATATGAGCAACATTGGCATAAAATTTATGAGCAAGGTATTCTTTCACATCCTCTACCCTCTAAGTGAACCACATCCACCCATTTCGTGCCCTGAGCTGTCTCAGTATAGCTGGGTTATATTTATCCAAGTCCTTCAATAGAAATTGTCGCTTAAGAGTTAACGACCTCACTGGCCACCATATACGAAAACTGGTGAAGGCGGCCAGGTTGACAAAGCGGTCCTCCCAAACATCTTGCTTCTTTGATCTTTCAAGGCCTGAAGCTGTAGCATCACCCCCTCTGCCATCATCGGGGATGTCATCTATAACAGGAGCCTCAGGGGCTGGTGCAGCTGATGGATCAGAAGCCTGGCTAGCACTCTCCAACCCCTTAGAGGTTCTGTGAGATGAAGATGGATCGTCTCTGAGCTGGTATCTCCCCTGCAGCTTCGACTGTGTGGCCGTCTGCTCCTCCTGAACAAAGGCTGAGTTTCCCTCTGACACTTCCCTAAATGGGACATAGGAGCTAGACTCGGAGAGGTCTGCACCTCTCCCTCTGCCGGCTGTTGACTTCTTTCTTATTGTCTTGGGCTGGCCAAGGGGCAAGGCACTTTTGCCTCGACCCCGAGAAGATTTCCCTCTCCCTTTTGACGTGTCGTCTCGTCCTCTTGATCGAACCATGATCAGTATCAAGATGAGGATATTGTTTGCTGCAATTCATTGTTCAAACACATGCAAGAGACATGTGGGTAAGGGAGAAACCATAGGACACAATGGTCTTGTACAGTTGAGTCATGCGTGCAGGATAAGGGATCTGCGGTCCGCATAATTTGTCCTGCAGCCGCAGATGGGATGTGCGGTCGAAACTTTTGAGTCCCCAAAAATGTGAACTCTCTCATGACATAGAAATGGTCAATCTACAACTGCAAGAGTAAATTTGCGGTCCGCACAATTTGACTTGAGGCCGCACCTTGGAGTCTCAAAAGTGAAGACTCTCTGATGACAGGTAAAGGCCTAATCTACCGTCGCAAGAGGAAATCTGCGGTCTGTACAATTGGACCTGCGGCCGCAGATTCCTGCCTCACATATAGGTGTTTAAAAATGCATTTCTGCGGACCGCCCAATTCAAGTGTGATCGCAGAATTCAAAAAATCACTAACCAAGTCCCTGTAGAACATCTATCAAGTTAACCCAGTTCAGATCTTGTCCATATGGACACATGATGGATTTCTAATAACAGATAGCCTAAAAAGTACTAAAAAAATCTACAAATTAAACTAACTTAAAAATTAATATGAAATTGAAGCATACCAGATAGAGTGAATGCACTGAGTGAGTAATCTAGGTGACAGTGTGTGTGGACACTTGAAATCTCCAAGAAAATTTAGCTGGGCAACAGTGTTTGTTCAAAGTGGGAAAATAGTAAAATGGGCTCTACTGTTCTATTTATACCATTCAAAAGGAGAAGGGATCAGAGATGAGTGCGGCCGCACATTTTCATGTCCAGTCCACATTCTTTAACCTGGACGATTATTCTTTGAAACTAATATGCGGTCCACACATTTTTGGGTGTGACCACATATTTCATATGTGGTCGCAGATCGACCTCTGCACTGACAAGCTCAAACTTGAGAGAATTGGTATTTTTGGCATTTTAATTTTGCGGTCTGCAAGATAAATATTCAGCCGCAATGCTCATCTGCTATGGCATTTGAAAATGTGCGGTCATCACAAATACAGTGTGGTCCGCACTCCCTTGAACACTTAGCCATATTTTTGTCCACAATTCTTGTAAGTCACACTGACCCCTGAAGCACACTTCAAATCAAGTTAGAACAAAAAAAACACCTAACTAAAAAAAAGAAAGGAAAAGAAACATGGGTTGCCTCCCAAGAAGCGCATGATTTAACGTCGTGGCACGACGAAAACTACCCTCAAGTGAGATGAATGATTGCTACCATGTGGCTATCTCCAACCTTTCCCAAGTAGTGCTTCATCCGATGACCATTGACTCGGAATACTTCATTGTTTTTGTTTTTCAAGTCTAATGCACCAAAAGGTGTCACACTCACAATTTCAAAAGGACCACTCCATTTGGATTTTAGCTTCCCCGGAAATATCCTCAACCTTGAGTTAAACAACAACACAAGATCGCCCACCTTGACCTCTTTGTTCCAAATGTATTTGTCATAAAGATATTTCATCTTTTATTTATACAAGGACGTACTCGCATAACCATGGTACCGAAACTCATCCAATTCATTCAAGTGTGCAACCCTTAAGTTAGCAGCTGCATCCCAATCAAGATTCAACTTCTTTAGAGCCCACATGGCCTTCTACTCTAGCTCCACCGGAAGATGACAAGCTTTTCCGAACACCAACTGGTATGGTGACATTCCGATAGGTATTTTGTAAGTCGTCTAATAATCCCATAATGCATCATCAAGTTTCTTGGACCAATTCGTCTGATTAACATTCACCGTTTTGGACAAGATACTCTTTATCTCCCGGTTGGAGACTTCCACTTGCCCACGTGGAGTACCAAACCTTTTGAAAATATTCTTCTTCAAGAAAGCCACCAAACTTCTTGCCTCATTGTTGGGTAAAGCAACGACCTCAACCCATTTGTACACATAATCCACCGCGACCAAGATGTAGGTGTTTTCATAAGAACTCACAAAAGGGACCATGAAGTCAATACCCCACACATCAAAAATATCAATCTCCAAAATGGTTGTGAGAGGCATTTCATTTTTCTTTGAGATTCCACTGGCCCGTTGACATTTATCATATCTTTTCACTAACTCACTAGAATCTTTGTAAAGATTAGGCCAATAGAAACCGCAACTAAGCACTTTGGTAGCCATTCTTGCTCCACCATGATGACCACCATATGGAGAAGAATGACAAGCCCCAAGAATTTCACCTTGATATTCTTCCGGTATACATATTCTAATCACCCCATCCGTACAAATCCGAAAAAGATATGGTTCATCCCAATAATAATCTTGACAATCCCGTTTGAGATTCTTCCTTTGGATTGAAGAGAACTCATCCGGAATAGTTCCAGACACAAGAATATTTGCTAAATTCGCGAACCATGGAACCCCTTTCATCGAAATAACCAAGAGTTGCTCATCGGGGAAGGATTCATTAATTTCAAGGACATCATGCGGCCTCCCCTCCTCCTCCAAACGAGGCAAGTGATCCGCCACTTGGTTTTCACTACTTTTTCTATCTTGGATGATTCGCCGCATGATCCGTGTGGACAATGACTTTTGCACCCATCAAGTACGGGCAGAACTTCTCAATTGCAAACACAATGGCATGGGGATCTTTCTCCATAACGGTATAGTTGACTTGGGCACTATTGATGGTTTTACTAGCATAGTAGACCAGATGAAATTTGTTTTTGATGCATTGCCCAAAAACAACCCCAACCGCTACGTCACTTGCATCACACATGAGTTCAAAAGGCATACTCCAATTTGGAGCGATGATGATGGGAGTAGCTGTCAACTTGAGCTTCAACAATTCAAAATCTCTCATGCAATCATCGTTGAAGTTAAACATAGCATCCTTCTCAACAAGCATGCATAACGGGTTCACCACCTTAGAGAAGTCTTTGATGAAGCACCGGTAAAAACTCGCGTGGCCTAAGAAACTCCGCACACCCTTCACCGAAGTTGGGGGTGAAAGCTTAGAAATCACCTCAATCTTTGCCTTGTCAACTTCAATTTCTATTCCTTTAGATTTTGTAGCCAAGGACAATACCTTCCTCGACCATGAAATGACATTTCTCCCAATTGAGCACCAGATTTGTTTCTTCACATCTAGCCAACACTTTGTCCAAATTTGCAAGACAATCATCAAAAGAATCTCCAACCACCAAGAAGTCAACCATGAAAACTTTAAGGTAGTCTTCCACCATATCCGTGAAAATAGCCATCATACACCTTTGAAAAGTCACTGATGCATTGCACAACCCAAATGGCATCCGCTTAAAAACAAAGTACCATAGGGACATGTAAAGGTTGTTTTCTCTTGATCTTTCGGAGCATTGAGAATTTGGTTGTAGTCCGAGTACCCATCAAGAAAGCAATAGAAAGCAAGGCCGGCTAATCTATCGAGTATTTAATCTAAGAAATAAAGTGGAAAGTGATCCTTCCTTGTGACTTTGTTGAGCTTGCGATAGTCCATACACACCCTCCAACCAGTCACCATTCTAGTAGGAATCAACTCATTCTTATCATTGATGACCATCATCATGCCCCCCTTCTTTGGGACATATTGAACTGGAGAAGTCCAGGAGCTATCAAAGATGGGGTAGACAACCCCGACATCCAACCACTTGATAATCTCCTTCTTTATAACTTCTTATATAGCCTCATTGAGTATCCTTTGATGTTCAATAGATGGTTTGGCGCCATCCTCCAATTTGATCTTATGCATGCAAAAGGTGGGGCTTATTCCTCGAATATCCACCAAAGTCCACCCAATAGCTTTATTCATCTCTTGTAGTACCGCCAATATGGAACCTACTTGCACGTTAGTCAAACAAGAGAAAAGAATAACCAGTAAAGTAGAACAAGGACCAAGAAATTCATACCGAAGATATGGAGGCAATGGATTCAACTCCAAGGTAGGAGGCTCTTCAATAGAAGGTTTTGTCGGAGGAGTTGTCCTATTTTCAAGATCCTAGGACAATTTCCGGGGTACATAGTTGTACGACTCCACTCCTTACAAAGAATTCACACATTCCATGAAGCCATCCTTCTCATCATCATAAAAGTTGAGCAAGATGGCCTCCAACATATCACCAACATTGATTGAAGCACTTGTTTCAACAATAATAACATCGGTCACCAAGTCCACAGAAGAACACACCTCATTGCTATTTAGTTCCTGCATGAACTTACACACATGGAATACCACTTTTTCATCACCAACCCGAAAAGTGAGTTCTCCAGCTTCAACATCACAAAGCGCTTACCCGTAGCAAGGAAAGGTCTCCAAAGAATAATCGGTACTTCATAATTAACCTCACAATCTAGAATGACAAAATCCGCTGGAAGAATGAATTAATCAACACGAACCAAAACATCTTCAATCACTCCCAAGGGACTCTTCATGGTATGGTCTGCCATTTGAAATCTCATAGAGGTGGGTCTTGATTGCCTAATTCCTAAAGTCTTGAAAACCAAATAGGGCATCAAATTGATACTTGCCCCAAGATCACAAAGAGCTTTAGCAAACTTGGCATTTCGAATTGTACAAGGAATCGTAAAAGCACCGGTATCCTATAAATTATGAGCCATTGGATGAATAATTACACTCATTTGATGAGTGACTTTGATGGTCTCAAAATTCATTGACCGTTATTTTGTCATAAGATACTTCATAAACTTTGATAACCGGGCATTTGTTCTAAATCTTCAACTAATGGCTCATTGATTGAGAGAATCTTCATCATTTGAATGAACTTCTTGAATTGATTCTCACCATTTTGCTTGGCAAGTCTTTGAGGGTATGGAGGTGGAGGCTTAGGCAATGGTGCCTTATCCTTTTGCACTACCGGTTCATGTATGTCAATAATGTGTTCCCTAGACGGGTTAAACTCCTCTTGAGTCTCTTCCAAACTATCATCAATATCAATATGAACTTCATCATTATGTTGCACCACATTGTTCAGGATCTCTTCTTCTTGCATCACTTGATCATCATCAATAAGTTGCCTTCCATTTGAGGTGGGTGCATTCCCGCCTCTTCCACTTCTTTAAATAACCGCCATGGCATGCCCCGGGTTGTTACCACCCTTTGGGTTTACAATCGTGTCACTTGGTAGTGCCCCCTTAGGACAAGAATTTAAGGCTTGAGAGATTTTTGCCATTTGCACCTCTAGGTTGCAGATTGATGTGTTGTGTGAGGCAAGTTGGGCATCCGAATTGGTATTCTTTTCCATTATTTGATTGAACATATTTTCAATACGCCTTATCTCATTGTTTGAAGAACTCGAACCATGGGAAGGATAAGGATATGGGTTGCTTGGTTGTTGGTACATTGGGGGCCTTTGAAAACCCGACCCCCGGTTTCCTTGATTGTTGTTCCATCCACCTTGATTGTTACCTTCTCAATTTCCTTGGTTGTTTCCACTCCAAATTCCTTGATTGTTGTTGTTATGCCAATTCCCTTGATTGTTGCCTCTACTCCAATTTCCTTGATTATTAGAATTCCAATTGCCTTGATTGTTTTGAGGTCGCCATTGTTGTTGACTTGGGTCTGGAAATTGTTTCTTTGCCCTTGAAAAGTATTCACATATTGTACTTCTTCTTGTTCTTGTTCATTATAGGAATCATCTTTCTCAAAACTACCATCTTCTTGCACATAGTTCTCCACTCGATTTTGTACTTGTAGACCCTTGGTCCTCCTTTTGTTTACCATCATGTTTGCTCCTTCCATAGCATTGACTTACTTCAGAGTTTGCACTTGATTTAGTAGGGCCTTTTCTAGTTGAGTCATGGTGGTTGTCAATTCGGTAATGGCTTGCCCATGGCCTTGCAGTTCTTTATAAAGGTGGATCATATTCGGGTCACCTTGTGAAGCATTGGCTCGGGATTGCCAAGCCGACGACGTGTCCTCTATCTCATTCAAAATCTTGCACGCCTCCGCATAAGGCGTAGTCATAAAGTTCTCACCGCTAGTTGATTCACTACACATTGGTTGGTCGTGTTAATCCCACGATAAAAGGTTTGTTGAATCATGTTTTCTATCATATCATTGTTGGAACATTCCTTGACCATAGTTCTATAGCGTTCCCATTTCTCGTGTAGTGGTTCATTTGGCTCTTGCTTGAATGCCAAGATCTCATCTCGAAGTGTAGCCATGTGTCTGGGAGAGAAGAACCTAGAAATGAACCTTTCCGCCAACTCATCCCAAGTGTGAATTGAATGCTTCGACAATTATTCCAACCAATCTAAAGCTTTTCCTTGTAGAGAGAAGGGAAAAAGCCTTAGCCTCAGTGCATCCACAGAGACATTTGTTTGCTTTCTCCCCAACAAGTGTCCACAAACCCTTTCGAATGCTTATAAGCATTTTATGTTGGAGAACCGGTGAAGAAACCCCGTTGCTCAAGCAAAGTGAGCATCACATTGGTGATTTGGAAGTTGTCTGCCCTAATACGGGAAGGGACTATTACACTAGCATAACCTTCGTTGGGCAATATTCGGTGCGGAGCCGCTCGTGGTGGAGGTGGGGGTAGAACCGGTACAATGTCATAAGGTACCCGGCCTCACCAAATGGCTTGTGGATCATGAGGTACCTCCTCTACGTGCTTCTTATCTCCATCCAATTCCCCCAAAGGCAAATTTCTAAGCTCATTGTTCGCGATGTTTGTACCTAAAATTTCTCACACAAGTTAGTAACAATGAAGAAAAAGAAGATATTTCAAAAACAAACCCAAATATATAGCTAAGCCGTTTTAACTCCCCAACAATGGCGCAAAAAATAGATCCACATCCAATCCACACTCAATAGTGAGTAAAAACGATCGTTGGAAGAATATTACCAAACAAGAATCGGGGTCGATTTCCACATGGAACTGCTATGGGTGTTAAGGGCACCCGGTACTTTACTCAACCGAGTACCAACGTAACATATCTTTCTTATTACATCATCATATACACGTGACATACAGGCCTAATAGGCCAACATCATCATTTATAAACTCAAAACATAGGCCGACAAGGCCGTACAATCTTTCACGTACACGATGTATGTCTACAAGCCTCTAAGAGTACATAAATATTAAAAAGGTCGAGAAAGGGCCCCGCCATACCAAACAATACACATCTAAATCATACTGACCAAACAAGCAACTCCGGAGCAAATGGAGTGCACCAACATCTTCCGCTAAGCTGATCGCCTACTTGGAGGACTCTCGACCTGTCTATCGAGACCTGCGGGCATGAAACGCAGCGTCCCCAGGCAAAAAGGACGTCAGTACAAATAATGTATCGAGTATCTAAGGAATGAAAATCAGTAAATAATAGACATGGGAGAAACATGGAGTAAAAGACTCGATATTTACGTCTGCATAGCTCTGTGATTCATTTCATTTTTATAATGTCATGCATATGCATATAAATCGCATACCATGCATAGGTATATGTGTTCGTAACATCATCAAGCCACTGAGGGCATGCCATCATATCATTTCGGCCACTGTGGGAAAATCATCAACGTATACCAGCTGATCAGGTGGTGGTGCGTATATAACGCCATAACCTTTTTCATATCCCATATACATATAATATACGCGTATATATATAACATCTGGTCATGGGTCAATGTGCATGTATAAATGCATGAAATGCATATGAAATACGTTAATAAAATCTCTCTGTACATCATAAGACCATTACGCCTCTGATTAATATCATGAAATAAACTTTACCAACTTACGTATTTTTGAGACCCATGAACAAATGATAAAATAGTATGACACATGGGGAAACAAGAACATAAGCATCTCTAGTATTTCTATGAATAGAGTCATTTATGGAATTGGTGCATCTGCTCGTTTCGTTCGTGTCGTATAGATCATGCCAAAAGAAATAAGGGATAGCCATAACATACCTGAGTCGATTCTCTTGACAATCCCTCTAACATACATCAATTGCGACAACACGTAACGACAAGATTAGAGTAGGGAAAAATCCGTATGATGTTCTTGGAAAAGGTTGCACCGTACTCCTTTAGAACCGCAAAATCCCGTTGCTATTACCTTATGAAATCTCGTATGAAGTTTTGTAGAAAATTTCATATGATCACTTTGTTAATTTGATCACAACCTTGCAAGGTAGTTATTGAAGTAGTAATGTTAGAGCCTTTGAAGTAGTAACGTTAGAGCCTTTACGGCTTTTGTTTTGTGAATTCCCTCTTTTTGTGAATAATGCAAGTCTTGAATTTAAGAAGATAATTTTCAATCCTCTCTTTAAAGATTGCCACCTTGCAAAATTGTTCAAGAGTCACTTAATGACTCATGTATGTGGCTGCCACGTTTTGGATTATTAACCTTATCCAAGATCTTGATTTATTTAATCACTAATTCCTTAATTAATTATTAATCTCCCACTAAAATTAATAATTACCCGATTATCCACGAATTATCTCAAATTACTTAAAATACTACTCACTTTTAACACACCTTATACACCTTACTATCATGACCATGTGGTACCTTGTATGGTACTAGTCCATAAATACCGGGTATTTTAGCTCGGGCCGTATTTTATCCCAAAATGCCAAACTTCGACGAAACTCATTTTTTCGATTTGCTTACTCTCTCACCTTCACGAATTTACTTATTCCTTGTTTGAAATAGCATAATACTTATAATTTCCAAATAATCTTGTCCTTGAATTGATGTCAATTATCTTACGACAAATCCAACATACAATACTACATGGTGTATCATCGTCGTAATTTAATACTGTGGAGCGTAACATCATTGTAATATAATACTGCGAGGCGTAACATCATCATAATATAATACTGTGGGGCATAACATCATCGTAATATAATATTGCGGGGCATAACATCATTCCCCCCTTTGGAACATTCGTCCTCAAATGTTGACTGATGCACTTATTATTCTCATAACCCATAGCTCTTGCGAATACTTTAATATTCTCCTTGCCATTTAGGCAACTATTCTTTGAATAAATCCAAAGGCCAGGGCATTTCCCCCTTTAAGCCTCTTTCTCACACCACGACTTGTAGTTAGAATCCTTCTAATCTCGTAACTGTTGCTACCTTCTATCATGCAGCCTATACGACTCTAACTTTGTATGTGCGCCTATGCGACTCTTTTCTCCTCTTTCCTCCAACTTTTAGCTGCAATCTCCAGGTGTCACTTTGTAAGCATATACAGAGCTTGAAAATATGCCTCCTTGGGCATTTATAGGTATACTGAAGTTCTTTGCCCGATACTTTGTTGAACTTACGAATATTGCTATATCTTATTTCATAGACCCGATTATCCATTCGTATGACTTTACTACATCTAGGTGGATCATACTATACCATAACTCTTACTTTAATTTATTGTTACTGAGATCTGCTACCGAACTCCAGGTTACTTTCGTTGGTTATCCCATATGTATAAATCTAAGTCCTTTAATGCTTCCTCATTACTGTTCATTTTAAGAATGACGGCCTAATCTCACCTCATACTTTGTGACTTTTGTCCATCAATTGTTGATTCACCTCAATATTGATCTACAATATACCACTGATAACATGAAACTTCTTACGTAATACCTTGCCACTAGGGCTTATGTTGCATCGAGGAATATTTGAAGTGATTTTCCTGATCCACTTAGCCGATATTGTACTTCAATAATCGTATCTTATAGTATCCCAATGCAATTCACTTATGTGGGTATTTTAATCCCGTACAATTCATAAAATCCTCTTCAAATCATTACTCAATCGAAGGCACAAATGTCATCCTTTATTTTATAACAATTACACCCTCATTGTACTATGAGGGCAGCATTCCATCTCTTCTAAATGTCATTAGTCTTAGACTCGTTTGAGTTGATTCAAGCTATATTGAGCTTTGTATAACTTAGAGAAACCATCCTCTCTCTTGTTTTCATGGGCTTAATCCTAAGGACTTTATCCATTCTCATCATCTTCTCACTCGCCCTTTCTTATCCTTACTCTTGTCTTCCTAAAACCTTGTCGCTTTACCATACTTTAGCTTGCGACCTACATATTCATTTATACTACTCGCAACCTTCCTTCAACTCGCTTGCACACAGATCTCCTTATGTGATTTTGGAACATCAAACGAGACATCACATCGTCTCTAACTCCTCTTTACTCTCATGGCTAGATCTCTCGGTACCTAGAAATCATAGGCTGGAAGATATGCCACTAACGATGCCACTATCATTCCTGGATACTGAATCCCCATGCTTCTAGCCTTTTATCCAAGTATGGACTATTCACAACCTTTTGCATTTGAGTATTTCATACGTTGTTCACCTTTACCTTACTACCTTAAAATCTTGCATCGTATCTTCCATATCTTTCATGACCTACCTTCCACATAGGTGTAATTCAAGTCCATAACTTGAAGCTCTATTATAATACTTGCACCTCTGATGCATACACAATCCGGTGGAAGCTTCGTACTGACTTCTTATGAGGTTCGTACTTTTCCAACTGGCTTTATCGTAGGGCCGTTATAGAACATGGTTGTTGTACTTTCTCTCTTGTACCTCTGATATTAAGAGTGATCCTACAATGTTCTCAATCACGATTTCTATATTTTTTTGGGTCCAATAATCATATTCCTGATTTACTTGGTTGATGTAACTCTTTAGTTTCCTCTTCCTTCTGATCAGCCTTTATGTAGGCTTAAGCTATCTTCCGATCTGTGGGTCCTGGTATTAGTTATTACTTTAGCCTTTCATGGGCGTTATGGAATATCCATGATATAATCTTCTAACAACTCAATCCTTTGTCTATGCCTTGGGCTCAATTCCTTCCTTTAACTTATACCAGAGTCTTCTATGTCTGTATGATTATCAACATACATGATGCATGTATATATAAAAAAAAACTCTGAACTCGTGCGTTCATAACGTAACTAACTCTGGATTATCAATCGAATGATTCTTTTCGTTCCTTCTCATCTTTCTTTAAATGTAAGCAATTACTTTTCCCGGTCTTCCTGCCCCCTTGTTGCGTGCATACTTAGCTTACCTTAGTGCCAACACATATTTAATTCCATACAACTCATGTGATCTTGAATATCACTTCTGATTTTTCTTCCCGTTCATTAGCCACGGCAAGTGCCACTTTCTTATGGAGTGCATACAGCGTTGTTGTGAAACTGTTGTTATAAGATCACTTTCTATTTAGGTCACTGAGCTTAGGTCGAACCCTTCTTCCTTACTTCCTTAGCTAGTCTTTCATTATAGTACTTACGGAGGACCCTCTGACTCTTGTAAAGCTACGAGCTTATTACATCGTATACTCGACGGACCTTTTGATGTCCTTCCTTGCCTATAATTATCCGTAGTTATTTATCTCCATGCCCTTATGCCTGTAGGGCTGCTTTTGAACTGATATTTTGAAAGTCTTCCCGGTGGCATTCTCTTTTATTTCCGTAATACTCATACGGTACCTTTAACTACCCCAACTCCTATCTGAATATTTCTCAAGGATTCATGATGTCATATCTGCGAGACTGAATTCCCCATGTTGGGGTTCACTCTTGTTTATCTTGCACGATCTATTGATTTGTCTGTATCATCTTATTTATCCATGACTAGGCTCTTCCCAATCAACTACTAACTAATCGTTGGCCCGTTCTCATATCAATATTCCGCGTTATCTTTCTTGGGGTTATTTCCTTTGTCTTAACTTACGTCTCACACTGGCTCCTTATTTATCAATAACATCTCGGGCAGGAACCTTACTTCCTTTCCTTGACATCGCTCTTGCATAAGTTCTGGAGTCATAGCATATATGTAGGCTTTGAATAAATGCAATCTCATTCCTTTTTCTTTTTATCACATTCTTCCTTTACCATTCCATAATTACTAGAACCACTTAGTTCTGACTTAATACCACATCATTCCATATTACCCTTTGGGGTCGTACTAAGAGTTAGAGCTATGACGACCTACCTATAGATGTTTTACCTCTTCATCTTTGGCGTCTTTCACATCATCGATGACCCTTACTCGTCTTGCGGTAATCCTTCTGTACCAGGGATTACAAAATTCCTTACTCGCGATGGTGACACCTAGTGTAACTGGAACATACATTCACTTAAGCTTAACTTTGCTCACATTGCTTGTTTTAGGGAAGCGTCTTCTTGAATGACCTTTCTTTGAATTTCTTATGAATCTTCTTCTGTTGTCCATTCTATTATCGCTGGAACGCAATCTAAAATTCACATGATGCCGACCATTATCAAATCACTCAGTCCTTAATTCATGTTTAGTTTATCTTGTTCACCAGTCCATATTGATTTCTATTACTTAGAGGTCTAATTATTTTTCTTCTGGTAATCACGTTAGCATCACGAACGTATTTCTCAAAATGAGGATACGACTTTATGGCCTATACTCTTTTGTCGTCTCAAGGCCTGTCATCTCTCGTCGTTTCCTTCACTTGACTATAGACTCTGTAATACTGTCATCTTTTTGATCTACCGTTGTCATCCATGTATCACAGCTTACTCATAATGCTTCATTAACTCTCTTATTATTTCCCACTTATATTTATGTCTACCACTTTTTTCCGAAAACTTCAACAAGACATTCTTTTGCTTTTACCTCCCCTTGCTCCATCCACTGGCTCTACGAGTTGCCTAACATTCTCTCTCTCTAGTAGGGACGAGAGTCACACTAAGATAATATTTATCCCTTCCAGGCTTCCAATGCCTATCTTTGTAGTACTCATATCTAGCTGCACTATTTTAGAGTGCACCATCGAGGTGTCTCACAAGAAGATCCGTTACTACGTTTGCTCTATCCTTCGGAAACGTCAACTAACTCTACCAATCCATCCACTATTTTGGGTTACTCTATCCCCAGTCGGATCCTGATAACTCGTCATTCTCTTAAACTATGTTTGTTAGCTCCCATAGGGCATAACTGAGATCGGTGTGGCCGATTGTACATACATCTGTCACTGTTGAAGGTAACTCAAAATACTTATATCTCCCTTCCTGAATGGTAAATAATGATAATCTTTATTTACTGGATACCTCGTACCCTTTTTCATCTTGCTTCTTTTACTTCTTGAAACTTGTATTTATCTTCTGAATCTCTCATTGTCTTTCACCATAAAGGTGGATAAATATTCTTGCCTTAAGGTTCCTTATCAAGAGGCTTACACGTCTTAGTGTACACATGATCTGCTGAATACCTCATATTTATCCATCATAAGCATGATACAAAAATTGAGTTCCTCTGTCTCAACTCTTCCACAGATATTTCTCTTACTAACCATTTTTCTGGATGTAGGCATTGTTGTATTACGAATAAAATAGAGTTTAGGAAATTGAGTTCTTACAACAGAGCTCTACCACACGATCTAGAGTAAGAAGAAAGAGTGACAATCCTAAATGTCCTGTAGCCTCCTGCTTATAAATGTGGTGCACGACACACCCATAAATAAGACTCTACTAGACACGACTTGTAGACTCCCTAGGACAGAACTGCTATGATACCACTTTTGTCATGACCCAAGCCGATGGGCCGCGATGGGCACCCGATACCTTACTCAACCGAGTACTAACGTAATGTATCTTTCTTATTACATCATCATATACATGTGACATACGGGCCTAATAGGCCAACATCATCATTTATAAACTCAAAATATAGGCCGACAAGGCCGTACAATCTTTCACGTACACGACATATGTCTACAAGCCTCTAAGAGTACATAAATGTTATAAAGGTCGGGACAGGGCCCCGCCATACTAATCAGTACATGTCCTAATCATACTGACCATATAAGTAACTTCGGAACAAATGGAGTGTACCAACATCTTCCGCTGAGCTGATCGCCTACTTGGAGGAATCTCGACCTGTCTATCGAGACCTGCGGGCATGAAACACAGTGTCCCCAGGTAAAAGGGACGTCAGTACAAATAATGTACCAAGTATGTAAGGAATGAAAATCAGTAAATAATAGACATGAGAGAAACATAGAATAAAAGACTCGACATGTACGTCTGCATAGCTCTGTGAATCATTTCATTTTTATAATGTCATGCATATGCGTATAAATATTATACCATGTATAGGTATATGTATTTGTAACATCATCAAGCCACTGAGGGCATCCCATCATATCATTTCGGCTACTGTGGGCAAATCATCAACGTATACCAACTGATCAGGTGGTGATGCGTATATAACGCAATAACCTTTTCCATATCCCATATACATATATATATACATATATATATATATCCGTATATAACGCCATCTGGTCATGAGTCAATGTGCATGTATAAATGCATGAAATGCATATGAAATACGTTAATAAAATCTCTCGGTACGTCATAAGACCATTACGCCTCTGATTAATATCATGAAATAAACTTTACCAACTTACGTATTTTTGAGACCCATGAAGAGATGATAAAATAATATGACACATGGGGAAACAACAACATAAGCATCTCTAGTATTTCTATGAATAGAGTCATTTATGGAATTTGTGCATCTGCTCGTTTCGTTCGTGTCGTATAGATCATGCCAAAAGAAATAAGGGATAGCCTTAACATACCTGAGTCGATTCTCTTCACAATCCCTCTAACATACATCAATTGCAACAACACGTAACGGCAAGATCAGAGTAGGAAAAAATCCGTATGATATTTTTGGAAAAGGTTGCACCGTACTCCTTTAGAACCGCAAAATTCCGTTGCTATTACCTTATGAAATCTCGTATGAAGTGTTGTAGAAAATTCCATATGATCACTTTGTTAATTTTATCATAACCTTGCAAGGTAGTTACTGAAGTAGTAACGTTAGAGCCTTTGAAGTAGTAATGTTAGAGCCTTTATGGCCTTTTTTGTGAATTCCCTCTTTTTGTGAATAATGTAAGTCTTGAATATAAGAATAAATTTTTCAATCCTTTCTTTAAATATTTCCACCTTGAAAAGTTGTTCAAGAGTCACTTAATGACTCATGTATGTGGCTACCACGTTTTGGCTTATTAACCTTATCCAAGATCTTGAATTATTTAATCACTAGTTTCTTAATTAATTGTTAATCTCCCACTAAAATTAATAATTACCCGATTATTCACATAATAAAGAATTATCTCAAATTATTTAAAATACTATTCACTTTTAACAAACCTTACTATCATGGCCATGTGGTACCTTGTATGGTACTAGTCCATAAATATCGGGTATTTTAGCTCAGGCCGTATTTTATCCCAAGATGCCAAACTTCGATGAAACTCATTTTTTTTTATTTGCTTACCCTCTCACCTTAACAAATTTACTTATTCCTTGTTTGAAGTAGCATAATACTTATAATCTCCAAATAATCTTGTTCTTGAACGGATGTCAATTATCTTACGACAAATCCAACGTACAATACTACATAGTATATCATCGTCGTAATTTGATACTGTGGAGCGTAACATCATCGTAATATAATACTACGAGGCGTAACATCATCATAATATAATACTGCGGGGCATAACATCATCGTAATATAATACTGCGGGACATAATATTTTCACAGGGAGTTACTAGGGGTGTTAGGAGTATACACTTGATGAAAGTGATAGGAATAACTAAATTGCATTTCCACAAAAGGTTTTGATTTTTAATTCTAATTTTTACTCTAGCAATTATAAGCTAAGAAAAAAATGAGAAGCGAATCAATATTTTTGGTATTTTTCCAAATAATTAAAAAGCCTATGGATGTGACCATAACCTAGGTGTTTGCCTAATGGGTAAAATACGTTAATACTTGTTTTGTTGGTTAGGGTGTATTATAGCTCTCAACTCTACGTTACCCACTCAATACGTCTCGGTCAAAGAGTGATTTTCTCAATTTGGATTTTTCAAGTCCAAATGGGTATCAAACCCTCAATTAGCCTAATTCCTTGTTAGCCAAGTTATCCTAGACTAAGTCCCTCTTTCTCAAGTAGAGACTAAGTCAAAAAGGCATGAATCAATATTTGTAACCATTAATTCTAAAATTAAAGCATAAACTAAGCTAAATAATCAACACCTAATCATAAAAAAGCATTAAATTACGAACTCATAAGGTTCACACACTAGGGTTGGGTCACAATCCTAGTAAAAATCTAACTACTCATAGTGGGAATTGAAAAACATTAAGAAGCAATGCTATTTAAACTCATAATCTAAGATTAAAATGATAAAATATAATGTTTAAAAACTAAAATAGTCACAAACTTCCTAAAATGAAAAAATATAACGGCTACATCTAACTTCGAAACTTGACCTAAAAGAGTGAAACTCGTCTATTTATAGTGGCCCAAAATTCGCTCACAAAAATGGCCCCTGGGAGGTTTTGCGGTCGCACAATTCCATGTGCGGTCTGCATATTTCTTCAGTTGCAAGATCTTGGATTCTACAGCCGCACAATTCTGGATTACGGCTGCGAAGCATCTTATGCGGCCGCATAATTTTTGTGTGGTTCCCACTTCAGCAAGGTTTCAGGACTTGGACTTTTGCACACTCTCTGAATTTTGAATTATATGTCAGTGCAAACCTTATTCTACGGCCACACAATTCTTATGTGGTCCGCACATTGGCCAAATTCTTGCTGGGCTCTTTCACATGATCTAAGGCCGCATAAGAAATTCTACGGCCGCAGATGGAATTCTGCGGTTCACACTTTCTTCTGCGGTCGCAGAAATACTTTTGTAGAACGCACTTCTGTAGTTCTACGCCCTTTCTTGCCTTATGATTCGGAACACTCTTTTTTGAGTCGGAATTCATCATGGGAGACCAAATTTCCAACATTCATGCAATTTACACACTTTTATTAGTTTCAGGAACATAAATCAATATTTTCGTACTAAAACAAAAGCAAAAAGGTGCTAATAAGTAGTCTAAACCCCCACTTATCAGCAGGTAAAGGCCAAGGATGGATATAACTATTAGGTCTGAAAGCACGCGTTGCACTCTTTTTTCTTGAACTAGTTTTGTCCCAAAATGAGTTTTTCGGTAAGGTTTTTAACAAGGCAACAGTAAAACGTGCTAACTTAGGTTCAAAAATCGGTCTCAAACTGGAGTCAATGATCGTTCAATTCATGTCAACAATATCCTAGCCCTCGCAAGATCGACCTCGAATACTGGGGGCCATTACCCTTGGATTAAGGTTTATAGCAAGAAAAAAAGAAAACCTTTGTATCCTAGAAGCTAAGGCTTGGTGGTTAGGATTTACTGTAAGGTCCAAATGGTCATATGAACCATGCTCACATAGTCCACCCTAGCCGTGATACAAGTTTTAATGCATTTTCGATCATGTACTTTACACACTAAGAAATGAAAGAATGTTCCGCCTTGCCATTACATATTTTCTTGCCTCTTAAATTCCAGTTCCTAAAAGCCCACAGGCTACCCCTACTCAAGGACTATCGAGCCCAAGGGCTACCCCTATTCGGGGACTCTCATCGGAAGAAAGTTTGGACAACCCGGGCTACCAAATCCCGGAGGTACCAAACCTATTAGGCGGTGCCCAAATACAAAAGGCTACGGTTACCCTAAAAATGGCTCAGAGAAGTCTGAATCTCGTAACTAGAAAGTAAGGCCTTTATAAGAACTCGAAACCTACTAAAAGGTTATCCTCGACAAAAACATCATCTAAAATCACATAAGCATCTTGAAAAAACTTCCGGTCACACCGAGTTTTCAAATCCTCGAGAAAACAAAGTTATATCGAGGACGGGCTCCGTTCGGACCTTTGAAAAACGAATGCCCCATAACTACATTTGATTCTATGCCAAGGCATTAAGAACATTACATGAATAGAAATTATGAAATGATGCTCGAAATGTAAAGACACAATCTTGCTAGAAAGGGAAAATTTCATATATTCAAAAATATATTTACAAAGGCCCAATAAATACGGCCTCAAAATAAACAAAAAAAAAATACATGAGACAAAAACTAAAAAAGTGTTAAGGCATCTACGCATGCTCTTCATCGGATCCCGACTCGTCACCAGAATCGTCGGAGCCTTCGGATCCCTCAGAGCCCTCGGAACCCTCGGAACCTTCGGCATCTTTAAGCTCGTAAAGCTCATTCGCCTTGGCCTCAAGATTTTTGGCTAGATCTATTTTCTCCGACAGGTCAAAACCTCGGGCATGAATATCTTTGAGGGTCTCTCTTAGGGACAATCGCTTCATATATTCGGCATTTTCCTTCAGGCGGGTCTCGTCTGCCTCCACATCGGCCTTGTATTAGGCCACCATTTCTTCAGCATCGGCGGAGGTTGTGACCAATTTGGACTTCACAGCCTCATATTCTCTACCGAGGGCATCCCTCTCTGTGACGACCGAGCTCAGCTGTGCTCGGGATTATCATTTAGCTGAGACCAAGTCGGCACGGCTAGCTCCTAGTTTTTATCTTCAAATACCTTTACCTTTTCAACCAAGTCAGCATGTTCCCTCTTCAGGGTCGAAGCTTCCTTCTGAGCCCTATCCAGCTCGGTTTAAAGGGCCTTGACGGCCCCGTCCCATTACTCACTGAGAAGCCTGTACATATCCTTTTTTTCTGAATCTGCTCCTTAATCTCGAACTCGAGCTGGCTGATTTCAAAATGATACCGGAGGAAGATCTCATGATGAAGTACTAAGGCCTGCAAAACAATAAAACAGTAAGAGACGCCAAAATTGAATCGAAATTCACGAAGGAGTGTAAAAGTGTTGATATCTTACCCGGTTCAACACTTGCTACGCCTCGTTGAAGAGACTCGACGTGCTTACCCCATTCATCTTTTTTTGGTCCTCTGAGGTCACCAGGAATAAGAGGTAGCTGGCTATGCCTACCGGAGAGGATAGAACTCGGGCATACTTCGGGACCGTAAAAATGACTGTTCTCTTGCGGTCGGGGTCCACACTCAGTGCGGGAAACTACTTCACCAGTTTTGCAATTGAACTCGGCCCGCCAGCTTCCGAGGACACGTCCTTGCATGGGATTTCCAAGTCACCCAGCCTAAAAACATCTTCCAAAATGGACATCTCCACGCTATCGAAGAAGGAGTGGAGAGGGGTGTCTGCACCGTGAACCCCTTCGCTTGACTTTTCCTTGCCCGTTTGGGCCTCTTCAAGAATGGACTCAGTATATGAGGGCTTCTCCATGATATCTATCACACGGGTCTCTACCTTCGGAACAGAAACGGCCTCTCGCAAGGTCATAACCCCTCTCTCCACTTCGGCCTCTCGAATCAGACAAGGATCAACCTCGTGGCTCCTTTCCTCGGTTGCCGCCTGCTCCCCGGTAGGGGTCGACCCATGAACAACAAAGATGTCGTATTCTTCAAACTCATACCTGAGTCGGCGAAGTGAGTCAGAGTCCGGTACCCGGGACTTAGTATTATTCTTCGGTTTACGAGTCTGGGAAGCTGCCCTCTTTTTTGGATTCACCTCAAGACCCGGGGATCTCTAGGACTTTCGTTTCCTCTTCTTCTCCCCGTGGTAGCCCCGGTCTGTCCCGTAGCGGAGGGATCAACGGATAAGGATACATCCCTATCCCCTTTCAGTGGTCTAAGTTCGTTAGTCTTAGGCAAACCTGCGAAGGAAAAAGAAAAGGTCAGCATTATGTAAGTTTGGGGCATAGTAATAACTGTTTAGAGGAAAGACTTACCATGAGAATGGGCTTCCCATCCACCCTTCAAAATTTTGCGCCATGCGCGCTCGAAGTATGACATTTGCTTGCAGATTCCTTCGATCCACTCCTTGAGTCGGGGGACCACATTGGGAACTCGGGCAACATTTGCACGACCACAAATACTGATGATGAGAAAGGAATAAAGATAAATTGACACTTGAAGAAAGACTACACTTACGAGATGCATTCTACTTGTCGGGAAATGGCAGGAACTTGGGGGGATCAGATCTTCAGTCTTTACCCGAACAAAGCACCCCTGCCAGCCTCAGTCTCGATCCTCATCGTTTCTCGAAAAGGGAGCCTTGCTGACCTGGCGAACGAGCTTGATTACTATCCCTCAAAAAGTTCGAGGACTATACAGATGGAGTAGATGGTCGAGGTTGAACCTAGGAGATTCGGTGTTTTTCACAAAATAACGTAGGAGTATCACGATTCTCCAAAGAGACGGGTGGATTTTCCCGAGGCACATCTCGTACCTCTTACAAAAAGCCAGAACTACTGGGTCTACCAGGCCCAACGTGAAGGGGTAAGTGTAAACACTTAAATACCCACATAGGTGGTGATATCGTCCTTAGGCTCGGGGACTACCATGTCCTTGCCTTCCCATTTACAGTTCTCTCGGACTATAGGAAGGGTATCTTCGGTAATGGAGCATATATATCCCCATGCTCCTTCACCTCGGTCTTGTTTGGCTAAGGCCTTCTCTACCTTGAAGTTGTCCCCGATTAAACAGCCCCCGGGTATAAAGCTTTTCATGGGGGCTCTGCAGCCACCTCAGGAGCAACCTCCTCGGGAACGGCCACCTCGACATATGTGACTGAGTGGGAAGATGAAGGGCCAACCTGTTGAGGAACTGATTTGGAAGTTTTAGCCATCTTAATCTGGTAAGAAGGAAGATTTGAAGGAAAAGTATGAATATTTGAAGGAAAAGTATAAAGATTTGAAGAAACAAGTGTGAAGGTTGAAGAAAAGAGTATGAAGGTTTCGAGGTAGATAAAGATCAGGGTCAAAATCTTAGAACAAGTACGAAGATTTGAAGATCAAAGATGAAGATATGAAGATTGGAAAAAGTTGAGAGCCATTAGAAAATTCGAAGGTAAAAGCTAGGGTCGGAACGTGAAAGAGGTATAAAAGGTCAAAGCTTTTATAGGAAAAAATATAATTAATACACGACGATTCACATTCAAAGGCGACCAACCGCTGATCGGCATATGTTCGAAGTCAGAACGGCGCGATTGATGGGACGTTTCGGCTTATCCGTCATCTCGGTTGTAACGTACGAAGGAAGGAACCGAGTTTCATTTATCGTTTCTCGTCATTTCAGCAAACCTACTCTGTGAGAAACGAGGGGACTATCTGTATACGGATAAAATCGGGGCTAATGCATACACCTATTTCCCGGTGGGCTAATGCACGTCGGAGTTCTTGACTGGCCAACACTCATCCCCATACAACATAGTCGGTCGAACCACCCCTTTATAGAACTTACCCTTAAGTCTTGGCGGCATATTCTTATCACATAAAACACCGGAAGCGAGCCTACATTTCATCTATCCCGCTCCAATGCGATGTGCGACATCTTCATCAATCTCCCCGTTATCTTGGATAATAGACCCGAGATACTTAAAACTAGCTCTCTTAGGGATAAATTGAGCATCAAGCTTTACCTTTATGTCTGCTTCATGGGTCCTGTCACTGAATTTGCACTCCAAGTATTCTGTTTTGGTTCTGCTCAACTTGAAGCCTTTAGACTTCAAGGTCCGCTTCGCGTCTCGTCAATCAATACTATATCATCGGCAAATAGCATGCACCAAGGCACCTCCCCTTGGATGTGTCGCGACAGCATCCATCGCCAACCTATGTCAAAACAAAATAGTGAGGCAAATTAAACACTTGAATTTAAGGTTAACATATGGCTCATTACCTTTCTAAAACATAGAGATTTGGGCATATGCCAGGATTAATTTCCTTTATGAAGAAGGATATGGAGATCTTGTTACGAATTGACATCGGTAAGAAATAGTAATTTGCTCACATGACGAGAATAAAGAGATATACTTAGAACTAAAGAAAAAGGACAACTTAGAGAATTTTGTTTCATATAGAGTTTCTTTGCCGAAATTATATTAATACACAAAATATGATTTGCTTATTTCACGAATGAAGTATAAAACCATTTATGCATGTAGTTAAATTTTGTATGGAAAGAAGAGTTTCAGCTGTAACAAGCTGAATCCAATAATTGTATGTCTAATTAGCATAAGTTTGTCTTGAGAGAAATGTTGCCAGGTCGTGTATACTTGGGCCAATTCAAGTACGCTGTTTAATGGCCCAGATTATACAAATCCGAGTGAAAAGGAGCCTGCTTGGCGACTCCCTTGCAAAAATTGCATATAAAAGTCACAAATAAAAATAAAAATACATATGCATCCTTAAGTTATGTCACTTAACAATCAAGTAAATTTTACTTTCTTTTGACTGGTTGGATTTGTAACCTCCACTTATGTACCCTTTATTTATTAGTAATAAAACTGGTAGGGATCTGCCAAATCTCCCTCCACCTCAAGGAGGTTTTATTTGTTAAAAAAAATAAAAACATTCACTTAACATCTCCACCATTCGAAAATGTTGGAGGTTTGAAAAAACAAATACCCCTCTTATCTTCTCAATCACTTTAGGATTTAACTTAGGAATTGTAATACTTTTGGTCCCTAAATTTTTGGTAATTCTGATTTTGATCCTTGTGATATATGAGTCAACAAATTTAATCTTCAATTAATTAAAGTGTATATTTTTGCTTCCTTTATGTAATAAGTATATTATACTTGAATTCTGAGGTGGATTCACGTTTAATGAAGCGGTGTCATGCGACATAGCTTCGTCGAATTTTTTTACTAAATATATGTATTAGTACCGTAAGGAAACGGATAAGTAATAAAAATGACACTACTTGACATGAACTGTCTCTTGGTGTGTTGATTATGTGCTTGAATTTGCTCTAAGATGCTAGATGTTCGAACCTCAACTAGCACAATTGTTTTGCAAATATTTGAGAGAGTCTCTGTGGTTAAAAATTGTGATGAAGTAGAATTGAATTCAGGACCTTTTCTAACTTAAGACTCAACAAAATTAATAGACTAGAGTTATTTCTTGTCTAGAAATATGATAATTAAAATTATTATTCCTGTTCTTTTATAAATTTCGACGCCACTTACAAATATTCATGCATACGCCCCTGCTTGGACTATTATTAAAACTATATTACCGTCATATATAAGCATAACCTAACACATGCATAATTACGTGGTAGAACAAATAATAATTATGGTAAATTTATGAATATTCACAAGCAAAGGAATCAAAAGTGCATATTTTAATTAATTGAAAGTTAGATATATTTAGTCAAATATCACAAGGACTAAAATTAAATTTTAACCAATAACTAAAGGACCAAAAGTGCTATTAACCCTTTAGCTTATATATGATAAAAGTGTAAAATGAATTTACACTACCATTGTATATCTTGTTGTGTAGTAACTTGGCTTATGTTAGATTCTCGTAACGGTAGTAAATGCATGATCACTTAGGTCTCTTTGTATAGTCTTGGATAATTCTTACTTTTGCTAACTAGCTAACTTTTGCGGTGTATTTATATTTTTAGGCGAATCAATACGGAAATCGAATACTCCATATTTAGGCAATACACTAACTATAAACTGCAAATTAAGCCTTCATATATTTTATTCTCCAGCATATACTCTATATTTTTGCGCACTTTCACCAAAAAAGGATTTGAAAAAAAAAATGAAAGAAAAGATGACCAAGATGATTCTACTATTAAGCAGATGTAAATAAGTATTAAGGTAGTTACTACATCTTTAGGATGATGCATAATACAGCATGAGTTGAATGAAGATTGAAATTTTGGCTTCATTGTTAGTGGTTACTGCTCTGTCAGACCACAAAAGAGCTTTTGACAGGCCAAAAGGCAAAGTTTGCTTGATACTCTGCGCTGTTTGCAGATTTATGCAGCTAAGGCAGAATAAGAATAAAAATACAACAAACTCTGTGCACCTAGAATGAATCAAAGAAAGACCGAGTTGCTTTTTTTTACGAACATTGATCTGCAGGATAGACGACCTTTTATACTCCCTCCTTTTTAATTTAGGTGAATCTATTTCTTTTTTAGTCCGTGTAAAAAAAAATAACATCTTTCCTTATTTGAAAACAATTTATCTTTATGCAATTATTTATAGCCACACAAAATATATGTGCCTCATTTTAAATCACAAGTTTAAAAGTCTTATCTCTTTTCTTAAATTTCGTGCCCAGTAAAATGGATTCACATAGATTAAAACGGAGGGAGCAGTTTCTTTTCAGGCCACTCGTGTTGTTTCCCAAAAGAAATTTTTGTAACGTCTAAACAAGTAAATTAGTCTCTCTTTTATTTTTTAAGGGGTTTCTCTCCCAAAATTTTCTGTTTACCTTAAGTACTACTCCTTTTGATGCCACTAGTTATAATTACTTACATACTGTATAATTAAGAGTAAACAGCTGCAAGATACTCCTAGCAACCATAAGAAAACAAAATTAGGAAGAAGTGAAGAACAATTCACACTATGTTAATAAGGGAGTAGAGACGATTACGAATCCACGAACTTATTAAGTTAATCCGTGTGAATACTATAGTTCACATATTTATCTTGCTGCTTTAATTTAATAATGTGGTTCGCATTCAAGGGTGTGATCGAGTAGTCAATGAACCTGAGATTTCATGTTCAAATTTCAGCAGAGACAAAAAACATTAGGTGCTTTCTTCTCATATATTCTAGGTATACTATGGAATTAATCGAGATATGCACAATCTGCTAATTAAAAATAGGGATGGCAAGAGGTGCGGGTTGATTTTCTCTTAACCCGCAAAATTTTAACCCACCCCGAATAGCAAATGCACTCACGTTCATCCGCTCTGCATCCACACTGGCGTCCACATGCCCCGTACCGCTTAACTTTTTTTTTCCCCTTCATTTTGTTAGTTTAGTTATTTTTTAATCTTTCGGTTGGAACTTTTTATATATATTTATGATATCTACTCATATTTTTTATTAATTTTATAGATTACTGGAGGCTTCAGCTAAGGAAAAAAGTAGATAAGATAATTACGAGAATTAATTCTTACATATATGTAATAAAAGTTACTAAACAAAATCTTTGATATAATAATAACTCTTTGCTTTTATAACTTTTTATATTTGATAAAAGAATATATGTTATTTTTATTGAAAATATATAAAACCTCTATCAAGATCAATTAGTAGATATATTTCTTTTTTTAATCGGTAGTTACGACCCACGTGTATTTGAGCAATATAAGAGGTAACACTATGATCAATAAAACAGAATTTTAAGAAATTGAGAAGTATGTGTTAGATATTACATTTTCAGATGCAAGTATTTGGTTCAAATAATATGAAACTTTATTTTGCTTCAATATATTACGTGGAATTAATTTCATCTTCATTAATACAGAAAATTGAGTTTCCTTCTTTAATGAAGTTTTTAAACCCGCACAATTTTTAATTTTTTTTATTTCGATCTGTTCAGCTCACTCTGCACTCGCATATATTTAAAGCGCCCCGCATCGAATGTGTTTAAACCCGCCCTGCCCCGCACCCGCACCGCCTCATTGCCATCCCTAATTAAATACATAGATCCTAACCTAATTTGGATGCTCATTAAACGTGCTATAGCTCAAAACAAACTATTGATATTTGGATCTTTTGAAATGAAGGTTAAGGTTTAGCTAGATCTTACATTAGATAAACCTCTACTCTAGCTAATTAGCTAGTGTTCTTGGCTAACCAGCAAAACCTTAAAGATAGGAACAAGATAGGCATATAGGCATGGCCAGCGATAATGGAGAAAAAGGGACACGCTAAAGAAAAGTGACAAGATGTGAAACTGATGTTTTGGTAGAGTTGCTATTCCTTTTAGCATTTGCTCACATGGCAAGTGGTCGAACAAAGTAAGAAAGAGATATCTAAATCTAAAAGAGAAGCAGGTAGGGGATACTCCAATCCAGTATATGTCTATTGCCCACAACTTATTAGAACCATTCTCTTTCTTTTCAATTTTCATGGACCCCCTCCTTGCTTTCACCTTTTCCCATTGCCCATAGTAGCGCTACGTGGGAGATTGCTTTAATTTGTTTAAAAGGTGAACTATGGAAAATTATGTACTCTCACTAATGATTTTATATGACGCTTTGTTTTTTTAAGTCGGTTTCAAAAATAATACATGATACATTTTTATATTTGAAAATTCTTCAATTTTAAACTTCTCATATTACCCTTAATAACATGCTCGTATAGCTATAAAAACGTTATGACATGCTTAAGATAAAATATTTGAAGTGTACTTTTGATATTTAAGTTGAATTCCCGCATTGGTTTTGAGATGAGTACATGATCACCTTATATAGTCTTAGAGCAATCCTCATATGATGAATTAATTTTTGGGTAGAGTTAGGCCTAAAGTCCATTTTCTTTATGATGGTATTAGTGCCCGACTATCTTTCAATTCATGGTTTACCCGAGTTGGATTCCTTTAATATTGTTTCAAAAATAATACGTACTACATTTCTATATTTGAAAATTATTAAACTTTAAATTTCTCATATCACTCTTAATAACATGCACGTATAGCTATAGAAATGTGATGATATGCTTAAAATCATAAATTTTAAGTGTACTTTTGAAATTTATATTGAGTTCCCACATTGATTTTGAGATGAGTACATGATCTTCTTATATAGTCTCAGAGCAATCCTCATCTCACGAGTTAATTTTTGGGTTGAATTAGACCTAAAGTCTATTTTCTTTATCAAAATATCAGAGCCAGACTATCCTTCAATTCATCTTTTACCGATGTTGGACCTTTATTTTATATTGTCCATGTTTCAAATGTCCAGCCTTAGAGGTGGGGTGGGAAGGGGGAGGTGGTGAGTTCGCACATCGGTTGTGAGAGGAATACTTGATCTCCTTATATAGTTTTGGACAATTCTCATATTATTAGCTAACTTTTGATATTGTGTTAGCCCGGAATTCATTTTATTTATTAATCTTTGCCATAATTTTTCTTTCTTTCTTTCTTAAATTTCATACCCAAAAAAATAACAATATGTAAAAGATAGAGGAAGAACTAGTATTTTTGTAGCCTTTCTCTAGTTCTCTTCTATAAGCTTCCAAGTTCTACAGTTGGCTATATGTCAATGAGTGCAACAGAAATGAGCGGTGGGGTTTGCTGGTTTGGGGCTCGGGTTTTGCACGATATATATAGCACCAACCAACCCACTATTATTTTGTCCTTTAAAACTAATACCACATCTTCTATCTGTTATACTCGTACCATTTTGCTTGACATTATTAAAATGTGAAGGACAGCAAGAGAATTGCATGTTTTTGTGTAATTAGAGACGTTAAAAGTGAGAAGCTGATTGATTTTGACTTCCCTTCGAATTAACATTCGCATAACTCACTTAGCTGAAATTGTTTTAGCCCGTCTAGATCACAACTTTAATTTTCTTTAACCTTTTAGCCAAATGGAACCAAACCACATAGTATTTCCTTAATTCTTAGACAAAAATAAGATTATTTTTTTGTTAAGTTTATTACTATAGTCCAATTTTTTTTTGTTCTTTCCTATTCATATATACTTAAGTGTTTTGCAAGATGATTTTTAAACTTCCCTTTAAACCTTTAGGTCTTGTTAATTAAGAGGCACAATTTGAACTTCATTGCAAGAGTTAGAATGCTAGATTTCTTTACTCGTTAAGAACTTATTATTAGGATCTGAAATATGCATTAACCCGTGTTAGTCTTGTTAAGTGAGAATTTAACGTGAGAATACATAATAAATAATCATGATTAAAAGATAAAAATATTTATATTTAAGACACATATCATGCACTTAGTAGTTTGATGCATTCACCCGGAAGCAAATAAGTATATTTGTTCTGAACTTCCCACATTAATGTTCTTCACCCCCGTTAACTCCAATATAAACTTTATACCTCAATTTTAAAACTAATTAGTGTAGATATTATTTAAACTGCAGTATGTTTGATCAAAAAAAATAATTTTTCGGTTAAAATATTAAATTTATTTGATGAAGGGTTAAATCTAGTTAAGGATAATAACTCGAGATATTAAGCACAATGAGGCACGGTAGATGAGATAGATTCTGTATGTAGTTGATGACAATAAATCTAAAATACTCTTATAACAAGAACATTAATTAAGTGAGATATATCTAGCAATAAATGTCGATAAATGGCCTTTATGTAAATAAAGAGAATGATTCTCCCAATAATGAATGGACATGACGAATATTATGCCTGACAACGGTGTATGACGGATAGATCTAAGATTCGTATGAACAATCCTTGGATCTGATGGAATAATAAGAAAATAATATGAATAAGAATCTTTGTAAAAAGGTAATCTTTGTGTTTGTGTTAGAGAGGGAGTTTTTCTTCTCAAAAGTATTCTTATCAGCAATAATATTATATGCCCATATCATTGTCTCTTCTTTCTATATATATATGTGGCATTTTTTTTAGAAAACCCTAATTGTACAAACATCAGGAATATTCACTAGAATATTCCCCTTTTAATATCCTATTCTGACAAATTAGTCGTTACAAGTCTTATTACTACTAGTCGATCTCGACCTCGACCCTTGTTGACATCTTGACCGCGATCTCTATTAATGTCTCGACCACGGCTCATGTCGATACCTCGGCTATTAATCTCGCTATGTCTTGGGTGAGCTCGACCTATAGCGTTCTTTAATACCATTTTACGCTAAATATTCCAAAGGCAGATTTTTCATCTATTCAGTTAGTCCTCCACTTATTAAGGACGAGGTCGGACGGCCTTGATGAGCGGACTCTGTTTGTCGTTGTTCGAAGAAATTAGGCGAGCCAGTTGGGTAGCAGTGCTTTAGGCGAGGTGGCAGCATGACTTTTCGTAAGTTGCATACTTTGGGGATGCGTCGTTTCAAAATGACGTCATGACATCATGCGTCATTATGATGCGTTTTTCCGATGCTTTGCGTCGTTTCTTGCACCTCTGTCATTTCGATATCTGCGTTGGGTAATAATGGTTTGATTTCTTGGTTTTGGCGCTCGAACTCTTATGAATAGGGATCTGAGGCCATTTGTGTTTGTTTCGCTTTCATCTAATATCGAATCCTCTATATTTCTCTCTTTCATTTTCCATACTGAATCCTAGTCTCCATTCTGCTTCATCGTTGCGTACCCAATTCTCTGATTTTAGTGACCATTGCTTCCAATTTCTGTGCTTAAGACATCTCCCTTCAAGACTATGGTTAACTCAACCTCTGGTTCCGATATGGCGTCTAACCCTACCCCCTTGGCGGTATGTATGCCTCCTCACGGCAACGATGCTTCTGCTGCCCTCGAGGATGATTGATTTCCTACGGTGGAGGAAATAATTCCTCGTAGTGAAAAGCCTAGATCTAATTTTTTGAAGTTACCTGAGGACGACCCTGAGGCCTCTGAATCCGTGATGAATGGGGACGTTCTTACTAATTTTAGGGCGAAGTTCAAAATCCCGGCCCACATCGATTTGGTCCCGGCGGGGCGTGATGTGGTGCAGATATGTCGTCCTGGATACTGTGCGTTCTACGCATATCCATTCTATGTTGGCTACTCCTTTCATCATCTCTCATTGGTGGAGGAATTTTGTCGCTGCTACGGCGTCTGCCCGGCCTAACTTTCACCTTACATCTACAAACTCATCCGCATGTTAATGAAGTATGCAGAATTGGCTGGCCGCGGGATCTCTCTTTGCCACCTGATGCACCTCTTCGCACCTAATTTCTATAGGGGGACGATATTGCATCTTTGTCACCGAGGAAGTAAAAGTTTGGTAGTGAAGATGGACGATAAAACAAATCGTCAATTCTGGCTCAGCTACTTTTTCGTAAAGACCGAGGACGTGGTGGCCAACACGAGTGGATTCCCCGAGGCTTGGAACTATGCCCGTAAGTGTCTTTTGCCAAGCATTTATTTTGCCCGTTTTAATCGTAATTTAACATTCCGTCTTTTCCTTGCTTAGCCGAGACTTCGCCCCTTCCTTTGGTTACAGATATTCATGACTGGGTTACCCAAGTCTTGCCTCACACGGTGGGGATTCGCGAATGGCCTTCTTTTATCAAGAAATTCGAGCCTAAGCTTTCAACGACCGGTGAGTTGGTTCATGCTGTTTTGATCTCATAGCCGCGTGCTCGTTACAATTTTGAGCATGACATGATAGTATTCAATTTTTCTTTTGTAGCCTGAGGACCTTCGAGAAGGCAGAAGGCTCCCACTCCGGCATTCCGTAAGAGGAAGGTCGCTTCTATCCTTTCTATGGCGGCGAGGACCACTCGGTCATCGACTACTGCAACAGGGCTTTCGACTTCCCCTTTGCGTCATCTAATAGATGTGGATGATGAGGAAGGATCATCGCCGAATGACGATAACTCGCTTCTCGCAAGAGGCGATCTGTAGATATCGGTGGAAGAACTGTCCGTGCGGGGAGGGGGGGGGGAGGGGGGGTCGTTGATGGAGGATTTTGTTGTACGAGAAACGACGACCATTGACCTTGGAGATGGCGCCTTGCTGCCGCCCATGATCCTGCCATCGTCGGAGGCCGAGGGACGTACGTTGCTCCCTGAGGCCGTAATGGATTTTGAGGGGCAGTCAGTATGAGTCCCTGACGCCCTACGAGGGGATGAGCTATCGACCTCGTTACCTACCGAGGATCCTTCTTCCCGGGTTGACACAAAGGGGAAAAGTGTAGCCGAAGACGGTTATGATACGGGCTCCGATGTGGACGTCGAGGAAGTTAGGACGATGGGGGAAAGGACTCAGCCGGATCGAGGTGAAATTGGAGGGGAGCACCCGGACTATTGTGATCCCTTTGGACCGGGATCTGCTAGTTAATACGGAGGACGTGGTCCCCTATCTTGGTCCCCTATGTTCCGATCTGGAGGGTAAGACCCTTGAGAAAGTGAAGGATGCTACTTTGTTGAGGAGCATAGCTGGCCTTGCTCTTAGGGTAAGCGTTTGATCTTTCTTCGTTTTTTATGCTTTCTTCGTTTTGGATGTTGAACAATCATTGGATCTGATGGAAAAGTAGGGAATAATATGATCAAGAATCTTTGTAAAAATACAATCTTTGTGTTTGTGCTAGAGAGAGAGTTTTTCTTTTCAAAACTGTTCTTATCAGCAATAATATTATATGCCCATATCATTGTCTCTTCTTTCTATATACATATATGTGGCTTTTTTTTTTTATAGGAAACCCTAATAGTACAAATATCAGGAATATTCACTAGAATATTCCCCTTTTAATATCCTATTCTGACAAATTAGTCGTTACAAGTCTTATAATTAGTAGTCGATCTCGACCTCGACCCTTGTTGACATCTTGAGCGCGATCTCTATTAATGTCTCGACCACGCCTCATGTTGACACCTCAACTATTAATCTCGCTATGTCTTGGGTGAGCTCGAGCTATAGCGTTCTTTAATGCCATTTTACGCTAAATATTCCAAAGGTAGATTTTTGGCCTATTCAGAGTACATACGCCTTAGAATTATATGCTTGCTTCAGTTGAATTTTCTTTTTTCTATTGGACGTTTTTTATTTCCGGTTAAATCAATATATTAACTTTACCTTAATTCAACTATATTTTATTTTCAATTTTTTACACGATAATTTAGGCTTCCGTTCTTCTTTCTCTCTCATTTATAAAGAAATTACGATATAAATTTATCGTGTTTGTACAAACCCAATGAATAGATAATCAGTTACAGCTTAATATAATTCGTGGCCTAAAGCCAATTTAATAAGAGTCATTAAACAGTTAAACTTATTTAACACAAGTCATATATACTTTTATTTGAAATTACTCTTCTAACTTTTGGAGATACACCCGTTATTAATATTTTTTAAATCAGCCCAAAATCTCTGTTCAGGTGACCATGTATTCGATCCATTTAATAGATCTTTGTTGAGACGTTATTGATATTTGGAGTATATTTTATTAACTTTATTTTTTTTTTAAATTGTTTCTACTATGTCAACATTATAGAAATTGTAGACATTATTTTTCGAGCAATATATTCTATAATGATCAGTTCTATAATTGTTTATATCGATATATGCCTAGGAAAAAAAGGTTTAAATTTAGATGGGAGAAAATCTGTATATAATTCAACTATTGTTTACACTCAAAATCGGATAACAATTAAATTTGTAAGTGATTTTAAGGATACGCGAATTAATTTGGTACAAAGCAATAAATTAAGTTACTACTGAGCAAACAAAGATAAAATAAATTCAAACCACATGAGTAGGATAGTTCCAGCCTTAGTGAAATAGTCACCCTCGAGTCGGGCTCATCACTGCCAGCACTAATGAAAAAGAGAAAGATCTAGTGACAGAGAAAATAACGATATATTATTTTGGTATGCGTGTTACAGTGTGTTTAATGAATTATCAAGCCCCATTTATATAGTAGGGGAATCCTACTCTAGGTACAACTCTATAAAAGGTAAAAAAAATTCTCTAATTAATTGATTACCGGTTCTTCATCGATACGTGCCAAGATCACCGCCGTGAAATTCGGTCGATCGTGGATATTATGGCCTTCCATTGGCCGTGCTCGATTGCCTGACAATGTTCTTCAAAATCGTTCAAGGCTAAGATCTATTTCGAACCATGACCCCGATATTCTCGAGGACAGGCATCATGCACCCGGATGACTCGATGAGACTTTTACCTCGATTTCGGTCCCCTGTCATCATGTCTCGAGCTTGGCTTATTTTATCGGAGACCGGAGTATACCATTAGCCCGATTTTACCCGTATACAGATAGTCCCCTCATTTCTCGGAGAGTAAATGACGAGAAACGACATGAGCTCCCGACTCTTACTTCGACCCATCACGGCAAAAATGACAAAACAACTGAAATGTCTCGTCAGTCATGTCATAATGGCATTAAATGCATGTCAGCCACCGGTCGGCCGTTCTTGGTGGTGAAACATCGCTGAACTATAATAAATACCCCCCCTCCTTTGTTCATTTTCACTTTACATCAAATCTTCTACCCTCGTACCCTCAGAATTTCAATACTCTTTAGCACTTTTACCTCCGTTACTCAAGGTCATTTGCAAAAATAATTTTTATCCATATTCTTCTCAAGCCAACAAGTCTAATCCTTCAACTTCCTTTCTTTCTTCATATTTTCCAGATTTTCCTCCATTTTTACTTTCTAAAGGAATGGCAAAGACTTCCAAAACCGTTCCCTAGAAAGAAGCTCCTTCTACTTCGCGGCCGGCCACTAAGGTCGAGGAGACCACTCCGGGCGTGGCCGTTGATGAACCAGTACCCAACCCTCTTGAATATGTTCATCCCAAGGGGATGCTCGGTCAATGATGATTTCAAGGTTGAAAAGCCTTCCTCCGTACAAGGTCGGTGTGAAGAGGTCTCGAGATATATTTGCTCGATTACCGAAGAGGCCCTCCCTACGGTCCGAAAAGACTGCAACTGGGCCGATAAAAATATAGTGGTTCCCGATCCTAAGGAGGCCATTACCACCCATGTCGAGGGATTCCTAAGTGTTTACACTTATCCTTTTACATTGGGACCAGTGGACCCGGTCATTATAGATTTTTGAAAGAGATACGAGGTATGCCTCGGTAAGACTCATCCTTCACTGTGGAGGATTATGATCCTCCTTTGGTTTTTTGTGAACAAAATTGACACTTGCCGGTTCACTGTGGATCATCTACTCCGTTTGTACAGTCCCCAAATATTCCGAGGGGACATATAAAGCTTGTGCGCCGGGCCAGTAAAGCCCCGTTTTCAAGTATCGATGAGGATCGGGATAGAGGCTGACAAGGCCGTTTTATCCGAGTGAAGACTTCGGACTTGATTCTGGTTGAATGCAGGCCATTTCTCGAGAAGTGGAATACGTCACGTAAGTATAACTTTTCTTCGAATATGGATTTTATGTTTACTTCTCTTTTCCTTATTGGTGTTCGTGGTGGTGCAGTTGTCGCTCGTGTCCCAAATGTTGTCCCTCGACTCAAAGAGTGGGTCGAGGGTATCGTTTCATAGATGTCCTACTCTGAGCGCTCGTGGCGCAAACTTTCGAAGGGCCGTTGGGAGCTCGTTCCCATGGTGAGACTTCTTTCCCGAGTAGGTTGTGCTAGACTTCTTCTTTTAACATCAAGTTTTTATTTCCTTTACTTCTTTTTGCAGGCTTACCTAAGGATGTCGAGCTTAGGCCTCCAGTCAGTGGCGAGGACCTGTTGAGTCTCCTGCTCCAGGGTAGGCAGGATATAGGAAAAGGAGGAGGGCTCCGAGCTCGGAGAAAAATAAACCGAGAAGGAGGCTAGTTCATCAGTCAAAAGAAACCTCCAGCTCCCGATTGCTTAACTCGGACTCACTCCTCCAGCTCAGGGATAAGCCTGAGGAGGACGAACATTTAGTGGCCCAAGATCCATTAGTCCCCGAAGAACGAGTGGCAGCCAAGGAAGAAATGATGGAGGCTAACCCCTCTCAAGTTCGCAAGGCCGATGCTGTAGTGGGGGCGAGAACTCTCGAGATGCCGGATCCGCCCCGCCCGGTGTGATAGACATTACGTGATCTCCTTCATTCACGGACTCAATGTTCGACGAAGCCCAAACGATGAAGGAACGATCGAACGAGGGGGACCACGGAGCGGACAATACCCCTCGTCACTTCTTTGATGGCGTAGACTCGTCCACCCTGGAAGACTTAACCGGATTGGGAAATTTAGAAGTGTCGAGGAAAAGTCCATCCTCAGAGGCTGGCGGGCCGCACTCTAGCCCGAGGTTGACCAACCGATTTCCAGCCCCGAGTACGGATCCTAGCCAGAAGCGGTCAATCGTCACCACCGTCCCGGAGGATGATCGGATTCTTTCCGCCCCCGTCGGGGTAGCTAGCTACCTCCGGTGCGTGGTAACCGACGACGACCAGGATAAAATGAATGAGGTGGACGCCTCATGCTTGTTCAACGAAGCACAACAGGCGCTGAACCGGGTAAGGTGTTACCAAACATTTTTATTTTACAACTTTAGTTCTTGACGATCCTAATATCTCTTCTCGTATTTGCAAGCCTCGGTGCTTCACCACGAAACCTTCCTATGGTATCGGGATAAGCTGAACCAACTCAAGGCTGAAGTCAGAGAGCTTGCTGAGAAGAGAGATACGTACAAAGTTCTCAGCGAGTAACGTGAAGGAGGGGCTAAGAGCCTTCGAGATGAGTTGGACGCAGCTCGGAAATAACACACCGACCTGGTTGAACAGGTAAAAATATTTGAAGTTAGTGACGATGAACTAGACACGGTGACTAATGGTCCAAACATGCAGGTCTAACAGAAGATTGATCGGATCGACCAACTCTGGGCCGAGATGGATGTAATCAAGGTCGAGGCCGAAGAGTGGAAAGGCAAGATGGACCGCTTGGCCTCGAAAAAGAAGACTGCCCGTGCGCAATTGGTCTCGGTGGAGGCCCAACTTCAAGCGAAGAGGGAGAAGGATGAGGCACGGTCTCAGAAAATTGAGGAGCTTTAGTCTTAACTGAGCTCAGATGTTGCCGATCGAATGTCCCTCGCCAAGGATCTTAAAGCGGCCAAGTTGGTGGCTAAAATAGCCAAGGCCGATACCGATGATATGGTGGCCCAGTACAAAGCCGATGCCGAGCCATCACAGGACCGCCTGAAAGACATTGTCGAATATGTGAAGCGGTAGTCCCGAAGGGAGGCCCTCGAGGAGGTTCATGCTCGGGGTTTTGATTTATCGACCGAGATTGAAAATGCTAAGGGGTTCGAGACCGAGGCCTAGAAGTTGGCGTATCCTGAGGACGAAGAAGACTCTGAGGGATCGGACGGATTCGGGGGCGGAGAAGACTCCGATGGTCCCGATGATGAGGCAGGCTTCGGCGAAGACCAGGTTGTTTAGGTGCCTTGTAGATTTTTCTTTGTTTTTGCACCTTTGTATTTTTTTGTTGAGGCCGTTTGTACAAATAAAGATATATATATATATATATATATATATATATATATATATATATATATATATATAAGGCTCTTTTTTCCCTTCGATAGATTTTTAAGCTTGTTTCCTTTCTCTCTTTTCTTTATGATCGTAAAGATATCGAATGCCTTAGCACGTAATAATTAGGTCTTGTTCGGAGGTTCGGACAGGCCTTGTTCTCGATATTATTTAGCTTAAGACTTGTGGGGGGATTGATATGACCGGAAACTTTCCCCAAAGTACTTAGAATATTTTAGATTACAATTTGTCGAGGGTAGCCTTCTAAATCGATTTAGAAATTTTGAAGGCCTTATGTTTTGGTTACGGGTCTCGAATGTCTCCGAGCCATTTTAGGACGGTTGTAGCCTTTCTAGTTCGGGTGTTGCCCAGTGGGCTTGTTACCCCGAGTCGTTCGGGCTTACCCAAGACAACCGTCACCGAATGGAGATGGTCGTAGCCTTTAAAGTTCGGGCACTGCCTAATAAGCTTGGTGCCCCGGGTTCGTTATCCTGGGTCGTCCGATCCTGCCTTGGGCGGAAGTCCCCGAGTGAGGTGGACCTTGTGCTTGACGTCTTTAGGGGACCAAATGTAAGAAAGAAAAAAATATTTAAGGTACAAAATATTTATCCGCAAGGTAAAAACTTCCTTTCATTTCTGTGCGTAATATACAAGGTTACATATGTGTACAAGCTTTGTGTCAAGGCTCGGGCGGTCTATGTTGGACACGGTTCATTTGACCGTTTGGCCCTTACAGTAAATCTTATCGATCGAGCCTAGACTATTCAAGCACAAAGTTTCTTTCCTCGCTAAAATTATTATCCGAGGGTGATGCTCCCCCTAATGTTCGAGGCCAATCATAGAGAAGTCTCGGATATTGTTGATGTGATCCTTGACACTGGTTCATAGCCGGTCTTCGATTATAAGTTAGCACAATCCGATGTTGGCTCGTTAAAAAACCTTGTCGGAAAACCCATTTGGGACAAAACCGGTTCAAGAAAAAAAGAGTGCAACGCGTGCTTTCGGCCCCAGCTTCCCTTCGTATGGGTTTTGGGTGCTTATTGTGACCTTCCTTAACACTAAGTCCCCGACATTGAAGTGTCGAAGGTTGGCTCTTCGATTGTAATACCTCTCGATCTGTTATTTTTGGGCGGCCAAACGAGGGCAGCTTCATGCCTTTCATCTAGTAGTTCCACGCTTGTATTCATGTCCTCATCGTTTGACTTGGTTCCCCTAGTTCGGCCGCTATTAGAGTTTCGGCGCCGTAAACCAACGAGAACGGGGTGGCCCCGGTACTAGACTTCGAGGTCATAACTGTTACCCTCAAAATCAGATAATAATTAAATTTGTAAGTGATTTTAAGGATACGTAGATAAATTTGGTAAAAGCGATAAATTAAGTTACTACTGAGCAAACAAAGATAAAATAAATTCAAATGACACAAATAGGATAATTCCAGGCTTAGTGAAATAGTCACCCTCGAGTTGGGCTCATCACGACCAACACCAATGAAAAAGAGAAAGAGTTAGTGATAGAGAAAATAACGATATATTGCTTTGGTATGCGTGTTACAGTTTTTTAATGAATTATTAGGCCCTCTTTATATAGTAGGAGAATTTTACTCTAGGTACAACTCTATAAAAGGTAAAAAAAAAATCCTCGGATTAACTGATTATCGATTCTTCATGGATACGTGTCGAGATCCCCATCGTAATATCTGGCTGGTGACAGATATTAAGGTCTTCCGTTGGCCGTACTCGATTGCCTGACAATGTTCTTCGAAGTCGTTCAAGGCTAAGATCGATTCCGAACTGTGACCCCGATATTCTCGAGGGTAGGCGTCATGCCCCTGGATTCTGACTCGATGAGACTTTTGCCTCGATTTCGATCCCCTGTCATCATGTCTCGAACTTGGCTTGTTTTATCGGAGACCGGGGTATACCATGAGCCCGACTTTACCCGTATTCAACTATAATAATACAACTCTTCCAATGTCTTTTTGGATTGCAAAAACAAATATCTTGATTCTATATACAATCTCAAAGGACTTGCTCTCTAGTTTATGGAATAAATCAAGTGCGACAATGAAAACTAATTGATTCAGAAACATCGAGTTGAAATTGAAAAGTGAAGAACTCACTATAAGAAGGGAAAATGAGTAGATGTACGTGGAAGAGGAAAAATAAAACCAAAAAGGTAACAAATGCACTAATTATTGTATATAAATATATAAATATACTTTATTATGTAACAATACTTGGTAAATACGGGGCCTAAAGGCATGGCTTTATTGGCCTTAACCTATGGTCGGCCCGTATATGACTCATGTCATATTCTTACACTAAACCACAACTAATTTATACATATTTCACATTAGTTTATTGTTCAATCATGATAAGTTAATACATTCGATGTAAATATCGTGTGTGCGGGTTAATGTTTTACTAAATTACTTCTCCCAAAAGTTCTCATATACCCGTTCCACAATTCCACCCCCGCCCACGTCGCTTCTAAAACGTCCTAGACCAATTCCAAGTAGTTATCACTTTTTTTCCTTTTTCTTTTCTCTTTGCTTCACAAGTAAAAGCCTGTTATATGTTGTATTATATTATCTTCATGTCCAAGCCTCCATTAATTAGCCTCCTCCCCACGTTTCTCTCATTATTCATCATCTTTTCTCTTCCCTTTCGATCCTTTTTTCCTTCAATACTACTCCTCTCCTACTATTTAACGTCCTCCTCTTAATATTCTACCTTCCAACCATTTTGTCTTGAAATTTTAGTACTATTGACAGTTGGGGTTTTATTCTGGTCTTTATTTATTAGGTTTGGAATTTTAAAAAAAAATTGTCAGTGCAGTTAATTATGACCCAGTGTCCTGTTCAATTCATTTTGTTAACTTAATTGCATTCAATATTTTCATCTTCAAAGTTTTTCTGTTGGCAATTACAATGGCAATTGAGCTGTGTTCATCTGATGAGTCATCTATAATGAGTCCAGCTCGGATCTCCTTCGATATTTCACAAACAGACTATGTTCCTGTTGAGCAACACATTAGATCAACTTCATCTTCCTCTAGTATTGATTTTGATTTTTGCGTTTTTCGCGAAAGCTTTGATCTTGAATCTTCGTCAGCTGATGAGCTTTTCTTTGATGGAAAGATTTTACCAATTGAAATTAAGAGAAGAATTTCGTCTGCTCCACTTAAAAAAATAGAGCAACGTCCAATACCACCCCCTCCTCTGCCTCCATGCAAGAATAGTAGTAACACTAACACTAGCAATATTCTTGATAATGGCAAAATTAGCTCGAATTTGAAGAATGAAAATTCAATCGAAAATAAAACAGGAGGGGTTCTTGAATCAATAGATGAAAAGCAGAGTTCAAAGTCATTTTGGAGATTCAAGAGAAGTAGTAGCTTAAATTGTGGGAATGGTTATGCAAGAACTTTATGTCCATTGCCACTTTTATCAAGAAGCAATTCAACTGGTTCAACTCCAAGTGTGAAGCGTAATTCGTCATCATCAAAGGATAATTTAAGTCACAAGCAGCATTCTCAGAGACACTTTTCAAAATCAGTGTCATCTAATAATTGTCAAAAGCCTCCATTGAAGAAAGTTCCATACAACAATGGAGTTAAATTCAGCCCAGTACTAAATGTCCCTTCGGCAAGTTTGTTTGGTTTAAGTTCTTTCTTTTCAAGTGGCAAGGAAAAGAACAAGAAGAAGTGATTAATTAATGGACATGATTGCTTTATTAGTTTCCAAAATAAGAAAGGTTTGATTTGTTACTTTTTTCCTTAGATTAACATGATTGAGAATTGAGAAGGAAAAAATGTGGAGAGAAAGGATAAGTACTGGGGCCAAAAGTATGGAGCATAATACATTCCATGCCACATGCTTTTTTTCTTTTTCTTTGGGAGTTGTGGGTGACAAGAAATAACAGGTAATATTTGCTATCAAAGGGCCTGTCCCATTATATGCTTTAATTTGTTTTTGTGCTTTTGGTTGCCTACACATGCATTTAACTCTCTGTGATTCGAATTTGGTTCCTTACTTTTCGTTTACTGATTCTATCAGAGATAAGACTAAGACAAAAAGTTGGGACTTATAAGGAGTGCTCTGAAATATTATTTTATTTTTTCTGCTCAGAATATGATGAATAAGCTTGGTTTATTTTTTAGTTTTTCTTGCTTCGAATTGCAGGATTAAGTATTTGATTCCAATATTTGGAAATACTGGTTTAATCATCAGTATTTGCAAATTGCAAATGCTTAACTTCAGTAATTGAAATACTGGTGAAATACTAAGGCTCTGTTTTAATTACACTGCCTAGTAATTACACAGTCTAGTAATTACGATGATATGTTTGTTTGTCATAATGTAATTACAGTATAATTACAAACGTACTGTTTGATTGCACAATTGTAATTACACAATTAGATTAAATTTTAAATGAAGTATTTATCGAAACTTAAAAGTTAACATAATAAATATATGCCTATAAATAATTTTTTAACATAATAAATATATGCCTATAAATAATTTTTTAAAAGTATGAATGATATTAGATTTGGTACTTAAGATGCATATTTTTTCTTGAATATACACTAATTAGTAATCATGTTTTTATAACTAATATAGTATTGATATATATTTTCCAAATTAATAATATTTAGTTTAATTAACTATAAAAACTAAAAACATACATTTTGTAAAAATATCATGGAATTCATGTTTGATAAAATAAATTAATATTTATAAATATAATGTCATAAAATGTCACGATCCGAAATTCCACCTTCGGGACCGTGATGACGCCTAACATTTCACTTGCTAGGCAAACCAACGTTAGAATAGTATTAGCCATTTTAAACAATTTAAATTAATTAATAACAAAGAAACAAATGCGGAAGTAAAGTCCGAAATGTGGTGAATAATCCGTAATAATAGTGATGTCTAAATACCATCCCAGAACTAGTGTCATAATTGCACGAGCTTCTAGAATAATACAAATAAAGGTCTGAATGAAATAAAGCTATCTGAAAGCAAACACACAGCTAAAATAAGGTAGACGGGGACTTCAGAACTGCGGACGCTGCGCAGTTATACCTCAAGTCTCCTCTGAGTAGCCGAAATCCGAGCAAGTCTATGGTACGCCATTGGGACCAACTCTGATATCTGCACAAGAAGTGCAGAGTGTAGTATCAGTACAACCGACCCTATGTACTGGTAAGTGCCGAGCCTAACCTCGATGAAGTAGTGGCGAGGCTAAGGCAGGTCACTTACATTAACCTGTACGCAATAATAGTAATAACCAAAATAATATACATAAATCAGGTAACTCATTTAAATAGTTGAAGCCAACTCAGTAGTCATAACTGTAACGATCCGACCAGTCGTTTTAAAGGTTATCGCCCCATTCTCCTATTTACTGCTCATTCTGTGCTTTATAGATTCGGGTCCGATGAGATTTTATAATGAATTGGAATACTTAGTTCCAAAGTTTTAAAGCTTAAGTTTAAATAGTTATCGGATGTCAAATTATGTGCAAACGACCCCAGAATAGCATTTGGATGATTCTAACAGCTCAGTATGGTGATTTTGGACTTAGGTGCATGTTCGAAATTTTATTTGGAAGTCCGTAGTTAAATTAGGCTTGAAATGGCTAAAATAGTAATTTAAGTTTGGAAGTTTGACCGGGGAGTTGACTTTTTGATATAGGGGTCGGAAGCCAGTTCTGAAAATTTTAACAGCTCCGTTATGTCATTTATGACTTGTGTTCAAAATTTGAGGTCAATCGGATTTGATTTGATAGGTTTCGACATCGTTTGTAGAAATTGAAAGTTTCAAAGTTCATTAGGCTTGAATCTATGTGTGATTCTTGCTTTTAGTGTTGTTGGATGTGATTTGAAGACTCGACTAAGTCCGTATGATATTTTAGGACTTGTTGGTATATTTGGTTTAGGTCCCGAGGCCGATGGTAAGTTTCGGATGGTTAACTGATCAAAAGTTGGACTTAAAAAGCTGCTGCAAATTTCTTCTACTAGATATGCAGAAATCGAAGCCCAGAAATCAAGCCCAGAAAATCGATCCATGATCGAAGGCAGGCTCGAGGGCCATGATCGAATGTAGGCTCGAGGGCCATGATCGAAGATAAAGCTCGAGGGCCATGATCGAAGGCAGGCTCGAGGTCCATGATCGAAGGCCCAGGATCGAGGGCCATAAAGATTGAAGCCATGATCGATACCCAAGATCGATGGCTGCCTCGGCAGTTTATAAAACTGGGAATTTCGTCTCATTTGTCATTTTTGACGAACTTGAGCTTGAGCAGAAGCGTTGTTTGTCAGATTTTCAAGGAAAAATATTTGGGTAAGTGATTCTAACTCGGATTTGGTCAATATACACAAATATATCATTGTTTTACCATTTAATTAGTGTATTGAGATGGAAATTTGGGAAAATTTTAGAAATCTCATAAAAACGAATTTTTGAGATTTCGGAGTCGGATTTGAGTGAAACTGGTATGGTTGGATTCGTAATTGAATGGGTTGTCATATTTTACAAGTTTCGCCGGATTTCGAGACGTGGGCCCCATGGGCGAATTTTGAGCTAATTTCAGATTTTATTGAAAAATATAATATTTTCTTATGAAATTGATTTCTATAATTTTTGTTGATTGTATCGAATTAATTATGACTAGATACGAGTCAATCGGAGTCAGAAAATCGAGGAAAAGGTATACTACTTGGTTAAATTGGAGCAAGTCGAGGTAAGTGACATGTCTAATCTTGTGTGGGGAAATTTCCCCTAGGATTGGTATTGATGTGATAATTGTAATGTAATGAAAGTCGTGTACACGAGGTGACGAGTGTGTACACAGGTTAAATGTGAAAGATCATGTTTTTAAATTGTGTAGATCATTGTTGCATATTCATTAAATTATTAAATCTTGTTATATTCTCCATCATTGATTTGATTTATATACTTTAAATTTGTTGACCTTCTCCTACTAATTATTTTTACCTGTTAGCTGAAACTTGATTTCTTTTATTCGGTGTATTATTTGAAGGTGAAATTTCTTTAATTTCAAATATTATTAAAAATAAAGTTTTTTACATTTAAAATTTTGATATTCAAAACAAGGTAGTAAATTTGTGAATTATTATATTTGCTGAATATTTTGTGAGATTTTCGTACTAATTGTGATGAAGCCATAAGCTGTTTATTGTGGAAAAATATTATCATGGAAAAATATTATCATGAATTGTTTTGGCATGAGCCGTGAGCTCTTTATTATGGAAAAATATTGTTGTTGATTTATTTTGGCAAATTAAAATATTTGGGCACTTGAGGTGCAAATTATGACATATTGTAATATTGATAAGCGTGCGGTGGTATAAGGTTTGGGTGTTGAAACACATGCGGTCAGATAAGGGTGGCTTGATACGCATGGCTAGTAGGGAAAACTACTAGAAGTCATGCGGTGTGATAAGTATGGCTAAAACGCGGGATGTTATTTCGGGAAAAATATTTTCTTTAAAATAAATTGTGAAGGCTCCAGTGGTGATATAAGGAAATGAGATATTGTAAATTTATTTATGATTTGGGACTACGAGGCGGTACCTCGGGAGTGCCCTTGTTTGATATTGATTTATGGCCGCAGTTGCCTTTGATTATTGTTGTGATTTTCTCGCAAGTTGAAAAGAATTCTATTTTGTTTCCACGAGGTATTAATTGCTATTCTTTGGTGTAATTAAATGGTAACATACTAGTTGATTTATTTTCATTGTCATTTTATCTTATTATATTGTTAAACATTTTACCATGCCATTATTTATTTTCCACTAGGGCCTGACCTGACCTCGTCACTACTCTACCGAGGTTAGGCTTGGCACTTAGTGGGTACCAATGTGGTGTACTCATACTACGCTTATGCACATCTTTTATCCAGGTACATTTTACCAGCCCAAACATCAGTGAGTTACCTGTGTACGGAGACTTCGAGGTATATCTTCCAGCGTCCGCAGACTCCGGAGTCCCCTTCTATCATTATCATGTTGCTTCTTTATTTTCTTTAAACCTTGATATATAGATACATTGGAGATAAATTCTTAGAAGCTTGTGAGTTATTTCTACCGATTTTTTGGCGTTGTAATTATTTGAATTGTATTTTATTTATTTCAGATATCTATTATTATTCCGCATTGATAGGCTTACCTAGTCTTAGAGACTAGGTGCCATCACGACCTCCTACGGAAGGAATTTGGTGTCGTGACAAGTTTGTATCAGAGCTCTAAGTTCATATGTGTTATGAGTCACAAGCAGGTTTAGTAGAGTCTTGCGGATCGGTACGGAGACGTCTGTACTTATCTTCAGGAGGCTATGGAACTGTTAGGAAAATATTCACTTCTTTGATTCCTTATCGTGCGCAATTGTTGACTTCAAAGTTCTAAACCATTATCTTTCTATTCTCTCACAGATGGTGAGGACACGCACAACTGGGTCCGATGATCAGACACTCGCGCCCCCTATTGGAGCCGCAAGAGGTCGAGGCAGAGGCTGAGGAAGACCACGTAGTGCATCCAGAGCACCTGCACGAGCTGTTGCAGCAGAGCCACCAGTAACTCTAGTTGGAGAGCAGGCACCTGAGACGCCTGTTACTACTCCTACACTTCAGGAGACTCTTGCCTAGTTTTTGAGCATGTTTGGCACTCTAGCTTAGGCAGGGTTAATTCCACTTGCTGCTGCCATATCTCAGGCCGGGAGAGGAGCAAAAAATCCCGTCGCCCGTACTCCAGAACCACGAGCCCAAGTTGACCATGCCCAGAGGTTATACCAGTGCAACCAGTTGTCTCAGTTCGGCCTGAGATTATGACAGTGGTTTCAAAGGGAGAGAAGCTCACGCTCGAGAGGTACAATAAGTACCACCCTCCCACTTTCAGCGGTTTAGCTTCAGAGGATGCTCAGGGTTTTCTAGAAGAATGTCACCGTATCCTTCATACTATGGGTATTGAGGATTCTAGTAGGGTTTCTTTCATGGCATTCCAGTTTAGAGGAGCAGCCTACCAGTGGTGGTGGGTATATGAGTTGGATAGTCCCGCTGAGGCATCTTCACTCACTTTGACTCAATTTTAAAATATGTTCTTAAGGGAGTATATTCCTCAGAGTCTTACAGATGCATGGCGCTCAGAGTTTGAGCAGTTGCGCTAGGGTTCTATGATTGTGTTAGAGTATGCGGTCCGATTTAGTGAGTTGGCTAGGCATGCACCAACCTTAGTTGCTACTGTTCGAGAGTGGGTTCACAGATTTATTGAGGGTCTCCACCCTAGTATCAGATTCAATATGGCCCGAGAGCTAGAGATGGACATCACATACCAACAAGTGGTGCCAATTGCTAGTAGATTGGAAGGTAAGCGGACTCGGGAGAGGGAAGAGAGGGAAGCTAAGAGACCCCGAGATTCTGGCACATATAATAATTCTCGTGCCCCAATTGCAGCCCGTCATGGTAGAGGTTATGTGAGACGTCCTATTCATTTAGCACTTCCAGCTTCTAGTGGTATTCCGGCTACTCCCAGACCTCAGGTTCCATATTATGCACCACCAGTGTCTTCTGTACCTCCTGTATGGGGTGCTTTCAGCGGGCAGTCTAGTCGATCAGGCCCGAGCCAGTCCCATCTGCCATGTCCTCCGAGGGCTTGTTTTGAGTGTGGTGACACTCGTCATATTATGAGAGATTGCTCCAGATTTAGGAAGGGTGCACCTCCACAGATTTCTCATGCCCCACATATTCCATAGGGCCCTCGGGCTTCTCAGGCAATGATTTCTGCACCAATTGCCACTCCACCTGCACAGCCAGCTAGAGATGGAGGTCGGTCAGCTAGAGGTCTTCCTAGAGGGGGAGGTCATGCCAGGTATTATGCCCTTCCTTCTAGGACAAAGGCCGTTGTATCCGATTCTGTTATCACAGGTATTATTCTGGTCTTTTATAGAAATGCATCAGTCTTATTTGATCGAGGCTCCACTTATTCTTATGTGTCATCTTATTTTGCCCCGTATTTGGACGTATCACGTGATTCCTTGAGTTCTTCTATTTATGTATCTATACCCGTGGGTGAACCTATTATTGTGGACTGTGTGTATCAGTCGTGTTTAATTGCTATCAGTGGTTTTGAGACCAGGGCGGATTTATTATTGCTCAGTATGGTGGATATTGATATTATTTTAGGCATGGACTGGTTGTCACCATATCACACTATTCTTGATTGTTACGCTAAGACAGTGACGTTGGCTATGCCAGGTCTACCACGGCTAGAGTAGAGACGTACCTCGGATTATGTTCCTAGTGGGGTTGTTTCATTTCTTAAAGCTCAACGAATGGTTAAGAAGGGGTGTGATGCGTATCTGGCCTAGGTGAGAGATGTTAGTATTTATACTCCTAACGTGGAGTCAGTTCCTGTAGTAAGGGATTTTCCTAATGTATTTCCAGCGGATCTTCCGGGTATGCCATCCGACAGAGATATTGACTTTGGCATTGATTTTTTATCGGGTACTTAGCCCATTTCTATTCCACTATATCGTATGGCCCTAACAGAGTTGAAAGAATTAAAAGAACAGTTACAGGAGTTTCTTGATAAGGGTTTCATTCGACCCAGTGTACCGCCTTGGGGTGCTCCTGTCTTATTTGTAAAGAAGAAGGATGGTTCTATGCGGATGTGTATTGATTACCGCCAGCTGAACAAGGTTATAATGAAGAACAGGTATCCATTAACACGTATTTATGACCTATTTGATCAGTTTCAGGGTGCCAGAGTGTTTTCCTTGGTTTGGCAGGGTATTATAGCTGATTCGTAGAGGGTTTCTCTTCTATTTTTTTCACCTATGACTAAATTGATCTAGAAGGGTGCTCCATTCAGGTGGACCGAGGAATGTGAGGAGAGCTTCCAAAAGCTCAAGACAGCTTTGACTACAACATCAATATTGGTATTACCTACAGGTTCAGGGTCTTATACTGTGTATTGTGATGTGTCGCTTATTGGTCTCGGCGCAGTGTTGATGCAAGACGGTAGGGTAATTTCCTACGCGTCCAGACAGTTAAAGGTACATGAGAAGAATTATCCGGTCTACGACCTTGAGTTAGCAACTATTGTTCATGCCTTGAAGCTTTGGCGGCATTATTTGTACAGTGTCCATTGTGTGGTCTACACCGATCACTAGAGTCTACAGCATATGTTTAAACAGAAGGATCTTAATTTGCGGCAGCGGAGATGGTTGGAGTTGCTGAAGGATTATGATATCACCATTCTCTATTATCCCAGAAAGGCCAATGTAGTGGCCGATGCCTTGAGTCATAAGGCGGAGAGTTTGGGAAGCTTAGCATATTTACCGGTAGCAAAGAGGCATTTAACTTTGGATGTTCAGGCCTTGGCCAACCAGTTTGTCAGGTTGGATATTTCTAACCCGTGCCGAGTTTTGGCTTGTGTGGTTTCTCAGTCTTCTTTTTATGATCGTATGAGGAGCGTCAGTATGATGACCCTCATCTTCTTGTCTTTAAGGACACATTTCAGCACGGTGATGCCAAAAAAGTCACTATTGGAGATGACGATGTATTACGGATGCAGGGCAGGCTATGTGTGCCTAATGTAGATGGCTTGCGTGAGTTTATTCTCTAGGAGGCTCACATTTTGCGATACTCCAATCATCCGGGTCCTACAAAGATGTATCAGGACTTGAGACAACACTATTGGTGGAGGCGGATGAAGAAAGACATAGTGGAGTATGTAGCTCGGTGTCTAAATTGTCAACAGGTGAAATATGAGCATCAGCGACCAGGTGGATTGCTTCAGAAGTTAGAAATTCCAGAATGCAAATGGAAGTGGATCACTATGGATTTCATTGTTGGGCTCCCACAGACTCAGAGGAAGTTCTATGCAGTTTGGGTGATTGTGGATAGGTTGACCAAGTCATCTCATTTCGTTCCTGTGATGACTACCTACTCTTCCGAGCAGTTGGCTCGAATCTATATTTACGATATTGTCAGACTTCACGGTGTACCGGTATCTATCATCTCTGACCGGGGGTACACAGTTTACCTCACGGTTTTGGAGGGATGTACAGCGAGAGTTGGGTACTCACATGGAGTTGAGTATAACATTTCACCCTTAGACAGATGGGCAGTCCGAATGCACTATTCAGATATTGGAAGATATTTTTCGTGCATGTGTGATAGATTTTGGGGGTGCTTGGGATTAGTTTTTACCACTTGCGGAGTTTGCTTACAACAACAGTTATCATTCGAGCATTCAGATGGCGCCATATAAGGCTTTATATGGCAGGCGGTGCCGGTCTCCAACGGGTTGGTAAGAACCGGGCAAGGCTAGGCTATTGGGTACAGACTTGGTTCAGGATGCCTTGGAAAAGGTTAAATTGATTCAGGATCGATGTCGTACAGCCCAATCTAGACAGAGGAGTTATGCGGATCGGAAGGTTTGTGATGTTGCATTCATGGTTGGTGAGCGGGCCCTGCTCTGGGTTTCGCCTACGAAGGGTGTGATGAGGTTCGGGAAGAAGGGAAATTTGAGCCCTAGGTATATTAGGCCTTTTGAGATTCTTGAAACAGTTGGAGAGATGGTTTACCAACTTGCACTACCACCTAGCCTCTCTATAGTTCATCCTGTATTCCATGTTTTTATGCTCCGAAAGTATCACGGCGATCCGTCTCATGTGTTAAACTTCAGTTCAGTTCAGTTGGACAAGGATCTATCTTATGTTGAGGAACCAGTGGTTGTTTTGGACAGGCAGGTTCAAAAGTTGAGGTCAAAGAACATTGCTTCCGCGAAGGTGTAGTGGAGAGGGAAACCATAAGGAGAAGCTACTTGGGAGACTGAGCGGGAGATTCAGAACAAATATTCACACATATTTGAGACTCCAGGTATAATTCTAAACCCGTTCGAGGACGAACCTTTGTTTGAGAGGGGAAGGAGGTAACGACCTGGCCAGTCATTTTAAAAGTTGTAGCCTTATTCCCTTATTTACTGCTCATTCTATGATTTATAACTGTTATGTGACTTGCCGGGGTAATTGGTTCGGGTCCGGTGAGATTTTAGAATGAATTGGAACACTTAGTTTCAAAGTTTTAAAGCCTAAGTTCAAATAGTGACCGGATATCGAATTATGTGCAAACGACCTCGGAATAGAATTTGGATGATTCCAACATCTCTGTGTGGTGATTTTGGACTTAGGAGCGTGTTCGAAATTTTATTTGGAAGTCCGTAGTTAAATTAGGCTTGAAATGGCTAAAATAGTAATTTAAGTTTGGAAGCTTGACCGGAGAGTTGACTTTTTGATAAATGGGTCGGAAGCCAGTTCTGAAAATTTTCACAGCTCCGTTATGTCATTTATGACTTGTTTTCAAAATTTGAGGTCAACCGGACTTGATTTGATAGGTTTCGACATCGTTTGTAGAAATTGAAAGTTTCAAAGTTCATTAGGCTTGAATCTATGTGTGATTCTTGCTTTTAGTGTTGTTGGATGTGATTTGAAGCCTCGACTAAGTCCGTATAATTTTTTAGGACTTGTTGGTATATTTGGTTTAGGTCCCGAGGGCTGATGGTAAGTTTCAGATGGTTAACTGATCAAAAGTTGGACTTAAAAAGCTGCTGCAATTTTCTTCTGCTGGATATGCAGAAATCGAAACCCAGAAATCAAGCCCAGAAAATTGAGCCATGATCGAAGGCAGGCTCGAGGGCCATGATCGAATGTAGGCTCGAGGGCCATGATCGAAGGCAAGGCTCGTGGGCCATGATCGAAGGTAAAGTTCGAGGGCCATGATCGATGGCCATAAAGATCGAAGCCATGATTGATACCCAAGAACAATGCCTGCCTCGGCAGTTTATAAATTTGGGGATTTCGTCTCATTTGTCATTTTTGACGAACTTGAGCTTGAGCAGAAACGATGTTTGTCAGATTTTCAAGGAAAACTATTTGGGTAAGTGATTCTAACTCGGATTTGGTAAATATACACGAATATATCATTGTTTTCACCATTTAATTAGTGTATTGAGATGGAAGTTTGGGAAAAATTTCGAAATCTCATAAAAATAAATTTTTGAGATTTCGATGTCAATTCGGAGTCGGATTTGAGTGAAACTGATATGGTTGGATTCGTAATTGAATGGGTTATCGTATTTTACAAGTTTTGCCAGATTCCGAGACGTGGGCCTCACAGGCAAATTTTAAGCTAATTTCAGATTTTATTGAAAAATGTAATATTTTCTTATGAAATTGATTCCTATAATTTTAATTGATTGGATCGAATTAATTATGACTAGATACGAGTCGATCGGAGTCAGTATAACCGACCCCATGTACTGGTAAGTGCCGAGCCTAACCTCGACGAAGTAGTGACGAGGCTAAGGCAGGTCACTTACATTAACCTGTACGCAATAATAGTAATAACCACAATAATATAAATAAATCAGGTAACTCATTTAAATAGTTGAATCCAACTCAGCGGTAATAACTGTAACAACCCGACCAGTCGTTTTAAAAGTTATAGCCCCATTCTCCTATTTACTGCTCATTCTGTGCTTTATAATTGTTATGTGACTTCCCGGGGTAATTGATTCGGGTCCGATGAGATTTTTGAATGAATTGGAATACTTAGTTCCAAAGTTTTAAAGCTTAAGTTCAAATATTGATCGGATGTCGAATTATGTGCAAATGACCCCAGAATAGAATTTGGATGATTCCAACAGCTCTGTATGGTGATTTTGGACTTAGGAGTGTGTTCGAAATTTTATTTGGAAGTTCATAGTTAAATTAGGCTTGAAATGGTTAAAATAGTAATTTAAGTTTGGAAGATTGACCAGGGAGTTGACTTTTTGATATAGGGGTTGGAAGCCAGTTTTGAAAATTTTCACAGCTCCATTATGTCATATATGACTTGTGTTCAAAATTTGAGGTCAATCGGACTTGATTTGATAAGTTTCGACATCGTTTGTAGAAATTGAAAGTTTCAAAGTTTATTAGGCTTGAATCTATGTGTGATTCTTGTTTTTAGTATTGTTGGATGTGATTTAAAGACTCGACTAAGTCCGTATGATGTTTTAGGACTTGTTGGTATATTTGGTTGAGTTCCCGAGGGCCTCGGGTGAGTTTCGGATGGTTAACAGATCAAAAGTTGGACTTAAAAAGCTGCTGCAATTTTCTTCTGCTGGAAATGCAGAAATCGAAGCCCAAACATCGAGCCCAGAAAATTGAGCCAAGATCGAAGGCATGCTCGAGTGCCATGATTGAAGGCAGGCTCGAGGGCCATGATCGAAGGCAAAGCTCGAGGGCCAAGACCAAAGGCAGGCTCGAGGGCCATGATCGAAGGCAGGCTCGAAGGCCATGATTGAAGGCTAATGATCGAGGGCCCATGATCGAGGCCCAGGACCGAGGCCAGGATCGAGGGCCATAAATATCGAAGCCATGATCAATACCCAAGATCGATGGCTGCCTCGACAGTTTATAAAACTGGGAATTTCGTCCCATTTGCCATTTCTAACGAACTTGAGCTTGAGCAGAAACGATTTTTGTGAGATTTTCAAGGAAAAACATTTGGGTATGTGATTCTAACTCGTATTTGGTCAATATACATGAATATATCATTGTTTTCACCATTTAATTAGTGTATTGAGATGAAAATTTGGGAAAAGTTTAGAAATCTCATAAAAACGAATTTTTGAGATTTCGGTGTCGATTCAGAGTCGCATTTGAGTGAAACTGGTATGGTTGGTCTCGTAATTGAATTGGTTGTCGGATTTTATAAGTTTTTCCGGATTCCGAGACGTGGGCCCCACGGGCAAATTTTGAGCTAATTTCGGATTTTATTGAAAAATATAGTATTTTCTTATGAAATTGATTCCTATAATTTTTGTTGGCTGTATCGAATTAATTATGACTAGAAACGACTCGATCGGAGTCGTAAAATCTAGGAAAAGGCATACTACTTAGTTAAATTGGAGCTGGTCGAGATAAGTGACTTGTCTAACCTTGTGTGGGGGAAATTTTCCCTATGATTGGTATTGATGTGATAATTGTAATGTGATAAAAGTCGTGTACACGAGGTGACGAGTGTGTACACGGGCTACATGTGAAATATCATGTTTTTAAATTGTGTAGATCACTGTTGCATATTCATTAAATTATTAAATCTTGTTATATTCTCCATCATTGATTTGATTTATATACTTTAAATTTGTTTGACCTTCTCCTGCTAATTGTTTTTACCTGTTAGCTAAAATTTGGTTTCTTTTATTCGGTGTATTATTTGAAGGTGAAATTTCTTTAATTTCAAATATTATTAAAAATGAAGTATTTTACATTTTAAAATTTGATATATAAAACAAGGTAGTAAATTTGTGAATTATTATATTTGCTGAATATTTTGTGAGATTTTCGTACTAATTGTGATGAAGTTGTGAGCTCTTTATTGTGGAAATCTATTATCATGAATTATTTTGGCATGAGCCGTGAGCTCTTTATTAGGGAAATATATTGTTGTTGATTTATTTTGGCAAATTGAAATATTTGGGCACTTGAGGTGCAAATTATGATATATTGTAATATTGATAAGAATGAGGTGGTATAAGGTTTGGGTGTTGAAATGCATGCGGTGAGATAAGGGCGGCTTGATACGCATGGCTAGTAGGGAAAACTACTAGAAGTCATGCGGTGTGATAAGGATGGTTAAACGCGGGATGCTATTTCGGGAAAAATATTTTCTTTAAAATAAATTGTGAAGGCTCCAGTGGTGATATAAGGAAATGAGATATTGTTAATTTATTTATGATTTGAGACTACGAGGCGGTACCTCGGGAGTGCCCTTGTTTGATATTGATTTATGGCTGCAGTTGCCTTTGATTATTGTTGTGATTTTCTTGCAAGTTAAAAAGAATTTTGTTTTGTTTTCACGAGGTATTAATTGCTATTCTTTGGTGTAATTAAATGGTAACATACTAGTTGATTCACTTCCATTGTCATTTTACCTTATTATATTGTTAAACATTTTATTATGCCATTATTTATTTTCCAGTATGGCCTGACCTCACCTCGTCACTACTCTACCCAGGTTAACCTTGACATTTCCTGGGTACCGCTGTGGTGTACTCATACTACGCTTCTGCACATCTTTTTGTGCAGATCCAGGTATATCTTACCAGCCCAAATATCAGTGAGTTACCTGTGTACGGAGACTTCGAGGTATATCTGCCAGCGTCCGCAGACTAGGTGCCATCACGACCTCCTACGGAGAGAATTTGGGGTAGTGACAATAACCAATTATTGTTTCAATCAATTTCCGTTGCAGCGTGCAACCCTCTCCCACAATATATTCATATTCACTTTTGTTGCGGCGTGCAACCCGCTCCTCCAATATATTCATTTTAATCAATTTTGTTGCGGCATGCAACCCGATCCCCCAATATAGACTTTTAAATAAGTCTGTTGTGGCGTGCAATCCGATCCCCCAATATATTTTTACTTTCATTTCAATTGCGGCATGGAACCCGCTCCTCCAATAATATGATTTACCAATTCTTATAAAAGAAATTACTTCAATAAATGCAACAATTAATATGGAATTATAGGACAAGAAGCATATAATAATTATGATTTATTAGAAATAAGTGGTGACAAGTATCAATTAATTGTGGAAATTAAGGATGTAATAGGCATTTTAATAATTAGAATGCTAAATGTCAAGTGGCAATTAAGTCACATAAATCAACTAATCATGTAACAATTATAGCATGGATTCAAGGCATGGTATTGGGCAAATAACACGAGAGAAACAATAAATATAACAATTAATTCATGATTTAAAATGATTTATGATTTTTCAAGTAATTATGCAAACAATTAATTTGACGACGTATAGACACTCATCACCTCGCCTATACGTCGTTCACATACATTTCACATAACAAATAATTTAAGGGTTTTATTTACTCAAGTCAAGGTTAACCACGACACCTACCTCGCTTCGCAACCAAATTTCATGTTTCCAATACACCCTTGTCTCGCGAATTAGTGTCCAAAATCCTCAAATCTAGTCATAAACAATTCAATATATTCAATACAAATTGTAGGAATTAATTTCAAATGAATTTACTAATTTTCCATAGGAATTAATTCCATATGAAGGCAACCTCGCGAACGCGATGTCTTTCCTGGCTTGGCCTTTGCGAACGCGAGCTGCCTTTCGCGAACGCAAAGACAAAAATCCTCTCTGGTCATTTCCCCTTCGCGAACGCAAGGCTTCGATCGCAAACGCGAAGCTTTGCACCTCGACCCTTCGCGAACGCATGCAATTGGTCGCGAACGCGTAGCACAAAATGTGCCAATCAAAATTTTCCCATCGCGAACGCTAGGCTCCCCTCGCGAACGTGAAGGAAGAAACCAGAACAAGCATTAGAAAATTTCCAGCAGCATTCCAAGTTAAAAATTCAATCCGTTAACCATCCGGAACTCATCTGAGGCTCTCGGGACCTCAACCAAATATACCAACAAGTCCTAAAACATCATACAGACTTAGTCGAAACCTCAAATCACATCCAACAACACTAAAAACACGAATCACACATAGATTCAAGCCTAATGAACTTTGAAACTTTTAATTTCTACAAACGATGCCGGAACGTATCAAATCAAGTCCGATTAACCTCCAAATTTGCGCACAAGTCATAAATGACATAAAGGACCTATGAAAACTTTCAGAATCGGATTCTGGCCCCGATATCAAAAAGTCAACTTCATGGTGAAACTTGGCAATCTTTAGCCTTTAAATTTCTAATTTCCATTAAATGGTCATAACTTGAGCTAGGGACCGCCAAATAAAATTCCGGGGATATTCCCAAGTCCCAAATTATGATACGGACCTACCGGAACTATCAAGATACTGATCCGAATCCGTTTACTCAAAATGTTGACCAAAGTCAACTCAGTTGAGTTTTAAGGCTTTATTTCACATTTTAATCAATTTTTCATATAAAAACTTTTCGGAAAATTATACGGATTACGCACGCAAGTCGAGGAGTGATAAATAGTACTTTTCGAGGTTTTAGAACACAGAATCAATTATCATATTTAAAGATGACCCTTTTGGGTCATTACATTCTCCACCTCTAAAACAAACATTCGTCCTCGAACGGAGTTAGAAAAAGTACCCAAGCTGGTGAAAAGGTGTTGATATTTCCTCTGCATATCCGACTCGGACTCCCGGGTAGATGCCATAATCGGCTGACCTCGCCATTGCACCCGATCTAAAGGATAACTCTTAGACCTCAACCACCAGACCTGCCAGGCTAGAATAGCTATCGGCTCCTCCTCATAAGTCAAATCTTTGTCCAATTGGACTAAGCTGAAATCTAACACATGGGACGGATGACCATAATATTTTCGGAGCATAAACACGTGGAACACCGAATGAACCGCTGATAAATTAGGTGGTAATGCAAGCCTGTAGGCTACTTCACCCACTTTTTCAAGAATTTCAAAGGGTCCAATATACCTAGGGACTTGCCCTTCTTTCCGAACCTCATTACACCTTTCATAGGTGAAACCCGGAGAAATATTCTTTCTCCATCCATGAATGCAATATCACGAACCTTACGGTCGGCATAACTCTTTTGCCTAGACTGAGCTGTGCGAAGTCGATCCTGAATAACTTTCACTTTATCCAAGGCATCCTATACCAAATCGGTACCCAACAACTGAGCCTTTCCCGGTTCAAACCATCCAACTGGCGAACAACATCGACTTCCATATAATGCCTTATATGGAGCCATCTGAATGCTCGACTGGTAGCTATTATTATAAGCAAACTCCGAAGTGGCAAGAATTGATCCCAAGAACCTCCAAAGTCTATAACACAAGTGCGTAGCATATCTTCCAATATCTGAATAGTGTGCTCTGACTGTCCGTCTGTCTGTGGATGAAATGTTGTACTCAACTCAACCCGCGTGCCTAACTCATGCTGTACAGCCCTCCAGAAGTGTGAGATAAATTGCGTACCTCGATCTGAAATAATAGACACAAGCACACCGTGAAGGCAGACAATCTCACGAATGTAAATTTCAGCTAACCGCTCTGAAGAATAGGTAACTGCCACCAGAATGAAATGTGCTGACTTGGTCAACCTGTCCACAATGACCCAAACTGCATCACATTTCATCTAAGTCTGTGGGAGCCCAATAACAAAAGCCATAGTGATACGCTCCCACTTCCACTCAGGAATTTGTAACTTCTGAAGAAAACCACCAGGTGTCTCATGCTCGTACTTGACTTGTTGACAATTTAGACACCGAGCTACATATGTAACTATATCCTTCTTCATTATCCTCCACCAATAATGTTGCCGTAAATCTTGATACATTTTAGCGGCACATGGATGAATAGAATGCCTGGAATTGTGGGCCTCTTTCAGAATTAATTCATGAAGCCCATCCACATTAGCCACACAAATATGACCCTTCATTCGCAGAACTCCATCTTCCCCCACAACAACCTATTTGGCATCGCTGTGCTGCACCATGTCTTTGAGGACAAGTAAATGAGGATCATCATACTGCCGCCCTCTGATGCGCTCATATAAAGAAGACCGAGCGATTGTGCAAGCTAAAACCCGACTAGGCTCTGAAACATCTAGCCTCACTAACTGATTAACCAAAGTCTGGACATCTACAGCTAACGGTCTCTCAACAACTGGAATATAAGCAAGGCTGCCCATACTCACAACATTTCTACTCAAAGCATCGGCCACCACATTAGCCTTTCCGGGGTGATACAAAATGGTGATATCATAGTCTTTCAACAACTCCAACCATCTTCTCATCCTCAAATTGAGATCTTTTTGTTTGAACGGATACTAAAGTCTACGATGATCAGTAAATACCTCACATGAGACACCGTAGAGGTAATGCCTCCAAATCTTCAGCGCATGAACAATGGCTGCCAATTCTAAGACATGAACATGATAATTATTCTCGTAAATATTCAATTACCGCGGAGCATATGCAATCACCTTGCCATCTTGCATTAATACTCGACTAAGCCCAACGCGATATGCATCACAATACACTGTATAAGATCCTGAAATTGTGGGTAATACCAACACTGGCGCTGTAGTCAAAGCAGTCTTGAGGTTCTGAAAGCTCAACTCACACTCGTCTGACCATCTGAATGGGGAAGGGCATCCTGTACCAAATCGGTACCCAACAACCGAGCCTTTCCCGGTTCAAACCATCCAACTGGCGAACAACATCGACTTCCATATAATGCCTTATATGGAGCCATCTGAATGCTCGACTGGTAGCTATTATTATAAGCAAACTCTGAAGTGGCAAGAATTGATCCCAAGAACCTCCAAAGTCTATAACACAAGTGCGTAGCATATCTTCCAATATCTGAATAGTGTGCTCTGACTGTCCGTCTGTCTGTGGATGAAATGTTGTACTCAACTCAACCCGCGTGCCTAACTCATGCTGTACAGCCCTCCAGAAGTGTGAGATAAATTGCGTACCTCGATCTGAAATAATAGACACAAGCACACCGTGAAGGCAGACAATCTCACGAATGTAAATTTCAACTAACCGCTCTGAAGAATAGGTAACTGCCACCAGAATGAAATGTGCTGACTTGGTCACCCTGTCCACAATGACCCAAACTGCATCACATTTCCTCTAAGTCTATGGGAGCCCAATAACAAAATCCATAGTGATACGCTCCCACTTCCACTCAGGAATTTGTAACTTCTGAAGCAAACCACCAGGTGTCTGATGCTCGTACTTGACTTGTTGACAATTTAGACACCGAGCTACATATGCAACTATATCCTTCTTCATTATCCTCCACCAATAATGTTGCCGTAAATCTTGATACATTTTAGCAGCACCTGGATGAATAGAATGCCTGGAACTGTGGGCCTCTTTCAGAATTAATTCACGAAGCCCATCCACATTAGGCACACAAATATGACCCTTCATTCGCAGAACTCCATCTTCCCCCACAACAACCTATTTGGCATCGCTGTGCTGCACCATGTCTTTGAGGACAAGTAAATGAGGATCATCATACTGCCGCCCTCTGATGCGCTCATATAAAGAAGACCGAGCGATTGTGCAAGCTAAAACCCGACTAGGCTCTGAAACATCTAGCCTTACTAACTGATTAACCAAAGTCTGGACATCTACAGCTAACGGTCTCTCAACAACTGGAATATAAGCAAGACTGCCCATACTCACAACATTTCTACTCAAAGCATCGGCCACCACATTAGCCTTTCCGGGGTGATACAAAATGGTGATATCATAGTCTTTCAACAACTCCAACCATCTTCTCATCCTCAAATTGAGATCTTTTTGTTTGAACGGATACTAAAGTCTACGATGATCAGTAAATACCTCACATGAGACACCGTAGAGGTAATGCCTCCAAATCTTCAGCGCATGAACAATGGCTGCCAATTCTAAGACATGAACATGATAATTATTCTCGTAAATTTTCAATTACCGCGGCGCATGTGCAATCACCTTGCCATCTTGCATTAATACTCGACTAAGCCCAACGCGATATGCATCACAATACACTGTATAAGATCCTGAAATTGTGGGTAATACCAACACTGGCGCTGTAGTCAAAGCAGTCTTGAGGTTCTGAAAGCTCAACTCACACTCGTCTGACCATCTGAATGGGGAAGGGCATCCTGTACCAAATCGATACCCAACAACCGAGCCTTTCCCGGTTCAAACCATCCAACTGGCGAACAACATCGACTTCCATATAATGCCTTATATGGAGCCATCTGAATGCTCGACTGGTAGCTATTATTATAAGCAAACTCTGAAGTGGCAAGAATTGATCCCAAGAACCTCCAAAGTCTATAACACAAGTGCGTAGCATATCTTCCAATATCTGAATAGTGTGCTCTGACTGTCCGTCTGTCTGTGGATGAAATGTTGTACTCAACTCAACCCGCGTGCCTAACTCATGCTGTACAGCCCTCCAGAAGTGTGAGATAAATTGCGTACCTCGATCTGAAATAATAGACACAAGCACACCGTGAAGGCAGACAATCTCACGAATGTAAATTTCAGCTAACCGCTCTGAAGAATAGGTAACTGCCACCAGAATGAAATGTGCTGACTTGGTCACCCTGTCCACAATGACCCAAACTGCATCACATTTCCTCTAAGTCTATGGGAGCCCAATAACAAAATCCATAGTGATACGCTCCCACTTCCACTCAGGAATTTGTAACTTCTGAAGCAAACCACCAGGTGTCTGATGCTCGTACTTGACTTATTGACAATTTAGACATCGAGCTACATATGCAACTATATCCTTCTTTATTCTCCTCCACCAATAATGTTGCCATAAATCTTGATACATTTTAGCGGCACCTGGATGAATAGAATACCTGGAACTGTGGGCCTCTTTCAGAATTAATTCACGAAGCCCATCCACATTAGGCACACAAATATGACCCTTCATTCGCAGAACTCCATCTTCCCCCACAACAACCTATTTGGCATCGCTGTGCTGCACCATGTCTTTGAGGACAAGTAAACGAGGATCATCATACTGCCGCCCTCTGATGCGCTCATATAAAGAAGACCGAGCGATTGTGCAAGCTAAAACCCGACTAGGCTCTGAAACATCTAGCCATACTAACTGATTAACCAAAGTCTGGACATCTACAGCTAACGGTCTCTCAACAACTGGAATATAAGCAAGGCTGCCCATACTCACAACATTTCTACTCAAAGCATCGGCCACCACATTAGCCTTTCCGGGGTGATACAAAATGGTGATATCATAGTCTTTCAACAACTCCAACCATCTTCTCATCCTCAAATTGAGATCTTTTTGTTTGAACGGATACTAAAGTCTACGATGATCAGTAAATACCTCACATGAGACACCGTAGAGGTAATGCCTCCAAATCTTCAGCGCATGAACAATGGCTGCCAATTCTAAGACATGAACATGATAATTATTCTCGTAAATTTTCAATTACCGCGGCGTATATGCAATCACCTTGCCATCTTGCATTAATACTCGACTAAGCCCAACGCGATATGCATCACAATACACTGTATAAGATCCTGAAATTGTGGGTAATACCAACACTGGCGCTGTAGTCAAAGCAGTCTTGAGGTTCTGAAAGCTCAACTCACACTCGTCTGACCATCTGAATGGGGCAAGGCATCCTGTACCAAATCGGTACCCAACAACCGAGCCTTTCCCGGTTCAAACCATCCAACTGGCGAACAACATCGACTTCCATATAATGCCTTATATGGAGCCATCTGAATGCTCGACTGGTAGCTATTATTATAAGCAAACTCTGAAGTGGCAAGAATTGATCCCAAGAACCTCCAAAGTCTATAACACAAGTGCGTAGCATATCTTCCAATATCTGAATAGTGTGCTCTGACTGTCCGTCTGTCTGTGGATGAAATGTTGTACTCAACTCAACCCGCGTGCCTAACTCATGCTGTACAGCCCTCCAGAAGTGTGAGATAAATTGCGTACCTCGATCTGAAATAATAGACACAAGCACACCGTGAAGGCAGACAATCTCACGAATGTAAATTTCAGCTAACCGCTCTGAAGAATAGGTAACTGCCACCAGAATGAAATGTGCTGACTTGGTCACCCTGTCCATAATGACCCAAATTGCATCACATTTCCTCTAAGTCTATGCGAGCCCAATGACAAAATCCATAGTGATACGCTCCCACTTCCACTCAGGAATTTGTAACTTCTGAAGCAAACCACCAGGTGTCTGATGCTCGTACTTGACTTGTTGACAATTTAGACACCGAGCTACATATGCAACTATATCCTTCTTCATTATCCTCCACCAATAATGTTGCCGTAAATCTTGATACATTTTAGCGGCACCTGGATGAATAGAATGCCTGGAACTGTGGGCCTCTTTCAGAATTAATTCACGAAGCCCATCCACATTAGGCACACAAATATGACCCTTCATTCGCAGAACTCCATCTTCCCCCACAACAACCTATTTGGCATCGCTGTGCTGCACCATGTCTTTGAGGACAAGTAAATGAGGATCATCATACTGCCGCCCTCTGATGCGCTCATATAAAGAAGACCGAGCGATTGTGCAAGCTAAAACCCGACTAGGCTCTGAAACATCTAGCCTCACTAACTGATTAACCAAAGTCTGGACATCTACAGCTAACGGTCTCTCAACAACTGGAATATAAGCAAGGCTGCCCATACTCACAACATTTCTACTCAAAGCATCGGCCACCACATTAGCCTTTCCGGGGTGATACAAAATGGTGATATCATAGTCTTTCAACAACTCCAACCATCTTCTCATCCTCAAATTGAGATCTTTTTGTTTGAACGGATACTAAAGTCTACGATGATTAGTAAATACCTCACATGAGACACCGTAGAGGTAATGCCTCCAAATCTTCAGCGCATGAACAATGGCTGCCAATTCTAAGTCATGAACATGATAATTATTCTCGTGAATTTTCAATTACCGCGGCGCATATGCAATCACCTTACCATCTTGCATTAATACTCGACTAAGCCCAACGCGATATGCATCACAATACACTGTATAAGATCCTGAAATTGTGGGTAATACCAACACTGGCGCTGTAGTCAAAGCAGTCTTGAGGTTCTAAAAGCTCAACTCACACTCGTTTGACCATCTGAATGGGACATTTTTCTGGGTCATTCTGGTCAATGGGCTTGCTATAGATGAAAACCCTTCAATGAACCGATGATAATAACCTGCCAAACCTAGGAATCTCTGAATCTCAGTAACTGAAGTAGGTCTAGGCCAATTCTAAATAGCCTCAATCTTCTTAGGATCCACCTTTATGCCTTCTTCCGTTACAACATGCCCCCAAAAAGGCCACTGAGTCTAACCAAAATTCACATTTTGAAAATTTGGCATATAATTAATTATTCTTCAAAGTCTGAAGCACACTCCGAAGATGTTGTTCATGCTCTTCTCGGCTGCTGGAGTAAATCAAGATATCATCGATGATTACAACCACAAAAAAATCCAAATATGGCTTGAACACCCGATTCATCAAATCCATAAATATTGTTAGGGCATTTGTCAGCCCAGATGACATCACTAGGAATTCGTAATGCCCATACCGAGTTCGAAAAGCTGTCTTAGGGACATCAAATGCCCTAATCTTCAACTGATGGTAACCAGACCTCAAATCGATTTTCGAAAATAACTTGGCACCCTGAAGCTGATCAAATAAGTCATCAATTCTTGGCAGTAGATATTTGTTTTTTATAGTGGCCTTGTGCAACTGCCGATAATCTATAGACATTCGCATTGAACCATATTTATTCTTTATAAATAATACCGGTGCATCACAGGGTGAGTCACTGGGTCTAATGAATCCCTGATCAAGCAAGTCTTGTAACTGCTTCTTCAATTCTTTCAACTCTGGCGGGGCTATATGGTATGGTGGGATAGAAATGGGCCGAGTCCTGGAGCCAAATCAATACAGAAGTCAATATCTCTGTCGGGTGGCATCCCCAGCAAATCTGCAGGAAATACTTCTAGAAATTCATGAACAACTCGTACTGAGTTCATAGAAGGAACATCCGCACAGGGATCGCGAATATAAGCCAAATAGGCTAGACACCCTTTCTCGACCACACCGAGCTTTCATAGAAGAAATAACCCTGCTGGTAGAATGACCAGGAGTTCCTTTACACTCTAACTGAGGTAACCCCGACATGGCTAGGGTCACTATCTTGGCATGACAATCCAATATAGCATGATAAGGTGACAACCAATCCATACCCAAGATGACATCAAAATCTACCATATCAAGAAGTATAAGATCCACACTAGTTTCAAGACTACCAATAGTAATAACACACGAACGATAGACATGATCTATTATAATAGAGTCTCCCACCGGTGTAGATACACACACAGAAGCACTCAAAGAATCATGAGGCACAACCAAATATGAAGAAAAATAGGAGGACACATAGGAATAAGTAGATCCTGGATCAAATAGAACTGAAGCATCTCTATGGCAAACTGGAATAATACCTGTGATCACAACATCAGATGACTCGGCCTCAGGCCTAGCTAGAAAAGCATAAAATCGGGGTTTGGGCCCCATCACCCTGAACTGCGTCCCTGGGACGGCCTCTAACTGGCTGGCCTCCACCTCTAACGACCTGACCTCCACCTATAACTGCCTGACCTCCACCTATAACTACTTGACCCCTATCTCTAGCTGGCTGAGAAGACGGTGAAGCAACTGGTGCTGGTATGATGGCACAAGAATCTTGCCGAGATCTGTTACTCAACAACCTAGGGCAATATCTCCTTATGTGACCAATGTTCCTGCACTCATAACACACATCCTGATGCCGTGGCGGCTGAAGTTGAAGCTGACCCGAACGGGCCGGATAACCTTTGTAGTGACTCTGGAGTGGTAGTGCACTGATAGGAGATGAATGTGCACTAAAATGTTGGCTGCCCAGAGTAAGGCATAATAGGACTATGACTCCTTGAAGCACCGGGAGATGCCTGAAGTGCTGAATGAAATCGTCTGGGAGGATGACCTCTACCGAAATTACCCCTGCCTCCAGACGAGGCACCATCGAAACCACCGAACTAACGAGTCCTCTTATCAGACCTCTACCCTCTCTCTTGTGCAAGAACCATCTCGATCCTCCTAGCGACATTAGCAACCGCCTGAAAGAAAATCTCACTTCCAGTCTCCTTGGCCATCTGAAGCCTGATAGGGTGAGTGAGTCCCTCAATAAACCTCCTCACTCTCTCTCCTTCAGTAGGTAGTAAAAGGGGAACATAACGGGCTAAATCCACAAAACGGGACTCATACTGAGTAACAGTCATACTGCCCTATTGTAGATGCTCAAATTACTTGCGGTAATCCTCTCTTAGTGTGATAGGAAAGAACTTCTCCAGAAATAGCTGCAAGAACTGCTCCCAAGTAAGTGCAGGCGATCCAACTGGTCTGGTCAATGTACAATCTCTCCACCACCTCTTGGAAGAACTCGTCATCTGAAATACAGCAAAATTGACCCCATTAGTCTCAACTATACCCATGTTCCGCAACACCTCATGGCAGCGGTCAAGATAATCATGTGGGTCCTTAGAAGGTGTACCACTGAAGTGAACTGGAAAGACCTTAGTAAACTTATCGAGTATCAATAAGTCCTTAAAAGACATAGCGGGCCTATCACCGATCTGTGCCGCAATAACTGGCTGAACTACCCCAACTGGCGGGGCTGCTGGAGCCTGATTCTGGGGAGCCATCTATTCTGGAGTGGGAGTAGTGGGAGTTTATGCTCCTCCCCCAGCCTGTGAGATGGTTGGTGCCACTGAAAATGTACCATTCTGCACCACGCCCTCCATAAGAATAACCAGACGGACTAGAGCGTCCTGAAGCACTGGAGTAGCTATGAACCCTTCCGGAACCTAAACTGGTCCACTGGTATAGTCTGAATTGGAACCTCCTCCTGAATATCCACCTGAGGATCTACAACAGGTGTTGCTGCTCGAGCTCTAGACTAAGCCCTACCTCTACCTCGGCCTCTAGCACGACCTCGGCCTCAACCTCTACCCCTAGCCATAGTTGCCACCGGGGGCTCTAGTCCCTATCCATCGGTAGATGTATTACGCGTTCTCACCATCTGCGAGAGAATAAGAATAGAATGGTTCAATTATCGATGATAGAATAAGATCGCACGACAGACTAAGAAGGAAGTGATATTATTCCTAAACTTTATAGCCTCTGAAAAATAAGCACAGACGTCTCTGTATCGATCCTTCAGACTCTACTAAGTTTGCTCGTGACTCGTGAGACCTATGTAACTTATTGCTCTGATACCAACTGTCACGACCCAAAATTCCCACCTTCGAGACCGTGATGGCGCCTAACATTTCACTTGCTAAGTAAGCCAAGGTTAGAATAATATTAGCCATTTTAAAATAATTTTAAATTAATTAATAACAAAAAAATAAATGCGGAAGTAAAGTCTGAAATGTAGTGAATAATCCATAATAATAGCGATGTCTAAATACCATCCCAGAACTGGTGTCACAAGTACACGAGCTTCTAGAATAATACAAATAAAGGTTTGAATGAAATAAAGCTGTCTGAAAGCAAACACACAGCTAAAATAAGGTAGACGGGGACTTCAGAACTGCAGACGTTATGCAGTTATACCTCAAGTCTCCTCTGAGTAGATGAAATCCGAGCAAGTCTATGGTACGCCGCTGGGACGAACTCCAAATTTACACAAGAAGTGCAGATTGTAGTATCAGTACAACCGACCCCATGTACTGGTAAGTGCCGAGCCTAACCTCGACGAAGTAGTGACGAGGCTAAGGCTGGTCACTTACATTAACTTGTACGCAATAATAGTAATAACCACAATAATATAAATTAATCAGGTAACTCATTTTAATAGTTGAAGCCAACTCAGCAGTCATAACCAATTATTATTTCATTCAATTTCTGTTGCAGCGTGCAACCCGCTCCCACAATATATTCATATTCACTTCTGTTGCGACGTGCAACCCGCTCCTCCAATATATTCATTTTAATCAATTCTGTTGCGGCGTGCAACCCGATCTCTCAATATAGACTTTTAAATAAGTCTGTTGTGGCGAGCAACCCGCTCCTCCAATAATATGATTTACCAATTCTTATAAAAGAAATTACTTCAATAAATGCAACAATTAATATGGAATTATAGGACAAGAAGCATATAATAATTATGATTTATTAGAAATAAGTGGTGACAAGTATCAATTAATTGTGGAAATTAAGGATGTAATAGGCATTTTAATAATTAGAATGCTAAATGTCAAGTGGCAATTAAGTCACATAAATCAACTAATCATGTAACAATTATAGCATGGATTCAAGGCATGGTATTGGGCAAATAACACGAGAGAAACAATAAATATAACAATTAATTAATGATTTAAAACGATTTATGATTTTTTAAGTAATTATGAAAACAATTAATTTAACGACGTATAGACACTCGTCACCTCGCCTATACGTCGTTCACATGCATTTCACATAACAAATAATTTAAGGGTTCTATTCTCTCAAGTTAAGGCTAACCACGACACTTACCTCGCTTCACAACCAAATTTCAAGCTTCCAATACACCCTTGCCTCGCGAATTTGTGTAATAAATAATCAAATTTAGTCATAATAAATTCAATATATTCAATACAAATTGTAGGAATTAATTCCATATGAATTTACTAATTTTTCGGATAAAAATCCGAAATTAATTTTAAAATTCAGCAGTGGGACCCGCATCTCGAATCCTGAAAAAACTCACGAAATCCGACACTCGTTCCGATACGAGTTCAACCATATAAGAATTATTGAATTTCGACATCGGATTGGCTTTCAAATCTTCATTTTACATTTTTGGAAGATTTTATAAAAAACTGATTTTTCTTCCATAAATTCACGAATTTATGATATAAATGAGTATGAAATTATGCAATATAATCAATATAGGATAAGAAACACTTACCCCAATTTTTTCCCATGAAAATCGCCCAAAACTCGTCTTACCCGAGTACCCTCGCGTTCGCGAAGAACATTTTTGTGCTGCCAAACATTGCCCTTCGCGAACGCCAAAGCAACCTCGCGAACGCGATGCCTTGCCTGGCTTGGCCTTCGCGAACGCGAGGCTTCGATCGCGAACGCGAAGCTTTGCATCTCGACCCTTCGCGAACTCGTGCACATGGTCTCGAACGCGGAGCAAAAAATGTGCCAGTCCAAATTTCCTCTTCGCGAACACGAAGCTCCCCTCGCAAACGCGAAGAAGGAAACTAGAAGAAGCATCAGAAAATTTCCAACAACATTCCAAGTCCGAAATTCAATCTGTTAACCATCCGGTACTCGCCCGAGTCCCTCGGGACCTCAACCAAATATACCAACAAGTTCTAAAACATCATACGGATTTAGTCAAAATCTCAAATCACCTCCAACAACACTAAAAACATGAATCACACATAGATTCAAGCCTAATGAACTTTGAAACTTCCATTTTTTACAAACGACGTCGGAACCTATCAAATCAAGTCTGATGGACCTCAAATTTTGCACACAAGTCATAAATGACATAACGGACCTATGAAAACATTCAGAATCGGATTCCGGCCCCGATATCAAAAGGTCAACTCCGTGGTCAAACTTGGAAATCTTTAGCCTTTAAATTTCTAGTTTCCGTTAAATGGTCATAACTTGAGTTAGAGACCTCCAAATTAAATTCCGGGCATACTCCCAAGTCCCAAATTACGATACAGACCTACCATAACTGTCAAAACACTGATCCGAGTCTGTTTGCTCAAAATATTGACCAAAGTCAACTCAGTTGAGTTTTAAGGCTTTATTTCACATTTTAATCAATTTTTCATATAAAAACTTTCCGGAAATTTATACGGGTTGTGCATGCAAGTTGAGGAGTGATACATAGTTCTTTTTGAGGTCTTAGAATACATAATTAATTATCAAATTTAAATATGACCCAAAAGGGTCATCACATAACATTATGCAAATGTTTAACAAAATTAATCTATCAATTCTAACTAAAAAGTGAACAGCATGCAATGTGAAATAACAAGTCAATACTACTAAAACAAGTAAATTGGAATCATAAATATAACACAATTTTAAAATCCCAAAAAAAAAAAATTAACATATGTCAATTTCCAACATCATAAAAATAAGTTCCAATACCACTTAAGATTAGGAAACATAATAAGTTTATAACCTCATTCAACAACGAAATTCATTTTTAATGACATCACTCATTATATATCAAATTTGTTAATAACTCATTATTTCTAATATTAGGAGGTATAGTTTGAAAAACTAGAATAATAACGCATTTATGCTAAATGAAGAAAATAAAATAAATAAGAAATAAAATATACGAGCAATTACATGGAATCACAAGAAGTAAAGATAGAGAAATTACACCTAAATTTAATTTTTCAGTGGCTTTTCAAACACACTCTAAATAATTTGTTTGAGAAGTATTTCAAGTGAAATACTAATATGTTTTATTCACTAGTTCCCGATTTATTTTTCCAAGTGGAATTCATGTTCAAACACGACTAAATTTCAAATAGGAGTACTCAGATATTTACACAGGTATATTCTACATCATATCTAGTGATGTCAATATCATGTCCATTAATTGATTTATATTTTATTTATCACAACCCAAAATTCACTATAGGTCGTGATAGCGCCTAACGCCGCGGTCAGGCAAGCCAACAGTGATTAATCAACTTAGTTACTCATTTACTATTTTCGAAATCATGAATCCCATTGAATAAGTAGTGTAATGTCTAATACTCGTAGAAAATCCGTGATTTTATTTTTCTAATTTCCGTATAAGGTATAAATTACAAGGTGAAATGATAATAATTACGCGAACTACAATAATGAACACCCAGTAGGTACCCCCGAAACCCAGCGTCACAAGTGCATGAGCATTTACTAAGGAGTACAATAATAATACAACATATGTTTAGAATGTAAATAAGACTGGATAAAATAAATAGTACGATAAAGACTCTGTGTACTGCGATGCATAGCCTAGAATGCAGCTGATATGAAGTCTCCTCAATAGCTGCGGCTACGCGCCAAGATGATCATCAAATGAACCTGTCAGATCCTGAACATTTAGTGCAGAAGTACAATATGAGTACGTAAATCAACGCGTACTCAGTAAGTATCTATCCTAACCCTGGAGAAGTAGTGACGAGGGTTCGACATCGACACTTACTAGTGGTACAATAAATCAATATGGTAAATCATAAACAAATAAGAGTACAACAATAGTAGTGAGGTAAATCCGTAACTAACACAATCTTCCAAAATTTCTTTTAACAATATCAATTTCTCAATCTTGTATTCTATCTCGACAGCTCGGAATTATCAAGTGCCAATGACAAACATATAAGAATTTTAATATAAAATGAATCAGTGGAAGGAAAATCTTGCAAATATTCGGACTGCTAGCGATATAACGCACGATTATGCCGAGGTCGTACGGTCAGATCTCAAAAAGAATATGATATTGCCGAGGCGATCGGCCCGTTTCCATCATAACATATACACTGTCGAGGGTCGAGCAGCATGAACCATTAATGCATATATTATACTGTCGAGGCGAATGTCCCGCTCCCATTAGAGTGTGGTACATAATCCTATCGAGGCGTTTGGCCCGCTCCACAAGAAATGAAAGTAACTATCGAATTACGAGACATGAGCTTACGATACAGTACATAAACATAAGGTGAGTATAACCTTTGCCATTTATCAAATAACTTGCCAACAACTTAAGGTAATAATGCTCGGCCTAATATATATATGTATATACTTCTAAATCAAGTTCAATTATAATTTCAATTAATTAAGCTAGCAAGATGAGTTCAAATATTTCAAATATTACATGGTAAAGTCCTAAGTCTACCCAGACATAAACATACTTTAGCAACGTATGGACTCTCGTCATCTCCTGCGTACATAGAACCTATAACTAATAGCACATAACAATTACATCACCTAGAGGGTAGTTTCCCCCTCACAAAGTTAGACAAGAGACTTACCTCGCTCCGAAATTCCATAACCGACTCCAACGCCTCTCTAACTCATCAATTCAAATCCAAACGATCTGTAACTAGTCAAAAAATGTGCAAACCAATAGAAATATACTCCAATACTCGTAATAAATCAATTTATAACCAGTCTCAACTCCGCTCAAAAGTCAATAAAGTCAAACCCTCTGGGCCACGTGCCCCGATTCCAAATTTCTTGAAGATTAACATTACCCATAACACCACGAACGCAATTATATAATTTATCCCTAATTCCATGTCCTATTTCGTGGTCAAAATCCAAAAATACCAAATTTTAGGTTCTCTACCAAAATCTCACATTGTTTACTAATTTCCATAAATTCCATGATAAAATCCATATGTAATCCAAGTATTTAACTCGTAATATGTGGGAATCACTTAACTCGTGTTGCTTGAGAAAATTCCCTCAAAATAGCTCCCCAAATTCAGCCAACCCAAGTGAAAAATGCAAGTAGGACATCCAAATCCCGTTCTTAAATAATTCTGCCAAGTGATATTTTCGCACCTGCGGAACAGTAGCCGCACCTGCGGCGTCGCTTGTGTGACCAAAACTCCGCTTCTGTGGTGAAGCACTGAAGCCCGCCCCTTCGCACCTATGGAAGCTGCCCCTATCCTGCGACATCCCGGGTGCGACAAGCTCCCTCGCTTCTGTGCTCCTCTCAGCTTCTGCGCTCCAAGAAGCCGAATCTGCGCCATCGCAGGTGCGGTCCAAATGTCACTTCTGCAAACCTTCCCCACGCACCCCTCTTCCGCTTCTGCGTTGAGCATTCCGCTTCAGCGGTTCCACACCTGCACCCAATTTTTGCATGTGCGGTCGCACCAGTAATAGGCCAAAACCAGCATTTCCTCAATTTTAAATTTCTATCCGATTTCAATCCGTTTCAAGCCCGAGGCCCCCGGGATCCTATCGAAACATACTAACGCATCCCAAAACATAACACGAACCTGTTCGAGGCCTCAAATCACACCAAACAACATCAAAATTACGAATCGACGATTGAAACATTTTATTAAACTTTCAAACATTCAAACTATGATGAACACGTCCGATTCATACTTAAATATTTCGAAATGACTCCAAACTCTACGTACAAGTCACAAATCATGACACAAACCTATTCCAATGATCGGAATTCCAAACGGACATCGATAACACCAAGTCCACCTCAAACCAAACTTAGAAAATTCTAAAACCTTCAAAATGTCAAATGTCCACAATAAGCACAGAAATGCTCCCGGGTGACCCTAATATACGCCCAAGTCCAAATTCATCATACTAACCTATTGGAACCTTCAAATCCCGATTCCGAGGTCGTTTACTCAAAATTTAAACCTTAGTCAATTCTTCCAGCTTAAAGCTTCCGGATTTAGAATTTTTTTTCCAAATCAATTTCGAACTTCCCAAAATTCAATTCCGACCACACATACAAGTCATAATACCTGAAGTGAAGTTATTCAAGGCCTCAAACCGCCGAATGACGTGCTATAGCTCAAAACGACTAGTCGTGTCGTTACATTATTGGGAGTATATTTTTGGCAGAGGCGGATTCACGATTTAAATTTTTTATATTTTTGCAGCAACCTCAAGTTAATATATTATAATAATTGGATTCACATCTAAATAGTTATATATATATTTAGTGAAATCTTTAGTACATGTATAAGGTCTGGGCAAAAATTCTTCCCACCACAAGTCTGTTACTAATTTCAACTTTCAAGTATATCTTCAAGCAGTGAGTACAATTAGAATTATTTTTTTCTTTAAAAATGTTAGGTAGTTTACGTTCATAATTTTAATATGTCATTACAAGTAAAATATTCTTATATCTGATTTTGCTACCAAAAGGAAGTAGACCTATGAGTAAATAATACTGACAGACCAAAAACAATGATAAGGACTGATAAGAGAAGAGGCTCTAACTGTTTAAGGGTAAAGGAAAGGAAGCTTATGTCGAGTGGCAACCCAAGCTATTGCCTAGAGGCGGAGCTAGGATTTGAAACTTATGGGTTCGGGATTCTAAATCTTTTAAGTTACTGGGTTCTAAATTAATAATTTATACATGCTAAATGAATTTCTTAAGACAAATACATGGTTTGAACGAAAGCTACTGGGTTCGGCCGAACCCGTAAGTTATACTCTCCCTCCGCCCCCTACCATAAGATATCGATGGACCAAAGTTTGGAAATAGATCAACTTACTCCATATCAAATTACTAGTAAAAATCATATTACCCATGCATTTGAAATAACACACCAGAGAAATTGGTGCAGAATGACAAGTTTCTAGTCTCAAACAACAGACACTGTACTTTCAATTATCAATTCAACTGATTGTTGCATGTTCTAAACCTAAGGGAGTCCAAATTGGACCGAACCCTTTGTCGGGCTATGATTCCCTACTTTTGCGTTTTAGTCTTAATCTTACCTTGATGCACATTCATCGTCTTTATTAAATTTCTAATAAAGTTACAGATACATTGCTATATTTGTTACATAAACAATGTCACACATCTTCAAAGCTCGAGAATGTTAAGATGGTTAGAATGACAGTTGTGAAGCTAAATGCTTAAAGGGTGACAAATTTAGTTCGGTGACATCCGTGTACGGTAGGTGATTTAGTTAATTAGTGGAGTAAGAGTTAATTATATATATGCTCACGTGTACAGTGTGTTAGAGTAATTAGCCATTGTAATCACTTTCATTCTCTGCAATTAAGATCCAACTACTTCCAGAACCTTCTTCTTCTTCTTCCTTCGATTTGATCTGAGCTTCAATTCTCCATATTTTAATGGTGGAATTTATCATGGTATCAGAGCTTAAGTGAATCAATCAAAATCAGAGTACATCCAAGTTAGCTTTTGTGAAATTAATTTTGTTCGTCGAAGTATTTTTTTTCTCAAAGCTTTCTGAAATTCAACAATGGCAACTTTAGACATTGACAAACCTAGACATCCGTTATTCCTGTAGACGTCAAACAATTCTAGCAATGTGATCATCTCGATTCAGCTAAAAGGAACTAAAAATTATTCAGTTTGGAGCAAAGCGATTGTGATTGCATTGCAAGCGAAGAGAAAATTAGGGTTCATTGATGGAAGTTGCACGAAATCTCAGTTCACTGAAGATCTAGATAAAGACTAGGAGCGAGTCAATGCAACATTGTTGACATAGATTATGAAGACTGTATCCCCAGAATTGGTCACTGGGATTGTGTATGCTGAAAATGATCATGAGGTTCGGTTGGATCTTGAGGATCGATTCAACAAGGTCAATGGTTCTAGAGTCTACAATCTTCAATGAGAGATAGCTACAGTTTCACAAGGTACCCCTCGCATCTCTGTTTATCACTCTAGGTTGAAGTCATTGTGGGACGAGTATGGCTCTCTTATACCCTCACTTCCCGTTACTGTTGGAACAAGAGATTTCATTGAACATTTAGAACAACAGAAGATTTTTCAATTCTTAATGGGATTAAATGAATCCTATAGGGCAATTAGGAGTCAAATTTTGTTGCAATCTCCACCACCTTCAGTTAGTCGTGCTTTTGCAATGCTGATAAATGAAGAGAATCAGAGAAATGTTTGTGTGTCTAATTCATAGATTAGTTTGGCAAATGAGATGAACGATTCTATAGTATTCATGAGTATCGGGGGAATCAGACGAAATTTAAGAAGTTCAATGACTTGTACTGTGAGTGCCATTTCAAAGGCCACATAAAAGACACTTGTTACAAATTACATGAGTATCCACCTGGTTACAAAGGAAAAAGACAACAGTAATACAGACAAGCAAATGCAGTTATGAATAATAAAAGCCATGGTCAAGAGAGTGTCGTGAACAAAGGAAAAGCTGAATTACCTCAAGGAATGTCAAACTTCTTCACTCAGAAACAGTATGGTGAGATAATCAAGTTGTTGAACAAAGAAAAGGCAGAGGAGCACGCAACTAATATGACAGGTAATAATAATTCACATTTATTGGAGAATTGTAGGGATCCTTGGATCATACATACCGGAGCTAGAGGTGTTCATAAAAACCCGAAAAATCGAACCAAACCGACCAAAAAATTGATACTTTTTAGGTTTGGTTTGGTTTTAATTTTGAATTTTAAAAACCGATCAAATTTGGTTTGGTTTTGATTTTAATCAAAGAATAACCGAAAAATCCCGAACCAACCCGACTATAGAAGTAACTATTTAAATTTATTATTACACCTATATATATGTATATTTTTATATAAAGTTTCTAATATTTTATGGTACATATTAGTCGTTTGTATTTTTAGTCTAGTTCTTTGCTATTATAATAATCTAATTCTTTTCTTTTATATTTTAGTTTGATTATTATTTTTCTTTTGCTAAGTACAAGAATTTATTTCATGTTAAAAATAATTGATTTTTAATTGAGTAATCAAATTATTCATCACTATTTGATTCAATTATCATCAATATATCTTGATAAATGATAGATTTCTAAAAGATCAATTGGTTTGATAGTGTTACGTTGAAAATGTAGTCGACGGAACATCAAATCGATAAAAAACTAACTTAATTGGTTTGGTTTAGTTCCAATATTTGAAGAACCGACTTACTTGGTTTGGTTTCTTTTTAGGGAAAAACCGATCGAACCCGAACCGTGAAAACCCCTAACTGAGCAACTGACCATATGGCTTCAGATCATAACACTTTGAATGATGTGGTAAGACAACCTAAACATAGGAGAGGTAATGTTAGCCTACCCAATGGTAAGTCTGTTCCTGTTACTTATCAAGGCAGTTATAATCTCACAGTAGATGATACCATACATGATGTGTTGTGTGTGCCTGAATTTAGATACAACTTACTATCAGTCTCAAAGCTAACAAGAGAGTTGCAATGTTCAGTGAATTGTTTTCCAATATTTTGTGTCTTCCAGGATCTGTACACTGGGAGGGTGAAGGGGCTTGGTAAGGAAAAGGGTGACATGTATCTCCTAATCCCAAGAAAGACAGACAAATACAAGGAGACACAAAGGATTAGAAGTTGTCTTACAACAGGAATAAAGATTGATGTTGGCACCTAGCACAGAAGGCTTGGACACATTCCAGCAACAGTCATGAAGAAGCTGGAGTTTTTAAAGGCTAAAGACTTCTTAGGTTGTAGTCTCAATAATTGTATTGTATGCCCTTTTCCTAGACAGACTCGAAAACCTTTTCCTCTCAGCAGCAATAGAGCAAGTGATGTTTTTCAATTAGTCCATGTGGATATTTGGGGGCCATATAGAGTTCCAACATATAATGGTAATAGATACTTCTTAACACTTGTAGATGATCATTCCAAGATGATTTGGGTATTTCTAATGAAATTGAAGAGTGACACTATTGTTTTGCTGAAATCATTCTTCAAACTGGTGCATGTGCAATTTGGAAAGGTCATTAAAATGTTAAGGACTGATAATGGTGTAGAATTCTTTAGTAAAGAGTGTAAAGATTTCCTATCAGGTTGTGGAGTCCTTCATCAAAGCAGTTGTCCACACACTTCATAGAAAAATGAAGTGGTGGAAAGAAGACATAGGCACATCCTTGAGGTGGCAAGGGCACTAAGATTTCAAGGGAGCATCCCACTACATTTCTGGGGAGACTGTGTGTTAACAGCTGTCTACCTTATAAATAGAGTACCATCCTAAGTTCTCGGTAGAAGATCTCCTTATGAGGTGTTTCACAAATCTAAGCCAAGTCTATTGCATTTGAGGGTCATGAGTTGCTTGTGCTATGCCACAGTTACAGAAAAGATTGACAAGTTTTCACCTAGAGTTGTAGCTGCAGTTCACATGGAGTACTCAGTATCTCAGAAAGGCTGCAGGTTGTATGATCTTAAGGCCAAGAGATTCTTTGTGAGTAGAGATGTGACATTCCAAGAGAATATTTTTCCTTTTCAATCAATGAATAGAGGTGTAGACTTGCCATTGTTTCTGGAGCTCCAAGATAGTCAGATGATTAACCAAAGGGCACCTGCACAAGTAATAACTCAGGATGCAAATGAAGTTGATGCGGGGAAGAATGCAGTCACCACACAAGCACCATTGCATCATGAAACAGCTTATGACACTCAATTAGCAGCAGTTGATGAACAGGCATTCTTATGAGTCCAGATGGTGATATGACTTTAAGAGTATACTATGATGCAGACAGGGCAAGTTGCCTAAACTTGAGAAAATCAGTAAGAGGTTACTTAGTAAAGTTTGGAGAGTCTCTAGTCTCATAGAAGTCAAAGAAGCAGAATACAGTAGCAAGGAGTTCAGCAGAATCAGAATATAGGAGTATGGCACTAACAGTCTGTGAATTGATCTGGCTGCTGGGAGTTTTCAAGGAACTGGGAGTTGAATTATCCACTCCAATTCAGTTGTTCACTAATAGTAAAGCGGCAATGCAGATAGTAAGCAATCCAGTGTTTCATGAACGAACAAAATACATAGAGATTGATTGCCATTTTATAAGAGAAAAAGTACAAGAGGGATTGATTCAACCTGTGTATGTCCCAACAGAAGAACATGCAACAGACTTGTTAACTAAGGGACTTGAGAGTGTACAACATTACCACCTAATGTGCAAGCTAGGTGTTTTGAACATCTTCATGGAACCTAGCTTGAGGGGAGTGTTGAGATGGTTAGAATGACAACTGGTGACAGTTGTGAAGCTGAATGCTTAGAGGGTGACAAAGGCAGTTAGGTGACAGATGTGTACGGTAGGTGATTTAGATAGTTAGTGGAGTAAGTGTTAATTATATATATGCTCACGTGTACAGTTATGTTAGAGTAATTAGCTATTGTAATCACTTTCATTCTCTGCAATTGACATTCAATTACTTCGAGAACCTTCTTGTTCTTCTTCTTTCGATTCTATCTGAGCTTCAATTCTCCACCTTTTAATGGTGGAATTTATCAGAGAATACCCAAATAGTCGGTAATTTCATTTGGCATTAACGTTCCAAAGGAAAGCGACCGCATAACCCTTCTCAGCCCAAGTCAAAAGACAAAAGCTCTCCACTCCTGTTTCTTTCGGAGGCAGAATCAAGTTTGCCGCTTTCTTCATATAAATTATCCGATTTATCATGAAGTCCAAATTCTATAGTAGAGAGCATTGTAATAATAATTGTGCCATCGGAGACTCTTTTGAGTATTAAGTACCCGCAGATAATGAACAAGTAGGCATCTAATGATCGGGCACTTATAATGTCTTGGCAATTGGCATTGTCATTGTATACTTTCGCAAGTCGGTAGGCAATGGAGGAGGAGGGGGCCATTGGGTGAAACCTATCAACAATGATTCCCTATACAAATTAGCGACACAACTTCATGAATAATTCAATTATCACATTTCCTTTGTCTTCTAGGGAGATATTGATAAGAGCTTCACATCCGTTTAACAGGTCCACGATCCATCGCAATTCGTTGTCAAAATGCTAGTAATAGGAGTACAAACAAGATTGGACCTATAATAGATCATAGGACTTGAGGTGGCCATAGAGCAATAGTTTTCTTAAAGAATCTTTTTATTTCAATTTGTTTTAAAAAAGAGAAAGATACTTCAAGATTTTAGTTTAATCGTAAGAGTGCATCATGTGATGTGTGAGTTAGATGTACGTAATAAGTTTGAATTCTTCGTATATAGTCTAATGTTTAAGCAGAGAAAGATAGAAAGTTGGATCACTATCTACCGAATTTTGAATCATGAGCCATGAATCCATGGAGATGTTTTAATTATCGAAGAAAGGAAGATAAGTTAGAATACAATTAGTAACAATAGTTAAACAAAAAAAAAACCATTACACAATGAGAAATACTCACTCGACGAATCACATGGGGAAAACCCCGTCCGTTTTCACCTATCTATTCAGCTAAATATGTTTCATTTCAAGGATTAGTGATTTGGGCTACTCAATGCATCAAAAATCATGAATAATTAATAAACCATCTCAGTTTCTATTTCTATCTGAGATGTAGGATTAAAAGTAAATTCAAAGATATTAACCTCCAAATAGTTCTAAATGGCTGATCAAAACTACGAATACATAAAATAACACCAAAGGAGAAAAATAAATCACTTTGATGAAAAGTCATACCAGTAATTTTTTCATCCGAATTTATTTACTTAACCCAAAAAAAGAAACGAAATAGATCCGAATAAAGTAAACCAGATAAAAAGTTGATTGATTAATTGATGGAATTAATTAATCCAAGAGAAAATATAACATAGCTGATTGGAGATCCAGAAAAAACCAATTACTAAGGTTGAAAAGATTTTTTGATGCTAGAGTGAAGAGAAGAAGATGATTACTTGAAACTAGATAGTTTATCAGGGGTAACACCGCTTGTTTGGGCCTGAATTGGGCCGTGGAGACTGTGCTAATGCTATGGCTGCATATTCTATTGAAGAATTTTCATAAATCACTATAATTTAGAGTTTAATAACTATAATTTGCCTAATTATCATTCGTAGCTACTGTTCAATTGTTACTAACTTGTATCACTCGTATTCAATCGCGTAATGAATACAACTTGTGTCAAATGTATTCGTTCACGTAATGAATACAACTTGTGTCAACTGTATTCGTTCGCACAACGAATACAACGTGTATCAAATGTTCGTTCGCGCATTTGTATTCATTCGTGAAACGAATATAATATGTATCAACTGTAACCAAGGCGAAATACAAGGGTGTATACAAAGGATACGACTTGTATCAACTCGTATACAGGGGTATATACAAAGGATACAACCTATATCAACTGTATTTGTTCGCTCAATGAATACAACTAAGGCGGAATACAGAAAAATATAATGTTCTTATTGAGATTCGAACTCAAGGCCTTCGCTAGCTAAGCAAGCTTTCTAACCAACTAAGCTATGAGAGCGTGTTTCTCTCTTGTTTCAATTCAAAATAATTAATCTCTTATTTCATGGATTTGCTATAAAATTCAAACATAGCTATGAATGGTAAATTTACTGAAAGTATAGCTATGAATGATAAATATAGTGTAAATATCTGATGTGTCGTGTAATTTTCTCTCGTCGTTTTCTTCCATTTCTACCGCATTTAGGGGGAAACCCAGAAATAACCTGATTTACAATTAGTAATTAAATAATTAGTCATAGTTTCAAAAGTAATACTCCCTCTATTCCAGTTTATATGAACTTATTTTCTTGTTGGTCCGTTCAAAAAAGAATAACCCCTTTCTAAATTTGAAAATAATTTAGCTTACACTTCCAATTCTACCCTTAATGAGAAGCTTTTATAACCACACAAATACTCTAGACCCCCTTTTGACTTGTTTAGGACCACAAATTCCAAAAGTTCTTATTTTTTCTTAAACTTTGTGGCTAGTCAAATAGTTCACATAAATTGGAATGGAGGGAGTAGAAATTTAGCCACTTTTTCGTGTAAAGATAAAATTTGAACAAAAACACCCTTAAAAATTAGAAAATTTTCTAGAATAATATGCCCGAGTTCGAAATTTTTACATATGAGATTACAGCATATTATGCTAGAATTTCATTATGTGCTGGAGTTTCAACATAATATGCTGGAAGTTTATATGCAGGAGCTCCATAATCTAGTATATTATGCTGGAAGTTTTCGTGTTTCAGCTAGGGTATGTTTGTCCAAATTTTATCTCCGTATAAAATAATGGCTATTTTATAATGACTTTGTAACTACTAGCTATTTTTCGATTACTACTCCGAAAACTGACCAGCCCATGCTATTTTCACATTTCTACCTTAGCCCAACGAATCCCGGGAAAGAAGGGCGGGGCCAAAAAATTGCACGGGTGCCCTATTTGGTCGCCCCCATTTAACCTATACCCACTTTTTTAAAAAAGTTTTAATTTGTACCCATTTTTTAAACAACTTCAGCCCTCCTCCTCCTCCTCCTCCTCTTCCTCCTTTGTCTTCCTCTTCTTTTTCGGGTGACACTGATTTTATATGGTGTTTGTGAACATATTTTAAGGTAGTTTATGATGTTACGGTGGTGAGCTGTTATGACGCTTTATTTTTTACTATTGCTTAGGGTTTCTTCTTCTTCTTTTTCGTCATTGCAAAATGGTTCATTAGATTTATTGTTGTTTTGACAAAGTGATGATTGGGGTTTGTTTCCGATGATATTTGAAGGTTATGTTTTAAATTTGAGCTCATTTGGAGTAGATTTAGGTATTAAATCGAATATTGGATTGCTATAATTTGAAGAACAAATTTATGTTTCTCGACAATTTGCATTTCATGCCTATTTGGCCTTAAGTGCATGAAAACGTTGGTTGCACTTCAGACCTTTGGCCTTAAGTGCATCTGAAGTGTAATTTTTCACTTCAGACTTATTGGCCTTAAGTGTAGCAAAACGTTTGTTGCACTTCACACATTTTGGCCTTAAGTGCATCTGAAGTGCAATTTTTCACTTCAAACTTATTAGCCTTAAGTGTAGCAAAACGTTTGTTGCACTTCAGACCTTTTGGCATTAAGTGCATCTGAAGTGCAAATTTTCACTTCAGACTTACTGGCCTTAAGTGGGTACGCTTGCAAACTTTTTTACAAAGTGGGTATAGGTTCAATTGTGAGTCCAAAACCGGATATAGATGCAAAAGCCCCGGGCGGGACGGATGGGAACTGATTGCTGGTGGCAAGTTAAACGGGCATTAGGCCTGATAAGAGGAATGAGCTAAGAGGCCCAAAGCAGTGTTCTGCTCAAGTAGTATAGAAAGAGCAAGAAATACCATTACTCTTTTCGTTAATAGTTCAATTTAGCCTCAATGCTGCTGCTTCTGTTTTCTCTTTTAAACTAACTAGATTACTTTGCCCGTGCCTAAACTTTGACGAAGTTTGTTTTCCACTTGTTAATTTGTTCTTTGTTATAATTTACTGTTGTATTTTAAATTAAATTAACCTTACTAATTGTTTTATCTTTTTACTCCTAGAGGAATAAAAATAATCATAGGAACATATATGTATTTCAATTGTCAACTTTTTAAAACATTAAGATAAGATAAAGAAAGATAAGATACATGAAAGTGAGGAAATAAGCATGTCTCTCAAAGGCAACCAGTTATAATTTTATTTTTAAAAAAATTCTCAAAAGAAGTAAAATGCTTGAATTAATAATGTGAATTTTGTGTGCTCATTCTTGGTTTTAGCTCTTTTTCTTTTAGATACCTAATTTAATTATGATGTTTTAATAAATTTTATTATTTCAGTTTTTTGCTTGATAAATGTTATAAAAGTTTCAACCTTAGATATTTGGAAGATTCACTCTCATTTCTATGTATTTTAAAAAGTTATTTTTTTCCATTAGCTTTATCTTGCTTACCTGAGCAAAGTTACAGACTATGAGCCTTTAATACCTTTTTGTGTGCTCCATTCATCTCATTTTCATTTGGATTGTTTAGAAAGTACATTCTTGGTTAATACAGGTTAGTAGTTGCGAAGTAAACAAAACTTTAAAAACCTTATGTATTCCTCAAAGCTCACTTATAGATTTATTTGTAAACCTTTTGAAAAAATTTTGAATAGATAAAAAGACCTTCAAATGAAATCTAAATTGTGATGACCCGATAGGTCATCTTATGTTTCAGAACTTGATTTTGCACTTTGAAGTCTTAAAAATCTCATTTTTATCCTCCTCAATTTACGTGCGCAGTCCGGGCGTCTTCCCGAAAAGCTTTTATGTTAAAAACTGAGAAAAATAAGAATTTTTGCCTAAAAACTTCATTTGAATTGACTTTGGTCAATATTTTTAGAAAATGGACACTGGTCTGTATTTTGACGGTCTCGGTAGGTCCGTATCGTAATTGGAGACCTGGACGTATGCCCGCAATCGAATTCCGAGATCCCTAGCTCGAGATATGAATTTTTTGATGAAAAATTAAAAGTTTGAAAGTTTGACAATTTTAAGAATTGACTAATGTTTGGTCTTGTTGATACCGGGTCCGTATTTTGATTTCGGATCCAGACACAAGTCCAATATAATATTTATGACTTTTTTGTCGAATTTGGTAAGAAAAGGAGTTGATTTGACATGATTCGGACGTTCGGTTGTGAAAATAGAAGTTTTAATGTTTTCTTTCAAATCTCATTTGATTTGGTGTCCGATTCGTAGTTCTAGGTATTATTTTTGTGTTTTGTTCGCGCGAACGAGTTCGTATGAATTTTTGGACTTATGTGCATATTTGGTTCGGAGCCTCGAGGGCTCAGACGAGTTTCGGATAGGTTACGGGTATTTTGAAACTTAGAAAATTTGGTTTTTTGTGCTTTAGCAGTTATCTGGTGTCTTCATCTTCGCGTCTTCGCGAACGTGAAGAGTAAACTGGGGCAGGGTGATTTTCTCAATCGCGAACGCGATAGCTAAGTCGCGAACGCGAAGCAATGGGAGCCTTACCCTTCGCGAACGTGAAGCTTTAGGGACCTGGGGGAGGGGTCAGTCATTCTTCTACGCGAACGCGAGCATTGGCTTGCCAACGCGAGGGCCAGGGGGGACAGCCTTTGCGAACGCGAAGAAGGACTCACGAATGTGAAGCCACTCAGGCTGCTGCTCATCCCGAACGCGGCAGACCCTTCGCGAACGCGAAGAAGGTTTGACGCCCAGACCTTAAAACAGAACCAAAACGGAATTTTACCCATTTTTCATAAACTCTCCATTAGAGCTCGGCCTAGGTGCAATTTTGAAGAGAAAACTGAACGCCAATTCATAGGTTTGTACTCTTAAACTCATTTTCTTCCATTTCTAATACCACCCATTAAATTCCTAGCCCTAATCTTTGTTCTTTCATGGTAGAAAACTAGGAATTTAATGAGGATTGGGGTTTTTTACAAATTGGGGGTTTAGACCTCAATTTAGGGTTAGATTCCGAAACTAATTACATAATCGAGCCTGGGGGTGAATGGATTTTGGTCCGAACCTCGGGTTTTGGCCAAGCGGGCCTAGGGTTGATTTTTGACTTTTGGGGAACAAGTTTGGGGAATCTAAATTTATGCATTGTAATTGATTTCTTTAGCAATATTTGATATTACTGAGTCATTTGTGGATAGATACGAGTGGTTTGGAGGTGGATTCTAGAGGAAAATCGATAATTGAGCATTGAGTGGCCTTTGGAGCAAGGTAAGTGTCGTGGTTAACCGTGACTTGAGGGAATATGACTTGTTTTTCTATTTGCTACATGTTTAAATGTTGGGGAACAACATATATGTGAGGTGACGAGTACTTATGCATTGTAGTCGGGTTAAAGCATGCAGGCGGGGCTTGGTTTCTTACAATTATAGTTTCCTTTGTTCATGTTATCTATGTTTAGACTAGTATTGTTAAATTGATCGTTCTTATCATGTTTATGGACCTTATGGTGATAATTGAGTATTGATTCCGAAGTTGAGGTTGATAGTATGGAACCAAATATTGAAGTAAGGCTTGTACTTGCTATTTTATCTCCATGTTGTTATTTGTTCATTGCATTATGGTAAGGGAGAGTGTTAATGCACGAAGGGTGATGTCGTGCCATATTGTGAGTGTTAATGCACGAAGAGTGATGCCGTGCCATATTGTGAGTGTTAATGCACGAAGGATGATGTTATGCCATATTGTGAGTGTTAATGCACGAAGGGTGATGCCGTACCATATTGTGAGTGTTAATGCACGAAGGATGATGTCGTGCCATATTGTGAGTGCTAATGCACGAATGGTGATGTCGTGCCATGTTATGAGAGTTAATGCACGAAGGGTGATGTCGTGTCGTTTTAATTGATTTTATGGTGAGGTTGAGAGTAAAAGCACGAAGGGTGATGCCATACATTTTTCCTTTACTGTGTTTACTTGTTCTTATTGATTCATAGTACATTGACTGTACAAGTTATCATTCTGTTATAGTTCTCTATCTCGTATTTTCCTTAGCATATTTCCTCTCCCAATAGCACATGTTTAGCTATTATTTGTACACATATTGTTAACTTGCACAAGTTTGTTATGTAGGTGTCTTGTCATAGCCTTGTCACTATTTCATCGAAGTTAGGCTCGACACTTACCAGTACATGGGGTCGGTTGTACTGATACTGCACTCTGTACTTCTTATTCAAATTTTGGTACCAGCCCTAGATGATCGTGAGGCTTCACAGCTTGGATTTTCTGTCAGGAAACCTAAGCTAGATTTGTTGGCGTCCGCAGACCCTAGAGTCTCTTCCTAGTTTTATCATTTACTGTTTTCTTACTTCAAAACAATGTATTTTTCCTTTTCAGACTCTGTTTGTAGTAAATCATAGTAGCTCGTGAGTTGTGACTCCAGATCCGGGTGGTAGTAATTAATGAAGTTCTTATATTATTCCGCACTCGTTGTATTTTATTTTAGCTCATTTGTTGTTATTTACTGAAATGAATAAGGATTGGCTTAATAATTCTCTAACATCGGCTTGCCTAGCAAGTGGAATGTTAGGCGCCATCACGGTCCCGACAGCAAAAATTCCGGGTCGTGACATAAATTTATAGTAGACAATTAAACTAAAATATGACCCAGAAATAAAATGTCTTTTGCAAAATATTTTTCTTCAACTTAAATTTACCAAACTATTTCATAAAACATTGTGCACATATTGTATTAATAACCCAAATTGTATTTGATACATTCGTCATATCAAGAACTTTTAGAACTAAAATTACCAAAGTTAATCATAGTAAAAGGTATTACAAGATGATTCGATAAATCTTTTCCTGTAAAATAACTTGAATTATTTTCAAAAGAAAGTGTCTGTTGAAATAAATTACTCCTTCCGTTCCAGTTTATGTGAACCTATTTCCTTTTTGGTCCCTTCAAAAAAGAATGACCCCTTTTTAAATTTAAAAATAATTTTACTTAAACTTACAATTCTACCCTTAAGGAGAAGCTTTTATATCCACACAAATACTCTGAGTCTCTTTTTGACTTGTTTATGATCACAAATTTCTAAAGTTTTCATTTTTTTTAAATGTATCTAGCCAAACAGGTTCACATAAATTGAAACGGATGGAGTAACATCTAGTATAACTTTTTGTGCATTACAATTTTAAGTAAAAAATCAATCACCACATTAATTTAGAGAAAATTTATAAAATTAAATTACCATAATATCTATTATCAGCTTATGATATACAAAATTAGTTCTTGAGAGTTTCTAAACAGTTTGATAGTGGCAGCTATGGGCTTTAGAGTTTAGAAGTAGTCGTGAATATATACAGTTTTAAAATGTGCGTTTTACTTGTCTCATACACCATTTTATATTGAGAAATATAAGCAGAATACAATAAAGGCTAATAATGGCTTCAAACACTTTAAATTTTCCTCTAATAAATAATGGATTGAATGAGTTAAAAACCAAACATTTGTCTCCTCACAAGCATAAATAGAAATGAGCAAGTTTAAATATAAAAAGTTGTCATGCATGGAAATGGATTTTTCAGCCGAAGGGGAGATGGACCCACTCGAAAGCATACACGATTCTCTTAGTCTGTACAACAAAAATTAATAAATTTAGCACGGTAATCAGCTTATTTGAATCAATCAAAATTCAGAGCCACTTTAATGATAAACAAATTATAAAAGCTAAATATGAAATGGCAAAAAGAGGCCTTGGTCGGCAAGCTGGCAAGACAACGGCCAGCTAGGCTCTTCTATATTAGAAAAAATTTCCTTCGTTGATTTTGTACATATAGTTGATAGGAAAACATACAAGTTTAACTGGACAACAGTTGTCAAAATGGCATTGAGAGTTGAACTACTGAGTCTAATAATCCACCCGTTTCAATTTACATGAACTTATTTGAGTGGGTACGAAATTTAAGAAAAGAGAAAAAACTTTTGAATTTGTGATTTAAAATGAGACACATATATTTTGTGTGACTATGAATCATTGCATAAAGGTAAATTGTTTCCAAATAAGAAAAATTATCATTCTTTTGGTACGGACTAAAAAGAAAATGCAATAACAACCTAGTATAATCTCACTAGTGGGGTATGAGAAGGATAGTGTGTACGCAGATCTTACCCCTACCCTGGGGTAGAGAGACTATTTCCGATAGACCATCGGCTCCATCCCTCCAAGAACTCCCACCTTGTTCTTGGGATGACTCGAACTCACAACTTCTTGGTTGGAAGTGAAGGGTGCTTGCCATTAGAGCGACCAACTAAAATAAAAATAGATACACTTAAATATTTGAAAGGGAGGGAGTATTAGAATATTAGAATTGTAACCTCTTATCCATTGGTTTCCATAAAAACTTAAAATTAGATATTCTCATTGTGTATTTGTGTTTCCAAGACTAAATGGCTAGCGCCGCTATTACAGTACATGATTGAAAAGAGCTAATCAAATCTGATCAGATTCGGTTCTTTAATGCCTTGAATCTTCATCACAAGAATCAGTGTGATTTTGATTAACTGATTTTCCAGACGCATGTGCTTGTCGATTGAGATATGCGATGCGGACATGAAATACGAATTGAGGCAATAATTAAATTGAATTGTCGCTGGCAGGCCAAACTCTTTGTTCTTTTTTAAACGGATGAAGTAATTATTCACAAAATAGGACTATAGACTGTAATAAGAAAAGTTTTTTTTTGGGGGGTCTCAAAGGGGACATAGAAATAAAGATACCAATTCAGAATCCATGCTATAAATCCGTTTGACCATAGATTTTAGCTTTATTTTTCAAAAAATAAAAATAAAAATAAAAAAATTGTTTGTTTATGAATTATTAAATCAGTTTTTGGGTGAAGTTTTTTCTTCCATTCTCAACACTTCAATTTTTCTTCAAATAAAATGTATATCCAAACACAACTTCAACTTCTAAAAATTATTTTTCAACACAACTTTAAAATTTGCACGTTAGTGTGAGTTTACCAACTTCAATGTTGATAAGCAAATTTATCCGATACATGCCTTTGTAAAATAATAGGTCGGTAAACGAAATAGTTAAAATGTGCACATAATAACATAAACACCATCTAATAGAAAAGAAAGTATGGTCATGGTACCTTTTCTTTTCCTTTAACAAAATTTGATATGAATTCTATTTGGTCAGATTTTCAAACTCTGCTTAGTGTGAAAAGTATTTCTTGAAAGTGCTTCCAAGTGTTACAATTTGTGTGTTTGGCTAATCATATAGAAATGCTTTTCTTAGTATCATAAAAACAGTTTTTGTTTAACAAAAAAATTCAAAAAATACTATTAAGCGTCAAATTATTACATATTCAAAATTAATAGTAGGTAAAAAAAATATATTATTATTTATCATTAAAGATATTTATTAAGTTTTTCAATTATTTAATTAAAAATAAAATGCATCACTTTTTGTTTGGGATTCTGTGATATTTTGCGGAAAGAAAGTATAACGACCCGACCGGTCGTTTTGAGATCTAGCGCGTCGTTCGGCGGTTTGAGGCCTCGAGTAGCTTCACTTCATGTTTTATGACTTGTACGCGTGGTTGAATTGAATTTTGGGAAGTTCAAAGTGATTTTGGAAGGAACATTCTCAGTTCGTAAGCTTTAAGTTGGAAGAGTTGACCAAGGGATGACTTTTGAGTAAGCGAACTCGTAATCGGGATTTGAAGGTTCCAATAGGTTCGTATGATGATTTCGGACTTGGTCGTATATTCGGGTTGAGTATCGGGTGGTCTGAGAGTGTTTCGACACCTATTGTGGAAGGTTGCCATTTTGAAAGTTTAAGAATTTCTTAAGTTTGACTTGAAGTGAATTTTGGTGTTATTGATGTTCGTTCGGGGTTTCGAGTCTTGGATAGGTTCGTATTGTGATTTATGACTTGTGCGCAAAGTTTGGCGTCATTCCGGAATATTTGATATGATTCAAACACGTTCGTCGAAGTTTAAAAGTTTAAAGAAAGGTTTCGATCGTCGATTCACAATTTTGATGTTGTCCGGTGTGATTTGAGACTTCGAGCATGTTCGTGTTATGTTTTAGGACTGGTTGGTACGTTTGGATGGGGTCTCAAGGGGGGCTCGGGTTTGAAACGGATTGAAAACGGATTGAAACTTGGAATTTAGGACATGCTAGTTTTGGCCAAGTTCTGGTGCAACCGCACCTGTCGAAATTTGGGTGTAGGTGTGGAGCTGCTGAAGAGGCAGACGAAGCGCAGGAGCGCAACAGGAGCTGGGAGCAGAGGATCGCAAGCACAGAGTTTTTGGCCGCATCTGCGCAAGCGTAGAAGCGGCACATTGATCGCAGGAGTGATATTGGACTAGAAAGAGGGGATCCACAAGAGCGGAATGTTGGGCGCATCTGCACGTCCGCAGAAGCGAAAGATTTGGATCACACCTGTGTTTGCACAGAAGCGGGATTTTTCCTCAGGTGCGAGAGATGGCCTCCAGTGCTTCTCCGCAGAAGTGAGGTTTTTGTCTCAAAAGCGACGCTGCAGGTGCGACTGGATGTCCGCTGGTGCGAAAGTCGTTGGGCAGAAGGGTTCTTTTAAATCGAGACTTAGCTCTCTTTTATCTCATTTCTCACTTGGATGGCCGAATTTGGGGAGCTATTTTGAGGGATTTTTCATCAAGCAACTCGAGGTAAGTGATTTCCTCTTATTACAAGTTAAATACTTGGATTTTATAAAGGTTTTTAGCGTGAAAATTAAGGGAAATTTAAGGAGAAACCTAAAATTGATAATTTTGAATTTTTACCACGATTTTGGATATGGAATTGAGAATAAATTATATATTTGAGTTCTTAATGTTACGGGTAAAGTTTATCTTTAAAAATTTCAAAATCCGGGCACGCGGGCCCGAGGGTTAACTTTATTGACTTTTCGAGCGGAGTTGGGAATTGTTATAAATTGATTAATCATGAGCTTTGGAGTATAGTTTGATTAAATTTCACATTGTTTGACTAATTTTGGATCGTTTGGCTTTGAGTCGAGAAGTTAAAGAGGAATTGGAGCCGGTTATAGAATTTCGGAGCGAGGTAAGTCTCATGTCTAACCTTGTGAGGGGGAAACTACCTCCTAGGTGATGTAATTGTTATGTGCTACTAGTTGTGGGTACTACGTACGCACGAGGTGACGAGAGTCCTACGTAGCTAAAACATGTTTATGTCTGGGATGACTTAGGACTTTATCATGTAATATTTGAACTATGTGAACTCATTCTGTTGGCTTAATTAATTGAATTTATAATTAAAATTAATTTAAAAATACACGCGCACATAGGACTTCACATATGCTTATGACTTATTATATTGCTTTGTTGGACCTCTAGTAAGTATCGATATTGACCCCTCGTCACTACTTCTCCGGGTTAGGCTAGATATTTACTGGGTACGCATTGATTTACGTACTCATGCTACACTTCTGCACTAAATGCGCAGGATCTGACAAGTTCAATTGGTGGTCATTTTGACGCGTCGGTGCAACTGCTGATGAGACTTTTTGGCGAGCTGCATTCCAGGCTATGTATTGCAGCCCACCGAGTCTCCATCATACCATTTACTTTATACTGTCTTATTTATATTCCAGACATATGTTTGTATTATTATTGTACTCCTTAGTAAATTCTCATGCACTTATGACACCGGGTTTTGGGTATGCTTTAGAATTTGTTATGGATTGTTTTACACTGATTCACTTTCACTTATTATTTTAATGAAACTGCACGTAACTACGATTTATTTTAATGCACTAACCTCGTTATCTAAGAAAGATTTATGATTTTAAAAATGATAAAATAAATTATTAAGTGTTGGCTTGCCTAACGGCGGTGTTGGGCGCCATCATGGCCTATAGTGGATTTTGTATCGTGACAACTTGGTATTATAACTCTAGGTTCACTTGGGTCTCTCGAGTCATGAGCAAGTCTAGTAGAGTCTTGTAGATTGATACAGAGACGTCTGTACTTATCTTCGAGAGGCTACAGAGCTATTAGGAGCATTTTCCTTCTTGATTCCTCGTCGTACGATTTGATTACATCGAGGCTTTTGCCTTAATTTCCTTCCTACTCACGTTTACATGATGTTGAGGTTATCTATGGGGAATCAAAAAATTGCAGTGGTACTTCAGATGTAGAGCATGATGTATCTTCCTGCGTATTCGAGCGAGCTATTGTCGTCATCCTGTGGAAGGGTGTTTTTTGTTTCAGCCCTATATTAGTATTGCCTATGGTTTTGAGGCTATACATGGATTGTTATGATGTTCATGAGTGGTTATCGTGAAGTGTTGATGTAAATTGTAGGGTGCTTATTTATGGATCGCGATAGTTAATGACTCGAAAGGAGGATTTCTCAGTTCATGGTTTAGAGGTTCGACATTTATTTCCAGCGGAGGAAAGGCAATCGGACTATGGATGTTTAGGCTTTGGTTGATGGAGTAACAAGACCTGATATTTTCAAGCATGGTGGAATTTTTATTTGTGATGTGTTGTCGTCATCCTTGTTTGAATGCATTAAGGTTTGTCAGTGTTATGGTCTTCTTTGATTTGCCTACGGGGCAGGGTGTGGTAAAATAGTGTCTAAAAAGCGGTTGTTAAAAATGGCAGTGTGTAGCGGTTTCAGAATCGAATCGGTGTTTCGAATGCTGATGGCTCGAGAAAGATGATCTTTGAGGAGGCTTAGAGTTGGTAGAAATTTATTAGTTCAGGTTCTACAGAGATTGATTTTGATTTGATGCAACATTTGGGCAGCGAAGGATGAGGAATGAATGGCGGGAGGTGTCTCGCGGTGGTTGAATTTCTAGCAGGTCAAGTATGAAAAGCAGAGGTCGAGAAGTTTCTTAAAGGAGATGGTTTAACCGAAGTGGGAGTGGAAGAGTAGCATATGGATTCTGTAGTAGGATAGTCATATGCCTTGAGAAAAGCTTAGAGCGATTTGGGAATCATGGTGGACAACACTAGGTCTACAGATTTTATTTGGGGTGGTGGCTACTGTACTGAGGAAGATTGAGTATGGCAGAGAGGGGGTTTGCTTGAAATAAAGAAGGGTGTGAAAAACTTGCTTATAGTTTTTGGGATGCAACGTGACTTCGAGTTTGGAATGTATTGTTGAACTTTTAGTTGATGTCTATGGGGAATGAATAGACTCTTACAGTTGGCGGGCGAGCATAGGCTCAGGAGGGTTTACTAATTTTGTGGTAGTTTTACCCTCTCCAGATTCATTGAAAGATGTCGGTATGGAATTCTATATGTGAGTAATCTCATGTGGACAACATAGCGGTAGCGTGATTTTGATGAAGTTTTCTACGAAGAGTTCTACTTACTACCTGACAGAAGGTCAAATATGCGATTGAGGCTGATAATTCAGAATGTTCATGAATAGTTTAACAAGGGACGACAAGAAATTTGGCAAGTTGACGGTGCGAGATCATGGTAATTGAGGGAGGAATCTTTGTGGATTCTACATTATTTGATGGTAGCTTAACCCCCACTGTCTACGGTTGGATCGTGTGGTTGTCTACTTGTGCAACTTCTCATTATCGGTGCATTGGTGGATTATTTATGACTAAGAAAAGAAAACATCAGGGTTAATTCGAGCAAAGGACTTGATGAATGTGTGCTATACTTCGCTTTATCGATTCATACGCAAGTTTTGGGAAGACTCAGAGTTTATGCTTCTTGTGGATATAATGTATGATAAGTGGGAATTTTGACTGCTTATTAGCAACTGCTAGCTTTTGTTTTAGTCCAAAAGTATTGAATTGTGTTTCCGAAACTAATGAAATTGTGAAATATTACAGGAATGCTAGTAGCTAGGTCTCCCAAGATGAAATCCGAGTAAAAAAGGAGTGTTCTGTGCACAAGACAACAAAGGGCACAGAAGCACAAATGTGCGGTCCATAGAAGAAATTCTACAGCCGCAGAAGAAATTACGGACCGTAGAATTCCATCTACGGCCGCAAACCAAGAAGAAAAATTTAGCAGAACTTTCAGCAATGTGTTGTCCGCACATAAATTGTGCGACCGTAGAACTGGGCTAAGAGTCAAATATCAGAGAGTACGCAAAAAGGCCAAGTCAAGGAGCCTTTGTGAATTGCGGACCGCACAAGAATTGTACGGCCGCAGAAGATTGCCTTGCGGCTGCAGCCCAGAAATATGCCACCGCAGAAGATTGCCTTGCGGCTGCAGCCCAGAAATATGCCACCGCAGAAGATTGCCTCGCGGCTGCAGTCCAGAAATGTGCGGCCGTAAAAGAATGCCTCGCAGCCGCAGTTCAGAAATGTACAGCCGCAGAACTTCACTTCCTGCCAGCTGAAGAAATTTGCGGACCGCACATGGAATTTTGCGGCCGCAGAACCTCCAGATGGGAATTTTTATCCGAGATTTTTGGCCCTGTATAAATAGACGAGTTTCAAAAAATTAGGTCAAGTTTGAACATTTGAAGCTGTTGTAGTTATTTTCTTTACTACTTTAGGAAGTTTTACATTATTTTGGTATTTTAACATTAGATTTCATCATTTTAATCTTCCATTATGAGTTTAATTAGCTTTTCTTCTCTATCTTTTGCAATTTTCATTATGAGTAGCTAGACGTTTACTAGGGTTGTGACCCAACTCTAGTGTGTAAACCTTATGGGTATCTAATTTAGTGCTTGTTTATGACTGGGTGTTGATTATTTAGCTTAGTTCATGCTTCAATTTTAGAATTAATGGTTGCAAATATTGATTCATGCCTGCTTGACTTAGTCTCTACTGGGGAAAGAGTGACCTAGTTTAGGATAACTTAGCTAACAAGGAATTGGGTTAATTGAGAGACTAATTAACCTAATTAAAGGGTTCAACCTAGAGATAGTAATAACCCGACTTGAGCTCTTATCAACTGTTTGGTTGATACCCATTTGGATTTGAGAAAGTCAAATTGAACAAAATCACTCTCTGGCCGAGAGTTATTGAGTGGGTAACGTAGAGCTGAGAGCTATAAGACACCTCAATCAACAAAATAAGCATTTACGTTTTTATCCTATTAGGCAAACACCTGGGTTATGGTCACAAACCTAGGCCTTTAATCCAATTGGAAAAAACCTCAAAAACATGTATCTAGAATCTATTTCCTTTATCTTGCATTCATTAGAGTAATAGTAGAAATAGAAAACAAAACCTTGTGGAGGAAGTGCAATCTTATATAACCTATTTTCTTGCTTCGAATATTTACTCCTAACTCCTATCATAACTCCCAGTGGATTCGATCCCGACTCCTAGTTGGGTAATTATTATTGCATACGACCGTGTCATATCTCTTATTGAGTGTGTTGCGGACATGACCAATGTACAAGGAAAATAATTCATCCGGTTGCTTCTTTGGGAGTGTTCATGTGCTAATAGTGCACTAGAGTTTGGCTTAGTACCGAGTCAGAGTGGGTGATTCTCAACAGTGGTTCTAATGGGTTCATTATATGGATAAAGACCGGGATTTTTGCAGCAGAGTGTGAAGAATACTTGGGGAATTTTCTATGTTATCATTGGGTCTGTGGGGCAGTATTAGAAAAATGGGAGAAATAGTTTCAGATTCGTGGAAGGTCTTTCAGAATGGGTGTACCAGTTTGAGATGCTATCGTGCGCATGAGGAGGGAATGAGATGGTTCATGGGTATTGAGACGATGTGGTCTCGTGAATTGGGTCACTCGAGAGGAGTTTTGTTGAGTTTCGTTATGTTCTAGAATGGAGCTATTATTATTTCTAAGGCAAGTCAAGAGTAAATTGAAAGAAGTGGGGTCGGTTAGTAATGGTTTGAATCATCATGATTGTGGAAATGATCAGTTACTTCGGCGTGTTAAGGTTTACAAGTGGGTTGAATTTGGGAGGTATTTGATTCGAATGGCCTTGTTGTGTAAATGGATTTTCGGAAGGGTAATGGCGATTTAGACCATGATTTGAGGTTGTATTTTCTACGGTTATGGGAATTCAGTCGCGTGTTGTAATGGTTTTGCTGAAATAATTTAAGTAAAAGGTTTCTAGATGATGAAGTGTTTATTTTATTAGTGGTTAAAGAGTTATGATGAATTCTTGTACTCTCATGTAGCGGCATGGTAAGTGCAGCGGGCGCTATGAAAATTTGGAGGTTGAGGACCAAGGTCGAGGTTTGGTGTTGATAAGAATGTCACAAGCTCTTAGGATGGTCTGTATAGGGAAGAAGTGTTGGGTATTGAAATGTGGATGTTGAGCTAGCACTATGGGTGTAGCATGGTCGATGGCCATTGATGTTTAGATTTTACTACCTGGTGCGGAATGTTGTGGGGGGTATATCCCACGAAAAGATTGTATGAAGGTGATGTGGTAATCATTCGATTGTTAGAGATTTAAATCAGGTGTAGATATTTTGGTATTGTCGCCAATGGGAGAGGTTACGATTGGGAGGAGCTCTATTCCTTTGGTTGTGAACCCTGTGAGTTTGTTCCAGATTTGACGGTTGTCCTTACGTGTCGTAAATATGGTTATTGTGGTTTTGTGAAAGGTTATTAGCCCAGTATGGGATAAGCGAAATCAGCTTGAAACCTGCTAGTAGATTTACATCAAATCAGATGTGTTCATTCAGCATAGTACTATTATGGTGGAGTCTTCAGGCGTTGGATGTTATTCCCGTCGTCAGTTATTCCATGTAATACTCTATTGTTCTAGGTGGGTTGTGAGACGGCTTAATTATTCACACATGTGTTGTGATCATGCGTAGCTTGTGGTGTTATATGAGCAAGATGGCTCTCGAGATGCAGGTCATTTATCACACCTTAGTCGTGCTTGGAGTTTTATAGCGTATGGCGTTGTCCGTCTCCCCAGAATTGTATTATACACTTGGCGTGCTTGTGGTCGATATTCGAGCATTTCGTAAGTATAAGCATTTCGTCTTGATGGGTGTTTCCTTATTTTTTGTTATGTGTGGATCGGGTGGCATGCCGCCATAGGTACATTGTTTGGATCGGGTGGTATTCCTCCATGGGTATGTTATTTGGATCGGGTTGCACGCCGCAACGATGTCATATTCGGATCGGGTTGCACGTCGCAACAATGTCATGTTTGTATTGGGTTGCATGCCTCAACAACGTCATAGTTGGATCGGGTTGCACGCCGCAACAGTGAGGTGCTAAGTATGATTCCTTATACTTATTCTGTGTACCTTGTTTCCCATCTCTAAGATAGAGCCATAACATCGGTTTAGCCTTTTTATTCGTTACACGGCCTGGATGGTTCGTTGCGAGAGTTTGTTCTTCCTTGTGGATCATATTCAAGTTGTAGCTTACTGGCGCCGTATGAGATTTTAGATGGTGTTTGAGGTGGCTTATTGACTGAGCAACTTATACTGGGTGAGACAAGATTATTGGACATGCGATCAGTGCGGTCTGAGTTATGTAGGGTATATTATAGAGCAAATATAATTATTCAGTTCAGAATGAGGTAATGGTTCTTGTACGGAGAAGAGACTCCATGATTTGTTGATTCAGCAGGTGGTCATGAGTTTCTACACATTTCTTTCGCCACGGCAGTGTTGCGAGAGTTGGAACAGAGCTTATATGCGTTATGAGGTGTATTGCGGGCATCAGATTCGTAAAATTTCGGCTATTATGGTCGGAGGATGTTATTATGGACAAACGACTTATGTGGTGCATGGTATAATATCATCATAGGTGCATGACCATGTTTTGGTACAGTGTGTAGTGATTCATACGATGTTTGTATGTTAGAATCAGGTGTTGTAGAGAAATTCAGAGGTTGGAATTTAGTTCTAAGTCTTATTGATTAAATAAAAGGGAGGAAATCAGTCTGGATCGAGCTAATGTGCTCAACTGGGTTGTGGTGGCACGGGTAGGTGCACAAGGTGTTGAACAGTGAATTTGGGACAACTCTGGAGCAGTTCTTAGCACGCTCGAGGACGAACGTATGTTTAAGTGGGAGAGAATGTAACAACCCGATCGGTCAATTTTAGCTCTAGCACGTCGTTCGACAGTTTGAGGCCTCGAGTAGCTTCACTTCATATTTTGTGACTTGTACGTGTGGTCGGAATTAAATTTCATAAAGTTCGGAGTGGTTCAGAAGGAAAATTCTCAGTTCGGAAGCTTTAAGTTGGAAGAGTTGATCAAGGGTTGACTTTTGAGTACACAACCTCAGAATCGGGATTTAAAGGTTCCAATAGGTTCGTATGATGATTTTGGACTTGGAAGTATGATCGGTTTGAGTATCGGTGGTCCGGGAGCGTTTCGGCGCCTATTGTGGAAGGTTGCTATTTTGAAAGTTTAAGATTTTCTTAAGTTTGACTTGAAGTGAATTTTAGTGTGATCGATGTTCGTTTGGGGTTTCGAGCCTTTTCCAGAATGTTTTGATATGATTCGGACGCGTTCGTCGAAGTTTAAAGACGGGTTTCGATTGTCGATTCACAATTTTGATGTTGTTTGGTGTGATTTGAGACCCTGAGTAGGTTTGTGTTATGTTTTGGGACTAGTTGGTACGTTTGGATTGGGTCCCGGGGGGCATCGGTGTAGGGCCCCATAAAATATTTCCTAAAAAATTGGGGTTCAGACTTTTTGGATTGAACAGTGCGCTGGGGAATTGATGGAAAATATTTTGCAGAGTTAGGCATTTTCGCGGCCTATTATGCGGCTGCATAATCACTCTGTGGGCCGCAGAGTGAAGTAGCTACTTGGGCCATTGTTTATGACACTTTCGTGCCCAGTTATGCGACCGCACAACCATTTCGCGGGCTACACTTTTGTCACGCAATCAGCCTTAGAATTTTGCGGAGGGAGGTTCTGCGGCACATTATGCGACCGCAGAATAGGTCTGCGGGTCGCATAATGGCCGCAGAGTGAAGCAGGCCAGCCCAGTTCTGAAGGTCATTTTTCGCGGTCATTTTGCGGACTGCAGAATCATTATGTGTTCGCATATGCGACCGCAGATCCTGTCCCAGGGCTTCATTTTTGGGTTTTTATAACCTGACCCTACTTCGATAAAACATATTCCATAGTCAAATTTGAGCAAATTTCTGATACTTTTAGAGTGAGAAAGAGTGCTTAATGTGGGGGAGTAACTTTCAACCTATTATCCATCAATTCTTGCTCAATCATTGAGGATTAACAAAGAAAGTATTCATCCTAAAGGTAAGAATCTATGTCCAAGCTCTCAATTTCAAAAGATTTCAAAGAAGGAATAATTAGAAAGACAATTTTTGGGTGTAGGGGGTTGTTATCTTGCATGCATATGTTGACAAAGAATGTGGGAAGGTTGTGAGTTAAAAATGGTAGAGAATGGGTTGGGGAAGGATGGAAGCTTTCACAAAAAGGCCTTAAAAACATCAATGCACACATAATGTTTGATAATGTGCTCAATTGAGCTAGAATCATGACCATCTTCCTAATTTTGGTCCAACTTGTTATATTTCTAAAATAGTTAGAAGTTTCTAAGAATTCCGGAATATTTTAGAGTTTAAAGGAATCCCAATTGAGGTATGTTGACTAAACCCCCTTCTTCTTAGAATCTAATCTCACGGTGTTCAAATAATTGGTGTAAGTCCCAAATTGATCATAATAGAATTGGCTATTCCGAATGTGCTTGTGTTGAAGGATATGTGCTCAATTTGTATTGTAAATGCTTCATCATATCACCTTATCATTGAGAATGTGTTTAAAATATGGAATATGTGTTAAAAATGTTAAGACTTCAAGTCAATATCGAAATAAAGGTTATTATGCCAAATTGTATGAAAAGCCTCTATGTGCCTAAAATCCCCAAATTTCTCATTTATGAATTTAATATCTTGAATGGGAAACCTTATTGTTGTTGATAATGATAATGATGTTTGAATGTGGAAAGGGGAACTGGAATTATAAAATACGGCCAAGTGCCAAGAATGACTTTATAATTGTGGCCACTAGTGCCAATGAATAAAAAGGATATGAAATAAGTATGATGTGAGATGATTGACTGAAAAAGGTAATGTCTCGGGTGAGATGGCCTAGCCGATCGGGCCGTGATCGGACGCCATGCCGCACACATGGTGGTGACTGTGCTGGACATTATAATGAATTTGTGATTATGGTTGATGTCTCAAATGAGACGACCTAGCCGATTAGGTCGTGATTGGACTCCGTGTAAGAATACAGTGGTATTGTGAATTATGGTATATTGGCCCTAAAGATACCCCAACCTAATAACATGGAAATTGACCTGAAAACTTATGTGATCCTTAACTTGATGTTTTAGTATTATTTGAAGCTCTTGTTGAATTCTTAGACTGTTCCCCCTTGTATTATTATTTATTCTATTGAGATGGTGTTTAGTTTTATATACTAGTACTATTCGACAGTACTAACGTCCCTTTTGCCGAGGGTGCTGCATCTTTAAATGGATGCAGGTGGTTCCATAGCAGGCAGTGTTGATCAGTGATAGTGGTACATCCTCTTCCTAGCAGACTTGGTGAGCCCTACTTCATCTCGGAGTCCTTGTTGTCGGAACTATCATAACACTCTTTTGTATCTTTTAGAGGCTCCGTAGACACTATGTGGGTTGTACATGGGTGCTAGAAAAGTCAAACAAGTTATGTTGTGTTTTGATCACTTGTTCCACTCAAACTATAAGAATATGTGTATTTTGAGACTTAAAAGTGAAGTAACTAATAAAATGATTTAGTATTGTGTACATGATCTCCATACTGTCTAATTAACGAAATTATGTCTTCTCTTGATCATGGGTGTGTTGGGTAGAAAACGTCTAACATGCTTGCTTGACCAGATTCACTCGGTTGGGCGCCGATCGGTCTTTCCGAGTTTGGGGTGTGACACTCGGGTTTGAAACGGATTGAAACTTAGAATTTAGGACATGCTGGTTTTGGCCAAGTTTTGGTGCAACCGCACCTGTGGAAATTTGGGCGCAGGTGCGGAGCCACTGAAGCGGCAGACTAAGCATAGGAGCGCAGCATGAGCTGGGAGCAGAGGATCGCAGGCACAGAGTTTTTGGTCGAATCTACGCAAGCGAAGGGGCGGTACATTGGTCACAGGAGAGAAATTGGACTGGAAGGAGGGGGATTCGCAGGAGCGGAATGTTGGGCGCATCTGCGCGTTCGCAGAAGCAGAATCCTCGATCGCAGAAGCGAAATATTTGGATCGCACCTGCGTTAACGCAGAAGCAGGATTTTTCCGCAGGTGTGAGAGATGGCCTCCAGTGCTTCTCAGCAGAAGCGAGGTTTTTGTCGCAAAAGCGACGCCGCAGGTGCGGCTGGATGTTCGCTGGTGCGAAAGTCGCTGGGCAGAAAGGTTCTTTTAAATCGAGATTTAGCTCTCATTTCTCTCGTTTCTCACTTGGATGGCCGAATTTGGGGAGCTATTTTGAGGGGGGTTTCATCAAGCAACTCGAGGTAAGTGATTTCCTTTATTACAAGTTAAATACTTGGATTTTATAAAGGTTTTTAACATGGAATTTCAAGGAAACTAAGGGAAATTTAAGGAGAAACCTAGAATTGATAATTTTGGATTTTTACCACGATTTTGGACATGGAATTGAGAATAAATTATATATTTGAGTTCATAATATTATGGGTAAAGTTTATCTTCAAAAATTTCGGAATCCGGGTACGTGGGCCCGAGGGTTGACTTTTCGAGTGGAGTTGGAAATTTTTATAAATTTATTAGTCATGAGCTTTGGAGTATATTTTGATTGAATTAAAGATTGTTTGACTAGTTTCGGATCATTTGGCTTTAAGTCGAGAAGTTAAAGAGGCATTGGAGCCGGTTATGGAACTTTGGAGCGAGGTAAGTCTCCTGTCTAACCTTGTGAGGGGGAAATTACCCCCTTGGTGATGTAATTATTATGTGCTACTAGTTGTGGGTGCTACGTACGCACGAGATGATGAGAGTCTGTACGTAGCTAAAGCATGTTTATGTCCGGGTAGACTTAGGACTTTATCATGTAATATTTGAATTATTTGAACTCATTTTACTGGCTTAATTAATTGAATTTATAATTTGAATTGATTTAGAAATATATATATATATATATATATATATATATATATATATATATATATATATATATATATATATTGGGTGAGAGCCTTATCACCTTGAGTCGTAGGCAAGTTATTTGAGAAACGGTAAAGGTTATATTCACTTTATTCACCTCATGTATTGTATTGTAAGCACGTGTCTCGTAATTCGATAAGTTTCTTCCTTTCTTGTGGAGCGGGCCGAAAGCCTCGATAGTATAATAGATGCATCTATGGTTCGTGCCGCTCGACCCTCGACAATGTACACATTATTCTGGACCGGGCCGAACAACCTCGGCATAATCGTGCGTTATATCGTTGGCAGTCCGAATATTCATGAGATTATCTTTCCACTAATGTCCGATATTTTATATGGTACTTCTTATCTGTTTGTTACTGGTACTTGATACATTTGAGTTGTTGAGGTAGAATACAAGACTGAGAAATTCATACTTTAAAAGAAATATTTAGAAGATTAGGTAACTTACAGATTTGCCCCATTATTATTGTGCGCTTCACATATGCTTATGATTTATTATATTGCTTTATTGGACCTCTAGTAAGTGTTGATGTCGACCCCTCGTCACTACTTCTCTAGGGTTAGGTTAGATACTTACTTGGTACGCGTTGACTTACGTACTTATGCTACACTTTTGCACTAAATGTATAGGATCTGACAAGTTCAATTGGTGGTCATTTTGGCGCGTAGGCGCAACTGCTGATGAGACTTTATGGTGAACTGCATTCCAGGCTACGTATCGCAGCCCATAAAGTCTCTATCGTACCATTTACTTTATCTTGTCTTATTTACATTCCGGACATAGGTTGTATTATTATTGTACTCCTTAGTAAATGCTCATACACTTGTGACACACCGGGTTTTGGAGGTGCTCTAGAATTTGTTATGGATTGTTTTACACTGATTTACTTTCACTTATTATTTTAACGAAACTGTACGTAACTACGATTTATTTTAATGCACTAACCTCGTTATCTAAGAAAGATTTATGATTTTAAAAATGATAAAATAAATAATTAAATATTGGCTTGCCTAATGGCGATGTTGGACGCCATCACGGCATATAGTGGATTTTGGGTCGTGACAGAAAGAGTCTAAAAGTTAATGGAAATAAAAATAAACATGGTGAAGAAGAAAAAGAAGGGAAGAACATTCTAAATGGTTGAAAATTTATTAACAAAAATGTATTTTCTGATTGGAAAAATTAATATATGGTTTTACTATGTCGCTTAAACAATTTTCTTTTTTAACTAACATCTCCAATTTTAAAAAAAAAGAAATTTTTGACTTGTCATAAGTTTAGCAAAAGCTATGAGAGCAATAGAGGCCAGCGAGTCCGCCAGACAGCGAGAGACAGGCAAAACTACACATAAAAATCCCAATTCCCAGATATTGCTACTACACATTCTTTCCACTTGACAAGTCAACAAGGAATCTAATTAATTGATGACAGAAAAGGCTTTGTTATTTTCTCAAATTTCCTTCTTCTCCGAACCATCCCCATCGGAATCTGCTTAAACCCTTTTGACCATACGTCGGAAAATGGACGACTACTTGAAGCTGTTCGTAGAGGAGACATCGTTTTACAATAGGGTGGTTTTAGGTACGTTCTTGCCGGAATCATGGTGGGCTCCACTTCCTCATTGGTTTCAAGGGTGGCTCAGGAACTACATTGGTGGGGTGTTTCTTTACTTTATATCTGGTTTTCTTTGGTGCTTCTACATCTATCGCCTGAAGCGCAATGTGTATATCCCTAAAGGTCAGATTGATGAAATCGCTTTTGACTCTTTCACTGATTAAGGTCAGTGAGAGGTTGATTTATGTTTATCATATGAGTATATGAATTTGTTCATTCATGTAAATTTAAAAGTCAATTTTGGGTTGTTGAAATAAATTAGAATCTGCTATACGAGGTCTAATGCTGCTCATGAGCATATTCAGTTACCTTCTAATTTGTAGTTTAAAAAAAAAGGCCTTTTTTTAGCTACCCAGATCTGAGCCAACCACTTCATCCCTCTACAAACCAGCTTGCCAATTGCCATAATTCATAAATTGAAGGCAGAGAAATTGTCAATCAATTTTTATGGATAAAGCTATAAATTTGGTTAATAGTGACTATTTATTAGATCCGAGTATAGGCTATGACACCTTGACATTGACGAGATGAGCATGATATGAAAAGCTTTTCTCATTGGTTGAGAGTCTTGAGAATATGACAACACATAGTTTGTTGTGAAGGAAAGAGAACTGCTCTATAGTAGACAGGTTAATCAGTTAATTTAATTACTTGTTGTTGCTGAAAACAATAAACAGCAGACAGCCTTTTGATTTCAAAGAAAAATTCTTGACATTAATGTCAAGTTAAATAAAGGACAGCTACAGACTGAAAATAAAAAGGACAGTTATAGCCTTTGATATCTAAGAAAAATGTCAAGTTAATATCAATCTCCTAGAACATGCTTGGTGAACTTGATTGATGACCTCTTTGAGTTTTAAGCCATCATTTTCTCAATGAATATAACTACATTTATTGTATGCTTTGATAAAGGTAAATTTGTAACTTGCTTCAAATTTTCTCATCCGATGTTACGTTGGTTTGGAAGAAAATGTGAAATTTTCAGCTTTATGAACATTGTCATTGCAGATGCTATCCCTTCAAATAGAGCTATGCTTTTGCAAATAGGTGTGGCAATGAAAGCTATGCCATGGTACTGTGCTCTTCCGTCGCTTTCTGAGTATATGATTGAAAATGGGTGGACAAAATGTTTCTCAAGAATTAGCGACGTTGGATGGCTTTCCTACCTTATCTATGTTGCAGTTTATTTGGTAATAGTTGAATTCGGCATCTACTGGATGCATCGGGAGTTGCATGACATAAAACCTCTCTACAAATATCTCCATGCTACACATCATATTTACAACAAGCAAAATACACTCTCCCCATTTGCTGGTAAGTTCCATCTCATGACTTTGGTCTATTTTGAAAACAACTTGTAGCTTCCCTATTAGGTAGGCTGCTTGCTCCTGATCTAATTGTGCTTGGACGTTTTTAAATATGACTGGAAATCTTGCGAATGAACTCAAGTTGTAAATTTTCACATCTCAGTCTTTAGTCATACACCATTCCCTTATTTAGTTAGCGGGGATCAGAAGGGATAAAGTGGCTACAGATTGTTAAATTGAGTAATGGCTCACTATTGGCCCCTCTTTATAAATGCTAAACTGTTGTAGAGAGCATGAGAAAAGAACATTTTATTTGGGCTTTCTTTAACCACTTTTACTCACAAAGCATGACTTGCTTCATACATCTCATCACCGTGTCAATGAGTTATAAAATCTAACTCATTGAGAGTCCAATGAACCAATGATATGTTTTCTATGTACTTTAATTGTCTGATATTTTCTCTCGGTCATAATTGGAGAGTTGTGTTCCAACACCAATCACTAGCGTGACTTACTGTTTTGCAAATTAGGTTTGGCGTTCCACCCATTGGATGGAATACTGCAGGCAGTGCCACATGTAGTAGCTCTTTTCCTGTTGCCTGTACATTTTACGACGCACATAGCCCTCTTATTCATAGAAGCCATATGGACTGCAAATATCCATGACTGCATACATGCGAAGGTGTGGCCTGTAATGGGTGCTGGCTACCATACCATCCACCATACTACGTACCGGCATAATTATGGTCATTACACAATATGGATGGACTGGATGTTCGGAACTCTTCGTGATCCTGTTGAAGATGAGGTCAAGAAAATGTAACATTCTTCTTGGATGTAAATTTTATTATTGGTAGTTTTTCAATTTTATAGACCGAGAACAATTATGCTACAACGAAAAGAATGTGTGATGGTGCCTAAGATGTCTTAATTTTCCTTGCTATTCTTTTACTAGTATTAGTACTCGCCTGATGCAATGACACAAATCATGTCAAATTGTGATGTATGTTGTTTGAATCATGTGCAAATAACCTTAAAATATAAATCTCTCAGATAAAAATTATATAACATGAGATATTAATTATGAAGCAGGATATGAAATTATTGTTCAAATCTCGTAGTGGAGAACCTATTTTCTTCTTTATATTTGTAGCAACCTAACCCCTTGATTTTAGTACTTGCATTTCGTTTCGCTATCAATATTAAAGAATATAAAACATGCCATGTTGTGATATGTCTTGTTTTAGCACATTAGATCATATTATTTTAACAAAATTCTTACTATCACTTTGTTTTTATCTGAAAGTCAAATGTTTTATTCATCACTTCTTTTTTACGCAAATTCTTTTTTTGTTTTGTTTTTTTCTTATAGTTATTGTATTGTTTATTATTTAATATTATTATACTATCATATAATTTTTTATTAGCTTAATAATTAAATTAATATCTTGCTTATTATCCTTTTAATAGTCTTTAATAAATATAAATATTTTATTCTTGAAATTTGGTATATTTTTATGCTTGTATCCTCTTATTCGGAATTTTTTAATCATTTAAATTTATCAGTAATATTTTTAAATATTATTTATTTATTTATAAATTAATTTAAAGTATAAGTATCCTCACACTACCTCTATTTTCTTATACATTCTCTTCCCTACTATAAATTTTAATTAGTTTTTATATTAATATTTTACCTATAACCAAAATAATATCATATTTTATTTTAAATTGTAACTTTGAATTAGTCTAAAATATTAATACATAAGTTATTTGATTATTATGTTCCAAATGTATTGGGCTCTCTTATAATTATTTTTGTATTAGATGCAGTTAATTTTCTTTCTTTTTTAGCTTTAAGATACATATTTAATTTTTAATTTTCATTCGTAAATTTACCTATATTAGAAATTTATTTTTATTTTTAAAATTTTATTTTTATCATAAAAAAATATTTTCTTAATTGTTTGAACACATAATATCTAAATATTATAGTAATATTTTTACTGTCATTTTATTTCTTTACGTAATATTTTCAAAAATAAAAATAATCTCATCTCAAATTCAAATAATTCTATTTTCTAAATTGGGCCACATTTTTAAAAGATTATGCTATGCTTTCAAACTTAAACTAACTGCACTCAATTCAGATATTAATCATAAAACAAATATTTTCTTAATTGTTTGGACACATTATATCTAAATGTTGTAGTAATATTTCCACAGTCATTTTATTTTGTACATAAAATTTCTTTCTTTTTTAGTTTTAAGATAAAATTTTAATTTTTAATTTTCATTAGTAAAATTACCTATATTAGAAATTTATTTTGTATTTTAATTTTTTTTTCATAAATAAAACATCAATTTCGTGATATTATCCATAGTTTGAGCATTCTCATCATAGTTTTAAGAACTTTCTAATCCCAAATTCAACTAGTCTTTTCCTTTCAATTCTAATAGTAAATTTTTAATAATATGCTTTTGATTTAACTTGTTATATTATTAAAAAAGCAATTACTTAAATTATTATATTATATCCTTTTCATTATATTATATTATATGTTTTTCATTAACTTGTAAATTTATTTAATATCATTATCAACTACTATTCTTTAATATAATATAGATAAATATATAAAAAAAATTAATCATAAAATAAATGATTATTTTGTTCTAAAAATATTGCTCCAAAATTTTAAATTATTTAATTTTTAATAATATTTTTAAGTATTGTATATTTACTTTATTTTATTTTCTAAACTTAGATTTATAAATATCCTCACATTATCTCTAATTTATTTTTATTATTCAATATTTTTACTTTTTGATTTTATCTATTAGACTTGAGTTACGTGAATTATCCATATTATGACTTTTCTTATCATAATATAAAGAACTTCCTCATCGTAAATTTAAATAAGTTTTACCTTTTTTCTCTATTAAAAAATCTGAATTTTATTTTTTCTCTATTTATTCTTTATTTTTGATATTATATTATTCAATACCTAATATTATTACATTGTCATGTGTATTTTTATTAGCTTGTTTGAATTTAATATCTATTTCTACCACATTCATTGTAATATAATATAGATAAAAATTTAAAAACTTTCTCATCTCAAATTCAAATAATTTTTATAATTCTATTTTATAAATTTGACCACATTTCAAAATATTATGTTATGCTTTCAAACTTAAACTAACTGCACTCAGTTCAAATATTAATCATAGAAAAATATTTTCTTAATTATTTGAACACATTATATCAAAATGTTGTTGTAACATTTTATGTATAAAATATTCGTTTGCCCGATTTATCAATATTAATATGATTTTATTATTCTTGTTATTAAAATATTTTTTTACTAACTTTTTACTTTTTTCTTACCTTATAAATAATTTGTATACTTTATGTAAGATCTTATTTTGTTGCTTGAATTTACTTATTTTTTAAACTCAATAAATCTTTAATATCTTAAGTAAATTTTAGTTTTATTTATATTTTTACTTACTCCAAATATAAATAGTCATAGGTTATCTCAATTTATGTCTTTCTATATTTTGTTTTTCTATTATAGTTTTTAAATTATTTGTTACCTCCATATTTCTAGCTAATATAGAAGAAAATCTATGAGTGGATCAATATATAGATATAAATATAGATATAGATATAGATATAGATATAGAGTGGATCAATTTATAGATATAAATATACATATAAATATAAATATAGATATATAGATTAGATTTGTCTAAGATCTATTTAAATTATGTATAAAATTCATTAAACTATTTTCATTAATTATGTTTCCATTTATAATTTCTAATTATTAATGTACTCCTAAAATTGCCAAGTGGCTTGATTTTAGCTTGCCACTTGGCTTAACCAGAGTGCATACTACCCTTCTTTTAAATATAACTAGTATTAGTACCCCCCGCGATACGCGTACATAAATCATGTCAAATTATAATTTGGGTTATTTGGATTAGGTGCAAATAACTTTAAAATTAAACCTCTATATAGAAATTATAAAACATTATTTGATATTAATTAAGAAGCAAGACATGAAACCATTTTTCAAATCTCATAGTGGATAACCTTTTAAGCAAACCCCTTGATTCTGACACTTGTATTATATTTTACGGTAAATATTAAAGAATACTAAACGTGTAACGTTGTGACCTGTCTTGTTTGAGCACATTAAATTATATTATTTTAACAACATTTTTAATGTCACTTTAGTTTTCATCTCAAATTCAAATAAGTCTTATTCTTCAACATTTTTAGACTGAATTATTTTCTCTTTTTTGTTCCTTGCTTATAATATTTTGCACTATTTATTACTTAATATTGTCACACTGTAATGTGATCTTTTATTAGCTTATAAATTAACCTTGTCTTGTTTATTACCCTTTTAATATTCATCAATAAATGTACAAATTTTTTATTCTTGAAAATTAATGTATTTTTACACTATTATTCTCTTACTCGGATCTCTTTCATCAGTTAAATCTATTAAATTCTTAATGTCACTTTATTTTTCATCTCAAATTCAAATAAGTCTTATTCTTCAACATTTTTAGACTGAATGTTTTTATCTTTTTTGTTCCTTGCTTATAATATTTTGCATTATTTATTACTTAATATTATCACACTGTAATGTGATCTTTTATTAGCTTATAAATTAACCTTGTCTTGTTTATTACCCTTTTAATATTCATCAATAAATGTACACATTTTTTATTCTTGAAATTTAATATATTTTTACACTATTATTCTCTTACTCGAATCTCTTTCATCAGTTAAATCTATTACTTCCTTCGTTCTAATTTATGTAAATATGTTTGACATGGCACAAAGTTTAAGAAAAAAATAAAGACTTTTAGAATTTGTAGTCCTAAATAAGTCAAAAAGGGGTCCAGAGTATTTATGTGGTTATAAAAGCTTCTCATTAAGGGTAGAATTGGAAGTTTAAGCTAAATTGTATTCAAATTTAGAAAGAGTTCATTCTTTTTGGAACAGACCAAAAAGGAAATAGGTTCACATAAACTGGAACGGAGGGAGTAACAATTATTTTTTGTATTATTTAATAATTTTATTTATTTATTTTTAAATAAATATAAAAATAAAAGTATCCTCACACTATCTCTATTTTCCTCTTTATACATTCTCTTCCCTTCTAAGAAATTTAATTAGCTTTTTACCTAAATAGTTTACATATACTCAAAATAATATCACATTTTATTTTAAAATATAACTTTGAATTAGTCTAAAAATTAATACATAAGGTCTTTTATAATGTTTCAAATCTATTGAATTTTCTTATCATTAGTTTTTGTATTGTGTGCATTTATTTTATTTTCTCTTTTAGTTTCAAGATACAAATTTGACTTTTAATTTTCATTAGTGAAATTACCTACATGATATATTTATTTAGTAAAGTTTTGGAATCTATTTACAATGAAAATAGGAGTCAATCTTAATTGATTTATACCGTTAGATTAAATTTGATCAAATCTAATTTGACCTAATTCTTATTAGATTTTGTCTAAATATTTTTAGACTTTGTCCTAAAATTATCAAGTGACTTTTTTTTGTCCACTTAACTTAGTATTAAGCTTGCATTGCATATAATTTGTATATTTTATGTAAGATCTTATTTTGTTGCTTGAATTTTTTTTAAATTTTTAAAGTGAATAAATCTTTAATAGCTTAAGTAAATTTTAGTTTTATTTTATATTTTAACTTACTCCAAATTATAAATAATCATAGGTTATCTCAATTTATGTCTTTCTATATTTTTTATTTTTTATTATAATTTTTTAATTAATTCTTTACCTCCATATTTCTAGCTAATATAGAAGAAAATTTATGAGTTGATAAATATATAGATAGGTATAGATATAGATATATAGATTAGATTTATCTAAGATCTATTTAGATTATGTCTAACATCTTTTTCATTCAACTACTTCTATTAATTATGTTCCATTTATAATTCTTAATTATTAATGTTGCCCTAAATTTGCCAAGTGGCTTTTTTTTAGCTTGCCACTTGGCTTAACCACAATGCATACTACCATCCTTTCAATATAATATAGATAATTATGTTCCATTTATAATTCCTAATTATTAATATTGTCCTAAATTTGTACAAATTTGGCTTGTTTTTAGCTTGCCACTTGGCTTAACGATAATGCATACTACCCTCCTTTTAATATAATATAGATATTTCTAGCAAATATAAAAGAAAATCTATGAGCGGATCAATATATAGATAAATATAGATATAGATATATAGATTAGATTTGTCTAAGATCAATTTAAATTATGTCTAAGATCTATTTAATTTAACTACTTCCGTTAATTATGTTCCATTTATAATTACTAATTATTAATGTTATCCTAAATTTGACAAGTGTCTTCTTTTTAGCTTGCCACTTGGCTTAACCACAATGCATACTACCATCATTTTAATATAATATAGATATAAATATAGATTTGAACAAAAAAACGTGTGGGGCCGAAAATTTTGGACTCAAATCCTTTTGTATCTCATGGATTATGATAGTTTAATATGCAAAGGTTTTAACGTGTTCTCGATTAGCTTATTATAACATTTTAGTAGCTTTCAATAGCTATGTTAAAAGTAATTAATATGCAAAGCTTGTCATAACTTATTGTCAATTAGCTTATTATAAGAATTTTAGTAGCTTCCAATAGCCGTGTGCTTAAAAAGTAGTTCAAATAAAACAATCACCGGACAATGGAAGTGAAAATTTTAGTAGTTGGCGGATACAGTATTTTTACCTAGCGGATTATTCAACATATGAAGAAGCAAAGGTACAAAGAAGTGGCAGATCCGGTATTTTTACCAAGCGGATTCAACATAGTAAGCACTAAGCAGTAACTGTACAAAGAAGTTAAAACAAGGGAAAAAGCAGTACTCCTCAGCTGTTTAATGAATGTCTTCTCCTTAGCAAACAAAATAAATAATAACTGATGTCATATTTCATTCACCTATCCTATTTCATTAGCAACCATGCCTTACTCATTAAGTATAATAGCTTTATATTTCATAGGATAAAGAATTACATTTTGAAGCAGAAAACAATCTAGCCTGCTGCAATTACCCTTCCAAATTTCAAATAACCTTCGTTCAAATTCAAGCTAAGAACAAATATATATATCATAGATGAAAGTAAATCAAATCAAGCTTTATGTTGCTAGTACGTATGTCACGACCCAAAATCCCACCACAGGTGTCATGATGACACTTAGTCTCTAAGACTAGGTAAGCCGATTGCAATTACAATTCAAGCCATTTTTTTTTATAATCGAAACCAACAACGGAAATAATTATAACACCTTCCCAAGACTGGTGATACTGAGTCACGAGCTCTAACTGAGTACATGCAGTGATCCCCAAGGATCGAACATACAATATTGTTCGAATAAGAGTGGACAGTACAATAAAAATGAAAAGACTCCGGGGACTGCGACGATCAAGCAGCCCTACCTTGAATCCTTACGATCACACTCTAATCTCTGTCTGAATCCGATATCTCCAATACATGTCTGTCACGGCCCAAAATGTTAACTAGTCGTGATGACGCCTATCTCAATATTAGGCAAGCCGAAATCTTAATGAACTACAACTTCTTTCAAGTCTGAAAATATAATATTTAAATAACATCCACAAATCTTATAATTACCGATACAACCACTCCCAAAACCTGGTGTCACTGAGTAGATGAGTATCTAATTATGAATACAAGTATGAAACATACGGTCCGTAACAGTCTGAGACCAAATATAGTAAATAAGGAGATAGGGAAGGAGAGGCAAGGTTTGCGAAACACGGCAGCTACCTCAGAATCTCCGAAAAATTAACTGTGTAAAAGAATCAACACACGCTATGTCCGAAAATACCTGGATCTGCACACGAAGTGCAGGGTGTAGTATGAGTACAACCAACTCAGCAAGTAACAATAATAAATAAGGAACCGAAGGTGTAATTCGAGCTACACAGTTATGGTTCATTTTTAGTAATTCCAGCAAAGAATAGACATGCTATCAAATCTGACAGTTTAATGTCAAATCAATTTTTATACAGTTCCTGTTCATGTAATCCGTATATCAACAATCTTTCAGAGATTTCACAACAATGACATATAGCAACTAGGTGCAACAACAAATAGAAATCAAGTACAATCTCTTAGGACAATAATTACTCACTGGGCTTCCAACCCTCATCACTCCCTGGGCTCCCAGTCCTCATCACTCACTCTCAATGGGTACCCTCGCTCACTGGGGGTGTACAGACTCTGGAGGGGCTCTTATAGCCCAAACACTATAATCTGCACGGACAACTCACGTGCTATAATACAAATATCTGGATCTGCACGGCCAACTCACGTGTTGCCCGGCCAACTCACGTGCTATAGTATAAATATCTAGATCTGCACGACCAACTCACGTGCTATAGTATAATATAAGGATATGCACGACCAACTCACGTGCTGCATGGACAACTCACGTGCTATGATATCAATATCTCACAATCAGGCCCTTGGCCTCTCTCAGTCATAAATCTCTCCAGTCTCTCTGGCTCTCATTAATCATGAAATCAGCCCAACAACAATGATATGATGTATCAATAATAATAATAGAGACTGAGATAAAATGTGCAAGTAAAAACTGAGACTGAGTACATATAGCATTTAGCAGGCAATTCAACAAGTACACAACCTCTGTGGGTCCCAACAGTACTATCACATAGCCTAAGCATGATTTCTAACATGATTTACAGTCAAATTTTATCAACACATGGAGAGCATATAGCTAACAATAAATTATTCAACTTTACAATTTTCCGGGATGGACAAAGTCACAATCTCCTCGGTGCACGCCCACACGCCTGTCACCTAGCATGTGCGTCACCTCCAAAATAACCGCATGATACCAAAATCCGGGGTTTAATACCCTCAAGACCAGATTTAAAATTGTTACTTACCTCAGAGCGTGAAATTCTTTACTCTGCTATGCCTTTGCTTCGCAAATCGGCCTCCGAATGCCTCGAATCTAGTCACAAATAATTCGTTTCAGTTAATAAAATTAATTGGAATTAATTCCATAAGAAAATGCTAATTTTTCATAAAAATCCAAATTTTAGCTCAAAATTTGCCCATGGGGCCCACGTCTCGGAACATAAAATTTGAAAGTCCATTCAACCACGAGTCTACCTATACCAATTTTACCAAATTCTGACCTTAACTCGACCCTCAAGTCTACAAATCCTATTTCCAAATTTCTTAGTTCCAATCTCCGATTTACACCTCAAAATCATGTAATCTAGTCGGATTATTCGATGATAATTTAATATTATGGAGTAGAAATTATCACAAGAAACTTACCTCAAGTTTTCCTTGAAAATATATAAAAAATCGCCTCTCCTCAAGCTCCAATTTGTCAAAAATGGCGAATGGGATGAAGTCCCTGTTTTTATTATTCTGCCCAGACAACCTCGGTTCTACCTCGATCTTGGCCTTCGATCGAGGTCCTCGATACTTGGCCTCGATACTGGGCCTCGATCCTGGCCCTTGATCCTGGTCCTCAATCCAAGGCCTCGATCTTGGCCCTCGATCCTGGGCCTCGATCGTGGCTTCAATCCTGATCATCGATCATGGCCCTCGACCTTGGCCTTCGATCATGTCTTCGACCCTGTGCTCGATCATTGCTTCGATCGTGGCCCTCGACCTTGGGCTCGATCTGGGCTTGATTCTGGCAGGTTTTTGGCTCAATTCTGAGAGATTTCTGGGCTCGAATCTGGCAGAAGAAATTTCCAACAGAATGAAATTGCACGAGCTGTTGTAGTTCAATTTTCGATCCGATAACCATCCGAAACTCACCCGAGGCTCTCGGGACCTCAACCAAATATACCAACAAGTCCTAAAACATCTACCCCTCGGTTAAACTTCCCAAAAATTTAACTTTCAGCATTTCAAATCTAATTCCTCTACGTACCTCCAACAAATTTTCTGGACACGCTCCTAAGTCCAAAATCACCATACGGAGCTATTGGAATCATCAAAATTCAAATCCGAAGTCATTTACATATAGGTCCATATCCGGTACACTTTTCTAACTTAAATTTTTAATTATGAGACTAAGTGTCTCATATCATTCCGAATTCTTTCCGGACCCGAACCAACTAACCCCGATAAGTCATAAATCAATTGCAAGACATAAATTGAGCAGTAAATGGGAAAACGAGGTTATAATATTCAAAATGACCGGCCGGGTCGTTACATTCTCCCCCTCTTAAACAAACGTTCATCCTTGAACGAGTTTAGAATAATACCTGGAGTCTCAAATAAGTGTAGATATTTGTTCCACATCTCCTACTCAATCTCCCAAATAGCTTCTCCGACTGGCTGGCCTCTCCACTGTACCTTCACTGATGCTATGTTCTTTGACCTCAGCTTTCGAACCTGCCGGTCTAAAATAGCCAGCGGCTCCACATCTTAAGTCAAATTACCGTCCAACTGTACTACACTGAAATCCAGAATGTGAAACGGATCCCTGACATACTTTCGGAGCATGGATACATGGAACACTGGATGAACACCTGATAGACTAGGTGGCAAAGCAAGTTTATAAACCACCTCCCCAATTTTCTTAAGTATCTCAAAAGGCCCAATATACCGAGGGCTCAACTTTCCTTTTTTCCTGAACTTCAAATCACCTTTCATGGGTGAAATCTTGAGCAGAACCTTCTCCTCAGCCATGTGAACAACATCACGAACCTTCCTGTCGGCATAACTCTTTTGTCTAGACTGTGCCGTGCGAAGCCGTTCCTGAATTACTTTGACCTTCTCTAAAGCATCCTGAACCAAGTCAGTACCCAATAGTCTAACCTTACCAGGCTCAAACCAACCCACCGGAGACCGACACCGTCTCCCATATAAAGCTTTATAGGGAACCATCTGAATGCTTGACTGGTAGCTACTATTGTAAGCAAACTCTATGAGTGGCAGAAATTGATCCCATGAACCCCCAAAATCAACGATACAAGCACGTAGCATATCCTCAAATATCTTAATAGTGCGCTTAGACTGTCCGTCCGAGGGTGAAATGTTGTACTCAACTGAACCTGTGTGCCCAATTCTCGCTGCATAGCCCTCCAAAACTGCGTACCCTGATCTGAAATAATGGACACCGGCACACCGTGTAGGCAAATAATCTCGTGAATATAAATCCCAGCCAACCGCTCCGAAGAATAATTAGTACCGACTGGAATAAAATGCGCAGATTTGGTCAACCGATCTACTATCACCTAAACAACATCAAACTTTCTCAAAGTCCATGATAGTCCAATTACGAAGTCCATGGTAATACGCTCCCACTTCCACTTCGGAATTTCTAGTCTCTGTAGCAATTCGCCCGGTCTCTAATGCTCGTACTTTACCTGTTGATAATTTAAACACCGAGATACAAACCCAACTATATCTTTCTTTATCCGCCTCCACCAATAGTGCTGTCTCAAATCCTTATACATCTTCGCGGTGCCTGAATGAATAAAGTACCGCTAACTATGAGCTTCCTGGAGAATCAGCTCATGCAAACCATCTACATTAGGTACACATAGCATGCCCTGCATCCGTAATACACCGTCATCTCCAATAGTGACTTCCTTGGCATCATCGTGCTGAACCATGTCCTTAAGGACAAGCAGATATGGATCATCATACTGGCGCTCTCTAATGCGATCATATAAAGAAGACCGAGAAACCACACAGGCCAAAACTCGATTCGGCTTGGAAATATCCAATCTAACAAACTGATTAGCCAAGGCCTGAACCTCCAAGGCTAAAGGCCTCTCAGTTACCGGTAAGTATGCTAAGCTGACCAAACTATCTGCCTTACGACTCAAGGCATCGGCCTACACATTGGCCTTTCCGGGATGATAGAGAATGGTGATATCATAATCATTAAGCAACTCCAACCACCTTCGCTGCTGCAAGTTAAGATCTTTCTGGTTAAACAAATGTTGTAGACTCCGATGATCGGTATATACCTCACGCTGGACACCGTACAAGTAATGTCGCCAAATTTTCAAGGCATGAACAATAGCTGCTAATTCAAGATCATGGACTGGATAAATCTTCTCATGTACCTTTAACTGTCTGGATGCATAGGCAATCACCCTACCATCTTGCATAAGTACTGCGCCGAGACCAATCTGCGATGCGTCACAATACACAGTATAAGACTCTAAACCTGTAGGCAACACCAATACTGGAGTTGTATTCAAAGCTATCTTGAGCTTTTGAAAGCTCTCTTCACATTCATCCGACCACCTGAATGGAGCACCTTTCTGGGTCAATTTAGTCATAGGCGATGCAATAGACGAGATACCCTCCACGAAATGACGATAATAACTGGCCAAGACGAGAAAACTCTGAACCTCAGTAACTGAGGATGGTCTGGGCCAATTCTGAACTGCCTCTATTTTCTTTGGATCCACCTTAATTCCTTCACTGGACACTATATGTCCCAAGAATGCTACCGAACTAAGCCAGAACTTCATGAATAATTCGGCCTTCGAATGCCTCGAATCTAGTCACAAATAATTCGTTTCAGTCAATAAAATTTATTGGAATTAATTCCATAAGAAAATGCTAATTTTCCATAAAAATCCGAATTTTAGCCCAAACATCACCCGTGGGGCCCACGACTCGGAACTCGACAAAAGTTATAAAATTCGAAAGTCCATTCAACCACGAGTCTACCCATACCAATTTTACCAAATTCTTACCTCAACTCGACCCTCAAGTCTACAAATCTTATTTCCAAATTTCTAAGTTCTAATCTCTAATTTACACCTCAAAATCATGTAATCTAGTCGGATTATTCGATGATAATTCAATATTATGGAGTAGAAATGATCACAAGGGACTTACCTCAAGTTTTCCTTGAAAATATATCAAAAATCGCCTCTCCTCAAGTTCCAATTTGTCAAAAATGGCGAATGGGCCGAAGTCCGTGTTTTTATAATTCTACCCAGACAACCTCGGTTCTGCCTCGATCTTGGCCTTCGATTGAGGTCCTCGATCCTGACCCTCGATGCTGGGCCTCGATCCTGGCTTCGATCCTGATCCTCGATCATGGCCCTCGACTCTGGCCTTCGATCATGTCTTCGACCATGGCCCTCGACCCTGGGCTCGATTCTGGCAGGTTTTGGGCTCGATTATGAGAGATTTCTGGGCTCGAATATCGAAGAAGGAATTTCCAACATAAGGAAATTGCAGCAGTGTTGTAGTTCAATTTTATATCCGTTAACAATCCAAAACTCACCCGAGGCTCTTGGGATCTCAACCAAATATACCAACAAGTCCTATAACATCATATGAACTTAGTCGAATCCTCAAATCACCTCAAACAACGCTAAAACCATGAATTACGCTCCAATTCAAGCCTATTGAACTTTGAAATTTCTAATTTTTACAAATAACGCCGAAACCTATCAAATCACGTCTGATTGACCTAAAATTTTGCACACAAGTCATAAATGACATAACATACCTATTACAATTTTCAGAATCGGATTTCGACCCAGATATCGAAAAGTCTACCCCTCGGTCAAACTTCCCAAAAATTTAATTTTCGGCATTTTAAGTCTAATTCCTCTATGGACCTCCAATTTTTTTCGCACACGTTCCTAAGTCCAAAATCATTATACGGAGATATTGGAATCATCAAAATTCAAATCCGAGGTCGTTTACACATAGGTCTATATCCGGTCCACTTTTCTAACTTAAATTTTCAATTAAGAGACTAAGTGTCTCATTACATTCCGAATTCCTTCCGGACCCGAACCAACTAACCCGATAAGTCATAAATCAATTGCAAGACATAAATTGAGCAGTAAATGGGGGAACGGGGTTATAATATTTAAAATGACTGGTCGGGTCGTTATAATGGATCTGCACAAAAATGTGCAGAAGTGTAGTATGAGTACACCACAGTCGGTACCCAGTACATATCAAGACTAACCTCGGTAGAGTAGTGACGAGGTACAGTCAAGACACTCATTAGTCAAATAACCTATGCAATATACCATACAAAAATAATAGAATAACAAATAGCAGTGATGGCAACAATAATCAACTTATGACATAACTAGCAAGGCAATAGGAACACCATAAATATTGCTCAAACGGATAATAAATACAAGTACATCCAATTAATCAAGTCCTTTGAATATAAATCATTCACATATAATTCTTTCGAATAAATACCCTCCAAATAAATTTCTTCAAATAAATATCCTTCGAATAGAAAACTCTTTCACATAAATATCTTATATCATAATCATAAATACGGGTCTCACCCCCTTTTCATAATCTCATGGCACCTCGTGCCCATGTCTATATCACATCTGCACGGACAACTCACGTGCCCAAAATATCAATATATAAAAATCGTAGGATCAATTTATTTTCAATAAAGTAAGGTTAAAATCTTTTAATCAAGTAAAAAAATCAACAAAGAAATAAGTTTATTTTAGAAATCATTTAAGTGAAGAAAAATTACATTTAAATTAAAATAAAGCATCAGATAAGCTACTAATTTGGATGTAAAACTTATTAAATTAAAATATAATAGTAATTTCCTTTTATTTAAAACATCTCAATCATCGAAAACAAGTACAACCCAAAAATACAAATCCTCAGAGTCTCATACGAAAAAGCCAAAGCCAACACAATACAACAAGAAATATAAAACACTTAATATTAAGCCAAATAATACATCACGGAGAATACAAGAATTTACAAATTACGAAAAAACAAAATAACAAAAGGCAAGTGCAACCATAGAGAAATATCTACAAAGGGCACTCCCGAGGTACCACCTCATAGTCCCAAATCATAAATAAATTTCAACAAAGGGCACTCCCTAGGTACCGCGTCGTAGTCCCAAATCATAAATAAATTCACAATCTTTCCTTATATCACCGTGGGAGCCTTCACATTTAGTTTTAAAAATTATTTTTCCGAAATAGCATCCCGCGTTTTAGCCACCCTTATCACACCACATGATTTCTAGTAGTTCCCCTACTAGCCACGCGTATCAAGCCCCCCTTATCTCATCGTATGCGTTTCAACACCCAGACCTTATACCACCGCATGCGTATCAATATCACAATATATCACAATTCGCACCTCAAGTGCCCGATTATCACAGCATACCACAAATTGTACCTCAAGTGCTCAAATATCACAACATATTATAAATTGCACATCAAGTGCTCAAATATCAAAACATATCACAAATTGCACCTCAAGTGCTCAAATATTACAACATATCACAAATTCCACATCAAGTGCTCAAATATTAAACATATCAAAAATTACACATCAAGTGCTCAAATATTACAACTTGCCACAGGAATCAACAATACATTACCCCAAAACATTTCGAAGTATTTTAAGACCATTAAGAAGATTTACGGGTGCTAATTATATTAATTCGGGTATGAACAAGACTGATAATTTGAATGATATCAATTGATAATGATAATATGTATAGGTGCATTAAGAATGGTTTATGGTCTAATAAGAGCTCTAAAGCTAAGTCAAGTTGAAATTTTTATGATGGGATAAAGTTTCAAGTGAGTTCGCACAAGACCTAACTTCAAACGAGCATAACTATCAAGATATAAAGATTTTGTACGGTGTATAACCTATCCAAAGAACTGTCTATGTGTCTAGTTTCTAATGCTTCAAACTGTTTGTAATTTTGAGATTCCTACAATAAGGTATGATATGTTTACTAAAGGGTGGCAGAAAAGCTATGCGAGTCTTGCGTAGCCTACGCAGCATTGCGTAGGCAAATCCAGTAGCTTCAAGGGTCATTTTAAGAGCTGAAAACATAAGTTTAGAGAGAGAATGTGTTAGTTCTTCATCTTGGAATGGATTTCTAGAGAGAAGGAGGAGCTCTTCCACCATGGATACACTTCAAGGTAAGTTATTTTGGTACAAGGATGATTATATAACATCATTTAGTGATAATACTAACATTATTATGGATCAAATCCATAAGAAATGGGTTGAATCTTCAAGAACACCAAAACTAGAAAAAGTTAGATTCTTCTAGCTATGGGTAGCATGTTTATGAGTTTTATTTGAAGTTGTAATGGGATACTGTATGAACCCTAAGGGATGGTCTTGAAAATGATATTTTGGGCAAAGAAGAAGATGAATAGTGATGAATTGATATAAAAGGAATTGTTTTGAGTTTCTAATGATTCCAATAGACTTGATAACTTAATTGATTAACGACCTGAATAGGGAATCGCCATTTTGACAAGATACAACACTAGTTCTTGAAATGTGTGTTGTTGAACATAGGGTTTTGTTGGAGAAGATAATGAATAGTGACTTAATGATATTGGGTAATTAACATAGTATTATTAATGACTTCAAATGAGTATTAAATGATAAGAATGGAATTTAATAGGCTAATAGATGAGCCTATTGGATAATTTGGGATGGTTGAAGGTTTGTTGCAAATTATGAAGCCTAAATAGATATTTATGAATCTTTTTGTATTTATTTTGTTGTAGTTGGGATATCTAATGGTAGGTATTGAATTTTGGGAGATATTTGGACATTTTAATCAATTGGACCATTGTAGTATTTTCGGAGTTTGAAAATTTGAAGGTCGAGTTGAGGTCAGATTTTGGTAAAATTGGTATGGCTAGACTCGTGGTTGAATGGGCTATGAGATTTTGTAACTTTTGTCAGATTCCGAGACGTGGCCCCACGGGTGATTTTCGGGGTGTAATTTTGGATTTTGTGGAAAATATTAGTATTTTGATATGGAATTAATTCCTATAATTGTGTGGACTGAATCAAATTAATTGTGGCTAGATTCGAGCCGTTCGGATGTTGATACGCTCAAAATGAAATTTCTGGAGCATTGTTTAGCTTATTCGACATTAAATTCATCTTGTTTGAGGTAAGTAACTCTTCTAATTTTGGAGCTAAGGATATGGACACTGAATATATGTATTATGTGAATTTTTGGGAGGTGACGCACATGCTAGGTGACAAGCGTGTGGGCGTGCACTATAGAAATTGTGACGTAATTATTTTCGTGAAATTTTGTTGTCAAATAATCTTGGCATTTTCTATGTTATTTTATGTGTTGAAGAAATTGAGCTGAGAATCATACTAAAAATCATGTTGAGGCTATGTGCCAATATTATTGGAACCCACACATGTCGTATTACTGTGAATTATTTGTTTTAAATTAAAAATTCATACTCAGTCATATTCATGTCATTACATATCATATCTCAGTCTCTGTTATTATTTATTGATACATCATATCATCATTTTCGGGCTAATTTCATGACATTGTAAGCCCATGAGAAAGTGACTGGAGAGATTGATGATTGAGTGAGGCCAAGGGCCTGATTATGAGGATAATTATGGGATCGGGTTGCACGCCGCAGCAGGCCATATTAGCTTTATATACTTTATTATTATGGGATCGGGTTGTATGTTGCAGCAGACCATATTGGCTTATTACAGCACGTGAGTTGTCCGTGCGGATCCAGATATCGATACTATAGCACATGAGTTGTCCGTGCGGATCCAGATATCGATACTATAGCACGTGAGTTATCCGTGAAGCACGTGAGTTATCTGTGTGGATTATAGAGCTTGTGCTGTAGGAGCCCCTCCGGAGTCTGCACACCCACAGTGAGCGCAATCGACTATAAATATGGATTGGGCTGCACGTCACAACTGGTATTGTACAATACTGAGTGATTGAGTATGCTGAGCATAGTGAGAAAGAATGATAGACAGTGGGATTGAGTACTCTAAGAGTGTGAGTACATGAGCTCATCATTGAGATGCATTGCATTTAACATGCGTACTTGAGATACATGCATAGAGATGTATTTTTTCTCATACTGTATGATATTACATTATTCATGATTTCTCACACATGTTGGCAGATGGACATAGTGATGCATTTGTTTTATACTGGTTATCTGGAATGAACAAAATGAAACATCTTTTTTATTATTGAAAGGATTTTGGGAAAATTATTGTTTTCAAACTTATTCATATTTTTGGCAACTTCGGTAAATGATTTGGGTTTTCATTAATGTACTTGAAAGACAGAACTATTTTCAGAAATCACGTTTTAGCTGAGCATTCGATTGTTGAGTTACTTTTGGTATTACTTGTTTAAGTTGTTATGAACTATTGCTGGTTATTGAAGTTGGGACCCGACCTTGGTACAAGCTCGTCACTACTTTCAACCTAAGGTTAGGTTTGTTACTTATTAAGTACATGGGGTCGGTTGTACTCATACTACACTTCTGCACCTTGCATGCAGATATTGGTTGCTGATGTTGCTGTGTTCGTTGGGGAGCTGGATCTAAAGATGTACCTGTGTTCTGGTTGTAGCTGCCTCTTGTTCATGGTAGCCTTAGATTCACAAAACTCTATTTATATACTTTTCAAACAGATGATGTATTTACTTCATACCAGCTTTGTAAATTCAATTCTTAGAAGCTCATGATTTCTACTACCAGTCCTTGGGGAGTGTATTAGAGTCATTTAAATATTAATTGAATCAGATTATTGTTATTTGGCTTACCTAGCGGGTGAGGTTAGGTGCCATCATAGCTAGTTGAAATTTGGGTCGTGACAAGGTGGTATTAGTGCTCTAGGTTTATAGGTTCTACAAGTCATGAGCAAGTGTCTAGTAGAGTCTTGCAGATCGGTATGATGACGTCCATACTTATCTTCGAGTGGCTACGTGGAATTTAGGATAATTTTCCATATTTCTTTCCTTATCGTGCAAAATTGATTCAGCTTGAAATATAACTCTTTGAATTCATTCCACGCATTTGTATGCGCACATGAGCGCTCGGTATCAGTTGTGCATCGTTGGATTGTGACTCTATGAACGAGGTTTGAGATGTGTATTCTGTGTTTTGGCGATGGGCCAGTCTGGAGGGCTTGAGGACATGGTTAGACCACAACTTAAGCTCGGTAGCTTCAATTGTAATTTGTACATTTGGACTCATATGTCCGGTGATGTCCCTACGAGTGAAATTTATGGCTCGATGAGTGGTGGAATGGCTTTTTGATGAGTATGATGTAACTGCGAGATATGTTAAGACAATTTGAATGTGACGAGAAGTGTTTCCTTGAAATGTAAAGGAAGGCCATTGGGTGCTTGATTTTCATTTTGATGTGACATACAGTCTCGAGTGTGAATGTTTTGAAGGATCTTTCGTGTTGTTAAATTTAGGGACAAATTAAATTCTCATGCTTGGTTAATGAGTTTGGACTAGGAAAGATTAAGTGATTTCATAGTAATTATAACTGCAAAAGGGTATAACAAGATACCAATTTGAGGCTAAACATGTGGATTATCCCCTGCGGAGTAATTTACGTAGGTGTGTTCCTTTTAATTTGAGGGGAGAGTTTCTTTTCTGCCAGCGGGGCGTATGTGTTGAGATTTAAATTTGAATCTAGCTGAGAAAGTCGACTTGAGCGTCAAGAGAATGAATGCGAGTGTAGCGGATGATCTGGGGTATTTTTATGGTTGGCATTGTATGAGCTTGAGAAGAATTTTCATTGAACTGGCTGCAGTATCATGACAGTAATACGGTATGTATATTATGAGTTATCGAGTGTTTTAATCTATAGATTTGAGTCAAGTGGGGGAGCCTGCTATTGACAATTCAATTTTATAGTTATATGTTAAATATTAGTTTTGGTTTGAGGCATACTTGTGGATTAGTTATGACTTACAGAGGTTGACATCGATGATGACTCGAGTACTGAAATTCCTAAATACAGGTTATATTGCGCTTTATGAGTATATGAAAATCATGGGATGCGTGAGTTGTCATTTGAAAAGATGTACTGCGCACAGATTATGAATATTTCATATGTAGTTTAAAACTCAAGAGCTCGCAGGCGATAATGCTACACATGTGAAGTTGATGAGTTACAAGTGATCCAAGGCTACATAGTGATGCCACACGAATCCTAGCATGTTATCTACTACAAAGAGATTAAAGACATCTCGAGATATGAAGGTGATTGAGTAACCACGAGTAGAATCCATTGAATAATGGGAAAACACGGAGTTAATATTAATTGAATGAGGCATGATGACGTGAAGGTGTGATGTTAACTATAGTCATAAAAATTTATGTTATGATGAGGACATAAATATAGATTGCACGTTCTTACATCTAGCATTATGAAAATAGTGTATGCTATGCAAAGTTATACGGGTATATCCTGAGGAAGTTGTATTTACTCGAAATGTAATTGAGCATGGATTGAAGGGCAAAATGCCAGAAAAAGATTTCTTAAAGTAAAATCGGCACGAAAATGGATATGCTAAATTTATTGTTGTTGTAAGGACATGAAAGGATGATACTTTGCAACATGAGTTGCGGCTAAAAGTGCCATGATACTTAGGTACGAGAATGGGCAAAGAAATCCTTGGTTGGCATAACTATTTTTCTTCTATTGTCAGGATAGTAGGTAATACTAAGTTTAATTACAAAAAAAAAAATAGAAGTCAAGGCTTCATGAAATTTTGAAATGGTGAATTATTTCGAGTTGGGAAAATGAATAACTTGTAGTAGTATATGGGTGTGTGTATAATCAGATGGAACGAGGTGCGAATTTATTAAAATATTCGAGTATCAGGTTCGAGCTTTAGATTTGGGTTTTGCGCCTAAGTGGGGGAGCATCAGAGCAAGTTAAAGTCACCTTAAGGGTGATGGTTGGAAAAATAAAATGAATTTTTTTTTATTCATAAAAGAAAGATTAAGGACACATCTTTAATAAGATTCCTGATGAAATGAGTAAAATTGTCATACAATGCTGGTATAATGATCACATGCTTATCACGAGCAATAGTTACAGTGTTCAATATTGGGGTTATTAAAAGGTGTTATCTAATAGTCAAATATTTAATGGGTGATTTGAGTAAATTTTTATAACTTTGGAGCATGTATCATTTGAATTAAATTCAAGCAAGGGCGAAAATAAGGAAGTACTTTGGTCATATGTTGGACTTAGTAGAACAAATGAAGGATATAAATGAGGATAAAGTATATGAACACTTGGCATGAAATGAGGCAAGAAAAGGTTATATTATGCGTATTCCCAAATACGAAATACTTTTGCAAACCAAAATAATGTGCTCCAGTAAGAGGCACGGGGTCAGAAAAGAAAAAAGGACTAAGTGGTGCAAGTATTATCCTAATAGAATTATCACTTTGGGAGTTGAAAGCCTATAATCCATGGTAATAAGCCTACGGTAGGCATAATAACAAATACAATATGAATTTATGGAAGATAAATATCAGACATGGTAGTATCTATGAGTTGGTTAAGGTTAAGAAAAATAGAAACATATACATTGATGTTCGAGAATGGATGATAAATTTGCTTCACAGGGAGGAAGTGAAATGATTATTTGCGTAGTGAACTTGTAAGATATGATGTTATTCAAATTGAGATCTAAAGGAAACTCAAAATTTACAAATACAAGTGAAGGTATAAGTCATCTACGTGATGGATGGACCTAAGAAAGACAAATATCTTGTTGGTATTCATATGGGATAAACGAAGTATTATGGAAGGAGTTGGCAACTAGATAATCAAGGGTCTTATGAAGATAAAGTATGCTTAAAAGTAATTTTATATTAATGAGAAAGTCTTCGAATGGAAGAAATAGAATTTTAATGTATGCATGAAATGCTCTTTCACGTGCGACTTGGTGTATACATAATAGAAAGAGAATACATATATGTATGATAGTAATATGTGTTGCAATATAGAGTAACCGGTGTTGGAATGAGCGAGGTATAGATGTGCAACTGTTTAAAATAATAAAGAATTATTTGATGCAATTTTGGTATATGCGCAACCATGTGAGACTTAGATATTTTGTTGTTATACGCTAATTACGTATGTGTGGCCGTGCGGGTCCTAAATAGTTTGTTGTTGTTCAATAAGCATATATTTGCGGTCATGTGGGGGCCTAGACATCATATTATGTAAAGATATATGTTTGTTAAATTATGTTAAAATTGGTGCCCGTGTGGGGGCTTATTCTGAACAAGTTGAATTATTTGGATGGTCACAGTTACAGGGGATACTCTGCCGAAACTTTTAAGAATTTATAGAGTTAGCCAAATTTTAGGGCCTTAAGGAAGTCAAAATTTTGGAAGAATATCTAAGACCCATATGAAGTCATGAATAATTAAGAATAATGGTTAAGGTGAAATGAGGATAATGATGTTCCTAATAATGACTTTCAAAACATTCGAGGACCAATGTTCTTAAGTGGGGGAGAATGTAACACCCCAAAACATTTCGAAGAGTTTTAAGACCATTAAGAAGATTGGTGGGTGCTAATTATATTAATTCAAGTATGAACAAGACTAATAATTTGAATAATATCAATTGATTATAATAATATATGTATGAGGTGCATTAAGAATGGTATATGGTCTAAGAAGAGCCCTAAATCTAAGTCAAAGTTGAAAATTATATGATGGGATAAAGTTTTAAGTGAGTTTACACAAGATCTAACTTCAAACGAGCATAACTATCAAGATATGAAGAGTTATATGGTGTATAACCTATCAAATTAAATCCCTTTGAGTTTAGTATCCAACGCATAAAACGGTTTTTCATTTGGAGATTCCTACAAGAAGTTATGATATATTTACTAAATGGTGGCAGAACAGCTATGTGAGTCTTGCGTAGCCTACGCAGCATAGCAGCATAGCCTACGCAGCATTGCGTAGGCAAATCCAGTAGCTTCAATGTCACGACCCAAACTAACCCTATCGTGATGGCGCCTATCGTGGAACTAGGAAAGCCGACTCATTTCTAAAACAAACCGATATTTTTATTTCAAGGATAAATTCCAAGGACATTAACATAAAAACCTTCGTAAAAGAGTTCAAATCAAAGCAAAAGTGCGGAAAGAAAAGCCTGACTAGTCATGAGCATCTACTACAATCTATCAAACAATATCAAGGCTAACTCAGCCTGGAAAATAGCTAAGTACAACTAGAGGAAGATAAGAGGGGGAAGAGCAGGGGTTGCGATCGCCAAGCAGCTACCTTGCTATCTCCGAGGAAAAATCTACAACCAGAATAATCAACAACCGCTACCGTGTCCAGCTACAACTAGATCTGCACTCAAGGTGCAGGGAGTAACGTGAGTATGCCAACTCAGTAAGTAACAACAATAAATAAAGACCGAGCAGTAGTGACAAGTAATAAAGCATATAATGTTCATATCCGAAAAATCTCAGTAGAATATCTCATGCTTTTAAAATCAGGATTTGAATCAAAACATCTCGTTTAAACCTAGTTCCAGAAAAAAAATTCATTTAAAGATATTTTTCAACAGTTTTCAAACAGAGAAAGAATGCAAATATGAGCAAAAATGATAAAATCATAAACAGCCCCTCGGGCAAACCTCACAATCACTCGTGCCACTCGGGCATACCTCACAATCACTCTTGCCACTCGGGCATACCTCACAATCACTCTTGCCACTCGGGCATACCTCATAATCACTAATGCCTCCCAGTCATTCAGCACTCGGCACTCGCACTCAGTAGGTACCTGCGCTCACTCGGGGTGTGTACAGACTCCGGAGGGGCTCCTTCGGCCCAAGCGCTATATCAAGCCAAATCATGGCATAAATCACTCAGGCCCTCGGCCTATATCAAACATGCTGCAACGTGTAATCCGATCCCATAAATATCCTCACAAATCAGGCCCTCGGCCTCACTCAGTCACAAACCTCTCAAGCCACTCAGGCATTTCAGTAAAAATAGGGCATTCGGCCCAAAACAACATTTATGTGTATCAAAATAGAGTCATAAAACTGAGTTATGCAGTAAACAAGTATAACCATAACTGAGTATAGATTTTCAATCAAAAACAGTAAGAGGATAGTAAGAAAAGGCACCTAAGGTTCCAAACAGCACTGGCACAAGGCCCAAACATGGCATTCAGCCCAATTTACATAAACTCTTTCTAAACCATACTAGTATCATATAGTTTCAACAAAATATGCAACTTTACAGTTGCTACAGGACGGACCAAGTCACAATCCCTAACAGTGCACGCCCATCACCTAGCATGTGCGTCACCTCAAAATAATAGAATGATACAAAAATACGGGGTTTCATACCCTCAGGACTAGATTTACAATCGTTACTTACCTCAAACCGGTCAAATCTCTACCCCACAAAGCTCTTGCCTCTGGACTCGGCCTCCAAATGATCCAAATCTATTCACAATCAGTACAATACCATCAATATACGCTAATGGAATAAATTCCACAAGAAAACCTATCAAATTAGTCCAAAACGCCCACGTCTCGAAATCCAAAAAAAATTCAAAACTAGAAAGCTCATTTACTCACGAGTCTAAACATACCAAATTCATCAAAATCCGACATCGTTTGGTCCCTCAAATCCTTAAATTAAACTCTTATAAATTCCAAGCCCTAACCCCTCATTTTCACTAATTACATGATTAAACAACGGGGAAATCACCATATGTACGAGTATTAGGGCTCAAGTAACTTACCTCAATGAAAACCCCCTTGATTCCCTCTTCAAATCTCTCCCAAAAGCTCCAAAACCGAATAGAAATGGTGAAGAATGCACCAAAATTCGCGAAGTGTGCAATATGTACCTTCTGCACAGGCTTCTCGCAACTGCGGCCTTTTACTCGCACCCGCGCGACCACACCTACGGTCCCAACAACCGCACCTGCACAAGTCACTTAAATGTCCAGGTTCCGCATCTGCGGTAAACCTGTCGCACCTATGCTTGCGCACTTGTGTGTGGTGCGCCGCATCTGCAAAGCCAGCCTTCTTCCTTCCTTTCGCATCTGCGCCCTAGGTCTCGCACCTGCGGGCTCGCAGATGCGATAGCCTTCTCACACCTGCGCATCCTTCCTAGCCCAGCATTGACCACACCTGCGAACACCCATGCGCACCAGCGGCCCCGCACCTGCGATCCTTCCTTCCGCAAGTGCGGAAATAGCAGAAGCAGTAGCTTCAGCTGCATTTTCCAACTTTCACAAATTCGTTAACCACCCGGAATCATCCCGAGGCCCTCGGGACCTCAACTAAAAATACCAACAAGTCATATATCAACATACAAACTTATTCGAACCTTCGAATCACTCAAAACAACATCCAAACACCAAATTACCCTCGGATTCAAGCCTAAGAACTTCTAAATTTTCAAATTCGGCAACCGATGCCACAACCAACCAAACCACGTCCGAATGACCTCAAATTTTTCACACACGTCACAAATGACACTATGAACCTACTCCAACTTCTGAAATTCCATTCCGACCCCGATATCAAATTTTCCACTACCGACCAAAAATCGACAAATTTCCAATTTAGCCAATTCAAGCCAAATTCTACTACGGACCTCCAAATCACATTTCGGATGCACTCCTAAGTCCAAAATCACCTAATGGAGCTAACGGACCCATCAAAATTCAAATCCGAGATCGTTTACATATAGGTTAATATCCAGTTGACTTTTCCAACTTAAGGTTCAAAATAAGAGACTAAGTGTCTCATTCCACTCCGGACCCGAACCAACTAACCCGGTATATCATAATATAGCTTAAGAGCATAAAGGAAACTAAAGGGTGGCAGAACAGCTACGCGAGTCTTGCGTAGGCAAATCAAGGAGCTTCAAGTGTCATTTTAAGGAGCTGAAAACGTGGGTTTAGACAGAGAATGGGTTAGTTCTTCATCTTGGAATGGATTTCTAGAGAGAAGGAGGAGCTCTTCCACCATGGATACACTTCAAGGTAAGTTATTTTGGTACAAGGATGATTATATAACATCATTTAGTGATAATACTAACATTATTATGGATCAAATCCATAGGAAATGGGTTGAATCTTCAAGAACACCAAAAAGAGAAAAAGTTAGATTCTTCCACCAAGAGGTAATCCCTTCACATGAGTTTCATATATATCTCATATTGGAGTATGGCTAGCATGTTTATGAGTTTTATTTGAAGTTGTAATGGGATATTGTATGAACCCTAAGGGAGAGTCTTGAAAATGATATTTTGGGCAAAGAAGAAGATGAGTAGTGATGAATTGATATAAAAGGAATTGTTTTGAGTTTCTAATGATTCCAATAGACTTGATAACTTAATTGATTAACGAATTAAATAGGAAATCACCATTTTGACAAGATACAACACTAGTTCTTGAAATGGGTGTTGTTGAACATAGGGTTTTGTTGGAGAAGACAATGAATAGTGACTTAATGATATTGGGTAATTAACATAGTATTATTAATGACTCCAAATGAGTATTAAATGATAAGAATAGAATTAAATAGGCTAATAGATGAGCCTATTGGATAATTTAGGATGGTTGAAGGCTTGTTGCAAATTATGAAGCCTAAATGAATATTTATGAATCTTTTCGTATTTATTTTGTTGTAGTTGGGATATCTAATGGTAGGTATTGAATTTTGGGTGATATTTGGACATTTTAATCAATTGGAGGATTGTAGTATTTTCGGAGTTTGAAGATTTGAGGGTCGAGTTGAGGTCGGATTTTGGTAAAATTGGTATGGCTAGACTCGTGGTTGAATGGGCTATGAGATTTTGTAACTTTTGTCGGGTTCCGAGACATGGCCCCCATGGGTGATTTTCGGGGTGTAATTTCGAATTTTGTGGAAAATTTTAGTATTTTGATATGGAATTAATTCCTATAATTGTGTGGACTGAATCAAATTAATTGTGGCTAGATTTGAGCCGTTCAAAAGTTGATACGCGCAGAATGGAATTTCTGGAGCATTGTTTAGCTTAGTCGACATTGGATTCGTCTTGTTAGAGGTAAGTAACTCTTCTAATCTTGGAGATTAGGGTATGAACCCTGAATATATGTATTATGTGAATTTTTGGGAGGTGACGCACATGCTAGGTGACAGGCGTGCACTATAGAAATTGTGACGTAATTGTTTTCGTGAAATTTTCTTGTCAAATAATCTTGGCATTTTCTATGTAATTTTATGTGTTGAAGAAATTGAGCTGAGAATCATATTAAAAACCATGTTGAGGCTATGTGCCAGTATTATTGGAACCCACACAGGTCGTATTACTGTGAATTATTTGTTTTAAATTAAAAATTCATACTCAGTCATATTCATGTCATTACATATCATATCACAGTCTCTGTTGTTATTTATTGATACATCATATCATCATTTTCTGTCTAATTTCCTGACATTGTGAGCCCATGAGGAAGAGACTGAAGAGATTGATGACTGAGGCAGAGGGCCTGATTGTGAGGATAATTAATGGATCGGGCTGCACGCCGCAGCATGCCATATTGGTTTTATATACTTTATTATTATGGGACAGATCTACACACCGCAGTAGGACAGATTGTCTTATTATAGCACGTGAGTTGTCCGTGCGGATCGATATATTGATACTATAGCACGTGAGTTGTCCGTGCGGATCCAGATATTGATATTATGGCACGTGAGTTGTCTGTGCAGCACGTGAGTTGTCCATGCGGATTATAGCGCTTGGGCTGTAGGAGCCCCTCCGGAGTCTGCACACCCCCAGTTAGCGCAATCGACTATAAATATGGATCGGGCAGCACACCGCAGTGGGTATTGTACAACGCTGAGTGATTGAGCGTGCTGAGCATATTGAGAGAGAATGTGAGACAGTGAGATTGAGTACTCTGAGAGTGTGAGTACATGAGCTCATCATTGAGATGCATTGCATTTGACATGCGTACTTGAGATATAGGCATATAGATGTATTTTTTCTCATGCTGTACGATATTACATCATTCATGATTTCTCACACATATTGGCAGATGGGCATAGTGATGCATTTGTTTTATACTCGTTATTTGGAAAGAAAAAAAATGAAACATCTTATTTATTATTGAAAGGATTATGGAAAAATTATTGTTTTCAAACTTATTCATATTTTTGGTAACTCTGGTAAACGAGTTGGGTTTTTATTGAAGTACTCGAAAGGCAGAACTATTTTCAGAAATCATATTTTTGTTGAACATTTGATTGTTGAGTTACTTCTGGTATTACTTGTTTAATATTATTATGAACTATTGTTGGTTATTGAAGTTGGGACCCTACCTTGGTACAAGCTCGTCACTACTTTCAATCTAAGGTTAAGTTTGTTACTTATAGAGTACATTGGGTCGGTTGTACTCATACTATACTTCTGCACCTTGCGTGCAGATGTTGGTTGCTGATGTTGTTGTGTTCGTTGGGGAGCTGGATCTGAAGATGTACCTGCGTTCCGGTTGTAGCTGCCTCTTGTTCATGGTAGCCTTAGATTCACAAAACTCTGTTTATGTACTTTTCAAACAGATGATGTATTTACTTCATACCAGCTTTGTAAACTATATTCTTAGAAGCTCATGATTTGTACTACTAGTCCTTGGGGAGTGTATTAGAGTCATTTAAATATTAATTGAATCGGATTATTGTTATTTGGCTTACCTAGCGGGTGAGGTTAGGTTCCATCACGGCTAGTTGGATTTTGGGTCGTGACATACTTTTCACAATAAGGAGCCCATGGTTCGACCATAATGTGCACAAAATCTTAACAAAATATTCGGGAGTGAAAAACTCAATAAAATAATATTTTACAATTTAACACTTTGCCTCAGTATGATTTAAGGCCTTTATAACTCAATACCAATTTCAACAACATGAACTTGAAAGTAATTCATCAAGGAACAACGCCTTCTTTAATCCAAATATTTGGCAAATAGATTAATGTTTAATTTTAAAATTATGTAATAATCAAGGTGGCAATCACACCAAATCATCATATAAAAACAAATTTAACAAACAAGTATTTATGCATGACAATTAAAGGATTTACTATGTTCCAACAATTTTTCAATTTAATACATAAGGGCGTCTACAAATTTCAACTAATATAATTTGCACATATAAATCAAGTACGTACTCGTCACTTCACGTAATGGTTTCAATTACATAATTTTCATATAAGACTCAATGCCTAAGGGGTAAGTTCTCCCACTCGAGGTTAGGCAAGATACTTACCTTTTTGAAGTTATGTCGATATTCCAAAATAGCCGTCTTGCTTGAATAAATCCTCCAGACAGCTCAAATCTATTCAAATTAATTCAATTAAGTCAATACTAATTATAGGAATTAATTCCATATGAAAATACTAATTTTCCAACAAAATCCAAAAATTAACTCAAAAATTACCTGTGGGGCCCACATCTCAGAATCCGACGAAACTCATAAAATCCAACAACCCATTCAATTATGAGTCCACCCATACCAATTTTATCAAATATCGATAACAACTCGACCTCCAAATCTAAAATTTTTATTCTTGAAAAGTTTTGCAAAAATCTTGATTTCTTCCATTTAAATTCGAAATAAATGATGAATATAACCATAGAATCATGAACTATAATTAGTTTCGGATATAGAACACTTATCTCAATCCATATGGTGAAAATCGCTTAAACAATCGCTTCAATCCGAGCTCCATAGCTCTAAATATGTTCAAAATGGATGAAACATCGAAATATAGCTACTGCACGGGTATTTACTCTTTCCGATCGCGGAAAATTCTCAGCCCAAAATTTGCCTTTCGCGATAATGGAAAATGCTTCGCGATCGCGAAAAATAAGTGCCCAGCTATTCCAGATAGCCTCTAGTATAATGGTCATAACCTTTTGTACAAAACTCCAAATTGCAAATAGTTTAACTTTCTGAAAACTAGACACCAAGGGCTAAAACTTTCATGTTTTGCTTATCACCCACTTTCTTATAGATTGCGAGATATAGGTTGCCAAAGTTAGCCTTATGCAACACAAATTTCTTCTTAGCGATTTCCAAACTCTTCCAAGACAGCCTATAGTTTATCAACCATAACATTTTGTATACAACTCCAAACACCAAATGGTTTGATTTTCTGCAAACTAGACACAAAGGGCTATAACATTTAATTTGGATCATCTCCAAATTCCTTATAGATTGCGAGATATAAGCTTTCAATGTCTGGTCAGTGCAGCAAAGGTTTGTTCTACGCGATCGCGAAATAGCTTCCTCGATCGCGATTCACAAGGCCCCAAACTGTTGTTTACTTTTCGCGAACGCGACCTAATGTTCGCAACCGCAATGCACACCTCTGTGGACAAAAACTAGCAATTTAAAATGGCCTAGAAATAGTCCGAAACCACCCCGAAACTCACATGAGCCCCTCGGGACCTCAACTAAATATACCAACAAGTCCTAGAACATCATACGAACTTAGTCGAAGCTTCAAATCACATCAAACAACGATAAAACCACGAATCATGTCCCAATTCAAGCTTAATGAAACTAAGAAATTCCAACTGCTACATTCGACGCCGAAACCTATCAAATCAAGTCCGATTGACCTCAAATTTTGCACATAAGTCATAAATGACATAATGGACCCATGAAAAATTTCAGAACTGGATTCCGACCCCGATATCAAAAAGTCAACTCTTTGGTCAAACTTCCAACTTAAACTTCATATTTTTGCCATTTCAAGCCTAACTTAACTATGGGCTTCAAAATAATTTTTCGAACACAGTCTTAAATCCAAAATCACCATACAAAGCTATTAGAATCATCGAAATTCCATTCGGGAGTCGTTTTGCTCAAAAGTCAAACTCCGATCAACTCTTTTCATTTAAGCTTCAAAAATAAGAATTGTTCTCTCAGTTTAATTCCGAATCTTTCGAAAATCAAACTCAACCACACACGCGGGTTATAATACATATTACAAAGTTTCTCGGAACCTTAAGTCACTGAACATGGCGTTAATTCTTAAAACGACAAGTCTGGTCATTACAGTCTCCCCCTCTTAAACATACGTTCGTCCTTGAACGTGCCAAGAATCTTTCTGAGGACTTAATTTACTGAATGTATTTACTGCACACATACTTGCAGGTGATTCTATGTCACCATAAATTTAACAGGGGTCCAACAATACCATCTCAGTTGAGATTACTTCTTTGATCCACATTTATGAACTTTAAAACCAATTTCTTACACTCCAAACATTTCCAAAAGGCCTAATTTTCACATCAGCGCACGGTATTAGTCTCAACTGGCTATAGCAACTCGTGCCTACGCTCATCAACTTTCTTGATAGTGTTGAAGTACTTCGAAATATTTCCGGAGTGTTACATTTTCCCCCACTTAGGATCATTTACCCTTGAATGAGAAATAGAGTCCGCCCTCAAACAATAACATAACTATCTCTTCTTTCGCACGTCTCAATCCCTCAAATTTTACTAACTCCCAAATTTTTCAGAAATTTCGACAGAGTCTCCCCTGTAAATGGGGCCTATCCACCTACCAGAATAACATCAAAACAACTCCTAACAACACATCCACAACCTTACAAAATACCACAATGTATATATCAATAACACTAATCTCAACATTACAAGCACCGCATTATCATAATGATATCAGAACATGAAACACATCATATATATGTCCATCACTACATCTCTGACCTTAATAGTTATTCATAATCGATTACAACATCACCAATTAACCTCATATTAACCAAAATCTCATTTCGAATTTTCACAACACTGACAGCAAAATGTGAGGCATGAAAACCTCATAACTATTTACCCGACAATACGAATCACATTTAACGCCACCTGGGCACTCACCTCGTAGGTTAAAACTCAATATTTTCCTCACAATTATGGATAAATATGCATAGAAACACATAAAAGAATTATCAAATAAGCCTAACAGGCATGACTCCTTATTAATACTATAGTACAAATTTTAATTTCACAAAAGGAGAATTTAAACTCATAGGTTTTTCATCACAAAGATCTTGTCCTTATATAACTTCCACCGCGGCTTGTAGCCCAATTTAAATATTTCACATCATATAAAAATGTGAGGATCTCGTCCTCAACTCTGAATCACAAGTAATTTGCACATTGTGCCGATTGAAAATTTTAATTTCCTTTCTTTCTTCCTTTCAATAAATTTTGTAAATATATTGTTTTTCAACACATAATGAACCCTCATACCGGTAGGGCATATAATTCATAAAATTGAATTCAATTATTCTGAAATCACATCGAAACCCACAGTAGAGAGTAATAGAAAGTCACCTTTGGACTTATAGCCCACAATAATGTACAAAATAAAAATGATACACACGTGCTAACACCATAAAATCTCCCAACAGGGATAAACACGGGAGTGGAGTACAAATTCACTAATCCACCATATATAAGGAGCATGAAAGGAGTTCTCACCTCGATAATCGGAATCGAATCAAAATAAGAATGGTGCTCCTTTTATTATAAATTAAATCATACATGTAACTACACCATCTGGTGTATCGGCCTTAACCAATTCATAGCAATTATATCAACGGGTCGGGCCTCCACCTCTTAGGCGCCCTCTACCCGCCTATCCTCCACCCCTAATTGGCTATGCACATGGAGTATTAACTGGAATAAAGCTTATAGCCTGAGTGTTCTGATGAAATCCACCCCTCCCAAGTCTAGGACAATTCCTCTTGATGTGTCTAGTATCACCACTCTCATAACAACCCCTCTGCGGGCGCGACTGCTCATACTGAATCTCTGTCGGATAACTGGAATAACCACTATAAGAACCCAGTGCCAGTGGTGCATTAAAAGAACTTACTGTAGCACCCCGAATATTCTGAAATTATTTCTGTATCCCCACTGGTACTGAAATAAAGAATTATTAAGGACGCAGGAATACCACAAGCCCCAGCATCATCCCATACAAATCTCACATCTTAATCATATACATGTTTTAGAGAATCTTTCAATACCACATAAATACATCTCAGGACAAAACTGATATAACACATGACCCCTCAATCTGATCGTTGATAGTGGACTCCCCACACTTGGTGCGAAGCCATATGACATATTCCGATGATCCACAATACTAACCTTCATCGCTCGTAGGACACCGATCATAAGACACCTCAAGCCATTTATTTGGCGCATGTCATCCTCGTGACAGTTAAACTCGCTTTCTCCATTCCCTTGGCTGCTAGTATGTACCCTTCGCTAAATAAAAATCCCATACGAACTACATAGTCTCTAATACCACCAACTATCTTCATCTTTACATCCACCTCGTGACCCTACAACGATTAGACGATTAGGCAATTAATTAAACCTTCTTAAGATCGTACTTATTAACTAGGTATCAGAACTTGTTGCACCCCCATGTGCACAACTGAATGATCTCTCAATACTTTTGCATCCTCGATCTGGACGACACGTGGTAACAATGGTTGAGCAACCCTGGCTCCTTTATAACCCCTCTGTAGTATCACGAACCATTTGCGCATAGTTGATACCGAATACATAATTTCATACACGAGTGGATGCAAAAGAGCATAAGATATATGTTTCAAGCTAAATAAATGTCGCACGATAAGGAATGAAAGAAGTGGAGATTTTCCTACTAGCTCTGTAGCCACTCGAAGATAAGTACATACGTCTCTGTATCGATCCACAAGACTCTACTAAACTCGTTCCTGACTCGTAGAACCTATGAACCTAGAGCTATGATACAAATTATGACGACCAAAATCCCACCACAGGCATCGTGATGACACTTAATCTCTAAGACTAGGTAAGCCGATTACAATTACAATTCAAGCCATTTGTTTTTTGTTTATAATCAAAACCAATAGCGGAAATAATTATAACACCTTCCCAAGACTGGTAATATTGAGTCACGAGCTCTAACTGAGTACATGCAGTGATCCCCAAGGATCGAACATACAATATTGTTCGAATAAGAGTGGACAGTACAATAAAAATATAAAGACTCCGGGGATTGTGACGACCAAGCAGCCCTACCTTGAATCCTTGCGATCACACTCTAATCTCTGTCCGAATTTACCTGGCTCTGCACAAAAATATGCAGAAGTGTAGTATGAGTATACCACAGTCGGTACCCAGTAAGTATCAAGACTAACCTCGGTGGAGTAGTGATGAGGTACAGTCAAGACACTCACTAGTCAAATAACATGTGCAATATAGCATACGAAAATAATAGAATAACAAATAGCAGTGATGGCAACAATAATCAACTTGTGACATAAATAGCAAGGCAAAAGGAACACCATAAATATTGCTCAAACGGATAATAAACACAAGTACATCCAATTAATCAAGTCCTTCGAATATAAATCATTCACATATAATTCTTTCGAATAAATACCCTCCAAATAAATTTCTTCAAATAAATATCCTTCGAATATAAAACTCTTTCACATAAATATCTTATATCATAATCACAAATACTTGTCTCATCCCCCTTTCATATTCTCATGGCACCTCGTGCCCATGACTATACCACATCTGCACGGACAACTCACATGCCTAAAATATCAATATATAAAAATTGTTTAATCAATTTATTTTCAATAAAGTAAGGTTAAAATCTTTAAATCAAATAAGAAATCAACAAAGAAATAAGTTTATTTTAGAAATCGCTTGAGTGAAGAAAAATGACATTTCAATTAAAATAAAGCATGAGATAAGCTACTGATTTGGATGTAAAACATATTAAATTAAAACATAATAGTAATTTCCTTTTAATTAAAACAACTAAATCATCGAAAACAAGTACAACCCAAAAATATAAATCCTCAAAGTCTCGTACGAAAAAGCCAAAGCTAACAAAACACAACAAGAAATACAAAACACTTAATATTAAGTCAAATAATACATAACGAAGAACACAAAAATTTACAAATTATGGAAAAATAAAATAACAAAAGGCAAGTGCAACCATAGAGAAATATCAAGAAAGGGCACTCTCGAGATACCGCCTAGTAGTCTCAAATCATAAATAAATTTCAACAAAGGGCAGTCTCGAGGTACCGCCTCGTAGTCCCAAATCATAAATAAATTTCAACAATGGGTACTCTCGAGGTACCGCCTCGTAGTCCCTAATCATAAATAAATTCACAATCTTTCCTTATAACACCGCGGGAGCCTTCACATTTAGTTTTAAAAATCATTTTTCCCGAAATAGCATCCGCGTTTTAGCCACCTTTATCACGCCGCATGGCTTCTAGTAGTTCCCCTACTAGCCATGCGTATCAAGCCCCCTTATCTCACCGCATGCGTTTCAACACCCAGACCTTATACCACCGCATGCGTATCAATATCACAACTTGTACCTCAAGTGCTCAAATATCACAGCATATTATAAATTGCACTTCAAGTGCTCAAATATCAAAACATATCACAAAGTGCACCTCAAGTGCTCAAATATTATAACATATCATAAATTGCACATCAAGTGCTCAAATATTACAACTTATCAAAAATTGTACATTAAATGCTCAAATATAACAACTTGCCACAAGAATCAACAATATATTATTTTCCACAATAAGGAGCCCATGGCTCGACCATAATGAGCACAAAATCTTAACAAAATATTCGAGAGTGAACAACTCAACAAAATAATATTTCACAATTTAATACTTTGCCTCAGTATGATTTACGACCTTTATAACTCAATACCAATTTCAACAACATGAACTGGAAAGTAATTCATCAAGGAACAACGCCTTCTTTAAACCAAATTTTTGGCAAATAGATTAATGTCTTATTTTAAATTATTTAATAAATTATTTGCAAATGAATAATCCAGAATAAAATTATCTCCAGAAAATATTTACTCAACAAAAATACTGGATTCACAAAAAAATCAAGGTGACAATCACACCAAATCATCATATAAAAATAAATTCAACAAACAAGGATTTATGCATGACAAATAAAGGATTTACTATGTTCCAACAATTTTCCAATTTAATACATTTGGGCGTCTACGAATTTCAACCAATATAATTTGTACATATAAACCAAGTACGTACTCGTCACCTCGCGTACATGGTTTCAATTACACATTTTCAACATAAGACTCAATGCCTAAGGGGTAATTTTCCCCCACTCAAGGTTAGGCAAGATACTTACCTTTTTGAATTTATGCCGATATTCGAAAATAGCCGTCTTGCTTGAATAAATCCTCAGGACAACTCAAATCTATTCAAATTAATTCAATTCAGTCAATACTAATTATAGGAATTAATTCCATAAGAAAATATTAATTTTCCAACAAATTTCGAAATTTAACTAAAAAATCGCCCGTGGGGACCAAGTCTGGGAATTCGACGAAACTCACAAAATCCGATAACCCATTCAATTACGAGTCCACCCATACCAATTTTATCAAATTTCGATAACAACTTGACCTCCAAATCTAAAATTTTCGTTCTTGAAAAGTTTTGCAAAAATCTTGATTCCTTCCATTTAAATCCGAAATAAATGATGAATATAACCAGAGAATCATGAAGTATAATAACTTTCAGATATATAACATTTATCCCAATCCATATGGTAAAAATTGCCTCAAAAATTACTTCAATCCGAGCTCCAAATATGTTAAAAATGGTTGAAACCTCGAAATATAGCTACTACCCAGGTATTTACTCTTCGCGATAGCGGAAAATACTTTGCGATCGCGAAGCACAACTTTTCTCAGCCCAAAATTTGCCTTTCGCGATCGCGAAGATTAAGTGCTCAGCTCTTCGAGACAGCCTCTAGAATAATGGTCATAACCTTTTGTACAAAACTCCAAATTGCAAATGGTTTAACTTTCTGAAAACTATACACCAAGGAATAAAACTTTCATGTTTTGCTCATCTACCAATTCCTTATAAATGACGAGATATAATCTGCCAAAATTAGCCCTGTGCAACACAAATTTCTTCTTAGTGATTTCCAAACTCTTCCCAGACAGCCTGTAGTATATCAACCATAACTTTTTGTACACAACTCCAAAATGACAAATGGTTTGATTTTCTGAAAACTAGACAAAAAGGGCTACAACTTTAATTTTTGGATCATCTCCAAATTCCTTATAGATATAAGCTTTCAAATTCGGGTCAGTGCAGTAGAGGTTTGTTCTACGCGATCGCGAAATAGTTTCCGTGATCGCGATTCACAAGGCCCCAAACTGCTGTTTACTCTTCGCGAACATGACCTAATGTTCGCGATCGCTATGCACACCTCTATGGACAAAAACCATCAATTTAAAATGGCCTAGAAATAGTCCAAAATCACCTCGAAACTCACCCGAGCCCCTCGGGACCTCAACCAAATATACTAACAAGTCCTAGAACATCATACGAACTTAGTTGAAGCCTCAAATCATATCAAACAACGCTAAAACTACGAATCATGCCCCAATTCAAGCTTAATGAAACTAAAAAATTCCAACTTCTACATTCGACACTGAAACCTATCAAATCAAGTTCGATTGGCCTCAAATTTGCACATAATTCCTAAATGACATAACGGACCTATAAAAATTTTCAGAACTGGATTCTGACCCCGACATCAAAAAGTCAATTCCCCGGTCAAACTTTCAACTTAAACTTCATAATTTTGCTATTTCAAGCCTAATTTAAATACGGGCTTCCAAATAATTTTTCGGACACACTCTTAAGTCCAAAAACCATCATACGAAGCTATTGGAATTATCGAAATTCCATTTCGGATTCATTTTGCTCAAAAGTCAAACTCCGGTCAACTCTTTTCAATTAAGTTTCAAAAACATAGTCTGTTTGAATAGTACATAAACAGAGTTTTACAGATCTAAAGCTACCACGAATAAGAGGCAGCTACACCCAGGACGCAGGTACATCTCCAATCTAGCTCCCATCGAACACAACAACATCAGCAACCAACATCTGCACGCAAGGTGCAGAAGTGTAGTATGAGTACAACCGACCCCATGTACTCTATAGGTAATAAACCTAACCTTAGATTGAAAGTAGTGACGAGATTTCCAAGGTTGGGTCCCAACTTCAATAACCGACAATAGTTCATAACAATATTAAACAAGTAATACCATAAGTAACTCAACAATCAAATGTTCAACAAAAACATGATTTCTGAAAATAGTTCTGCCTTTTGAGTACTTCAATGAAAACCCAAATCGTTTACCAGAGTTACCAAAATTAATATGAATAAGTTTGAAAACAATAATTTTCCCAAAATCCTTTCTATAATAAATAAGATGTTTCATTTTCTTTCCAGATAACCAGTGTAAAACAAATGCATCACTATGCCCATCTGTCAACATGTGTGAGAAATCATGAATGATGTGATACCGTACAGTGTGATGAAAATACATCTATATGCATGTATGTCATGTGTGCATGTCAATGCAATGCATCTCAGAGATGAACTCATGTACTCACACTCTCAGAGTACTCAATCTCACTGTCTCGCATTCTCTCTCACTATGCTCAAGGCTCAGCACACTCAATCACTCAGCGTTGTATAATACCCGTTGCGGCATGCATCCCGATCCACACATATATATAGTCGATTTCGCTCACTGGGGGTGTGCAGACTCCGGAGAGGCTCCTTCAGCCCAAACACTATATTGTTGTGGCGTGCATCCCGATCCAATATTGTTGCGGCATGCAACCCGATCCAATATTGTTGCGGCGTGCAACCCGATCCAATATTGTTGCGGCGTGCAACCCGATCCAATAGTATTGCGGCGTGCAACCAGATCCAATAATATATATATATATATATATAGCCTGAAGGCTTGTTGCGGTGTGCAATCCGATCCATATAAAATATAATCAATATCATATGCTGCGGCATGCAGTCCGATCCCAAAATGTTACTCTCACTCAGGCCCTCGGCCTCACTAAGTCATCAATCTCTTCAGTCTCACTCACGGCCTCACAATGCCATGAAACTAGCCCGACAACAATGATATAATGGATCAATAAACAACAACTAAGACTGAGATATGATATGAATGCATGAATATAACTGAGTATAATATATCAATGAAATAAGTGAGATGACAGCAAGAAACGACCACTATAGGTCCTAACAATACCAGCATAAAGCCTAAACATGATATTTAACATGATTGACAACTTAACTACTTTATCACATGGTGATAACACAGATATCAACAAAATAGGGCCACTATACAGTGCCATGGAAATAACGGAATTATAATTCACAGGGTGCACGCCCACACGCCCGTCACCTAGTATGTACATCACCTCAATACCAATCACATAACACGTATTTCGGGGTTTCATACCCTTATCACTAAGATTAGAAGAGTTACTTACCTCGAACAAGCCAATTCCAACATCGAGCAAGCCAAGCGATAATCCAATATGCCATCCCAAGGGTTCTGACCTCCAAACGGCTCGAAACTAACTAAAAATAACTCAAATACATCAAACAATGCTAAAGGAACCAATCCCGATCGAAAAAGATCAAATCTTGAATCAAAAGCCCAAAATCGGCCAAAAGCCCAATTCGGGCCCGCACCTCGGAGGCCGATAAAATTTATAAAATCCAACAACCCATACACTCACGAGTCTAACTATATCAAATTTATCAAAATGCGACACCATTTGGTCATCCAAATCCCCAAAATCCGCTCTCCAATTCTCAAGCCCTAAACCCCAAATTTCATTTCAAAATCTCACTAATTAGGTGGGAAAATAAGTTTTATGATCCAAAACGAGTACAAGAAGCTTACCTCAATAATCACCTCGAAAAGCTTCTCCAAAATCGCCTAATTCTGAGTCCAAAATGTTGAAATAAGACTAAAATCGTGAACCCTTGCTTATAAACCTTCTGCCCAGACTTTTCGCATCTGCGGGCCTATTGTCACACCTGCGATGCCGTATCTGCAGTGAAAAATGTTGCTTATGTGAAATTAACTTGCACCTCCAGGGCCCGCACCTGTGCTCCAGGTTCCGCACCTGCGAACGCGCATCTGCGGCCCTGGCCTCGTTTCTACGGAGTTAATCTCTCCTAGCTGCCCCCGCACCTGTGTCCACTTGTCCGCATTTGCGCTACCGCAGGTGCGGGAATTTCTTCGAACATGCGACCCATGTCCTCCATGGCCTACTACGTTTCTGCAGCCAATTGTCTGCATCTGCGGACTCGCATCTGCGCCCACTCTTCCGCAGATACGGAAACACGAGAACCAGAAATCTTAGCAAAATCCAAAAATGAAATGAAATAATCTAAACCTCGTCTGAAACTCACCCGAGCCTCTAGGGACCCCGTCTGAATATACCAACAAGTTTCATAACACGATACATACCTACTTGAGGTCTCAAAACACACATAACAACATCAAAACGACGAATCACACCTCAAATCAAAATGTATGAACTTTGAAATTTCAAACTTCCACAACTGATGCCGAAACCTATCAAATCACGTCCGAATGACCTCAAATTTTGCACACAACTCACATTCGACATTACAGACCTGCTCCAATTTCCAAAATTAGAATCCGACCCCTATATCAAAAAGTTCACTCCTGGTCAACCTTTCTAAAATTTCAACTTTCGCCATTTCGAGCCAAATTCAACCATGGACCTCCAAATCACAATTCCGACGCGCTCCTAAGTCCAAAATTACCCAACGGAGCTAACAAACCCATCAAAATTCCAATCCGAGGTTAAATGCTAAAAGTCAAACTTGATCAACTCTTTAAAATTTGAATCTCCCTAGTTGAGAATCATTCTTCCAAATAAGTCCCGAATAAACTAAAAACCAAACCGACGATTCACACAAGTCAAAATACATCATACTGGGCTACTCACGTCCGTAAACTACCGAGCGAAGTGCAAATGCTCAAAACGACCGGTCGGGTCGTTACATAATACATATTACGAAGTTTTTCGGGACCTTAAGTCACTAAACGGGGCGTTAATTCTTAAAACGACAAGTCAGATTGCTACAATGTATGAGAAACGAGAGAGTTATTTAATCAAGTTTTAAGTTGCTAATTATTTTTCACTTACTATTCACAAAAGCTAGACCTGAGTTATTTCATCATAAAGGGATGCAAGAGAGGAGCTATATGGTTTGACATCCCTTAGTCCGGAGGGTTCAATTGAATCCTCTTCGTCAAAAAAAAAGTTACTCCTTCCGTTTCAATTTAGATGAAATAGTTTGACTCGACACGTAGTTTAAGAAAAAAAAAAGAAGACTTTTGAAACTTATGGTCTTAAAAGCTTAAGTGGTAAAAGTTTTGTGGGGACATGGTATTTGTGTGGTTATAAAAGTTTCACATTAAGGGTAAAATGAGTAAAATGAAGAGTTTAAAATTAAGTTATTTCCAAATTTAAAAATATATCATTTATTTTGAAACAGACTAAATAGGAAAGTACCTCATCTAATTTGAAACGGAGAGTATATAATTGCCTCAAATTAAAGTTCCTCAAAAAGGGTCAATAAGCATGGAACTAAGTTTCGATATATCAGAAGCTAAAAAAGTACATAAGTAGCTGGTATCCCCTTAAAGTTCCTCATTTAACTAATAAAATCAATGACCGATAATTATGCAGTGGCCAAAGATCGAGAGAATTAAGTGATTCTAGATATATATTGAAAGCTCCAATAATTAGATGTACATCATCCCTCTCCATATGTTTGCTGTCTCACGCTTGAAAGACATCTAGAAACCAAAGCGGCATTAACATGTGAGATGATCTGATATTACTGATGTTTTTCGTACTAATGGTGTAATGAACAGAAAGTAATTTGTCTGTTAAGTGGGAATATTACCCCATCCATGTCGGCTTTTGTCGTGTGAATGGGGCAAAAGAATAAATTTATCTTACACTGAAAGTGCAACGAACTTATACTCAGTTAAATTTAAATCTAGGCTATCAAATTTTATTTCTCAGGCTACTACTTATATCCATTTATTTGTGTGCAATTACATATGACTATATTTTAGGTGACATGAGAATATAATATTTTTTACTGTCAGTATATGAAAATTAAATTATGAGAATTCACTATGAATTGAAATTTTTTACACTGATACCTTAATTCTCCTCCGTTATTCGGTTTGAGACCGACAATGTGAGCAAGTGCACACTGACGGAGTTATATGGTGATGATATGAGTAATGGGGATTCATATGTATCCTATTCAAACCAGAATTACATTTGTATAGAAATTAAATTCAAAGAGAATTGAGTCCAATATTTGATATAGATCCTTAATTTGGATTTAATAATGAAAAATCATGTTTGCTGTAACATCGTTGAGATGCAGAATAAAAATGATGAATTCAGTTAGGGTTCTTATAAAAATAATTAAGTGATCAAGAGATTACAATTTATACTAGTGTCTATAAATTCGAAAACCAATGAATAAGAGATCATATAATTTTATATTGCGGTTTGATTTTCCAAGGACGAACAACATCGGACCATAACATCACCGTCCAAACAAAATCCTTCATATTAAAGGTGACAAAGGAGTGAGTCGGACCGGTTCGGATTGAGAAAAATAGTGACCGGCCGGTCACCAATTCAGGCCGGTTATTGAGTTTTACAAATCGGGCTTAACGGGTCCGGGCTCATTCGTTGAAAAATTAATCAGAACGGTTCCGGGCCTAAGGGGCCGGGCCGGGTTTATGTAATTTTTTTTTTGTATTTTGTATAATTATCGTAATTTATATTAATATAAAGTAAAAATATAAAACAAAAAAATCATATAAAAAGAGTGTTTGAATAAAGGATTCAAAGGCCTTAAAATTCTAATATTTGAATATTTCATTAAGAATTTAAGATAGTAAAATACAATGAAGATGAAAAAAAATTGCACTTATAATTCTTATTTCAAACTTGCAAATTAAAGTTTACATTTAACAATAACTAAATTAACGAAAAAAGAGTAAATTCAAAGTTTAATTATTAAATATAAATCTAGAACTTCAAAGGCTTTGTATTGTTTTAGTAAGTTCTTCATAATCAATATGAACTTCTTGGCAATCTTTTGGAGTGTTAAATTCAGATGGGTGACCATGTGTTATATATCGTAAGATGCTAGTAAAGAACATAACATAATCAAGGCCTGATTCTCACTCTCAATTTTGATATCTACATTTTTAAGGTCCATTATAATTGAATTAAACTCATCAAGGTGAGTTTTAACAAGTGTAATTTCGTTCATACAGAGATTGTACAATTGTTTTTCCAGGTAGAGGCAGGCTGTCAGCAATTTCTTAAAATATAGATCTTCCAGCTTCTTCCATCCATTGTTGTTTTCTTTACCAAATTTTCAAAGAGCTCTATCTGTAACACTCATGAAGACCGTACTAAAAAACCCTCTTTTTAAAGTCTGCCTTCTTTGACTCTTTCATCTTCCAGAAAAATCCTCATCAATTGCCTTCTATAACCCTTGTAACACCAGAGAAGATCTCATCCGAATCTCCCATAGAGTAAAACTAGATCGCCATCGAATTTTTATAATTCGTACTTTATTAAAGATGATGAAGACATCTTAATACCTTAGATTTTGTGAAGAAACTCGCATGGGTCTAATTAATTATTGAGGAAGATCGTAGGTTAACTAGTACACAAATACACACAAAGAAAAAATAGAGAAAAAAATAATATAAGAATTTAACGAGGTTCGACTAAGGCTAATCCTCGGGGCAGAAGCAGAGAGAGTTTTTCACTATGAATGAAAAAAAAAATAGTACAATAAATTTTCAACTACAACCCCCATATAAAGATCTCAAGTAGTCCCAAACCTATACGAGAAAGGTTTCCTCAATCCTACAAGGATAACAAATTTTTCTTTTCCAAATCTATTAGAGTAATAAATTTTCCAAACCTATAGGGACTATAAGTTTCTTAAAAATACGAGAAAATCTAATATAACTAGGATCATAAAATTCAAGACACAATTAACATATTTTTTAAAAATAAAATACATCATTTACATATAAGGAAAAGCTTTGCGAAGCGGCATTGGATGATACCTCTCAATAAAAATTTTACGCAACTGGTGTTGGTCTGTTATTATAATTCGACTTGTAAATTAATTTAAATATGACACTATGATTCTTTAAGATTATGTGTGCTATTTCAAATTGATAGTATATAGTTTGTATCATTTTCAATAGAGGCGAATCCACATGGGAGCAAGTGTGTTCAACTAAATCCTCTTCGTCGAAAAATTATGTTATTTGCATGTGTAAATTACACTTGAAAAACGTACATTTAATATAAATAAAACCACTTATCACAATTGCGAAGGGGCCTCATTTGTTTTTTTTAAGATTAACACGTCTGAATCTGAATACACGTCTGAATATCAAGAGGTGTATTAAGATTAAGACATCTGAATCTGAATACACATCTGAATGTTAAGATGTATATTAAGATCTGAATATTAAATGATTAAGACTGTTTGATTTTTAACATCTGAATGTATAAAATTTACGTTTATTTAAAAATTAATATTTATAAAATTCAAATAAAATACTACTTAATCTAATATTCCATCACTAAAATATATAGCTTTTTAAAATATGATAGTTGCTGGTGGTGATAGCTAACGATAGTGCTTGTAAATGCTGACTAAAAGCGGTGGTTGGTGGTAGATTTGGTTGATGGTTGTAATTTAGGGTAGTAGCTAGTGGTGATTGATAGTTGTAGCTATTATGATTGAGGATGGTGGTGGTGGGTGGTGATAGTTAATAATGGAGGGGGGTGGTAGTCGTGATTGAGGAAGATGATAGTGGGTGGTGGTAGTTTTATAATAATAGGCAGTGCCAGCTATGGTTGTTGATTGTAATGGGTAGTTAGTTGTGGTAATTGAGGTGGATGAGTGTTGGTTGTCGTTGAGAATGATGGTGGTGGCAGTGGTGGGGATGGTGAGTGGTGGTAGTCGATAATGGTGGCGGCTATGATTGAGAATGATGGTGGCGGTGGTTGAGTATGGTGGTGGTGAGTGGCATGGTGGTAGTTGATAATGGTAGGCGGTGACGACAGTTAATAATGAATATGACTGATAGCATCTTAATGAAATTAAGTCTCTGTTATAAATCTTAATGATACAGACCTATTCAGACTCATTAAGTGGTTGTGAAGTAAAAAAAACAAACACACTTAACGATTAAGATCTGAATAATTAAAATTCAAATTTTAAAAACAAACGCACTTAATGTCTGAGATCTGAATAATTAAAATTCAGACCTTCGGTGAAAACAAATGAGGCCTTAGTGGTCGAGCACGATCAGTTTCCCATAGAATGCGTGGGTTTGAATCTGGCTGTACGTAGATGCCGTATGTTTTCCTAATTTAGCTTCGTTTCCTTTGCCTTTTTAGCTTACTCTACTTCTATTTGAAGTAATATATTAAGATTGTTAGCTCATATTTCCTTTAAAACTTTTTATTTGTGTCATATGGAGTTACAATTTATGTTATATTACTTATTATTTGTAAATTATCATTTAAAAAGTTATAACTTGTACGTGCAAATTGGTGTATTTTTGTTTTTATGTCTTTTAATTATTTTATATGTCATAAACTTGTGTTTACTGTTTATTTTATGTATTTAACATCACCTCAAAATGAAAAAAACAATCACGGGCATTATTGGAAAAAGGAAAAATCAACATACAAATTTTACTTTATTGATTCCGCTTTAATAAAATTATGGGTCCCCCACTGATTTTCAAGGCGTGTCTAGTTGTTGTACATATATAAGTATTATTATTTGTTAGAAATTATATACTATTATTTACACAGATAAATTAAAGCAAACTTTTGTGAGACAGTATTAGATGACACCTAGCGTTCCGACTCTGACCACAAGCCACACGGTTTTCTAAATTAAGCACTTTTCAAGGTGGTGTTGAATCAGGCTGTATATTCATACTACGCAGCTTTTTGTTGGTATATATATATGTGCATATGTCATTCGTCTTCCCTTAAAGACTAAGGTATAATATCCATAAATTAGAGGCCATTCACTCATCTCCTTCTGACTAAGTACATATTTTTTCAATTATGCGCTACTTCAAGTTACTCGGACAGAGCAAAGCTCAAGATTCAGACAAACCCAAGTCCGATAACACTCTGTTAACTGCTAACGATATTCCGGCAGAATTCCTCTGTCATGCAATTTTTGCTGGAGGTACATCTCTCTCTCTCTAGAATGACATATTTCTGTTGTTGGAAACTCTTGAACTTTAACTTTAGTAACAAGGTCTTATAGCTACAGGAATATCGTAACTTGTTTAAGATCAGAGGTCTGAAAAATAATTTCATGTGTCAAAATTACAGTCTTTTTTTTATTGATTCTGTGCCAAGTTAGAAACAACGGTTAGTATCTTTTTAACCGTTGTAGTAGTTGATGTGGTTTTAAAAAATTGCAGATAAATTCCATGATTTAGAAGCTGCATATGGTCGAGTAGAAGGAGTTGTAAAAACAGCAACTGGATACAGTGGAGGAACTACAAGGAAACCTTCTTACAGAGAGGTCTCTAAAGGAACAACAGGTCATACTGAAGCAGTGAAGATCACATATGACAAGAGAGTCGTTTCTTACACATCTCTTTGTGATTTTTTCTGGGAAATTCATGATCCAACCAATAAACATTTCCTTGTCAGTATCTCATCTCCTCTACTCTTAACTTTCTCTCTGATTCCATTTATTCGACACACTTCACTTTTTAATTTATTCTTAAAAAATGAAATTCGTTAAGTCCAAAATCCCCATTATACACTTAACGACATGCTCTCATATATAATTATAGAAATTGACGATATATTTAGGATCATAAGTTCTAAAAATAATTTTGGTATGTGCCCAAAATCTTTCTTTATTTATGAGAAAAGCATAGTACCCAGTCTAACCCGTTATATTATTATAAAATGAAAGAGAGGAAAGTAGAAGTTTAAATTTATATGTGAGGCATGTACTATTATGCAGAATTTCGGGTTAAGTACGCACTTGAGATCAGCAATATTCTGTTCAACAGAAGAAGAGAGGAAACAAGCACAGGAGTCAAAGATAAGGCGGCAAATGAAGCTTAATAGGAGGATTCTTACAAAGATTACTCCATTCTCGAAAGAAATTAAATATGAATTCTTTCTTGCCGAAAACCAACATCAGAAATATTATCTGCAGAAGTATTACAAGCTTTGTGGGAATTTGAGCCTACGGAGCACTCAACAATTTGTGGATTCCTACATTGCTTGCAAACTCAACGGGTATGTTTTCAAATAAAAGGCAGCATTCTTGTCTTTCTTCAATTCCCTTTTTTGTGTATCTTGTGCTCCTTATACTATCATCAAATTTTGCTTTCCGTAAATTTTTGACAAAAGATTTAGGACCCATGAAAAAGCTCCTCATTTGACCAAATTAATTTTGAAAAATTGTAGTTAGTCGGTATGTAGACTCTAACAATGAACATATTACCGTACACAAATAAAGTTTTAGTTTTGAACAATGGCAGTGTATTTCATATCATAAAATTAAGTCAACCTAATAAAATAGGTATCTCTTACAAAATATGATAATTAATAACCTGTTATGAACCATTTAAAGGTACTGATAATATCAACATTATTTACAATGTTAGTGTTAAAACTTCAATACTCTTCGATATCCACTAATATTTTTCAATTATTGTCTACATTTTTTCAAGTTCCTACTTGGTTTGAAGACACATGTTATAATTTAAAATTAAAGGCTAAGATTTAATTGACTATTAGCAAGACTCTAACCACGGTTAGATAATTAATTCCTTCTATATCTTCTCTCAAATATTTTTATAATCTCACAATTCTAGCTTCTCATTATCTCTTTCCTAAATATATTTATTTTAAACAATGACTTTAGTTTATCGATCTTTTTTTGTACAAAGTTTGTTAATCTCATGTAGTGTGCACCTTACTTTAAACGTAGACTATAATTACCCAAAAGGATTTCGAATGCAATGATTATAATTATTAATCTCAAAACAAAATTTTCATCCAAAATGAATTTACTTTATTAAGGTCCAAAAAAGTTTGCAAAACTACTACTCCTTCCGTTTCAATTTATGTGAACTCATTTGACCAAGCACGAAGTTTTAAGAAAAGAAAAAAGAATTTTGAACTTATAGTGTAAAATGAGACACATATATTTTATGTGGCTATAAATCATTGCATAAATGTAAATTCTTTCCAAATGAGTAAAAAAAGTTATTCTTTTTGGCACGGACTATAGATTCATATAAATTGAAACAGGGGAGTATTATTTTTAAGAAAAAGAAACGATGAGAAATGTGATATGATTGGAGTTCGCCACCAGCTAAGTCTTTTCATATTTGAAGCGATTTTATCACAACTTGTGAATTTTCCCAAATTTGTTTCACGTTCTCATGGGAGGAAAATCTTGATGTGCATGGAACTAACTTTTCAATATTTATTTTAATATTCTTTTGAGGTCAAATTAATGGTCTAAACTACTACAGGAAGAAAAGAAAGTTTGTAACATATTTAGGAAATTAAAGAGATAATTTTGAAACTAGAATTGTGGGGCTGCCAAAAAATTTATGAGCAAAAATATGGAAGAAATTAATGATTATAACCATGATTAGGGTTCTTGCTTTAATCAATTAAATCTTAGCCTTTTATTTTAAATTTGACATGTGTCTCCGATCCAACTCGACGAAAAGTAGACACCGAAAAAAGGAGAGTCCGTAATTTCTCGCCAGCAAGTCTAGACGTACGATTTCAAAATCTTTTCTTCGTATTCCAATAATATTTATATAAATATAGATTTGAAAAACTAGTAACACAATTTTATATTAGGTATGTATGTATATATGTTTAAAAAGCATCAAGTGTAAATGTGCAATGCTGACACGTATACATGCAATTTTGGTTTATGTCTGCCGTCCTGTTTACGATTCAATGAATGTGCAGAGTATTGGCTTTGGATGGGGAACTCATCTTGGACAAGTTACCACAATTAGCGACGACTTGTCTGTTACCCAAGCAATGCAGATCAACTTGTGATGAAATTATACAAGATTTAAAGACAAGTTTAATCAGCCATACTTCTTAATTAGCGACTTCATTATTTTCTTTTTCATTCTATATATATCTTATACGAGAAACCAATTGAAATTTCATAATGGAATATATAGCAGTGTACAAATTTCAAAGCATCTAGCTAACATATTATCTATCAACTGTTCCGGCAAATTGAGGTTTACATTTTTCTTCATTGTCTGGTTTTGACTTAAGGTTTCATATTTTGGGGATATGCTAGCAATTGTGTTAGTATTTATTTATTTATTATTATTTTTTTGCAATTCTGTTAGTAAATTATCAAGGAGCATGAAATTCTTTTGCAAATTTACCAACAGAACTGATATACGCGCAATTTTGCCAACAGATTGTCAATCAATTGGTAAATGGTAATTTCCCTATGGAGACGAATCAACTGACAGAAGTTAACTAATGGGATTATGGAATCCGTTGCCAAATTTACCAACAGATTTCATTTGCGCATTCAAATGAGTTCTATTTTTAATAATTCGTACCTATAAACGTTGGAGTATGTGAAGATCTTTTTTCCGTAATATTTACAAAATGACTTCTCTTGGTAATCCATACCAAGGAATATTGGAGAATACAAAAAAAATGATTCAACTTTCTTCGCAATATTTACCAATGGGGATGTGTTTTATATGTGGTAATTTTTTTGTTGGTAATTAATCCGCTGGCATCGTTGCTAAATTACATTGTTACATTTTACCCGGGATACTTACAAATGGAATTCATCAGTTGGTAAAGTTTGATTAGAAAAAAAAAGTTTGTAATCCTCTATTAAATTTTTGGTAAAAAGATTTTGTTCTAATTCTTTGATTATCCGTCAGTAATTTATCAACGAAAATTATGGTTTGTAAAATATGTTGGTAATTCCATTTTTTTTTTTTTGGTAATGCTACACCTATGAAACCATTGAACAAACTAGTTAAACACAAAGCATATTTATGTACAAATAAGGAGTGAAAGAACAACATGAAAATGAAGGGTTGTCATAACAGCATCCAGTAGCATCACAACCTTTTTTATTTAGGTAAAAGGGGCCAACAACATAGGCTTATAATTCCCTTAGTACAAGCAACAGTAATTAATAAAGGCTTTTACTTTTGCACACATAAGTATTTTAACAACTGGGAACGGCAACTCCACAGGCGTTAGCAACCCTTCTAGCATTAGGACTATTGACATATTGTCTCAGGCTGGGATCCTTCATGTATCCACACAGACAAGGCTGTTGCTCCCTCATTTTGCTGCAACATGCCGAAGATGGTGCCTGTGACGACGTCACCGCCCCCACACACTCACTTAGCTGCGAGGCACTACATGTAACTGCCTCGCTCGCCTGAAATTCCCCTTGGAGAACCAACGTTAAGACCAAGAACATTGCAAGAAAAGTAGAAGTCTTCATCTTCACAAGGTCTTGATAAATTAATCTGAGCTATATATATATTTAGTTATTGAGTAGAAAGAGTATAATAAGAAAAGTGCAGTGAAGAACTTGTAAAAAGTGGTGCCTCAATTTATAGATAGTGTGGGCCAATTACTTGTTTGAATTGACTTAGACAAGCCCATGCTAAGGAAAGAAAAGGGCCTACATTGTAGTGAAAATACCATATAAGAGGATGTCATTCTTATTAATTATAGGAAGATGGTTTGTAGTTTGGCGCTGCTGGGAGTAGTCTGCTGGTAGCTAGTATATTGATTGGTGGCAGACGGTGTAAACATAAGGCTACAACTTTTGCCGAGTAAGACGTCTTAATTAGTTTTCAGTATAAGTATTAAACTCAAAATAACTTAAATGTAGAAGAAAAACAAATTACTACGTCCTACTCTATTAAGTCACTTAAAAAGGTAATTAGTAGAAAATGGATTAGTAACTTAAAAGACCAAATTACTAGCTAACAAGTTATAATGCAATAATAGTGTAACAACTTTTTTAACCTCTTAAAAGCCTGGTCATGAAACCGGCTAAAGTACTCGTGTTACTCTTTTCATGCTGCGACTTAATAATTTCTTTTTTTTATTTATAGAATAAGATATACTTATATTAAGAACTTAAACATTGTCAGAAATATTACAACACATAGAAATGCCTTCTAAGGTATTCTTGCTGGAATAGTTAATGATTTATATAGGAGAGAAGGAAGTGTTAATTTAATTAAAGTGACTATTGGAAGTGTATTTTTGAATAGGTGTGTCTATTCCTAATAGATATATTTGTTTACCCGTAAAATAGTAAAGTTGAATTTATACGTGGTTTATAGACACGCGAATCGATTTGATCCCAAAATGATAAATAGATTAAATAAAATGCAAGACTTAGCATTGAAATCGAGATGATTAAACACACGTCTCTCCGCATTTAATGCCCCGAACACGCGTCATCCCACAATTCAGAAATACTTTCGCCGGTTCCCGAGGTAATCATGGCCACGATTTTAGCTGCATATTCCTTTACTTATACGCTTTAATCTTCTTCTCTTACACTTCATAATTTTTCGAACTCTAGCAAACTTTCTTTACTTAACTCACTCTTGCTTTTAACCTCCTTCCGAGAAACCCTTACTTCCTTCTACTAACTATGACATCCTCTTCCAGAAACTCTACTTCCTCAAAGAACAAATAAAAGCACTGATGATGTTGCTCCTCCTACGATGAGCACCATTATCCCCAAAAAGCTTACTACTATCACACCTCTTTTTTTCCGAGGGGATAGGGAATTTTTCCAATTAAAGTGACATTATTCGAAATGAGATTATTATATTGATTAGAGTCGCCACTTGGGATAATTTTATGGTGTCCCAAGTCACCGGTTTATTTTAAATCCAAAATCGAGGAAATTTGACTCTATTTAAAGTCTGCGAAACAAGAAGACCGGGTAAGGAATTATGTTAATCCGGAAGAAGGTGTAAGGCATTCCCGAGTTTCGTGGTTTTAGCACGGTCACTTTAATCATACCTGGCTTAATTAGATTGTTTAATTACTCGTTTTAGAACATATGTACTTTTACCTTTTTACCGCTTTTAGTTATACCTTTTTTATGGATTTATCTTTGAAACGGATCACATATGTGTTAACCCGTTTTATTCTGCGCGCTAAAAATCATGTCACGCGTACTTGTACACAATTTATCACGCTTTATTAGTTGTTAGGATTGTTCGGCCAAAATCGCGCAGACGCGTACTTTGATTTATTTGTGAAAATCATAATCATGTCACGCGAACGTGTACACAATTACGATAGTAGATTAAATGCGCGCCTAAAAAGCATTTCTATGAATATTCATTTTTTAAATCGTAATCGTGTCACGCGAACGTGCACATAATCATGGTGATTTGATTAATTAAGAATGTGCCTAAAAGCATACTAATATATCCATGATCTGTATTTGGTTAGGGGGCAACGAATTTTATTTATTAGATACAACTGGGCCAGCATATGGATATTTATTCAAGGGATTGGGCTTGACAATATTTCAGCTTATTGGCCCAATTTGTCTATTCACTAATCTTTTAAGAAAAAGAGAAAAGATTGAAAGAAAACACACAAATACCCACGCTCTAAACCATGTGAATTCTCATATCTAATTTATGAAAAAAAATTCAATATACTACTTATCATTCTCTTTGGCAGTGAGAAAACAATTTTAGCAATATTAGGAACCAAATTAAATTTCAATAGATATAAAAAAAAACTATGAAGGAAAATGGTCAGAACTAAATGAATCAAGATATCCTTGACCAGAGTTTCACCTAAAGCAAATCTTGAAATTTCTTATAAATTAAAACTCATATGGAAAACAGATTTTATAACTTTGTATAATACTCCAAATTTCTAATGACTTCATCAAGAACTTTAACCCAGAAGAATTAGAAGACAATGGGCCAATATCATGCTTAATATCACATAACAACACATGGAGTTAAACTTGAAATAAGAGAGGGATATGAGTAGGAACCTCTGGTGCAAGTCTTCTTTATTAAACAAGAGAATAATCCAACAGTTATAAATGAATATGATGTCGCTAACTCGACTTAGAATACTCCAAATCAGCGACAGAAACCGCGAATATCCGACGGAACCAACGAACCTGCTACCTCATATAGGAACTCGACTACCAGATTTTTCAAAACTCGGATCTCTCAACCAAATCGCATTTTTGTTGCTCAGCCTCGAATTGATTTCAAACTTTAAGAACGACCTTGGAGGCCCTTTGTTCTATGGTGTTAATAGTGGGAAAATAAGTGGAATCCTCTGTTCTAAAGTGTTGTCTCTCACTGTCCTTTCATCCACTCTCTGTATTTTTCCGTCTCTGTTTTGCCCCCTCCCATTTTTGTGTAGAAAAAACTCCTCCGTTGTGTGTTGTGTGTCTAAGATATATAGGTGTAGGTATAAGGATTAATGGGTGGCAAGGAAAAAAAGTGTGTATGTACATGTGAGTTTTGAGGGAGAGCGTCTAAGTTTGTTACAAAATATAAGGAAGAATCTTGCCACATGAAAATGCTCATTGACTCTTGCTTTAATTAATTTTTTTTTCTTTTAAGAGTGTAAAATAAAAATACTAGCTAAATATTTTAAAATCAAGAACATATAATTTTTTTGTGATTTTTAATTTTCTTAAATAAAATCTATAAAGGTGAAATAAAGCTAAAATATCAAGATTAAACTTAAAAGATATTTAAATGCTAAAAAGAGTTAAATATGGTCAAAAATTATGTGCTCATAACTACGACTAAGGATTTCAATGAGAAGTTCCCTTTTGCTAACTCCCGCACATGGGTTGTTGGTGTATACCCTTCTTCCATCCTTCATTCTAGCACCCCTGCTGTGAAGGAAAACTGTGGTTGCCATGATTTGAACATTATCGCTCCCGAGCTAGCAAAGTGGGTAACCTTTCCCAAGAAGGGGCTTTCGTATGTTTACACGTACCCCTTCACTTTGGGCCCGCGATCACTCGACACTCGCACTCGTCACTCGCACTCAGTAGGTACATGCGCTCACTGGGGGTGTGTACAAACTCTGGAGGGGCTCCTTTAGTCCAAGCGCTATAATAAGCCAATCATGGCATAAATCAATAACATCTGATGCGGCGTGCAACCCGCTTCAATCATAAATCAATAATACTTGTTGCGGCGTGCAACTCGATCCCATCAATAACCTCACAATCAGACCCTCAGCCTCGCTCAGTCATCAATCCCTCCAGTCTCTTGGGCTCATAATGTCATGAAAAATCTGCCCAAAAATAATTATGTGATGTATAAATAAATGGTAACAGAGACTGAGATATGATATGCATATGAATGCGTGATCGTGGCCAAACCTACACCACTATATAGTAGCAAGGAGTGGTCGATGCAGTTTTACCCGATGAGGTCGGGATCGATTTCCACAGGGAGTTAATTTGGTTTGGAGTCGGGTATCTAACTAATCTAGATATGCGTGTTGTTTCTAATTGCACTTTCAAATATTGTTGTGATTGATTCTATTCTAATTTTTATACTATTGTATGCCAAGTGTAAGCTAAGTACAATATTTTTGGTGAAAGTTTTCAAAAGGAACTAGGGTAGTGACTTCCGCCTAGGTGAGTATCTAATGGGTGTCAAGAATTTAGGAAAAGCTTGTTAGGATTGGGGTCGTGATATAACCATCACACATAAATGCTCACTCTATACCTCTCGGTAGTTTGAGTGACTTTGCCTGATTTGGCTTCCTCAAGCACAAATGGACGTTCGTACAATCCAAATGAAATTGGCTCAAGTCGGGTATTACTATCTCTAGGTTTAACCATTTAATCGGGGCTATCAATCTCTTGAGTTCACCCCAATTCCTTGTTAGCCTAATTTTCCTAGACTTAGTCTCTCTTTCTCAAGAAGAGCCTAAGTAAGGCATGAATCGGTGTTTGCAACCACTAATTCTACAATTTTTGCATGAATTAGGCTAAATATCACTAACCCATAAATAATTAAGCCCTAAAATTCAAGACCCATTAAATACTCACACTAGGATTGGGTCACCACCCTAGCTATGGGATCTAGCTACTCATGAATACAGCAAAAATCAAAGGTGAAGATGAAATATAAGCCATAATATTAAAGTACAAGATGAAAAACTAAGGTTTGAAGGTAAATCTATTATAAAATTGCCCAAAAGGGGAAAAACCAGTCGTTCACGTACTCTGCTCTACAGAACTTGACCTAAAAATGTCAAAAAGATCTATTTATACACAGATAAAATTTTCAGACAAAAATGCCCCTGCGGAGGATTCGGGGACGCGTAATTCTGACCGCGTCCGTGCTTGAGCTTTCGCGGCCGCATAATAATAAGCGCGGTCCGCGTTTCTTCAATACTGGGCTTGGACTGGACTAGGTTTCGCGGACATCGTAAATACATTCGCGTCCATGTTAGCTTCAATCGCGGCCACGTATTATGTTCGCGGACCGCGTTCTTCAGTTAGTTTTCACTTGCCAAGTCTCTGAACATTTTATCACGCTCCCAGCGGAATTTCCACCGCGTCCACGTCTGATAACTTTTAGGCCGCATAATGTAGACGAGGGTCGTGTTCTTTGTTTGAGCCAAGATTTCAAGGCCTTTGAACCTCGATCCTTGCTATCAGCGTAATTTCCTTCGCGGCCGCGCCACTGGTTTTGCGGCCATGCTTTTGTAGCACGGTCATCAGTGGTGTTTTCTCTGGATTGCAGCTTCTCTGAACCTCTATCTCGCCGACCGCGGAATATTATCCGCTCAGCGGTGAACCCTATATGGCCGCGCTTTTCCATTACGGTCCGCGGTTCAATTTCTGCCTTTGGCTTGTGCAAGTTTTACTCCTTATGAGCTTATTTTGGCTTCTTTGCCTCATTTTGACCAAACCCTGCAAGCAAGCACATTATGTTAGTTTTCAGGACTACCTTTAGCATTTTGTTTTTTTACCCAAAACCTAAGCAAAAGAGAGCAAATAATAGGCTAAAATCCCTAGTTGTCAATGAGCATGACTGAGTATGTAATTGCAATGTAAGCAAATAACTCAACAACAGAAATAACTTCAATGGGTCTCAATAGAATAAGCATGTAGCCTAGACATGGTTTCTAACATGTATAACAACTCAATAACTCTAGTACGTAGATATTTCATGGTTACAGATAAGGTCAGGTAACTACATTGTACCACAAAAACAACGGAGTTACAATTCACACGGTGCACGCCCACATGCCCGTGACCTAGCATGTGTGTCACCTAAACACCAAACACATAATAGGTACATTCAGGGTTCATACCCTCAGCACCAAGTTTAGAAGTGTTACTTACCTTGAACAAGACAAATCCAATGCCGAGCAAGCCAAATGATGCCCCAAAAATTCCATATCGCACGTACCGACCTTCGAACGGCTCGAAACTAGCCAAAAGAAACTCAAATACATCAAAGAATGCCAAAGGAAGCAAACCCAGTCGATAAAGGTAGAATCTTTAATCAAAAGCCCAAAATTGGCCAAAAGGTCAAACCCAGGCCTTCGCCTCGGAACCCAACAAAACTCGTAAAATCTGATAACCCATTCAATTACGAGTCCAATCATACTAGTTTCGCTCCAATCCGACTTCGAATCGATGTTCAAAACTCAAGAATTCGCTCTATGAAACTTTAGCCAAAATCCCCCAATTTCTTTTTTGGAACCCTCAATCAAATGCCGAAAACGAAGATAGATTCATGATATAAAATCGAAAATGAGTAGAGAACACTTACTCCAATCCACATAGTGAAAACGGCTTCAAGAATTGCCTCAATCCGAGCTCCATAGCTCCAAAAATGCAAAAATGGCTGAAACCTCCGAAATAGAGTGTGTTATAATTACCGGGCGAATTAATGAACCATGATTGCGAAAATACCATCACAATCGCGAAGAAGAAAATTCCACTGCCTAGAAAATATACCTTATGCGATCGCAAATAAAGCCCCGCTAACGCGAAGAACAAACCACACTACCTCCTAACAATAAACTATGCAATTGGAAATGCACCCATGCGAACGTGAAGCACACAGACGACCAAGCTTTGCGAACACGTCCAATATTAGGCGAACGCATTGAAGTAGCTTCCAACTCCCACTCTCAGCTCAGCCCTACACGAACTTGACATCTATTTTGCGAACGCGTACAGTCTTTAATACCAAGCTATGCGATCGCGTCTAACCAATCGCGACCGTGAATAAGAAACAACCCAACTCCATATTTCCCTCTACGCAATCGTATCTACTAATCCTCCATCGCGAAGAATAATCCATGCACCAAAAACCAGATGTAACGACTCGGCCGATCATTTTGAGAGTAATAGCCCAAATCCCCTATTAACGGCTTCCCCATATATTTTCTGCTTATGTGACTTGTCGGGAGGTCTTGTTTTTGGTTTTAGAGTGATTTGGGACACTTAGTCCCTAAAACGGAAGCATAAGTCTTAGGATTTTGACCGTAGTCGGAACTGTGTGAAGACGACTTCGGAATGGAGTTCTGTCAATTCTGTTAGCTCCGTTGGGTGATTTTGGACTTAGGGGAGTGTTCAGATTGTGTTTTGGAGGTCTGTAGCTGATTTAGGCTTGAAATGGCGAAAGTCAAATTTTTAGAGATTTTGACAAGTAGTGAATTTTTTGATATCGGGGTCGGAATTCGATTTCGAAATTGGAGTAGGTTTGTAATGTCGAATAAGACTTGTGTGAAAATTTGAGGTCAATCGGACGTGATTTGATAGGTTTCAGCATCAGTTTTAGATGCTTGAAGTTTCAAAGTTTATTAAGTTTGAATTGGAGGGTGATTCGTGTTTTTAGCATTGTTTGATATGATTTGAGGGCTCGACTAAATACGTATGGTGATTTAGGACTAGTTGGTATATTTGGTTGAGGTCCCGGGGGCCTCGGGTGTGTTTCAGATTCTTAATGGATTGAGTTTTGGACTTATGCAATTGCTGAAGTTATCTGAGTTCTGGTGTTTTCGCACCTACGGTGGGGAGACCGCAGGTGCGGGATCGTACGTGCGGAGTGAAGGGCGTAGGTGAGCTTTTGGTCAAGAAGGTATGTGAGCGCAAGTGCGAGAAGGGAGCCACATATGTGCATCCACATATGCGGAGTGATGGTCGCAGGAGCGGTATGGGCGGCCTGGGCAAGGGTCGCAGATGCGGAAGTCAAACCGCAGGGGCGGGATCGCAGGTGTGGCCCAAAGCTCGCAGATGCGGTCCCAGCCATTTAAGTCATTTTTGCACCTGTGATGGTTTTCCCGTAGGTGCAGTACCGTAGGTGCGGTTGAAGGCTCGCAGAAGCGAGTTTACTAGGCAGATAATAGGATTTCGAGGGTTGATTTCCCATTTCGATTTTGGGAGTTTGAGAGCTCGGTGTGAAGTGATTTTTTGAGAATTCTTCAAGGAGATTGTTGGGGTAAGTGGTTCTAAATCGGATTGGATTATATTTCATGAATCTATTGCTATTTTCATCTTCTAATTAGGGATTTGAGTTGGAAATTTGGGGGATAATAGTAAAAACTTCATAAGCTATAATTTCAAGTTTTGGAAGGCGATTTGAGGTCGGATTCGAGTAATTTATGTATGGTTAGACTCGTGAGTGAATGGGTGTTCGTATTTTGTGACTTTTACCCGATCCCGAGACGTGGGTCCGGGGAGACTTTTTGGGGCGATTTTCTAATTTCTCGCTTTACCTTTGATTTCATTAACTAGATTAGTTTCTTATAGTTATATGTATGATATGTAATTGATTTTGGTTAGATTTGGGCCATTCAGAGTTAGATATTTGTAAAAAAGGCATTGTTACTGATTGATTGATCTTGGTTTGAGGTAAGTGGCTTGCCTAACCTTGTGTGGGGGAGATCCCTTAAGATTTGGTACTATTGTGATTTGTGAGCGCCGTGTACTTGAGGTGATGAGTATGTACACATGCTATTTGTTAAAATATCCGATTTATTTTACTGAGTAGCGACTTGTTTCCTTTAATTTGAGTTATACCATTTAAATGAGTATTAGTCTATTTTTTATTCTTAATTGAGTTATCCCAATATGCGTAGTTATCCTGTTTAGTCTAATATCGCATGTCTACATGCTTTAACTGCTTATTTTAACTTTGTGAGGCATGCCTAGTTGATTTCCTATTTTTTCTTGTTCTTTATTAGTTTTAACTGTAAAATTCTTGCTGTTAATTATGGTATTTATCAGTTGAGCTGTGTGTTTACTTTTGAGACTACGAGGTGGTTCCTCAGGAGTTCTCCTTGTATATTTACTTTTGAGACTACAAGGCGGTTCCTAGGGAGTTCTCCCTGTATATTTACTTTTGAGACTACAAAGCGGTTTTTCGGGAGTTCTCCCTGCACATTTACTTTTGAGACTACGAGGCAGTTCCTTGAAAGTTCTCCCTACATATTTACTTTTGAGACTACGAGGCAGTACCTCGGGAGTTCTCCCTGTATATTAATTTTGGGACTACGAGACGGTATCTCGGGAGATCCCCTGCTATTTACCCCTGTGTATTGTACTGTTGCCTTGCTGTGTTTCCTTTTGTTAAATTCTAGTCTCTTATTATACTGTATATTCTCCTACTTTATTTATTATATACCAATGGGCCTGACCTGACCTCGTCACTACTCGACGGAGGCTAGGCTTGGCACTTACTTAGTACCGTTGTGGTGTACTCATGCTTCTCTTCAGCACATGTTTTGTGTGCACATCCAGGTGCTTCTTATCAGCCCTGCTATTAGCTGAGATTGCTTGCTGCTGTACAGATACTTCATGGTACATCTGTCGCGTCTGCAGACCTCGGAGTCCCCCTCTATTCTCTCTTATGTCATTTACCTTCCGTGCTTCTTTTGTTACACTCTGGTGTATAGAGATACTAGTTTTCTTTTGTAACTTGTGACTTATGATGTTCCGGATTTTTAGAAGACTGTGTATTTATAGAGTATTGGTTATTGTACATGCCGAGCGGCATTATTACTAGTTATTTAGTTATCCACTGCTATTAGTTGCCAAGTTTTACTTTCGTTTTGTTATTTTTCATAATTTGTTAGGCTTACCTAGTCGTAAAGACTAGGTGCCGTCACGACGTTATACCAAGGGAGTTTGGGTCGTGACACTAGAACACACCAGCAAGGCCAAAATGAAGGAAAATGATCCGAAACATGTCCGCAACTCACCCGAGCCAACCCCTACCAAATATACCAACAAGTCTCATAAAATCATACTGACCTATTCGAGGCCTCAAATCTCACATTAAAACATCAAAATGATGAATCGCACCCAAATTCAAACTTGGATGAACTTTGAACTTTCAACTTCCAAAACCCGCACCGAAACATATCAAATCAACCTGGAATGGACTCAAATTTTGCATACAAGTCCTAAATGACATAACGAAACTATTCCAATTCTCAGAACCACGATCCGAATCCGATATCCACAAAGTCAACTCTCAAATTTATGAACTTTCCAAACCTTCAAATTTTTAATTTTTGCCAATTAGTGCCGAAACCTTCTAGACACATCCAAATACAAATCCAGACATACGCCCGAGTTCAAAATTATCATCCGGAACTGACGAAACCATCAAAACTCCATTTTGGGGTCAAATTCACAAATGTCAAACTTGGTCAACTCTTCTAACTTAAAGCTTCAACAATAAAATTCATTCTTCCAATTCGATTCCGAATACCCTGAAAACCAAAATCGACGATTCACATAAGTCATAATACATCATATAATACTGCTCAAGACTTCAAATAGCTTAATGGAATGCAAATACTCAAAACGACCAGTCGGGTCGTTACAAGTTAAGTCATATTAGCCATATAAATAGACTTTAGATGCATATCAAGTTTTCATGTCATGCTAGACATATAAGATAGATAAAAGTGACTGCACACACCATTAACTTTATACTTTCAAGTGTTTGAACTGCACGTCCAAAATTACATATCTTTTATATGAAACCAATTCTACTTGAATTGTTTCTCTTCCATTTAGCTAATATTTTTGTGTCTGTAGACAGACTTAAGATCCTCATCTATACTTAGCGTTATCTTAGATGAAGTCGACAAACATTGTATATCGGTTCCAACCTTCTTTTTCTCATAAAGGCATAACATAGAGATGTCTTCATTTATCTTTTCAGATACCTGAACCTCTCCTGAGATTTTATGAAGTGTTATATCATGTGATCTTCTAGGTCACTTGACTCCTTATTCTAATCATTTTCTCATATTCTTTTTCAATAATTTTATTTGAAACCGATTTGTATATACGCTTTAAGCGTACCATAGACTTTGTCCTTCTAGAACTTATTCTAACATGAGCATTTGCAGTGAGAATATAGTTACTTTCTTTGGGTCAGCAAGTGAGTCTAGCATGCTTTATAATGAGTCTAACATGCTTTATAATATATTGCAGATGAATTATATTTTTATGAACTTCAATTTCATATTATCCTATTCGAGGATCTAGATGTACACATGATAATTCATTCCACATAACTTTTTCTCAATTATTTATTGTGTCTCCCCTTCATGTTAGAAAAACTAACTTGCTCCCTCAACTTTGGAAATCCACCTTTGTGCGTTATGGTGTTAATCAAAATATACACTGCACATCAATAATAATAAGATGTAATTATTTGGTTCTTGAACCTGAACCACCTGTGAGGGAAAAATGTAATATACTTTCGTATATAACGTATATCAAACTGATATAGATAACTTTGTTCTCAAAAGCAATAGTTTAGCTATTAAGTGGAGGCACTCAATAAATTATTTTGCTAAATTAATTGTTATATAAACTAACTTATCAAGATGAATTATCTTGAATAGAAAGTCATAAAAATTATGCTCTAATTCAATTATTGAGCAAGTTACCTCGCAAATACCAGGTTGCGGGTTAATAATAGTCACACATGTAACCATCCCATAGATGCATCTTGTGTGGTATACATGACAGATGAATGAGCCCATATTCACCTTTGATATTTCCAACATTCATGGGATTCAATCCTAATTTTAGTTGGTTTATTAATTAATGAGAACAAGAAATATAAGAGAATTCATAAAGAACTTTCTAGTTCTTTAATATTTACCCATGTGAATTCTCTTTTATTTTTGCACATGATACTTAAATTAACATGGCTAAACCAATTATGCCAACTGAATAAATTATTATTTTTTATAAAATTCAGAATCATGACGTGTGCAATTATAAATAAATTCCAAGTTTATTATGATATGAGTTTTTTATCAATAAGCTTTTACTTTATTGTGATATTATTTTATTTATGTAGTACACATTGAAAAATAAAGCGGGTAGCTTTTCACATACATATTACCCCGCTACAAGTTGTAGTAATAGAAGATATTAAATCTTTCCTTTATTTATAATTTCAATATAACAAACGGTTTTCGCGAATACTTTAGAAACACAATAAGTTTCTTTGAGACTTACTACGACACAATACCTTATTGATAATCAAATTTATTTCTCCAAAATATTATAATTGGCTCTTTCAGAGCTCTCAATTAATTTTGTACTACCACATATTCATCAACATCAATATGGTGAATATCTCTTTCAAGGAGAAAATTATACCATTATGGTCATGGTCAAAATCACTATAGGCAAGATATGTTGCTCTTATTACTTTTGCCATGTAATAATCACATTGTCATAATATTTTGGTATAATCACAATAGGTACGTGATCAATGACCATTCATGTCATAATAATGAAATTATTTTCTTATTTCATCTCAAACCTCTTTCTAGAGGTGAGTGTGGCATATTGACCACCACTAGCACGTTCATATTCTTCCAAGAATGAATACGTATTCATAATGATTATCACATTATTTTCACATTCACTTCAGGAATGGAGCATAATAATCAATACGTGCTTTACAAAATCTCATGTCAAATCAATGACAAACATTACTTTTACAAAGCGAAGTACTATTTTGAAAACAATTATTATTCTCATTACCACACTGATGATGATTATAATCTCGCCTATTCTCACGTCCACATTCATTGATACCTTCACAGTAATAATTTTGTCTTCTTTCAGACTTATCACATACTGCTACCACATTCTCTTAAAGGAATAAGAATGAAACAAATTCAATGGGACGGATTTTGACTTCTTGTACTCACAATCATACATGAATTTGATCATGACAAGACATAGATATTTTACCACTTCGAGTGGTTATAATTTCTTACAAACTCTATTACCGCTTCATGTGGTTATAATTCTTGCAAAATCTACTAGAGTACAAGTATATCTTTTAATACAAGAAATTTAGTTTATAAAATTATTGTGAAGTAAAATCAATAATCCAATTCGTAGCAGCGACTACAAAATAGCAATAGCATTATAAAATTATTGTGAATTAAAATCAATAATCCAATTCGTAGCAGCGACTACAAAATAGCAGCAACATTTTCTACATCAAAACATTTCACATACCTTAAAAACTGCTTGAGTCGGGTAATAAGGAAAGAAGCAAGAAAATGCAAGTGGACCATTCCCCCATCACTTTGAAGACTTCAAGAAATATTCTGTTTAATGATTTTGAGGTTTGTATCAATCGACCATTGTTGTCTTGACAAAATTGTCCGCGGCCCGTACTTTCAATTTCATATTCATACTTCCTAATTTTGAAAGAACAAGACCTCAACTACACTTTCATCTTTTCATAACAAGTGATTCAAAACGTCATAGTCTCGTGCTAATAGCGTGTTATGAAACAATAAAAGAAATGTATAAAGAGAGAATTCTTATTGATTCGGGATCACTTAGTTACCAAGTAACAAACTCTAGAACCTTTATAAAATATAGGCATTCACTTTAAATACAATTCTATTTATAACATGAATGACATATATTTCTACTTCTAAAGCAAAATCAAGTCGCGAAGTTTACTTCCATATGTGCTGCAACAATTAATTAACATATTAATTAGTTAGGGTAAGATAAGAATGAAAACACTAAAACTAAATGAGAAATTGCTATTGATGTTTGGCATATTTCGATATGTGTTGATGTTACTTTACCCATGTTTTAACCACTTCTTGATGTTATTTGACCTTTAAAGTTCCCAACATGGTTTAATTATTGGTTTTATGACTAATTAAGTTATGTGTGACGATTTAAGGTGTTTGGAGTGCAAAATATGAAGAAATGGTGGTCTAGCCAGAGGAAGAAGGGTTGGATGCGTCGCATCCAACCTAGAAAAACATCATCTTTCGTGCACCCTTAGCAGTGAAGTCGGCCCATAGCGTCCGCCATAGCATCCGAAACTGGGAAGTAGAAGAGAAGGGTGGATGCGTCGCATCCACCCTCGCATGCAAAATTGGGAAGCAGAAGAGAAGGTGGATGCGTCGCGTCCACCCTCACATGCAAAGAAGAAATGGAGGACGAGGTGGATGCGTCGCATCCACCTTAGCATCAGCCCCTGAAGCCGATTTGGGCTAGGGTTAGGAGAACTTTAGCCCACGACTTTTTGGACGATATATATATAAAGCTTAAAAACGCTTTTTAAAGGGAGGACGGGATTGAACAAGGAGGAAGCTACAACCAAGTTCAAAAACCACGAAATTCGTCTTGAGTTCTTATTTCTCTCTTTCTTTTATTGAGTCTTATGCACTCTTATGAAATTTTGGATGATTGCCTGAATATGAGTGGCTAAGAATCCTATTGTTCTAGGGTCATGGGTATACATGAATGTTGATTTTTGAAGTTTAATTTGACTACGTTGAGTTTATCATATTGAGTTGTTTATTTAATTCTATTTTTAATTATTTTGCTGAGTAGCTAACAGTGAAATACTATCTACGAATCTAGAGTTGAACTCGAAAGTGGGAACCCTAGATTGCATATAGAAGTAAATAGAGTAAGTTCTCATACCCGGGCATCGGGGAACGGATTCGCGATTAGGATAGAGATATACCTAATTGCCTTACTCGGTTGTAATATAGGAATTGTAAATGCGTTCTTGTTAAACTTAATTCCATAGACATATAGGTATTAAGCTAACTTGAATAGGTTTGTAAGAACTCGACAGATTCTTACAAGTGAAATTAACTCTGTGAATCAACAATTCCGATAAATCATTTAGTTATTTTAAACCAAGAATGCAACATGAATGTTAGATGACCCGTGACCCTGGAATATTATATCCTATTGATTGTTATTCAAAACTATTTAAGTGTTGTGTTTCTTTCTTAGCAATTCATTATTTGATAGTCTTTAGGTAGTAATTTAGAAAATTATATGTTTTGTTAGAAATATCTTGAATCAATAAGCTATTCGAGTTTAAAATAGTCAAAAGTTAATCATAAGTCTTCGTGGGAACGATACTTTATTCACTACTTTATTACTTGACGACCACGTATACTTGCGTGAGTGTGTTTGGACCCGACAAGTTTTTAGCAAGATCAAAGAAAGAAATTGCTGTAAGTTATAAGCTTTATTGGCCTTTTGGGCCTTCGCTAATTCTCCTGTGATATCATCAAAACTTTTCACGATTAATTTAATTTGAAGAATATAAGCAGGTTCTTCACGTGCATGTCCCAAAAGCTCTAATTGCTAAAAATAATCATGCCTGTGTGGTTTATAAACAAGATAAAGCAAGATGAAATATTTGTAATGAGCCATTATCTGACAGGGTTTCAGTTTGACTAATGCACGATCAAGCTTTGAATAAAATATTACACCTGTTAATAATTACCACACGTTCAGTTAATAATCCCATTGTATGTGTCGGTGAGTGTCAGGTTTTAGTTTGACAAGATTTCCAATTGACCAAAAATCCATACATAATGATTTAATCTCTGTTTGCTTATTGTAAATTAACACGAATATATGATGCTGGGGATTAGTTTGCTTGTTACTCTTTGGGGTTAGTTCTACACTATTATAAGCATGATACATTCGGACTATGCATAACTGTATTAGATAATCAGAAGCTGAGCCACGATTTTAACTTTATGAATTTTGAATTTTAGAACGACGACTTCAAGTACTAATAATTGGGTTCTAAAATTAATATTTATACATATTTAATAAATTTTATAACACAAGCATGTTTTTTGAGCAAAACTACTTAATATTTGTACATATTTAATGAATTTTATAACACAATATTGTTTGAGCAAAACTACTGGTTCGGTTAAATCTATACTCAAGCTTCTAGCTCCGTCCTTGTAGATAATTTGCTTGAACCATAATTTTTAAATAGTTAATTCAAACTTAAAATACCACAATTCAAGTTGTGAGATTTAATGTCTACTCTCTGTTCTGTCCCTTAAGGATGGTTGAAGCGTCTTCATTTCACCTAAACTAGTGTAATTAATTAGTCCTGTCCAGTAGAACAAATGCAGTGGCTATTTAAACAGGTAGCTATTTGATTTTGTTTCATTTCATAATATTGATCATACTTAACTCATCATGAAGTAGAGTCCCAAATCGCAATAGCCTACCTAACTCATCATGATTAATCTGCTCTACATAAGAGGCAACTAAATACATACAATGTATTTTTGAGCAAAACAAATGAACAAAAAGTGAGACGAGCATTAATTCGATCTCTTTAAACACAAGAAAACCTTTATCAAACGGGAATTATTATTGTCAAAACAAAGAGTTCCTACCATGCATTAGTGTCTAATCAAATAATGATAGCCGACCTAGAAGCAATTTCTACAAATTAAAAATGAAAAGTAAAGTGATTCCCCCAACTTTTCTCTTATTTTCTTCCGTTCAATTCCTCCACTCTTGTTCAAGTGAAAGAAAAAAGACACTCACACTTTATGGTGTGAATTTAACATATTGCAAATCATCCAATTCTAAACCTCAAGCTATCGAGCGGAAACTATGAAAATAACGTTACGTTAGGCAATGGCTAGATAATCAACCGTTGAAGTCAGTTTTGTACGTATCCTTTGGTAGTGGTGGAACACTATCAAGTGAACAAATAACTGAGCTAGCTTGGTGTTTAATTGGAGCTAAGCCAATATAGGTTTGTTTGGGTGGTGTGGCCACCGTAGGACGGTGGCGCTCACGACGGTGCATTTTTCACTCTGGGACAAGGAACTGAAAGCAGCCTGAATTACTTGCCCGAAGGATTTCTAGCTAGAACTAAATATGCGGGATCGGTAATGATCGAGTTTTGTTTAAATATAGTAGATAATACTAGTAAATAAGATAAATTTTTGAACGATAAATTACGTCTGAAAGGAAGCATCAGACATTTCATCTCAAGTACTGCCCATAATTTGGGAGGGGTTTAAAAAAAGAAAAAAAAAATACTACCCATAACGATTCATTTTTTACTAGAATTTTTCTATTATTTGGTTAGTGTAGAAATTCAAAAAACGTGTCATATTCACTGAAGTTACTTGAATCTTAAATCTCATTACTCATTATGAGAGCAAATATTGCCTTTACGAAATCGTTTTTTAATCCGTTTCAAGCCAAAATTGTGTTAATCTCATCAGGTGGAGATCTTAAGCCGTCCATCGGTGGAATGATTTTTGACGCATTGTGAATAGAATTCAATTGCGGAAAGTGTGAACAATGGTATACTCATGATTGCATGGCCACTATATGCAGAACAGAAAATGAATGCGGCTATGCTAACGGAGGAGCTAGGAATAGCAGAACGGCCAGAAGTGCTGCCAACAAAGAAAGTGGTGGAAAGAGAGGGAGATAGCGAAAATGGTGAGGAGGACTTTGCAGTATATATGAAGAAGGAAAGGCAATCAGAGAAAAGGTGAAGAAATTAAAGGTGAGTGCAGAGAATGCTCTAAGTAAGGGAGGCTCATCTTATGATGCAATGTGTCAGCTGCTTCAGGATATTTAGACTAAGACTACTATGTCATAAGTATAAATCAGTTACTTCTGTGATAGTCGAAAGTGGGAACCCTAGATTGCATATAGAAGTAAATAGAGTAAGTTCTCATACCCGGGCATCGGGGAACGGATTCACGATTAGGATAGAGATATACCTAATTGCCTTACTCGGTTGTAATATAGGAATTGTAAATGCGTTCTTGTTAAACTTAATTCCATAGACATATAGGTATTAAGCTAACTTGAATAGGTTTGTAAGAACTCGACAGATTCTTACAAGTGAAATTAACTCTGTGAATCAACAATTCCGATAAATCATTTAGTTATTTTAAACCAAGAATGCAACATGAATGTTAGATGACCCGTGACCCTGGAATATTATATCCTATTGATTGTTATTCAAAACTATTTAAGTGTTGTGTTTCTTTCTTAGCAATTCATTATTTGATAGTCTTTAGGTAGTAATTTAGAAAATTATATGTTTTGTTAGAAATATCGTGAATCAATAAGCTATTCGAGTTTAAAATAGTCAAAAGTTAATCATAAGTCTTCGTGGGAACGATACTTTATTCACTACTTTATTACTTGACGACCACGTATACTTGCGTGAGTGTGTTTGGACCCGACAAGTTTTTGGCGCCATTGCCGGGGACTTAGAAATTAGCTACTTGACTAAGTTAAGCTTTTATTAGATATTTGTTCAAGTTTTAATTTTCCGTTTGCCTTGTTTGTATCAACGCAGGATCTTCTCTCGAATGCAGAGGAGTATAAGTGCAAACAACCTCATTCCTCTTGATCCAGAAATCGAACGAACACTACATAGAGTGAGAAGGGAACTTGAAGCTAGAACGAGAATAGAAAGAGAGTTGGACATCGCAGTTCAGCCACAACCAATAGAGATGGCAGGCAATGGAGAGCGTCCGGTGATTGAAGCCGCAAGGCCCAATCTTGCGAATATGACTCAGGCTATTGTGAAGCCTGATATCACTGGGCATTTTGAACTCAAACAGTACATGGTACAGCTGATTCAGTCCACAGGACAGTATGTGGGTCTATCTCATGAGGACCCGCAGAGGCATATTCAGAACTTCTTGGAAATTACGGACACTTACAATTATCCGAACGTTTCCAAGGACTATGTCAGGCTGACACTGTTTCCTTTTTCACTGTTGGGGGAAGCTAAGGAATGGTTGCAAAAGGAGCCCGCGAACTATATCCACACTTGGGATGATTTAGCAAGGAAATTCCTGATCAAGTTTTTCCCAACTAAGAAGACAAAGTCGCTGAGGAGCCAAATTCTTGGGTTCCACCAACGAGATGGCGAGATACTTCGTCAAGCTTGGGAAAGATACAAGAAGCTACTCAGAGACTGCCCGCATCATTGTCAAACTGATGAGGTATTGGGTCACACTTTTGTTGATGGGTTAGATGAAGCATCAAAGATGAATCTTGACTCAGCTTGTGGGGGTAGTTGCATGGCAAGGCCGTATAGTGAAATACAACTCTTGCTAAATAACTTCACTGTTAATGACCATAATTGGCAAGGAGAGGGGGATCCAAGAAGGGGAATTAAACAGAAGGCAGCCGGGTTGATTGAGCTTGATGACGTTTCCGCCATGAGAGCCGATATAGCAAAATTGGCAAATCAGATGAACAGAATGACAACACAACAGATGCAACATGTACAACAGATGTCTATTTGTTGCAACCTATGCGGAGACAGTCATATGATTGACATGTGCCCCACGAATCCTGAATCTATATACTATGTGGGGCAACAAAACAGAGGTTCTATGAATCAACATGCACAATATGGGAACACTTACAACCCAAACTGGAGGAATCATCCTAACTTCTCATGGGGCGGAAATCAACAGAATCAGAATTAGTATAGGCCTCAAGGAAATTTCACTCAACCTCAGAAGCCACCCCAACAAATGGAAGAAAGTACGAATGACTTGCTGAAAAAGTTGTTGCTAGATAATCAACAGCTCAGAACCGATTTCAGAAATCTTGAGAGGCAAATGGGGCAGTTAGCAGCAAACCAAAATACTAGACCTACAGGCTCACTTCCCAGTGATACAGAGAAGAACCCTCAAGTTAATGCAGTTACACTTAGAAACGGGAGGGAACTAGAGGAAGTGCCAAAGAAGATAAAGGAAAAAACCTTACCTGAGGGGGAGCTGACACCTAAGGCAATAAAAGAGTCAAAGGAAAATGATGCAAGTTCAGAGCGAATGGAGGTTACAAGGCCACCACCACCTTTCCCCCAAAGGTTGCAGAAAATGAATGATGATCGCATGTTCAACAAATTTCTCTCTATGTTGAGTCAGGTTCAATTAAATATTCCATTAGTGGATGTACTTCGTGAAATTCCAAAGTATGCTAAGTACATAAAAGACATAGTGGCTCATAAGAGGAAATTGACTGAGTTTGAGACGGTTGCACTTACTGAGGAGTGCACATCAAGGGTCCAAAACAAGCTTCCCCAAAAGCTTAAGGATCCTGGCAGCTTCACCATTCCAGTGCGAATCGGTAATATCGACGTGGGACGTGCTCTTTGTGATTTGGGTGCAAGCATAAATCTGATGCCTTTATCCTTGTTTAAGCAATTGGGTCTGGGAGCTCCGAGACCAACTACGGTGATGTTGCAATTAGCTGATAGGTCCATAGCCTACCCCGAAGGAGTGATTGAAGATGTGCTGCTGCAAATTGGAAAATTCATCTTCCCAGCTGACTTCATTATTCTAGACTTCGAGGCTGATGAACAAGTCCCAATCATATTAGGACGACCTATCTTGGCTACTGGTGATGCAATAATTAAAGTGAGAGAAGGGAAAATGATTATGAGGGTGGACAACGAGGAAGCAGTCTTCAATGTCTATAAAGCAATCCAACTTCCCCGCCACTATGAGGAGCTCTCTATGATATCTGTTGTGGAGGTGCATGAGAATCTTCTTGACACGAGCGTATATCTAGACGATTCTCTAGAAAAAGCAGTCATGATGTTTGATAGCTTGGAGATGGATGATGAGGTTGAGGAGATGATGCATATTCTAGATGCATCATGTGCTTACATGCAAGGAATAATCCCGTTTGAGCCCCTGAATAGGCCAAGTGCCCCCCATCAAAGCCGTCAATTGAGGAAGCTCTAAAATTGGAACTTAAACCCCTACCCCCTCACCTTCAATATGCTTATTTGGGAAGTTCTGACACTTTACCTGTTATTATTTCTTCTCACTTGTCTAAATTACAGGAAGAAAAGCTATTAAGGGTGCTGCGTGAGCACAAGCGAGCAATTGGGTGGACAATGTCTGACATTAAAGGCATTAGTCCAGCTTTCTGCATGCACAAAATCCTCATGGAGGACGAACACAAGCCAAGTGTAGAGCACCAACGCCGACTAAATCCAATCATGAAAGAAGTGGTAAGAAAAGAAGTGATTAAGTGGCTTGATGCAGGTATTGTATTTCCAATCTCTGATAGTAAATGGGTAAGCCCCGTTCAATGTGTGCCGAAGAAAGGGGGGATAACTGTAGTAGTTAATGAAAATAATGACTTAATTCCTACAAGAACTGTCACTGGATGGAGAATTTGCATAGATTATAGAAAACTGAACAATGCCACCCGGAAAGACCACTTTCCCCTTCCCTTTCTTGACCAAATGCTTGATAGATTAGCTGGCCAGGAATACTACTATTTCCTGGACGGTTATTCGGGGTACAATCAGATTGCTATAGCCCTAGAAGACCAAGAAAAAACTACATTTACATGACCTTATGGCATGTATGCGTTCAAGAGAATGCCCTTCGGTCTTTGTAATGCACCTGCAACTTTTCAAAGGTGTATGATGGCTATTTTTACTGACATGGTTGAAAGATTCGTAGAAGTATTCATGGACGATTTTTCTGTGTTTGGATTTTCTTTTGATAGTTGCTTGATGAACCTTGATAAAGTGCTTGCTAGGTGTGAAGAGACGAACCTGGTGTTAAACTGGGAAAAGTGCCATTACATGGTACGTGAGGGTATAGTTTTGGGGCACAAGGTTTCAAAAGATGGTCTACAGGTGGATAAAGCAAAGGTGGAGACGATTGAAAAATTGCCCCCACCGACATCCGTCAAAGGCATTCGCAGTTTCTTGGGTCATGTAGGTTTTTATCGTCGTTTCATTAAAGATTTTTCAAAAATTTCTTCTCCTTTGTGCAGGCTTCTAGAGAAAGATGCTACCTTCAAGTTTGATAATGCATGTGTGACAGCATTTGAGGAGCTGAAGGGACGATTAGTGACTGCACCAATTATCATTGGCCCCGATTAGGCACAACCATTTGAGTTGATGTGCGATGCAAGTGACATAGCAATCAGAGCGGTGTTGGGACAAAGGAGGGATAAAATCTTTCACTCCATTTATTATGCGAGCAAAACTATGAATCCAGCTCAAATGAATTATACAGTTACTGAAAAGGAGTTGCTTACAGTGGTGTGGGCGTTTGACAAGTTCAGATCCTATCTAGTGGGAACCAAAGTCATCGTCTACACAGATCATTCAGCTATCAGATACTTATTTGAAAAGAAAGACGCCAAGCCGAGGCTGATTCGTTGGGTCCTCCTCTTACAAGAATTTGACTTAGAGATCCGAGATCGAAAAGGGACAGAAAATCAAGTGGCCGATCATTTGTCCAGATTAGAAAGTCGGGACCATGTAGCTGAAGGAGGGTCAATCAAAGAAACATTTCCGGATGAGCAAATATTAGCAGTCTCCTCGGGTGAAGCCCCATGGTATGCAGATTATGTGAATTTTATTGCAAGTGGGGTGACGCCACTAGAATGGACACCTCACAATAGAAGAAGATTCTTACATGATGTAAGGTTCTACATGTGGGATGAGCCATTCTTATATAGGCAGTGTGCAGATCATTTGGTGAGAAGGTGTGTTCCTGAGGAAGAAATGAAGGCTATACTGCATGACTGCCATGCTTCGCCGTATGGAGGTCATCACGGCGGGGATAGAACCGCCCAAAAAGTGCTACAATCAGGTTTCTATTGGCCAAAATTGTTTAAGGATGCACATGCCTTCGTTAAAAATTGTGATAGATGCCAAAGAACTGGAACTATCACGAGGAAGCACGAGATGCCCTTGCAAAATATTCTGGCAGTAGAACTTTTTGATGTTTGGGGGATTGATTTCATGGGACCATTCCCATATTCTAACGGGCACAGATACATTTTGGTGGCGGTCGATTATGTTTCTAAGTGGGTGGAGGCCATTGCTCTTCCTACTAATGACGCAAAGGTAGTGGTAAGCTTTGTAAAGAAGCACATCTTCACACGTTTTGGGACTCCAAGAGTGTTGATAAGCGACGGGGGAACTCACTTTTGTACCAAATTGCTGAATAATATTCTTGCAAAATACGGAGTTAAGCACAAAGTTTCCACTACCTATCATCCCCAAACGAGTGGTCAAGTAGAAGTTTCCAACAGAGAGGTAAAGCAGATTTTGGAAAACAGTAAGTATGAATCGAAGGGACTGGGCCGGGAAGCTGGATGACGCATTATGGGCATATCGCACTGCATACAAGACCCCAATAGGTACTTCTCCATACAGGTTGGTTTATGGGAAAGCCTGCCATCTGCCCGTCGAGCTTGAACACAAAGCATATTGGGCGATTAAAAAGCTAAATATGGAGATGGACTTGGCCGGTGAGAAGAGATTGCTACAACTCAACGAGCTTGATGAGTTTCGATTGCATGCGTATGAAAATGCCAAATTATATAAAGAAAAGACCAAAAGATGGCATGATAAGCATATCCAACATCGTGATTTTGAACCAGGTCAAGAAGTTCTACTGTTTAATTCAAGGCTAAAGCTTTTTCCAGGAAAGCTTAAATCTCGATGGTCGGGTCCGTTTGAAGTGGTTAGTGTGAAACCTCATGGTGCGATAGAATTGTGTGATAAAGGGTCCAATGCGACATTCTTGGTAAATGGCCAAAGAGTAAAACACTATTGGGGTGGTGACGTTTCACGTCACAAGACCACGATGAATTTAGTGGAGGCATGAAGAACATGTTGCGTCGTGCCGCGACGTTAAATCAGGCGCTTCTTGGGAGGCCACCCAAGTTAGTTAGTTCATTGTTTTGTAGGAATTAGATCTTGTATCATAAAAAATAAAAATAAAAAAAAACAACAACAAAAAAACATAAGAGGGGATGCGTCGCATCCCCCTTAGCATAAAAAAATTGACGGGCCAATTGCTCAAGGCAGTGAAGTCTGCCTATCGCGTCCGTGTCGCGTCCAGCAAATTTTGAAGGAAAAAGAGGAGATGCGTCGCGTCTAAGCTCGCACGCACAGGTAAGTACTATATATTTTAACACATCTTAAGAATAAACTGAGGCATACAAACTGTTACGCGACGCCTTCCTGATGTTCTTTGGAAGGGCGACGTAAGGCTAAGCAACCGATGTCAGTGCGGTTGCTATGCGCCAACTGAGGTCCTCGCCGTACGCTAGACTAGATTGTCAGTGCCGTACGGGAAAACCAATGTCGTGTTCAATTGAGCAGCGGAAAATGAGCAACTGATGATGAAAGCTGATGATTGTATTGATGATGATGATGAAAGCTATTACAAGATGCTAATGCGGTGTCGGGGGGAGAGACACCAGTACAGAGAATTGTTTGAATGCTTGAATGTTTGAATGCTTTGGTCCCCCTTAATAATGCTTAAAAAAAATAAACCAAAGTTACATGAGTTGACCTAAGAAAGCTGTAGAAGCACACTGAAAATGAATGAAGTAAAACTACTCTATAATTACAATGAAAAGGACTTAGTCTTCTATGGAAGCAAGTCCGATGGCAGCAACTTTGTCTTGAGCAGCAGGGTCTGCGCGCACATTACTGTGGGCACGCGCGGCACTATTTGGATCTGCCAGCGGCTGGGCGCTGGTGCTTGGCATTGGGTCTGCGCGTAGGGCACAGTCTGGGTGTGCGGCGCTGATGGCAACATGATGATTGGTGCGCGCGGCATTGTCGGTGCGCGCAGCACTGATGGCATTGGCCAGCCGCTGGGCGCTGGCATTGATTATCGGTTAGGCGACAGAGGCGCATGCTCGCTTGTCACTTGGCGCTGCCGAGACCACGGGGCCGACCGTGGCGCTAGGCGTTGGGAGGCTTGCCGGGACGCCACGGGGCGCGTCCAAGGGGTCATGGGTCGATGATGGAAAGCAGCCCATGACATTCTCCCCCACCTGAGTTGGCGACGTCCTCGGAGCCTTACCTGCAGGATGATGATGATTGGTCAGGCTCTTGACGGCTGGGAGGTCTGTTCCCCTCGGTGCTGTGAGATGTCTTTCTGAATGATCTTCCATGCATTTCTGAACTGGCTCGAGGCGGATGACATGGAAGACTGGATGGATTTTCCACCAGGCTGGTGTGTTCAGCTGGTATGAGGATTTCCCGATGCGCCTTTCAATGGAGAAAGGTCCGATGAGGTTTGGCAATAGGCGAGGATCTTGGGTCCTCTTTGCAAATAAGTTCCGCCTCGGGGTTCTTACCATCACTTTGTCCCCTGCTTGATGTTGGGCAAAGTGAAGGTTTTGTTCGGCATGCCTCGTTGCCCTGTCTTGGGCCCTGATAAGATAGCTCCGCACTATCTTCAAAGTGTGTTCCCATTCTGTGGAGAAACTGGCAGCTCGATGAGATGATGGTATGGTTGGTGCATTCACATTTTGTGGGAGAAGCGGTTGCTGTCCGGTAACAATTTCAAAAGCGCTTTTGTTTGTATGGGCGCACTTTTGGGAATTGAAACACAGCTGAGCAGCATCCAGAAGCTTCACCCAATGAGTTTGTGACCCGGTAGCAAATTGGCGGAGATATTCCTCCAGCATGTCATTGAACCGGTCTGTTTGATCATGTGTTTGCTGATGATGATGATGGTTTGAGTTGTAACTCAGTTTGGATCCGAGGCAACTGAAGAGTTGGGTCCAAAACTTGCTAGTGAAGCGTGGGTCGCAGTCACTGATGATGTTGTTGGGCATACCCCAATGTTTGACAACATGGGAGAAGAAGAGTCGAGCTGTTACTTCTGCCGACATGTTCTGTGGGGCTGCGATGAAGGTAGCATACTTGGAAAACAAGTCTACTACCACCATGATGGTTGCATGATTTCCGACCTTGGGTAACCCTGTGATGAACTTCAGGGAAATGCTTTCCCAAGGTCTCTGTGGGACTGGTAGCGGCTCCAAGAGTCCCTCTTTTGCTGGGTGATCCGACTTGGCCTTTGGGAATGCTTGGCCAGTCTTCACACAATGAGGGGCGCCATTAGCTGTTGGGCCCCGATGATGTGATGCCTGTTTGATGATGTTGAGGGCAGCCGGAACTGTGGGTTCAGGTCTGTTGGTTCCCTCCTTAAACTGCATGGCCGTGATGTTTCCAGCGGCCATCTTCTTGGATATGCACGGTATGGTGTGGGGTTTGGCCCCGTTGTCTCCCATCATTAGGAGTGTGTTGGCAAATGGTACCGAGATGGTGTTGGTCTGCCTGAGGAATTCCAATCCTACTATCAGTTCGAAGTCATCGATGATAGCTATGCGTAGGTCGAATATTCCCTTGTATGGGCCAAGCTGGATTGGCGCTTCTTTGGCTATTCCACTCACTTGCTGAGATGGAGAGTTGATAGCCTTGATACGACCCTTGCATTTTTGCACTGCTAGACCGAGGCATTGCACCTGAGTTGAGGCCAGGTAGTTGTGGCTAGCACCCGTGTCTATCAATGCCCGAATAGGTCTGCCATTTACTTTCATGTCAACGAACATTAAGGTCCTCTTTTGTGATGTGGGAGGCCTCTCGTCCGCCTTTCCTTTCCCTTTCTTATCGATTGGGAATGCCTTCTTCTTGGGGTTGCCAGTACTGGTTCCCACCAAGGTATCATGAATGGAGCCGACAAATGCGTTGAAGGCACCTACTTGATCGATGTCGTTTGGGTCGTCGGCATCTGATTCGTCATCGTCAACAGTTTGTTGAGCATTGACTTGTATGTTGGGGCATTGATTGTTCCAATGTTCCCCGCCGCAATGACGACATTATGATGGGGGATTTCTCCCCTGATGGTTGTTGACTGATGCAGTAGTGTTACTGCTTGAGGTAGGAGTCTTGGATTTGGATGCACCTCGATCTCCTCCGTTTCTGTTGGGGCCACCGCTGCTAGGTTGGCTCCCGTTGTATCCCCCTCGGTTAGGCGGCTGGGTCCTATCCTTCTGAGTTTCCAACTGATAATCCCCAAGGCACTCAGCAGCTTGAATGGCCTTGGGTAGGGTATCGACCCGTTGTCTTTGCAGTTCCATACGAGCATGAGGTTTCAAACCTTCTATGAATGCGAACAATTTGTCTTTGTCCCCCATATCCCATATGTTTAGCATGAGTGCAGAGAATTCACGCACGTAGTCCCGCACCGACCTGGTGTGGCGGAGTTCACGCAACTTTCTCCGTGCATTGTATTCCACATTTTCGGGGAAGAACTGCAGGCGTATGGCGGCCTTCAGTTCTGCCCATGTCTGGAGAGTATCTTCACCGGCCCTGATGGCTTCGTATTTGACTCGCCACCAGAGTTTTGCATCGCCTTGAAGATACATGGCAGCAGTTGCTACCTTTTTGGATTCTTGCAAATGTCCAACGGCATCGAAGTATTGTTCGATGTCGAAGATGAAGTTTTCCACTTCTTTAGCATCCCGGGCTCCGTTGTATGGCTTGGGCTCCGGAATTTTGAGCTTTTGTGGAATGGGGCCGATGTTCATGGCACCCCTGATGTGATTTTCGCCCCCTTTGAGCAGGCTTTGTAGTGCAGCATTGACAACATTGAGCTGGCCTGTCAAGTTGTCTATGGTTTGCTGCATGACTGTCAGTCTGTCTGCCTCTAGTTCCCGATGGGCTAAATCCTCGGCACGCTCCTGTTGGAGGTCCTCGAATTTGCCATGAATGTTGGTTGCCTCGACGGCAGCCGTTTGTCGGTCTTCCTCAGAGTCTTGACTGATGTTTGCAATGTCATTTTCGGCCTGCCGCATTCTGCGGTCCAGGTCGTCCAACCTTTGCACTAGGCTGGTTTTTAGATCAGGCAACGTATCCACGATGGGCCGTAATGCGTCAACCGTCTCTTCTAGGGTCGTGAGTCGATCCCCATGATTCACCATGGTTAGAAATGGTGATGATGATGCCAATGAGTTCCCTCGTCCGATGTCGAGCCTAGGCTCTGATACCAACTGTTACGCGGCGCCTTCCTGATGTTCTTTGGAAGGGCGACGTAAGGCTAAGCAACCGATGTCAGTGCGGTTGCTATGCGCCAACTGAGGTCCTCGCCGTACGCTAGACTAGATTGTCAGTGACGTACGGGAAAACCAATGTCGTGTTCAATTGAGCAGCGGAAAATGAGCAACTGATGATGAAAGCTGATGATTGTATTGATGATGATGATGAAAGCTATTACAAGATGCTATGCGGTGTCGGGGGGAGAGACACCAGTACAGAGAATTGTTTGAATGCTTGAATGTTTGAATGCTTTGGTCCCCCTTAATAATGCTTAAAAAAATAAACCAAAGTTACATGAGTTGACCTAAGAAAGCTGTAGAAGCACACTGAAAATGAATGAAGTAAAACTACTCTATAATTACAATGAAAAGGACTTAGTCTTCTATGGAAGCAAGTCCGATGGCAGCAACTTTGTCTTGAGCAGCAGGGTCTGCGCGCGCATTGCTGTGGGCGCGCGCGGCACTATTTGGATCTGCCAGCGGCTGGGCGCTGGTGCTTGGCATTGGGTCTGCGCGCAGGGCACAGTCTGGGTGTGCGGCGCTGATGGCAACATGATGATTGGTGCGCGCGGCACTGATGGCATTGGCCAGCCGCTGGGCGCTGGCATTGATTATCGGTGGGGCGACAGAGGCGCATGCTCGCTTGTCACTTGGCGCTGCCGAGACCACGGGGCCGACCGTGGCGCTAGGCGTTGGGAGGCTTGCCGGGACGCCACGGGGCGCGTCCAAGGGGTCATGGGTCGATGATGGAAAGCAGCCCATGACAACAAACGCATACAAATTCGTTAATCGAACTTGCGACGCATACAAACGAACACACATCTCTCTAATTCAACTTGCAAGCATACAAACGCAATAGGTACGCATCATCTTCTTCGTTTTTTCCTTGGTTTCGCTCCTAATTCGTCTCTCTTCTCTCTCTCAATGGTAGCAACAAGTAGGTTTTGCAATTTCAACTATCACACATGTAAAAGCCTGGGGTTTAGGGCTGTCGTTCTTGGTAGTTGTACTGGGTGCGAGATGATAAACTATAATTCCCTTCATCTTGTCAAATTTTGGGAGGGTAGTCGCATTACCCAACTGATAGAATGAACTAGGCACACTTGTTGCATATCACATGTTCGACGAATTGCCCATGAGGAGAATTTAGGCGTCGGTGAAGTCTGAGTAACCGAGCAACATTGGTATATGCTTGAGAATGGGTGTGGGGTCGAGTAAGGTGCTGTGTGAAATTGACCGTGGTTAGTGAGCGTCGCTAGGGTAGACCTCATGTTGAGCATAACGATATCTATATAGCGCAAGGCTTTTGTGTAAAATTGAAGAGAGTTATCACATACTTGCTGAAAGCCATGAGCTATAATTCCATGAAGTATTGAATGGCGGACACTATAATTACGAATAATTGGAAGTGCAAGCTGTTGCAACGGCTTTAAAGCTGAACTTCACTGTTTCATATGCTAATTGTTGATTTCTTTGCATTGCAGGTACTTAGATTTGTAAAATGACAGCAACAAGTAAACCGTCAAAGCAACAAGACAAAGATGGTAACAAGCAACCGCCCAAAAAGCCTACCGGAAGGGCAGCAGGCAGCCCAAATCCACAGAAAAAAAGGAAGCGGATGGAGAAGGAAATGGAACTGCTGCCTAGGCAGTTAAGCGATGATTCAGAGCAAGAGGAAGAGGATACATTAGTCAGGAGAACAGTGAAGAAGGGTATTACACCAAGCAAAGGACTAGAGATAAGAGAGCCTGTGACATACCAAAGAAAAGCCTCCAAAAAGAGTGATCCGACTGATAAAGGGAAGGAGAAGATTACTACAGAATCTGAATCCGAATCCAATTCGGATAATGACCTCTTACATGCCGACATGAGTGATGAAGACGAGGGTGAACCTATAGACCGAGTTGATTGGGAGAAAAACTTTGTTAATGAGAAGGCATTCCGAGCCTATAAGAAGATACTGTTTTCAAAGAAGTATATTCCGGAAAAGCCGATCAACGTCGGAACACTTAAGAAAAAGTACTCAGAGTTTCTAAAATCAATTCGAGAGGTGCAACAATGGGGACCCATCTTGAAAGGTCACGGCAAAGCCAACCTCACCATTGTTAGAGAGCTTTACGCCAATTGGCGTCACGCCAAGGGCAACATTGTGCGAGTAAGAGGGGTAGATATTAATGTGTCAGCTGAAGCTCTGAATAACTTCTTAAGGGTGCCACACACACTTACAGATAGGTTTGACTCCATATGCAAAACACCAGATTATGCACACATTAAGTCTGTCCTATGCCCTACCAGGAAGGATGCAGAGTGGAAGCATGGGAGTATGGAGTACCATTCTATAGCCAAGGAATTCATGAGTGCGTTAGCACGTGTGGCTCTAAATTTCATATGTAACCGCCTGATGCCATGCCAACACAAAACTGATGTCCCTCGTCACCGCGCACTAGTATTATATGCTTTATTAGAGGGGATACCGCTCAACTTAGGAGCCATCATGCATGATCAAATGCAGCGCACCAGGATGAATTACAAGTGGAGGCTGTTCTTTGCTAATACCCTATCGGCTTTCTTGACAGAGATGGGAGTACTATGGGACAAGGAGAATGACGACATTGAGGCTAAAGCTCCAGGACCATACGATGTCACTCATGTTCTAGAGCCGAACAAGGGAAGGTCTTCTAAGCTCACCATTCAACAATTATTTGAGCAGATGCAAGCAGATATGCAAGAGAACAGAGCTGAGCTGACAGCGACTCGTGTCGAGTTGAGTGCCACCAGGGATGAGTTGAGACAGACTCGTGCAGATCTAAGCCGGGTTCAGACCGAGCAGGCCACGATGATGAAGGAGATATCATTACTCCTCAGAGCTCTGGTTCAATGTGCAGGTACAGACATCTCACAGCTGACTGCATCATCCACTGCCGGACCATCCACTCCTGTTCCTCCTATAGTCACTGAGGCTCCGCACAACAGGCCTACTGAGGTCGCTGTAACACCTGCTACAGCATCAACTCCAGTTGTTGATGATAGGACAATGACAGCTATGGATGCAGATGCTCTTCCACAGACTGAGGAAGAGCCCTCCACCTTGACTTGAGGGAGTTTTTCTCACCCTACTCTACCTTGTTTGTGTGCATTGGGGACAACGCACAGTCCTAAGTGTTGGGTGGGGGCTATTCATATTTTGTTGTATGGATGAATGTACTAAAATATTCACTGGTTTAATGGCATATAATAGCAGTAAATTCATCTGAAGGAGTAACTCTCAGTTTATTCTTGGTTAAAAAAAAAATAAAAATAAAATAAAATAAAAAAAATAAATAAATATATATATTTATTTATTTATTTAATTATTTATTTTCTTTGTAGGTAGTAGTAATCTCCTGTGGTTTTTCTTTGTGCATCGGTTCTTTTCCATGGGATGTATTTTGAACCGGGTAGAATTTTCTTTTCTTTTAGAATAGATTAGAGTTAGAAAATAAAGGGAGGAAGAAATATGAGATTCTGAGGGGGCTACTGACTTGTTTGATAGTAGCATAGTGAGGCTTTGGCATATGTAGGGCCTCTCCTATGTTTTGAAATTGATCATGAAGCCTTCATGTATTGGATAGCATATTTGTGATGCCTATGTCTCGTTTACATGACTTATGTTCACTTTGCGCTTAATGTTTAATATCTCGTGGCTTCGTGAATACTTGCACTGTTTGAGAGTCGGAATGTGACTGTCCTTAATGAGTCATGTGCCATGTGTGGTGAGAACTTTTGTGTAATCCATGTATTGTACTTATGTCTAGAACTTGCCCGGTATGTGAGTTGAAGCGAAATTTTAGGTGATGCTCGGTTTGAAAAAAATGATTTTAGGCTTTCTTTAATCTTTTTGAGCTTATTGCTTATCACGAATAAAATCAATCCATAGTTAACCCTTTTGAGCCTGTAGACCTGTTATTTGGTACCCACATTACAAGCCTATACACTTTTTATTCTTAATTGACATTGTTTTGATCCTTTTACCTTTTAAAGCACTTTAATTGTTAGATGAGTGCTAAAAGAAATAAGAAGGGACTAAGTGTGGGGTGACTTTTGAGTGGAACCAATGAAAGAAAGAAGGGTGCACTTATTTTGGACAATAATACACCACTAGCGGAAATTGAAAAAAAAAAAAAAATTGCGCTTAAAAAGAAGAAGAAAGCTTTGTTGAATAAATTATTGTCTTGTTCTTGCTAGTGGGTATGAATTAAAGTAGTGATTAAAGAAAGAGGAAATATTGTTGGGGTGATATTATTTGTGAAATTGAAGTGGGGTTAAAGAATTTGCGCTTAAGTCATTTGGTGATGTGTTAAAAGTGCTTGGGAGGTTGAGTCACTATTCCTAAAATATATACTACCCGTCCCTTAGCCCACATTACAACCATGAAAAAGTCCTAATTGATTTTAGATCGAGCGAGCTTACATTAGTAGAGATTTACATTAAGGGCAAGCTTATGGTACCAATTACATGCATGTGACTTCTTTTGTGAGAGTGAGCGATTTTCGTTGATATATGAGCATGAGATTCGAATGTGTGGATTGATGTTGACTTTCTTTGTTTTTGTGAGGGCACATGGTTTCAAGAGGGATAGGTAACATTATTAGACTTCTCTAGGATGTTGGGTGTTCAAGCCACGAATACATTGTGACAATGAGTCGTACATTGAGGCTAGGATTGTTATGAGCATGTTGACTTGTTTGAATACTTTTGAAGAAGGGCATAAGTGAAGGGAAGGGTATGTGATGCATAGCCTAGAGCTGAATTGTTGCAAATAACCACGGTCATAGGTGCAGTGTGCTTTGAATGATAAGAGCTTAATTTTGTTTCGTCTACTAGAGGATGGTTTGTTCGAGGACGAACAAAGGTTTAAGTGTGGGGTAGTGATGTTTGGCATATTTCGATATGTGTTGATGTTACTTTACCCATGTTTTAACCACTTCTTGATGTTATTTGACCTTTAAAGTTCCCAACATGGTTTAATTATTGGTTTTATGACTAATTAAGTTATGTGTGACGATTTAAGGTGTTTGGAGTGCAAAATATGAAGAAAAGGTGGTCTAGCCAGAGGAAGAAGGGTTGGATGCGTCGCATCCAACCTAGAAAAACATCATCTTTCGTGCACCCTTAGCAGTGAAGTCGGCCCATAGCGTCCGCCATAGCATCCGAAACTGGGAAGTAGAAGAGAAGGGTGGATGCGTCGCATCCACCCTCGCATGCAAAATTGGGAAGCAGAAGAGAAGGTGGATGCGTCGCGTCCACCCTCACATGCAAAGAAGAAATGGAGGACGAGGTGGATGCGTCGCATCCACCTTAGCATCAGCCCCTGAAGCCGATTTGGGCTAGGGTTAGGAGAACTTTAGCCCACGACTTTTTGGACGATATATATATAAAGCTTAAAAACGCTTTTTAAAGGGAGGACGGGATTGAACAAGGAGGAAGCTACAACCAAGTTCAAAAACCACGAAATTCGTCTTGAGTTCTTATTTCTCTCTTTCTTTTATTGAGTCTTATGCACTCTTATGAAATTTTGGATGATTGCCTGAATATGAGTGGCTAAGAATCCTATTGTTCTAGGGTCATGGGTATACATGAATGTTGATTTTTGAAGTTTAATTTGACTACGTTGAGTTTATCATATTGGGTTGTTTATTTAATTCTATTTTTAATTATTTTGCTGAGTAGCTAACAGTGAAATACTATCTACGAATCTAGAGTTGAACTCGAAAGTGGGAACCCTAGATTGCATATAGAAGTAAATAGAGTAAGTTCTCATACCCGGGCATCGGGGAACGGATTCGCGATTAGGATAGAGATATACCTAATTGCCTTACTCGGTTGTAATATAGGAATTGTAAATGCGTTCTTGTTAAACTTAATTCCATAGACATATAGGTATTAAGCTAACTTGAATAGGTTTGTAAGAACTCGACAGATTCTTACAAGTGAAATTAACTCTGTGAATCAACAATTCCGATAAATCATTTAGTTATTTTAAACCAAGAATGCAACATGAATGTTAGATGACCCGTGACCCTGGAATATTATATCCTATTGATTGTTATTCAAAACTATTTAAGTGTTGTGTTTCTTTCTTAGCAATTCATTATTTGATAGTCTTTAGGTAGTAATTTAGAAAATTATATGTTTTGTTAGAAATATCTTGAATCAATAAGCTATTCGAGTTTAAAATAGTCAAAAGTTAATCATAAGTCTTCGTGGGAACGATACTTTATTCACTACTTTATTACTTGACGACCACGTATACTTGCGTGAGTGTGTTTGGACCCGACAAGTTTTTAGCAAGATCAAAGAAAGAAATTGCTGTAAGTTATAAGCTTTATTGGCCTTTTGGGCCTTCGCTAATTCTCCTGTGATATCATCAAAACTTTTCACGATTAATTTAATTTGAAGAATATAAGCAGGTTCTTCACGTGCATGTCCCAAAAGCTCTAATTGCTAAAAATAATCATGCCTGTGTGGTTTATAAACAAGATAAAGCAAGATGAAATATTTGTAATGAGCCATTATCTGACAGGGTTTCAGTTTGACTGATGCACGATCAAGCTTTGAATAAAATATTACACCTGTTAATAATTACCACACGTTCAGTTAATAATCCCATTGTATGTGTCGGTGAGTGTCAGGTTTTAGTTTGACAAGATTTCCAATTGACCAAAAATCCATACATAATGATTTAATCTCTGTTTGCTTATTGTAAATTAACACGAATATATGATGCTGGGGATTAGTTTGCTTGTTACTCTTTGGGGTTAGTTCTACACTATTATAAGCATGATACATTCGGACTATGCATAACTGTATTAGATAATCAGAAGCTGAGCCACGATTTTAACTTTATGAATTTTGAATTTTAGAACGACGACTTCAAGTACTAATAATTGGGTTCTAAAATTAATATTTATACATATTTAATAAATTTTATAACACAAGTATGTTTTTTGAGCAAAACTACTTAATATTTATACATATTTAATGAATTTTGTAACACAATATTGTTTGAGCAAAACTACTGGTTCGGTTAAATCTATACTCAAGCTTCTAGCTCCGTCCTTGTAGATAATTTGCTTGAACCATAATTTTTAAATAGTTAATTCAAACTGAAAATACCACAATTCAAGTTGTGAGATTTAATGTCTACTCTCTGTTCTGTCCCTTAAGGATGGTTGAAGCGTCTTCATTTCACCTAAACTAGTGTAATTAATTAGTCCTGTCCAGTAGAACAAATGCAGTGGCTATTTAAACAGGTAGCTATTTGATTTTGTTTCATTTCATAATATTGATCATACTTAACTCATCATGAAGTAGAGTCCCAAATCGCAATAGCCTACCTAACTCATCATGATTAATCTGCTCTACATAAGAGGCAACTAAATACATACAATGTATTTTTGAGCAAAACAAATGAACAAAAAGTGAGACGAGCATTAATTCGATCTCTTTAAACACAAGAAAACCTTTATCAAACGGGAATTATTATTGTCAAAACAAAGAGTTCCTACCATGCATTAGTGTCTAATCAAATAATGATAGCCGACCTAGAAGCAATTTCTACAAATTAAAAATGAAAAGTAAAGTGATTCCCCCAACTTTTCTCTTATTTTCTTCCGTTCAATTCCTCCACTCTTGTTCAAGTGAAAGAAAAAAGACACTCACACTTTATGGTGTGAATTTAACATATTGCAAATCATCCAATTCTAAACCTCAAGCTATCGAGCGGAAACTATGAAAATAACGTTACGTTAGGCAATGGCTAGATAATCAACCGTTGAAGTCAGTTTTGTACGTATCCTTTGGTAGTGGTGGAACACTATCAAGTGAACAAATAACTGAGCTAGCTTGGTGTTTAATTGGAGCTAAGCCAATATAGGTTTGTTTGGGTGGTGTGGCCACCGTAGGACGGTGGCGCTCACGACGGTGCATTTTTCACTCTGGGACAAGGAACTGAAAGCAGCCTGAATTACTTGCCCGAAGGATTTCTAGCTAGAACTAAATATGCGGGATCGGTAATGATCGAGTTTTGTTTAAATATAGTAGATAATACTAGTAAATAAGATAAATTTTTGAACGATAAATTACGTCTGAAAGGAAGCATCAGACATTTCATCTCAAGTACTACCCATAATTTGGGAGGGGTTTTAAAAAAAAAAAAAAAGTACTACCCATAACGATTCATTTTTTACTAGAATTTTTCTATTATTTGGTTAGTGTAGAAATTCAAAAAGCGTGTCATATTCACTGAAGTTACTTGAATCTTAAATCTCATTACACATTATAAGAGAGCAAATATTGCTTTTACGAAATCGTTTTTTAATCCGTTTCAAGCCAAAATTTGTTGCGGAAGCCAAATGTATATAGTGTGAATGAGTCACAACTACTATATCAAAAATTATGACAACCACTAAATAATAAACAAGACAATAAGACAACAATAAAAGAACACCAGAATTTACGAGGTTCGACCAATTTTGCCTACTTCCTCGGACACAATCAATATTTTATTCCACTCCAAACTTACAAGTGAAATAATACTAAAGAGAGAAGATACAAATGCCTTAAGAAGATAAAAGGCAAATGAGAGGTGTACATAAATCCTAAACATTAGGCCTCCTTTTATAGAGTGAAATTCTCATTCAAAATTGTCATCCACCGATGTGGGACTTTTGACAATTTTAACAAATCTCCACCTTGGCAAAATTCCACATCTTCAATTTTCTCTCAATAACAAATTTTGGTTGTGTCTTCATCTTCAATCTTTAGTGTTCAACAATGTTGATCAAATCCAAACAATGTTGAAACTTGACCGCAGTCACCACCTTTGTCAGCATATCAGCAGGGTTCTCCGTAGTATGAATTTTCTTCACCGTGACTCCACCTTCTTCTATGATTTCTCGTACGAAATGATACCGAACATCAATGTGCTTCGTCCTTGCATGATAAACTTGGTTCTTCGCTAATTGAATAGCACTTTGACTATCACAAAAAATTGTAATATTTTTGTGTTCAATACCAAGCTCCTTTAGCAACCCTTGAAGCCAAATTGCCTCCTTCACAGCCTCTGTAATAGCCATGTACTCTGCCTCTGTTGTAGACAAAGCAACTGTTGACTGCAAAGTAGACTTTCAACTAACTGGTGCCTTTGCAAAAGTAAACACATAACCAGTAGTTGACCTTCGTCTGTCCAGATCACCCGCAAAATCTGAGTCATAATATCCAACTACAGACCGATTGCCTTCCTGCTCAAAAACTAACCCAACATCTACAGTACTATGAATATACCGTAGAATCCACTTCACAGCTTGCCAATGCTCCTTTCCTGGATTATGCATATATCTGCTAATAACTCCAACGGCTTGTGAAATGTCAGGTCTCGTACAAACCATTGCATACATCAAGCTACCAACAGCATTTGCGTATGGTACCCTTGACATATACTCCTGTTCAATTTCATCCTTTGGCGATATAGTAGTACTTAGCTTAAAATGGGGAGCAAGTGGCGTACTAATTGGCTTAGTCTTCTTATCTATGCCAAAACGCTGTAGTACTCTCTTCAAATATTCTTTCTGAGATAAACAGAGTTTCTTTGAACGTCTATCTCTTATTATCTCCATGCCAAGAATTTTCTTTGCCTCACCCAGATCCTTCATCTCGAACTCCTCCTTCAGTTGAATCTTCAACTTATCAATTTCTTCCGAATTCTTGGAAGTTATCAACATATCATCAACATATAGGAGAAGATATACAAAGGAACCATCATTAAGTTTGCGCAAATATACACAATGATCGTATTTGCTTCTCTTGTACCCTTGCCGCAACATAAACTTGTCAAATCGCTTGTACCATTGTCTAGAAGATTGTTTCAATCCGTACAACGATTTTTCAAGTTTGCATACCATATTTTCTTTTCCAGCAACTTTGAATCCTTCTGGCTGAGTCATGTAGATTTCCTCCTCCAAGTTTCCATGTAAAAACGCAGTTTTTACATCCATCTGAACTAGTTCCAAATCCAACTGTGCTACCAAAGCCAACATAATTCTAATGGAGGAATGTTTTACAACTGGAGAAAATACTTCATTGTAATCAATTCCCTCCTTTTGAGCATATCCTTTGGCCACCAATCTTGCTTTGTAGCGAACATCTTCTTGGTTAGGAAATCCTTCTTTCTTTGCAAATACTCATTTGCACCCAATTGCTTTCTTTCCCTTCGGGAGATTGGCCAATTTCCATGTATGATTCTGATGAAGGGACTGCATTTCTTCATTCATGGCAATCCTCCACTTATCTTCTTCTGAACTTTGGATTGCGTCTTTATAAGTGGTAGAAATACCATCAGCTACAATTGAGGTTGCACAAGCAACCGTCTCTATAAGACGAACAGGTTTCGTTATTGTCCTTTTTGGCCTGCTGGTTGCTATTGATTCAAGTTGTTGTCGAGGTTCCTGAGATGGAATCTCCCTTTCTACTGGCTCTTCTTCCAGAGGGTAATCTTTATGAGTTTCCTCCTCTGCTTCTTGTGTAGGAAAAATAAATTTTCCCTCAAACTCCACCTGCTTTGATGCACCACCAGTTTGTTTGACATCTTCAACTGTCACCTTATCTGTTATGGCAGATTCATCAAAGGTAACATCTCTGCTGAATATAATATTCCTTGTCTCTGGACACCATAAGCGGTATCCTTTGACTCCAGAAGTAATCCCCATAAATATAGCCTTCTTTGCTCTCGGATCCAATTTTGACTCTTTCACATGATAGTATGCAATTGAGCCAAACACGTGCAAAGAGTCATAATCTACAGCAGGTTTTCCATACCATTTTTCAAATGGTGTCTTGCCATCAATAGCAGCAGATGGTAGACGATTAATGAGGTGACATGCATATGTAATTGCCTTAGCCCAAAATTCTTTGCCCAAGCCAGCATTGGACAACATACACCGTACCTTCTCCAGTAAAGTACGGTTCATACGTTCTGCCACTCCATTCTGTTGTGGTGTATGTCTGACAATGAAGTGTCGGACGATGCCATCATTTTCACAGACCTTATTGAAATGATCATTTTTGTATTCACCTCCATTGTCTGTGCGAATACACTTGATCCTCCTGCCTGTTTGATTCTCCACCATCGTTTTCCATTTGAGAAAAATTCCCAACACTTCATCTTTCCTCTTCATTGTATACACCCACACTCTTCGGGAAAAATCATCAACAAAGGTTACAAAATAGTGCTTCCCACCCAATGAAGGTGTTTTGGAAGCACCCCAAACATCAGAGTGTACATAATCCAAAATGCCTTAAGTATTATGGATCGTTGTACCAAATTTAACCCTTGTCTGTTTCCCTTTGACACAATGCTCGCAAAACTCCAAGTTGCAAGTCTTTATGCCTTTTAACAATCCTTGATTAGATAGAGCTTTCAAGGATTTCCCTCCAGCATGTCCCAAGCGCATGTGCCATAGCCTGGTTACTTCTGCCTCTTTGTCATCACTGGATGTCACTGTTGATGTCCCAATAACTGTGCTACCACGATAGCAGTACATGTTATTGTTCTTCCGATTGGCCTTCATTACCACTAGTGCACCGGAGCATATTCTCATCACTCCATTTTCTGCAATGATTTTGAACCCTTTTGATTCTAGAGCTCCCACAGAGATGAGATTCTTCTTCAAACCCGATACATATCGAACATCTGTTAATGTTCTGATCATTCCATCATGGCTCCTTAATCTTATTGAACCAATGCCATATGAGGTAAGAGGGTTGTTATCCGCTGTGTGGATGACTCCATATTCTCCTTCTTGAAAATTTACGAACCAGTCCTTGTTGGGACACATATGATAGCTACAAGCCGAGTCCATCAACCATATGTCTGATGATGTTGATAACTCTGTTGTAACTAATGAGAAGTCTGAATCATCACAATCAGCTACATTTGAATCCATAATGGCCTTTCCATTGTTATATCTGGCCTTATTCTTCAACTTCGGACAGTCTTTCTTCCAGTGCCCCTTTTCTCGACAAAAGGCACATTCATTTTTGCTGGGTCTAGATCTCGACTTGGATCTTCCCTTCTTAGCCCTCGTTTGATTTTGAGGACGACCCCTCACAATTAGTGCTTCTCCTTCTCCGCCCTTCTATTTTTCTCCCTTTCGTTGTTCATAGCTGTACAAAGCCGAACAAACTTCTCTGAGAGAAATTTCGTCATTTCCATGGAGCAGAGTAGTTTCAAGGTGCTCGTACTCATTAGAAAATGACCCCAACAATATCAAGGCCAAGTCACCATCATCAAAAGTTGCATTCATATTTTGCAAATCTGTGACCAACTTATTGAAACTGGTGATATGTTCATTCATTGTGATACCGGGAACATAGGTGAAGCGAAACAGTCTCTTCTTCATGTACAATTTATTTTGACTGTTTTTCTTCAAAAATTTATCCTCCAGTGCTTTCCATAATTTACTTGCAGAAGTTTCCTTTGTGTATGGATATTTCTGCTCTCTAGCAAGGTAGGATCGAATGGTACCGCAAGCAACACGATTGATAATTTTCCAATCTTCTTCTCCAATAACATCTGGCTTCTTTTCTTCAATGGCAAGATCTAGCCCTTGTTGAAAAAGAACATCTAGAACCTCGCCTTGCCACATCCCAAAATGTCCCGACCCGTCAAAAATTTCTACCGCAAATTTCGCATTTGACACAATTCTTGTCATAAGCGAAGATGCCAACGATGACGTATTATTGACACTTGGTGTAGATTCTTCTTGTTTACTGTCTCCCATTTTGACACAAATATTATTTAGTAGCTGACGACACAAATCAAGATTATTTCCTTTCTGGTGTGGAAGATCAGACTAAGCTGCAACCACAGAGCATACTCAGACAGAACCTTGACTCAGTTACCAAGATAGATCTTTTCTGATGTGGAAGATCAGACTATGCTGCAACCACAGAGCATACTTAGACAGTACCTTGGCTCTGATACCAATTGTTGCGGAAGCCAAATGTATATAGTGTGAATGAGTCACAACTACTATACCAAAAATTATGACAACCACTAAATAATAAACAAGACAATAAGACAACAATAAAAGAACACCAAAATTTACGAGGTTCGGCCAATTTTGCCTACTTCCTCGGACACAATCAATATTTTATTCCACTCCAAAATTACAAGTGAAATAATACTAAAGAGAGAAGATACAAATGCCTTAAGAAGATAAAAGGCAAATGAGAGGTGTACATAAATCCTAAACATTAGGCCTACTTTTATAGAGTGAAATTCCCATTCAAAATTGTCATTCACCGATGTGGGACTTTTGACAATTTCAACAAAATTGTGTTAATCTCATCAGGTGGAGATCTTAAGCCGTCCATCGGTGGTGGAAGGATTTTTGATGCATTGTGAATGGAATTCAATTGCGGAAAGTGTGAACAATGGTATACTCATGATTGCATGGCCACTATATGCAGAACAGAAAATGAATGCGGCTATGCTAAAGGAGGAGCTAGGAATAGCAGAACGGCCAGAAGTGCTGCCAACAAAGAAAGTGGTGGAAAGAGAGGGAGATAGCGAAAATGGTGAGGATGGCTTTGCAGTATATATGAAGAAGGAAAGGCAATGAGAGAAAAGGTGAAGAAATTAAAGGTGAGTGCAGAGAATGCTCTAAGTAAGGGAGGCTCATCTTATGATGCAATGTGTCAGCTGCTTCAGGATATTTAGACTAAGACTACTATGTCATAAGTATAAATCAGTTACTGCTGTGTTAGTTGAAGCTGTGCGACGTCCACATTAGCATGTTTGCTTTATGTAATTGACCAACTCGTAAAATATTAAGAGCACATGTGCATAGTCAAAAGTAATCCTCAACTAAATCAAAATATGATTTTGAAGTCGCTACTTTTATGATAAGAAGTTTTGTATTTCTATCGACAGATGCACGAATTGCACTAATCTGTAACGACTTGACCAGTCATTTTACTTTCTAGATCTCCATTCCCCTGTTTGAGACTTTTTGTATGTGCTTTGATTATTTTATGACTTGCGGGGATTGTTGGTTTGATTTTGGAAGAGTTCGGGTTGAATTGGGAACACTTAATTCCTTAATAATGGCCTAAGATAGCCAAGTTTGACTTGAGTCAACATTTTGAGTAAACGACCCCGGAACCTAGATTTGATGGTTCCAGTCGGTTCGTATGATGAATTTAGACTTGGGAGTGTGTTCGGATCGAGTTTCGGGTGATCCGGGTGCATTTCGGCGCTTAATGTTGGAAGTTGGCATCTTGAAGGTTTTAGAGTTTCTTAAATTTGGTTTGTACTAGACTTTGGTGTTATCAATATCCGTTTCGGATTCCGAGCTTGGAAATAAGTTCGTATGGTTATTTGTGACTTGGGCGTAAAATTTGACGTCATTATGAGTTATCTAAGTATGATTTGTCGCGTTCAGAGCTAGTTGAAGAAGTTTGAAGTTCATAAGTTGATTACTTTGGTTTTAGAATGCGATTCTTAGTTTCGAGGCTTCGAGCAGGTCCAGATTATGGTTATGAACTTGTTGGTAAAAATGGACAGGGTCTTGGGTGATTCGGGTGAGTTTCGAACCATCCGAACTAAGTTCAAAATTTTTGAAATTTGTTGTTCTGGTTTCCTTCTTCGCGAACGCGGAGAAGGCCTCACGTTCGTGATGAAGGAATTATGGCTGAGGGTTTTTGTTATACGCGTTCGCAAAAATAGGGTTCGCGATTGCGAAGCTGTGGGTCACTGGCCTTCGCATTCGCGATCGCTGGGTCGCGTTCGTATAGACGGGCATGGGTCTGGGGGCTCAGCAAGTGGATGCCCTTCGTGTTCGCGAAGTGCTGGCCGCGTTCTCGATTATTGGCGGGGGATGGTCTTCGCGTTTGCGTGGAGCTTCTCGCGACCGCGAAGAGGCTTTTCAGGGGGCCTTGGCAGATTGGCCATCGCGATCGCGAGCGCATTTTCGCGATCGCGAGGGCATTTTCGCGATCGCGAAAAAGGATCACTGGGCAGTGACTTAAGTTAAAAATGGGACTTAGGATTATTTTCTTAATTTCTCTCAACTCTTGGCCGATTTTAGAGCTCCTTGGAGAGGATTTTTCATCTAGCATCTTGAGGTAAGTAATTTTTACATAATGTGAGTTTAATATATAGATTATGGGTAGATTTTAACATGTACATTGTGAAAATTATAGGATTATGTTAAAAAATATAGGGTTTGGTAAAAATGGGATTAGACCACGAAAATGATTATGAAATTGAGTAGAAATTATATATTTGAGTTAGAAAGGTCATGGGTAACATTTATTTATGAAAATTTTCGGAATTCGGGTACGTGGGCCCGGGGTGACTTTTAGGAATTTTTCAAATTGGGTTGGGTAATTACTCTAATAGTTAAATTATGAACTTTTGAGCATATATTGATTAGTTTGTACGCCATTTGTTCGGATTGCTCGGCACCGATTTTAGGCTATTAGTATGATTTGTGGACCGGAAAGAGGACTTGAAAACGAGGTCAGTCTCTTGTCTAACCTTGTAAGAGGGAATAATTTCCGTAGGTATTTTAAATTGTAATTTGCTAACAATTGTGGGTGCTACGTACGCACGGAGTGATGAGAGTCCGTACGTAACTAAAATTATGCTTATGTCCGGGTAGACTTAGGACTTGGCCATGCAATAGTTGTATTAATTGAATCCAACTTTTTAGTTTAATTACTTGAATTTATAATTGAAATTAGATATGGGATTTTATGAGACCGAGCTTTATTATCTTGAGTTTCGGTGGAATACTTAATTGTTGGTGAAAATTATGCCTTCCTCGTGTACTATTCTTGTGTTGTAGTCGTTGACCGTAGTTTCTAGAGTTTCTCTATTCCTGTGGAGCGGGCCGAACGCTTCGGCAATATATTTGGATTCATCTATGGTTCGCGTCGGTCGACACCCAGCAGTGTACACAATTATTCTGGATCTGCTCATACGACTTCGGCATAATTTGTGTGTGATATCGCTAGGAGTCCGGTTGTACTTGGTATTTCCTTCGTGACTTGAGATTTGATAATTACTTGATGACTCTTAATTTTTAAAAAATGGCATTTGATAATTGGATTAAATTGACATTCTGTTAAGGGATCATTATTTATTGTTTTCTTATTCCATTGTTACTGTTGTATTTCATGTCTATTTATAATTCATGCACTTTATTTATCACTCTAGTAAGTGTCGATGTCGACCCATCGTCATTACTTCTTCGAGGTTAGACTAGATACTTATTGGATACACGTTGTTTACGTACTCATGCTACGCTTCTGCACAAATTGTGCAGGTAATGAGGCAGGTACATCTGGTATCCGATCAGGCGCATATCCACACTACACGGAGACTTAGTGGTGAGATGCTTCTCCATGCTCCGATTCACAGCACCCGAAGTCTCCTTCCTGTTGCACTTTATTTTATATTTTTGTCTATTTCATTTCGGACAGTAGTTATATTAGTTTGTATATTCTACTAGATTGCTCGTGCACTTGTGACACCGGGTTTTGGAAAATTTATAGTAGATACTTATGATTTTTGTCTATTAATAACACTATTTCACTCTTATGTTTTATTTTATGCTTTAAATCACCATGGCTATTTATTCATGGTTTCTTTATGAAATAAAATTCATGACTTTAAAAATAATAAAATGAACAATTAAATAGATTGTTTACCGTTGGCTTGCCTAACGATGATGTTGGGCGCCATCACGGCCTATAGTGGGAATTGGATCGCGATAGCTTGGTATCAGAGCACTAGGTTCACATAGGTCTCACAAGTCATGATCATGCCTAATAGAGTCTTGAGGATCGGTGCGGAGGCGTCTGTACTTATCTTCGACAGGCTATAGGGTGTTAGGAAACTTCTCTTTCTTCATCTCCATCGTGCAGTTAATGTTGTGCTAAGTATCTTTCTCTTATTTTCTCACAGATGGTGAGAACGTGCACGACAGTTGTACCCGGCTGTAGAGGAGCTGCTCCCCTAGTTGCTAGAGGCTGAGGCTCCAGCTCCTGTTAGAGGACGAGGTCGTCCTAGAGTTGCTCCCATTGTACCACCAGTGAATCAAGTGGAAGATCCCGTTATTGAGGAGCAGGATGAGGTGCCTACAGTTGAGCCAGCCCCGACAATTTTTATGACTGCACCGGGATTTCAGGAGGTCACGGGCCGTATGCTGCGGTTCATGGATTCTATGACGCAAACTGGTTTATTTCCAACCGAGCCACATCTCATGTGGGAGGGGGGGCATAGACCACTACCGCTCATGCTCCAGGGCATGCTGCTATCGTATATCAGACCCTTGGTGCAATACCTGCGTGCGGGGCTCAACTAGTTACAACGGCTGTACTAGAGCCCAGATCAGCTGCGACCGTCGAGCAGCATATGCGTTTGGACAGGTGCACCAGGCTACATCCTTATGTCTTTGGTGGTGAGAGACATGAGGACCCACAGGACTTCGTTGATCGGTGTAGGGACATACTGCATAACATGGGAGTATTGGAGTCCAACGGAGTTGACTTCACCACATTTTAGCTGGAGGGCAAGGCCCGTAGATGGTGGCAGTCTTATCTTTGTAGTAGGCCAGCTGGTTCACCTGCCTTTACTTGGGACCAGTTCACATGTCTCTTTTTGGACAGATATATTCCACCCTCTCAGAGGGAAGAGTTGCAAGGTCAGCTCGAGCAACTCCAGCAGGGTCAGATGTCGGTGTCCGATTATGAGGCGAGGTTCTCTGACTTGTCTTGTCACATATTTATAATACTCCCCGAAGATACAAAGAGACTGCGGAGGTTTATCATGGGCTTGAATTATGGCAACCAGGTTACTATGGCCCGAGAGGTTAAGATGGGGACTTCTTACGAGAAGGTTGTGGAGATAGCTCGGAGGATGGAGGGCATCCATCAGCGGGGCTGAGAGCATGTGCCAAGGGACAAGCGGCCTCGATATTCGGGAAGATTCAGTGGTGCTTCGTCTGGGGGCAGAGGTCAGTTTGTGATGGGCTAGTCTAGCAGGCCCATGTATTCAGCACCACCGCCTTCTCGGGTTTCTCTAGCACGACCATACTTTAGCACCATTCCAGAGAGCACCTACCATCCACCAGCTATTCAGGGTCCTTCTAGTGGGTATTCAGGTCACCCGGGTCAGACCCAAGGTCATTTATCTTCCGCACCGAGAGGTTGCTACGAATGTGGGGAGCTTGGTCATATAAGGAGTTTTTGCCCCAGGCTTCGGGCAAGGCAGTGCAGTAGGGCCATCAACCCATGATCATTGCACCAGCTGCTGAACCGACTTTCCGGCCGGACATAGGCAGAGGGAAGGTGGGTAGGGGTCTCCCTAGAGGTGGAGGATAGCCAAGTGGCACTCTGGCTAGATTCTATACCTTTACAGACAGACCAGATGCAATAGCTTTAGATGCCGTGATCACAGGTATTATTTCTGTCTGCGGTATGGATGCTTCAGTACTATTCTATCTAGGGTCTACTTATTCCTATGTGTCTTCTCTATTCACTCCATATATGGATGTCTGTCGTGAGTCCTTGGGTGCTTCTGTATATGTGTCCACGCAAGTGGGTGATTCTGTTATTGTGGATCGGGTTTACCGGTCCTGTGTTGTGACTTTTTGTGGTTGTGAAACCAGAGTGGATCTTTTGTTGCGTGATGTGACCAACCTTGAGGTCATCTAGAGTTTCCTAGATTGGAGTAGAGGGGTTTATCAATCAGTACATCTAGTCGGGTTATCTCTTTCTTGAAGGCTCGACGTATGGTCGATAAGGGTTGCTTGGCCTATATGGCTTATGTTTGGGATACTGTCGTGGCGACTACCATGATTGATTCAGTGACCGTGGTGCAGGAGTTCTCTAATGTATTTCCTTCTGATCTACCAGGAATGCCACCGGATCTTGATATCGATTTCAGTATTGATTTGGCGCCAGGCACCCAGCCTATCTATATTCTACCATACCGCATGTCCCGAAGGAGTTGAAGGAACAACTTGAGGTGTTGCTTGCGAAGGGGTTCATCAGGCCGAGTGTATCCTCTTGGGGTGTACCGGTATTGTTTGTGAAGAAAAAGGATGGGAGTATGCGGATGTGAATTGATTACCTCTAGTTGAGCAAAGTTAACATTAAGAACAAGTACTCGTTGCCGTGCATTAATGATTTTTTGACCAGTTACTGGGTGCCAGGGTGTTCTCTAAAACCGACTTGAGGTCTTGGTATCATCAGTTGAAGATTCGTGCTTCAGATAGGGCTGGCAAGTGGGGCGGTCCTGGGCCTAAACGGGCCAAGTGGGCCGGACCAAACGGTCCCGGGCCAGGCCCAAATAAAACTGGCCAAACAGGCCGGGGCCTAAACGGGCTTTTTCTAAGGACCGGCCCAGGACCGGGACCGTTTGGTCCCGGGCTAAACGGTCCCGGGCCGCGGGCTAAACGGGCTAAGTGGGCCCAATATTTTTTTAAAAAAATAAATAGATATTAGAGACAAAAGGATGTTAAAATAAATATCTAAGATGTATAGATATTCGAATATATATAGTATATAAGATGTATATATAGTATATCGATATAAGATGTATATATATATATATATATATAAGCTATATTCGATAAGCTATATATACATCTTATATACTATATATATAAGTAATAAGCTATATTCAATAAGCTATATATACATCTTATATACTATATATAAGATGTATATATTCAAATTGGGTTGAAAAATAAACTGTTTAGCTTTCTGAAAGAATTTACTATTCCCTCAGTTCCAATTTAAGTGAACCTATTACATTTATGGTCCATTCCAAAAAGAATGACCCCTTTAGAGACAAAAGGATGTTAAAAATAATATCTAAGTCTAAAGACAAAAATATTGTAAAGAGATATGCCTTGTAATTTTATTATAGCATTAAAAAATATGGCAATATCTTTCTTAGTCTTCACCCCCCTATGGAATGAGCACAACAAGGTGCTAATACCACCATTGAGAAGAAAAAGAAACTAATCAAGATGTGCCAAAATATAAGTTACATAATATATACTAATTTTTGTTCATACAAGTTACATGGTATCTCTTACAAACTTCATAAATCTATCAAGATCCGGAGGAATTTCCGTTGGTGGTGGCGAAAAATTTGCTTGGTCATCGCCACTTCCGGGTGAAGCAACATCCTCCGCAAGTTCAACTAGCATTTCTTTGTAATCTTCGTCTTCATCTGGTTGTGATTCAGCAAGTCCAAATTTTCTTCTTTCCGACCGGATCCAATCTCTGAAAAGTACTGATTTTTCCAAACTCTCCCTCATAGACGCTCTATAATCACCGAGTTGAAGTCTTGCTTGACTGAAAGCGCTCTCTGATGCCACTGTTGAAGTTTGAATAGTTAAAATGTCTCGGTCCATCCTTGAAAGAACCGAAAAGTATTTTTCTTTGTCCTTCCACCATTCCAAAAGATTAAAGGAACCGTCGGGATTCACTTCCTCAATTCCCTGCGACAAATAAACTTCAAGCTCATTTAGTTGTGAAAACTCACTACTACTAGAACCTTGGGAACCCCTAAACCCCGCCCAAGCACTAAGTGCTCTTACTCCCACAGTTCTTTTAGATGATTGAGAATCAGAAGAAGAATGAGTTGGAACATTTGGTCTAACATGATTTAATACAACTTGATAAGTATTAAAAATAGTTTGAGCATTTATTCTAATTGAGGCTATTGTTTCCGGAAGTTGAGACAATTCCTCATCTTTAAGTTCTAAACCATTATAATCAGTTTCATACCAAAAATGAGGACCTCCTAATTTCATACAAGGATTTAACAAAGCAGAAACACCATAAATAGGGGGAATAGGAAAAAAATATTTTTTAAACTTTTTTCTCATAGAATCAATAGCAAGTTTATAAATTTTCCCACCCTCTGAAAAATGAGCAAACAAATTTGCAAGTTCTGCAATATAAACTAAACAGTTAGAAATAGTAGGATAATATTGCCCAGAAAATTCATTTGTAGCAATATGAAATTTTTCTAAAAAATCTACAAGTATTTTAACATTAGCTCAATCCCCATTTATAAGGTGCTCATCATCATCACTTACATGTGCATTAAATATTGAGTTTATGGGGTTTCTACATTCATATGCAACAACCAAACTTTCATACATGTAATTCCATCTAGTTGGACAAGGTTTAGGAACCTTTCTTTCTCTTAGGCCATATTCATCGCATCTTTTAAAATATTCTCTAAGTCTACTTCTACGGTTTGAATAAAAAATCCAGTTAAGAGCTATTTTAACCTTTTCAATTTCAATATTTAATATTCACATACCATCACCCACAATTAAATGGTAAATATGACAAATACATCTAACATGAAAAATATCACTAAATGTAGGATTTAGCGTAGTGGTAAGCAAGGCTATAGCATTTGTGTTACTAGTAGCATTATCCATTGAAATTGATATTATTTTATCACTAATGCAAAAATATATATAACTGTGCTAGCAATAAACTGCCCTGTGTGACGTGAATTAATTATTCTATAAGAAATAATGCGCTTTTGCATTATCCAATCCTCATCAATCCAATGACTGGTAACAGTAAGGTAATCACAGTCGTTACCACTTCTACCAATATCAGTTGTAATAGCAACACGACAATTTATATGAGTAAATAAATAGCGCAAATATTGTTCATATTCATGTTTATATTTATAAATATCGCTCTTTACGGTTGTGCGAGGAAAACCTTTATAAGTAGGATTAAAAAAATTTCTAATATAATGCACAAAGTTAGGATCAGAAGGAAAACTATAGGGTAAACACATAACAGTTACCATTTTTGCCAATTCTTCCCGATCTTTTTTGAATCATAATATAAAATACCACCGGTAACAGTGTTAATTCCCGGTTGAAATTAATTTGAACCGGTACTAGGGTCAACCTGACTAGGAGTAGGTAGACTTTTCCCCTCGGCCAAAGCTTTCAGACGAAGATATCTCACTTCATCTTGAGGGTGTTTCATTATGTGTCTAGCCAAAGTTCCCGTCCCCCCTCCCCCCACGATCCAAAATATTTAAAAACTAACTTCGTGCCACAAGTTTTACACTTAGCCTTATTTTCTGGAATTAGTTGAGTAAAAAATGGCCAAACGGGAGATGTTTCCATCCGTTTGCTAGGTTGTCTAGAAAAAGTAGGGGTAGTAACAAGAATATCAAATGGGGCATCATTTGGATTAGCAGGGTTACCACTAGTTGGGTTAACATCAGGAGCAGGACTAGTTGGTGTATCATCATCCGGTTGAGTTTCATCAAAATCTATTTACTCGTCATCATTTTCATCAATAGTTGGATTAGAATAAAGAGCATTCATTAATTCATGGTCTAATTGTTCACAAGATCTAATATTATGGCAAAATTGACTTTCAGTAAATTGTAATAAACTATTATCGCTATCAAGAGTAGCAGGTGTAGGACGTATATGGAGTTTGGTTCGGGGAGCCCGGGTTAGTGGGGGAGGAACAGATTGAGCACTACATTCGTCACTCTTGGATTTTCCCTTATTTTTACCAAAACGTTTTTTTAAGGAAGCCATCTTAATTAATAAAGTAATAGAAAATAAATAAACACAAACAAAATTATAATATTAAAACTTAAGAGTTGGAACGAGTTTACCGAATTGACGAACAACTTGTTGGAAATTGATTATCGTTGAATACTTCAATTCACCAACTTCACAATTATTTCACAAATTGTAACAATAAAGTAAGTAATAGTAGCAATTATAGAAGAAAATATGAGAGAGATTGTGATAGATTGATGATTTTGTAAGAAAAAATGAAAGAATGATGGGGTATTTATAGTTGAAAATAGGGAAAAAGTATAATTATAAAAAGTTTGGGATTAAAACAAAGTTGGGGGGGTTAAATGGCTATTTTTGACAGCCCAACGGCTATATTTTTATTTATTTTTTTAAAATTATTTTTTTGTTTTTAAAAAATAGCCGTTGCGACCGTTTGGCCCGCTAAGGGACCGGGCCGGTCCCGGGCCTGACGGGCCCAAATTATAGGACCGGCCCAGGCCCGCTAAAACCAGGCCAAACGGTCCTGGCCTGTTTGGCCCGCAGTCTCGGGCCGGTCCCGGGCCTGGACCGGCCCACTTGCCACCCTTAGCTTCAGATGTTCCGAAGATGGCTTTCCGGGCTAGATATTAGCATTATGAGTTTCTAGTGATGTCCTTCGGCTTGACTAATGCCCCGACGACGTTTATGGACTTGATGAATCGGGTGTTCAGGCTATATCTTGACTCATTTGTCATTGTATTCATTGATGATATATTGATCTACTCGCTTAGTATGGAGGAGCACGAGCAACATTTGAGAGTTGTGCTTCAGACCTTGCGGGAACATAAGATATATGCTAACTTCTCCAAGTGTGAGTTCTGGTTGGATTCTGTGGATTTCTTGGGACATGTTGTGTCAGATGAGGGTATTAAGGTAGATCCCAGGAAGATCGAGGTAGTTCAGAGTTGGCCTCGTCCTACCACATCGACCGAGATCAGAAGTTTCTTGGGGTTAGTAGGTTATCATCGTTGGCTTGTGGAGGGATACTCATCTATTGCAACACCTTTGACTAAATTGACCTAGAAGGGTGCTCCATTCAGATGGTCCGATGATTAAGAGGTGAGCTTCTAGAAGCTCAAGACCACATTAACTACAACACCGGTGTTAGTGTTGCCCTCCGGTTTAGGGATGTATACTGTGTATTGCGATGCTTCACGTGTTGGCTTGGGTTGTGTATTGATGCAGTAAGAGCGAGTTGTTGCATATGCTTCGCTTCAGTTGAAGTCCCACGAGAAAAATTACTATGTTCATGATTTGGAGTTGGTCACGATAGTTCATGCTCTCAAGATTTAGAGGCATTACCTTTGTGGGGTGATGTGCGAGGTTTACACCGATCACCATAGTTTTTAGCATTTGATTAAGTAGATGGATCGTAATCTGATCGCAGGTGGCTTGAGTTACTGAAGGATTGTGATATCATTATCCGTTATTGTCCGGGCATGGAGAATGTGGTTGCGGATGCCTTGAGCAGAACGTCTGAGAGTATGAGTAGTTTGGTATTCATTTTAGCAGATGAGAGGTCATTGGCTTTGGACATTCAGTCCTTAGCTAACAGATTTGTGAGGTTGCATATTTCAGAGTCCAGTCGAGTTTTTGCATGTGTTGTGGCTCAGTCTTCATTATTTGAGAGGATCAAGGCTCGTCAGTACAATGACCCGCACTTTGCTGGTTCTTAGAGAGACGATGCTTTAGGGTGGTTCCAAGGAGGTTAATATCGGTGATGATGGTGTTCTACGACTCCAAGGTTGCCTATGTGTTCCTAATGTTGATGGTTTAAGAGAGGTGATTCTAGAGGAGGCACACAGTTCGCGGTATTCTATTCATCTAGGTGCTATAAAGATGTACCGTGACCTGAGGCAGCATTACGAGGGAAAAGATTCTAGAGGAGGCACATAGTTGAGTATATGGCGAGATATCTAAATTGCCAGGAGGTTAAGTATGAGCACTAGAGGCTAGGTGTCTTACTTCAGCAGAAGGTTATAATAGAGTGGAAGTGGGAGCACTTTACTATGGACTTCGTAGTTGGGTTGCCGTGGACGTTGAGGAAAATTGATGTTGTTTGGATCATTATCGACATACTAGCCAAGTCGGCACACTTTATTCTGATTATGACTACGTACTCTTCAGAAAGGTTGGCCCAGATTTATATTCAGGAGATTGTCCGGTTACATGGTGTGCCTATTTCCATCATTTCAGATAGAGGCCCTCAGTTCACTTTGCATTTCCAGAGAGCAGTACACAACGAGTTGGATACTTGGATAGAGATTAGCACAACCTTTCATCCACAGAATGACGGGCAGTCGGAGCAGACAATTCAAATTCTGGAGGATATGCTCAGACCGTGTGTGATTGACTTCAGAGGATAGTGGGATCGATTCATATCGTTGGCCGAGTTTGCTTATAATAACAGTTATCAATCCATCATTGAGGTGGCTCCATTTAAGGCTTTATATGGTCGGCGATGTCGTTCCCCCATCGGTTGGTTCAAGCCCAGCGATGCTAGGTTATACAGTACCGATCTGGTAAAGGATGCCTTAGATAAGGTAAAGTTGATTTAGGAGCACTTTGCACAACATAGTCCAAACAGAAGAGTTAGGCGGATCAGAAAATACGTGATTTATCATTTATGGTGGGCGAGAAAGTTCTCTTGATAGTCTCGCCTATGAAGCGTATCATGAGGTTCAGAAAGAAAGACAAGCTGAGTGAGAGGTTTATTGGCCCATTTGAGGTGTTGAGGCGAGTTGGAGAGGTTGCTTACGAGCTTTCTTTGCCTCCCAGTCTATCGGGATTTTATCCGATTTTCCATGTGTCTATGCTCCGGATATACCATGCCGACACGTCTCATGTGTTAGATTACAAACAGTTCAGCTAGATGAGAGCTTGGGATATGATGAGGAGCAAGTTGCCATTGTTGACATGCAAGTTCGCCAGCTGAGGTCTAAGAAGATTTATGCGATAAAGGTCCAGTGGAGGGGTCAACAAGTCGAGGATGCTACTTGAGAGGCTGAGGAGGACATACGGAACAGATATCCACACTTATTTAGCACTCCAAGTATGCTTCTAGACCCGTTCGACGATGAACGTTTGTTTAAGAGGTGGAGAATGTAATGACCCGATCTGTCGTTTTTCTTTCTAGATCCTCGTTCCCATGTTTGAGACTTCCCGCATGTGCTTTTACTGTTTTATGACTTGCGAGGATGGTTAGTTTGGTTTTAGAAGGGTTCGGGTTGAATTCGAAATACTTAGTTCCTTAATAATGGCCTAAGGTGGCCAAGTTTGACTTGAATCAACATTTTGAGTAAATGACCTCGGAATCGGGATTTGATGGTTCCAGTATATTCGTATGATGATTTTGGACTTGGTCGTGTATTTGGATCGAGTTTCGGGTGACCTAGGAGCGTTTCGGCACTTATGTTTATGACCTTGTTGGTACAGTTGGACGGGGTCTCGGGTGGCTCGAGTGAATTTCGGATCACCCAGAGCTAAGTTCAAATTTTCTAAAATTTGCTATTCTGGTTTCCTTCTTCGTGAACGCGGAGGAGGTCTCGCGTTCGCGATGAAGGAATTGGGGTTGTTGTTTTTTCTTATATGCGTTCTCGAAAATAAGGTCACGATCGCGAAGCTGTGGGTCACTGGCTTCCGTGTTCGCGATTGCTGGGTCGCGTTCGCGTAGAAGGGTCTGGGGGCTCAGCAAGTGGATGCCCTTCACTTTTGTGAAGGGCTGGCCGCGTTCGCAACTTTTGGTAGGGGTTGATCTTCACGTTCACGTGGAGCTTTTCATAATCACGAAGAGGCTTTTTACGTGCCTTGGCGGTTTTGCCTTCGCAATCGTGAGGGCATTTTCGCGATCGTGAATGGACTTAGGCTCATTTTTCTTCATTTATCTCAACTCTTGGCCGATTTTAGAGCTCCCTGGAGAGAGTTTTTCACCTAGCATCTTGAGATAAGTAATTTCTACATAATATGAGTTTAATACATAGATTATGGGTAGATTTTAAAATGTAAATTGTGGAAATTATAGGATTATGTTGAAAAACCTAGGGTTTGGTAAATATGGGATTAGACCACGAAAATGATTATGGAATTGAGTAGAAATTATATATTTGAGTTCGTATGGTCATGTGTAACATTTATTTACGAATATTTTCAGAATCTGGGCACGTAGGCCTGAGGGTTACTTTTAGAAAACTTCTAAATTGGGTTGGGTAATTACTCTAATAGTTAAATTGTGAAATTTTGAGCATATATTGATTAGTTTGTATGACCTTTTTCTAGTTTCAGACTGCTCGACACCGATTTGAGGTTATTAGTGTAATTTGTGAACCGGGAAGAAGACTTGGAAACGAGGTAAGTCTCTTGCCTAACCTTGTAAGAGGGAATTTTTTCCGTAGGTGTTTTAAATTGTTATTTGCTAATAATTGTGGGTGCTACGTACGCACGGAGTGACGAGAGTCCGTACGTACCTAAAATCAATCTTATGTCCGGGTAGACTTAGGACTTACCATGCAATACTTGTATTATTTGAATCCAATTTGTTAGTTTAATTACTTGAATTTATAATTAAAATTGGATATGGGATTTTATGATACCGGGCTTCATTATCTTGAGTTTAGGCGGAATACTTGATTATTGGTAGAAATTATGCCTTCCTCGTATACTATTCCTATGTTATAGTCATTGACCGTAGTTTGTAGAGTTTATATATTCCTGTGGATCAGGCCGAACGCCTCGACAGTATATTTTGATGCATCTATGGTTCATGTCGGTCGACCCTCGATAGTGTACACGATTATTCAGGATCGAGTCGTACGACCTCAGTACTATTCGTGCGTAATATCGCTCGGAGTCCGGTTGTACTTGGTATTTCCTTCGTGACTTGAGACATGATAGTTACTTGATGGCTCTTAATTGTTAAAAGCTGGCATGTGATAATTAGAGATTTTCAATATATATTTTGTTAAGGGATCATTATTTATTATTTTCTTATTCCATTATTACTGTTGTATTTTATGCCTATTTATAATTCTTGCACTTTATTTATTGACCTCTAGTAAGTGTCGATGTCGACCCCTCGTCACTACTTTTTCGAGGTTAGACTAGATACTTATTGGGTATACGTTGTTTACGTATTCATGTTACACTTCTGCACAAATTATGCAGGTACTGGGGTAGGTACATCTGGTATCCGATTAGGCACATATCCACACTACCTGGAGACTTAATGGTGAGCTGCTCCTCCATGCTCTGATTCGCAGCACCCGAAGTCTCTTTCCTGTTGCACTTTATTTTATATTTCAGTCTATTTCATTTCGGAAAGTAGCTGTAGTAGTTTGTGTATTCTAATAGATTGCTCATGCATTTGTGACACCGGATTTTGAAAAATTTCTAGTAGATACTATGATTTTTGTCTATTAATATCACTATTTCACTCTTACGTTTTATTTTATCCTTTATATCACCATGGCTATTTATTCTTGGTTTCTTTATCAAATAAAATTCATGACTTTTAAAAATAATAAAATAAAAAATTAAATGGATTGTTCAATATTTGCTTTCCTAAGATGATATTGGGCGCTATCACGGTCTATAGCGAGAAATGGTCATGACATAATTATTGTGCCAAATATAAGTTTTGTAGTTAATGGAGGTAACTGTGTGTTCTGTATTTTCTTTTTAGGCTCCGAATTGTATATGGACGTACGGTAGCTCAGCATAATCTAAGCTTCCCTTGAATAGTGAGGCAAAGAACCAATAATGTTCTATATATAAACTATTGTTTTGTGCTTTGAATTTAATGCGTCTCAGTTACATATTGATCAACTTTATACTTATTACTAACTAATGCCATTTTTAGAGCCCGTTTGAATTAACCGAATAAAAGTAGATTTTAAGCACTTGAGCTCAAAAGTAGCAAAACTGAATTTCCCCCTTCAGTGCTATCGTCACTAGAGGGTACCCAATCAACTAAGCAAATTAAGTTAACAAATTAAGAAAAATATCACCTTCGCGATGAAGGTACATACAAAGTACTAAGGTTTGATGTAAGAGGAGGAAGCTTATGACGACCTGATAGGTCATTTTGAGTACTAGCCCTTATTTTTTCATGTTTCGAGACCTTTATAAGCTTCATTTGATTTTTCTCGATTTGCGTGGAAGGTTCATGTCTTTTTTCGAAAAGTTTTTATATGAAAATTTGAAGAAAATATAATTTTTGATTTTAAAATAACTTGAGTTGACTACGACCAACTTTCTGTGTAAAAGACCCTGAATTGGTATTTTAACAATTTCGGTAGGTCCGTATTGTGATTTTGGACTTGGACGTATGGCCAGAATTGAAATCGGAAGTACCTAGGTTGATTTGACTCATTTTGCCGAAAGCTAGTAATTTGGGTGTATGGCCGGAATTGTTTGTGATTGTTGAGTTATCCTCGGTATTGTGATATGAGACTTGAGACTTTGTTATTCTGGGCTCGTTGGTAGTGGACCATCGGGCCCGTTTATATGAGCTTAATTATTTATTTCTATTCCTGTTTTTTGTTATTATTAATTCGTACTGGTTATTTGTAGGTGACTTACTATAGCCTTGTCACTAATTCGTCGAGGTTAGGATCAGAACTTACAGAGTACATGGGGTCGGTTGTACTCACACTACACTCTGTACTTTTTGTGCATATACCGATGTGGGTCCCAATGGCGCGTAGCGATACTGCTCAGATTTAGCTACTATTGGAGACTTGAGGTATAGCTGCATGACGTCTGTAACCCTGAAGTTCCCTTCCCTTTCTATCATTACTGTTTACTTAGATTCAAACAGATGTATTTGTTCAGACTTTATCTGTAGTACTCTAGATGTTCATGTATCCGTGACTCTAGATTCTGTGATAGGTTTAGATTACGTTATTAGCTTTATGTCACTCTATTTCAGACTATTTCGGTTATTATTGTTAATGTTTTGATTTGAATTGTTAAAACTGGTTAAGTAATTTAGCTAATGATGGCTTGCCTAGCAAGTGAAATATTAGGCGTTATCACGGTCCTGCGTGTGAGATTACAGGTCGTGACAAGTTTGTATCAGAGCACTAGGTTGCCTAGGTCTCATGGGTCATGAGCAAGCTTAGTAGAGTCTGGAGGATCGGTACGTAGACGTCTGTACTTATCTTCCAGAGGCTAAAAGGCTTTAGGAAAATTTTACTTCTTTCTTTCTCTATCGTGCGACTTTATTCCATTACTGAAGTTTGAACCACTCTATTCTTGTCTGTTGTAGATGGTGAGAACACACACAACATCTACAGACATGCAGGAGCCAGAGCCCCCTATTGTAGCCACTACCAAGGGTAGGGGCTGGGGCCGAGGCAGAGCTCATCCTAGGGCACGTGCATCAACACCTGTTGTGGAGCCTCATATTGATCGCGAGGAGGAGATCCCAGTTCAAACCGCACTGGTTGGACCCGCTCCAGTCCTGGAAGGATTCATTGCCACTCCCGTACTTCAGCATGCCCTAGTCCGCATAGTTGGACTCATGAAGAGTGTGGCTCAGGCTGGAGTATTTCCTACGGCACCAGTTGTCTCTTGGGCTGAGGGAGGAGCACAGTCTCCCGCCACTCGCGTTCCAGAGCAAATGACTCCCATATATCAGACTCCAGCGAATCTAGCAGTTGGGTGGTTCAACCCGTTATTGCTACACAGTCCAGGGAGAGGCCCGCGATGTCTTCTGAGGGATTGATGAGGTTGGATAAGTTCACCAAGCTCTTTTCTGTTCATTTTAGTGGTGCACCTTACGAGAACCCACAATATTATTTGGATCATTGCCACAAGGTGTTGCGAAATATGGGTATTGTTGAGACCAATGGGGTCGACTTTGCAGTGTTCCAGATGATCGGTTCTGCCAAGAGGTGGTGGCAGGATTATGTGCAGAGCAGATTAGCCGGTTCACCTCCATTTATTTGGGATCGGTTTTCACAGCTATTTCTGGAGAAGTTCATTCCTTTCACTCTGAATGAGGAATACCGCATACAGTTTGAACGCCTCCAGCAGGGTGGCATGACTGTTACCCAGTACGAGACCAGATTTGTAGATTTAGCCCGTCATGTACCTATTTTGATTCCGATAAATAGGGAGAGGGTGAGGAGATTTATTGATGGTCTTACTTTCGATATTAGACTACAGATGGAAAAGGAGACGGGGGATTATACTTCTTTCCTGAGGGCTGTAGAGCTAGACGGACCGAGATGATTCGTAGTCAGGGTAGAGACACAGTGTCTGAGAAGAGGCTTCGTCATTTTGATAGTTTCAATGGTGTCTCATCTGGAGGTAGGGGTTCTTTTGGTAGAGGCCATCCTCCAAGGTCAATTCAGTCAGCTCTTAAGGTAGCCAATGATGCTTCAGGCTGTCATGGTTCTTATGGGTCCCATCTTGAGTAGCCAGTATTCAGTGCACCTTCACCTCTTATCACTACACCACCGCTACAAAGTTACTACAGTGGTTATCCGGCCCGTCAGGGTCAGTCTCAGCTTCAGCAGCCACATCAGTTGAAGGAGTGCTTTGAGTGTGGAGGCATGGGTCACATCAGGAGGTACTGTCTTAGATTTATGGGTGGCAGTCCTCAACAGGGTTCTCGTGCCATTATGCCGGCACCGGTTGCTCCACCGCTCGCACAGCTAGCTAGAGGGGGGTCAGGCAGCTAAAGGTGGAGGTTAGGCCATTAGAGGCGGAGGCCGGCCAGCTAGAGGATGTCCGAGAGGCGGATGTCAGAGGGGTGGGCCCCAGCTCTATTGTTATGCATTCTCAGCCAGACCTGAGGTAGAGTCATCTGATGCCGTTATCACAGGTATTGTTCCGTTTTGCCATGGGGATGCCTCCGTTTTATTTTCCAGACTCTACTTATTCATGTGTCATTCTATTTTGCTTCATATATGGTCATGCCTTGTGATTCTTTGAGTGCTCCTATCTATGTGTCCACTCATGTGGGAGATTCTATTGTAGTAGATCGTGTTTATTGCTCGTCTGTGGTTTCTATTGAGAGATTTGAGACTAGGGTAAACCTTATACCTCTTGATATGGTGGACTTTGATATTATCTTGGTATGGATTGGCTGTCACCTTATCACGCTATTTTGGACTGTTACGCTAAGACGGTGACCGTAGCCATGCCAAGGTTGCCCCGATTAGAGTGGATGGGGACTCATGGCCATTCTACTAGCAGGGTTATTTCTTATGTGAAAGCTCGACATATGGTCGAGAAGGGATGTCTAACATATTTTTCCTATATCCGTGCTCCTAGTGCGGGGGTTCTTTCCATGGATTCAATACCAGTTGTGCGTGAGTTTCTAGAGGTAATTCCTACAAATTCGTTGGGGATACCCTTAGGTTCTTACTTGCATGGTGTTTCAATCTTCCTTGTATGAGCGTATCGGAGAGCGTAAGAATGATGACCACCATTTCCTTGTTCTTAAGAACACAGTGCTGCACGACAATGCCAATGAGGTTTCTATTGGAGATGATGGGGTGTTACGGATACAGGGGCGAATTTGTGTGCCCAATATGGATGGGCTTCATGAGTTGATTCTTGAGGTGGCCCACAGTTTGCGGTATTCCATTCATCTGGGTGCCGCCAAGATGTATCAGGATTTGAGGCAGTATTATTGGTGGAGAAGAATGAAGAAAGATATAGTAGATTATGTGGCTCGGTGTTTGAACTGCCAGCAGGTGAAGTACGAGCATCAAAGGCCGTGTAGTTTGCTCCAGAGACTTGAGATTCCAGAGTGGAAGTGGGAGTGTATTACCATGGATTTCGTTGTTAGGCTCCCACAAACTTTGAAGAAATTTAATGCAGTGTGGGTCATTATGGATAGATTGACTAAGTCTGCATATTCCATTCTGGTGGCAGTCACCTATTCTTCAGAGCAGCCAGCTCAGATCTATATCCGGGAGATTGTTCGCCTTCATGGTGTGCCGGTATCTATTATCTCCGACCAAGGCACACAGTTCACATGGCATTTCTGGAGGGCCGTGCAGTGTGAGTTAGGCACACGGTTGAGTTGAGTACAATATTTCACCCCCAGACAAATGGGCAGTCCGAGCACACCATTCAGATCTTGGAGGATATGCTACGTGCGTGTGTTATGGATTTCAGGGGTTGTTGGGATCAGTTCCTACCGCTTACTGAGTTCGCCTACAACAACTACTACTACTACTAATCGAGTAATCAGATAGCTCATTATGAGGCCTTATATGAGAGGCAGTGTTGTTCTCCAGTTGGTTGGTTCTCCAGGTGTCATTCTCCCACACTTTTTCACCAGTTCAGGCACTTTTCTATGTCTGTTCGAGGACAAACGTTTCTTTTAGTGGTGGAGAATGTGACGAACTGATAGGTCGAGTACTAACCCTTATTTCTATGTATAGAGACCTCTATTGGCTTCATTTGATGTTTCTCGATTTGCGTACGCAGTCCGTGTCTTTTTCTGAAAAGCTTTTATGTAAAAATTTGAAAAAAATATAAATTTTGTCTTTAAAAACAACTTGAGTTGACTACAGTCAACATTCTATGTAAACGACCCCGCATCGGTGTTTTGACAATTCTGGTAGGTTCATATTATGATTTTAGACTTGGACGTATGGCCAAAATTGAAATCGGAGGTCCCTAGGTTGATTTGACTCATTTTGCTGAAAGCTAGTAATTTGAAAGTTTGGAAATTTCCTAGGTTTGACTGTAGGTTGACTTCATGGATATCAGATTCAGATTTTGATTTTTGGACTGATATAAACCCTAAGGTGTTGTTTGGTTGCAAAAATAGGAAGAATAATATCATCATAGAATCTAGCATTGTTTATAGTACAATTTTTGGTTAATCTTTCCCTTTTACACAAAAAAATATAGCATTGTTAATACGATGTAAATATGGTTCTCTTTTGCATAAATATTACACACATAAGTTATGCTGAAATTTATGTATTATTTTATACATAATAAAATTTAAAATAATAATGCAGGTATTAACAATAAATAGATAAAAATACTAAAATGGCCATCATATAGAAAATAATTTTTCTAAAGAATGAATACATATTTCAAATTATACACTATATATGACTAGTTTTTTAAAAAAATAAATTAAATATCCAATAAGAAATAATTTTGCATTATTATTTTCCACATTACGATTCTTACATTATTAAATTCTTGAATAACTTGCTTCCAAACCAAACGGCCTCCTAAGTTTAATAAGTGACATGTCATAAATAAAAAAAGGATTTATTGAAGAAAAGCGATACTTCGCAAATGGAAAAGGCACTTAAGAAATAGGAGGGAGAGAGAACTATATTACTAATTTTAGCAATGTTAAAAATGAAAAGAAGAAAAGGCTTGAGGCGTGAGATGAGAACGATTTTTCTTAAGGAAGATATTGCCAATTTAGGGAAGACACAAACAATCTTTCTCACGATACAACAAGGAAATAGTTAAATACTTGTAGATTTTTTTATAGGAAATCTTACATAAATGTCCCAAATAAGTTCCAACTTACCAACCTCTAGCCATTAATTTTAACGACCCGACCGGTCGTTTTGCTTTCTAGAACCCCGTTTCCCTAAATAAGACTTTCCGTATGTACTTTTGATTTTTATGACTTGCAGGGATGGTTAGCTCGGGATTTAGAAGGGTTCAGATTGAAATCGGAATACTTGGTTCCGTAAGGTTGGCTTAAAAGGCTAAGTTTGATTTCGGCCAACGTTTTGATTAAACGACCTCGGAATAAAAATTTGACGGTTCCAATAGGTTCGTATGATGATTTTGGACTTGGGCGTATGTTGGGGTCGGGTTTTGGATGACCCGGGAGCATTTCGACGCCTGATAGTGAAAGTTGGCATTTTGGGTGAATTTCATAAGTTTGGGTTGAAGTGGATCTTTACATTATAGACATCCATTTGGGATTCCGAGCCTAGGAACATCTCCGTATGGTGATTCTGGACTTAGGAGCGCGTCCGAAAGTGTATTAGGAGGTCCGTAGTTCGTTTCGGGGTCATTTGGCGAAAAATAAAATTTGAAGTTTTTGGAAAGTTTGACCGAGGGTGAACTTTTTGATATCAGGTTCGGATTTCAATTCTGGAAGTTGGAGTAGGTCCATAATGTCATTTAAGATTTGCACGCAAAATTTGGCGTCATTCCGAGTTTATTTGATAGGAATCAGATGCGCGAGAGTAGTTTTAAAAGTTTTTGAGTTCATGAGTTAATCCATGCATTTTGGCGTCCGATTCATGGTTTTTGATGTCATTTCAGTTTTTCGAGTGCTCGAGCGAGTTTGTATAATGTTGTTAGACTTGTGTGTGTGTTTGGTGTGGAGTCCTAGGGCTCGGGTGAGTTTCGGACGCTCGGGAGAATGAGAAAAACTTCAGTATTTCTGGTGTTTCTTGGCAACCGTTGCAGGTCTCGCAAATGGGAGAATTTGTTCGCATTTGCGAGGAAGGCTTCGCAATTGCGAAGAAGCCTGAGCTGGGCAGTGTTCGCATTTGCGACACTTTGGTCGCATTTGCGATCTCATCTGTGTCCGCATTTGCGACTCCTTGGCAGTACAAGCCCAGGTTCGCATTTGCGATGGATTTGTCACATTTGCGAACCAGGTGTCGCAAATGCGACATCTGAGACCTGTGCACAGCTTATTAAATGCGGGACTTAGGCCATTTAGCTCATTTTCTTTCATCTCTTGGGCGATTTTGGAGCTCTTGGAGGGGGGGGGGAGGGGATTTCACCTAGCATTTTGAGGTAAGTAATTTCTACACAACATGAGTTAAATACATAGATTATGGGTAGATTAACATGTAAAAATTTGGTAAAATTAAGGGTTTAGATGAAAACCTAGGTTTTGGATAAAAATGGGTTTTGACCACGAAATTGATTATGGAATTAGATGAATATTATATATTTGAGTTCATGAGGTTATGGGTAACAATTTTCTTCAAATATTTTCGGATTCCGGGCACGTGGGGCCGGGGGTGAATTTTGGGAATTCTTCAATTGGGGTTGGGTAATCGCTTTAATAGTTAGAATACGAACTTTTGAGCCTATATTGACTATCTTATATAACATTTGACTAGTTTTGAGATATTTTGGCACTAAATTGAGGGTTTGAGGACAAAACTTGGATCGGTATTTTGGAAAGAATTGAGGGATATTATGATAACTTGATAAAAATCTACGTTCAACCGCGTCACAAGTATATTTTGCGAGCGGGGTAAATTTCCACTACTCTCATGGGAGCAGGCCGTTCGCCTCGGCAGGTTAATAGATACATCTATGGTTCGTGTCGTTCGACCCTCGGCAATGCACACAGTATGTTTATATATATTTGGATCGGGCCGTACGTCCTCGGCATAATTCGTGCGTGATAATACTGAAGCCCTCTTATATTTGATATCGTTTCATTGACTTGAGAGGTTAAATAGTTAAATTGAGAGAAAAGATTTAGTTTTTACTACGGTAAAAGTATTGTTTAATTATTCTTGCTCCAAGTTCTATTGTCATCTATATATATCATGTTTAATTAGAGTTTCACAGTATATTATATTGTTGGCCCATAGTAAGTGTCGAAGTCGACCTCTCGTCACTACTTCTTCGAGGTTAGACTAGATACTTACTGGGTACACGTTATTTATGTACTCACGCTACACTTCCGCACTGAATGTGCAGGATCTAAGGCAGGTGCATCTGGATATCAGTCTGGCGTGCACACTTGATTACCACTTTAGGGCTTCACGGTGAACTGCCTTCTGAGCCCGTTCTGCAGCAGCCAGAGTCTTTCTTTTGATTGTATTTTTCTGTCTATTTCACTTCGGACAGTAGACTAGTATACTTTTGTATATTCTACTAGACTTGCGGTTTTGATTTTATTCTATGATTATGATTGCACACAGTTGCTTTCGTGTTATTTATTTTTGATATGTTATTTCTCAAATCCTTTTTAATTTAAGAAAAGTTTAATTACTTGGAAAAGAATTTGTTAAAAAGAGGAAATCACGTGACTAGTTCATAGTTGGCTTGCCTAGCGGCGGCGTTAGGTGCCATCACGACCTATTATGAAATTGGGTCGTGACATTAATCATAGATTTACCAAAACTAGCCAAACACATATTGTCACGATCCAAAACCTGTAATAGGTCGCGATGGTGCCTAACGCTGCCGTTAGACAAGCCCACAAGTGAACCTCCAATTTAGTTATCCCCTTTTAACTTTTAAAAACAGAAGTCTCCTTTTAAAATACCGAAATAAGTAAGAACTCATGCAATCGTACATACTCTTTTCCCTAAAAACATTATCAAGCGTGAGAAATACATAAACCATAGTGATAGTAATAATAAGTACAACAGTACATAAACGCAAAAAGTCCCCAAACCCCGGTGGCACAAGTGCATGAGTAATCAAGAGAATATACAAAACTAATATAACTACTTGTAACGACCCGACCGGTCATTTGAGACTTTGGGTAGCTTCATATTATATAATATGACTTACGTGTATGGTTGGATTCGGTTTTCGAGTGGTTCAGGATTGATTTGGAAGAATGATTCTCGTTTTAGAAGCTTTAAGTTGGAAGAGTTGACCAATGATTGACTTTTGGGTAAACGGACTCGGAATCGGGTTTTAATTATTTCAATAAGTTTGTATGATAATTTTGGATATGTCCACAAAGTTTGGTTAAATTACGATGTGTTCTGGATAAGTTTGGGTTATATGGTGATGGTTTTCGATTTCGACGTCGATTTGAGCATAAAGGCTACCATATTGAGCAAACGGCCTTTGATTCGTGTTTCGACTAAACCATTATATCCGTATCGTAATTTTGGAACCATAGCAACGTAAATCATTAAGTTTTGAGATCGTATAAGGATTTTATGGTCATTTTACTAAGAATTAGGTTGCTTAATATTTCAGATTAATTACAAAATTACCACTGAATTCGTATTTAAAAATTTGCACGGTTTCCAAATATTGAAACCAATATATTTCATTTATTATAAGGTCAAATGGAGTGATTCAAAAGCCTAACTTGACTGAAATTTCATGAGGAATCTATTGGAGGCATCAAAAGCGACTTTCAGGATTGTTTGTCATAAGAAACGAGTTAGAACAGCTGGGCATTTTTGGCTATTAATGTTGTTGGGATTTTTCTCATCTTGAAAGTTTGGGATTGGGAGAATTCAAGGATGTTCTTCAAGTTTCTTCCATGGGGTAAGGTCTAAACCATAACCTAAGTATTTTCCGTTGATTCATTCTCTTGGTTTAAGCTTTAATCCATGATTTTAATTGAAAACTCATTTAGTTCTTTAAATCAAGACCTAGGGTTATGTCCTAAATTTTAAAAATTGAAAATGAGTTAAAAGATTTTATTTCTCGATTACTTTTGGGGTTTTGTTCTCCTATATTAGAAGAACAACATACTCGAATTTGGCGAGTTTTGGAGGAGTATTTCGGGAGATACATGACCCAACTAGTGTGGGTTGGACTCTTGGGTTATGAACACCCCAAAGCGATTTTTTAGCGAATTGGTTTAGCTATCAGACTCCGATTGAGTGAGTTTTCATTCGTGTGTGCTTATATTGGTTCAGGCTTCGCTCGGGTAAGCTGGGATTCGGCATCCAAGGTGGACCTGGCGTTGAGTTTTGTTGACTTTTTGGTTGACTATGGGCTTTTGATTAAAGATTCGACCTTTATCGATTGTGTTTGTTTCCTTTGGAATTATTTGATGCTATTGAGTTGCTTTTGGCTAGTTTCGAGCCATTCCAAGGTTGGTACGTGCGGGATGACATTTCTAGCGTATTGTTTGGCTTGCTCGGTATTGGATTCAGCTTGTTTGAAGTAAGTAACACTTCTAAAATTGGTGCTGAGGGTATGAATCCCTGAACATACGTGTTATGTGTTTGGTATTGCCATGATGCACATGCTAGGTGACAGGTGTATGAGTGTGCATCGTGTGAATTACGACTCAGTTGATTCTCTGATACTATGTAGTTACCTAATCTTGTTTCTATCCATGAAATCTCTACATGTTAGAGAAATTGAGGTGTGAATCATGTTAGAAATCATGTTTAGGCTATATGCTTATTATGTTGGGGCCCACCGAGGTCATCTTTGTTGTTGAGTTATTTGCTTAAATTGCAGTTAGATACTCAGTCATATTCATTCATTTGCATATCATATCTCAATCTCTCTTATCCTTTGTTGTCACATCATGTTATCATTGTTTGGACTGATTAGCATGAGATTTGTGAGCCCGAGAGGCTGGAGAGATTGATGAATGAGTTGGGGCCTAAGAGCCGTGTTGTGAGAGATATTGTGGATCAGGTTGCACACAATGCTATGTTGGCTTTATATATATTATTATTATATGGATTGGGTAGCACGATGTAGCAAGTCTTATAGGCTTTATTATTATTGATGCGATCAGGCTGTACGTCGCAACAAGTTTTATTAATTCATGATGGGATCGGGCTGCATGGCGCAGCATGTCATATTGGCTTATATTAGCGCTCGGGAAAGATCTGCCCCTCCGGAGTCTGACATACCAGCAGTGAGCATATGTACCGTACAGTGTTGAGTGACTAAGTGTGTTGAGTGATTGAGCGTGATGAGTGAGAGTGCGAGACAGTGCGATTGAGTACTTTGAGAGTATGATTACATGAGTTTATCACTGTGATGCATTACATTTGACATGCATACTTGACATACATGCATAGAGATGCATTTCCTCATGCTACACGATTTTGTGACATTCATGATTTCACATGCACATTGGCATGTAGGCATAGAGATGTACAGTCCTCATGCTATATGAGAATAAAATATTTTATCTGTTGTTGAAAGTGTTTTGGAAAAATCGCAGTTTTCTAATTTACTCATATTTTGGTGAAAGATTTGGCTTTTACTGTTATACCTGAAAAACATGCCTATTTTTCCTGTAACTGTGAACGAGCTGAGTATCATATCTTTGAGTTATTAACTATGCTGCTTTTATTATATTGTTACGAGTTGTTCTTGGCTATTGGTGTTGGACTCTGACCATTGACCAAACTCGTCACTACTTTCAACCTAAGGTTTATGTTTGTTACTTATTGAGTACATGGGGTCGGTTGTGCTGATACTATACTCCTGCACCTTGCGTGTAGATTTTGGAACTGATGTTGCTGTGAGTGGCGGGAGCTGGCATTGAAAATGTACCCGCGTTTCGGTTATAGCTGCCTCTTGTTCTTGGTAGCTTTAGATTTATAAATCTGTTTATGTACGTTTCGAACAAATGATGTATTTATTTCACACAGGTTTGTAAACTCTAAGTCCTGAAAGCTCATGGTTTGTACTACCAGTCCTTGGAAAATTGTATAAAATTCAGTTATTTCATTTTTGACTCTTATCATTATCATTATATTGTGGTTTATTGTTAGTTGGCCTACCTAGTGGGTTGAGTTAGGTGCCATCACGACTAGTTGAATTTTGGGTCGTGACACTAATGTCTGAAGTATAATAGCGGGAAAGGAAGGGATAGATGAATCTGGGACTATTGTCCAGATCAAGCTATAAAGAGAATCAAATGTGTAAATATTACTTGGTAAATAAAATTGTTTAGTTACCAAAGAAAAATGCGTCTGGCAATAATTTACAAATGAATTACCACTTGAACTTCAAGTTCATATTTTCTTGTATGAGGATCTGTGTATTCATAATAATTCATTCCACGTATCACTTTCTCAGCTGCCCATTTTCTCCCCCTAATGTTGGGATCACCAACACATTTCCCAGGCTTCTTTGGGAATCCATCTTTGTGCATTGTGGTGGCATAATTAAATTATATAGCACATCTATATTTCTAGATAGAAATTATTTGGTTCCTGACCTTGAACCAATTATGATATGGAGTATTTATCATAACTTGTTGTCTAGATGCGTACAAGTGCTACTATCTATTAAATAATACACCTCATACCAAATTTCTTTTTGGGAGTTTTGTTCTCATAACCAATGGTTTAGCTATAATTTGAGGCATACAATTTCTGCTAAACCAACTTAGATTTAAACTAGCATTATCAAGATAAATTATCATAATTTATATTCTGGAATTGTGCTCTAATAATTTGAGCAAACAACCTTGCAAAAACCAAACTGCAAGTTGGTAATAAATGCACATGTGACCATACAATAGATGCATCTATTAAAATCATATAATAGTAAACGGTCCACATGACAGGTCACTGGGCCCATATATATCACCATTTATTCGTTTCAGAAATCAAGGGATCCATTCCCAACCTTAACTGATATATCATGAGAATAAGCAGCACAAGAGAATTTTTGAAGAATCTTCTATTTCTTCAATATATGCCAATGTGAATTCTCAATCAATATTCGCATCATAATTGAACCGGGATGGCCAACCGGTCATGCCAACTAATATTTATTTTAGTAAACCTCTAGTTTACTTGTGGCATGTGATTCGATCATCAAGCTTATATGTGTGCAGTACAAATAGAAGCAAAATCGGGTAACCTTTCATATTTACCTGATATGATTATAGTAATATAAAGATATTCAATATTCCTTTCATTTATAGTCTCAAATGCCAACCACTTTGGCTAATATATTTGAAACTCAAAAAGTTTCTTTTGAGACTTACCACAATATCAATGTCACGAACAATTTCATTCATCCGGGCAGTAACAAATTAATTTTTCCGGAGCTCTTAATTGATTTTTGTACTACAAGATCTTTTGTCACACCATCTATATGGTGAATGTCTCCTTCAAGGAGAAAATCATATCATAATAATTATCACGATCAAAATCATCATAAGCAAAATCATTTCTTGCTTTAACTTAGACTTTAATAACGTTTTATAAGGCACGATAAAATATTTTTGGCGTACCACATGTATGCAACTAATGACATATTCATGTAACCACACAATAATATTCATTATCTTTTTTTCTCTCAAACCTCCTAGTAGAGGTGAGTTGTAGTATTTATTCAACCATGCATAAGCACATTCTTATGCATAATTTATATCACATATATATTTTCACTTTCAAGAATGAGTCTGAATTTACAATGCTTATCACAAGTCGCATTCTTTTATAAATGGATTATAATCGTCTGAATGTGCCTCATATTTACAGACCACATTGATACATATTTTCTTCACGTTTGAAGGATTATTTTGAGAACCATTATTGTTCTCCTTTTTACAATGACCATAATGATGACTATTATTATTTTTGGTCTTTGGCACGCAAACATTCATTCGTCAACCACTTGTCTTCATTAGACTTATTATGCATTGCTACCGCATTCACTTCAAGAATGGAGCAAATCAAGTGGGACAAGTTTTATGATTTTTTCCCCATCAAAAGCGTATTATTTTGCATCATTCATCATTATATCATCAATATGGTGCATTAAGACTTGAACTCAATGCCTTACCCCATACAATAGCGTGTTAGGCTAAATATGTTAAATATGTTGGGATTCAAACCCAATATCATGACTTTATCATCATGGTGCACCAGGACTCAAACACGATGTCTTACCCTCAACCAATGGCATAATAGGATAAAGTGTGTTGAGGCTCACCCTCAATTCATTTAAAAATATTACCCACTTATAATTACCATAGGCATAAAATCTTTCCGTCTAATGTTTTCATATTTGATGATTCATATGAACTAATATAAAAATATTATTCCACATTACAAAAGCAATAAAAGTAGTGTTGGCCAAAAATTAGATATCAACATCTCTGTAACCAAAGATAAATGTTATGTTGGTAATTAATGTGAATAAAGCGATGTAGTTCACAAATATGATATAAAGTTAGAATAATACCTTAACGAAAACCGTATATTATATAACGCTAAAACATGTCTAAACCGTCAATATATCCGGTTACCTTAGCTTATATTATGCAATCACTAAGCTATACAAGCCATTTAGCATAACTTAAGATACCACATGCATCTAGTAACAACACCGGATAATATGTGAATACTCTTACTGTAGTACTGTCTTTATCATGCATTTCTAGTAACAATTTAGCCATGTGATTTGACATGGTTGTTTGCACCAAATATTAATTCATGCAAGAGCCATTAGGCTCATAACCAACTAATCTTTGTTGTGCCAAAAATGAGATCAAGGAAAGTACCTGAAAAGAACAAATAAGTATCAGTCAACTTATCATTTAGCAAGGTAGCAAAAGCAATTGTAGCTCCCATGGCAGGCTTTCGTCTCTTATAGGAAGTATAAGAGAATTTAGTAATTCGTGCTGATAACGTGTTATGAAATATAGCTCAAAGTAACAATATAGAATAAGAAAAAATAAGCTAAGAGATATAAAAAGAAAAAGAGGAAAAATTCTTATTTCTTCTTCAATTGTGTTATCTTTCCTATTTATTATAATGTCTTTATATAGATATGAAAAGTGAAGAATCACTATTGTAAAATAGTGAGTGGAATGGCCACTATTTAGTGGAATGGCTACTATCGAGAAAAATTATTACTATTGAGTAGAATGATAACTATATAAATATGTTATTGAATATGTCATTAAATATTGAAAAAAAACATTATAGAGAAAGATTATATGGATTACGTTGATAATGGAGAAACAGCGAGTATTACTCTTTTGGTGGTTAGGTACATCTAACGTATTGAGCATACTTGTGCTTGCATTATTACACGCTCCTACAGCCGCTAAGAAACAAGGATGACAATCTTGATTGTAGTTATTAGTTGAAAAAATTGGAGTTATATATTAGTTGATTTGGGACAAAATATTACTCTATATTTGTAGTTATCCAACGATTAACTTTAGTGTCTGTCTTTGTCATGTTCACATTTATTCCACTCTTGTACATCACTCATATTGTCCCCCACCATTTCCCCACTACTTCTCACAGTAGAAAACTGATTACCCAACGAAAGAGCAAGTAGAAATATGAAGGGACAAGTATCTAAAACCAGATCTACTTAAATAAATGGTTTAATACAATCATATACCTATAGTTGCTCTATGTCATTTGAGAAGGATGTTTTAAACAATTAGAGCTAAAACTGTAGATGACAAAAGTAGTTAACTTTAACGTTGAAAAATATACATGAATTTAATTTGTGTACACTCACAATTTAAAGTTTTTTACGCCATTAAGTTAAGATGACTTATAACAACATATAATTGTCTATAATTTTTCTAATTGATAACCTGAAATGTATTTAATAGCGTGGTATAACCGATTAAAATATAATAGATATGATATATAAGTTTTTTAAATTGTACAAGTATATAAGTTAAATCCAAACCCCTATACGGTTGGCTCTAACTTCCCGAGGAAAATCAGACAACTACTCCCGTTTATTCATTATTTTCTGCATGTATTCCAACTCCTATTGCAATTGGCAATTAGTGCTAGTTTTTAATAGTGTAAACTCAAAGTCGAAAGACTTCCATGAATAAACATCTAAGTAATGAAGTAAGAAAGTTTTCTGTAGATCATGCGCATAATTATTATTATTTTTTAAAAGGAAATTGAATTATAAAATAAAATGGGATGTTAACAAAGTCGTAGTCGTCTTCACTAAAACGTTTGAGGCGGTCTAATAAATTTGCGAATATTGCCTCTTGCAATTATCTAAGTAAAACTTGTTAGAAGTCACGTAATTTTTATTGGGATGATTCGTTATCATTATATCAACTTCAAATAATTGTTACTCACGTTAGCCGCCTTGGTTGATCTAAAAGTGAAATTCATAGCTATTCCATTTTTAACTATTTTATAGCCTTGATTGAGCATGTCATTATTGTTTAACTTTCCTAGGTCCTTAAGAGTGTAACAAAAATTTGGAGAGCTCGGTGCACTAAACTGATGTGATTCTTCGAGTTAACAGAACAATCGATCAGGATCAAAATCTTGAAATAAAAACGTGGTTTATGGGCTGACTTCAAGAAATACCGTATCTCAAGTTTTAGGACTCGAAATTTGATGATTCAAAAACGAGGTGAAAGATAACGATTTCAACTATAGGATTTACTCGTCAAAACAATTAAATATTGATGTTGCACCAGTTCAATAAAAGTTATGATTCTATGATATCAAAAGAACAAATTTAGATCAAGTAATGTGCTCTTGAATGATCAAGAACTAAGAAGTTCCTAAAGTCACCACTTGGAATCAATTAACGTGATAAAGAAATACCACACGCAATTGAAAACAAGATAAAGACTATCATCATCTTTCTTGGAACCAAAAATAAGGATAAAGACGACAAAATAGAAAAACATACTCTATTGCAAATTAGGGAAAAGCTCAAAAAAGTGAATTTCATTCCACAAGGCAAGATAACCCGCATAGAGTCTCTTCTTTGATGACTACAATTCCTATTCTTATAAGAAAATAAAATAACTAAAGACAAGAAAAGTAAAATCCTTATTTTACAAGAAAAAGAAACAAGAATCTTACTAAAACGAAAATCCTTATTCTAAAAGGAATAAAATAAATCCTATTTTAAGAAAGAAAGGGTCTTAGATTCTTGAAATCAATCTTGGGGTTTTTGAACTTGGAAACACGTCCACACACCTATTCTCGGGCATATAGGAACTTGTTTTTGGTGAGCTAACTAACAAAAGGCTAATATAGCTTCTTGATTTGTATTTGCATCATAAACTCTCACTATGCGCGAGATCCGAGGAAGGGTCGGACGACACGAGTCTATTGTACACAGTCTTACCCTTCATTTTTCTAAGAGACTATTTTCATGCCTCAAACCTGTGACCTTCTGATCATGTGACAGTTACTTTACCAAGTTACGTCAATGCTACCTTTTCAACAAAAATTTAGAGAACATTCCGTTCAAATTTGACATCCACACAATGTCAAAATAATCTCGTGTAATGTCGATCATGAGATATAATATTTTTCACTGACAATTAAATTACAAGTGTACCACTAGCTAATTCTTGACAAAGACATCGAGGTGGAGTTTTACTAGAAGTCAAGAAAATAGAAAGAAAATGTGAAGAAGCAATTAGAAGGGCAAACCTGTAGGCCCCAGTTGCAACCTCTCCCTCAGCCCCCCTCCCAAGTTGAAAGAATGAAAATAACGGATTGTATCATTGAGACAGAAATCTCTCCTTCTAGTCAAGATAATTACTGGTTCTTTCATTTAAATTTAAATGACACACTTTCTCTAAGGCCCCGTAAAATTTTGCCAAAAAATTTAAGATTTCATGGTGATGAGGTAGGCTAATGTGATTGAAGATTGTAGAAAACGAGTCGCGATACGGATATTTTGGGTTGTACAATGCATTGGGAAGTTGGAGAAAAATTGTTGCAGAACATGACGTTTTTGCCATTATGCGACCGCAGAAATACTCCGCGTACCGTAGATCCGCCGCGGAGTGGAACAGTAAAGGAGCAAATATTGAAAACTATTTTTGTTGGCCACATAATGATTTTGTTGGCCGCATAATGATTATGCTTCCGCGAAATTGCATCGCAGAATGGACCAGACCCAACCCAGAATTTGAAAATTATTTTGTGGCCATTTTGCTGGCCACATATCTATTCTACTGGCCACATATCTATTCTGCTACCACAGAATTGCACCACATAATTGAGTTCGGGGGTCATTTTTGAAATTTTTTTTACCCGACCCCATTTTGATTAATAGCCTTTGGTGCTCATTTTGGAGCATATATATGATGTTTTAGGGAGAAGTGAGAATATCATAGAGAGAGAAGGAGAAGGCCTAACATTTTAATCATTCATTCTTGCCCCAATCTTCAAGAATCATGGAAGCCACTCACTATTCCATTATCTATCCGGGTAAGTCCTTTTCCTAAACTTTCGTGCAATAATTGATGGGTATAAGTATGTTGTGGGATTGGAGATAGCCCATGCATGTGCCAATAGGAGGTAGTATGTGGGGTTGTTAAACTATATCGGGTAGTTTCTTGTTGAAATTGATTGAGGAAGGAAGGGATTACCATTGTAGAGCTTTGTAGTTAATTTTGCATTATAGGTGTTTGACAAAATTCCTAAGAGAGTTACACCATGAGAATTCTTCTAATTATTATCCGATTTTCGCTATCTTCCTATAGATTGTTATTGCTAGAAGTGTTGGGACGTTGTAGTAACTTAAGGAAAGCTCAAACAAGGTATGTTGGCTAAACTTCTCTCTTAGAATCGAATTCCATGATGTTCCCGTAAATTTCTAGTATGGTTGGCGCAAGTTTCTAATTTCCATGTTACGGGTTGATCCTAATAAATTTGATTATTCTAAACAAGTATTGTGTTGAAAGATATATGTAATCAAAACGTGTTGTAATTGCTCCTATCTTATCATGATCTCTTTCGAGAATGAGTTCAAGTAAGGGTGATGTATTAAAACGTTATGACTTAAACTAGTGTTTCTAATGAAAGGCTATTATGCTTAACTTAGAAAGAAAACCCAACATGCTTAAGACTCATATTACTCATATATATATTTGAGGTCTTGATTCCAAATGCCCTTAATTGTTGGTAACCTATGATGATGTTTGGAAGTGAAAGAAGTGTGAGTGAGATGTAAAATGTGGCCATGGTTGTTGTAACTAATGCATTTGATTCGTATTCGTGTTCCAATCGTAAAATACCTTGCTCTCCTTTATAAATTTTTCTAATGTGATTTGAGTTCTTACATACTCATGAGTTGAAATTGTGTATTGTCCTTTTGTAAAATATTATTTCAAGAATAAGTGGTGTGTCACTCGTTAATAATTTTAACTCGTGTTTCAATTGCTAGTCATTTTGCTCTATTCATTGAAAAGGAATCTATTGTGTTTAAAACCTTCATTACTAATAAACATAAAGTTGTGATTTCCGAAATATTCTATATGTTTATGTCTGTGATGATGGTCCTTGAAAGTAAAGAAATGAAAGTGTGGAATGTGAGATACGGCCATCGAGCCATGAATGAAGAATCATATGTATGGCCAAGAAAGCCAATGAAATAATGATGTTGTGAGTGGTTTAAAGTACTAATGAAGCTATATATGGTGTCAAAGGTTATGAGGTGAATGTATTTGTACTTATGCTTCCTTTGTGTGCAAAACAACATATTTTTGGGAGTATTATTAGCGAATCGAGGAAGGGTGGGTCGTAAGGCCCACACCTAAAATTACACGTGCCGGTGTAGGAGTTGATTGTGATTATTTCCCTTATTTGGGATGAGATTGATGTATTGAGATCATTCCCCTTGATTGGGATGAGATTGTTGATAGCCCTGGATTTGATGTCGACTCACACTGCATATGTGGGAAGATGACCCAACCTATCAGGTGGTGATCGGACGCTATGTTGTACGCATGGTGGTTCCTACTCTTGGTAACACCTTTTTTCGCATCATATATCAATCCACATTGTTCGTGGAGAGATGACCTATCCGATCAGGCGTGATTGGACTCCATGCTAAAAATACAGTGGTATATCGGTGCAAATGATCTCCCAACTAAAAATAATATTATTTTCGTGTTTTGAAAATTATTAGGTTTTAACTTGGCATTGATTGTTACTTGTTGCTTATATGGTTTTCTCTTTCTTATATTGGCATTCTTTTTCTAAAGAGGACATTTAGCTTCACATACTAGTACAATTCCACATGTACTAACGTCCATTTTGGCGCGGGCGCAGCATCTTCAATGGATGCAGGTGGTTCGTCAGCAGGAACTTTGATCCTCGTTAGCAGATACTCTCTACTCAGCAGGTTTGGTGAGCCCTACTCTATTTCACGCCTTATCTCACTTGACGTTGTATTTGTGTTTTGAGGTATAGCCGAGCCTTGTCGTCGGTACTTCCATACTACTCTTCTGTTTTATTTAGAGGCTCCGTAGACGTATTGTGGGTGGTGTACGATGTTGGGTAATGAGTTAGAAGTGTTGGTATTTGGCAAATATATTTTTCCCTCAAAATTATGAACTTGTAATATTTTTGAAATTGTAAAATGAATATCCTTTGAGTAATGGAAAAAGAATATGGAATATTTTACCCTTCTCATGCTTATCTCTTGTTAATGGTTCTTTTATTGTTATTGGGTAAGGTTGGCTAGAAGGCATCAAGTAGGCTTGCTTTATCGGGGTATCACGGTTGAGCGTCAGTCGCGCTCCCCGAGGTCGTAGCGTGATAAGCTTTGTATTAGAGCCAAAGGTTTTAAAGTGTCCTAGGATATCTCGGAGCCGTGTCTAGTACAGTCCTTCTTATCAGTGTGTTGTCGACCACATCTATAATTAGGAGGCTACTTGGACATTTAGGAATGTCACCCTTTTTTGATACTCCAGATCATGCAATATAACTTAAGTTAGGAAGCTAATTTCATCGGCATGTATCCTTTTCCAGATGAGTAACCCACGAGTTCGAGGCAGCGGGAAGGAATTTAAAGAACCAGTTTCTAGGGGAAGTGTCCTTGTTCCTATTAAAGTTACCGCGCCACCGAATCATGTGGTGAAAGCACCTAAGAAATAAAAGAGGGTTGTTGGTACCAATAAGCTGGAATATTTGATTTGTAAGAAACGCCACTTGGGTTTATGTTGAATGACTCTTGAAATATGCTATAGTTGTGAAAATAAAGGGCACAATAAAAACAAATGTCCTAGGTTGGGTACACGTAGACCGGTCTGCCCGATATGCGGGTGGGAACATTTGGCGTCGTGTTGTGCGTATGCTCAGGAGCGTGTTAGGGTGGTAGGCTTGGGAAATTCCAAAGGCCTATACCACAAACCGGTACAGAGATTGTTACTCCCGCCAAAAAAGCCTGGAGGAAGGATAGAGGGAATGCTTATGATGTATGAAAAAAGGGTAAAAATTCGGTCAGTGGGGCTAGTCAGTTTAGCGGACCTCATTCTCGTTGCGAGAAGTGTAGGAGATATCATTCGGGGTATGTCACTATGGTACCAATGTATGTTATGGATGTGGAGTCGAGTGGCATCAGTTAAGGTACTGTCTTGCCAACCTAAAATCACCAAGTAAGTCACTCTTTAGTAACTCATTATGAACACCGCATAATTTTTCTTGTTGTATATGTACATCCATATTGAAGGGCCTATATAAACATGGTCTTAACAACAAACTGAATCACAAAAAGTTGCATGTATCAACTCTTTGTACGAGGCGCATTATTCGTGAAGCCTCTTTATCACAATTCTCTCACTTACAACCTCTTGAAAAATTGAGTTTTGTAATGATTTCCTTGAAATGAGTTATAACCCTAGGTTAACACTTCCCACTTGCTTCCCTAAATTCTCAACAAGGGACTATGCCTAATGAATTCCTTATAGAACTTTCTGATTCAAATGGATAACATTTGCTCACTTGTGCACGCACCATCATAACATTTACCTACATGGCATCGAATCTAATGTAAAGCGGCCTAGCGTGAGATCTTACTTAAACACGCTCTTTATCCATCTCCTGTGTATGCGGATCATAGGATTTAAGGAATCACTTTACTCTATTTGGAAACGTTATCATGAAAATTTTTCACTGTTTAGTAACGTAAGATCACGTCTCAGCACCTATCATATGTGCACATATCAATTGAAATGGCCAGTTGTCTTCATAAAGTCTCTTTGAAACTTGGGATCCTCACAAATTTGTCATAAGAATATCTATCATTCGCCCGTCTCAGTATAACTTTCATGTACACTTAGATCATTCTGCAGTAAGTAACTTGCCTTGTTCCTAGTTTTGTAGTCGCCCATGATGTGGCATGGTATTGCAGTTTGAGAGTTATTATGGCAAAAACATGTCCATCTCACAATAAATGTTCACTCTCTCTTTACACCTCTACAACATGTTCTGATTGTGATCCCTAGTTAGTGAACCTATTGTGCTAGTCTCCCGCCACTTGTTGGATAGCCATGTGAGATCGCGTCCTTCCATGAGTTGATTTAACACTTATTTTCTTATAGGATCCTTAATAGGCTCTCCGTCAAGACCAAATGCACCTTTGGAGTTATCATAGCATCATGTCTGCTTCTCATGTTTTTCCCATACTTCGGTAGCATATGGGTACTTTTCAAGTAATAAAATACATGGCGAACCCATTATGAACATTTGCAAACCTTCTATGGCTATTTTATAGTGTCTCCCTGGGTTGTGTTATCTTTAACACTCGGCTTCTAGAATCATTTATTATCCCATTATCATGTGCGGAGAGTTTACTATCCTTAATATTCCACATTCCTGGGGTGGATAGGAGTTTTATTTGCCTCTCTCCCCGGAGCCTCATATTTACCATTAGAACCAATCTAACCAATGCATGATTTAATCCAAATATTAAGATGTCCTAGCTATATGGTTTCACTCGTGTGTGGTTGAAGTTATGTAGTCTTACCACGACCTTTCCCTCCCCACTTCAGGTGGATGTTTCAGATTTTGGAACAGCATATCGATTTGATAGATAAGTTTATCGCATCTCTAGTCCTCTCATATAGGATCAACTATCGGGAAAGGGTTAAGCTACCATAATAAGAGCCTCACCAGTGTTCAACCTCTTTTTCAACCTAGTAGGCTTGGGGCGTAGTTTCCTTGTGTCAAATACTGTTAAGAGCGTAACACAACTTCATGTATTTTTGGAACCTCTATCACATTCATGTTGCAAGACTCTTCTCATTTTGAGTTAAACTGATTTTCCCTACACTTAAGAAGGCAACTAGTGTCACGTACTTGGCTATTTCTCCATAAGGCTTATTATTGCCGAACAAGGCACATAAAGCATAAAACAATTGTTATTATCCCTTTCATAACTCATCGTCCTCTAAGAGTAATTGATGCTAATGCATTTATCCTCCCAATCATGCCTCCCATATATCACATGTCTAAAACGACTCACTTCTTTTACATCTTAGAATCATGTACATGGTTCCCACATTATCTATGTGTACTAGTTAACTCTATGCCTCATTTGTCGAATCAAGGATTTCATCACAATGATTAACCATGTCGGCACTATGGGTAGTAACCTTCATGTCTCTTAATATATAACCTCCTAAAATGCCCTCTCAGTACATTGATGGATTCTTGAATAATTCCAGCCCAATCTCGAACTTCGTTGTTCCCATTTGTAGTAAATCTATCGAGAGTTGTAGGTTCAAACATGTCAAAAAAGCATCATTCCATGATCAAACATGATGGGTAGGAAACTCTATAGTCATATTCATTCTAGCACATCATAGAATAATTGTCGAAGGTTGCCAAAAGTTTAATTTGGGTGTTTGACATAGAGATTTAGAGTTGAAGAAAGTGAACGGGTTACTCTCCAGATTTTCTCCATGAAGATATTATGTGAATGGTTAATAAAGGTAAAGTTAATGGATAATTGGCTTATGAGAGGCACCTTATTTTCATCCTTGTTAGATAAGTTCGAAAGTTGAGATTGTCGCCGTCAAAGTAAAAGAAAATATTCTAAATTGTTTGTATAGCCAAATGGTTGTGATTCGAAAGGTACTTTCTATGTATTATGACTTAAATATGTACGGTTCATGTCAAGGTACCACTTTTGTTAATGAAGTGCCAGTAACATCGAGGTTGGTATTATTGGTATATATATTTTTATGCTTTGTTGAGTTATGGAGGTGTTGTTAGGGTGATTTTAGTGTTACTCTGGCAGGTAGATAGGCCCAATTACAGGAGAGACTCCGCCAAAATTTCTAAAAATATTTGGAGGTAGTCAAATTTGGGGGCTTGAGATGTTTGAAAGAAGAGTTGAGTTATGTTAAGTGTTTTGGGCGGACTCTACTCCTCATTCGAGGACAAATTATCCTAAGCGAGGAAAGATGTAAGGCCCCGTAAAATTTTTCCAAGGAATGTAAGGCTTCGTGGTGCCTAGGTAAGCTAATGTGTTTGAAGATTGTAGAAAAAGAGTTTCGGTACAGACCTTTTAGGTTGTACAATGCATGGGGAGTTGGAGGAAAATTGTTGCAAACATGGCATTTCTACAGTCCATTATGCGACCGCATAATTACTCCGCGGACCATAGATCTGCTACGGAGTGGAACAGTAAAGGGGCAAATTTTGAAAAAAAAAAAATTCTGGCCACATAATGATTATTCTACCGCTAAATTACATCGCGTAATGGACCAGAACCAACCCAGATTTTAAAAATCATTTTGTGGCCATTCTGCTTGCCGCATAACCATTCTGCTAGTCGCATAACCATTCTTCTTGCCGCATAACTATTCTGTTGGCTGCATAACTATTCTGCTGGCCACATATCTATTATGCTACCACATAATTGACTACGGGGGTCTTTTTGGAAATTTTCTTACCCGACCCCATTTTGATTAATAGCCTTTGGGGCTCATTTTGGAGCATATATCTCATGTTTTAGAGAGAGGTGAGAGTATCTTAGAGAGAGAAGGAGAAGTCCTAGCATTCTAATCATCCATTCTTGCCCCAATATTCAAGAATCATGGAAGCCACTCAATATTCCATCATATATCCGGGTAAGTCCTTCTCATAAACTTTCATGCAAGAGGTTATGGGTTTAAGTATGTTGTGGGGTTGGAGATAGGCCATGCATGTGAAAATAAGAGGTAGAATATGGGGTTGTTAAACTATATCGGGTAGTTTCTTGTTGAAATTGGTTGAGGAAGTAAGGGATTACCATTGTAGAGCTTTGTAGTCAATTTTGCATTATAGGTGTTTGATAAAATTCCTAATAGAGTTACACCATGAGAATCCTTCTAATTATTATCTGATTTTCGCTATCTTCTTATATATTGTTATTGCTAGAAGTGTTGAGACGTTGTAGTCACTTAAGGAAACCTCAAACAAGGTATGTTGGCTAAACTTCTCTCTTAGAATCGAATTCCATGATGTTCCCGTAAGTTTCAAGTATGGTTGGCGCAGGTTCCTAATTCCAATATTACGGGTTGTTCCTAATAAATTTGATTATTCTAAACAAGTGTTGTGTTGAAAGATATATGTACTCAAAATGTGTTCCAATTGCTCCTACCTTATCATGATCTCTTTCGAGAATGAGTTCAAGTAAGGGTGATGTAGTAAAACGTTATGACTTAAACTAGTGTTTCAAATGAAAGGCTATTATGCTTAACTTAGAAAGAAAACCCAACGTGCTTAAGACTCATATTGCTCATATACATATTTTGCAAGTTTAATATGAAAGACTTGGTAATTGTCGATTTAATTCTGTGTATTAAGATCAATAAGACTCCTCGAATTCTGGAAATGTCACAATCTTATTACATCCAAACGCCCTTAATTGTCGGTAATTTATGATGATGTTTGAAATTGAAAGAAGTGAGAGTGAGATGTAAAACGTGGCCATGGTTGTTGTAACTAGTGCATTTGATTTGTTTTTGTGTTCCAATCTTAAATCACCATGCTCTCCTTTATAAATATTTCTATTGTGATTTGAGTTCTTACATACTCATGAGTTAAAATTGTGTATTGTCCTTTTGTAAAAAATTATTTCAAGAATAAGTGGTGTGCCACTCGTTTATAATTTTAACTCGTGTTTCAATTGCTATTCATTTTGCTCTATTCTTTGAAAAGGAATCTATTGTGTTTAAAACCTTCATTACTAATGAAGCTAAAGTTATGATTTCCCAAATATTCTATATGTTCATGTTTACGATGATGGTCCTTGAAAGTAAAGAAATGAAAGTGTGGATTGTGGGATACGGCCATCGTGCCATGAATGAAGAATCATATGTATGACCAAGAGAGCTAATGAAATAATGATGTTGTGAGTGGTTGAAGGTACTAATGAAGCTATATATGGTGTGAAAGGTTATGAGGTGAATGTATTTGTACTTATGTTTCCTTGGTATGAAAAACAAAAAGTTTTTGGGAGTATCATTAGCGAACCAAAGAAGGTCGGGTCGTAAGGCCTACACTCGAAACTACACGTGCCGGTGTAGGAGTTGATTGTGATTATTTTCCTTATTTGGGATGAGATTGATGTGTTGAGATTATTCCCCTTGATTGGGATAAGATTGTTGATAGCGCTGGATTTGATGTCGACTCACACGACATATGTGGGAAGATGACCCATCTGGTCGGGTGGTGATCGGACGCCTTGTTAAGCGCATGGTGGTTCCTACTCTTGGTAACACCTTTATTTCGTATCACATGTCAATCCACATTGTTTGTGGAGAGATGGCCTAGCCGATCGGGTGTGATCGGACTCTATGCTAAAAACATAGTGGTATATCGGTGCTAATGATCTTCCAACCAAAAATAATATTATTTTCGTATTTTGAAAATTATTAAGTTTTAACTTGGCATTGATTGTTACTTGTTGCTTCCATGGTTTTCACTTTCTTACATTGGAATTCTATTTCTAAAGAGGACATTTAGGTTCACATACTAGTACTATTCTACATGTACTAACTTCCTTTTTGTCGGGGGCGCTGCATCTTCTATGGATGCAGGTGGTTCGTCAGCGAGCAGCTTTAATCCTCGTTAGCAGTTACTCTCTACTTAGAAGGTTTGGTGAGCCTTACTCTATTCCGGGACTTATGTCACTTGACGTTGTATTTGTGTTTTGAGGTATAGCCGAGGGCACTTCCATACTACTCTTTTATTGTACTAAGAGGTTCCATAGATATGTTGTAAGTGGTGTACGATGTTGGGTTATGAGTTAGGAGTGTTGGTATTTGGCAAATATGTTTTTCCCTCGAAATTATGAACTTATAATATTTTGGAAATTGTAAAATGAATATCCTTTGAGTAATGGAAAAATATTGTGGAACATTTTACCCTTCTCATTCTTATCTCTTGTTAATGGTTCTTTTGTTGTTATTGGGTAATGTTGGTTAGAAGGCATATAGTAGGCTTGTTTGACCAGGGTATCTCGGTTGAGCGTCGGTCGCGCTCCGCGAGGTCGGAGCATGACACTTTCCTGATTAGTTCGTTAAAAAAAAGACACATTTATATATTTAGCAACGATTTAACTTTAAACTTTTTATTTTACCCAATTTAATGTCACAGCCCCAAATTCCCTCCATATAATATCGTGATGGCACCTAGTCTCTACGAGTAGGTAAGGCTAACAAATAATAATTACTGAACAGATAAAAGTTAACAAGTTACTGAAAACAACTGAATAATAAATAAAAACCTTCTGAAAATAGAATCTCACAATACACACCCCAAAATCTATGGAATTGAGTCATAAGCTTTACAGAATACAACTAGAGTACTACTACGTCACTGTCCAAAAGAAAATGCAACATGAAGTAAAATTGGGAAGGTGACTTTGAGGCATGCAGACATGGAGCAGGTATACCTTGAAGTCTCCCAAGCTACAGCTACAACAATCCTCTAACGACCGGCACGAGCAGACATACATGGATCTACACAAAATGATGTGTAGAAGCGTAGTATGAGTACACACAACGGTACCCAGTAAGTATCGAGCCTAACCTTAGTAGAGTAGTGACGAGGCGAGGTCAAGACACCTACTAAGATATAAAATAGACAGTATGTAATTGCAATACTGATATGTAATGGAAAGTGAAGAAACAGCTAATACGGAAAGATAATTGCAAGAACTAGTACCAAAAACCAACAAAAGATATAACACAAAAGAAGCAACTAAAGTGCCACAATGATCATGTACGGACAACAACTGCTAGAGCAAATAAGGAATGACACAACAAGATTTATTTTCCACCAAAAATACATTGCAACATGAAACGAATAGCAAGAATCACAACGAGGTACCGCCTCGTGTATAATGAAATAAAAACTGAGGTACCGCCTCATATAATCAAGAATCACAACCAAAGTACCGACTTGTATTCACTTATCTCAATTTCAATCACAATCTTCCCTTATACCGCCGTGTGAGCCTTACATTTGAAAATAGATTTTGAAAATAGTTTTTCTGAAATAGCTACACGTACTTTAGCCCACCTTATGACACTACGTGGCTTCATATAGTTCCCCTACAAGTATCACGCACATAAGTCCCACATTACACCGCCGCATGCATATCAACCCTAACCCTTATACCGCCGCATGCGCGTCAATATCATATAACAATAATAATTCACACCACAAGTGCCCATTTATCACAACTTGCCAACAACAACAATGTCAGTATTTCCATAACAATAGCACATGGCTCCACCACAACATATGCGAGAATATCAACAACAACAATGGATGAAAAATGCTTAGTAAGATAGATGTTTCAACAATAACCAACATCGCCACATCATATTAATGACTTCCACAACTTCAACACCAAATAACTCAACAATAAGATAAATAATATATAACCACAATATTAGATAAGACTAACTTCACAATAAAAGAGATAATATTCAGCAATGAGTCTCAAATAATGGAAATCAAAAAGTAAAGGGATAACATGAACAATTACTTCAAGTAACGTAAATCAATATGTAATGAGATAACACGAACAATAACCTCAACAATGATAATTAACAGTAAAGAGATAGCATGTAACAATAAAGGAGACAACAAGTTCAACTAAAGCATGGGAGCAATTTAGCAAGTAGGATGTAGAAAATATACTAAACAAGTCAACTAAGGCATTTAAGGATAGTCTAACACAATTAAGGATAATTTGAGTATGAGAATTTAGAACATAATATGACATTTCAATTAAAGTGTGGAAATAGTCTAAGTAGCCTAAACAGGCCAAATACTACGTACAACCCATGTACCTATTTGTCACCTTGCGTACACAGATTTCACTTAGCACAATTGAATCAAACAATACCAATCCTAAGGGGTAGTTCCCTCACACAATAGATATAACAGTAAAAAAGCAACTAAAGTGCCACAATGATCATGTACGGACAAGAACTGCTAGAACAAATAAGTAATGACACAACAAGATATATTTTCCACCAAAAACACCTTGCAACATCAAACAAATAGCAAGTATTGCAATTAGGTACCGCCTCATGTATAATGAAATCAAAACTGAGGTACCGCCACGTATAATCAAGAATCACAACAGAGGTACTGCCTCATAATCACTTTTCTCATTTTCAATCACAACATTTTCTTATACCACCGTGTGAGCCTTACATTTGAAAATAGGTTTTGAAAATATTTTTTCCGTAATAGTTACACGCACTTTAGCCTACCTTATGATGTCGCGTGACTTTACGTTGTTCCCTTATAAGCAACATGCACATAAGTCCCACCTTATACCTTTGCATGCACATCAACCCAAGCCTTATACCGCCGCATGTGCGTCAATATCATATCACAATAACAATTCGCACCACAAGTGCCCATATATCACAACTTGCCAACAACAACAATGTCAATGTTTCTACAACAATAGCCCATGGCTCCACCACAACATATGCAAGAATATCAACAACAACAATGGATGAAAAATGCTCAATAAGATAGATGTTTCAACAATAACCAACATCGCCTAGATGTATTAACGACTTCCACAACCTCAACACCAAATAACTCAGCAATGAGAGAAATAAGGCATAACCACAATATTAGATAAGACTAACTTCACAATAAAAGAGATAATATTCAACGATGAGTCTCAACTAACGAAAATCAACAAGTAAAAGGATAACATGAACAATTACTTAAAGTAACAAAAATCAATATGGAATGAGATAACACGATCAATAACTTCAACAGTGATACTTAACATTGAAGAGATAGCATATAACAATAAAGGAGACAACAAGTTCAACTAAAGCATGGAGCAATCTAGAAAGTAGGATATTGAACAAATACTAAATAAGTCAACTAAGACATTTAAGGATAGTCTACACAATAAAGGATAATTTGACTATGAGAATTTATAACATAATATGGCATTTCAATTAAATCATGGAGATAGTCTAAGTAGCCTAAACCGGTCAAATGGTAGATTCCATCTACCCATGACCCCACGAGTTCATATATGCGATTAGTTTTAAAATCCGAGTTCAAATCGACTTTCAAAACTCAATTTTCTTATTTTTTTAAAACATGACAAAGTTTCACAAATTTCTACTTTGATTCACATGATTTTGATATTAAAATCTAAGATATGTTGATGGAATATGATGAGAAATAGATTAGAATCACTTACCCAAGGTTTATAGGTGAGAATCTCCTCTCCAAATCGCCTCCTACCGAGTCTAGGGTTCAAAAATTGGGAGAATGAGTTCAAAATTCTCGTCCCTTAGCTATTTGTCTAGTCGCAAATGTCTCAAATGCGACATGTGGTTCGTAATTGCGTACCCCGCAAATGCAAAGAATCACTCGCAAAAGTGCAGACCCTTCCATCTCTGCTGTCATCTCAATTGCGATGAAACGTTTGCAATTGCGAACCTTGGACCTCCGCAAATGTGACCATGTAGATCGCAAATGCGAACAAGCTCTCCCCAAGTACTTATCGCAAATGCGAACCCAGCAGACTTGGCCTACCTTCGCAAATGCGAACCAAAAACTCGCAAATGCGAGATCTGAGGCCTGTGCAGAAAAACTAGCAAACTTTAATTCCAACAACACTCTGCTAAGCGTCTGAAACTCTCCGGGAATATCCACATAAGTCTAAAAATATCATACGAACTCGCTCGCACTATCAAAACTCAAAAATAACATCTAAAACTACGAATTGAGCTCTAAGGCGCATGAATTTCAAAGAAATTTTCAAGAACTTCTAGAGTTACAACTAAGCGTCTGAATCCTATTATAGGGACTCCAAACGGCACCAATTTTTGCAGACAAATTCTAAATACCATAACGGACCTATTCCAAGTCCCAAAATCTAATTCCAAATTTGATAGCTAAAAGTCAACCTACGATTAAACTTTTCAACTTTAAATTACTAAATTTCGGTAAATCAACCTACAGACTTCAAAAATTAATTACGGGCATATGCCTAAGTCCTAAATCACGATACGAAGCTATCTCGGCCATAAAAATACAGTTTCAGGGTCATTTTTACAAAAGTCAAAGTTTGTTCAATATTTTCAAATTTAAACTTCTAAGTCAAGAATCAAGGGTCAAAATCAATTCGAAATCATCCCGGAACGAAACTAACAAACCCCGCACTTCATAAAAGCATAAACACACAAGTGTGAAGCAATAAAAGGGGTAACAGGGAGTAATTACATAAAATGACCTATCAGATCGTTACATTTAACCTTAATGAGAAGCTTTTATAGCTAGGGTGCATAGAAAACCGATAAACCGCACCAAACCTATAATCCGAGTCAAACCGGAAAAAAAAACCTCAATTGTGGTTTGGTTTGATTTAGTTCAGTATTGAAAAAGCAACCCGACCATAACTAGTTTGGTTTGGTTTTAACTAAAAAAGTCAAACCGAAACCAAACCGAAACCAAACCAACACGATAGTATATTTATACAATTTTTAAAAATATTTTATATATATAAATATTTATTGTAATGTAATTTATAAATATTTCTTAAACTTTTCAGAGTTTTATCTTTTAACGTATTACTTCAAGTTTGGACTTAAACATTTTGGAATGGTAAATAAATTTTATAGCCCATAAATGTAGTAACTCAAACAAAGTTCAAATCAATACTAATACTAACAAAAGAAATTCAATTCAGCACTAGGAATAATGATAATGTTTGATATCTATGTTTTAGCTTTACATTGATTTATAATGATAATGCGTAACTTAGTTTATCTTTTTTGTTATGTAATTAATAGTACTTATTAGCTATATTATTTTAGCATGACCTCTATAATATTTTTAGATGATGTTAATTTTTATTAAGGCTTATTAATTAACAATATTTGCTTTATGCAATTTTATTACATTTGTTATTGAATATTTTAGTATAATGTTATGACATATCTCATATTATTGTATTATTTTCTTAAAAAATACATTATATAGTTGTATCTTATTAAGACTTAAAGAAATATTTAGTGCACAAGTTACATATTTTGTGTTATGAATACTTTACCGGAAAAACTCCGAAAAAATGAAAAATACGAAAAAATCGAGATTGAAAAGCCCGATATTATTAGTTTGGTTTATAGATTTAAAAACCCGATATCACTGATTTGATTTGATAATTAAAAAATCAGAACCAATCTGACCTATGTACATCCCTATTTATAGTCACACAAATATTATGGCCAACAAAACTTTTGTCCCCTAAGTTTTTAAGACCACATGTTCCAAAGTATTCATTTTTTTTATCTTAAACTTTGTGTCAAGTAAAACTACTATCATCTAATTCAATATTAAATTCGGAATCGTGTAAAAATTCATTAACAAATTAAATATCATTATTAATACACTGCTAACGGTCGGTTATCAATTACTCCTGTCCTCCATACCTAAAAGGCAATTTATTTTAAAAAAGCAAAAGATTTCACAAAGAAATAACTGACAATCTACTTCGAATGTCCTTCACAAGCTCACAAATGGAATTGTAGGATGAACCTCCATCACTTAGTGCATTTTCCGCACTCATCTTTAATTTCTTAGCCTTTTCCCTTATAGTCTTTCCTTCTTTTGTGTGCATCAACATTCTCACCATTCCCTCTATCTCCTCTCTCTTCACCACCTTCGTCGGCAAAACCGCCGGCCGAATCGCCACCCCTAGCTCCTCCGTCAACATGGAGGCGTTCATTTTTTGTTCAGCATATAGTGGCCATGCAATCATAGGAACCCCATTTGTCAAACTCTCCACTGTTGAATTCCATCCACAATGAGTCAAAAATCCACCCACGGATGAGTGGCCCAAAATTTCGACTTGTTTGGCCCACATAGACACTACTAAGCCCATCCCATTAGTCCTAGTTAAGAACCCTTCCGGCAAGTATCCCGACATGCCACGTGTCTCTTTGCCTGTAGAGTTCATATAGGCACTATCTGCATCACCGTCGAACGGGGGACGTACAACCCAAACAAATTTCTGTTGGCTTAATTCTAAACCCAATGCAAGCTCGGTCATTTGCTGAGTTGAAAGTGTTCCACCGCTTCCAAAAGATACATATAGAACCGACCCATGATTTTGCTTGTCTAACCATTGAATCACCTGTTGAGAAATATGAATGAATTGGAACAAGTTAAATAACACTGTACATATAGAACTGAGTTAAGATTTTGCTTGTCTTACCATTGAACCTATTTTGAAAATATGAACGAAGAACACAAATAATGTACAGGCTTAGGCTAGAAATATAGTAATAAATCCCTCAATATATGTAGAACTGATTGAAGATTTTGATTGTCTAGTGATCATCCTTTGAGAAATATCACAAACGATTTAGGGTTGAAGTATGTTAAATGAGTAAAACTTTTAGCAAAAGTGATATTTGCTTTATCTTCTTAGCAAGTTTACTATGAGATCGAAAGCAAATAGCTTTACTGGACAATATATACAGCCTTTTAAATTATTGCACTAAGCAAATAGTGGAAAATTCTAATTAAAAAGAAAGATTTTTTTTTATTTTAGGTGCATGACTCTGGAAAAGAAATAATTTATTGGAGAAAAATAGAGAAGATATTTGATAATACAAGAAAGATTAGAAGGTACTAGCTTTTTTATACAAAGTAAACAACAATTAATAGGGAAGAAAAACTAACTCATTAGGACGAAAGGACGCCATACTTTCAAGTTTCATCTTAATGAAAAATACTTTTCTATTTTTTATATTTAAAAAAAAAAATTAGCGTTACCTCATCACGTTCAGTTGTTTCAACTGTTCTCCTCAAGGGACCAACTGGAAATATTGGAAAAACAGGCATCTTTAGTACCGATCTCAACTTCTCATTATTTCGAAGTGCTTTAATAGTCTCAGGTTCTAAATCTTCCCAAGTATTAATCAAGATTCCATCAAAAGCTGCGTATTCCATTCCTAGCTTTACATACTCTTCATACTGCTGATCACTCCGATCCAGCAACGGATCCACCACGTCATCAGGTCGCAGTGCTTTGCAACCTGGAATTTTCAAAGGATCTTTAAGATCAACATATTCACCCTCAACTTCTTTGTCAAAAACTTGGCAATATATAGCTAATGCTAATGTCCACGCAGTAGTTGGATGGTACGCGTACTTAGAAATTTTAAATTCTTCAGCAATTGGCAATATTTGTGTGCAAAAAATGTCGACAATTAAAGCATCTGGACGATGAGTCATGGAAGCTATAGTGGAATGAATTTTGGGCAAGGCTTCGCGCACCATTAGTCGTAATTGAGTGAAAACTTTAGTGCTGGAATTTATTAGGTGGGAAATATCGACTGAAGGAATGGGAATTATTTCTATGGTTTTTTTCTCATTGGTGAGAGTGGATTTCTTGAGAAATTCAGTTTCTGCTGAAGAAGAGCTGGTTGTGATAGCAAGAATTGTAATTTTGATGTTATAGTGAGCGGCTAATCGGTTGCCTAAGACTAGAACTGGGATTAAATGACCCATTCCAGGGCTTGAGAGTATAGCAATATGAAGCTGTGATCTATCCATTACAGATATTATTTCAGAAAAGAGAGAAAAAGAATTTTTAAAATACTAGCTAGGACAAGTTTTGGAGAGGAAAATTTCTTGAATTGTACAGAGTAAAAACCATTTATTTATGGGCTTTATAGGAACCAGAAAGTTTGGAAAAACAATAAATAATTTGTTGAATCAAACTGAACAGAAGTCTAATGCGTGCGGTTTCAAAGGGACATGCATGAGAATCTATTTTAATTTAAAGGGAAAAAAAACAAGAAACAAACAAACATGATTGTCAATTCTTTAGCCAAGTAGGGTCAGCAGATTTAATTTAAGAACCACTAACATTGAGGGATGAAACCTATCTGTGAACATTTGCGTGATAATAATATTCACTACCGGTTTTTTATGACCAAAGATCCAAGTACCGGCGGAGTTTAATTTATGGAGTGGGTGAATAGACTTAATGGCACTTATACTTAGCCACTTTGTTATGCCGGTTCTTGAACTTAGAAATTTGCCAATTGAACGCTTACACTCATTCAAACCGTGAATAATAAACGTTTATCCTACGTGGCTGATTCTATGTGTCATATTTAGCTTTAGTGTGATTCACACGCTTGTAAGGGGCGTGAAGGCCGTTTAGAAAGCCCTAACGGTAATAATGTCGCCTATTTAACAGACATATTCTTCTCTCTACCTTATTCTCCATTGTTGAACATTATAGAAGCTGATTTCTATCCAAATATAATGCCTTCTTCTTTCTTTGTTAGCTTCAACAGTGCAAAAAAAAAAAAATTTTGTTGGGATTCTTCATTGCCCATCAATTTTTTCCATCTCCTTTTCTTTTGAAAGTCGATTTTTTTCTCTTCTCCGGCAAGAAATAAGTTACTGGCGCGTCTTCTACTTTAGCAATGAAGAAGGAACTTTTGTGTTATTATGGACTTGCTGCAGATCTTAAAATGTCACGAATACTCACCAATCCTGGAAGAAGGTTCCTAGGCTGCCGAAGATATGAGATTGGTGAAGGTTGTGGCTTTTTCTGATGGGTTGATCCTGCGATTGAGGAAGAGTACTACAAGACTCTTATTGCGGGTCTTATTAAGAAGAGTGATCGATGCCATTGTTAGAGAAGACAAGGAAGGTCGAAGTTCAGAGTTGCTGCTATTATAATTGCGGTTGTAGTTGTTCTAATGTTAGCTCTTATATTATGTGTTTAGGATTGATAGTGTACTTTCTTATTTCCTGGGTTTAGACTACATATTTTGTGTTGATCTAAAATTTTGTTCATGGAATATATTGACAAAGGTTCCATTACAGCAACAAGTACAGGAACTACTAATATCATGGTATGTTATATGCAGTTAATAAAATACCCAAAATAAGGAAGTTGCTTTACAAAATATTATCTACGATAGGCAATCAACAAAAATATACATAATGAAGTAGCTTTACAAAATATTGTCTACCACAGGCAGTCAACAAAAACATCCATGATTAAGTCTTCAAAATATCAGTTGAGCACTTCAATTAATGTCTGTTGTGGCTTGGTTCCTTGGTGTGGATTGTGTCATTGGTGTGGCTTGAGGTTGTAGCAGAGTTTGCCCTTCTGTAACTCTGTTCTTGCAGCTGCATTTGTGTAACTGTAGAGATTATGTACTACTCTGTCAGTAGTTCCAGACTCCACAAAGATAAAAGGTTGTGAGTGAGAGATTATCTAGTAAATCATATATATTGATTGTGTAATTAAGTGAAAATATTTACCCTCTGTATCATAGTGCCACTTGAATCAAATAATACACCATATACTGTTGCATTTGGTCTCTTAGACACTGCATTTGGACCACCTCTTCTAGACTCATTAGTCATCCTTTTTGGACCTCCAGCAACATTAGTTGATTGTTGTGTGCTTGGACCAGTGATTGGATGAGTGAAGGTGCCACTTTCCATAGTTGAAGTTGTTGTTGCTGTTGATGCACTTCCCCTAGTTCCTGTTGTTGCTGTTGATGCACTTTCACTAGTTTCAGCCCTTCCACCTAATGCTGTTGATGAAACAGTTTCACCTCCAACTGAACTAATTCTTGCCATTCCCTCTTGGTTTCTCTGTATACATATAACAAAACAAACACTAGTCATTGAATTCATCTGATAATGACTACAAAGAACATTAATACTTACTGCTGATGGACATCCTTTCTTGTTATGTCCAAGAGTCTTGCACCTTTCAAGAATATGCCATGGACAACCTTTCTTTGTGCAGTTTGCCCTACCCTTTTCCCTCTCATTAGGTTTCAATTTAAGGTTCACACCTTTTTTAATAGAATAGGTCTGCAATGCCTCCCTAAACTGTACAATATTCTCAAATATCATTCACAGTTCAAATAATATTTTTTTGCAACTTATGTCAAAGTAGACCTTCTTACTTGGATTCCTAGCTGGTGCATCCCTTACTTCATCAGTGCCAACACGTTCTCTTTCATCATCACTACACTCACTACCTGGATCTGAGCTATCAAAATACTGGTCATCCCATCCTAGTTTCCCTTCATATTTTTCCCTTTTGTTCTTATTCATATCTTCAAAATCAGAATCTATACCAACTGGACCAGATGGTATCTCATTTATATTTACTTGGGCATCCTTCTTTTTGTTGAGTTTAGACTGTATAATTTCAGTTAAGTCATCTTCCAAATCACTACACTCTTCAATGTTCTCATCTATCTCAAACAGTGAGTCAGACCCTTCAGAATCATCAAAGTCCTCATTAAAATCAGATTCTTATGTTTGAAGGTGATATGATGAGAAGTAATTACCTTCACCTTCATCTGATTCTTCTATCTCTCCATTTATATCTGCCCATTTACCCTTATCTTTGTCATTTTCAGTCCTATTTATATCATTGTTGGGAGGTGACACATCAGCCCTAACATTTAACCCACTGTCATGCCCATGTGTTTGTATAGTGGGGTCTAGTTTAGTTATGTCCTCAACAAGAATAAGATCACTAATTTTATGGACAATACAAACATCAACAAAGTCACTACCTTTCAATGTATTAAGAAACTTTAACACATCAGTATCTGTTTTTAAAATGTAATAACCACCTATTTTGTTAACTTTGCATCCAAACAAATCAGCTTCTAAAAATTCTAAGTCCCTAGCAAACTTGTGAAACAACATAATATGCAGGTCATCAACATCAACTGTAGCTAATTGAGGACAAGGTAGTCCATTTGCATACCTTAGGTCAGGGTCTGATACAAAATTACCATTGTGGTGAATTTGTAGGTTAACTAGGCTTGAAGCCATTTTCTCCTCATACTTGCAAAGTAACAAAAAAACAGTGTTATCAATGAC